>NC_064415.1:44717500-45978750 GCF_023375975.1 Astyanax mexicanus
GTGTGAGAGAGAGTGTGTGTGTGTGTGTGAGAGAGCGTGTGTGTGTGAGAGAGCGTGTGTGTGTGAGAGAGCGTGTGTGTGGGTGAGTGAGAGAGAGACGGGAGTACTGACACATTAAATTGAAGCAGTTTTAGCCTTTCTGTTGTGTTTGTTTTCTGGCCTTAATTCTGTAGATGTGATTCTGTAGATGGATTGAATGTGTTTGTGCGGCTTATGATCAGCATTATAAAGAAATCTGATACCATGATGGACTGAAACACAGAACCACAGTGTGGTAAACTTTACCGTGACACTCATGCTTTTTTTTAAGTTATATTCGATCATTTCAGTAGTAGAATGTTTGTATTTAGGGTACTTTTTATTATTTGAATTTTGTGCAATGGTCAGGTGGTAGACCTGTTTACTACGTTGTTTAGAGACACTAAATAACCTCAGCACTGTAACCCTCAGTGCGTCATTGGTGTTGTGTCTTATAGTCAGAATCCTGCAGATCCAAATTGAAGTACAGAGTCTGAGATTGATTTTTTAATTCATATCACATATCATATAATTTAACTGAATTCATTAGGTAAAACTGAATTTTTAACTTAAACTAAAAAGTTATAAACAAAACCACAATAAACCAAAATATATTTTGTTCAAATTTTTTAAAATACATTTCCAGCTGAAATGTAATCTTTGGGTTATGAATAAGCAATATCAAATATAAAATAGAATTTCAGATTAAATTATCTGTATGATTTGAAATTGCTCCATTATTACCTACAGGTATCTTAGTTCAAAGTACAAAATCAGTTCTATTCTGTTAGAAGGATTCTAACTGTAGACAGGTTGACTGGGATAGAGATATTTCTGGTTTTTATTTTAAATATTTTTTTAGGCAGAGGAGAGTCATGTTTGCACAGACTTTATAAGACAGGCGTTGAACATGTTTAACTGTTACAGTAAAAGACAGGTGTAGAAAACTGTTTTAAGATTGCACTCAATAAAGGAACAATGTATTCAGATCTGCTGCTCTGTTTTCTTTTTTCTCCTGCAGGATTCATCACTCAACACCACAGAGCATTAAACCACAGCCAAACTCAAAAAAGTGAGATGGGCTGTTTTAAACAAACTGAGAAAAACATGAAATCTTGGATATTTAACAAAGGAAAGAGACAACATGAGACTAGGGAGACAAAATGACAAGATGAAATTTTAAACTGGGGAGACAATATGGGTAATTTTAAAAAAGAAGGGATATTGTAACGTCAGGGAGAAACTATGTGATGTTTTTAAAATGAGGAAGAAACATTTGGGCCAAAACTGGGCACATTAAATGGGAATGGAACCAAGACAGGACATTTAAAACAGGGGTCAGACGAAAATAGGTTAAAAATTACAGTACTATTTTTATTTCCCTAAAAAGAAACCAACTGTGCCAAAAAAACTATATGTAAATGAGCTCCTTATAACTTCAGCATGAATAGGTGGAGTGCTTAAATTAAAATGCTTTGGGATTAAAAGCAACGGTTCTGTTTTTGGCTGGGGAATGGCAGATTTAGAAATCAGAACACTTGCAGGAGAATTTAGTAGGAAATGAGAGAGAGCGTGTGAAATGTCTACAGCAGTCCAATTTCAAAACACTACAGAGAGTAGTCTTCACCGCCCACCCCTCCCCAGACACGAAGCTCACTCAGGTTGCCAAGTTGAGGAAGCTGAATGTACACCATCCAGTGCAAGACAAGTTCAGTAACTTCTACCATGGCAACAACGAGTCATACTCTAAGTTAAAGTGGCAGTCTGTATAATTTTGTTTCTAAACTAAAAGAAGAAGCATTTCTGAGAGAAGAAGAGATAAAATAGTGTGCTGAAATGACCATCTCTTCTAGGCCTAATATAATATAATATAATAATTATATAATATAATAATTCTAAAAACTGGGGTGTCGGGTCACATTTCGCCAGAGGTCTTCTGACCACGTCACGCATACAGCCTCTGAAAAAGGAAACCGGCTCAGTCGCTTATCAATTCTTTGGCTCGTTTTCTGCACTACAACTGTATACTCACCACTTTTCAACTCTGTGGCTCATTTTCTGCGCTACAACTGCACATTCTTGGCTACAAATGTACAGCGGCTTCTAAAGCAATGGAGTCTCCAGAAGGGCGTAGAACAATAGTGTGTAGTTGAAGTGAAGTTTCTGACCGAGTGATCTCTCTCTGACTGAACATAACCTGCAATCGGATTCATCCGCTCTGAAAGGAGACTATATCACACCCACCCAGTTTAAAATGATTTTGAATTAACCATTCTCACCAGAGAGGGACCTAAATCCCAAAACTTACGGACATCAGCTATAAAAAGCTAATGATAATGTTTGAGTGTTTTTATTGTTTGCACATTATAAGATGGCTCAAGTGAACTTTATCTGTAGTTACCTAATCAAGCTTTATGCAGCACTAGCTGTGTTAGCCCAAGCCAAGCCTGTTATACCATAAAAATACCACTGCTCCCAAGATATACACCTCAGAGCTGGAGTTACTACAGGTTACAGGTTATGGTAATATACTGTTTAGTTTAGCAGATAATATTTACATCTATATTTGAGTCTCCTACTGTTTTACTTGTTGCAGCCTGATCTAGATCTCAGTTATGACCTGCCCTCACTGCTGTCAAGCGAAGCCAGTAAAGACTGGGTAGCTGCTGCTGGTAGGAGGGGCAGAGAAACTTTCAAACTCACTGCCAATATTTACTCTTGTTTTATTTCTTCTTTGGTCACTGAACTTTTTTAGACATGCTGAGGGTTTTTAGGCTGTTTAACATCTGAGGTTTAACTGAACCAGCCCTGCTTGTTAGCTTCTGTGCTGTAACACCGATCATTCACTGTTGTGTAAGTACTGGCCACCTTGGGGTGGGGTAAGTGTTGGGGAATGAGCAGCAGGTGGAGACAGAGGACAAAACAGACACAAAACTCCTGGACGGACTGCACACTTAAAATAGAAACGTACTGCTGAAGCCCTGCTGCTTCCTGATCATTTTATCATTTACTACTGAAAATATAATCCTTATTGGTCTTTTTAAAATATGCTACATATTCTCACACATTTTGAGGCCTATAGAAAACATCCTTTTTCATTAAGTGGAAACATTAAAATGTAACACGAATGATTTTCTCTTGTTTATTTTTCCAGACCACAGAATCACAGGCAAATGTTGGTAATTGTTTGTAATAAAACCAGCACTAAAACCTTCATATACAACAGTGACACAAACTACATTAACTCCCTCGATCAGCTCAGAAATTAATGCAATCAGTTTAATAAAGTCCAGAAAACCCCAGAAAGCTCAGTAGCAGAATACCTGATTTTTAACACATTGAGGCAGTAGTCCAGTTTTTTTCATCAACCCATAATAAAGACTCTTTTCTTGAGGCCTGATTAGTGATATTTTACATAAACTCGCCCAAATCCGGCCAATGCAGACGCCAGGCTTATTTTAAAAGGCCAGAGGATTTCAAAATAAAAGCACAATCTGGTAAAAAAAAAAAGAAGGAAATACTTTATCTTATATGCAGCTAATATGCAAAAAACTAATGACTGCTTCAATTACTTTTTGTGGCGAATTCCTTTACAGTACCTAAACCTGAATAACTTTATATACAAATAATACACTTATTTACAACAGCAGATCTCTGCACAATCTTAACCTGTCCACACAGAGCTACAGAGGCCTCCAGAGAGAACTGCAGGGGTGTCCAGTTCTCAGTGCACTGCAGTAATGTTTTAAAGCTCCGCCCTCTTTAATCCTGCCTGCAAAACAGCAGAATAAGGATTGATTATGTGAAGGCTAGGCCTGCGAGTGCCGTGCTGTTCAGTTCAGTTAACAGTAGTAAATGTCCTCTCTGTTGCTGCTGCTGCTGTCCTTTTTTTTACAGTGATCCGGCTGATGAGGGGCTGACCCGTGGCTGGGCTTTCGGACGGAGTGTGTATTGGAGGAGTGTGTGCTGGAGTGTAAGGGGGGCTTTGTGTTAAGCACAAGTCCTGGAGGGATGTACAGATCTGTAGTGGGGAAAAAAAAGCACAATTATTACACGTTTAAAGTGTAGAGCAAGACTGATGGAAACTTTACCATGTTCATTTTTAAGTGTGTATTAATTAAAATAAATGGAATCATTCTATAGACACACATACAAACGCATTGAGACATCTGCTCATTGTGTACATTAATACCCCTGAATTCTGGGGGGGGGGGGGGGGGGGAGGGGGGGAGTGGGGGGGTAGCTCAAATGCTCCATAAAAATCATTTTCTATTGGAACTAGTTTCTACATGGGTGTGTTAATGTAAACCCTCACACACACATTATATATATATATATATATATATATATATATATATATATATATTTAATACATTAAAGAAATAGAATAAAACAGGCTAAGGAAGGTTTATGGTCGTAAAGGACGCATGGTTCTAGCGTTACCTGCTGGAAGTGAGCGGGGGCTGGTGGGTCTCCTGGCTTTCAGACTGCCTCCCTCTTTCCCCGGTTTAATAGGAATCAAATAAGATACTTCTATAGAAGCTGAAACAAAGAAAAGGATTATTACAGCATCTCTGGTCAGCATCGACTGACCTTTGAGTAATGTTTTAATTATTCACAAGAGTGAGTGTGTACACATGCACTTCTTTATCCAGTTATCTGATTATTTAAGTAGTCATTTAAAAACAACAATTTTCAAGATGCAATGAAGAGTGCTGGACTATTGCTCAGTGCAAGTAAACTCTTTCCTGTAGTATTCTCAGATTTCTCAGTCTGTGGATGCATAAAAACAGACCGTTGTATCACACACACACACACAAAAAAATGTAAACACTTCAGGAGCCACACTGAAACTGAATAATTAAAATCATTTTTAACTGCACGTTCATATTGTATCTTAATGTGTTAATAACAAACACAGGGTGAATGTTGGGCTTCATGTTTAAATCATGTTTTATTCTGAGAGATTCTTTGCTGGTTGCAAAGCAAGCTGACAAACTCTTACAGTAATCAGATTAATTAAATGTATACAAATGTGAATGCGTGTGATATGCTGTGGGTGTGACAGGAATCACGTGTGTACGAGTGAGAGTGAGTGTGTGCCTGTGTGTCACTGACCTGCACTGTTGGTGCGCTGGTGGCTCTTGCCCCTGCTGCTGCTTTTCTCCCGGCCCTTATTGGCGGCCAGTTTGGTGGGGATCTGCTGCTGAACAGAGCTGGGTTTGATGGACTCGTTGGTGGTGCTGACGAGCTGGATGGGGACGTCCTGTTTGATTGGAGACACCATTATGCTCTCTTTGCGTGGGGGCACCTGAGGGGGGCGCTCTTGGAAGTTGGTTGAGGACACGCTGGGCCTGACATGATGTTCAGGGCTGGGGTAGATGTTGTCTACAGGGTAGAGTGGAGGGGCCTGGTGGGGAGAGTAGATGGCTGGTATATATTGTGCACACAATGCTAATAAACCATCAACACTCTCACACACATATGGAATACACAAAATCAACCACCTAGCAACACACACCCCTGTTGAAAAGCACTGCCAAAAAGAAAAAGAATAGGGGACCGGAGCAGATAACCATGAACCATGCCTAATGCCAGGTCAGCAATAGAGGGCTTTAAAGCCAACTAACATAGTTCTACTGCTCCACAGCTCTTTGTCCTGATTATCTGATTTCAGAAGAAATGACTGATGAGCAGGTGTCTCAATACTTTTGTCCATGTAGTGTACCATAGCAACCACCAAGAAATGTCCAGAAACACTAGAGACACTGCAACTCACCACCTACCAATGCCTTAAACACCTGAGATAAATGAGCAAAATCACACAGCAACACCCCAGAAACCACCTGAAACAGCCTGTTGTAACTACTTGTACAAGTAGTAAGCATCTCAATAGCAAGGACTATAGCTGTCACAGCAGCCACTTGTGTGTACCTGAGGGGGCTCCAGGTGGAAGGAGGGTCCAGGGTTAGCGATGTTGGGTTTGTTTAACTTTTTCTGCTGCTGCTCCAGCTGCTCCCTCTGCTTTTCCACAGTGCGAGCGCTTTCCCGTAGTCGCTCCAGGTCCTGCTGATACTCCTGCCGGCTTTGGTGCAGGGCGTCGCGCTGCTCTGCCAGCAGTGCCTCCTGCCTTGCGCACTCTTCCTCCCTCTGTCTGAGCTGCTGCTGAAGTGCCTGGTGCTCCAGCTGGTGGCGCTGGTGCTCCAGCTCCCACTCAGCCTGCTCCTGCTTCTGCTGGTTGTAGACCTTCTGCAGGTGCAGTAGCTCCTCACGCTGCTTCTCCAGGTGACGCTGCTTCTCCTGCACCAGGAGGCTGTCTCCACGGTTACGGGACGGGCGCTCGGCCAGCGCTGCGCGGAGGACCCCAACCTCGCTGTCCTGCTGAGCCATTGCAACCTGAGGACGCACGCACACGAGCACACACACACACACACATATTTATCAGTAGCAAGAAAGCCTTTAGTGAGCAGTTCACTGTAATCATTACCCATGTTGATGCCCTATATACTGATGAAGCTCGATTGGCTTTAATATGAAGCTGGCCCCCTTTTGGGACTATTCTGCTCAGCACTTGGACACCACGCTATGTAGTTCATAAACATTTCCACTTTTCATTTATACCGCTCAGTTATTGGTGGAACATCCAAGAGGAACGAAACTGACTTGTTGCAATGGTGGCATCCTATTAAAGTACCACACTGGGTTTCAGCGAGCACTTTAGAACTGGAAGCTCTGCACAGGTTCTAGCAGGAGCTTAAAGCACGTCACTCTTACCTCAGCCAATCACCAGCTTCCACCTATCCTTTTAGGAGCCCTCTCACACATATTCTCCACTGCTTACAGTGCTGATATATGTTTTGTCCATATGTTGGACCAAAGGCAAAGTAGATTTTTCTACTGGAAGCCCTGTTTGTTTGGTAAGTGTAATGTTCAACAGTAAAAGTGCAGTTCATGTGTTTTATTAGCAAACAAGTTAGATCCATCAAATTACAGTATTGAAGCTCAGCTCTGTTTATTGCAGAGAGGAACTGAATTTAATACAGTCCTGTACACTGCATTTGACTCTCTTTTAGCAGCTTAATACAAAGATTAAAAGAAAAAGAAAATGGTTGAATTGTATTTGGTCACACACAGATACTACCATTAACCAGTTCTAACCAGTTTTTCACCTGCAGCTGCTGTGGCCGTGTGTGCGTCACCAGCGGGCCTGCAGCAGACATGTGCAGCACCCTCCATGATCTTTGTTCGCAAAGCCAAGCCAAAGAAAGAAGGCTGAACTACTTAGGATAAACTGGTGGACTTAAATCTAAATCACAAAAACAGGCAGCTTGTGCATTTCAATTTAGTTAGCTGTATAAACTTAATGGGTTTTCTAACAATTTGAAATCATAAAGAAGAAGAGTGAAAAGGACACTCACTCACAAATCTACTTGCTTATCTGCTTTACCTGCAAACTGTAGAGCTTCTGGGTCAGACTGGCCACTGTGTCCAACAGCTGTGGGGAAAGCAGACAAAGATATCAGGAAGAGATTTTTTTTAACTCAGCATCAGCTCACAGTAGCAGTAACAGCATGGTATAGAATGTACACCATTCTATTTTCCAAAATTAAAGTAATATCCTGGCCATGTTCTGATGTTTCTGCATGATGGTGTTATGAATCACTAATGACAGCATCCAATTCTGGTGTGTTTTCTTGTGCCACAATAGTGCTTACAGTTTTACTGCATCATTAAGTCATATGTGGGTTTTATGATCCTGGTCAGGTGTAGGTTCTCACCTGGGTATTAAAGGAATAAGGAGGAGGTGGAGGAAGAGGAGAGTTCCACACAGCGTCTGTCTCATCATCAGCCTAATAGCCATATAGAAAACAACCCACACATTAGCTGCAGCAGAGATCTGATAACATTAATTAAAAAGTGAAGTAGCAGGAGGAGTTACAGAAAGCTCCAGGCTGTCCAGAAAGAGCTCTCTCAGATGTGGATCAGAGTTGGGTCTCTGGTTCCTGTCTCTAGAACCATCCTGCAGCCCGCGCCCATCTATTACAAACACCCCAGAGACAAAAACACCTTACACAATATGTCGTACACAGAAAGGAAGCAAATGTTTCAGCACACCGTCAGGATTTGAAGAGGGGTACCCAAACTTTTGCAAACAACACTGCAGTCTATATTATTCTATAGTTATACATTTACTTTTAGTCAAGTCTGTGATGGTGGTGGCTTTTCTGAATGGCAGCCCTGTGTCCACGCTGTCCGTAGCCAGGGGAGGAGGAACGTCACTCTCACCAGCTACCAGCAGATTCTGCAGACTCTCCGCTGAGGATAGACAGAGAACTTAAAATATTAAATATGTTAATAAATATATTAATAATAACATTTATAAAACAATAATTAGCTGTAAATAAGACACCGATCCTATGTTACATAACATGGACCCATGGCCACCCTATTCACACATGTATAATGCCCACATTAAAGACAGTTTGGATCAGCCATGATTTCTTAACATAAGGTCACTGTGTTTAATCCTGAGCTTGGGCTAGAGGATTTAAAAGCCCATTGGGTTGTGGGGTTCTCTGGATGATGGAACTTTTGCATGAGTTGGAGTGGCAGAACTAATCATCAAACATCAAAACCTGACCTCACTGATGCTCTCGCTCATGCAGTGCTGAATGCTATTAAATTCACGTCAGACCAATGTTCGAAATTTCAGGCAACCTTTTTGAAAATTGTTAAACCTTAAACAACAGCATGTAGTTATTCAACAGCATCATGGTTTAGATCAGGGGTCATTAATAGGCGGACCGCGAACCGGGTCCGGACCCAGACGTTGTCCAATGTGGACACAAACCAATAAACAGAGAAGGGGTTCATTTAAAGCGGTCTTTACAATTCTTTAAGGTCTTTTTACGGTTCTTTACGGTCTTCTTGTCATTACGGGTTTACGTGCTTTGTGGCGCAGTACACTCAAAGGCCAATCACGTGTGGTATAAAATCATCAAAAGCTCTCCTCATCCAATCAGATCTGTGCAGACTGCTGCCCCGGCTAGTGAATTGGGACACGGCCAGGAAAAAAACGCCATTATATAAAGATAGGGAGCCCTACAACTGGTGGAAAAACGAGAACGGGCGAAAACTAAAGACACGCCGAGCGCGAGAGAGAGACAGGGGAGGAATATACACAAAATCAGAGAGGTATTTTATTATTATTATATATATTTTTCATCATAGTTCAAACAACCTCACGGGTCAGATGTTTTATAGGGTATAGCACTGAATCATAACACAAGTTAAAATGTCCTTGGACTGACAAAATTTTCTCCAACTGGACCATACTGATGTCTAATTAGATACCACTGATTTCGAGTGTGTTTTTCTGTCAGTCTGTCTTACCATCTGTTATTGCCCCCTGCAGGAGGTCAGTGGTGCTGCACTTTGGCAGTAGGCGCTTGGGCAGAGATGAACTGTCCGTCAGGGTCTCAGACATTACACTGAAGAGTCTCAGCCTGTCCTGCAGCAACCCTTCCAACTGAGAATCAATCACAAACAGATTCTCTACACAAACACACACACACGCGCGCGCACACACACACACACACACACACACACACACACACACAGACACACAGACAGAGAGAGAGACACACACAGACGCACACAGACACACACACACAGTCACAGACACAGTCACAGACACACAGACACAGACACAGTCACAGACACAGTCACAGACACAGACACACACAAATATTAAACTCTGATTGCAGAACTTATCCTTTATAATTAAAAGTTAAATTAAGTTAAAGCTCATTTATAAACTCAGCTTTACGGTTCATTATTGTTATTCCCACTTCAAGCTGGAATGCAACATTTGTGAAGCTGCATGAATTCTCCACAGCTGTGTAATGCCGTCATAACTGAGTAAAATCCTGTTATATTCTGAAGCATGATCTAGATAGATCACAAAGGAAATTAAGGATCTATATAGAGATTTACACATTAACTGTAGGGGAACCCCAAAAGTAAACAAATACCATTTCTCACACAATACTGCTCTAAAGTGAAAGTTTGTGTCTGCCATTTTACCTCAGTTTTCACACCTATAGATGGTTTGCTCTTATCTGAATTAGTGCCTGAGTTTGTACGTACTTTCTTCTTAGTTTAGTTTAATTTCACACAGGAAAAAATGCAAGTTCATCACAACAAACCATGTGAGCACATTCACTCCTTTTATTGAACAGATCTGTTGGGGCAGGAGCAAGAAAGTAAATACAGGAAGAAGGACATACTAGTTTAGATTTCTGTGCAGTTTAACACGAAGTAACAGATGACATTTAAACATAATATACCAGAGTAAACTGCACCTGCAGAATGCCAAATTGGTCATTTAGCTCAAACTTGCTACAGTATAGCTGATAGTTGTGTAAGATTGAGGTCAGATGAAATGCTTGAGTGTGATTCAGATGAAAACAAACCAGACTAAAATATTCAGGTGTGGAGACGCCCTAAATCTATGTGTATAATTAAAACCCCCTTCTGTAACAGCTCCTTACCGTGATAGCTCCTGAGCCTCTCAGAGAAGTCATAATGATTTGAGAGGTCCTCCTCATTCTCTTCAATTACATGTGAGAAACTGCAGGACAAAAGTGAGAAAAGTACAAAGAGTCAGAAAACTGATTACACTGAAAATCTCGGATTCTATTATCTTAAAAATAAAGCTGCTACAAACGTTTTTTTTTTCAGCAACGCCACAGAAGGACCACGTTTATTATCAAAATTAAGCATGGTTGGTTGTTGTTGTTGTTGGGACCAGGTGGTCAGTGGGGCTAGGTACAACCTTAGCCAGCATGTAGGGGAATTGAGAATTGAGTTTCGTTCATGTAGTGCAAATATGTAGAGTGTGTGGTTGTTGTTGTAGTGTGTGGAGTTCACATGAAAGTGGGGTCATTGCGCATGCATTAGCAGGGTCAGTGGGGCTAGATACGACCTTAGGTCACCAGAAAAGCCAGCATGGTTCTACAGGTATGAAGTTGGTTAGATTATTATTATATCCTCTCACATATAAGATGTGAGAGGATGAAGTCTCAGAGGCAGACCTCACCGGTGAGGCCTCTGGAGGTGTTTGGGGTAAATTGAATAAATCCCTGACAATGAGAAGAGTATACCTGATGACCCCTATTATGAGCCTCAGAGTTAGTTCTGTTACACATGTTCAATGTAGAGACTCAGAAAAGTACAAGTGCTTTATCAAAAAATGATTGAAGTGTTCCTTAAGCACCATACTAAAGTAGAATTACTAAAGTATACAACATTTTTCTACTCAAGTATTTCAAGTAGTTTATTACAAGATTTCTACTTAAGAACTGAAAGTAAAAGTACACTATAGAGAAATATAAGGTGCACTAAAAATTCTTTAATTTTCCCCAAACATTGTCAGTGAGTTTTATAATCCAGTGCACCTTATGAGTACATTTTACTAGTCAGGTTACCCTAAGCTACTCTCAGGTTTCTAGTCAGACCTGCTAAATTAGGAGGAAAACATGGCGACACCCCTTATGTATTAAAATTGATCAGAAACTATATAGTGTGAAAAATACAGTACAAGTATTGTGTTGTGTACTTATTACAGATAGAAGTCAAAAGTTTAAAAATAACTTGTTTATATTATTTCAGGTGTTTAGGCTTAGGTTTACATGAAGTCTTAAATTAACTCTCTAAACAAACTTACCCAAAAGAGAGGCTAAACAGCAAGCCGTTAGGACATTTTAACAAATTCAGCATAAAAGGTCACTAGTTGGTCTATCACTATGGTAAAATCAACTAAAGCCATCAAAGGCCAAAGAATCAGAGAACCTAAAAACATTGAGCTTATCTCTTTCTAAACAACAACAGATCAACTATATTCTGCCACCTTTAAAGCATCCCTCTCTTCTCTTCCCCACTTCAAAACAAAACATGGACACTAAGTACGGCCAGGGGTCTTCTACCTCACCTTCAAAACCACAATCACTCAAAGTTGCAGGTGGTGTTTCTGGTTCTTCCAACTCAAAACAAACTAATAAAGCTCCAGTGTTCTCAATGCAGACAGAAAGAATGGGAGCAGCGGGGTCTTCTTCTAAGATCAGCTTCATGACTTCATTTATTCAATGATGAGGAGCTTTATCAAACCTGGTGACAGTGCAGAGCATCCACCGCTCTGGCTTTAGTCATAAAGCTGGTTTGGAATGAAATAACCCTGGTTTTTAATCACAGTTTTCATGCATCCTGGGATGTTCTCCTCCACCAGTCTTACACACTGCTTTTGGATAACTTTATGCTGCTTTACTCCTGGTGCAAAAATTCAAGCAGTTCAGCTTGGTTTGATGGCTTTTGATTATATAACCTTGATTATATTACAGTTTTTTTTTTATTTGGTAAAATCAAAGAAACTTGCAATTTTAAGTTGAAAATGGTCAAATCCAGATTTTAATCTAGTTATAAATTTGTCCAGAATGAACTCGGCCACTCACTTCTCAATGGTCTGCCAGATTTCCTGACACCAGCTGGTGCGCTCCTCTACACTGGAGACAATGAACTCGTACAGTTCAGCCTTCTCATCAGACGTGGAGATCAGATACATTACTCGGTCACTGTGGGCCGCCTCTCTTACTATCAGCCTCTGCAGAGAGAGCACTGCTGGCTTTCCATCCTGAAAAACACATACACATTACACACATTCACAAACAGTGCAAACTGAAATAACAGACTAAAACACACTGCATATCAAGAGGAGCTGTACACCCCTGCCAGCATCTGATTGAACGAATGGTATGTACTCACCAGATTGGCAAAGATCAGCTTCTGATCCTTCTCCTGAAGCAGCACCAGCAGATTGGACATCAGCACCACAAGCACATCTGAGAGTGGACGACAGAATTGACACATTATTATTGATCAGTGTTTTTTTTAAGATGGTCTTAAAGCTAAAATATATCAAAGATCTTTGATTAGGCCTGGACAGTAATTCGATATCAGTATTTATCACCATAAGAAAATGTTACAATAACGGTGATATCTTTTTTGTGCTATATTGATATGTATTATTTACAGAATCTGTCACAGACAGGCGTTTTTACTGCAGTCAGTTCACTGAACACAACCAGCCTCCGTAGCCGGGCTACGTCAGTGCGTGGTGACGTAATCACACAGGAACACAGACAGTTAGGCTAGGCTTGGGTCGGCTACGCTCCTAAAATGTCCCACGCGGGAGCCGAGCAGAGCCTAACCTAGCCTCGGGTCGGGTCAGCTCCGCTCCGGCGCGGGACATTTTAGATGCAGAATGAGTGCCTCTTCCACAAGTGATTAATTAAAGGTGGGAGGACTGATTCAGTGGTGAGGATTTGGGTCGGCTTTCAAAGGTCTGATAAACTTCAGACTTCAGCTTGCTGACTAGCAGCGGTAATAACGTTACATCTAATCTGTTCCACCACCTCAAGCAGTTCCACTACATACAATATTTTCCTTATTCTGACTGAAGTGATTTTGTAGTTAATGTTGTAACTGAGTTATTTATAATTGATCTGTTAAATATGTTTACGAAAGAATAAGAAGCTCTGCCTCTGTTGTAATTTAAAGTTATTTATATTGGTAATAGGTATATAGGTTTATGTTTAACAGGGATGTCATGCTTTTATTTTGCTATATGCAAATAAAAGTGAGCATTGATTTTTTTTTCTAAAATAATATATACAGGGTTCACACACCTTTTACAATGTAAAATTCAAGCACTTTCAAGGCCCATTTTCATTATTATGATTCAAAATGTTTTTCAAAATGTCTGTACAGTTTGCTTGCTATCCAACTTGATTGGGTCAATAATGAATCTATGACACAAAAGATTACTAGGCAAGTTCCTAATAATGTAAAAAAGAACAATTACCCTTGAGGTAAAGCTTTTTAACAGTGCTGTGCAAATAAAAAAAACTTGAATTAACAAAACAGCAGGTGAAAAAAAAGTACCTGCGAGTCTTAACATTTTGAAAGAAACTGGAATCTGTTATCACACATACGTGGAGGTGCGAGCGAAGCCTTTTTTATGCTCTGCAATAATTTCTTTAAGCGAACTTATTTAGTCAGACAGTTATTTGTTGTAAAGTAAATGTAGTTACATTTTCAAGCACTTTCTGCAAAATTCTAGAACTTTCCAGGCCTGGAAAACAGAACGTTAAAATTCAAGCCTTTTCCAGGATTTCCAGCACCCATACGAACCCTGTATGTAGTTTTTGTGAGAGGAGATTTCAAAGACTTAAATTAAAATTTCAGACAGTAGTAGGTACAGATTTCCATTGAAGGATTCATAGCAGTTTTTCTGAGGCCTTCAAAGTATTTATATCGATATTGAAATTCTGTAGTATCGGTCGTATTAGGGAAATATATTGCATCATTATTTTTGGCCATATCGTCCAGCACTACCTTTGGCTCTGTTCTGAGCTCTCCAGCTCAGTACACCTTCACGAAGCAGCTTCCGACCATGCTGGAGGAGCTCCTCCCGGCGAATGTGCAGTCCGGTACTCATCCTGCCCAGCGATTTGGGCTCCAGCCGGGCGATCAGCTCCCGCAGCTTCTCGTAGTGGTGCACCTGCTCATCCACCAGAGATATGGTTTCCTTGAGGCACTTTAAAGCCAACGTTAGATCCTTGTGCTCCTCTGTTCCATCTTAAGACAGGAGAAGACAGAAACAATGAATTAATTTCTGTGTTGTGTGTGTTTTACATAGACACAGACAAACATATTAATGATTTGCCTTCAGTGTTCTTAATGAGTCTCTCCACCAGAACCGGGTACTTGGTGATGCGCTGCGTTACAAGGAGAATCCCCTCCGGCACTCCTAGTCTCCTTACAATCGCCATCTGACCAATTTTCTATTAAAAGAAAATGCTGTTTATGCTATTTGCTATTTAACCCTTTTCAACAACACTTTGCAGCAAAAGGTAGATTAGAACTACTGTCACTACAGTTACAGTAAACGCTATAGGCATCAACACTGCTACACAAGCATCAGACGAGAATGCTGAGCACTAGCAAGGCTGCACCACTCACCCTCATTAAATTCTGGAACTTCTTATTGTTCTGCAGCAGATCTTTGTAGTAGTTCATTGCATCAGTGTGACAACTGCAGAACACACCATAACCATCCAGCAGCCTGCTCCTCAGCTCACCTGAAAACTACACACACGCACACACACACACACACGATACGATATAATATGATAAACTGCCCACAATATCACAACTCTCAATATATTCCAATACAATTTTCTACAATACTTCACAGCATCTGTGTTACTAAAGAGGATTAAATACTCCTAATTTTTGGTGCCAGTTTTGACATCAATATTCTTTACTGTAGGTGAAGTAATGAAGTAGTTTTTTTTTAAGTATAGACATTTGATGCCATGTATGGATAATGCGTCACAAAGCCAAACAAAAAAACGTTAAATTGCAATATCAATATGTTGTCCCACCCCTACTCAGGATTGACACGGCCATACTGCAAGATGACAATGCCAGGATTCATAAGGCTGGAATTGTGAAAGAGTGATTCTGGGAGCATGAGATCATCATTTTTCACACATGGATTGAGAGAGTTCACCACAGAGTCCAGATCTTAACCTCATTGAGAATCTTTGGGATGTGCTGGAGAAGGCTTTGTCCATCATCTATGCTGCAAGATCTTGGTGAAAAATTAATGCAACACTGGATTGAAACCAATCTTGTAACACTGCAGAAGCTTATTGAAACAATGCCACAGTGAATATGTGCTGCAATCAAAGATAAAGGCGATCAAACCAAATACTAGTGTGTGACTTTTTTTTGGTGGTGACTTTTTTTTTGGGCCAGGCAGTTTATACATGTTATTTCGCATCAAAAGAGGGTTTTAAAAAAAAAAAAAACTGAGGGTAAATAGACAGTGATACAGCGGCTATTTTTGAGATTAGATTCTGTATGTAGAAGATTTTGAACTTTGTTATACGCTTATTAAAACATTTCTGTGTATGCTCTTTAACCTAAATGGGTGGTGGTACCTGAGCCAGGAGGATATCTCCTATCTTATTTATGGTGTAGTTCTGCTTGCTGTCCGGTTCAAGGCAGTCCTGGCGGCGCTGCTTGAGTCGGTTAAGGAACTGCTGATGTTCCCTCAGTAAGTGTTCCAGACGTGGGAACAGTCGCTCGAGCTGAACCTCCTCCTTCTGCAGAGAGCATCGCACCTCGTAGGCATACACACCCAGCAGCAGCTTCAGCGTCCGCACGTGATTTATCTCCGTCTGGATCAGCTCTAAACACCAACCACAGCAGCATCCTTGATAAGTGTACTTTAAAATGCAGCTCACAAATCAGTGCTCTTTTGAAACATTTTTAATAAAGTTTCAGACCTTTTAGTTTAAATAAATGACGATGATATACATGCATTAATGCGATTTTCATTTCAGCTTTCTTCTTTTCAAAGATAACCACGATCATGATTTGTGTCAGACATGGATGGAATTTTACTCACAGTTCAGTGAGCACACACAAGCAGTAAGACAGTGAGGAGATATGGGCCTTGCTCAAGGGCCAACAGTGGCAGCTTAGTGTACCTGGATACTGAACCCACATTTCTGTCCTCAAAAAAAAATATATGCAAATCAATATCAAAACCTAGCTCCACTTGGGACAGCTTGGGAATGCCCACACCTGTATATGCTGTGAGGTGCTATCTTGTGAGTGGGACTAATCTCTGGTCAGCATGCTCATAGAGAGTTGGAGTGAGGCCTGATAGTTGGTGCCAGGTGGATGGGACATTCCATTTCTAAAGTTGTGCGAACATTTAACACTTCCTGATCCACTGTGTCACATGTGTGCTATTTAAAAAGGCATTACCACCCACTGTAGACAGCACAGTGAATTGAAATTACCATGACTGGCGACAACTGGCTAGAACAGTCCATGCAAACAGACAAAAATCTCTGGCTGAATTCACCTCGACATTTAACGCACAATGCAAAAAAAAAAATCTTAGAAGGTGAAATTAGCTCATTTTAAAGCAATTAATCCTATGTTTATCTCTGATAATTTGTCTTACTATGCAAGTATAAAACTATTTTACGTATTTCAGGAATAATTATCTGAATGTTCACCTTATTTTAAGCATTTTGAACCCAAAATGTCACAAAAAGTCACTGGTCATGTAGGGCTGGGAGGTTAATATAATTATGTGATTAATCAAGTTACAGTTTTAATGCAATTTTCAAAATGGGATAATGGAGATTACCTTACATAATCATAATCATTGTACATATACACCATACTATTTACATTTTAGAGCTACTGAGCTCTGGCCATTTATCAGTGTCCAAATTATAAGGTAGAATATGGTCATGATTTAGACGCACTTTTATCTCCCACAATGCACTTGTAATTTAAAGTAAACAGACAGGGGAAAACATGAATCTGATGGTGTTTGCTTACATAAGCAGTGACAGAAATTCACAGCATCCAGTGAATCTTAGCTAATATTTCCTGTGCAATTCATAAATGGGAGGTTTATGTTTTAAAATAAAATAGCATTGTTTTATTAACAGCACAGTTCACATAGAAGATGAGTTAAAATTTTATTAAAGTTATTTAAACACAGCTCAGCCACTGACATATTTATATACGATTCATTCTGATGTTAAAGACGGATTGCCTGAATTCACTTGTATTTCTACCACTACTTAGTAAAGTAAACAGTCCCTCCCAATATAGCACAATGCTAATGAGGAAGAATGGATCCATTGTACAGCCACACTGTTATGGTACATAATCTTCAGGGGATTTTTTACAGAACCTTCTGGAATGTTTTACCCTGTGCTAGTTTGTGTCATCCTCTCTCCTTTAGATTAGTACTAAGGTCTCCCCCTTGTGGAGATTGTTAATTCTGAATATCAGTGACTATCAGCACGCCACAGGTATAATCTGAATAACCAATAAATCTGTAGATTTCTCCTGATTTGAAAGTCAGAATTGTTCACACTGGTTAATTAAATCAGACGTCTGAGTTTTGAGAAGATGGTTGGTTCTAAAACCTGTTCACATCATTAAAAGGTGGAGGAATACATGCAAAAGAAAATAGTCCCTAAAGAAAATGTACTTTTTTTCCAGACACGTAGGTTTACTGGTGGATTTGGATGGTAAATTAAATATTTTAGGTCTAAAATTTAAAAGAGAAGATTTTGGATTTTCAATGTTGATAGTTCAGTGAGTTTAACATCCTAACAGCTCAGGAAGCTGAACTGCATTAATTCAAGGTCATCCTGTTGAGATGGTTCATGTTTGGTTGCTTTAATAAGCCTCAATTTGGGAAAAAAGCTAAACACAGCAGTCGTCCTATTAGTTAACTTTTACACACCGCCTATTTATCATCACTAAACCACTGCAGAGAGTAGGCCTACCACAATAACTCTGGTCCATATTGTCAAACAAAATATTTAAATGATTCAATATATAGTCAATTTATGATAAAATAAACACTACAATAGCATAACAGCGCAATGTTAGCATTTCAAAGAGAAGTGTTAACGTTTACAGTTGGGTAAAGCCACTCACCATGTATGACATCCTGTCTCTTAATGGCATCTTTGGAATAAGCCTTTAGATACTGCTGATCTACGGCTAAACTCCACGTTGGAGACTCAAAGTCACGAGCGTCAGTCTCCAGATCCTCTCTCAAGATGGAGTACGGGTCATCTACACAAACACCATATACATAAAAACTCTGTAACATTTAAATAAAACATGATGCTCAATTTCAGCAAACCCCAGCTCACATCCTTTCTCTTCCCTAGTGTTTTACACTTACAGTCATGATCCCTCTCTCCATTCCTTACAATTAAATGAGAAATTGAGAAATGTTCTGATTGGCTAACCTGTTTGGAGGACTATTTAATACAGCACTCACACTAGAAACAATCCTTATAACTACAGCATGAATAGGTGGAGCTAAACTGCTGTAGGTTAAATGTGTGGATAAACTGCTGTAGGCTGAATGTGTGGGATAAACTGCTGTAAGCTGAATGTGTGGATAAACTGCTGTAGGTTGAATGTGTGGGATAAACTGCTGTAGGTTGAATGTGTGGATAAACTGCTGTAGACTGAATGTGTGGATAAACTGCTGTAGACTAATCAGGCTAATAGAAAAAAAAGTTTTTTGTTCACAATTTACCTTCAGTATTGGTGTTGTCAGCAGCACTAGGGTTCAGCGATACCAAATCTTCTGGCAGGACTTTTGGTCTGATCAGGTCGGGCTCATCCATCCTGTTGAGTTTGTCACTGTAAAAAATGAAACAGTTTGTTAACGTTAATGTGTACTCACACAACACTGTGAGCACACACTGCGTTTTAAAACATTGATTAAAATCAGTGAATATTGACCCTTTAAACCAGCTCACTTGCAGTACAAGGAGTTACTGGAGGAGTCCAGACACTTTCATATCTGACCACCAACACACTGTCAACTAAGAGGGAAGAAGTTAATTAGAGAGAGCTCACATGGACACAGTCAGGATTAACGAACATGTAATAATCTTTAAAACACAAAACTTTCAATTTAAAATATGTAAACTAGATAAGGATATTCTCACCTATTATTACTATATTCAATTTACTCACCCGTACAACACCTATTCAATAATCTTAATAAAACTACTGGAGCAGAATATAAGAATAAGTCCAGGACTTGGGACTTAGGGAGTGCCTTGTTCAAATCAGCACATCACTGGTTTTGAACACTGTTCGGTTGTTCCGAGAAAAAAAATAACTTTTCGATTTTAATTTCAGATTTTAGACTACAACACTTAAACTGCTGTCAGTACGATGTTCATTTTCTTCACTAGACTGGCAGAACCAAAGCCGCATGAGAACGAAAAGCCGCATGATGAGAAACAGACGCATAAGGAGGACAGTACATAATAGGCCAGGAGAAATGCCATTCAACTGGATAGAAGAATGAAGGAAATGTAAACAGATGAGAATAAACAGGTTTGACAGACCTGTAGAGCTGCAGACAAGTGATGTCAGCAGAGGCAGGTCTGTCTGTCCCACATTATGGAATCCAAAAGCTACCTACTCAATCAGTCCAATCATACTTTCATTAAGTATACAGAGTTTCAACAATCTAAACTAATTTCTTCTGACTGAACACCCACCGGACATTTAGAAAAGTTTTAACCCTCATGCAGTTCTGATTTTTTTTTTACCATGGTTTGTTTTTATGTTGTGATTGTTTCTTGTTGCACCATGGTTCCAGAGGAATGTAATTTCATTGCATTGCATACTTGTACTCAGCTGTAATGAAAATAAAAGCTTCTTTACTTGACTACTAGCGGAGCACACTAGTTTTATACACATTATTCCCAGTCCACAGATTTGAGGAATGTTATTAGCAGATAACAAAACAGTGTAGAGGATTGCATTGTGAAACAGGAGAACTTTAGGTAATATCTGTGGTTCTAGAGTATGGTTTCAGCATCGCCATCACAATGTAGCTGTGATATATTACCCAAATCTGCTGTCTCTACACACTTCTGAAAGTGGCAGCAGAATGCACCAGGAGATCCGTAAGGTCCTATAAGCACCAAGCCAACCATGCAGTATAACTGGAGAAGGAAATAGAACTCATCTAACAAGAAAGTGTAGACCACGATGGCCAGGAATTAGCAATGGCACACAGCAGGGGGTGCTACACTGTGCCTTTATGGTCCAATCCTCTGGACTCTCGCTTAAGTGTCTCAGGTGTACATGCTGTCCATTGCACCACATCAAACACGTCGTCTAAAAAACAGGCTCTTAAGTTAAACCATTAAACAGGGATCTCAAGACTTTATATGCAGCACTATTAACATATTCCTGCTAATTAGCCTAAACAGCCCCTCCCCAATGCAGCACAGTGCTAATGTAGGAGCATGGATCAGCAACGCCTCCATTAGTCTGGCCACACCTCCAGGTAAGGGTGGAGAAGTCACCAGCCTGAGAAGTAAATCAGCCTTGAGGTTATCAGTAAAAACAAGAAAAGCAGGCCAGTCAGTTTTCTCTCCTACACACACACACACACACACACACACACACACACAGCCAAATAACACTACCTCACACACCCAAATGCAACGGATATGAAATATGACACACTCCTGTTCAGTTTTAGCAGCTGTAAACAAACAAAAAAAGTAAACGGGCACTGAAGGAGTGAACTCACCCGCACCTCCCACCCTCTCTATCTTTTTTGCTCTCTCTATCTGCTGAAACAAACAGTCCAGCTCCTGTGAACAGCACACACTCTCTCCAGCTGCCTGACGTTTGTACACACACTCTCTGTAACTCATTTACCGGTTTGGTTACTCTGTCATCAAAAACTCTGTCAGACCAGCCCTGACTGTTTAAAGTGACAGTTTGACCAAATAACACAACACACATACATACATACATAATGTTAGCTAAATTAGCCTCAGATCAACAGTTAGCGCTGGGGTGAAGGAGTGAGTTAAGGGGTAAGAGTTAGCAGGAGTGAGGTTTAAGCATGAAAAGGTAAGAGTGAGCAGAATTAAGGATGTGCACATGAGCAGAAATAAAGGGGTGAGAGTAAACTGGAGTGAAAGAGTGAGTGAAGGGGTGAGCATTAAGGGGTAAGAGTAAGCAGTAAGTGAAGGGGGAGTGAGCAAAAATGAAAAGGTGGGAGTGAGCAAAGGTGAGGGGGTGAGAGTGAACATGACTGAAGTGAGAGTGAAATCAAGAGAAGAGGTAAAAGTGAGCAGGAGTGAAAGGGTTGGACTGTGAAAGTAAAGTAAAGTAAATGAAGTAAGACTACATGGAAGGAAAGGGGTGAGTGAGGGGTGAGAATAAGTGGTAGTGAATAGGTAAGTGAGAGCTAGAGTGAAGAGTAAGTGAAGGGCTGAAGAATTGAGAGTATGCAGAAGTGAAGAAGTGAAAAGGAGCAGGACCAAAGGAATAAGAGTAAGAGAAATTAAGGAGGTGAGAGTGAGCAGGATTAAGGAGGTAAGAGTAAGAGGGAGTGATGGGGTGAGAGTGAGCAGGATTAAGGAGGTAAGATTGAGCAGAATTGAATGAAATTGAATGGTGGGAATATGTGAAGGAATGATGATGGCCAGGATGAGGAGGTGAGAGTGAGCAGGATTGATGAAGTGACAGTAAGAGGGAGTGATGGGGTGAAAGTAAGCAGGATTGAGGAGATGAGAGTAAACAGGACTGAGGAGGTGAGAGTGAGCAGGACTGAGGAGGTGAGAGTGAGCAGGACTGAGGAGGTGAGAGTGAGCAGGACTGAGGAGGTGAGAGTAAGAGAGAGTGATAAGGTGAAAGTAAGCAGGATTGAGGAGATGAGAGTGAGCAGGATTGAGGAGGTGAGAGTGAGCAGGATTGAGGAGGTGAGAGTAAGAGAGCGTGATAAGGTGAAAGTGAGCAGGACTGAGGAGGTGAGAGTGATCAGGACTGAGGAGGTGAGAGTGAGCAGGACTGAGGAGGTGAGTGTAAGAGAGAGTGATAAGGTGAAAGTGAGCAGGATTGAGGAGATGAGAGTGAGCAGGCTTGAGGAGGTGAGAGTGAGCAGGATTGAGGAGGTGAGAGTGAGCAGGATTGAGGAGGTGAGAGTAAGAGAGAGTGATGGGGTGAGAGTGAGCAGAATTGAGTGAATGAGGAATATGTGAAGGGATGATGATAGGCGATAAAATATCGAAATCGTGACACCCCTAGTAAGCAGGATGGAGAAGGTGAGAGTAAGAGGAAGTGATGGGGTGAAAGTGAGCAGAATTGAGGAGGTGAGAGTAAGCAGGATGAATGGTGGGAATATGTAAAGGGATGATAATGGACAGGATTAGGAGGTGAGATTGAGCAGGATTTAGGAGGTGAGATTTAGCAGGACTGAGGTGTCAGCGAGCAGGATTGAATGAAACTGTGAATGGTGGAAATATATAAAGGGATGATGATAGGCAGGACTGAAGATGTAAGGGTGAGCTGAAAGTGATCAGTGAGAGTGAGGGATGATCCTGCAGTCAAATGGGGGTCAGATTTGAGGTAACAGAAGGATTTGAGTAATTAACTATGTTGTATCTAATATATAAGATGATCTGACGAATAGAAATGATGCAAAATCCTAATACATTAACTATATTCTTTATAAAAAGTTAGGATGATGTGTCAAAATGTTTATGGAGATCTCTTCTAATCTCTTGCACCCACTGCTCACACAGATGTACAAATGCACACATAACTTGTCTGTCAACAGAATGAGAAGCAGATAAACATGAATTTATTAGCTCTGAAGTTTTTTTAAATGACACTATTTCAATTGTAACACAATGTACTACTTTTCATTTATTTTTAGTCCATAATATTACTTTAAGCATAAATGGTTTATATAATAAAATGATTTTAGCTCATCGTTAGCTATTTCATTCACAGTAAATTAATGGAAGAAATCTTTAAGAAATCAGTGTAGTATGAGGTTGACAGTCTTCTTATGTGTCAGCCAGGGATCCTTTTTTTTTTTTTTAAGTAGTTAAATTAATTCAATTTAGATATTTAGATAATAAGTAAAGGACGATGCAAATAATTAATTAAACTGAAATATTTCTATTTCAAGTTTAAAAGTGTTAAAAACAGTAAAGTGTAGTGTTTTACGTCAGAGTTGAGTGAAACCACACACTGAAACCGAGAGTATGAGGGAGAAATAAGCAGCTGAAACTTCTTACTCCAATTCTCCGTTCCACCTTAACTGGGCAGAGGTTGTATTGTGGAGCATGGGCGCCAGAATGTAGCCGCTGCGCTATTTAAGGTGGAACGGAGAATTCGAGTATGAAGACAGAAAAAGCAGACAAATCAAACTTTCCAAACAAAAAATATATTAACTGAAAATATTACACAGAATCATCAGAAAACACACAGTTAAACCCGCCATAAAACAATTTATCCTCCTAACCCACCGCTGTATACACTCCTACACACTCCTACTCACCGGGGCTGAGTTTAATAAACAGCGCCCCGCTTTACTAAAGTTACCGGCGGCTCTGAGCTGATATATAACTGCTGCTCTACTCACCGCTCTATCAGCTCCTCCACCGTCAGACTGAAACTCTCCACATTTTAAACTGTTTTACTGCGTTTCTGCTCTGAAGGTGCTTGCACACTGCACGCGGTAGGTGCGGCGCGGTACGCTGACCCCCATAGGATTCAATAGTGTCTAGAGCGGTAGAGCGGTGCGTCGCTGCCGCGGAGCAGAGCGGAAAGCGGCGCGTTTCCCCGCCCATAACCACGCCTCCACCGCGCTACCGCTTACCGCGGGCAAAGTTCAACATGGTTCAACTTTGACCTCGCGGCAAGCGGTACCTCGGCAGAAAACGCATGACGTGAACTCACGCGACTAGAGAGAAACTGTAGTCCAAACAACAATAAACGTGCGCGAGAGACTAATAATAGCGATTAGTGAATCCCCTCAGCTGTACATCACTTCCCTACACTCATATAGAGATAACAGGAGGAAGAGAAGAATCAGAGCTTTGTTCTGAGGCTGAGAAACATATACAGATGCACAGAGGCTGTAGAGACTCAAAACTACAAAACACCGCTCACAGAGGTGATGGGTTTTAGAAAACTCCGCCTATTATCAGCAGGAGACGCTTGGCGTCAGCAGCAGCGCAACGCACCCGCAACTGACCAGCGTAGAGCAGAGCGGCAGCACAGCGGAATGCCGCGCGGCATACCGCGTTCAGTGTGCAAGCACCTTTAGTCACACAAAGCGCTTTTGTCTCTTTAACTTCACCCAGCGCACACGGCCACGCCCCCACAGCGGGTTCCCAGATTGCATAGGATGCCTTCCAATATGGAAGCTGTGTGGGCTGCCAAGTAATGTTTTGTTTTCTGTTTGTTTAAGAGTTGAAGTTTTATAGGAAATATTTGTCAGTTTCTTCCAATTTGGGATTGATAGTTCAACACCAACAACAAATACAGCACCAATAATATTAGTTATATTATATATCTGTTTACCTGTGCTTTTCAAAAAATAGCAGGAATGAGTGCCAGTAACAGGAGTGAGTTCCAGAAAAAAAAGTGAGTTCTAGTAACAGGAATGAGTATTGTCCCCTGGTTTATGGATTTATTAATGTGAATATTAGTTGTAATGTAAACCACTCTTTTTCCAATTCTGTTTGGTTCATCTATGCCATCTATGTGTTTAATAAATTGCATGATAATACATTTAATCAGTTTCAGGTTTGGGTCTTCTTGAAAAGATAAAAATGGCTTTACATGTTTTAGAAAAATCCAATGCATATATCGCATATTGTTTGGCATAAATATAAAATCTTTAAAACAAAGACTTTCTTTAGAGAAAACCAACAGAATTAGTGGACTTTAAAATATGCTTTTTAAATGTCACATGAATTTTATTAACAGGAAAGAGAAAAAATGTAAACATCTTCGGATTACAAACTAAGTAAATCTGAAAAAAGGATTAAAAAAAAAGTTTTGGAAGTCCAGTGCAACCAATTGCCTTCCAGCCTTCCAGCTGAGTGTAATTTAGTCTCGGTATAAATTCACCCGTTCTAGGACTCTGAGTGGTCCAGCGGTCTAAAGCACTGCCACTATGTTTTGGGGTTCGAATCCCAATCATGTTGCTTGCCATCAACTACCGGAGCCCTAAGAGAGCACAATTGCCTTGCTCTCTCTGGGTGGGTAGATGGCGCTGTTTCCCCTCATCTCTCCTAGGGTGATATCGATCAAGGCATCTGTGAGCTGATGTATTGGAACCAAGTCCCTGCACTTTCCTCCGAGTGCGCTGGCTACTCAGCAATGCTGCATAAGCAGGAGTTTGAAAAAGAGTACCTATTCGTTTGTGTTCATCAGTCGACAGTAAAAACAATGTTTTTAATAATCTATCTGTGCACTTTAAAAGTTCTCAGTGCTTCATTTTAAATGTCAGGTCCCTCAGAATTCTACCAATGAGGTGTGGAGCTACTTTTAGTTTGTAAACGTTGGGAGCATTGTCTAAAAGCGATGTATTTCAGAATGCTGGTGTGGAGGTGATCTATTTAACGAAAGTTTGTATTTGTTATCATGTTTCACTACAACACAAGTCTGCTTCTGCTTTTATTATCAATATTATTGAATACTTTAGTATTTAGTATGGAACTCAAAGAACACTTCAACTCAAGTCACTTTTTGATAGAGTACTTGATCACTGAAGAACACAATGAAAGGAGGATAAGAAAGTTGAAAATGCTCTACAGTCTTTTGTTAAAAATTGGAGTGAATTGAATTAATCTGGCAACCCTCTACACTTCAGAAGAGTCACTCTTCGGGTATTCTGGGAGTTTCACTGATCCTTAAAGTGATGAAAATTAAAGTAAATCTAAATTCTGACCATAATAAAGCTTTAAAATGTACAAAAACAGCAGTAAATAGCAGCTCTGCTGCTCAACACAGCTGTGTGTGGTGTGTTTATAAAAACACCCCGCTAATTCACACAAAATGCTAGACCTTCCCTCAGTTTATTCTCCTGATTTTAATCCGGTTTAATAACATTTATGATTTAATATTTATATTAATATGATGTAAACACGGGTAACTACTGTATAGAGAACCACATTTCAGCACTTTAATAACAAACAGCGCCACTCTGAGGAAACTCCGCAACAAACAGCAGATTTCCACTGAAACACTGAGTACAGATACTTCTCAGAACCCTGCTGTACCAGTGTTCAGTACATGATACAGAATGTGAGTAATGTGAGCTCGGCTTGTTAACAGGAGCATCAGCTGGTTTTGTCGTCTCCATTATTTCACTTCACAGCTTTAAATCTGCAGAAACAAAAAGCTGAACTGCTGTGTTTTTATTTATATTTTATGAGACACTAGAGTTGATATACCGTAAATACTTTGAAAAACTTTGAAACTTTGAGCTTTAAGTGCAGTCACAAATACTATCAAAAACTATGATGAAACCTGCTCTCATCAGGACCACCACAGGAAAGGAAGACCAAAGTTACCTCTGTTGTACAGGATAAGTTTTTCAGAGTTACCAGCTTCAGAATCCGCAAGTTACTGGGACCCCAGATAAGAGCACCTAAATGCTACACAGAGTATTTTGGTTTGTTTAGCACTTTTAGGTTTCCTAAATTATTCCTTATGTGTTCCTTACTAATAGCATCTGTGTTTCTATATGTGTTCAATATTAATTTACAATGTAGGAAAAATATATATATCTATAAAAACAATGAAAAGATGTGTGCAATTTTTTGACTGGTACTGTACACAATTATATGCAAAATGATATGCCCTGGTAAAATGGCATGGGTTAGGAAGTGTGATTAAGTGAATAAATCGTTTACATGAAAAAATGGCCTAAATGTTTTAAGACATAATTAAACATGTTGGGAAACCGCAATGCCATATTTAAAAACATTAAATTTATTAGCTAAAGCAGAGTCCACCAAAACCCAAGTCCGGCACTTCAGGAAATAATCACTTCACTTACTATTCAAACTCACCAATAAACCTGCATCTAGTGTCTTATGAGTTTTAAGTGGAACGTTGAGGATGCCTCAATAGTCCCCAAACATTTTCTTCAACTATTTTTTGCTGCATAACACCCTGCATAGCAGACATGTATCCCTCCGCCACTTTGATAACATGTGTTTTTAAATTCATATTTTACACCCAAATTTTTAGAAATGGTGTTTCATGTTTTAGGTAGTGCATTTGACATTAGGTGTAATACACTGTTCAAAAAGATAGGGAACACTTAAACAACACAATGTACCTCCGAGTCATCCACACTTTTGTGAAATCAACCTGACCAGTTAAAAAGCAACACTGACGTCCACAAGTGGGGCTTGTGTTTACAGCCCAACACCATGCAGGGCGATTGGCACTTGCCAGAGAACACCAAGATTGGCAAATTCGGTTCACACTCACAACATGTAACAGATGTGACTGTCTAAGTCTGGAGATGCAGTGGAGAACGTTCTGCTGCTGCAACATCCTTCACTCACTGACCATTTGACTTGAAACAGGAGTCTGTAACTGTACACATGTACAGTGTAGCTATGTGGGAGGTGTGAAGTGTGTTACTGTATATTTGTGAACTACAGATCCAGAGAACATACAGATGGAGGCTGTTACAGAAGAGCATCAGGGCTGCACAGTGCAAACATGAAGCCCAGTGTTTAAATGAACATATCCCTCCACCTTTTTAATGATATACAATTTTCTAAACGTTTTAGACTCTAAACGTTTTACAACTGTGCTAAAACAGTGTCTCCTTCATCGGGCAGTTTGTTCATAATCCACTGGTATAATAACTTTCTGAGAGATCTTTTAGAGCTTTAGAAAATTCAACAGTTCCCCTTCATCAAATATTATTTGTTTTAATCAGAACTGTAGTTTTCCTAATGCCTATTATATATAATTGCCCACCTGTCTGACCCGATACCGATGTTGGACCCTCAGGCTCTCGCGTCTCCTGTCCAGCCAGACTGATGGAAGTTTCTGAAGTCAGCTCTTCTCCACCACCACCACAGATCAGCTGCTCATCGACCATCTTACTCTCCACTACAGATTACATCCAAGCCATTAGTGGCGCTATTACACTCCTGAGTACATAAAACCTATATGGATGTATAAAAGACTTTTTAAATTTTAATTTAAAAGCCGTTTGACCAGTGGTAGGATGGTCCCCCCTTTAATGTGAGTCTTGGTCCTCCCAAGGTTTCTTCCTCCTCCTGCAGCTCTGAGGGAGTTTTTCCTTGCCTCCGCGCTCACTGGGGGTTCTGTATTATGTATATTCTATGTTTAATGTTTTGCCTGATTCTTTGTCCTGTAATCATGTTTCTGTAAAGCTGCTTTGTGCCAACACCTGTTGTAAAAAGCGCTATACAAATAAATTTGATTTGATTTGATTTGATATTATAACAGTGTTTGGAAAACACCTAAAATTCATTAGACAGAATGAAGAACAAAAATAAAAGGCTGGACAAGTTTGCAAATATGAGTTTCAAGTATGGAAAGAGCAAAGCACAACTCAGCTTTCTTTAGAGAACTGAAAAAAATCTGGTCAAGTCTAACAGCATTTGCTGGACTTTAAAAATCTGTAACCCTGGATGTGAATTAGTGCAGTTAGTTTCAGTGCTAACTGGTAGGTTTTAGGCGTCAATCATTGATTAGCTACATTAGCCTTGTAGCTATGTTTTTTGCTAATGGGCTACATTACCCTGCGCGACCACTAGCGAGCGAAAACGCCACAAGAGAACAGACCTTTTCTGTGGGGGAACATGATGATCTGTAGCCACGAGTTAGCGAGATGGCAACAGAGAATCAAGCTGCAGCTGAATTTTTTTCAACTTTATGCAAATGAATGATGATGTGGTAAAGCAACATTTTAAACTGATTGGCCAAAAAAGTCTTCTGATCAGTTGCAGAGATGGAAGTCCAGTGTCCAGCCTCTTCTCCTTAAGTTTCATTTTTACTCTCAGCTCTGTGGGGATAAACATCAGTATATATCTGCAGAACCGGAGACCGCAGTTCTAGAACCCTATTTCACCTTATTTCACCCAAATATTATCAATTCAGCCAATTACTTACAGATTTAAAGACTTATCTCACCCAAATATTACCAATTCAGCTAACTACTTACACTTTTTAATGTTTATTCCACCCAAATATTACTTTGTCTTATAATTTGTATTAGAACTCCCAACCACACATCAGAGACACAAAAAAGACTTGGGGCTATAGTATGTACTTGATATCTGAAATGGATTTAAACTACTTTTCAAAATCTTTTTGGAACTTCAAACTACTCTAATGTCTATTAGAGCTGGGCAATACTGTAAAAAAAATCAATATTCTTCAAATATTTGAGCAATTCTCAATTATGATTGCGATTTACAATTTTCAGTTCTTATATATTTAAAAAAAATGTAAACAGACAGCACCACTTAAAATAACTCATAACTATTGTTCCCTTTACATTTAATTTTAATCTTTTTTTTTATGAATAGCAGCCCCCTTTACACGTACATGCAGCTTTTATACTAAAGATGGTACAAACATAACTTATTTGTATTTCAGCATTATAGTTAAGGAAATGTTAAAATCACATAAAAGAGTTCAGGTCCACGACCACTTCTCTAGGTGGCAGTGTCGTGAAAACATAGGGTCCTAGAACTGCGGTCCTGAAATTAAAGCCTCCGGTTCTGCAGTCAGATCCTTCTCATAAGCTTGGAAGAGGGGCTCAGAGCTGCTGTTTCTATTGATGAAGTGTGGAAGAAAGCAGGTTTTGTAAGTGTTTCTGGTGGAATATTGGTACATAAGTCAGCATGCTAACCGGATACACACTCACACGTGAGAATGAGAGGGAGCTCAAATACAACTGTAAGAGACTTGAGGTTTGCCTGGATCAGGGGCGCAGATGGAAATTTTGAACTGGGGGGGACCAAGCTGTAAAATCACATATATATATATATATATATATATGCTGCAATAAACTTTAGAATATTGTTATTGTTTTTTGTTTCTTCATTGCTACAGCCTAGGCAAGACAAGGAAGACAATGTTAACATTTTACATCTTATAATTTCAGTTAACAGCGACTGCTTACTAAAATAACATCATAATAACATCATACATAAAATCAATTGAGAGAGCCGCAGCATGCCTCGGTGCATGCCGGGTTGCGTTGCGTTTAACGCAGCTCCGCCCTCCGGCTCAACTTTATTCAAATAAATCCGGCCGCCGCACTGTGTCCAGTCCAGCCAATCAGGGAAAAGCAGGCTGCGTCCAGCCAATGAGGGAAGAGCAGGCTGCGTCTTCACACACACACAAGCCTCTTACACACACACACACACACAGAACAGGCGCCTTTCAACCACAGAAGAGAAGCTGAAAGCGGCAGAATATGGATTTATAGAGCTATAGGTTACAGTGAGGTTGGTAAAAAAATAAAAATATTAAACTTATGACTGTCTACTTCTGTTGCTTCATTTTAATTCAAAAACGAGCAAGGAGATCCAGCGCAGCGGATTGCGTTGAAAAAAAGTGCCAGTGGACACGTACCGTAAGGAGCTGGTAACTGCCTGTGTCTGTAGTCTACAGGGAGTTACCAGCTCCTTAGAACTTGAGAAGGTGCGTTAAATTGGAACTGGAACACGGAGCTCCGAACAATGTAACCTCTGAACTGAAGGCTTCCTAGTTTAAAAACGAGGGCATTGTGGAACACAGAATTCCACAAACGTACAGTTAATTAAATTAAAACCCCAACGTTTATGCTTGTAGATGCTAGATTTCGGATGAGGTCACTATAAATCTGGGGGGGACATGTCCCCCCCGTCCCCAGTGCCATCTGCGCCCATGGCCTGGATGAACACATGATCAGCTTCAAGACCCTGTTTACACCTGATCATCACGAGACGATTTTATCCACATGCATTTACACTTTATATAAAATGTTGGACTGGATGATAAGGAAAACATTTATATTAATATATTTCTCCGGTTATTTGGACTGAAATCTGATTGCTGTGTGGAACGGAATATGCAAATCCACTTATTGGTTGATTATTGGTGTTTTGGTTGTACTGGGAGATGTTTTGGTACTTGAGTGCACCTTAGAGACATGGTGTAAATGTGTCTTGCTTCACCTCCTAAAGGTATTTGAGTAAAATGTTGGACTGGACAACATGGCCAAACTTGATGTCGACATATTTATCATGAGTTGGGTAATAATGTAAAAAATATATATATCATGGTATTTAAATATATTTTCATGATACAAAGTATTTAGCACAATATGCAGACAAGAGACATCAGCCATGTCAGATTTTTAAAAACTGCTATTTTAGTACCACTGCATGGTACAGTGACTTTTCCAGCACATCATCCAATTAAACAGGATTTGTATGCGGTCTCTGTGATGAAATGCACAGTTGGGGCATTGCTCTTTTAGGACTGAGGATATCCTCAGTGTCACATTCCTTAAATAATTGCCTTATTTCTTTTTGGCAAAACTGACTTTTTGGCCCAAGTCATCTCCTCATGATGCTGTAAGACCACCTGTGGTAAAATCTCCTACACACTCAGCTGATCCGATTATTTGATAATAATAATAATAATAATAATAATAATAATAATATCCCTTTAGACTAATGGTCTATGTCAGGAGTGTGATGTAAGCGCATTTATTATGCCAAAGTCACGATAAAATGTGGCTTAGGCTATTTTAAAAAAATTGAAGACTAGGCTACCTTTACTGAACTAATTTCCATGATTCAGGGCGTGTCCTGTATTTATAAGTGATGAGAAAAAGTAGTAATATAAAGTTGACTTCTTTTTTAAAATGATTTAGTCTTATTATTGAGTTTTGCTGTCTGCATTTTATTCAGCAAAATAGCTAATTGTTAAAATAGTTACATGTTAAAAAGTTAAATGTTTTCTGTATTTTAAAATATTTAAATTAGGATTTGTTTGGTTCTACTGTTCAACTACAAAATAAACTACCCCCTTAAACCATTTTTAAATAGTTATAACAACTGTCATATGTTTTGTGTGTGTTTTTTTATTGTTTATGATTTATTAAATCATATTGTTGATATGGTAAGAACATGTATCACCACAAAGTAAAATATTATCATAGAAACAAATGTGTCTCCAGCTATTTGGACTGAAATCTGAATGCTGTGTGGGACAGAATATGTAAACCCTCTTGTCACACTGAACTTAGTAGTTGAATGCATTGTGGAGATGGCTGAGTTTACACTGTTATTCCGTGGCTTAAATATGTCTCAATTCACCTCCTGAAGTTGTTAAAGTGATCGGATTTCTTGGCTTTCTCCACTTATTGTCATAAAACCCAAACTGATGAATTGACCAGGTGTAAACATGATCTACATATTTAATTAGACTTTAAGGCTCCAAACGAACACAAAAACTGAAGTAGAGCTACGTCACAGAGAAAGGAGAACAGAAGAACCTCCATGCACTCGACTCGAATGCACCTGGCTGCTTTTATTAACAGCAGTAATTTCAATCCATATCACATGTCCACGTCTGAAGCTCCGGCATCCAGAACACTTGGGTTGAGCCGATTGCTCAGAGCTTCAGATGATGATTAGTATGATTTCTGAATTAGAAAAAAAAAAAAGATCAGAAACAAACAAAAAAATAAACATGTAAAAACATTTCTACAACCGCCAACAACTCTTTAACAAGGACATCATCGACTATGTACAAAAAAACAAAAAACAAAACAATAATATATTCATATATACTTTTTTTTTTTTTAATCATCTATACCCACTAAAATATATCAAAGCAGCAACTACTGGTCAATCCGAGGAACTCTTTCTGTCCAAATGTCCTGAAAAAAGTTCAGTTTCTTTCAGCCGAAAATGTTCAACACGACGAAACAAATAAATAAGAAAGTCCGAAGGTCGGCTTGTCCTCTGCACGATCCCAAATACTGAGAGATAGAGAGACTTAGAAAAGAGAGAGAGGTGTATACAGTTTGGGCATGGTTCTTTAAATGACAGACAAACGCAGTCATTTTTATCATTTTTTCTGCACATTTTAAAGCACAATTCACTGATTCACTGTTCATATCAGAACAATATAAAATGCTTGTAACTATTTCTTATGTTGAAGAACTCAAATCCTTTAATTCGCTTGAACTTTATTTCCCAAACCCTGAGCTAGACTCTTTCCTTTCTTTCTTTTATCTTTTTTAAAACACCGCTTTATTCTTATATTCTTAAAATTAAACAGACTGTGCCTTTAAGACTATTATATGTAAACATGCTCTGATATGATTGGCTGTGCGCCTCATTGTAAAACTAATGTAAGCAGCCTGGGCTGAAACAGTGTTTAATACATCAGCTTGAATGAGCGCAGCTGACCCTACATAGAGATATATGCAGATGAGTTGAATTTTGAGACATTATTTAGTTAGCTTATAGACTGAATGCACTGGGGAATGACACCCTACCTCAGTTTAACATTTACAAACCTGAGGGCAGTTAGGTTTTCTATTACTTGGGCTCATTAAATGAAGTAAATAAACAGTTATTGTGTATTAAAATGTGCAGAAACGTATCTGTAGAAGTGATGTGATTTATTTACACAACAAAAACATGTCATTCAATAGCCCATACATTTATAGACAGACAGACAGACAGTGAGAGAGAGAGATGTGGAGGTTCGTAGCCATTAGCAGTTTGTTCTGGTATGTCCGCCTTCAGCACAAAGACCTGGACTCTGTACTGACGAGCCACAAATACAATAAGGCCACTTTAATTTATCTTCTCATCGTTCTTTTTGGAGGAACAGCCAGGGAGGTCCATTAAAGTCTAGAGAGGGAGAGAGAGTGATATATGAGCAGCCTTCTGGTTCTCTGAGGTTCAGATTCACAGTTTGTTCCATTCAGACCAGTTCTGGAAACTTGGCAACGTTAAAAAAAAAATAGGAGAAGCTGAGGGTGATGTGCATTTTTCTTCTTCTTTGTCTTCTTTCAATTCGTTAAATACAACAAAAAAAGAACAGGTGGCACCCTGTGTTATGGTACTAATGTGGCAGCAGAAAAAAATAGGAAATTAAAATCCTGAGTGTTTGGCCCATCTGTTTTAGGGCGGCGCGGAGCTAGAGTGTGATAAAAGTGACCGTATAAAAAAGAGATAAACCGATGAGACGGTTAAGCTTGTCGGGCTGGAGGAGAGGATGCCCGTGGGGGGGGGGCACCATTAAGAGGGGCTGGAGCGAGGGAGCGATAAAATGCGTCCGTTTTTCTTGCCCCCGTTCATCTGTGTGTACGGAACATGCTGGTCGTAGCTGCCCCGCAGGCCCACGGCCGAGCCCTCGTCCCCGTCGGCGCTGCCCTCGCGCTGGGAGTAGGACGACGGGTCCAGAGGGATGCTCTCCATGTTCTCTATGTCCATGTCAAAGTCCTCGCTCTCCGGGGGCTTGTTCTCCTCGCTGTAGAAGAAGGACATCTCCTGGAAAGACGGGTGCAGCTCCTCCTTCAGCATCTCGATGATCTCCTGGAAGGTGGGCCGCATCTTGGGGTTGTAGTGCCAGCACATCTGCATCAGATTGTGTCTGAGAGAGACAGAGAGACAGGTTGTTTAGAAACATGAGGGGGACGGTTTTAATGAATTCTTCCACACTGAAGTTCACACATTAAAAGCTCACAGTCTGTCAGCACAGTTGTCCGGCCGGTCCAGGTATCCTCCGTCCATCACAAATTTCAACACCTGCTCGTTGGACAGACCCTGATATGGCTGCTCAGCTAAAGTGCTGATCTCCCACAGCACCACACCAAACGACCTGCCAACACACACACAGTTAATCATCGCTCTGCTTATCTTTCTACATAATCATCATTAACTGCAGTATTTACTGAGGCTCATCATGATAGAATATTCTGTAGCTAACTGCAAATGATCACATTGTTCAATAATTATTTGGTGAATTTATAACTTAATTTTGATTTAACTGCAATTAATGAAACTATTACTTACTATTACTTATATGAAAAAACTGAGAATGAAACTCAACTAATCCTGTATAGCTAATAGTTATAATTACATTAAAGTTATAAATTGTGATAATCATTATTATTCACATCTAATCATATCAGCAAATAAATGTGAAAATCACAACTAATCATGTTGTGTGTTAACTGAAATTAATCACATTATTTTTAGTGCTTGATTGTGATCAATTACTTATTTATTGTGGATTGGCTTATTTGTTCCGGATTAACCCTATCTACTATTTCCATTTCTGTTATTTACAGTTTACAGTCATTTACTGAAAGCCTCCATTAACCGATATAATTAATGCTAATCAAAATCTATATCTTATATTGTGTGTGTGTCTCACCAGCAGTCTGAGTGTGCAGTAAAGACTCCGTCCTTCAGAGATTCTGGGGCCATCCACCTGACGGGGAGGAGCCCCTTCCCCCCTTTCCTGTAGTAATCTGTCTCATAGATGTCTCTGGTCATACCGAAATCTGCCCCAAACAACAAACACCAATCAGAATCACTCCCTCTCACTCACTCCTTCTCACTCACTCCCTCTCACTCCCTCTCACTCACTCCCTCTCACTCACTCCCTCTCACTCACTCCCTCTCACTCACTCACTCTCACTCCTTCTCACTCACTCCCTCTCACTCACTCCTTCTCACTCACTCCCTCTCACTCCCTCTCACTCAATCCCTCTCACTCACTCACTCTCACTCCTTCTCACTCACTCCTTCTCACTCACTCCTTCTCACTCACTCCTTCTCACGCACTCCCTCTCACGCACTCCCTCTCACGCACTCCCTCTCACGCACTCCTCCTCACTCACTCCTTCTCACTCACTCCTTCTCACTCACTCCTTCTCACTCACTCCTTCTCACTCACTCCCTCTCACGCACTCCTTCTCACTCACTCCTCCTCACTCACTCCTCCTCACTCACTCCTTCTCACTCACTCCTTCTCACTCCTCACTCACTCCTCCTCACTCACTCCTTCTCACTCACTCCTTCTCACTCACTCCTTCTCACTCACTCCTTCTCACTCACTCTCACTCACTCACTCCCTCTCACTCACTCACTCTCACTCCTTCTCACTCACTCCTTCTCACTCACTCCTTCTCACTCACTCCTTCTCACTCACTGCCTCTCACTCACTCCTTCTCACTCACTCCTTCTCACTCCCTCTCACTCACTCCTTCTCACTCCCTCTCACTCACTCCCTCTCACTCCCTCCCTCTCACTCCTTCTCACTCCCTCTCACTCACTCCCTCTCACTCACTCCCTCTCACTCCCTCTCACTCCCTCTCACTCCTTCTCACTCCTTCTCACTCCTTCTCACTCACTCCTTCTCACTCACTGCCTCTCACTCACTCCTTCTCACTCACTCCCTCTCACTCACTCCTTCTCACTCACTCCTTCTCACTCACTCTCACTCCTTCTCACTCACTCCTTCTCACTCACTCTCACTCCTTCTCACTCACTCTCACTCCCTCTCACTCACTCTCACTCCCTCTCACTCACTCACTACTTCTCACTCCCTCTCACTCACTCCTTCTCACTCACTCCTTCTCACTCACTCCCTCTCACTCCCTCTCACTCCCTCCCACTCACTCCCACTCACTCACTCCCACTCACTCCTTCTCACTCACTCCTTCTCACTCACTCCTTCTCACTCACTCCTTCTCACTCACTCCCTCTCACTCACTCCCTCTCACTCACTCCCTCTCACTCACTCCTTTTCACTCACTCCTCCTCACTCACTCCTCCTCACTCACTCCTCCTCACTCACTCCTTCTCACTCCTTCTCACTCACATTCTCTCACTCTCTGTTTTGCTCACTCACTCAATCCCTCAGTTTCACTCTTAGTCTGACTCACTCAGTCTCTCTTCCTTACTCTCTCTTTGAATCACTCGCTCTCATTCTCTGACAATTAAGACACACATAACAATAATAATTAAATACCTAAAGCCTTTAAAGTAAACAACGCTCCATACCTCCAATCTTAACTGTGAAATCCTCAGCCACCATGCAGTTTCTGGCAGCCAGGTCTCTGTGCACAAACTTCTTGGCGTTCAGGTAGGCCATGCCATCTGCGATCTCCGCAGCCATCTGGATCATCTCCTTCAGTGTGGGGGGCGGCCGGCCGGGGTTATTCTGATAGAAACACACACACAGAGCAGTTCATATTCTCACACCCTGCCCAGACGACCAGGAAAATCCTGTTCTGAATAGTAAATAAAAAAGCTATACTTGTGTTGTAGTCATGATTATTTAAAGCTAAACTCTGACCTCTCTGAACAGGATCATCTCAAATACTGAATTAGGCAGAAAATTAGCTTCACATCTTCAGACTTTAAGATGACTTTGTTATTTGCATCACATTGTACATGAGATGAAACGAAATTGTATTCTCACAGTCCAGTTCTACCTGAAAGGACAACTGTTATGCAAGATAAAATAAAATAAAATATAAAATAAGAATGAATCAGATAAAAATAAAAATAAAACACATAATATAATTAGGAGAGTAGGGAAGTAGCAGCAACATGAAACCAGAGTGCAAGTACATAAAGCACTTTTGCTAGAGCAGCATGGATAAGTGTGAATGAAGAGGAGTAACATGATAAAGTGTCAGTGCAGTGTGTTGTTTAGGAGGAGTGTAAGTATCTTATTTAAATCCTTCGTTTCAGCATCGCTACAAGTGTTTGTCCCCATCTCCCAGGTGCTTACTGCTCATATATTTCTGTTACCATGGTATGTTTTTTAATGCATGAGCAGACTGACAAACTTGAGAATACTTTGGTTAATACTTTGGTGTTTGCATACTCTAATAAAATACCATTACTGAGCTAAAATCCTGCTTTCTGCAGAAATCTGTTTCTTATAGATTATGAAATAATCGAATGAAATTATATAATGCATGCAAATGCAGTTACTGTTTATACATATGGCCCCTGGTGAGTGTGCGTGTATATATGCGTGTGTGTATGTGTGTGTGTGTGTGTGGGGGGGGCTTACCTCGGATTCAGGCCTGAGACAACGCAGGTAGCTTTTCAGGTCACCATGGGTCATTAGCTCCATCACCACCAGGGTGGGCTGGCCTTTGGAAACCACACCCAGCAGTCTCACCTGTCAACCAGTGACAGAACAGTTACCAGGTTTATAGTAAGAGTAGTTGTATTTAACAGTGTAAGTAGGTCTACACATCCTGGCCAAAAAATGTCTTCACCTGGATTTAAGTAAGCAAATGGTGTGGGGTTGCTGCAGTTGGTCTGCAGGTTTAGGTTCAGCAACAGTATGTGCTGAAAAAATGAGGTCAGCTGACTCTACCTGAATATACTGAATATAGACCAGGTTATTCCATCAAAGGATTTTTTTTTCCCTGATGGCACAGCCATATTCCAAGAAGATAATGCCAGGATTCATGTGGCTGGAATTGTGAAAGAGTTCAGGGTTCAGGGAGCATGAGATCATCATTTTCACACATGGATTGTTCACCACAGAGTCCAGATCTTAACCTCATTGAGAATCTTTGGGATGTGATGGAGAAGACTTCTACCATCATCAATGCTGCAAGATCTTGGTGAAAATGAATGCAACACTGGATTGAAATAAATCTTGTGACACTGCAGAAGCTTATTGAAACAATGCCACAGTGAATGCATATCGCAATTAAAAATAAAAGGCGATCCAAGTAAATATTAGTGTGTGACCTTTTCTTTGCTAGTGATATTTTTTTGGCCAGGCAGTGTGTGTGTGTTCTCTCACCACATGGTGGCAGTTGAAGGCCTTCATGACAGATGCCTCGTTGAGGAACTCGATGCGCTCTCTCAGGCTGGCTGACTCGTTCACAGTTTTGACAGCGACGCGGGTCTGCGGCTCCCCCTTTACAATGTCCTTCGCTATACCCTCATACACCATACCGAACGAGCCCTGCCCCAGCTCACGCAGCAGACTGATCTTATCCCGGGGAACCTCCCACTCATCCGGCTCGTACACTGCACACAGATGACAGACAGACACAGTCAACATTTAGGGTTATATGATGTCTCATACATATTAGACATGTGTAAGTACACTAAACACTATGTGGACAAAAATACATCACAGCAATGATTTCTGTGTTATCATTATTGTGGTACTTTATTCTTGAGTTATTAAGATAAGAAACTGACAAGGTGTGATTTTTGTGTCAAACCCCGATTGGGTTTTATAAATAGGGTATTTTACCATTGTACATCACTAAATGGGACCCATGTTCATTATTATTTCTTTCAAAATAAAGACTATAAGCATCCTGCTTGTGCTTGAATTAAAGCTTCTTACCATTGCTGTGAGGATAAGATTGCATTCAGCAAAAGGACCATTAGTAAGATCTGGATGTGAACTCATTCAGTAAGTATTGGATAGAGCACCATCATTTCAAGGAACACAGTTTCACGGCTTCACAGCTCAATAATGGAAGATCTATACCCAATAGCCCATGCCTGGTTAGAGATGGTGCCAGTAGGTACATGTTTATCTGCTGCGAAGAGTCCTATTCTTTTGGCAGTATTTCTCTACCAGGACTAGACAGGCTTTTTGTATGTGTGTGCCTTTGCATATCTGTGTCAGCAGTGGGTGAAACCTGAGGTAGCTGAATGTATTAATCTGAAAGAGTGTCCACAAACATATACAGCAGATCAATAATAATAATAATCCAAAATGTGGCCTATTATTCAATGTACGAGTAACAGACATTTGGTCCTGTATTTATCTGTATTACAACAAGAGAACAAGTACACACAGTATTTGAGGGTGACGTTGTGTAAGGCAGGCTGTGAGTTTGAGTGGTAGCAGTGCTGCAGAGTAATCAGGGCCAGTACTTTTGTTTGGGAGTATTATGGTCTGTCTCTATGCACCTAGGCTGGGTGTGTGTGTGACTGTGTATCATTAGTGAGTCGGGACAGATAAAAACAGTGCGGGTGAAATCTGGGGAAGGGGCAACGTGTCTCAGATACATCTCAGACATTTTCCTCTACTGAATCACTGAAGCGGTGCTGAGGGTTAAGAGTTCACTGTGCTCATCTGCAGAGAGCCAGGATTCACATCTCCACTCTGAACTCACCAGCTGGATTTATTTTATCAGCTCATTTTCTTTCTGTTATATTAGCGGTCGTTAGAGGTTACTATCAGACAGAGACGCTAACTAAGCTTAACTGGTCCAATTGCTGCACCAATCCCTGTCTGTGTGCATGCTATTTTAACAGTTTAATGCAGGTGATGTTAGTTTTCATAAAGGTCAAATAATGCAAGGTAATCAAAAATTTCATTCAATGTGTTTTCTTTCATTTTATGATTTTTACATTGTATATATTTAATACTGAAGACATTAAAGCTATACAGGTACGGACGCTGAATTATTCTGTAATCAAAACACATTATGTATGAATTTTATAAGTTAGCTTGTAAGGAGCAGTAAAGCCACTCCACTGAAGTACAGCATAATACAGGAGTTTTAGTTTAGTTCTCCAGTGCCAAAACTGGAGCAGCATTAGCATTAGCCGCTAACTGTGTTTAGGGCTAGCTCTTCCACTGTTCACAGGTGAGTATTATCGGACTGTAGTCTGGGTGTTTATCGTGTTAAAACTAGCTACGTGGGATAAACCGCTAGCTAATATTGGCCTGGCTTGCCCCGCGGCAAGTGTTCGCGGTTAACTGGCAATGCTAATGCTGCTGCACCCAGCCTTAGTGGAAATCTGAAAATCTAAGCTTCTATCTCAGTGCCTTCATGGGGGACAGTCAACTGTAATAGTTTTCTCAGTGTCTTGAAGGAGTTCCCGGAGGTGTTGAACAATAGTTGCTGCTTTTCTTTTAAACTGTGGATCAGCTCATCCCAAATCACCTTAAGTTGGGTTTAGGTCAGGGGATTGTGCAGACCAAAATATTTTTACTGTTTACTGTGTAACTCCATATGCATCCCTTAACTTTTTCCATGTGTTTTATATGTATAAAATTAATTAAATTGAAAAAACAGAGGAGAAAGTGTGTCCAAACGTTTGACTGGTACTTTATGTAAAATTAGTTACCTCAGTTGTTATTTCTAATGCAAATATATGTTCAATGCATATAAAGAATGTAACGAGAAGCATGTAGCATGTAATCAGTTTAACAGTTTATCTGTCTCATTGTAACAGTAACTCTACACAATTTGGAAGAGTAATGACCCCATCCACTCAGTACTAACTTCAACATTGGGAGGGTGAGACTAGCACATGCCTCCTCTGATACATGTGAAGCCAGCTTTTTGAACTGCTGCTGCATCACCGGGTAGCCAGCACCCAGAAAGAGAACCGGAAAAAGAAAGGCCTATAGTGTTCTCTGGCAGTCAAAGCGAGCAGCATGATCCTGGATTCAAACCAGTGATCTTCGGATCATAGTGGCAGTGGGTCAGTGTGCAAAATGTTTAGCTTAAGGTTCAGATCTTAAATAGTAAAATATGATTTTTGGACAATGGGATTTTTTTTAACTGGTACTCTAAATCTTAACTTGTCTTTAGTCAGGTGACTGGAATAGTGATAATAAAGGGAGGTTGTTTTCAGACGGCACTGTGGTGAACATTCAGTGGTGTGACAGTGATGGGAGTAAGTTGTCAGACTGTAGTTTATAATGTTCAGTTATAGGATAAGGGCATTTGATCATCATTCTGTATAAACAGGATGGCCATTTCCTCACCTTCATCTGGGCTGAGGTACTCTGGGTTGGGTGATGTGTACAGGCGTCCTGTTGGTCCTTCAGTTTGCCTGACATAAACAAGCACACAAACACACTTACAACAACAACACACTTACACATTTAGAACGATCTCTCACAGATTTAAAATGCACAGTTTTAGCCAAATCCAAGTGGACAGAAATTCAGAGCAGACCTAAACACAGCAGCAGATTTAACAATATCAGTCTTTCTGTCCCCAAGTGAGGCGTAGCGTGTTAAAAAACGTATTAAACACCTCCACACACAATCTGAGGAGTGTGTGATAATCACAGCCTGCAGAGGGCCTAAACTCTCACTTTGAAGACTCTTCATTCACTCACTTCTTTTTGAACACGATGAAACCGGCCAATCCCATCAGTAGCAGAAGGAAGATGCAAATAACTGGGGCAATCACGATCTTTAGCATGTTGGAGGGGTCAACACCTGAACAACAGAAGGACAAGTGTGTCATCAATATCTCTTAATTTTCTTCTCAGGGTTTTAGTTAATGGTGTTGTGTTAGTTGCTACGCTGCTGTAATGTAAGTTGTTGTGTAGAAGATTTTTATTGGAGTACTGTTACAGAAGGGCATGGCTGGGTTAGACAGCTCCACACAGCACTGATATTAGGGATGCAACAAATTTTCAGCAAGCAAAATAAATGAAAAGAAAGAATGATTTTTAACGAACAGTGACTTCAATGACTTTAAAGCTACTAAATTTAATTAAATTAATCTAACTTTATTATAATATAGATTAATCTACCTTTCTCTCTTCTCTCCTCTCCGTTATACTTTCTACTGCAACCCTTATTATATGTTTCCTATTTCTGTGATTATAAATTCATGGCATTCTAAAGTAGCAGCAAAAATCATTTTTGTACACTTCTTTTAAGCTTTGTTGGTTTGTCTGCTAGCATAATAAAACTGTTCTACTTTTGTATGTGCTGTCTTTTTGAAAAGCAAAAATACATACATTTTGGCTAATAAATTTATGCAATGGAAAACAAAAACTTGCAAATGAATGTAAACCTGTGTAAAAGCATGTTCTGTATTTGGCTTTCAGTCAATGTTTTTTTGTGGTTTCAGTTTTGGTCAGAATAATAATGTATCAGATTCATGTAGTGCATTTCACATATCCATAAATATCCTAAACGTGTGCAGTAGTGAGTGTATGTTTGTGAAAAGAGACGTACGGAGGTCCTGCACGTAGAAGTGTGTGGGTTCTGTCCAGGATCCGTTTCCTGCCAGTGAAGTGGCTCGAATCCGAACAGTGTAATTCCCAGGATGCACCACTCTTAGCTTACAGCCATTGTCCGTGATATAGCTCTTTCTGGACACGCAGTGATGCAACTCCTAAACACACAAACACACAAAGAAACTTTTAAACTAATGGTACAATTAATTATTGCATTTGTATCATTGAAGAACACGATTGTTAAAGGCTGTAATAACAGAGCAAATAACCACATTGCAGAGTTAAGCCTATTTTACACATACTGTGGTTACCACAAAGCTTCCATACTAGTTAACATATTTTGCTGCACGTAATGCTGTACGAGTTGATACACAGATAACATATTTAAATATATTTAATCAAATGTTCCCACGCTTTATATGTATTAGTTCTTCTTTCTTTTTTTTAAGGTGTTTATGAGAACTGAAGGGCAGGAACTAGTCCTGCAGGTGACACTCTTAATCTAGATACTGAACAGAATGAACACAATTCTTATTTTATTATTTTTCTACTCCACCCAGTGTATAAGCCTGTGCAGGTTTTGTGTGTTCTGCTGTGGACTGTGACTGGATGAGCAGTATACAGAGTTAAAGTGAGCTTAAGGACATGAAAGACTAAACTCCTGCTCCGTAGTTTAAAGTGTGCCAGCTAAATGTGTGTTCAGTTGTCCGTGGTGACTGGATCACATAGCTGACGCAACCCGGCTAAAACAGCTTGTTGATATGGAGCCCAATCCCATTTCAACAGGACTGATGATAATCTTTTCAAGAGTGCAGCCAGGGTCCACAGCTTCACTTTAAACTCTCACTTTTGACTGTTATGATGTGATAAACTAGTCCAATACAAGCAACGATTTAACAACGTTATTAAATACTTTTTACAATTATGTTACCATTACACCTTGAATGCGAAATAAATCTTATTAAATAATTTTAAAGTCTTTTATGCTTTTATCTGTCTCAGTCACGCTGAGACCAAGCTGATGGAATAACAGGAATGGAATCCACACTATACATAATCAGAAGTATCAGACACTTCTTTTAAGGAGTGAGTTTAGCTGCTTACATGGTGCACCCATTACTGATGGACATTCAGTTGAGCTTGTGCAGCTGTGTGTTTCTGTACGTGTATGGATGTGCATATATGTGTGTGTGTGTGTGTTTCTGACCTCTGTATCTCCCAGCCTTTTGTAGTTGACCTCGTAGAGGATGATCATGCCATTGGGAGCTTTTGGCTCGATCCACCTGATATGAACAGAATACTCCGCAACCTCAAAAGTGATTGGACCCATGATGTCGTCAGCATGATCTGCACAAAAACACACAAACATAAACTAATTATAAACTCATTTACTTTAATCCAGTTCACTTTAATTAAACTTAAATTGCTCCTGCAGGCTGATTACAGGGCACACTTCAAACACACAGCAAGAAGGAGTATGGCCGAATTATAGTTCTGCTTCAAATCAACGGAGAGTCTACAAAATAGTCTGCACAAGTGGGCAAAGATCACCAGTGAGCCACAAAGCACCATCTAGTGGTCCGCAGGTCCATCCTCAGGGGAAGGCAGCAGTTTGTAGTGGGCCAGTAACTAAACTTTTAGTCATTAAAGTGTAGGCTGAGTGAAAACTAAACATTTAGTAAAACTAAGTTAACTCCTTCCTAACAGGCATTGAGCAGGCAAAATGACAACTCTGAGAAAAATTACAAATAAAAACAAGTAGCTCAGAAATATCTCAAAGCAAATTAAATGTGATCATTTTAAGAAATTACTGCCTGATTGAAAGGAAACAAGAGTTAATTACTTGAATTCTTTGTCTCTTAATGTGTTTGAGAGCATCAGTTGTAAAGTAGTGAAGGGGTAGAGTAACAGGTATACAGTGAATAGCTCTATTTGAATAATGCTCTAATCCAGATTAAGTAAAGAAAAAAAATACTTTAAGAAATGAAAGTCAGTCAAAAGCGCAGACAAAAACGCTCTGATGAAACTGGCTCTTATCAGGACCGCTCCAGGAAAGGAAAACCAAGAGTTATCTCTGTTGCACAGCATTGTCTGATTTTGAAATAATTTGACTTTTTCGCTTTAGATATTGGTCTTACCCTCCGGCATGGTGCGTGCACTGACGTATGCGGCCATGCTGCAGCGGGCAGGGTCTGTGGGGTGGTTGCAGGCGTGGATTTCGATCTGGTAGCTGGTGAAGTGCCTGAGGTTGGAGATGACTGTGGACTCTTTAGCGTAGACGAGCTGTGTGATCTTATTGGCCTCGGCTTCCTCCTCCGGGCTGGGGGTGGATGAGGTGTTGGGTGGGATGGAGGGTGTGGTGAGAAAGTCAGAATGGGTCTGGTTAGCCACACCCACGAGGGACCTGCGCTGTCGGGACGGCCTAAAAAAAAAAGACAGAAACAGGTTACAGATTATTTACACAACTCACATACTACTGTTCTCTGGTTTGTGACATTTGTGCAGGTTTTTGTTTGTAAACAAAAACAGACATAATTAACACAATTATAAAATAGATAAAATATTTAGGCTGAACACAAATCAAACAGATTATGGTCAGATGAGACTCATATGGAGTTTTTGGACATATTAAGCTTTTTTGTGTAATGCAAATCAGCAAACACCATCCCAACAGTGAAGTAAGATAGTGGCAACATCATGTTGTGGAGATATGAGAACATCCCATTAACATGATGAAGCTGATATGTTGTCTTCACACACACACACACACACACACACACACACACACACACACACACACACACACACACACACACACACACACACATACAAACACACACACACACACACACACACACACCTTTAAGCAGAGCAATGACAATCCCAAACACAAGAACCATCAGTACAAAAGTAAAGTTAAATTCTTGACCTAAATCTAAGCACAGATTTGTGGTACTGTTTGTGGTACTGTGGTTCTTTAAAGCATTACCAGACCACCTCATGAACAGTGAGCAGAGCTGGTAAAACTCATCTAAAAAAGTTTTTACATGCAAGCAATTTTACTGCTGAATTTTATGCTTCTGCAAGGCTCTGTGTTTGCCCTAAAAAGAGTAAAGTAAAAAAAACAATACCTAAAACTAAAATAATTGTTACTGTTTTCCCAGGCCTCACTAGAGGGAGCAGATGAGCAGTGTGTGTGGTTTTTGGTGAGGCCGGTGGTAAACCACCACCAAATCACTACAGCAGCTGGCAGCCTCTACTGTTCCCCCTTATTTAATAAACCACAGCTCAGGAGACAACTCAGCGATTTCTCTGCATACTGCAGACCCAAATGAAGTCAGGAGCAGGATGACTTCAGCTTCAGAGCCAAGTTTCCAAGTGTAAATACAATTTTAATAAAGTCTCCACCATTTATCCAGTCAGCAATGTCCAAACTCATACAGAAGATATTCTCACAGCATCCTTACCCTCAGCTCTTAACAGCTATAAGATTTTAGTTTAATATACATATACAGTGAAAAAATTGTTTCCACCCCTTTAACTGAATGCATTCTTTAAGCTTAAGTTGCACCCATTGCTGACAGAGATGTAAAGTGCACACCACTTGTCTAATGCATGTAGAGAGTGCCAATAGAACAGGACACTCTCTATATGTGGTAAATATGAACCAATGACAGGTGAGGGCTAGAGGGGTATAAAGCACTCCAGCATTGAGCTGTAGAGCAGTGGAACAGTGTCCTCTGGAATGAGATGCCCCATCCAGCACTCTAATGCTCTTGTAGCCGGATGCAATCAAATCTTCCCAGCATTGATCCTTTCATTTCTCACAGTCCAACAGAAATGCTCCAAAAAGTCTTGGCAAAACCTGTTACATTGACTTTTACTGACAGTAAAGAATGTTTTTTCCTGTAAAGAAGACGTTTTGGAGATACAAGGTTTTTTCCAACAGTGAAAATATAGTATGTCACAAAAGTGGCCATCGTGCTGTAGCTCAGTTTCAGGGGTTTAATTAACGTCCTATAGCCTAGGCCATCTTTGTGGAGAGCAACAATTCTGTTTCTCACAACCTCAGAGAGTTCCCTGCCATGAGGTGCCATGTTGAATGTCCAGCGGCTATTATGAGAGAATTGTACCTAAAACACCAAATTTCCGCTTAGAAGTGTATGAATTTTTGTTACAGTTTAGACATTAATAGTCGTGTGTTAAGAGCACACAACTGAGAGAACAGCAGATTTAGACTTTTATACAATATGTACACTGACTACTTTACTTTGTATCAAAGTGTCTTATCTTCAGTGTTGTCCAATGAAATGACATAATAAAATATTTACAAAATATCAGGGGTGTAGTTACTTATGAGATACTATATATAGAGATTTAGTGGTTCATTGTCCTGCTGATAGCTCTTCAGTTGTACGCAGGTACTGAATACCAGGAACACCCCACAAGACCTGCCTGATGTTTTGAAGACATTCTGACCCAGTCTTACAGCCATCACAGTTCACTTCTTGTCAAAATGTCTCTGATAATTAAATGTACCCACCCCCTGACAGGTGCCAGTCGACCCAGATGTTATGGCTGATTGGTGTGGCATGACAAAAGAAGATTTAAGTCCAATGAATTTGAATAAAGTCAATACCAAGAAAGCACTGTATGGAAAAATAGACATAGTTTAATACTTTTATTAATAGTCTGGAGCCATGCAGAACTGGAGTCTCCTCTGAGCAGCCCAAACAGAGAGCTGATAAAAAGCCAATCTGAACAGTAAACAGCTGCACTCAACTGCAAACTAAACCTGCTGACCTTCTAAAGAAGACCTGCTTGTGTCTACTCCAGCACAGGGTCACTCAGTGTCTGTGCCTGTGTGTGTGAGTGTGTGTGTTTGAGACTATGAAGGAATGTGAGATTTAGAGCCGTCTGAAAGACTCTGTAGGACAGAGAGAAACACACTGGTAAAAAACACACATTCAAGGTCATGCTCCTAACAGCTGCCTCACAGCCTACAGTTCACACCAGCAACACGCTCCACAGCACAAACACTCAGAGACTGTAGCCTAAAACCAGACAAACACTGCAGCGGTGTACACTTTACATTATTACACTTTTTTTGATCCGATCACTTGACTGCATGAAAAGCCTTTATCATCCTCCTCCTTTTTTATTTCTGGTTTATGAGCGGGGACTCAGGCTAGACAATAATTCAATTAATATACAATACCAGTCAAAAGTTTGGACAAACCTTCTCATTCAATGTTTGTCTTTATTTCTTTATTTTAATTTAGTTTCTACATTGTAGATTTATATTAAAGACATGAAAACAATTGAGGGGCACATTATGTAGTAAAAAAAATCCGCTGACCTAAACCCAACGAGATGAGCTGGAGGACAGTGTAAGAGAAAAGCCGCAACTATTTTTCAGGGTTAATTTCGTTGACGAATAATTTGTCATAGTTTTCATCAACAAAACTTTTTTCCAAGACAAAAATGAGACAATAACTAAATAAAAACAGCACAAAATAATAAAAACGATGACAAAATTAACTGACATTTTTTGTCAACGAATAAAAACGAGACGAAAATGTTTGGCAGGGATGACATCCAATCAGAACTGATTTAGTTTTGTTAAAGGTAGGGACCAGGAAGAAATCCAATCACTACTACTTTAGCGTAAGTGGAGAGGCCGGACATGCAGGGTTGTCATCCAATCAGTACCCGTCTCTTTTGCAGTAAGGCGGTCAGATACAAAAATGGTAAGACCACACTCTGTCGCTACTTATAGGGCCATATATTGACATATATGACTAAAACTAAATCAAAATCCTTTGCCAAAAATAACACTGCTATTGTTCAGCACCCCCAGGAACTCCTTCACGATGCTGAGAAAACTAGTCTAGGTGACTCCACCTCATAAAGACACTGAGATTAAAATACCAAGAGTGTGCAGATCTGTCTTCAAAGATAAATGTGTTACTTAGAACAGGGTTTCTCAGACGGGGGGCTGCAGACTACCAGGGGCCGTGAAGCACCCTCTAGGGGTCTGCAGGCTCATCCTCAGAGGGAGACAGTAGTCTGTAGTGAGCACTGTAAATCAGGGGTATCAAACTCGTGGCCCTTGGGCTATTTGCGGCCCGCAGAACGATATTTTGTGGCCCTCGACTTAAAATCAAATTTTAGTGTTAGCACGCAAGAAAGAAGCATCCTCTCCCCGTCCACCAGCACAGCGCATCCTATTCTTTTATATAGAGAGAGCCGCTGAAGGAACGCAGCCCCGCTGTGTGTGACAGAGGCACACACACACACACACACACACACACACAGAATATATGCCTTTCAACCACGGATTTATAGAACTATATATCACAATGAGGTCGATTTGAAAATCTTAAACTTATGATTGACTACACCTATTGCTTCATTTGAATTAAAACGTCACGGATACGCCCACACAGATACGCCCACACGGATACGCCCACACGGCGAGCTGAGTCATCAGGTGTTCTGTCAAATTGTGCTACCCTGTCAAACCGTGCTACTCTTATGTGTATATTTAAAGGTACAAATACAAAAGAAGCAATATTAGAGCATGTTTCCAGTAAGAAGGTCATGTACTATATTTGGATAGCCTAAATCACAGTTTCAGGGTAAAGTTATGGTAGCAAGAGTTTATTATACTCTGATTTTTTTTGGATATTTTATTATTGTTGTTGTTATTATTATTATTATTATTATTAGGGGGGTCTTGACGCATTCAAGTTGTAAACAAGTGGGCTGTAAGGTAGAAAAGGTTGAGAACCCCTGACTTCTAAAATGTAAAACATACGCTGGTTTGTTTAACTCTTTTTGTTTAGAAAAGAATTCTGCATGTGTTACTCTATAGCTTTAATATAGATTTCAATATTAAACTTACAATATAAAAAATCATTAAAAGGAAAGAAAACAAATTGAATGAGAAGAGGAGTGTCTAAACTGTCCTGTACTGTATATCGTCAAATACATTTAATCGTTTAATAAAGTTACAGATGTCGGTTGTGGGTATTCTATGCATTTTTTTCTGTAGCTTTTATATTTTTCATATCAATATCAGAATTACACTGATAGTATTTAGACAAATTTAGTATTTTGACACAAATGTTGTCCGTATTGTCAAGCCTGAAGGAGGCTTCCTCACTTGGATCATAAAAATAACAACAATTATATTTATAGTGCCCACAAACATCCGGACATCATCAACATCTAACCATCTCTCTGATCCTGAGGTGATTCTGCTATCATCAAGGTATCATTTCTAGGAAAGGGATGAGATAAGTCCTGGTTTAACGAAGTGTTGGGTGTTGGTGAGGTTACCTGATTCTGAACACCTCGTTGTGCAGGTAGTTCTCGAAGGTCTTGCGGTACTCCGTCTCCTCAGCCTCCTTCTTCAGCTGCTTCTCAGTTTTGGGACAGGCGCAGCAGCGTCCTCCCTGACCGTGTTCCTCAGTCTGATTCCACTTCTGCTCTTCGCCACTGTCCACCTGTGTCGGGGCTCGAGACGGCAGCTTCATACCTGAACACACACGCACACACGCACAAGAGATGCTCAAAATCACAAAACCAGCCAAGAGTCCAAGTCAAGTCTCAAAGGTACACAATGAGCTGGGCTCATGAACAGCTACATACAGGCTATAACAAAGTAATGTGTTGTTTCATTAAATAAATACTATTTTACTGCTATCAAACTCAAACTTGCGCACCCTAAACTGGACTAAAGGAAACATTAATAGCAGTGGACTTATGGCTCATTATTTATGACATTCTTTTTAAGAATTAATAAAAGAAAACTATCATTTAGACAATTTACCATTAATTATGGTTGCGCATTGCTAAAGTGTTATGCGCATAAAGCTATACTGTTTTTCTGCATTAATATTATTATTTTTATCACAGACACCATAGCAAGCACTTAGCAACATTATTCCAATGACCATAGTGAACGGTGGGTGCCATTTTAGCTGCGCAACCATCCTGCGTTTCCTTCAGGAAATACACTTTTCTAGTTAAGATTGTAAGTTACTACTGATAAAGCTAATGTGAAGAATTAGCTTAAATTAAATTTCTATGGTTATAAGCAAGCATTACAGAGCATACTATAGCTAATATGTATAGTTAGAATTGGTACATAGGTGATACAAAACATGTTCATGAGGTTCTTTGCACAAAATCTCAGCAGCTTTATTCTTGCCAGTTTGAGCCATTAAAGGGCTTGGTCACTTTATGCAAATAAGCTGTTTCTGGCCACACTAAGTACCACACATGCTAGTGTTAGCTTGTGCTAAATGGCAAAACACGAATATTAAGCTAGTCATGTTAACTGCGATAGAAACACAAAACTGTCCAAATATTTGTAGAGCTAACTGTATATAATGTCTGAGTAAGTTTATGGACCACAGTCATACTTAACTTTTTCTTTATTACTTACAGTCAAACACATTGTATTGTCAACATTAACACACAAACATACTGTTGTTTATTTTTATGTTCTATACTGTGTGTAATTTTTATTATTTTAATAAAATGTATGATATGGGGCCTTTAGTGAAGTTTAGTTCATCATGTCTTGATAACAGGTATTTAACTGCTTAATGAAACTTCATGTACTGGTTTATTCTGAAACAGACCAGTCTCTACTTCCCCTTCCCAAAGGTTGTGAATGGTGTGTGTAAAAGAGTGTGAGCTGACCTTTCTGACAGTAGTCGAACTTGTAGAGCTCACTGGCCTCAGGCTGCTGCTGGCAGAACACCAGGTAGTGTGTGATGTTGCCGTTGGGGTCGTTGGGGGGCTTCCACTTCAGGATAATCTGAGATGAGGAGTTGGAGGAGGAGATTGGGTCCAGCGGCACAGACGGCTCTAAAAGCACAACACAAACAACACACATCAGAACAAGAGGAGAAAACACAGAACAACACTTAAAGAACTGCAAGTCTCACTTGCCTCAGCTAAGGTCAGTGTTCATGATTTAATAATAAGAAGAAGACTGGTTAAAAATGGGAGTTCTACAGTAAAAAACACTGCTGACCAAAAAGAACACAACAGCCCGTCTCACTTACACTACCGTTCAAAAGGTCACTCAAACAATTTTGTGTTTTCCATGAAAAGTCACACTTATTCACCACCATACGTTGTGAAATGAATAGAAAATAGAGTCAAGACATTGACAAGGTTAGAAATAATGATTTGTATTTGAAATAACATTGTTTTTCATCAAAGAATCCTCCATTTGCAGCAATTACAGCATTGCACACCTTTGGCATTCTAGCTGTTAATTGGTTGAGGTAAGCTGGAGAAATTGCACCCCACGCTTCTAGAAGCAGCTCCCACAAGTTGGATTGGTTGGATGGGCACTTCTGGCGTACCATACGGTCAAGCTGCTCCCACAACAGCTCAATGGGGTTCAGATCTGGTGACTGCGCTGGCCACTCCATTACCAATAGAATACCAGCCGCCTGCTTCTGCTGTAAATAGTTCTTGCACAATTTGGAGGTGTGTTTCGGGTCATTGTCCTGTTGTAGGACGAAATTGGCTCCGATCAGGCGCTGTCCACTGGGTATGGCATGGCGTTGCAAAATGGAGTGATAGCCTTCCTTATTCAGAATCCCTTTTACCCTGTACAAATCTCCCACCTTAACAGCACCAAAGCAACCCCAGACCATCGCATTACCTCCACCATGCTTAACAGATGGCGTCAGGCATTCTTCCAGCATCTTTTCATTTGTTCTGCGTCTCACAAACGTTCTTCTTTGTGATCCAAACACCTCAAACTTGGATTCATCCGTCCACAACACTTTTTTCCAGTCTTACTCTGTCCAATGTCTGTGTTCTTTTGCCCATCTTAATCTTTTTCTTTTATTAGCCAGTCTCAGATATAGCTTTTTCTTTGCCACTCTGCCCTGAAGCCCAAAATCCCGCAGCCGTCTCTTCACTGGTGTTTTGCGGGTACTATTTAATGAAGATGCCAGTTGGGGACCTGTGAGGCGTCTGTTTCTCAAACTAGAGACTCTAATGTACTTATCTTCTTGCTTAGTTGTGCAACGCGGCCTCCCACTTCTTTTTCTACTCTGGTTAGAGCCTGTTTGTGCTGTCCTCTGAAGGGAGTAGTACACACCGTTGTAGGAAATCTTCAATTTCTTAGCAATTTCTTGCATGGTATAGCCTTCATTTCTAAGAACAAGAATAGACTGTCGAATTTCAGATGAAAGTTCTCTTTTTCTGGCCATTTTGAGCGTTTAATTGACCCCACAAATGTGATGCTCCAGAATCTGCTCAAAGGAAGGTCAGTTTTGTAGCTTCTGTAATGAGCTAGACTGTTTTCAGGTGTGTGAACATGATTGCACAAGGGTTTTCTAATCATCAATTAGCCTTCTGAGCCAATGAGCAAACACATTGTACCATTAGAACACTGGAGTGATAGTTGCTGGAAATGGGCCTCTATACACCTATGTAGATATTGCACCAAAACCAGACATTTGCAGCTAGAATAGTCATTTACCACATTAGCATGTACAGAGTGTATTTGTTTAAAGTTAGGACTAGTTTAAAGTTATCTTCATTGAAAAGTACAGTGCTTTTCCTTAAAAAATAAGGACGTTTCAATGTGACCCCAAACTTTTGAACGGTAGTGTATGTCAAAAAAAAAATGAAGATCCCCAGAACTTTGGATAAATATTCCTTAGACTAACGTGACAAAAATGGAACTTTTTGGAAGGTGTGTCCTGTTATATCTGGTGCGAAACTAACACATAATTTCAGAAAAAGAACATGATATTAAATGTAAAACATGTTGAGGGAAGTTTGATGATCTGGGGCTGCTTTGCTGCTTCAGGGCCTGGACACCTGCTGTAATAGATGGAACCAGGAATTCTGACTGTTTACTGTTTAGGAGAATGTCCGGCCATCTGTTTATGATCTCAAGCTGAGGTGGGCTTGGAAACTGCAGCAGAACAATGATCTAAAGCACACAAACAAGTCCACCTCTAAATGGCTTAAACAAACTTAATGAGGGTTTTGAAGAAGCCTAGTAAACGTTTGATTGAGACGCTGTGGATGACCTTAAACAGGATGTTTATGCTCCAAAACCCTGTGTGTGAAAAAAAGTGTGTGAAAACAATCCTGTAAAGAAGAGTGAACCAAAATTCCTCCACAGAGATGAAAGACTCAGTCAGTTGTCAGTAAGGCTTGACTGCAGTTGTTGCCGCCAAGAGTGGCACAACCAAGTTATCAGGTTTGGGGAGCAAACACTTTTTCACACAGGGCTAGATTGGTTTGAGTAGGTTTTTTTCCATTAATAAACAAAATGATCAAAAATAATCATAATAAATTTTTGTATTTACCCAGGTTATCTTTGTCTGTTATTAAAGTTTGTTTGATAACTGGAAAAATATCAGAAGGACAATAAAGCAAAAACAAAATAAATCTGTAGGAGGCAAATCCTTTTTCACAGCACTGTATATACATATATCAATAAATGGCCTTATAGATTGTCCTCATACCCTAAGTTCTCACACAGTGACACAGAAATTGAATGACACATGCACACACACACACACACACACACAGAAGAAGCAAACATTACACTAAAAGGCGACTTGCTTTCAGATGCTGCCAACCAGCTGCAGGAACAACAAGAAGGAAACGGAAATGGACTGACTAGGAGTTAAAATGAATGAAAGATGCTCTTTCATTCTTCTGTGTCTTTATCTGCAAGTACTCATCACTGCTTCTGCTAAAACAAAAGCAGTCATGGCTGAATTTTTAAGTGGTACAGAATGCATGGGACAGACAGGACAGGACAGACAGAACTTGGAAGGGAAATAAATAAAAAGAAATAGCAAGCATCACATAATACATCTTCTAAGCTGATAATCTGTCTCTTTAAACAGGCGAAGGATCTTACTGGTGGCATTGGTGCGGACGTAGATGATCTCGCTCTTGGCTCCGTGGACCTGGTGTTCGTCTGAAGCAGAGAGCTGTGTTTTCACCATGATTGCATATTGGGTCCAGGGCTTTAGAGCCAGTATGAGGTATCCTGGCTCCTGCTGCTCTTTACCGTCTGTGGCTCTCTGTGGAGGATCCACATCTGCAATTACCCAGCTGTTGGAGCCGCATGCGTCTTGCCCATCAAACTCGGTCACGTTTTTGTATGGCCTGGACACGAGACAGAGCACAACGCAGTTTTACACACTATTAAACAGAACGTAATTCAACTCTAGGCTGAATGTGTGGGGCTAAACTGCCTGTAGACTAGATGGGTGGGGCTAAAATATTCTAGGCTGAATAGGTGGGGCTAAAATGGTGTAAGTTAAATGGGCGGGGTTAACTGTTGCAGGCTAAATGGGCTGTGTGAATGCATGGCCTAAAATAGCCTTAGTACATGAGGAATTGGACTGTGCTTGATATAGCTGATAGTAATTCATTTAAACACAGCTGGGAAGTGAAAGAGCTGACCCTGGCAGTCAGGGTCACTTACGCATCTTTGTAGAGAACCATGAAGCCCAGCAGGTCTCTGAAGTCCGGAGGCCAGAACGGCTCCCATTTGATGATGATTTTGTCGGAGAGAGTGCGGATCGTTGTGAACTTCAGCACCTGACTCTCACCTGAGGAACCGAAACACAACAATGCAAACATCAGCTCCAGAGGAAATCAATCTAATCACTGTGGATATTAATTAGGGGAGTAACGGCTTTAATTTTTTGACTGGGATAAAATATATGGAATGGAATTTCATGTAGTACTGAAAAAGGGTTCTTTAACTTACAAATTTAAGCATCCAAATGACTCTCTGAATTGGCATTGTTCTTAATAGAACCGGTGACCTTACTTAAGAACCCTTTAAGAACCGCTTTAATTGTAGGGTGCAACGGATCAGAAATTGCATTAAATCAAATTTAAATTCAATTAAATTCAGAGAATAATCATAACGAAACCAAAAAAAAACATAAAAGTAAAATAAAAGTATTCTTAGAATGTCCAGAGAACCTGACAATTAAAGTATGCTTCTGTGTGTTTGTGTGTTTCCTCACAGGAAGCCTGGTCTCCGTTAGTCTTGGTGGCGATGTCGTTTTTGACGTGCCGGTTCTTGGTCCCGGTGACCTCCTCCATCTTGCGTATCTCAGCCATGCAGAGTTTGGAGTTGTGGTGGAAGAACATGCGACCCTGCTGGATTGTCAGGTTGTGCTTGGACCAGTCCCAGAGCTGACGCAGGTTCTGATTATCCAGAGCGTAGAAGGAGTAGTTCCTTTAGGAGATAAAAAATAAAGATCACACAAACTTTCATACTATCAAAAGAATCCAGCAGAGCTGTGGAGTTTAATATCAAACAATCAGCCTTTATTTAAACTCGGAGTACATTGAGGATGGTCCTCACTTACAATGTTGCCGAGCCAATATGTAGGGAAGGGATTGTCAAAGAAAAAGAATAAATAAATAAAGAGACCTTGCATTTTAATAAGATATAAAAGATATAAAAAAAATAAGATATTATACAAAGAAGATAAAGCATTTTTTTTTTTTTGTAAGAATCATAAAACCATGGGTAAGGAAATTAAAGGTCAAGACAAATAAATTAAACTAAGCACAAAGTAAAAAAAAATCTATAATAATAATATAATAAGCAATAACCAAAACCAAAAAAATATGAGCGGTGGCCTTACCCCACTTCCTGCACTTCACCACGGATGAGTCGGAGTTTGCGGAGGAAAGAGAGAGACACGAGGGCGTACGATCGACGGACAGTGAGATAGCCTGTAATTTCCTCTAGCTGACCCAGGTTAGCTTCCAGTTCTGCTGCTATGTTATCTAGAACAAAAAGCAAAGAAGAAATAAAAAATGCAGCACTGCAGGAATTATGTGTAAAGATAATCATCATTTATATTTTACAAAATAAAGCACAGTATTTTGCCTCTGGCAGTTGTTGGCTTGTGTTGCCCACACTGGTATAACTAAATTCATAAACATTATAACGTAATAAATGTCACAGAGCGTAAAGGATTTAAAAAACATGAATTAAACACATCATGGATAAATCTCTGTATGAGTATTGAGAGAAGGGTTTTTTTGAGAGATTCTGGGGGCGTGGTTTGGAGGTTTTGGGGGCGTGTTTACAGAGATTGTTGACAGGTTGAAAGGGCTGAAAGAAAGGACTATTTTTGGCAACTGAATAACTTAGCAATTATGGAAATGTACAATAAATTATTTGGCTTATAAATTTCTCAATTACCAAATTAACAAAGTACTTAGTGAACTGCCTTTAAGGTTGTCTTCACACCTTTAGTTTATTTCTCTGGTCCGAATCAGTTGGTGAGTTTGTTTACTTTGAGCTTTACAAGCTTTTTTTTCCCTCGCTTTGGTTTGGTTTCACAGAGGCACAAAGCTAAACGCACCAAAACGTGCCCCAACAAACCATGCAAGCACAATGCCAGGTCAGAGCTGTCAATCTGTAAGCAAGAAAGTAAATATAGCAAGAGGCTCCAGAGTATATTTGTGCAGTACAAAGTGACTTTAATACTGAACACGGCCGATTAGTTGTGTGGCGTGAGCATCGAGAGCTACATACTGTGACACAGATTAGCAGATTTGAAGCAGCAGCAGCAGAGCTGGCACTATATAGTAGGTTCCTCTCAATATTTCTTCTTCTTAATGCAAGGGAGTTTTTTTTCTTGCCACTGTGTCACTATAATAGTTGGCATCTCTGTGGTGCTGCTCATAAGAGGCGTGGACCTGTTTTTCTCTGTAAAGCTGCTTTGTGATAACTACTGTTGTAAAAAGTGCTAAATAAATAAAATAAAATTAAATAGAATAGTAACTGTAGTTATGATCAGGGTAATTAGTCAGGTTAAACTGGCACTGAACAGCAAGTTAGCTCAAACATGAGGAGAATGTTTGTTAGTTGGGTCACATTAAGGTCAGAACACTCTTTCACCACAAGTCGACCCCACCGGACCGAGACCACCTCCTCTTGTGGTTGTTGGTGTGGTTGTTTTGGTCTGCACCAGAGTGCGATTACTGTTTTAACACCTGCCAAAATGAACCGTACCAACAACAAAAACGAACCAGAGTCTGATTTAACTGAAGCAAATAGTACTGACTAAATTACACCCAAGATTCAGTTGCTAACCGAAAATAAAGACGAAAGACGTTTTTAACCATATCAAAATGATACCATATACCGTATTTTTCGGACTGTAAGGCGCACTTAAAAACTTTTAATTTTCACAAAAATTGACAGTGCGTCTTATAATACGGTGCGCCTTTTGTATGGATTTTACTCGTCAGGTTGTAAGGAGCAGTAAACACACACTCCGTGCAGCGTTATAGAGAGTTTCAGTGCTATACAGAGTCCAGAGCCGTGCAGCTCCGAGGCTGAGCAGCAATAGCATTAGCTAGATGCTAACCGCTAAGCTAGCTAGCTTATTCACTGAGATCAGTATTATCTAAATTTTACTCGTCAGGTTGTAAGTAGCAGTAAACACACACTCCGTGCAGCGTTATACAGAGTTTCAGTGCTATACAGAGTCCAGAGCCGTGCAGCTCCGAGGCTGGAGCAGCAAATAGCATTAGCTAGCTTATTCACTGTTCAGAGATCAGTATTATCAAAATTTTACCCGTCAGGTGTAAGGAGCAGTAAACACACACTCCGTGCAGAGCCGTGCCGCTCCGAGGCTGGAGCAGCAATAAATAGCATTAGCTAGATGCTAACCGCTTAGCTAGCTAGCTTTTTCACTGTTCAGAGATCAGTATTTTCTAAATTTAGCACTTTTAATACTGCTGGAGCAGTATTATTAGAGTTAGATGCTAATCGCTAAGCGTTCACCGTTCAGAGGTGAGTTATCGGCCTGTAAGTCTGTGCTGCTTTGCCTGGCTAGCATTAGCTAGATGCTAAGCGCTAACTCTCTCAGAGGTGAGTTTTATCAGCCTGTAATCTGCTTGTTTACCGTGTTAAAACAAGCTACGGGGGACGAATCGCTAGCTAATATCTCACTGTCTTACCAGAACACGCAGGATTACTCAGTGTAACGCTGTCGTTTAAGTTTGGGTTAACTTTACTAGTTTAGGTGACTAGCTAGCGTGCTAGCGGATAGCTATGCTAACGCTGGTGCAGCAAGCCTTAGTGGACATCTGGAAATCTAAGCTTACTGTAAATAAACTGAAGCACGTTACTCACCCAAATAAACAGTTTTCAGGAGAGGAATCTGTGTAGATTAATATCCAGCACTCGTTTGACTTTGAAAGAGCTATATTTTGTATACTGAGACGCTCCACCGGCAAGCGACCACCCCCGGTGGGGGAAGGGAAACATGGCGCCACCCCTGTTCACTTTGATATAGGCACCCTTTCTAGTGTCACTTAACGCGCCTTATAATGCGATGCGCCCTATGTATGGAAAAATAGCAGAAAATAGGCGTTCTTTGATAGTGCGTCTTATAATACAGTGCGCCTTATAGTCCGAAAAATACGGTAATTTTGACCTTTTCTACAAATATAATAGAAAAATAACTTTGACAATTAATCTGTGGTTAACTTGAATCACAAATCACTTCTAGTTAGCAAAAGTACCATGCATGATTAAATCCCCAATTAATTAATTTTAAGTATCCAGCTAATATTACTGATTATAGTCGACTAAGTTAAATAGTTATATAGTTAAATGGTAATTGCACCTCTATTCTAAGTCCAGTGCTAACCACATTATGCTAAAATTTCCTGTTACATACTAAAGAATCACATATCACATAAATGATACTAAAGTGTTTCCAATTTCAACTTTAAATACGTCTTACATTACTTTATTAAAAGTCTCATTTGAGACCTTTTAGTTTTTCACTCATTTTGCGGTGCTCTGGTTCTCTTGTTTCAGGCTGATTAAGTTTAGGTGAAGATTAGTGGGCGGAAAAGAATGACAGGATTTCATCTCTTACTCGTTAATATTCAGGGCATGCAAACGTATCGCTAGGTGGCCGAGGCCATGAATCCTGATTTACAGGTTGATGTCAGTCCAGGATTTTTACCTGACTCTTCTTTTTTGGACAATTTTTTAATTGGCTAATGCAGGCAATGGAGTAGAAGAACAGTTTCATGTGCAGCATAGTAGTTAACTACCATATTTTAAAAAGAGTAAGTACTAAATGGTTCATAGTGAAATGACAGGGCAGTCCCTGATCTAGCCTAATCCACCCCTACATGACGTACTTCCTCCTCGGATATTGATGACCAGACTGCCGTTCAGAACCGTGCAGCCTCTGAGCCCCTGTGCTGCCGTCACAGAGTCCACTGTCTTCAGTCCCATACACACTTTAGGACACAAACCAGCACACGGGGTACAGTTCAACCTGCAGAGAAAACACAACACGGAGGTTATGAACACATACACACACTGCAGTGTTTGTTTTAATGCAACAGTTTTAATACACTTGAATCTGTTTTCATTGCAGATTTGCAATTCTAAAGAACTGTGAGATCAGATTTACCTCGCACATGGAAACCCACACAGTAGGAATAACCAGCTCTCTTCCAGTGCACAGATCTAGGCATATGTTAATAGACTATGTATTTGATATTTTAAGCATTTGGCCAGTTTTAATCCTTTGTTTTTACCACTGTACTCTAGCTGAGTTCCCTCTAGTGTCCGTTAGGGGATATTAACGGAAACGATTCCCATCAGGTCGCAGTGCGTAGCTTTTCCTCAAGATATACATCTATTTTCTGAAGCTGCGCACAAGCCTGAATGTTCAGTAATCTCTGATAGAATTGCTGACGTAGTTTCTGACACGGTATGAATCACTCATGTTATGTACACACGCTGCATTCAAAAGTACAGGATGTTTTTCTTCCTTCACTGTGAAGAAAGGTACTGAGGTGTCCCCAAAAATCTAATGGACAGTATGTGCATATGGTCAGCAGGGACGCTGGGTCAAGCTTTGTGTTCCACAAAAACAAAGGAGTTCTCATATATTATGACGGGTTTCTATTTTCAGGAGCGTTTCAAGAGGATTTGTCGGGACAATTATGTGCTGTTCCTGTCAGGGCCGGACGACTGTGTTACGCAAGTGTTCAGTGTTATTTCTATTTTTGAAGAAAATCCCTGGCAAGAGAACTCCTAGAGCAGAGGTCCGGACCCAGATGCTGAATCTAAACGGACCTGGACCCAGAACTGATTAACTACTGAGAACGATTTCATTTTAATGGAGCGTTTGTTCTAAGCACTGTTACTTTTCTAGCCTTTAGAATACAGGTTTATCATATATGTCACTCCTCAGCCAATCACAACTGTTCATTATAATTCAAGCTGTGACTCCATAGAACAACACACTAGCATTTAAGAGACATAAACAGCCTACAAATGGTTGCATTAACTCCTCCCTCTGACTTTGACTGATCCTGATCACTCTCTTCTTGAGGCTCCTTCCACCAATTGTGTTGACGCCTCTCTCTCTGAATGAAATTTTTTGCTCTGACACTCCTTCCCCTGATTGGGATTGCTTCTATTGACATTAGTTCTAATTCCCTCTGACTGTGATTTGTACTAATATTCACTTTGTTCCTTCTGAGTCTCTTTCCCTTGGCCCCTAATTGTAGTTATTAGGGGTTCGAGCACGTAGTGCTAGAAACCCTATTGTAATTGTTCTGATTATTATTAGGGGTTCGAGCACGTAGTGCTAGAAACCCTATTGTAATTGTTCTGATTATTAGGGGTTCGAGCACGTAGTGCTAGAAACCCTATTGTAATTGTTCTGATTATTAGGGGTTCGAGCACGTAGTGCTAGAAACCCTATTGTAATTGTTCTGATTATTATTAGGGGTTCGAGCACGTAGTGCTAGAAACCCTATTGTAATTGTTCTGATTATTATTATTAGGGGTTCGAGCACGTAGTGCTAGAAACCCTATTGTAATTGTTCTGATTATTATTATTAGGGGTTCGAGCACGTAGTGCTAGAAACCCTATTGTAATTGTTCTGATTATTATTATTATTATTCTTATTCTTTTTCTGCCATAGAAGTGATTGGGCAGAAGAAACCGTAAGGCCTACAGGGCTGAGACTTGGTCATATGGTAGTACTTCTCACCGCTACTCAGATTCAAAAGATGAGCCCGATCGGCCTCAAGGGGGCGCTATTGCGAAGGTCAACGCGTTAGGCCTCGTAACTGCCACGCCCTGATAGCTAGAGCAAAAATTCTTGCATTATATGATTCCTTGGTTAATGTCAAATCAAAAAGGTCAATAGAACCACTAAGCTCCGCCCACTTAGATTTTTTGCTATTTAGCATAATATGCAAAACCTACTTTTGAGAACTTGTCCTAGGGTCATTGACCAATCTTGTCATATTTGGTGTTAAACAACTCAGCAGAGTCCCAAGCTCAATAATTATCGAAAAAATTGTGAAATTTGTAAACAATATGGCCGCCATATGCAAATTAATCTTACCGTGGCACACCCAAATTTACTCTAACAGCTGTAACTTTTGAATGCTTAAACCTACACTAATGCCACTTTAGAACTTTGATGCCAACATGATTCTGAGGTAGCCTGTCAATCTGTGTAGACATACGCCCCCAGGGGGCGGAGCCAAAGCTAAAAATCTGTTTCTCAAGAACCATACAAGCTTTGTAGCTCTCCTTTGGCATGTATCATCTATGGCCTATGTCCTAATGTTTTACAGAAGGAAAATTTGATATGCAAATTTTTGCGATCGTTATTAGCCAATCAGATTCCAGCAAGCTTTTGACATGCTAAACAATGACCAATCAGGACGATACTTATACCCTACATGTATCTCAGGGCCTTCTATCATCCTTTAAAATATGGCGTTGATTGGCCTCAAGGGGGCGCTATAGCAGAAAATCAGTTATATCTAAAGGTACAAGTGGCCTAGGCTTGTTATTCTTTTTGAGTTGTATACTTTGCTGTAGCCTTTACAACTTTGTAATTACATGTGTTTACCAAAAATGCAAAGATTTTCATCAGTGGCCAAAAGAGTAAAAATTGCACTTTTCGAACTTGTCTTTAAGTCCTTAATCAATCAAAACAAATTTGGTCTTTATGCAATCTTGAGACCCTGTAGGTAAATAATTATCAAAAACATCTTGACAATTTAACTACTTGAGGCCCATAAACCTTGATCAAACATGTACGTGAAAGCCTTTTCAGAGTTATTTGGCCAAAACTCTGTCAAAGTTTTAAACAGGCCAAAACTGTTGAAGCTACTAATTAACAATGACATTTCAAGCACATGTGCCAAGTATGAGCCAAATAAGTCTTCAGTAGGCTCTACAGTGAAAAAATAACTATTTTCAATTTATTCTATTTATCGCTATTTTCCAACCTAAATGGACAGAAGACAGGAACCTTTCACCGTATCAACACACAAATTTACACACATATATAGACTGAAAATCTGATCTTGATTGCAAATTGTCAGCCAAATCGGACATGTTTTGCCTCTACAACGGCTGGAAAACTACAGCGATTTTGTAGGCCTCAAGCCTGTATTATCGCTTTTTTCAAATCTAAATGGACAGAAGTCAGGAATCTTTGATCCTATCAACACAGAAATTGACATACATATATAGACTGGTATTGTGATCTTGATTGCAAATTTTGAGCCAAATCAGATATTTTTTGCCTCTAATATGGCCAAAGAGCAACAGCCGTTTTGTAGGCCAAAAGCCTGTATTATCGCTTTTTTCAAGCCTAAATGGACAGAAGTCAGGAACCTTTGACCCTATCAACACACAAATTTACACACATATATATACAGACCACTTGATCATGAGTACTAATTTGGAGCCCAATCGGACTTTTCTTCTCTTTTTAATAAATAGAAACACACTGATAGGGAATGTTCTGTCTTACTTATAGAGTGATAGATTTCCAGCAGGTTATATGTGGTCTCTTGCTGCGCTCTGGTGGTCATTTGGTGAAACAGCTACAGGTGAATTATTCTATATTAAAGCTCTGCTGAACTTATTCAATCTTGCTTGTCTTGCTTAATTGAACATATTTATCCTTCTTGTTCATGCTGGTCAGCCACCTGGGTCATTCTTGTTTATGTTCCACCCACTTATTGTTTTTTTTTATTTGCATAATATGCAAAACTTACTTTTGAGATCTTGTCCTTGGCTCCTTGACCAATCATGACATGTTTGGTATCAAACAGTTCAGCAGAGCTTACTCCTCAATAATTATTAAAAAAATATTTACATTTATAAACAATATGGCCGCCATATGCAAATGAGTTCTACCATGGTGCAGTAAAATGTCTTTAACACTTATAACTTTTGAATGCTTAACCTGACACTAATACCACTTCAGTCCTTTGATCATTACATGATTCTCAGATACCCTGTCAGTTTAAGTAGACATACACCCCCCCAGGGGGCGGAGCCAATGCTCGATAGCTGTTTCTCTAGAACCATACAAGCTATTAAGGTCGTCCTTGCCAATTATCATCTATGGCCCATGCACTAATGGTACACCAAATGAAAATTTGATATGGACACTTTTGTAGTCACTATTAGCCAATCACATTCCAGCAAGCTTTTAACAGGCTGAATGTTAATCAGGTCAAAACTTATGTACTATTATTGATATTATTGGTTATTAATATGTGCCCTTGTCATGCCTCACTGCTAGGCTCTCCGAATGCCCACTAGAGTGCAGCAAGAGACCCCATAAAACCTGCTGAACACTACAGCTCAATTTATCAATGCATTTCAACTAGTTTTCTCACACCACTCATCTAGCATTGTCATTATGGTCTTTATGGTCACGCTGGTCACCTAGCTTGGTTATGCTGCCCATCCAGCTAGGTCATTCTGGTCATTCACATTGGTCATTATGGTCCTGCTGGTCATTCAGCTTTGTCATCATAGCAATGCTGGTCATCCAGCTTGGTCATACTGGCCAAACACCTTTGCCATGCTGGTCATCCAGTTTGGTGATGCCAGTCAACCAGCAACATGTTTTAAGCCTAACTGGCCTCCAGGGGCCTCTTTGTCTGTAACGCTCGAACCCCGTAAATCGCCGCTTGCGGCTATATTTATTATTATTATTATTATTATTCTTATTCTTTTTCTGCCATAGAAGTGATCGGGCAGAAGAAACCGTAAGGCCTACAGGGCTGAGACTTGGTCATATGGTAGTACTTCTCACCGCTACTCAGATTCAAAAGATGAGCCCGATCGGCCTCAAGGGGGCGCTATGGCGAAGGTCAACGCGTTAGGCCTCGTAACTGCCAAGCCCTGATAGCTAGAGCAAAAATTCTTGCATTATATGATTCCTTGGTTAATGGCAAATCAAAAAGGTCAATAGAACCACTAAGCTCCGCCCACTTAGATTTTTTGCTATTTAGCATAATATGCAAAACCTACTTTTGAGAACTTGTCCTAGGGTCATTGACCAATCCTGTCATATTTGGTGTCAAACAACTCAGCAGAGTCCCAACCTCAATAATTATCAAAAAAATTGTGAAATTTGTAAACAATATGGCCGCCATATGCAAATTAATCTTACCGTGGCACACCCAAATTTACTCTAACAGCTGTAACTTTTGAATGCTTAAACCTACACTAATGCCACTTTAGACCGTTGATGCCAACATGATTCTGAGGTAGCCCGTCAATCTGTGTAGACATACGCCCCCAGGGGGCGGAGCCAAAGCTAAAAATCTGTTTCTCAGGAACCGTACAAGCTATGAAGCTCTCCTTTGGCATGTATCATCTATGGCCTATGTCCTAATGTTTTACAGAAGGAAAAATTGATATGCAAATTTTTGCGATCGTTATTAGCCAATCAGTTTCCAGCAAGCTTTTGACATGCTAAACAATGACCAATCAGGACGATACTTATACCCTACATGTATCTCAGGGCCTTCTATCATCCATTAAAATATGGCGTTGATTGGCCTCAAGGGGGCGCTATAGCAGAAAATCAGTTATATCTAAAGGTACAAGTGGCCTAGCCTTGTTATTCTTTTTTAGTTGTATACTTTGCTGTAGCCTTTACAACTTTGTAATTACATGTATTTACCAAAAATGGAAAGATTTTCATCAGTGGCCAAAAGAGTAAAAATTGCTCTTTTCGAACTTGTCTTTAAGTCCTTAATCAATCAAAATAACTTTGGTCTTGATGCAATCTTGAGACCCTGTAGGTAAATAATTATCAAAAAAATCTTGACATTTTAACTATTTGAGGCCCATAAACCTTGATCAAACATGTACGTGAAAGCCTTTTCAGAGTTATTTGGCCAAAACTCTGTCAAAGTTTAAAACATGCCAAAACTGTTGAAGCTACTAATTAACAATGAAATTTGAAGTACATGTGCCAAGTATGAGCCAAATAAGTCTTCAGTAGGCTCTACAGTGACAAAATAACTATTTTCAATTTATTCTATTTATCGCTATTTTCCAACCTAAATGGACAGAAGACAGGAACCTTTCACCCTATCAACACACAAATTTATACACATATATAGACTGATAATCTGATCTTGATTGCAAATTTTCAGCCAAATCGGACATGTTTTGCCTCTACAACGGCTGGAAAACTACAGCGATTTTGTAGGCCTCAAGCCTGTATTATCGCTTTTTTCAAATCTAAATGGACAGAAGTCAGGAACCTTTGACCCTATTGACACAGAAATTGACATACATATATAGACTGATATTGTGATCCTGATTGCAAATTTTGAGCCAAATCAGATATTTTTTGCCTCTAATATGGCCAAAGAGCAACAGCCATTTTGTAGGCCATAAGCCTGTATTATCACTTTTTTCAAACCTAAATGGTCAGAAGTCAGGAACCTTTGACCCTATCAACACACAAATTTACATACATGTATATACACACCACTTGATCATGAGTACCAATTTGGAGCCCAATCAGACTTTTCTTCTCTTTTTAATAAATAGAAACACACTGATAGGGAACGTTCTGTCTTTCTGATAGAGTGATAGATTTCCAGCAGGTTATATGTGGTCTCTTGCTGCGCTCTGGTGGTCATTTGGTGAAACAGCTACAGGTGAATTATTCTAAATTAAAGCTCTGCTGAACTTATTCAATCTTGCTTGTCTTGCTTAATTGAACATATTTATCCTTCTTTTTCATGCTGGTCAGTCGCCTGGGTCATTCTTGTTTATGCTCCACCCACTTAATTTTTTTTAATAAATTTGCATAATATGCAAAACCTACTTTTGAGATCTTGTCCTTGGATCCTTGACCAATCATGACATGTTTGGTGTCAAACAGTTCAGCAGAGCTTACTCCTCAATAATTATTTAAAAAATCTTTACATTTATAAACAATATGGCCGCCATATGCAAATGAGTTCTACCATGGTGCAGTAAAATCTCTTTAACACTTTTGAATGCTTAACCTGACACTAATACCACTTCAGTCCTTTGATCATTACATGATTCTCAGATACACTGTCAGTTTAAGTAGACATACACCCCCCCAGGGGGCGGAGCCAATGCTCGATAGCTGTTTCTCTAGAACCATACAAGCTATCAAGGTCGTCCTTGCCAATTATCATCTATGGCCCATGCACTAATGGTACACCAAATGAAAATTTGATATGGACACTTTTGTGGTCACTATTAGCCAATCACATTCCAGCAAGCTTTTGACAGGCTGAATGTCAATCAGGTCAAAACTTATGTACTATTATTGATATTATTGGTTATTAATATGTGCCCTTGTCATGCCTCACTGCTAGGCTCTCCGAATGCCCACTAGAGTGCAGCAAGAGACCACATAAAACCTGCTGAACACTACAGCTCAATTTATCAATGCTTTTCAACTAGTTTACTCACACCACTCATCTAGCATTGCCATTATGGTCTTTATGGTCACGCTGGTCACCCAGCTTGGTTATGCTGGCCATCCAGCTAGGTCATGCTGGCATTCACATTGGTCATTATGGTCCTGCTGGTCATTCAGCTTTGTCCTCATAGTAATGGTGGTCTTCCAGCTTGGTCATACTGGCCAACCACCTTTGCCATGCTGGTCATCCAGTTTGGTCATTATGGTCTTCCAGCTTGGTCAATATGGTCAACAAGTTTGTCATCCAGATTAGTCATGCTGGTAATCTAGCTTGGTCTTCACGGTCATGCTGGTCATCCTCATCCAGTTTGGCGATGCCGGTCAACCGGCAACATGTTTTAAGCCTAACTGGCCTCCAGGGGTCTCTTTGCCTGTAACGCTCGAACCCCGTAAATCGCCGCTTGCGGCTATATTTATTATTATTATTCTTATTCTTTTTCTGCCATAGAAGTGATCGGGCAGAAGAAACCGTAAGGCCTACAGGGCTGAGACTTGGTCATATGGTAGTACTTCTCACCGCTACTCAGGTTCAAAAGATGAGCCAAATCGGCCTCAAGGGGGCGCTATGGCGAAGGTCAACGCGTTAGGCCTCGTAACTGCCACGCCCTGATAGCTAGAGCAAAAATTCTTGCATTATATGAATCCTTCGTTAATGGCAAATCAAAAAGGTAAATAGAACCACTAAGCTCCGCCCACTTAGATTTTTTGCTATTTAGCATAATATGCAAAACCTACTTTTGAGAACTTGTCCTAGGGTCATTGACCAATCCTGTCATATTTGGTGTCAAACAACTCAGCAGAGTCCCAACCTCAATAATTATCAAAAAAATTGTGAAATTTGTAAACAATATGGCCGCCATATGCAAATTAATCTTACCGTGGCACACCCAAATTTACTCTAACAGCTGTAACTTTTGAATGCTTAAACCTACACTAATGCCACTTTACACCTTTGATGCCAACATGATTCTGAGGTAGCCCGTCAATCTGTGTAGACATACGCCTCCAGGGGGCGGAGCCAAAGCTAAAAATCTGTTTCTCAGGAACCGTACAAGCTATGAAGCTCTCCTTTGGCATGTATCATCTATGGCCTATGTCCTAATGTTTTACAGAAGGAAAATTTGATATACAAATTTTTGCGATCGTTATTAGCCAATCAGATTCCAGCAAGCTTTTCACATGCTAAACAATGACCAATCAGGACGATACTTATACCCTACATGTATCTCAGGGCCTTCTATCATCCATTAAAATATGGCGTTGATTGGCCTCAAGGGGGCGCTATAGCAGAAAATCAGTTATATCTAAAGGTACAAGTGGCCTAGGCTTGTTATTCTTTTTTAGTTGTATACTTTGCTGTAGCCTTTACAACTTTGTAATTACATGTATTTACCAAAAATGGAAAGATTTTCATCAGTGGCCAAAAGAGTAAAAATTGCTCTTTTCGAACTTGTCTTTAAGTCCTTAATCAATCAAAACAAATTTGGTCTTGATGCAATCTTGAGACCCTGTAGGTAAATAATTATCAAAAAAATCTTGACATTTTAACTATTTGAGGCCCATAAACCTTGATCAAACATGTACGTGAAAGCCTTTTCAGAGTTATTTGGCCAAAACTCTGTCAAAGTTTAAAACATGCCAAAACTGTTGAAGCTACTAATTAACAATGACATTTCAAGCACATTTGCCAAGTATGAGCCAAATAAGTCTTCAGTAGGCTCTACAGTGAAAAAATAACTATTTTCAATTTTATCTATTTATCGCTATTTTCCAACCTAAATGGACAGAAGACAGGAACCTTTCACCCTATCAACACAGAAATTTATACACATATATAGACTGATAATCTGATCTTGATTGCAAATTTTCAGCCAAATCGGACATGTTTTGCCTCTACAACGGCTGGAAAACTACAGCGATTTTGTAGGCCTCAAGCCTGTATTATCGCTTTTTTCAAACCTAAATGGACATAAGTCAGGAACCTTTGACCCTATCGACACAGAAATTGACATACATATATAGACTGATATTGTGATCTTGATTGCAAATTTTGAGCCAAATCAGATATTTTTTGCCTCTAATATGGCCAAAGAGCAACAGCCATTTTGTAGGCCATAAGCCTGTATTATCGCTTTTTTCAAACCTAAATGGACAGAAGTCAGGAACCTTTGACCCTATCAACACACAAATTTACACACATATATATGCAGACCACTTGATCATGAGTACCAATTTGGAGCCCAATCGGACTTTTCTTCTCTTTTTAATAAATAGAAACACACTGATAGGGAATGTTCTGTCTTACTTATAGAGTGATAGATTTCCAGCAGGTTATATGTGGTCTCTTGCTGCGCTCTGGTGGTCATTTGGTGAAACAGCTACAGGTGAATTATTCTTAATTAAAGCTCTGCTGAACTTATTCAATCTTGCTTGTCTTGCTTAATTGAACATATTTATCCTTCTTGGTCATGCTAGTCAGCCACCTGGGTCATTCTTATTTATGCTCCACCCACTTAATTTTTTTTTAATTTGCATAATATGCAAAACCTACTTTTGAGATCTTGTCTTTGCCTCCTTGACCAATCATGACATGTTTGGTGTCAAACAGTTCAGCAGATCTTACTCCTCAATAATTATAAAAAAAATCTTTACATTTATAAACAATATGGCCGCCATATGCAAATTAGTTTTACCATGGTGCAGTAAAATGTCTTTAACACTTATAACTTTTGAATGCTTAACCTGACACTAATACCACTTCAGTCCTTTGATCATTACATGATTCTCAGATACCCTGTGGGTTTAAGTAGACATACACCGCCCCAGGGGGCGGGGCCAATGCTCGATAGCTGTTTCTCTACAACCATACAAGCTATCAAGGTCGTCCTTGCCAATTATCATCTATGGCCCATGCACTAATGGTACACCAAATGAAAATTTGATATGGACACTTTTGTGGTCACTATTAGCCAATCACATTCCAGCAAGCTTTTGACAGGCAGAATGTTTATCAGGTCAAAACTTATACACTATATATGGGTTATTTATATGCCCTTTTTATGCCTTGTGTTTTTTGAATTTAAGAACTGAAGTTGTTTCACAAAATGCCCACTAGAGTGCAGCAAGACACCACATAAAACCTGATGAACACTACAGCTCAATTTATCAATGCTTTTCAACTAGTTTACTCACACCACTCATCTAGCATTGTCATTTTGGTCTTTATGGTCACGCTGGTTACCCAGCTTGGTTATCCAGTTTGGTGATGACGGTCAACCAGCAACAGGTTTTAAGCCTAACTGGCCTCCAGGGGCCTCTTTGCCTGTGACGCTCGAACCCCGTAAATCGCCGCTTGCGGCTATATTTATTATTAGGGGTTCGAGCACGTAGTGCTAGAAACCCTATTGTAATTGTTCTGATTATTATTATTATTATTATTATTATAGTTCTTATTCTTTTTCTGCCATAGAAGTGATTGGGCAGAAGAAACCATAAGGCCTACAGGGCTGAGACTTGGTCATATGGTAGTACTTCTCACCGCTACTCAGATTCAAAAGATGAGCCCGATCGGCCTCAAGGGGGCGCTATGGCGAAGGTCAACGCGTTTGGCCCCGTAACTCCTACGCCCTGATAGCTAGAGCAAAAATTCTTGCATTATATGATTCCTTGGTTAATGGCAAATCAAAAAGGTCAATAGAACCACTAAGCTCCGCCCACTTAGATTTTTTGCTATTTAGCATAAAATGCAAAACCTACTTTTGCGAACTTGTCTGTGGATTTTTGACCAATCCTGACAAGTTTGGTGTCAAACAACTCAGCAGAGTCCCAACTTCAATAATTATCGAAAAAATCTTGAAATTTCTAAACAATATGGCCGCCATATGCAAATTAATCTTACCGTGGCACACCAAAATTCACTCTAACAGCTGTAACTTTTGAATGCTTAAACTGACACTAATGCCGCTTTAGACCTTTGTTACTAACATGATTCTGAGGTAGCCTGTCTATCTGTGTAGACGTACGCCCCCAGAGGGCGGAGCCAAAGCTAAAAATCTGTTTCTCAGGAACCGTACAAGCTATCAAGCTCTCGTTTGGCATGTATCCTCTGTGGCCTATGTCCTAATGGTCTACCGAAGGATATTTTGATGTGTGAATTTTTGTGGTGGCTATTAGCCAATCAGATTACAGCAAGCTTTTGACAGGCTAAACAATCACCAATCAGGACGATACTTATACGCTACATGTATATGAGGGCCTTCTATCATTCATTAAAATATGGCGTTGATTGGCCTCTAGGGGGCGCTATAGCAGAAAATCAGTTATATCTAAAGGTACAAGTGGCCTAGGCTTGTTATTCTTTTTGAGTTATATGCTTTGCTGTAACCTTTACAACTTTGTAATTACATGTCTTTACCAAAAATGTATTGTTTTGCATCAGTGGCCAGTAGAGTAAAAATTGCACTTTTCGAACTAGTCCCTGGATATTCAACCAATTAAATCAACTTTGGTCTTTTCACAATCTTGAGACCGTGTAGGTAAATAATTATCAAAAAAATGTTGGAATTTTAACTTTTTATGGCCCCAACACCTTGATCAAACATGAACGTGAAAGCCTTTTCAGAGTTATTTGGCCAAAACTCTGTCAAAGTTTAAAACATGCCAAAACTGTTGAAGCTACTAATTAACAATGACATTTGAAGTACATGTGCCAAGTATGAGCCAAATAAGTCTTCAGTAGGCTCTACAGTGAAAAAATAACTATTTTCAATTTATTCTATTTATCGCTATTTTCCAACCTAAATGGACAGAAGACAGGAACCTTTCACTCTATCAACACACAAATTTAAACACATATATAGACTGATAATCTGATCTTGATTGCAAATTTTCAGCCAAATCGGACATGTTTTGCCTCTACAATGGCTGGAAAACTACAGCGATTTTGTAGGCCTCAAGCCTGTATTATCGCTTTTTTCAAATCTAAATGGACAGAAGTCAGGAACCTTTGACCCTATTGACACAGAAATTGACATACATATATAGTCTGATATTGTGATCTTGATTGCAAATTTTGAGCCAAATCAGATATTTTTTGCCTCTAATATGGCCAAAGAGCAACAGCCATTTTGTAGGCCATAAGCCTGTATTATCACTTTTTTCCAACCTAAATGGTCAGAAGTCAGGAACCTTTGACCCTATCAACACACAAATTTACATACATGTATATACAGACCACTTGATCATGAGTACCAATTTGGAGCCCAATAGGACTTTTCTTCTCTTTTTAATAAATAGAAACACACTGATAGGGAATGTTCTGTCTTACTTATAGAGTGATAGATTTCCAGCAGGTTATATGTGGTCTCTTGCTGCGCTCTGGTGGTCATTTGGTGAAACAGCTACAGGTGAATTATTCTAAATTAAAGCTCTGCTGAACTTATTCAATCTTGCTTGTCTTGCTTAATTGAACATCTTTATCCTTCTTGGTCATGCTGCTCAGCCACCTGGGTCATTCTTGTTTATGCTCCACCCACTTAATTTTTAAATTAGCATAAAATGCAAAACATACTTTTAAGATCTTGTCCTTGGCTCCTTGACCAATCATGACATGTTTGGTGTCAAACAGTTCAGCAGAGCTTACTCATCAATAATTATTTAAAAAATCTTTACATTTGTAAACAATATGGCCGCCATATGCAAATTAGTTCTACCATGGTGCAGTAAAATGTCTTTAACACTTATAACTTTTGAATGCTTAACCTGACATTAATACCACTTCAGTCCTTTGATCAATACATGATTCTCAGATACCCTGTCAGTTTAAGTAGACATACACCCCCAGGGGGCGGGGCCAATGCTAGATAGCTGTTTCTCTAGAACCATACAAGCTATCAAGGTCATCCTTGCCAATTATCATCTATGGCCCATGCACTAGTGGTACACCAAATAAAAATTTGATATGGACACTTTTGTGGTCACTATTAGCCAATCACATTCCAGCAAGCTTTTAACAGGCGGAATGTTAATCAGGTCAAAACTTATATACTATATACGGGTTATTTATATGCCCTTTTTATGCCTTGTGTTTTTTTAATTTAAGAACTGAATTTGTTTCACCAAATGCCCACTAGAGTGCAGTAAGACACCACATAAAGCCTGATGAACATTACAGCTCAATTTATCAATGCTTTTCAACTAGTTTACTCACACCACTCATCTAGCATTGCCATTATGGTCTTTATGGTCACGCTGGTCACCCAGCTTGGTTATGCTGGCCATCCAGCTTGGTCATGCTGGCCATTCACATTGGTCATTATGGTCCTGCTGGTCATTCAGCTTTGTCCTCATAGTAATGGTGGTCTTCCAGCTTGGTCATACTGGCCAACCACCTTTGCCATGCTGGTCATCCAGTTTGGTCATTATGGTCTTCCAGCTTGGTCAATATGGTCAACAAGTTTGTCATCCAGATTAGTCATGCTGGTAATCTAGCTTGGTCTTCACGGTCATGCTGGTCATCCTCATCCAGTTTGGCGATGCCGGTCAACCGGCAACATGTTTTAAGCCTAACTGGCCTCCAGGGGTCTCTTTGCCTGTAACGCTCGAACCCCGTAAATCGCCGCTTGCGGCTATATTTATTATTATTATTATTATTATAGTTCTTATTCTTTTTCTGCCATAGAAGTGATTGGGCAGAAGAAACCGTAAGGCCTACAGGGCTGAGACTTGGTCATATGGTAGTACTTCTCACCGCTACTCAGATTCAAAAGATGAGCCCGATCGGCCTCAAGGGGGCGCTATGGCGAAGGTCAACGCGTTTGGCCTCGTAACTCCTACGCCCTGATAGCTAGAGCAAAAATTCTTGCATTATATGATTCCTTGGTTAATGGCAAATCAAAAAGGTCAATAGAACCACTAAGCTCCGCCCACTTAGATTTTTTGCTATTTAGCATAAAATGCAAAACCTACTTTTGCGAACTAGTCTGTGGATTTTTGACCAATCCTGACAAGTTTGGTGTCAAACAACTCAGCAGAGTCCCACCCTCAATAATTATCGAAAAAATCTTGAAATTTGTAAACAATATGGCCGCCATATGCAAATTAATCTTACCGTGGCACACCAAAATTCACTCTAACAGCTGTAACTTTTGAATGCTTAAACTGACACTAATGCCGCTTTAGACCTTTGGTACTAACATGATTCTGAGGTAGCCTGTCAATCTGTGTAGACGTACGCCCCCAGGGGGCGGAGCCAAAGCTAAAAATCTGTTTCTCAGGAACCGTACAAGCTATCAAGCTCTCGTTTGGCATGTATCCTCTGTGGCCTATGTCCTAATGGTCTACTGAAGGATATTTTGATGTGTCAATTTTTGTGGTCGCTATTAGCCAATCAGATTACAGCAAGCTTTTGACAGACTAAACAATCACCAATCAGGACGATACTTATATTGTACATGTATATGAGGGCCTTCTATCATCCATTAAAATATGGCGTTGATTGGCCTCTAGGGGGCGCTATAGCAGAAAATCAGTTATATCTAAAGGTACAAGTGGCCTAGGCTTGTTATTCTTTTTGAGTTTTATGCTTTGCTGTAACCTTTACAACTTTGTAATTACATGTCTTTACCAAAAATGTATTGTTTTGCATCAGTGGCCAGTAGAGTAAAAATTGCACTTTTCGAACTAGTCCCTGGATATTCAACCAATTAAATCAACTTTAGTCTTTTCACAATCTTGAGACCGTGTAGGTAAATAATTATCAAAAAAATGTAGGAATTTTAACTTTTTATGGCCCCAACACCTTGATCAAACATGTACGTGAAAGCCTTTTCAGAGTTATTTGGCCAAAACTCTGTAAATGTTTGCGGTATGTCAAAAATATTACAGACACTCATTAATAATGACATTTGAAGCACATTTGCCAAGTATGAGCCAAATACGTCTTCAGTAGGCTCTACAGTGAAAAAAAAACTATTTTCAATTTATTCTATTTATCGCTATTTTCCAACCTAAATGGACAGACGACAGGAACCTTTCACCCTATCAACACACAAATTTACACACATATATACACTGATAATCTGATCTTGATTGCAAATTTTCAGCCAAATCGGACATGTTTTGCCTCTACAACGGCTGGAAAACTACAGCGATTTTGTAGGCCTCAAGCCTGTATTATCGCTTTTTTCAAATCTAAATGGACAGAAGTCAGGAACCTTTGACCCTATTGACACAGAAATTGACATACATATATAGACTGATATTGTGATCTTGATTGCAAATTTTGAGCCAAATCAGATATTTTTTGCCTCTAATATGGCCAAAGAGCAACAGCCATTTTGTAGGCCATAAGCCTGTATTATCACTTTTTTCAAACCTAAATGGTCAGAAGTAAGGAACATTTGACCCTATCAACACACAAATTTACATACATGTATATACAGACCAGTTGATCATGAGTACCAATTTGGAGCCCAATCGGACTTTTCTTCTCTTTTTAATAAATAGAAACACACTGATAGGGAATGTTCTGTCTTACTTATAGAGTGATAGATTTCCAGCAGGTTATATGTGGTCTCTTGCTGCGCTCTGGTGGTCATTTGGTGAAACAGTTAAATTTGAATTATTCTAAATTAAAGCTCTGCTGAACTTATTCAATCTTGCTTGTCTTGCTTAATTGAACATATTTATCCTTCTTGTTCATGATGGTCAGCCACCTGGGTCATTCTTGTTTATGCTCCACACACTTAATTTTTTTTTAAATTTGCATAATATGCAAAACCTACTTTTGAGATCTTGTCCTTGGATCCTTGACCAATCATGACATGTTTGGTGTCAAACAGTTCAGCAGAGCTTACTCCTCAATAATTATTTAAAAAACCTTTACATTTATAAACAATATGGCCGCCATATGCAAATGAGTTCTACCATGGTGCAGTAAAATGTCTTTAACACTTATAACTTTTGAATGCTTAACCTGACACTAATACCACTTCAGTCCTTTGATCATTACATGATTCTCAGATACCCTGTCAGTTTAAGTAGACATACACTCCCAGGGGGCGGGGCCAATGCTCGATAGCTGTTTCTCTAGAACCATACAAGCTATCAAGGTCATCCTAGCCAATTATCATCTATGGCCCATGCACTAATGGTACACCAAATGAAAATTTGATATGGACACTTTTGTGGTCACTATTAGCCAATCACATTCCAGCAAGCTTTTAACAGGCGGAATGTTAATCAGGTCAAAACTTATATACTATATACGGGTTATTTATATGCCCTTTTTATGCCTTGTGTTTTTTCAATTTAAGAACTGAATTTGTTTCACCAAATGCGCACTAGAGTGCAGTAAGACACCACATAAAACCTGATGAACACTACAGCTCAATTTATCAAAGCTTTTCAACTAGTTTACTCACACCACTCATCTAGCATTGCCATTATGGTCTTTATGGTCACGCTGGTCACCCAGCTTGGTTATGCTGGCCATCCAGCTTGGTCATGCTGGCCATTCACATTGGTCATTATGGTCCTGCTGGTCATTCAGCTTTGTCCTCATAGTAATGGTGGTCTTCCAGCTTGGTCATACTGGCCAACCACCTTTGCCATGCTGGTCATCCAGTTTGGTCATTATGGTCTTCCAGCTTGGTCAATATGGTCAACAAGTTTGTCATCCAGATTAGTCATGCTGGTAATCTAGCTTGGTCTTCACGGTCATGCTGGTCATCCTCATCCAGTTTGGCGATGCCGGTCAACCGGCAACATGTTTTAAGCCTAACTGGCCTCCAGGGGTCTCTTTGCCTGTAACGCTCGAACCCCGTAAATCGCCGCTTGCGGCTATATTTATTATTATTATTATTATTCTTATTCTTTTTCTGCCATAGAAGTGATTGGGCAGAAGAAACCGTAAGGCCTACAGGGCTGAGACTTGGTCATATGGTAGTACTTCTCACCGCTACTCAGATTCAAAAGATGAGCCCGATCGGCCTCAAGGGGGCGCTATGGCGAAGGTCAACGCGTTTGGCCTCGTAACTCCCACGCCCTGATAGCTAGAGCAAAAATTCTTGCATTATATGATTCCTTGGTTAATGGCAAATCAAAAAGGTCAATAGAACCACTAAGCTCCGCCCACTTAGATTTTTTGCTATTTAGCATAATATGCAAAACCTACTTTTGAGAACTTGTCCTAGGGTCATTGACCAATCCTACCATATTTGGTGTCAAACAACTCAGCAGAGTCCCAACCTTAATAATTATCGAAAAAATTGTGAAATTTGTAAACAATATGGCCGCCATATGCAAATTAATCTTACCGTAGCACACCCAAATTTACTCTAACAGCTGTAACTTTTGAATGCTTAAACCTACACTAATGCCACTTTAGAGCTTTGATGTCAACATGATTCTGAGGTAGAGTGTCAATCTGTGTAGACATACGCCTCCAGGGGGCGGAGCCAAAGCTAAAAATCTGTTTCTCAGGAACCGTACAAGCTACGAAGCTCTCCTTTGGCATGTATCATCTATGGCCTATGTTCTAATGTTTCACAGAAGGAAAATTTGATATGCAAATTTTTGCGATCGCTATTAGCCAATCAGATTCCAGCAAGCTTTTGACAGGCTAAACAATCACCAATCAGGACGATACTTATACCCTACATGTATATGAGGGCCTTCTATCATCCATTAAAATATGGCGTTGATTGGCCTCAAGGGGGCGCTATAGCAGAAAATCAGTTATATCTAAAGGTACAAGTGGCCTAGGCTTGTTATTCTTTTTGAATTGTATACTTTGCTGTAGCCTTTACAACTTTGTAATTACATGTATTTACCAAAAATGCAAAGATTTTCATCAGTGGCCAAAAGAGTAAAAATTGCTCTTTTCGAACTTGTCTTTAAGTCCTTAATCAATCAAAACAAATTTGGTCTTGATGCAATCTTGAGACCCTGTAGGTAAATAATTATCAAAAAAATCTTGACATTTTAACTATTTGAGGCCCATAAACCTTGATCAAACATGTACGTGAAAGCCTTTTCAGAGTTATTTGGCCAAAACTCTGTCAAAGTTTAAAACATGCCAAAACTGTTGAAGCTACTAATTAACAATGACATTTGAAGCACATGTGCCAAGTATGAGCCAAATAAGTCTTCAGTAGGCTCTACAGTGAAAAAATAACTATTTTCAGTTTATTCTATTTATCGCTATTTTCCAACCTAAATGGACAGAAGACAGGAACCTTTCACCCTATCAACACACAAATTTATACACATATATAGACTGATAATCTGATCTTGATTGCAAATTTTCAGCCAAATCGGACATGTTTTCCCTCTACAACGGCTGGAAAACTACAGCAATTTTGTAGGCCTCAAGCCTGTATTATCGCTTTTTTCAAATCTAAATGGACAGAAGTCAGGAACCTTTGACCCTATTGACACAGAAATTTACATACATATATAGACTGATATTGTGATCTTGATTGCAAATTTTGAGCCAAATCAGATATTTTTTGCCTCTAATATGGCCAAAGAGCAACAGCCATTTTGTAGGCCATAAGCCTGTATTATCGCTATTTTCAAACCTAAATGGACAGAAGTCAGGAACCTTTGACCCTATCAACACACAAATTTACACACATATATATGCAGACCACTTGATCATGAGTACCAATTTGGAGCCCAATCGGACTTTTCTTCTCTTTTTAATAAATAGAAACACACTGATAGGGAATGTTCTGTCTTACTTATAGAGTGATAGATTTCCAGCAGGTTATATGTGGTCTCTTGCTGCGCTCTGGTGGTCATTTGGTGAAACAGCTACAGGTGAATTATTCTAAATTAAAGCTCTGCTGAACTTATTCAATCTTGCTTGTCTTGCTTAATTGAACATATTTATCCTTCTTGTTCATGCTAGTCAGCCGCCTGGGTCATTCTTGTTTATGCTCCACCCACTTAATTTTTTTTTAAATTTGCATAATATGCAAAACCTACTTTTGAGATCTTGTCTTTGCCTCCTTGACCAATCATGACATGTTTGGTGTCAAACAGTTCAGCAGAGCTTACTCCTCAATAATTATTAAAAAAAAATCTTTACATTTATAAACAATATGGCCGCCATATGCAAATTAGTTTTACCATGGTGCAGTAAAATGTCTTTAACACTTATAACTTTTGAATGCTTAACCTGACACTAATACCACTTCAGTCCTTTGATCATTACATGATTCTCAGATAACCTGTCAGTTTAAGTAGACATACACCCCCAGGGGGCAGAGCCAATGCTCGATAGCTGTTTCTCTAGAACCATACAAGCTATCAAGGTCATCCTAGCCAATTATAATCTATGGCCCATGCACTAATGGTACACCAAATGAAAATTTGATATGGACACTTTTGTGGTCACTATTAGCCAATCACATTCCAGCAAGCTGTTGACAGGCAGAATGTTTATCAGGTCAAAACTTATACACTATATATGGGTTATTTATATGCCCTTTTTATGCCTTGTGTTTTTTTAATTTAAGAACTGAAGCTGTTTCACCAAATGCCCACTAGAGTGCAGCAAGACACCACATAAAACCTGATGAACACTACAGCTCAATTTATCAATGCTTTTCAACTAGTTTACTCACACCACTCATCTAGCATTGTCATTATGGTCTTTATGGTCACGCTGGTTACCCAGCTTGGTTATCCAGTTTGGTGATGACGGTCAACCAGCAACAGGTTTTAAGCCTAACTGGCCTCCAGGGGCCTCTTTGCCTGTGACGCTCGAACCCCGTAAATCGCCGCTTGCGGCTATATTTATTATTATTAGGGGTTCGAGCACGTAGTGCTAGAAACCCTATTGTAATTGTTCTGATTATTATTATTATTATTAGGGGTTCGAGCACGTAGTGCTAGAAACCCTATTGTAATTGTTCTGATTATTATTATTATTATTATTATTATTATTATTATTATTATTATTATTATTCTTATTCTTTTTCTGCCATAGAAGTGATCGGGCAGAAGAAACCGTAAGGCCTACAGGGCTGAGACTTGGTCATATGGTAGTACTTCTCACCGCTACTCAGATTCAAAAGATGAGCCCGATCGGCCTCAAGGGGGCGCTATGGCGAAGGTCAACGCGTTAGGCCTCGTAACTGCCACGCCCTGATAGCTAGAGCAAAAATTCTTGCACTATACGATTCCTTGGTTAATGGCAAATCAAAAAGGTCAATAGAACCACTAAGCTCCGCCCACTTAGATTTTTTGCTATTTAGCATAATATGCAAAACCTACTTTTGAGAACTTGTCCTAGGGTCATTGACCAATCCTGTCATATTTGGTGTCAAACAACTCAGCAGAGTCCCAACCTCAATAATTATCAAAAAAATTGTGAAATTTGTAAACAATATGGCCGCCATATGCAAATTAATCTTACCGTGGCACACCCAAATTTACTCTAACAGCTGTAACTTTTGAATGCTTAAACCTACACTAATGCCACTTTAGACCGTTGATGCCAACATGATTCTGAGGTAGCCCGTCAATCTGTGTAGACATACGCCCCCAGGGGGCGGAGCCAAAGCTAAAAATCTGTTTCTCAGGAACCGTACAAGCTATGAAGCTCTCCTTTGGCATGTATCATCTATGGCCTATGTCCTAATGTTTTACAGAAGGAAAATTTGATATGCAAATTTTTGCGATCGTTATTAGCCAATCAGTTTCCAGCAAGCTTTTGACATGCTAAACAATGACCAATCAGGACGATACTTATACCCTACATGTATCTCAGGGCCTTCTATCATCCATTAAAATATGGCGTTGATTGGCCTCAAGGGGGCGCTATAGCAGAAAATCAGTTATATCTAAAGGTACAAGTGGCCTAGGCTTGTTATTCTTTTTTAGTTTTATACTTTGCTGTAGCCTTTACAACTTTGTAATTACATGTATTTACCAAAAATGGAAAGATTTTCATCAGTGGCCAAAAGAGTAAAAATTGCTCTTTTCGAACTTGTCTTTAAGTCCTTAATCAATCAAAATAACTTTGGTCTTGATGCAATCTTGAGACCCTGTAGGTAAATAATTATCAAAAAAATCTTGACATTTTAACTATTTGAGGCCCATAAACCTTGATCAAACATGTACGTGAAAGCCTTTTCAGAGTTATTTGGCCAAAACTCTGTCAAAGTTTAAAACATGCCAAAACTGTTGAAGCTACTAATTAACAATGACATTTGAAGCACATTTGCCAAGTATGAGCCAAATAAGTCTTCAGTAGGCTCTACAGTGAAAAAATAACTATTTTCAATTTATTCTATTTATCGCTATTTTCCAACCTAAATGGACAGAAGACAGGAACCTTTCACCCTATCAACACACAAATTTATACACATATATAGACTGATAATCTGATCTTGATTGCAAATTTTCAGCCAAATCGGACATGTTTTCCCTCTACAACGGCTGGAAAACTACAGAGATTTTGTAGGCCTCAAGCCTGTATTATCGCTTTTTTCAAATCTAAATGGACAGAAGTCAGGAACCTTTGACCCTATTGACACAGAAATTGACATACATATATAGACTGATATTGTGATCTTGATTGCAAATTTTGAGCCAAATCAGATATTTTTTGCCTCTAATATGGCCAAAGAGCAACAGCCATTTTGTAGGCCATAAGCCTGTATTATCACTTTTTTCAAACCTAAATGGTCAGAAGTCAGGAACCTTTGACCCTATCAACACACAAATTTACATACATGTATATACAGACCACTTGATCATGAGTACCAATTTGGAGCCCAATCGGACTTTTCTTCTCTTTTTAATAAATAGAAACACACTGATAGGGAATGTTCTGTCTTACTTATAGAGTGGTAGATTTCCAGCAGGTTATATGTGGTCTCTTGCTGCGCTCTGGTGGTCATTTGGTGAAACAGTTACATTTGAATTATTCTAAATTAAAGCTCTGCTGAACTTATTCAATCTTGCTTGTCTTGCTTAATTGAACATATTTATCCTTCTTGTTCATGCTGGTCAGCCGCCTGGGTCATTCTTGTTTATGCTCCACCCACTTAATTTTTTTTTAAATTTGCATAATATGCAAAACCTACTTTTGAGATCTTGTCCTTGGATCCTTGACCAATCATGACATGTTTGGTGTCAAACAGTTCAGCAGAGCTTACTCCTCAATAATTATTTAAAAAATCTTTACATTTATAAACAATATGGCCGCCATATGCAAATGAGTTCTACCATGGTGCAGTAAAATGTCTTTAACACTTATAACTTTTGAATGCTTAACCTGACACTAATACCACTTCAGCCCTTTGATTATTACATGATTCTCAAATACCCTGTCAGTTTAAGTAGACATACACCCCCAGGGGGCGGGGCCAATGCTCAATAGCTGTTTCTCTAGAACCATACAAGCTATCAAGGTCATCCTAGCCAAGGTCACTATTAGCCAATCACATTCCAGCAAGCTTTTAACAGGCGGAATGTTAATCAGGTCAAAACTTATATACTATATACGGGTTATTTATATGCCCTTTTTATGCCTTGTGTTTTTTCAATTTAAGAACTGAATTTGTTTCACCAAATGCCCACTAGAGTGCAGTAAGACACCACATAAAACCTGATGAACACTACAGCTCAATTTATCAATGCTTTTCAACTAGTTTACTCACACCACTCATCTAGCATTGCCATTATGGTCTTTATGGTCACGCTGGTCACCCAGCTTGGTTATGCTGGCCATCCAGCTTGGTCATGCTGGCCATTCTCATTGGTCATTATGGTCCTCCCGGTCATTCAGCTTTGTCCTCATAGTAATGGTGGTCTTCCAGCTTGGTCATACTGGCCAACCACCTTTGCCATGCTGGTCATCCAGTTTGGTCACTATGGTCTTCCAGCTTGGTCAATATGGTCAACAAGTTTGTCATCCAGATTAGTCATGCTGGTAATCTAGCTTGGTCTTCACGGTCATGCTGGTCATCCTCATCCAGTTTGGCGATGCCGGTCAACCGGCAACATGTTTTAAGCCTAACTGGCCTCCAGGGGTCTCTTTGCCTGTAACGCTCGAACCCCGTAAATCGCCGCTTGCGGCTATATTTAGGGGTTCGAGCACGTAGTGCTAGAAACCCTATTGTAATTGTTCTGATTATTATTATTATTATTATAGTTCTTATTCTTTTTCTGCCATAGAAGTGATTGGGCAGAAGAAACCGTAAGGCCTACAGGGCTGAGACTTGGTCATATGGTAGTACTTCTCACCGCTACTCAGATTCAAAAGATGAGCCCGATCGGCCTCAAGGGGGCGCTATGGCGAAGGTCAACGCGTTTGGCCTCGTAACTCCTACGCCCTGATAGCTAGAGCAAAAATTCTTACATTATATGATTCCTTGCTTAATGGCAAATCAAAAAGGTCAATAGAACCACTAAGCTCCGCCCACTTAGATTTTTTGCTATTTAGCATAATATGCAAAACCTACTTTTTAGAACTTGTCCTAGGGTCATTGACCAATCCTGTCATATTTGGTGTCAAACAACTCAGCAGAGTCCCAACCTCAATAATTATCAAAAAAATTGTAATATTTGTAAACAATATGGCCGCCATATGCAAATTAATCTTACCGTGGCACACCCAAATTTACTCTAACAGCTGTAACTTTTGAATGCTTAAACCTACACTAATGCCACTTTACAACTTTGATGCCAACATGATTCTGAGGTAGCCCGTCAATCTATGAAGACATACGCCCCCAGGGGGCGGAGCCAAAGCTAAAAATCTGTTTCTCAGGAACCGTACAAGCTATGAAGCTCTCCTTTGGCATGTATCATCTATGGCCTATGTCCTAATGTTTTACAGAAGGAAAATTTGATATGCAAATTTTTGCGATCGTTATTAGCCAATCAGATTCCAGCAAGCTTTTGACATGCTAAACAATGGCCAATCAGGACGACACTTATACCCTACATGTATCTCAGGGCCTTCTATCATCCATTAAAATATGGCGTTGATTGGCCTCAAGGGGGCGCTATAGCAGAAAATCAGTTATATCTAAAGGTACAAGTGGCCTAGGCTTGTTATTCTTTTTTAGTTGTGTACTTTGCTGTAGCCTTTACAACTTTGTAATTACATGTGTTTACCAAAAATGCAAAGATTTTCATCAGTGGCCAAAAGAGTAAAAATTGCTCTTTTCGAACTTGTCTTTAAGTCCTTAATCAATCAAAACAAATTTGGTCGTGATGCAATCTTGAGACCCTGTAGGTAAATAATTATCAAAAAAATCTTGACATTTTAACTATTTGAGGCCCATAAACCTTGATCAAACATGTACGTGAAAGCCTTTTCAGAGTTATTTGGCCAAAACTCTGTCAAAGTTTAAAACATGCCAAAACTGTTGAAGCTACTAATTAACAATGACATTTGAAGCACATGTGCCAAGTATGAGCCAAATAAGTCTTCAGTAGGCTCTACAGTGTAAAAATAACTATTTTCAATTTATTCTATTTATCGCTATTTTCCAACCTAAATGGACAGAAGACAGGAACCTTTCACCCTATCAACACACAAATTTATACACATATATAGACTGATAATCTGATCTTGATTGCAAATTTTCAGCCAAATCGGACATGTTTTGCCTCTACAACGGCTGGAAAACTGCAGCGATTTTGTAGGCCTCAAGCCTGTATTATCGCTTTTTTCAAATCTAAATGGACAGAAGTCAGGAACCTTTGACCCTATCGACACATAAATTGACATACATATATAGACTGATATTGTGATCTTGATTGCTAATTTTGAGCCAAATCAGATATTTTTTGCCTCTAATATGGCCAAAGAGCAACAGCCATTTTGTAGGCCATAAGCCTGTATTATCGCTTTTTTCAAGCCTAAATGGACAGAAGTGAGGAACCTTTGACCCTATCAACACACAAATTTACACACATATATATAGAGACCACTTGATCATGAGTACTAATTTGGAGGCCAATCGGACTTTTCTTCTCTTTTAATAAATAGAAACACACTGATAGGGAATGTTCTGTCTTACTGATAGAGTGATAGATTTCCAGCAGGTTATATGTGGTCTCTTGCTGCGCTCTGGTGGTCATTTGGTGAAACAGCTACAGGTGAATTATTCTAAATTAAAGCTCTGCTGAACTTATTTAATCTTGCTTGTCTTGCTTAATTGAACATCTTTATCCTTCTTGGTCATGCTGCTCAGCCACCTGGGTCATTCTTGTTTATGCTCCACCCACTTAATTTTTTTTAAATAAGCATAATATGCAAAACCTACTTTTGACATCTTTCCCTTGCCTCCTTGACCAATCATGACATGTTTGGTGTCAAACAATTTAGCAGAGCTTGCTCCTCAATAATTATTTAATAAATCTTTACATTTGTAAACAATATGGCCGCCATATGCAAATTAGTTCTACCACAGTGCAGTAAAATGTCTTTAACACTTATAACTTTTGAATGCTTAACCTGACACTAATACCACTTCAGTCCTTTGATCATTACATGATTCTCAGATACCCTGTCAGTTTAAGTAGACATACACCCCCCAGGGGGCGGAGCCAATGCTCGATAGCTGTTTCTCTAGAACCATACAAGCTATTAAGGTCGTCCTTGCCAATTATCATCTATGGCCCATGCACTAATGGTACACCAAATGAAAATTTGATATGGACACTTTTGTGGTCACTATTAGCCAATCACATTCCAGCAAGCTTTTAACAGGCTGAATGTTAATCAGGTCAAAACTTATGTACTATTATTGATATTATTGGTTATTAATATGTGCCCTTGTCATGCCTCACTGCTAGGCTCTCCGAATGCCCACTAGAGTGCAGCAAGAGACCACATAAAACCTGCTGAACACTACAGCTCAATTTATCAATGCATTTCAACTAGTTTACTCACACCACTCATCTAGCATTGTCATTATGGTCTTTATGGTCACGCTGGTCACCTAGCTTGGTTATGCTGCCCATCCAGCTAGGTCATTCTGGTCATTCACATTGGTCATTATGTTCCTGCTGGTCATTCAGCTTTGTCATCATAGCAATGCTGGTCATCCAGCTTGGTCATACTAGCCAAACACCTTTGCCATGCTGGTCATCCAGTTTGGTGATGCCAGTCAACCAGCAACATGTTTTAAGCCTAACTGGCCTCCAGGGGCCTCTTTGTCTGTAACGCTCGAACCCCGTAAATCGCCGCTTGCGGCTATATTTATTATAGTTCTTATTCTTTTTCTGCCATAGAAGTGATTGGGCAGAAGAAACCGTAAGGCCTACAGGGCTGAGACTTGGTCATATGGTAGTACTTCTCACCGCTACTCAGATTCAAAAGATGAGCCCGATCGGCCTCAAGGGGGCGCTATGGGGAAGGTCAACGTGTTTGGCCTCGTAACTCCTACGCCCTGATAGCTAGAGCAAAAATTCTTGCATTATATGATTCCTTGGTTAATGGCAAATCAAAAAGGTCAATAGAACCACTAAGCTCCGCCCACTTAGATTTTTTGCTATTTAGCAGAATATGCAAAACCTACTTTTGAGAACTTGTCCTAGGGTCATTGACCAATCCTGTCATATTTGGTGTCAAACAACTCAGCAGAGTCCCATACTCAATAATTATCGAAAAAATTGTGAAATTTGTAAACAATATGGCCGCCATATGCAAATTAATCTTACCGTGGCACACCCAAATTTACTCTAACAGCTGTAACTTTTGAATGCTTAAACCTACACTAATGCCACTTTACAACTTTGATGCCAACATGATTCTGAGGTAGCCCGTCAATCTGTGTAGACATACGCCCCCAGGGGGCGGAGCCAAAGCTAAAAATCTGTTTCTCAGGAACCGTACAAGCTATCAAGCTCTCCTTTGGCATGTATCCTCTGTGGCCTATATCCTAATGGACTACTGAAGGATATTTTGATGTGTGAATTTTTGTGGTCGCTATTAGCCAATCAGATTACAGCAAGCTTTTGACAGGCTAAACAATCACCAATCAGGACGATACTTATATTGTACATGTATATGAGGGCCTTCTATCATCCATTAAAATATGGCGTTGATTGGCCTCTAGGGGGCGCTATAGCAGAAAATCAGTTATATCTAAAGGTACAAGTGGCCTAGGCTTGTTATTCTTTTTGAGTTTTATGCTTTGCTGTAACCTTTACAACTTTGTAATTACATGTCTTTACCAAAAATGTATTGTTTTGCATCAGTGGCCAGTAGAGTAAAAATTGCACTTTTTGAACTAGTCCCTGGATATTCAACCAATTAAATCAACTTTGGTCTTTTCACAATCTTGAGACCGTGTAGGTAAATAATTATCAAAAAAATGTTAGAATTTTAACTTTTTATGGCCCCAACACCTTGATCAAACATGTACGTGAAAGCCTTTTCAGAGTTATTTGGCCAAAACTCTGTCAAAGTTTAAAACATGCCAAAACTGTTGAAGTTACTAATTAACAATGACATTTGAAGCACATGTGCCATGTATGAGCCAAATAAGTCTTCAGTAGGCTCTACAGTGAAAAAATAACTATTTTCAATTTATTCCATTTATCGCTATTTTCCAACCTAAATGGACAGAAGACATGAACCTTTCACCCTATCAACACACAAATTTATACACATATATAGACTGATAATCTGATCTTGATTGCAAATTTTCAGCCAAATCGGACATGTTTTGCCTCTACAACGGCTGGAAAACTACAGCGATTTTGTAGGCCTCAAGCCTGTATTATCGCTTTTTTCAAATCTAAATTGACAGAAGTCAGGAACCTTTGACCCTATTGACACAGAAATTGACATACATATATAGACTGATATTGTGATCATGATTGCAAATTTTGAGCCAAATCAGATATTTTTTGCCTCTAATATGGCCAAAGAGCAACAGCCATTTTGTAGGCCATAAGCCTGTATTATCACTTTTTTCAAACCTAAATGGTCAGAAGTAAGGAACATTTGACCCTATCAACACACAAATTTACATACATGTATATACAGACCAGTTGATCATGAGTACCAATTTGGAGCCCAATCGGACTTTTCTTCTCTTTTTAATAAATAGAAACACACTGATAGGGAATGTTCTGTCTTACTTATAGAGTGATAGATTTCCAGCAGGTTATATGTGGTCTCTTGCTGCGCTCTGGTGGTCATTTGGTGAAACAGTTACATTTGAATTATTCTAAATTAAAGCTCTGCTGAACTTATTCAATCTTGCTTGTCTTGCTTAATTGAACATATTTATCCTTCTTGTTCATGATGGTCAGCCACCTGGGTCATTCTTGTTTATGCTCCACACACTTAATTTTTTTTTAAATTTGCATAATATGCAAAACCTACTTTTGAGATCTTGTCCTTGGATCCTTGACCAATCATGACATGTTTGGTGTCAAACAGTTCAGCAGAGCTTACTCCTCAATAATTATTAAAAAAACCTTTACATTTATAAACAATATGGCCGCCATATGCAAATGAGTTCTACCATGGTGCAGTAAAATGTCTTTAACACTTATAACTTTTGAATGCTTAACCTGACACTAATACCACTTCAGTCCTTTGATCATTACGAGATTCTCAGATACCCTGTCAGTTTAAGTAGACATACACTCCCAGGGGGCGGGGCCAATGCTCGATAGCTGTTTCTCTAGAACCATACAAGCTATCAAGGTCATCCTAGCCAATTATCATCTATGGCCCATGCACTAATGGTACACCAAATGAAAATTTGATATGGACACTTTTGTGGTCACTATTAGCCAATCACATTCCAGCAAGCTTTTAACAGGCGGAATGTTAATCAGGTCAAAACTTATATACTATATACGGGTTATTTATATGCCCTTTTTATGCCTTGTGTTTTTTCAATTTAAGAACTGAATTTGTTTCACCAAATGCGCACTAGAGTGCAGTAAGACACCACATAAAACCTGATGAACACTACAGCTCAATTTATCAAAGCTTTTCAACTAGTTTACTCACACCACTCATCTAGCATTGCCATTATGGTCTTTATGGTCACGCTGGTCACCCAGCTTGGTTATGCTGGCCATCCAGCTTGGTCATGCTGGCCATTCACATTGGTCATTATGGTCCTGCTGGTCATTCAGCTTTGTCCTCATAGTAATGGTGGTCTTCCAGCTTGGTCATACTGGCCAACCACCTTTGCCATGCTGGTCATCCAGTTTGGTCATTATGGTCTTCCAGCTTGGTCAATATGGTCAACAAGTTTGTCATCCAGATTAGTCATGCTGGTAATCTAGCTTGGTCTTCACGGTCATGCTGGTCATCCTCATCCAGTTTGGCGATGCCGGTCAACCGGCAACATGTTTTAAGCCTAACTGGCCTCCAGGGGTCTCTTTGCCTGTAACGCTCGAACCCCGTAAATCGCCGCTTGCGGCTATATTTATTATTATTCTTATTCTTTTTCTGCCATAGAAGTGATTGGGCAGAAGAAACCGTAAGGCCTACAGGGCTGAGACTTGGTCATATGGTAGTACTTCTCACCGCTACTCAGATTCAAAAGATGAGCCCGATCGGCCTCAAGGGGGCGCTATGGCGAAGGTCAACGCGTTAGGCCAGGTAACTCCCACGCCCTGATAGCTAGAGTAAAAATTCTTGCATTATATGATTCCTTGTTTAATGGCAAATCAAAAAGGTCAATAGAACCACCAAGCTCCGCCCACTTAGATTTTTTGCTATTTAGCATAATATGCAAAACCTACTTTTGAGAACTTGTCCTAGGGACATTGACCAATCCTGTCATATTTGGTGTCAAACAACTCAGCAGAGTCCCATCCTCAATAATTATCGAAAAAATTGTGAAATTTTTAAACAATATGGCCGCCATATGCAAATTAATCTTACCGTGGCACACCCAAATTTACTCTAACAGCTGTAACTTTTGAATGCTTAAACCTACACTAATGCCACTTGACAACTTTGATGCCAACATGATTCTGAGGTAGCCCGTCAATCTGTGTAGACATACGCCCCCAGGGGGCGGAGCCAAAGCTAAAAATGTGTTTCTCAGGAACCGTACAAGCTATGAAGCTCTCCTTTGACATGTATCATCTATGGCCTATGTCCTAATGTTTTACAGAAGGAAAATGTGATATGCAAATTTTTGCGATCGTTATTAGCCAATTAGATTCCAGCAAGCTTTTGACATGCTAAACAATGACCAATCAGGACGATACTTATATCCTACATGTATCTCAGGGCCTTATATCATCCATTAAAATATGGCGTTGATTGGCCTCAAGGGGGCGCTATAGCAGAAAATCAGTTATATCTAAAGATACAAGTGGCCTAGGCTTGTTATTCTTTTTAATTGTATACTTTGCTGTAGCCTTTACAACTTTGTAATTACATGTGTTTACCAAAAATGCAAAGATTTTCATCAGTGGCCAAAAGAGTAAAAATGGCTCTTTTCGAACTTGTCTTTAAGTCCTTAATCAATCAAAACAAATTTGGTCTTGATGCAATCTTGAGACCCTGTAGGTAAATAATTATCAAAAAAATCTTGACATTTTAACTACTTGAGGCCCATAAACCTTGAAGAAACATGTACGTGAAAGCCTTTTCAGAGTTATTTGGCCAAAACTCTGTCAAAGTTTTAAACAGGTCAAAACTGTTGAAGCTACTAATTAACAATGACATTTCAAGCACATTTGCCAAGTATGAGCCAAATAAGTCTTCAGTAGGCTCTACAGTGACAAATTAACTATTTTCAATTTATTCTATTTATCGCTATTTTCCAACCTAAATGGACAGAAGACAGGAACCTTTGACCCTATCAACACACAAATTTATACACATATATAGACTGATAATCTGATCTTGATTGCAAATTTTCAGCCACATCGGACATGTTTTCCCTGTACAACAGCTGGAAAACTACAGCGATTTTGTAGGCCTCAAGCCTGTATTATCGCTTTTTTCAAACCTAAATGGACAGAAGTCAGGAACCTTTGACCCTATGAACACAGAAATTTACATACATATATAGACTGATATTGTGATCTTGATTGCGAATTTTGAGCCAAATCAGATATTTTTTGCCTCTAATATGGCCAAAGAGCAACAGCCATTTTGTAGGCCATAAGCCTGTATTATCGCATTTTTCAAACCTAAATGGACAGAAGTCAGGAACCTTTGACCCTATCAACACACAAATTTACACACATATATATACAGACCACTTGATCATGAGTACCAATTTGGAGCCCAATCGGACTTTTCCTCTCTTTGTAATAAATAGAAACACACTGATAGGGAATGTTCTGTCTTACTTATAGAGTGATAGATTTCCAGCAGGTTATATGTGGTCTCTTGCTGCACTCTGGTGGTCATTTGGTGAAACAGCTACATTTGAATTATTCTAAATTAAAGCTCTGCTGAACTTATTTAATCTTTTTTGTCTTGCTTAATTGAACATATTTATCCTTCTTGGTCATGCTAGTCAGCCACCTGGGTCATTCTTATTTATGCTCCACCCACTTATTTTTTTTTTAATTTGCATAATATGCAAAAAATACTTTTGAGATCTTGTCCTTGGATCCTTGACCAATCATGACATGTTTGGAGTCAAACAGTTCAGCAGAGCTTACTCCTCAATAATTATTTAAAAAATCTTTACATTTATAAACAATATGGCCACCATATGCAAATGAGTTCTACCATGGTGCAGTAAAATCTCTTTAACACTTATAACTTTTGAATGCTTAACCTGACACTAATACCACTTCAGTCCTTTGATCATTACATGATTCTCAGATACCCTGTCAGTTTAAGTAGACATACACCCCCCCAGGGGGCGGGGCCAATGCTCGATAGCTGTTTCTCTAGAACCATACAAGCTATCAAGGTCATCCTAGCCAATTATCATCTATGGCCCATGCACTAATGGTACACCAAATGAAAATTTGATATGGACACTTTTGTGGTCACTATTAGCCAATCACATTCCAGCAAGCTTTTAACAGGCGGAATGTTAATCAGGTCAAAACTTATATACTATATACGGGTTATTTATATGCCCTTTTTATGCCTTGTGTTTTTTCAATTTAAGAACTGAATTTGTTTCACCAAATGCCCACTAGAGTGCAGTAAGACACCACATAAAACCTGATGAACACTACAGCTCAATTTATCAATGCTTTTCAACTAGTTTACTCACACCACTCATCTAGCATTGCCATTATGGTCTTTATGGTCACGCTGGTCACCCAGCTTGGTTATGCTGGCCATCCAGCTTGGTCATGCTGGCCATTCACATTGGTCATTATGGTCCTGCTGGTCATTCAGCTTTGTCCTCATAGTAATGGTGGTCTTCCAGCTTGGTCATACTGGCCAACCACCTTTGCCATGCTGGTCATCCAGTTTGGTCATTATGGTCTTCCAGCTTGGTCAATATGGTCAACAAGTTTGTCATCCAGATTAGTCATGCTGGTAATCTAGCTTGGTCTTCACGGTCATGCTGGTCATCCTCATCCAGTTCGGCGATGCCGGTCAACCGGCAACATGTTTTAAGCCTAACTGGCCTCCAGGGGTCTCTTTGCCTGTAACGCTCGAACCCCGTAAATCGCCGCTATATTTAGGGGTTCGAGCACGTAGTGCTAGAAACCCTATTGTAATTGTTCTGATTATTATTATTATTATTATTATTATTAGGGGTTCGAGCACGTAGTGCTAGAAACCCTATTGTAATTGTTCTGATTATTATTATTATTAGGGGTTCGAGCACGTAGTGCTAGAAACCCTATTGTAATTGTTCTGATTATTATTATTATTATTATTATTATTATTATTAGGGGTTCGAGCACGTAGTGCTAGAAACCCTATTGTAATTGTTCTGATTATTATTATAGTTCTTATTCTTTTTCTGCCATAGAAGTGATTGGGCAGAAGAAACCGTAAGGCCTACAGGGCTGAGACTTGGTCATATGGTAGTACTTTTCACCGCTACTCAGATTCAAAAGATGAGCCCGATCGGCCTCAAGGGGGCGCTATGGCGAAGGTCAACGCGTTTGGCCTCGTAACTCCCACGCCCTGATAGCTAAAGCAAAAATTCTTGCATTATATGATTCCTTGGTTAATGGCAAATCAAAAAGGTCAATAGAACCACTAAGCTCCGCCCACTTAGATTTTTTGCTATTTAGCATAATATGCAAAACCTACTTTTGAGAACTTGTCCTAGGTTCATTGACCAGTCCTGTCATATTTGGTGTCAAACAACTTAGCAGAGTCCCATCCTCAATAATTATCGAAAAAATTGTGAAATTTGTAAACAATATGGCCACCATATGCAAATTAATCTTACCGTGGCACACCCAGATTTACTCTAACAGCTGTAACTTTTGAATGCTTAAACCTACACTAATGCCACTTTACAACTTTGATGCCAACATGATTCTGAGGTACCACCTCAATCTGTGTAGACATACGCCCCCAGGGGGCGGAGCCAAAGCTAAAAATCTGTTTCTCAGGAACCGTACAAGCTATGAAGCTCTCCTTTGGCATGTATCATCTATGGCCTATGTTCTAATGTTTTCCAGAAGGAAAATTTGATATGCAAATTTTTGCAATCGTTATTAGCCAATCAGATTCCAGCAAGCTTTTGACAGGCTAAACAATGACCAATCAGGAAGATACTTATACCCTACATGTATCTCAGGGCCTTCTATCATCCATTAAAATATGCCGTTGATTGGCCTCAAGGGGGCGCTATAGCAGAAAATCAGTTATATCTAAAGGTACAAGTGGCCTAGGCTTGTTATTCTTTTTTAGTTGTATACTTCGCTGTAGCCTTTACAACTTTGTAATTACATATGTTTACCAAAAATGCAAAGATTTTCATCAGTGGCCAAAAGAGTAAAAATTGCTCTTTTCGAACTTGTCTTTAAGTCCTTAATCAATCAAAACAAATTTGGTCTTGATGCAATCTTGAGACCCTGTAGGTAAATAATTATCAAAAAAATCTTGATATTTTAACTATTTGAGGCCCATAAACCTTGATCAAACATGTACGTGAAAGCCTTTTCAGAGTTATTTGGCCAAAACTCTGTCAAAGTTTAAAACATGCCAAAACTGTTGAAGCTACTAATTAACAATGACATTTGAAGTACATGTGCCAAGTATGAGCCAAATAAGTCTTCAGTAGGCTCTACAGTGAAAAAATAACTATTTTCAATTTATTCTATTTATCGCTATTTTCCAACCTAAATGGACAGAAGACAGGAACCTTTCACCCTATCAACACACAAATTTATACACATATATAGACTGATAATCTGATCTTGATTGCAAATTTTCAGCCAAATCTGACATGTTTTGCCTCTACAACGGCTGGAAAACTACAGCGATTTTGTAGGCCTCAAGCCTGTATTATCGCTTTTTTCAAATCTAAATGGACAGAAGTCAGGAACCTTTGACCCTATCAACACACAAATTTACATACATGTATATACAGACCACTTGATCATGAGTACCAATTTGGAGCCCAATCGGACTTTTCTTCTCTTTTTAATAAATAGAAACACACTGATAGGGAATGTTCTGACTTGCTTATAGAGTGATAGATTTCCAGCAGGTTATATGTGGTCTCTTGCTGCGCTCTGGTGGTCATTTGGTGAAACAGCTACAGGTGAATTATTCTAAATTAAAGCTCTGCTGAACTTAATTAATCTTGCTTGTCTTGCTTAATTGAACATCTTTATCCTTCTTGGTCATGCTGCTCAGCCACCTGGGTCATTCTTGTTTATGCTCCACCCACTTAATTTTTTTTTAAATTAGCATAATATGCAAAACCTACTTTTGACATCTTTCCCTTGCCTCCTTGACCAATCATGACATGTTTGGTGTCAAACAATTTAGCAGAGCTTGCTCCTCAATAATTATTTAATAAATCTTTACATTTGTAAACAATATGGCCGCCATATGCAAATTAGTTCTACCACAGTGCAGTAAAATGTCTTTAACACTTATAACTTTTGAATGCTTAACCTGACACTAATACCACTTCAGTCCTTTGATCATTACATGATTCTCAGATACCCTGTCAGTTTAAGTAGACACACACCCCCCCAGGGGGCGGAGCCAATGCTCGATAGCTGTTTCTCTAGAACCATACAAGCTATTAAGGTCGTCCTTGCCAATTATCATCTATGGCCCATGCACTAATGGTACACCAAATGAAAATTTGATATGGACACTTTTGTAGTCACTATTAGCCAATCACATTCCAGCAAGCTTTTAACAGGCTGAATGTTAATCAGGTCAAAACTTATGTACTATTATTGATATTATTGGTTATTAATATGTGCCCTTGTCATGCCTCACTGCTAGGCTCTCCGAATGCCCACTAGAGTGCAGCAAGAGACCCCATAAAACCTGCTGAACACTACAGCTCAATTTATCAATGCATTTCAATTAGTTTTCTCACACCACTCATCTAGCATTGTCATTATGGTCTTTATGGTCACGCTGGTCACCTAGCTTGGTTATGCTGCCCATCCAGCTAGGTCATTCTGGTCATTCACATTGGTCATTATGGTCCTGCTGGTCATTCAGCTTTGTCATCATAGCAATGCTGGTCATCCAGCTTGGTCATACTGGCCAAACACCTTTGCCATGCTGGTCATCCAGTTTGGTGATGCCAGTCAACCAGCAACATGTTTTAAGCCTAACTGGCCTCCAGGGGCCTCTTTGTCTGTAACGCTCGAACCCCGTAAATCGCCGCTTGCGGCTATATTTATTAGGGGTTCGAGCACGTAGTGCTAGAAACCCTATTGTAATTGTTCTGATTATTATTAGGGGTTCGAGCACGTAGTGCTAGAAACCCTATTGTAATTGTTCTGATTATTATTATTATTATTATTATTATTATTATTATTATTATTCTTATTCTTTTTCTGCCATAGAAGTGATCGGGCAGAAGAAACCGTAAGGCCTACAGGGCTGAGACTTGGTCATATGGTAGTACTTCTCACCGCTACTCAGATTCAAAAGATGAGCCCGATCGGCCTCAAGGGGGCGCTATGGCGAAGGTCAACGCGTTAGGCCTCGTAACTGCCACGCCCTGATAGCTAGAGCAAAAATTCTTGCATTATATGATTCCTTGGTTAATGGCAAATCAAAAAGGTCAATAGAACCACTAAGCTCCGCCCACTTAGATTTTTTGCTATTTAGCATAATATGCAAAACCTACTTTTGAGAACTTGTCCTAGGGTCATTGACCAATCCTGTCATATTTGGTGTCAAACAACTCAGCAGAGTCCCAACCTCAATAATTATCAAAAAAATTGTGAAATTTGTAAACAATATGGCCGCCATATGCAAATTAATCTTACCGTGGCACACCCAAATTTACTCTAACAGCTGTAACTTTTGAATGCTTAAACCTACACTAATGGCACTTTAGACCGTTGATGCCAACATGATTCTGAGGTAGCCCGTCAATCTGTGTAGACATACGCCCCCAGGGGGCGGAGCCAAAGCTAAAAATCTGTTTCTCAGGAACCGTACAAGCTATGAAGCTCTCCTTTGGCATGTATCATCTATGGCCTATGTCCTAATGTTTAACAGAAGGAAAATTTGATATGCAAATTTTTGCGATCGTTATTAGCCAATCAGATTCCAGCAAGCTTTTGACAAGCTAAACAATGACCAATCAGGACGATACTTATACCCTACATGTATCTCAGGGCCTTCTATCATCCATTAAAATATGGCGTTGATTGGCCTCAAGGGGGCGCTATAGCAGAAAATCAGTTATATCTAAAGGTACAAGTGGCCTAAGCTTAATATTCTTTTTTAGTTGTATACATTCCTGTAGCCTTTACAACTTTGTAATTACATGTGTTTACCAAAAATGCAAAGATTTTCATCAGTGGCCAAAAGAGTAAAAATTGCTCTTTTCGAACTTGTCTTTAAGTCCTTAATCAATCAAAACAAATTTGGTCTTGATGCAATCTTGAGACCCTGTAGGTAAATAATTATCAAAAAAATCTTGACATTTTAATTATTTGAGGCCCATAAACCTTGATCAAACATGTACGTGAAAGCCTTTTCAGAGTTATTTGGCCAAAACTCTGTCAAAGTTTAAAACATGCCAAAACTGTTGAAGCTACTAATTAACAATGACATTTGAAGTACATGTGCCAAGTATGAGCCAAATAAGTCTTCAGTAGGCTCTACAGTGAAAAAATAACTATTTTCAATTTATTCTATTTATCGCTATTTTCCAACCTAAATGGACAGAAGACAGGAACCTTTCACCCTATCAACACACAAATTTGTACACATATATAGACTGATATTGTGATCTTTATTGCAAATTTTCAGCCAAATCGGACATGTTTTGCCTCTACAACGGCTGGAAAACTACAGCGATTTTGTAGGCCTCAAGCCTGTATTATCGCTTTTTTCAAATCTAAATTGACAGAAGTCAGGAACCTTTGACCCTATTGACACAGAAATTGACATACATATATAGACTGATATTGTGATCTTGATTGCAAATTTTGAGCCAAATCAGATATTTTTTGCCTCTAATATGGCCAAAGAGCAACAGCCATTTTGTAGGCCATAAGCCTGTATTATCGCTTTTTTCAAGCCTAAATGGACAGAAGTCAGGAACCTTTGACCCTATCAACACACAAATTTACATACATGTATATACAGACTACTTGATCATGAGTACCAATTTGGAGCCCAATCGGACTTTTCTTCTCTTTTTAATAAATAGAAACACACTGATAGGGAATGTTCTGTCTTTCTGATAGAGTGATAGATTTCCAGCAGGTTATATGTGGTCTCTTGCTGCGCTCTGGTGGTCATTTGGTGAAACAGCTACAGGTGAATTATTCTAAATTAAAGCTCTGCTGAACTTATTTAATCTTGCTTGTCTTGCTTAATTGAAGATCTTTATCCTTCTTAGTCATGCTAGTCAGCCACCTGGGTCATTCTTGTTTAGGCTCCACCCACTTAATTTTTTAAAAAAATTTGCATAATATGCAAAACCTACTTTTGAGATCTTGTCCTTGGATCCTTGACCAATCATGACATGTTTGGTGTCAAACAGTTCAGCAGAGCTTACTCCTCAATAATTATAAAAAAAATCTTTACATTTATAAACAATATGGCCGCCATATGCAAATGAGTTCTACCATGGTGCAGTAAAATCTCTTTAACACTTATAACTTTTGAATGCTTAACCTGACACTAATACCACTTCAGTCCTTTGATCATTACATGATTCTCAGATACCCTGTCAGTTTAAGTAGACATACACCCCCCCAGGGGGCGGAGCCAATGCTCGATAGCTGTTTCTCTAGAACCATACAAGCTATCAAGGTCGTCCTTGCCAATTATCATCTATGGCCCATGCACTAATGGTACACCAAATGAAAATTTGATATGGACACTTTTGTGGTCACTATTAGCCAATCACATTCCAGCAAGCTTTTAACAGGCGGAATGTTAATCAGGTCAAAACTTATATACTATATACGGGTTATTTATATGCCCTTTTTATGCCTTGTGTTTTTTCAATTTAAGAACTGAATTTGTTTCACCAAATGCGCACTAGAGTGCAGTAAGACACCACATAAAACCTGATGAACACTACAGCTCAATTTATCAATGCTTTTCAACTAGTTTACTCACACCACTCATCTAGCATTGCCATTATGGTCTTTATGGTCACGCTGGTCACCCAGCTTGGTTATGCTGGCCATCCAGCTTGGTCATGCTGGCCATTCACATTGGTCATTATGGTCCTGCTGGTCATTCAGCTTTGTCCTCATAGTAATGGTGGTCTTCCAGCTTGGTCATACTGGCCAACCACCTTTGCCATGCTGGTCATCCAGTTTGGTCATTACGGTCTTCCAGCTTGGTCAATATGGTCAACAAGTTTGTCATCCAGATTAGTCATGCTGGTAATCTAGCTTGGTCTTCACGGTCATGCTGGTCATCCTCATCCAGTTTGGCGATGCCGGTCAACCGGCAACATGTTTTAAGCCTAACTGGCCTCCAGGGGTCTCTTTGCCTGTAACGCTCGAACCCCGTAAATCGCCGCTTGCGGCTATATTTATTATTATTATTCTTATTCTTTTTCTGCCATAGAAGTGATTGGGCAGAAGAAACCGTAAGGCCTACAGGGCTGAGACTTGGTCATATGGTAGTACTTCTCACCGCTACTCAGATTCAAAAGATGAGCCCGATCGGCCTCAAGGGGGCGCTATGGCGAAGTTCAACGCGTTTGGCCTCGTAACTCCTACGCCCTGATAGCTAGAGCAAAAATTCTTGCATTATATGATTCCTTGGTTAATGGCAAATCAAAAAGTTCAATAGAACCACTAAGCTCCGCCCACTTAGATTTTTTGCTATTTAGCATAATATGCAAAACCTACTTTTGAGAACTTGTCCTAGGGTCATTGACCAATCCTGTCATATTTGGTGTCAAACAACTCAGCAGAGTCCCAACCTCAATAATTATCGAAAAAATTGAGAAATTTTTAAACAATATGGCCGCCATATGCAAATTAATCTTACCGTGGCACACCCAAATTTACTCTAACAGCTGTAACTTTTGAATGCTTAAATCTACACTAATGCCACTTTACAACTTTGATGCCAACATGATTCTGAGGTATCCCGTCAATCTGTGTAGACATACGCCCCCAGGGGGCGGAGCCAAAGCTAAAAATCTGTTTCTCAGGAACCGTACAAGCTATGAAGCTCTCCTTTGACATGTATCATCTATGGCCTATGTCCTAATGTTTTACAGAAGGAAAATTTGATATGCAAATTTTTGCGATCGTTATTAGCCAATCAGTTTCCAGCAAGCTTTTGACAGGTTAAACAATGACCAATCAGGACGATACTTATACCCTCCATGTATCTCAGGGCCTTCTATCATCCATTAAAATATGGCGTTGATTGGCCTCAAGGGGGCGCTATAGCAGAAAATCAGTTATATCTAAAGGTACAAGTGGCCTAGGCTTGTTATTCTTTCTTAGTTGTATACTTTGCTGTAGCCTTTACAACTTTGTAATTACATGTGTTTACCAAAAATGCAAAGATTTTCATCAGTGGCCAAAAGAGTAAAAATTGCTCTTTTCGAACTTGTCTTTAAGTCCTTAATCAATCAAAACAAATTTGGTCTTGATGCAATCTTGAGACCCTGTAGGTAAATAATTATCAAAAAAATCATGACATTTTAACTATTTGAGGCCCATAAACCTTGATCAAACATGTACGTGAAAGCCTTTTCAGAGTTATTTGGCCAAAACTCTGTCAAAGTTTAAAACATTCCAAAACTGTTGAAGCTACTAATTAACAATGACATTTGAAGTACATGTGCCAAGTATGAGCCAAATAAGTCTTCAGTAGGCTCTACAGTGAAAAAATAACTATTTTCAATTTATTCTATTTATCGCTATTTTCCAACCTAAATGGACAGAAGACAGGAACCTTTCACCCTATCAACACACAAATTTATACACATATATAGACTGATAATCTGATCTTGATTGCAAATTTTCAGCCAAATCGGATATGTTTTGCCTCTACAACGGCTGGAAAACTACAGCGATTTTGTAGGCCTCAAGCCTGTATTATCGCTTTTTTCAAATCTATATGGACAGAAGTCAGGAACCTTTGACCCTATTGACACAGAAATTGACATACATATATAGACTGATATTGTGATCCTGATTGCAAATTTTGAGCCAAATCAGATATTTTTTGCCTCTAATATGGCCAAAGAGCAACAGCCATTTTGTAGGCCATAAGCCTGTATTATCGCTTTTTTCAAGCCTAAATGGACAGAAGTCAGGAACCTTTGACCCTATCAACACACAAATTTACAAACATATATATACAGACCACTTGATCATGAGTACCAATTTGGAGCCCAATCGGACTTTTCTTCTCTTTTTAATAAATAGAAACACACTGATAGGGAATGTTCTGTCTTACTTATAGAGTGATAGATTTCCAGCAGGTTATATGTGGTCTCTTGCTGCGCTCTGGTGGTCATTTGGTGAAACAGTTACAGTTGATTTATTCTAAATAAAAGCTCTGCTGAACTTATTTAATCTTGCTTGTCTTGCTTAATTGAACATCTGTATCCTTCTTGGTCATGCTGGTCAGCCACCTGGGTCATTCTTGTTTATGCTCCACCCAATTTTTTATTTTTTATTTGCATAATATGCAAAACCTACTTTTGAGAACTTGTCTTTGCCTCCTTGTCCAATCATGACATGTTTGGTGTCAAACAGTTCAGCAGAGCTTACTCCTCAATAATTATTAAACAAAATCTTTACATTTATAAACAATATGGCCGCCATATGCAAATTAGTTTTTCCATGGTGCAGTAAAATGTCTTTAACACTTATAACTTTTGAATGCTTAACCTGACACTAATACCACTTCAGTCCTTTGATCATTACATGACTCTCAGATACCCTGTCAGTGTAAGTAGACATACACCCCCAGGGGGCGGAGCCAATGCTCGATAGCTGTTTCTCTAGAACCATACAAGCTATCAAGGTCATCCTTGCCAATTATCATCTATGGCCCATGCACTAATGGTACACCAAAGGAAATGTTGATACATTTTTGTGGTCACTATTAGCCAATCACTTTCCAGCAAGCTTTTGACAGGCTGAATGTTAATCAGGTAAAAACGTATACACCATATGTGAGTTATTTATATGTGGCCTTTTTATGCCTCACCACTAGGCTCCCATCAGGATTAATGTGGTTTGTATTTTTCAATTTAAGAACTGATGTTGTTTCACCAAATGCCCACTAGAGTGCAGAAAGACACCACATAAAACCTGCTGAACACTACAGCTCAATTTATCAATGCTTTTTACAACTAGTTTACTCACATCACTCATCTAGCATGGTTATTATGGTCATGCTAGTCAACCAGCTGGGTCTTTATGGTCATGCTGGTCTAACACCTGGGTCTTTATGGTCATAATAGTCACCCACCTTGGTTATCCAGTTTGGTGATGACGGTCAACCAGCAACAGGTTTTAAGCCTAATTGGCCTCCAGGGGCCTCTTTGCCTGTAACGCTCGAACCCCGTAAATCGCCGCTTGCGGCTATATTTATTAGGGGTTCGAGCACGTAGTGCTAGAAACCCTATTGTAATTGTTCTGATTATTATTATTATTATTATTATTATTATTAGGGGTTCGAGCACGTAGTGCTAGAAACCCTATTGTAATTGTTCTGATTATTATTATTTATTATTATTCTTATTCTTTTTCTGCCATAGAAGTGATTGGGCAGAAGAAACCGTAAGGCCTACAGGGCTGAGACTTGGTCATATGGTAGTACTTCTCACCGCTACTCAGATTCAAAAGATGAGCCCGATCGGCCTTAAGGTGGCGCTATGGCAAAGGTCAGCGCGTTTGGCCTCGTAACTCCTACGCCCTGATAGCTAGAGCAAAAATTCTTGCATTATATGATTCCTTGGTTAATGGCAAATCAAAAAGGTCAATAGAACCACTAAGCTCCGCCCACTTAGATTTTTTGCTATTTAGCATAATATGCAAAACCTACTTTTGAGAACTTGTCCTAGGGTCATTGACCAATCCTGTCATATTTGGTGTCAAACAACTCAGCAGAGTCCCAACCTCAATAATTATCAAAAAAATTGTGAAATTTGTAAACAATATGGCCGCCATATGCAAATTAATCTTACCGTGGCACACCCAAATTTACTCTAACAGCTGTAACTTTTGAATGCTTAAACCTACACTAATGCCACTTTACAACTTTGATGCCAACATGATTCTGAGGTAGCCCGTCAATCTGTGTAGACATACGCCCCCAGGGGGCGGAGCCAAAGCTAAAAATCTGTTTCTCAGGAACCGTACAAGCTATGAAGCTCTCCTTTGACATGTATCATCTATGGCCTATGTCCTAATGTTTTACAGAAGGAGAATTTGATATGCAAATTTTTGCGATCGTTATTAGCCAATCAGATTCCAGCAAGCTTTTGACATGCTAAACAATGACCAATCAGGACAATACTTATACCCTACATGTATCTCAGGGCCTTCTATCATCCATTAAAATATGGTGTTGATTGGCCTGAAGGGGGCGCTATAGCAGAAAATCAGTTATATCTAAAGGTACAAGTGGCCTAGGCTTGTTATTCTTTTTTAGTTGTATACTTTTCTGTAGCCTTTACAACTTTGTAATTACATGTGTTTACCAAAAATGCAAAGATTTTCATCAGTGGCCAAAAGAGTAAAAATTGCTCTTTTCGAACTTGTCTTTAAGTCCTTAATCAATCAAAACAAATTTGGTCTTGTTGCAATCTTGAGACCCTGTAGGTAAATAATTATCAAAAAAATCTTGACATTTTAACTATTTGAGGCCCATAAACCTTGATCAAACATGTACGTGAAAGCCTTTTCAGAGTTATTTGGCCAAAACTCTGTCAAAGTTTAAAACATGCCAAAACTGTTGAAGCTACTAATTAACAATGACATTTGAAGTACATGTGCCAAGTATGAGCCAAATAAGTCTTCAGTAGGCTCTAGAGTGAAAAAATAACTATTTTCAATTTATTCTATTTATCGCTATTTTCCAACCTAAATGGACAGAAGACAGGAACCTTTCACCCTATCAACACACAAATTTATACACATATATAGACTGATAATCTGATCTTGATTGCAAATTTTCAGCCAAATCGGACATGTTTTGCCTCTACAACGGCTGGAAAACTACAGCGATTTTGTAGGCCTCAAGCCTGTATTATCGCTTTTTTCAAATCTAAATGGACAGAAGTCAGGAACCTTTGACCCTATTGACACAGAAATTGACAAACATATATAGACTGATATTGTGATCCTGATTGCAAATTTTGAGCCAAATCAGATATTTTTTGCCTCTAATATGGCCAAAGAGCAACAGCCATTTTGTAGGCCATAAGCCTGTATTATCACTTTTTTCAAACCTAAATGGTCAGAAGTCAGGAACCTTTGACCCTATCAACACACAAATTTACACACATATATATGCAGACCACTTGATCATGAGTACCAATTTGGAGCCCAATCGGACTTTTCTTCTCTTTTTAATAAATAGAAACACACTGATAGGGAATGTTCTGTCTCACTTATAGAGTGATAGATTTCCAGCAGGTTATATGTGGTCTCTTGCTGCGCTCTGGTGGTCATTTGGTGAAACAGCTACAGGTGAATTATTCTAAATTAAAGCTCTGCTGAACTTATTCAATCTTGCTTGTCTTGCTTAATTGAACATATTTATCCTTCTTGTTCATGCTGCTCAGCCACCTGGGTCATTCTTATTTATGCTCCACCCACTTAATTTTTTTTTAATTTGCATAATATGCAAAACCTACTTTTGAGATCTTGTCTTTGCCTCCTTGACCAATCATGACATGTTTGGTGTCAAACAGTTCAGCAGAGCTTTCTCCTCAATAATTATTAAAAAAAATCTTTACATTTATAAACAATATGGCCGCCATATGCAAATTAGTTTTACCATGGTGCAGTAAAATGTCTTCTAACACTTATAACTTTTGAATGCTTAACCTGACATTAATACCACTTCAGTCCTTTGATCATTACATGATTCTCAGATACCCTGTGAGTTTAAGTAGACATACACCCCCAGGGGGCAGAGCCAATGCTCGATAGCTGTTTCTCTAGAACCATACAAGCTATCAAGGTCGTCCTTGCCAATTATCATCTATGGCCCATGCACTAATGGTACACCAAATGAAAATTTGATATGGACACTTTTGTGGTCACTATTAGCCAATCACATTCCAGCAAGCTTTTGACAGGCTGAATGTCAATCAGGTCAAAACTTATGTACTATTATTGATATTATTGGTTATTAATATGTGCCCTTGTCATGCCTCACTGCTAGGCTCTCCGAATGCCCACTAGAGTGCAGCAAGAGACCACATAAAACCTGCTGAACACTACAGCTCAATTTATCAATGCATTTCAACTAGTTTACTCACACCACTCATCTAGCATTGTCATCATGGTCTTTATGGTCACGCTGGTCACCTAGCTTGGTTATGCTGCCCATCCAGCTAGGTCATTCTGGTCATTCACATTGGTCAGTATGGTCCTGCTGGTCATTCAGCTTTGTCATCATAGCAATGCTGGTCATCCAGCTTGGTCATACTGGCCAAACAACTTTGCCATGCTGGTCAGCCAGTTTGGTGATGCCGGTCAACCAGCAACATGTTTTAAGCCTAACTGGCCTCCAGCGGCCTCTTTGTCTGTAACGCTCGAACCCCGTAAATCGCCGCTTGCGGCTATATTTATTATTATTATTATAGTTCTTATTCTTTTTCTGCCATAGAAGTGATTGGGCAGAAGAAACCGTAAGGCCTACAGGGCTGAGACTTGGTCATATGGTAGTACTTCTCACCGCTACTCAGATTCAAAAGATGAGCCCGATCGGCCTCAAGGGGGCGCTATGGCGAAGGTCAACTCGTTTGGCCTCGTAACTCCTACGCCCTGATAGCTAGAGCAAAAATTCTTGCATTATATGATTCCTTGGTTAATGGCAAATCAAAAAGGTCAATAGAACCACTAAGCTCCGCCCACTTAGATTTTTTGCTATTTAGCATAATATGCAAAACCTACTTTTGAGAACTTGTCCTAGGGTCATTGACCAATCCTGTCATATTTGGTGTCAAACAACTCAGCAGAGTCCCAACCTCAATAATTATCAAAAAAATTGTGAAATTTGTAAACAATATGGCCGCCATATGCAAATTAATCTTACCGTGGCACACCCAAATTTACTCTAACAGCTGTAACTTTTGAATGCTTAAACCTACACTAATGCCACTTTAGACCTATGATGCCAACATGATTCTGAGGTAGCCCGTCAATCTGTGTAGACATACGCCCCCAGGGGGCGGAGCCAAAGCTAAAAATCTGTTTCTCAGGAACCGTACAAGCTATGAAGCTCTCCTTTGGCATGTATCATCTATGGCCTATGTCCTAATGTTTTACAGAAGGAAAATTTGATATGCAAATTTTTGCGATCGTTATTAGCCAATCAGATGCCAGCAAGCTTTTGACATACTAAACAATGACCAATCAGGACGATACTTATACCCTACATGTATCTCAGGGCCTTCTATCATCCTTTAAAATATGGCGTTGATTGGCCTCAAGGGGGCGCTATAGCAGAAAATCAGTTATATCTAAAGGTACAAGTGGCCTAGGCTTGTTATTCTTTTTTAGTTGTATACTTTGCTGTAGCCTTTACAACTTTGTCATTACATATGTTTACCAAAAATGCAAAGATTTTCATCAGTGGCCAAAAGAGTAAAAATTGCTCTTTTCGAACTTGTCTTTAAGTCCTTAATCAATCAAAACAAATTTGGTCTTGATGCAATCTTGAGACCCTGTAGGTAAATAATTATCAAAAAAATCTTGACAATTTAACTACTTGAGGCCCATAAATCTTGATCAAACATGTACGTGAAAGCCTTTTCAGAGTTATTTGGCCAAAACTCTGTCAAAGTTTAAAACATGCCAAAACTGTTGAAGCTACTAATTAACAATGACATTTCAAGCACATATGCCAAGTATGAGCCAAATAAGTCTTCAGTAGGCTCTACAGTGAAAAAATAACTATTTTCAATTTATTCTGTTTATCGCTATTTTCCAACCTAAATGGACAGAAGACAGGAACCTTTCACCCTATCAACACACAAATTTATACACATATAAAGACTGATAATCTGATCTTGATTGCAAATTTTCAGCCAAATCGGACATGTTTTGCCTCTACAACGGCTGGAAAACTACAGCGATTTTGTAGGCCTCAAGCCTGTATTATCGCTTTTTTCAAATCTAAATGGACAGAAGTCAGGAACCTTTGACCCTATCGACACAGAAATTGACATACATATATAGACTGATATTGTGATCTTGATTGCAAATTTTGAGCCAAATCAGATATTTTTTGCCTCTAATATGGCCAAAGAGCAACAGCCATTTTGTAGGCCATAAGCCTGTATTATCACTTTTTTCAAACCTAAATGGTCAGAAGTCAGGAACCTTTGACCCTATCAACACACAAATTTACATACATGTATATACAGACCACTTGATCATGAGTACCAATTTGGAGCCCAATCGGACTTTTCTTCTCTTTTTAATAAATAGAAACACACTGATAGGGAATGTTCTGTCTTTCTGATAGAGTGATAGATTTCCAGCAGGTTATATGTGGTCTCTTGCTGCGCTCTGGTGGTCATTTGGTGAAACAGCTACAGGTGAATTATTCTAAATTAAAGCTCTGCTGAACTTATTCAATCTTGCTTGTCTTGCTTAATTGAACATATTTATCCTTCTTGTTCATGTTGGTCAGCCGCCTGGGTCATTCTTGTTTATGCTCCACCCACTTAAATTTTTTTTTAATTTGCATAATATGCAAAACCTACTTTTGAGATCTTGTCCTTGGATCCTTGACCAATCATGACATGTTTGGTGTCAAACAGTTCAGCAGAGCTTACTCCTCAATAATTATTAAAAAATTATTTACATTTATAAACAATATGGCCGCCATATGCAAATGAGTTCTACCATGGTGCAGTAAAATGTCTTTAACACTTATAATTTTTGAATGCTTAACCTGACACTAATACCACTTCAGTCCTTTGATCATTACATGATTCTCAGATACCTTGTCAGTTTAAGTAGACATACACCCCCCCAGGGGGCGGGGCAAATGCTCGATAGCTGTTTCTCTAGAACCATACAAGCTATCAAGGTCATCCTAGCCAATTATCATCTATGGCCCATGCACTCACCAAATGAAAATTTGATATGGACACTTTTGTGGTCACTATTAGCCAATCACATTCCAGCAAGCTTTTAACAGGCGGAATGTTAATCAGGTCAAAACTTATATACTATATACGGGTTATTTATATGCCCTTTTTATGCCTTGTGTTTTTTCAATTTAAGAACTGAATTTGTTTCACCAAATGCCCACTAGAGTGCAGTAAGACACCACATAAAACCTGATGAACACTACAGCTCAATTTATCAATGCTTTTCAACTAGTTTACTCACACCACTCATCTAGCATTGCCATTATGGTCTTTATGGTCACGCTGGTCACCCAGCTTGTTTATGCTAGCCATTTACATTGGTCATTATGGTCCTGCTGGTCATTCAGCTTTGTCCTCATAGTAATGGTGGTCTTCCAGCTTGGTCATACTGGCCAACCACCTTTGCCATGCTGGTCATCCAGTTTGGTCATTATGGTCTTCCAGCTTGGTCAATATGGTCAACAAGTTTGTCATCCAGATTAGTCATGCTGGTAATCTAGCTTGGTCTTCACGGTCATGCTGGTCATCCTCATCCAGTTTGGCGATGCCGGTCAACCGGCAACATGTTTTAAGCCTAACTGGCCTCCAGGGGTCTCTTTGCCTGTAACGCTCGAACCCCGTAAATCGCCGCTTGCGGCTATATTTATTATAGTTCTTATTCTTTTTCTGCCATAGAAGTGATTGGGCAGAAGAAACCGTAAGGCCTACAGGGCTGAGACTTGGTCATATGGTAGTACTTCTCACCGCTACTCAGATTCAAAAGATGAGCCCGATCAGCCTCAAGGGGGCGCTATGGCAAAGGTCAACGCGTTTGGCCTCGTAACTCCTACGCCCTGATAGCTAGAGCAAAAATTCTTGCATTATATGATTCCTTGGTTAATGGCAAATCAAAAAGGTCAATAGAACCACTAAGCTCCGCCCACTTAGATTTTTTGCTATTTAGCATAATATGCAAAACCTACTTTTGAGAACTTGTCCTAGGGTCATTGACCAATCCTGTCATATTTGGTGTCATACAACTCAGCAGAGTCCCAACCTTAATAATTATCGAAAAAATTGAGAATTTTTTAAACAATATGGCCGCCATATGCAAATTAATCTTACCGTGGCACACCCAAATTTACTCTAACAGCTGTAACTTTTGAATGCTTAAACCTACACTAATGCCACTTTACAACTTTGATGCCAACATGATTCTGAGGTAGCCCATCAATCTGTGTAGACATACGCCCCCAGGGGGCGGAGCCAAAGCTAAAAATCTGTTTCTCAGGAACCGTACAAGCTATGAAGCTCTCCTTTGGCATGTATCATCTATGGCCTATGTCCTAATGTTTTACAGAAGGAAAATTTGATATGCAAATTTTTGCGATCGTTATTAGCCAATCAGATTCCAGCAAGCTTTTGACAGGCTAAACAATGACCAATCAGGACGATACTTATACCCTACATGTATCTCAGGGCCTTCTATCATCCATTAAAATATGGCGTTGATTGGCCTCAAGGGGGCGCTATAGCAGAAAATCAGTTATATCTAAAGGTACAAGTGGCCTAGGCTTGTTATTCTTTTTTAGTTGTATACTTTGCTGTAGCCTTTACAACTTTGTAATTACATATGTTTACCAAAAATGCAAAGATTTTCATCAGTGGCCAAAAGAGTAAAAATTGCTCTTTTCGAACTTGTCTTTAAGTCCTTAATCAATCAAAACAAATTTGGTCTTGATGCAATCTTGAGACCCTGTAGGTAAATAATTATCAAAAAAATCTTGACATTTTAACTATTTGAGGCCCATAAACCTTGATCAAACATGTACGTGAAAGCCTTTTCAGAGTTATTTGGCCAAAACTCTGTCAAAGTTTAAAACTTGCCAAAACTGTTGAAGCTACTAATTAACAATGAAATTTGAAGTACATGTGCCAAGTATGAGCCAAATAAGTCTTCAGTAGGCTCTACAGTGACAAAATAACTATTTTCAATTTATTCTATTTATCGCTATTTTCCAACCTAAATGGACAGAAGACAGGAACCTTTCACCCTATCAACACACAAATTTATACACATATATAGACTGATAATCTGATCTTGATTGCAAATTTTCAGCCAAATCGGACATGTTTTGCCTCTACAACGGCTGGAAAACTACAGCGATTTTGTAGGCCTCAAGCCTGTATTATCGCTTTTTTCAAATCTAAATGGACAGAAGTCAGGAACCTTTGACCCTATTGACACAGAAATTGACATACATATATAGACTGATATTGTGATCCTGATTGCAAATTTTGAGCCAAATCAGATATTTTTTGCCTCTAATATGGCCAAAGAGCAACAGCCATTTTGTAGGCCATAAGCCTGTATTATCACTTTTTTCAAACCTAAATGGTCAGAAGTCAGGAACCTTTGACCCTATCAACACACAAATTTACATACATGTATATACACACCACTTGATCATGAGTACCAATTTGGAGCCCAATCGGACTTTTCTTCTCGTTTTAATAAATAGAAACACACTGATAGGGAACGTTCTGTCTTTCTGATAGAGTGATAGATTTCCAGCAGGTTATATGTGGTCTCTTGCTGCGCTCTGGTGGTCATTTGGTGAAACAGCTACAGGTGAATTATTCTAAATTAAAGCTCTGCTGAACTTATTCAATCTTGCTTGTCTTGCTTAATTGAACATATTTATCCTTCTTGTTCATGCTGGTCAGTCGCCTGGGTCATTCTTGTTTATGCTCCACCCACTTAATTTTTTTTTATAAATTTGCATAATATGCAAAACCTACTTTTGAGATCTTGTCCTTGGATCCTTAACCAATCATGACATGTTTGGTGTCAAACAGTTCAGCAGAGCTTACTCCTCAATAATTATTAAAAAAATCTTTACATTTATAAACAATATGGCCGCCATATGCAAATGAGTTCTACCATGGTGCAGTAAAATGTCTTTAACACTTATAACTTTTGAATGCTTAACCTGACACTAATACCACTTCAGTCCTTTGATCATTACATGATTCTCAGATACCCTGTCAGTTCAAGTAGACATACACCCCCCAGGGGGCGGGGCCAATGCTCAATAGCTGTTTCTCTAGAACCATACAAGCTATCAAGGTCATCCTAGCCAATTATCATCTATGGCCCATGCACTAATGGTACACCAAATGAAAATTTGATATGGACACTTTTGTGGTCACTATTAGCCAATCACATTCCAGCAAGCTTTTAACAGGCGGAATGTTAATCAGGTCAAAACTTATATACTATATACGGGTTATTTATATGCCCTTTTTATGCCTTGTGTTTTTTCAATTTAAGAACTGAATTTGTTTCACCAAATGCCCACTAGAGTGCAGTAAGACACCACATATAACCTGATGAACACTACAGCTCAATTTATCAATGCTTTTCAACTAGTTTACTCACACCACTCATCTAGCATTGCCATTATGGTCTTTATGGTCAATCTGGTCACCCAGCTTGGTTATGCTGGCCATCCAGCTTGGTCATGCTGGCCATTCACATTGGTCATTATGGTCCTGCTGGTCATTCAGCTTTGTCCTCATAGTAATGGTGGTCTTCCAGCTTGGTCATACTGGCCAACCACCTTTGCCATGCTGGTCATCCAGTTTGGTCATTATGGTCTTCCAGCTTGGTCAATATGGTCAACAAGTTTGTCATCCAGATTAGTCATGCTGGTAATCTAGCTTGGTCTTCACGGTCATGCTAGTCATCCTCATCCAGTTTGGCGATGCCGGTCAACCGGCAACATGTTTTAAGCCTAACTGGCCTCCAGGGGTCTCTTTGCCTGTAACGCTCGAACCCCGTAAATCGCCGCTTGCGGCTATATTTATAGTTCTTATTCTTTTTCTGCCATAGAAGTGATTGGGCAGAAGAAACCGTAAGGCCTACAGGGCTGAGACTTGGTCATATGGTAGTACTTCTCACCGCTACTCAGATTCAAAAGATGAGCCCGATCGGCCTCAAGGGGGCGCTATGGCGAAGGTCAACGCGTTTGGCCCCGTAACTCCTACGCCCTGATAGCTAGAGCAAAAATTCTTGCATTATATGATTCCTTGGTTAATGGCAAATCAAAAAGGTCAATAGAACCACTAAGCTCCGCCCACTTAGATTTTTTGCTATTTAGCATAATATGCAAAACCTACTTTTGAGAACTTGTCCTAAACTCATTGACCAATCCTGACATGTTTGGTGTCAAACAACTCAGCAGAGTCCCAACCTCAAAAATTATTTAAAAAATCTTGAAATTTGCAAAAAATATGGCCGCCATATGCAAATTAATCTTACCGTGGCACACCCAAATTTACTTTAACAGCTGTAACTTTTGAATGCTTAAACCGACACTAAAGCCACTTTAGTCCTATGATGCCAACATGATTCTGAGGTAGCATGTCAATCTGTGTAGACATACGCCCACAGGGGGCGGAGCCAAAGCTAAAAATCTGTTTCTCAGGAAGCGTACAAGCTATGAAGCTCTCCTTTGGCATGTATCATCTATGGCCTATGTCCTAATGTTTTACAGAAGGAAAATTTGATATGCAAATTTTTGCGATCGTCATTAGCCAATCAGATTCCAGCAAGCTTTTGACAGGCTAAACATTGACCAATCAGGACGATACTTATACCCTACATGTATCTCAGGGCCTTCTATCATCCATTAAAATATGGCGTTGATTGGCCTCAAGGGGGCGCTATAGCAGCAAATCAGTTATATCTAAAGGTACAAGTGGCCTAGGCTTGTTATTCTTTTTTAGTTGTATACTTTGCTGTAGCCTTTACAACTTTGTAATTACATATGTTTACCAAAAATGCAAAGATTTTCATCAGTGGCCAAAAGAGTAAAAATTGCTCTTTTCGAACTTGTCTTTAAGTCCTTAATCAATCAAAACAAATTTGGTCTTGATGCAATCTTGAGACCCTGTAGGTAAATAATTATCAAAAAAATCTTGAAATTTTAACTATTTGAGGCCCATAAACCTTGATCAAACATGTACGTGAAAGCCTTTTCAGAGTTATTTGGCCAAAACTCTGTCAAAGTTTAAAACATGCCAAAACTGTTGAAGCTACTAATTAACAATGACATTTGAAGTACATGTGCCAAGTATGAGCCAAATAAGTCTTCAGTAGGCTCCACAGTGAAAAAATAACTATTTTCAATTTATTCTATTTATCGCTATTTTCCAACCTAAAAGGACAGAAGACAGGAACCTTTCACCCTATAAACACACAAATTTATAGACATATATAGACTGATAATCTGATCTTGATTGCAAATTTTCAGCCAAATCGGACATGTTTTGCCTCTACAACGGCTGGAAAACTACAGCGATTTTGTAGGCCTCAAGCCTGTATTATCGCTTTTTTCAAATCTAAATTGACAGAAGTCAGGAACCTTTGACCCTATTGACACAGAAATTGACATACATATATAGACTGATATTGTGATCTTGATTGCAAATTTTGAGCCAAATCAGATATTTTTTGCCTCTAATATGGCCAAAGAGCAACAGCCATTTTGTAGGCCATAAGCCTGTATTATCACTTTTTTCAAACCTAAATGGTCAGAAGTCAGGAACCTTTGACCCTATCAACACACAAATTTACATACATGTATATACAGACCACTTGATCATGAGTACCAATTTGGAGCCCAATCGGACTTTTCTTCTCTTTTTAATAAATAGAAACACACTGATAGGGAATGTTCTGTCTTACTTATAGAGTGATAGATTTCCAGCAGGTTATATGTGGTCTCTTGCTGCCCTCTGGTGGTCATTTGGTGAAACAGCTACAGGTGAATTATTCTAAATTAAAGCTCTGCTGAACTTATTCAATCTTGCTTGTCTTGCTTAATTAAACATCTTTATCCTTCTTGGTCATGCTGCTCAGCCACCTGGGTAATTCTTGTTTATGCTCCACCCACTTAATTTTTTTTTTATTTGCATAATATGCAAAACCTACTTTTGAGATCTTGTCTTTGCCTCCTTGACCAATCATGACATGTTTGGTGTCAAACAGTTCAGCAGAGCTAACTCCTCAATAATTATTAAAAAAATCTTTACATTTATAAAAAATATGGCCGCCATATGCAAATGAGTTCTACCATGGTGCAGTAAAATGTCTTTAACACTTATAACTTTTGAATGCTTAACCTGACACTAATACCACTTCAGTCCTTTGATCATTACATGATTGTCAGATACCCTGTCAGTTTAAGTAGACATACACCCCCAGGGGGTGGGGCCAATGCTCGATAGCTGTTTCTCTAGAACCATACAAGCTATCAAGGTCATCCTAGCCAATTATCATCTATGGCCCATGCACTAATGGTACACCAAATGAAAATTTGATATGGACACTTTTGTGGTCACTATTAGCCAATCACATTCCAGCAAGCTTTTAACAGGCGGAATGTTAATCAGGTCAAAACTTATGTACTATTATTGATATTATTGGTTATTAATATGTGCCCTTGTCATGCCTCACTGCTAGGCTCTCCGAATGCCCACTAGAGTGCAGTAAGACACCACATAAAATCTGATGAACACTACAGCTCAATTTATCAATGCATTTCAACTAGTTTACTCACACCACTCATCTAGCATTGCCATTATGGTCTTTATGGTCAAGCTGGTCACCCAGCTTGTCCTCATAGTAATGGTGGTCTTCCAGCTTGGTCATACTGGCCAACCACCTTTGCCATGCTGGTCATCCAGTTTGGTCATTATGGTCTTCCAGCTTGGTCAATATGGTCAACAAGTTTGTCATCCAGATTAGTCATGCTAGTAATCTAGCTTGGTCTTCATGGTCATGCTGGTCATCCTCATCCAGTTTGGTGATGCCGGTCAACCGGCAACATGTTTTAAGCCTAACTGGCCTCCAGGGGTCTCTTTGCCTGTAACGCTCGAAACCCGTAAATCGCCGCTTGCGGCTATATTTATTATTAGGGGTTCGAGCACGTAGTGCTAGAAACCCTATTGTAATTGTACTGATTATTAGGGGTTCGAGCACGTAGTGCTAGAAACCCTATTGTAATTGTTCTGATTATTATTATTATTATTATTATAGTTCTTATTCTTTTTCTGCCATAGAAGTGATTGGGCAGAAGAAACCGTACGGCCTACAGGGCTGAGACTTGGTCATATGGTAGTACTTCTCACCGCTACTCAGATTCAAAAGATGAGCCCGATCGGCCTCAAGGGGGCGCTATGGCGAAGGTCAACGCGTTTGGCCTCGTAACTCCTACGCCCTGATAGCTAGAGCAAAAATTCTTGCATTATATGATTCCTTGGTTAATGGCAAATCGAAAAGGTCAATAGAACCACTAAGCTCCGCCCACTTAGATTTTTTGCTATTTAGCATAATATGCAAAACCTACTTTTGAGAACTTGTCCTAGGGTCATTGACCAATCCTGTCATATTTGGTGTCAAACAACTCAGCCGAGTCCCAACCTCAATAATTATCGAAAAAATTGAGAAATTTTTAAACAATATGGCCGCCATATGCAAATTAATCTTACCGTGGCACACCCAAATTTACTCTAACAGCTGTAACTTTTGAATGCTTAAACCTACACTAATGCCACTTTACGACTTTGATGCCAACATGATTCTGAGGTAGCCCGTCAATCAGTGTAGACATACGCCCCCAGGGGGCGGAGCCAAAGCTAAAAATCTGTTTCTCAGGAGGCGTACAAGCTATGAAGCTCTCCTTTGGCATGTATCATCTATGGCCTATGTCCTAATGTTTTACAGAAGGAAAATTTGATATGCAAATTTTTGCGATCGTTATTAGCCAATCAGGTTCCAGCAAGCTTTTGACAGGCTAAACAATGACCAATCAGGACGATACTTATACCCTACATGTATCTGAGGGCCTTCTATCATCCATTAAAATATGGCGTTGATTGGCCTCAAGGGTGCGCTATAGCAGAAAATCAGTTATATCTAAAGGTACAAGTGGCCTAGGCTTGTTATTCTTTTTTAGTTGTATACTTTGCTGTAGCCTTTACAACTTTGTAATTACATATGTTTACCAAAAATGCAAAGATTTTCATCAGTGGCCAAAAGAGTAAAAATTGCTCTTTTCGAACTTGTCTTTAAGTCCTTAATCAATCAAAACAAATTTGGTCTTGATGCAATCTTGAGACCCTGTAGGTAAATAATTATCAAAAAAATCTTGACATTTTAACTATTTGAGGCCCATAAACCTTGATCAAACATATACGTGAAAGCCTTTTCAGAGTTATTTGGCCAAAACTCTGTCAAAGTTTAAAACATGCCAAAACTGTTGAAGCTACTAATTAACAATGACATTTGAAGCACATGTGCCAAGTATGAGCCAAATAAGTCTTCAGTAGGCTCTACAGTGAAAAAATAACTATTTTCAATTTATTCTATTTATCGCTATTTTCCAACCTAAATGGACAGAAGACAGGAACCTTTCACCCTATCAACACACAAATTTATACACATATATAGACTGATAATCTGATCTTGATTGCAAATTTTCAGCCAAATCGGACATGTTTTGCCTCTACAACGGCTGGAAAACTACAGCGATTTTGTAGGCCTCAAGCCTGTATTATCGCTTTTTTCAAATCTAAATTGACAGCAGTCAGGAACCTTTGACCCTATTGACACAGAAATTGACATGCATATATAGACTGATATTGTGATCTTGATTGCAAATTTTGAGCCAAATCAGATATTTTTTGCCTCTAATATGGCCAAAGAGCAACAGCCATTTTGTAGGCCATAAGCCTGTATTATCGCTTTTTTCAAGCCTAAATGGACAGAAGTCAGGAACCTTTGACCCTATCAACACACAAATTTACAAACATATATATACAGAGCACTTGATCATGAGTACCAATTTTGAGCCCAATCGGACTTTTCCTCTCTTTGTAATAAATAGAAACACACTGACAGGGAATGTTCTGTCTTACTTATAGAGTGATAGATTTCCAGCAGGTTATATGTGGTCTCTTGCTGCGCTCTGGTGGTCATTTGGTGAACAGCTACAGGTGAATTATTCTAAATTAAAGCTCTGCTGAACTTATTCAATCTTGCTTGTCTTGCTTAATTGAACATATTTATCCTTCTTGTTCATGATGGTCAGCCACCTGGGTCATTCTTGTTTATGCTCCACCCACTTAATTTTTTTTTAAATTTGCATAATATGCAAAACCTACTTATGACATCTTGTCTTTGGATCCTTGACCAATCATGACATGTTTGGTGTCAAACAGTTCAGCAGAGCTTACTCCTCAATAATTATTAAAAAAATCTTTACATTTATAAACAATATGGCCGCCATATGCAACTGAGTTCTACCATGGTGCAGTAAAATGTCTTTAACACTTATAACTTTTGAATGCTTAACCTGACACTAATACCACTGCAGTCCTTTGATCATTACACGATTCTCAGATACCCTGTCAGTTTAAGTAGACATACACCCCCCCAGGGGGCGGAGCCAATGCTCGATAGCTGTTTCTCTAGAACCATACAAGCTATCAAGGTCGTCCTTGCCAATTATCATCTATGGCCCATGCACTAATGGTACACCAAATGAAAATTTGATATGGACACTTTTGTGGTCACTATTAGCCAATCACATTCCAGCAAGCTTTTGACAGGCTGAATGTCAATCAGGTCAAAACTTATGTACTATTATTGATATTATTGGTTATTAATATGTGCCCTTGTCATGCCTCACTGCTAGGCTCTCCGAATGCCCACTAGAGTGCAGCAAGAGACCACATAAAACCTCCTGAACACTACAGCTCAATTTATCAATGCATTTCAACTAGTTTACTCACACCACTCATCTAGCATTGCCATTATGGTCTTTATGGTCACGCTGGTCACCTAGCTTGGTTATGCTGCCCATCCAGCTAGGTCATTCTGGTCATTCACATTGGTCATTATGGTCCTGCTGGTCATTCAGCTTTGTCATCATAGCAATGCTGGTCATCCAGCTTGGTCATACTGGCCAAACACCTTTGCCATGCTGGTCATCCAGTTTGGTGATGGCAGTCAACCAGCAACATGTTTTAAGCCTAACTGGCCTCCAGGGGCTTCTTTGTCTGTAACGCTCGAACCCCGTAAATCGCCGCTTGCGGCTATATTTATTATAGTTCTTATTCTTTTTCTGCCATAGAAGTGATTGGGCAGAAGAAACCGTAAGGCCTACAGGGCTGAGACTTGGTCATATGGTAGTACTTCTCACCGCTACTCAGATTCAAAAGATGAGCCCGATCGGCCTCAAGGGGGCGCTATGGCGAAGGTCAACGCGTTTGGCCTCGTAACTCCTACGCCCTGATAGCTAGATCAAAAATTCTTGCATTATATGATTCCTTGGTTAATGGCAAATCAAAAAGGTCAATAGAACCACTAAGCTCCGCCCACTTAGATTTTTTGCTATTTAGCATAATATGCAAAACCTACTTTTGAGAACTTGTCCTAGGGTCATTGACCAATCCTGTCATATTTGGTGTCAAACAACTCAGCAGAGTCCCAACCTCAATAATTATCGAAAAAATTGAGAAATTTTTAAACAATATGGCCGCCATATGCAAATTAATCTTACCGTGGCACACCCAAATTTACTCTAACAGCTGTAACTTTTGAATGCTTAAACCTACACTAATGCCACTTTACAATTTTGATGCCAACATGATTCTGAGGTAGCCCGTCAATCTGTGTAGACATACGCCCCCAGGGGGCGGAGCCAAAACTAAAAATCTGTTTCTCAGGAACCGTACAAGCTATGAAGCTCTCCTTTGGCATGTATCATCTATGGCCTATGTCCTAATGTTTTACAGAAGGAAAATTTGATATGCAAATTTTTGCAATCGTTATTAGCCAATCAGATTCCAGCAAGCTTTTGACAGGCTAAACAATGACCAATCAGGACGCTACTTATACCCTACATGTATCTCAGGGCCTTCTATCATCCATTAAAATATGGCGTTGATTGGCCTCAAGGGGGCGCTATAGCAGAAAATCAGTTATATCTAAAGGTACAAGTGGCCTACGCTTGTTATTCTTTTTTACTTGTATACTTTGCTGTAGCCTTTACAACTTTGTAATTACATATGTTTATCAAAAATGCAAAGATTTTCATCAGTGGCCAAAAGAGTAAAAATTGCTCTTTTCGAACTTGTCTTTAAGTCCTTAATCAATCAAAACAAATTTGGTCTTGATGCAATCTTGAGACCCTGTAGGTAAATAATTATCAAAAAAATCTTGACATTTTAACTATTTGAGGCCCATAAACCTTGATCAAACATGTACGTGAAAGCCTTTTCAGAGTTATTTGGCCAAAACTCTGTCAAAGTTTAAAACATGCCAAAACTGTTGAAGCTACTAATTAACAATGACATTTGAAGTACATGTGCCAAGTATGAGCCAAATAAGCCTTCAGTAGGCTCTACAGTGAAAAAATAACTATTTTCAATTTATTCTATTTATCGCTATTTTCCAACCTAAATGGACAGAAGACAGGAACCTTTCACCCTATCAACACACAAATTTATACACATATATAGACTGATAATCTGATCTTGATTGCAAATTTTCAGCCAAATCGGACATGTTTTGCCTCTACAACGGCTGGAAAACTACAGCGATTTTGTAGGCCTCAAGCCTGTATTATCGCTTTTTTCAAATCTAAATGGACAGAAGTCAGGAACCTTTGACCCTATTGACACAGAAATTGACATACATATATAGACTGATATTGTGATCCTGATTGAGCCAAATCAGATATTTTTTGCATCTAATATGGCCAAAGAGCAACAGCCATTTAGTAGGCCATAAGCCTGTATTATCACTTTTTTCAAACCTAAATGGTCAGAAGTCAGGAACCTTTGACCCTATCAACACACAAATTTACATACATGTATATACAGACCACTTGATCATGAGTACCAATTTGGAGCCCAATCGGACTTTTCTTCTCTTTTTAATAAATAGAAACACACTGATAGGGAATGTTCTGTCTTTCTGATAGAGTGATAGATTTCCAGCAGGTTATATGTGGTCTCTTGCTGCGCTCTGGTGGTCATTTGGTGAAACAGCTACAGGTGATTTATTCTAAATTAAAGCTCTGCTGAACTTATTTAATCTTGCTTGTCTTGCTTAATTGAACATATTTATCCTTCTTGTTCATGCTGGTCAGCCGCCTGGGTCATTCTTGTTTATGCTCCACCCACTTATTTTTTTTATAAATTTGCATAATATGCAAAAAATACTTTTGAGATCTTGTCCTTTGATCCTTGACCAATCATGACATGTTTGGTGTCAAACAGTTCAGCAGAGCTTACTCCTCAATAATTATTTAAAAAATCTTTACATTTATAAACAATATGGCCGCCATATGCAAATGAGTTCTACCATGGTGCAGTAAAATGTCTTTAACACTTATAACTTTTGAATGCTTAACCTGACACTAATACCACTTCAGTCCTTTGATCATTACATGATTCTCAGATACCCTGTCAGTATAAGTAGACATACACCCCCCCAGGGGGCGGGGCCAATGCTCGATAGCTGTTTCTCTAGAACCATACAAGCTATCAAGGTCATCCTAGCCAATTATCATCTATGGCCCATGCACTAATGGTACACCAAATGAAAATTTGATATGGACACTTTTGTGGTCACTATTAGCCAATCACATTCCAGCAAGCTTTTAACAGGCGGAATGTTAATCAGGTCAAAACTTATATACTATATACGGGTTATTTATATGCCCTTTTTATGCCTTGTGTTTTTTCAATTTAAGAACTGAATTTGTTTCACCAAATGCCCACTAGAGTGCAGTAAGACGCCACATAAAACCTGATGAACACTACAGCTCAATTTATCAATGCTTTTCAACTAGTTTACTCACACCACTCATCTAGCATTGCCATTATGGTCTTTATGGTCACGCTGGTCACCCAGCTTGGTTATGCTGGCCATCCAGCTTGGTCATGCTGGCCATTCACAATGGTCATTATGGTCCTGCTGGTCATTCAGCTTTGTCCTCATAGTAATGGTGGTCTTCCAGCTTGGTCATACTGGCCAACCACCTTTGCCATGCTGGTCATCCAGTTTGGTCATTATGGTCTTCCAGCTTGGTCAATATGGTCAACAAGTTTGTCATCCAGATTAGTCATGCTGGTAATCTAGCTTGGTCTTCACGGTCATGCTGGTCATCCTCATCCAGTTTGGCGATGCCGGTCAACCGGCAACATGTTTTAAGCCTAACTGGCCTCCAGGGGTCTCTTTGCCTGTAACGCTCGAACCCCGTAAATCGCCGCTTGCGGCTATATTTATTATTATTATTAGGGGTTCGAGCACGTAGTGCTAGAAACCCTATTGTAATTGTTCTGATTATTATTATTATTATTATTAGGGGTTCGAGCACGTAGTGCTAGAAACCCTATTGTAATTGTTCTGATTATTATTATTATTAGGGGTTCGAGCACGTAGTGCTAGAAACCCTATTGTAATTGTTCTGATTATTATTATTATTATTATTATTATTATTATTATAGTTCTTATTCTTTTTCTGCCATAGAAGTGATTGGGCAGAAGAAACCGTAAGGCCTACAGGGCTGAGACTTGGTCATATGGTAGTACTTCTCACCGCTACTCAGATTCAAAAGATGAGCCCGATCGGCCTCAAGGGGGCGCTATGGCGAAGGTCAACGCGTTTGGCCTCGTAACTCCTACGCCCTGATAGCTAGAGCAAAAATTCTTGCATTATATGATTCCTTGGTTAATGGCAAATCAAAAAGGTCAATAGAACCACTAAGCTCCGCCCACTTAGATTTTTTGCTATTTAGCATAATATGCAAAACCTACTTTTGAGAACTTGTCCTAGGGTCATTGACCAATCCTGTCATATTTGGTGTCAAACAACTCAGCAGAGTCCCAACCTCAATAATTATCGAAAAAATTGAGAAATTTTTAAACAATATGGCCGCCATATGCAAATTTATCTTACCGTGGCACACCCAAATTTACTCTAACAGCTGTAACTTTTGAATGCTTAAACCTACACTAATGCCACTTTACAACTTTGATGCCAACACGATTCTGAGGTAGCCCGTCAATCTGTGTAGACATACGCCCCCAGGGGGCGGAGCCAAAGCTAAAAATCTGTTTCTCAGGAACCGTACAAGCTATGAAGCTCTCCTTTGGCGTGTATCATGTATGGCCTATGTCCTAATGTTTTACAAAAGGAAAATTTGATATGCAAATTTTTGCGATCGTTATTAGCCAATCAGATTCAAGCAAGCTTTTGACAGGCTAAACAATGACCAATCAGGACGATACTTATACCCTACATGTATCTCAGGGCCTTCTATCATCCATTAAAATATGGCGTTGATTGGCCTCAAGGGGGCGCTATAGCAGAAAATCAGTTATATCTAAAGGTACAAGTGGCCTAGGCTTGTTATTCTTTTTTATTTGTATACTTTGCTGTAGCCTTTACAACTTTGTAATTACATATGTTTACCAAAAATGCAAAGATTTTCATCAGTGGCCAAAAGAGTAAAAATTGCTCTTTTCGAACTTGTCTTTAAGTCCTTAATCAATCAAAACAAATTTGGTCTTGATGCAATCTTGAGACCCTGTAGGTAAATAATTATCAAAAAAATCTTGACATTTTAACTATTTGAGGCCCATAAACCTTGATCAAACATGTACGTGAAAGCCTTTTCAGAGTTATTTGGCCAAAACTCTGTCAAAGTTTAAAACATGCCAAAACTGTTGAAGATACTAATTAACAATGACATTTGAAGCACATGTGCCAAGTATGAGCCAAATAAGTCTTCAGTAGGCTCTACAGTGAAAAAATAACTATTTTCAATTTATTCTATTTATCGCTATTTTCCAACCTAAATGGACAGAAGACAGGAACCTTTCACCCTATCAACACACAAATTTATACACATATATAGACTGATAATCTGATCTTGATTGCAAATTTTCAGCCAAATCGGACATGTTTTGCCTCTACAACGGCTGGAAAACTACAGCGATTTTGTAGGCCTCAAGCCTGTATTATCGCTTTTTTCAAATCTAAATGGACAGAAGTCAGGAACCTTTGACCCTATTGACACAGAAATTGACATACATATAAAGACTGATATTGTGATCTTGATTGCAAATTTTGAGTCAAATCAGATATTTTTTGCCTCTAATATGGCCAAAGAGCAACAGCCATTTTGTAGGCCATAAGCCTGTATTATCACTTTTTTCAAACCTAAATGGTCAGAAGTCAGGAACCTTTGACCCTATCAACACACAAATTTACATACATGTATATACAGACCACTTGATCATGAGTACCAATTTGGAGCCCAATCGGACTTTTCTTCTCTTTTTAATAAATAGAAACACACTGATAGGGAATGTTCTGTCTTACTTATAGAGTGATAGAGTTCCAGCAGGTTATATGTGGTCTCTTGCTGCGCTCTGGTGGTCATTTGGTGAAACAGCTACAGGTGAATTGTTCTAAATTAAAGCTCTGCTGAACTTATTCAATCTTGCTTGTCTTGCTTAATTGAACATATTTATCCTTCTTGTTCATGATGGTCAGCCACCTGGGTCATTCTTGTTTATGCTCCACCGACTTAATTTTTTTTTTAATTTGCATAATATGCAAAACCTACTTTTGAGATCTTGTCCTTGGATCCTTGACCAATCATGACATGTTTGGTGTCAAACAGTTCAGCAGAGCTTACTCCTCAATAATTATTAAAAAAATGTTTACATTTATAAACAATATGGCCGCCATATGCAAATGAGTTCTACAATGGTGCAGTAAAATGTCTTTAACACTTATAACTTTTGAATGCTTAACCTGACACTAATACCACTTCAGTCCTTTGATCATTACATGATTCTCAGATACCCTGTCAGTTTAAGTAGACATACACCCCCAGGGGGCGGGGCCAATGCTCGATAGCTGTTTCTCTAGAACCATACAAGCTATCAAGGTCATCCTAGCCAATTATCATCTATGGCCCATGCACTAATGGTACACCAAATGAAAATTTGATATGGACACTTTTGTGGTCACTATTAGCCAATCACATTCCAGCAAGCTTTTAACAGGCGGAATGTTAATCAGGTCAAAACTTATATACTATATACGGGTTATTTATATGCCCTTTTTATGCCTTGTGTTTTTTCAATTTAAGAACTGAATTTGTTTCACCAAATGCCCACTAGAGTGCAGTAAGACACCACATAAAACCTGATGAACACTACAGCTCAATTTATCAATGCTATTCAACTAGTTTACTCACACCACTCATCTAGCATTGCCATTATGGTCTTTATGGTCACGCTGGTCACCCAGCTTGGTTATGCTGGCCATCCAGCTTGGTCATGCTGGCCATTCACATTGGTCATTATGGTCCTGCTGGTCATTCAGCTTTGTCCTCATAGTAATGGTGGTCTTCCAGCTTGGTCATACTGGCCAACCACCTTTGCCATGCTGGTCATCCAGTTTGGTCATTATGGTCTTCCAGCTTGGTCAATATGGTCAACAAGTTTGTCATCCAGATTAGTCATGCTGGTAATCTAGCTTGGTCTTCACGGTCATGCTGGTCATCCTCATCCAGTTTGGCGATGCCGGTCAACCAGCAACATGTTTTAAGCCTAACTGGCCTCCAGGGGCCTCTTTGTCTGTAACGCTCGAACCCCGTAAATCGCCGCTTGCGGCTATATTTAGGGGTTCGAGCACGTAGTGCTAGAAACCCTATTGTAATTGTTCTGATTATTATTATTATTATTATTATTATTATTATTATTATTATTATTATTCTTATTCTTTTTCTGCCATAGAAGTGATCGGGCAGAAGAAACCGTAAGGCCTACAGGGCTGAGACTTGGTCATATGGTAGTACTTCTCACCGCTACTCAGATTCAAAAGATGAGCCCGATCGGCCTCAAGGGGGCGCTATGGCGAAGGTCAACGCGTTAGGCCTCGTAACTGCCACGCCCTGATAGCTAGAGCAAAAATTCTTGCATTATATGATTCCTTGGTTAATGGCAAATCAAAAAGGTCAATAGAACCACTAAGCTCCGCCCACTTAGATTTTTTGCTATTTAGCATAATATGCAAAACCTACTTTTGAGAACTTGTCCTAGGGTCATTGACCAATCCTGTCATATTTGGTGTCAAACAACTCAGCAGAGTCCCAACCTCAATAATTATCAAAAAAATTGTGAAATTTGTAAACAATATGGCCGCCATATGCAAATTAATCTTACCGTGGCACACCCAAATTTACTCTAACAGCTGTAACTTTTGAATGCTTAAACCTACACTAATGCCACTTTAGACCGTTGATGCCAACATGATTCTGAGGTAGCCCGTCAATCTGTGTAGACATACGCCCCCAGGGGGCGGAGCCAAAGCTAAAAATCTGTTTCTCAGGAACCGTACAAGCTATGAAGCTCTCCTTTGGCATGTATCATCTATGGCCTATGTCCTAATGTTTTACAGAAGGAAAATTTGATATGCAAATTTTTGCGATCGTTATTAGCCAATCAGGTTCCAGCAAGCTTTTGACATGCTAAACAATGACCAATCAGGACGATACTTATACCCTACATGTATCTCAGGGCCTTCTATCATCCATTAAAATATGGCGTTGATTGGCCTCAAGGGGGCGCTATAGCAGAAAATCAGTTATATCTAAATGTACAAGTGGCCTAGGCTTGTTATTCTTTTTTAGTTGTATACTTTGCTGTAGCCTTTACAACTTTGTAATTACATATATTTACCAAAAATGGAAAGATTTTCATCAGTGGCCAAAAGAGTAAAAATTGCTCTTTTCGAACTTGTCTTTAAGTCCTTAATCAATCAAAATAACTTTGGTCTTGATGCAATCTTGAGACCCTGTAGGTAAATAATTATCAAAAAAATCTTGACATTTTAACTATTTGAGGCCCATAAACCTTGATCAAACATGTACGTGAAAGCCTTTTCAGAGTTATTTGGCCAAAACTCTGTCAAAGTTTAAAACATGCCAAAACTGTTGAAGCTACTAATTAACAATGACATTTGAAGCACATTTGCCAAGTATGAGCCAAATAAGTCTTCAGTAGGCTCTACAGTGAAAAAATAACTATTTTCAATTTATTCTATTTATCGCTATTTTCCAACCTAAATGGACAGAAGACAGGAACCTTTCACCCGATCAACACACAAATTTATACACATATATAGACTGATAATCTGATCTTGATTGCAAATTTTCAGCCAAATCGGACATGTTTTCCCTCTACAACGGCTGGAAAACTACAGCGATTTTGTAGGCCTCAAGCCTGTATTATCGCTTTTTTCAAACCTAAATGGACATAAGTCAGGAACCTTTGACCCTATCGACACAGAAATTGACATACATATATAGACTGATATTGTGATCTTGATTGCAAATTTTGAGCCAAATCAGATATTTTTTGCCTCTAATATGGCCAAAGAGCAACAGCCATTTTGTAGGCCATAAGCCTGTATTATCGCTTTTTTCAAACCTAAATGGACAGAAGTCAGGAACCTTTGACCCTATCAACACACAAATTTACACACATATATATGCAGACCACTTGATCATGACTACCAATTTGGAGCCCAATCGGACTTTTCTTCTCTTTTTAATAAATAGAAACACACTGATAGGGAATGTTCTGTCTTACTTATAGAGTGATAGATTTCCAGCAGGTTATATGTGGTCTCTTGCTGCGCTCTGGTGGTCATTTGGTGAAACAGCTACATTTGAATTATTCTAAATTAAAGCTCTGCTGAACTTATTTAATCATTTTTGTCTTGCTTAATTGAACATATTTATCCTTCTTGGTCATGCTAGTCAGCCACCTGGGTCATTCTTATTTATGCTCCACCCACTTAATTTTTTTTAAATTTGCATAATATGCAAAACCTACTTTTGAGATCTTGTCTTTGCCTCCTTGACCAATCATGACATGTTTGGTGTCAAACAGTTCAGCAGAGCTTACTCCTCAATAATTATTAAAAAAAATCTTTACATTTATAAACAATATGGCCGCCATATGCAAATTAGTTTTACCATGGTGCAGTAAAATGTCTTTAACACTTATAACTTTTGAATGCTTAACCTGACACTAATACCACTTCAGTCCTTTGATCATTACATGATTCTCAGATACCCTGTGGGTTTAAGTAGACATACACCGCCCCAGGGGGCGGGGCCAATGCTCGATAGCTGTTTCTCTACAACCATACAAGCTATCAAGGTCATCCTTGCCAATTATCATCTATGGCCCATGCACTAATGGTACACCAAATGAAAATTTGATATGGACACTTTTGTGGTCACTATTAGCCAATCACATTCCAGCAAGCTTTTGACAGGCAGAATGTTTATCAGGTCAAAACTTATACACTATATATGGGTTATTTATATGCCCTTTTTATGCCTTGTGTTTTTTGAATTTAAGAACTGAAGTTGTTTCACCAAATGCCCACTAGAGTGCAGCAAGACACCACATAAAACCTGATGAACACTACAGCTCAATTTATCAATGCTTTTCAACTAGTTTACTCACACCACTCATCTAGCATTGTCATTTTGGTCTTTATGGTCACGCTGGTTACCCAGCTTGGTTATCCAGTTTGGTGATGACGGTCAACCAGCAACAGGTTTTAAGCCTAACTGGCCTCCAGGGGCCTCTTTGCCTGTGACGCTCGAACCCCGTAAATCGCCGCTTGCGGCTATATTTATTATTATTCTTATTCTTTTTCTGCCATAGAAGTGATTGGGCAGAAGAAACCGTAAGAATCCGTGTATCATTCGTTCATTTGATATTCAATTGAGAATCAAAATCGGAAAATTAAAAAACCAATTCGTTTTTTCGTTTTTTCGTTTTTGAATATAATACCAAAAAACGAATAACGGCTTGTATTTTGTATTTTTATTTGGTTATCCAAACAAAAATTGGAAATTTAAAAAACGGACCAGGAGCCGAATTTGATTTTGATTTTGAACTTGACCCATTTGTGTGCCCCGGAAGTTACTGATTTGTTTATTCTTGGTGGGTTTCTGTTGCGCGGGAGTTCACTGCAGTGTTATCTACACAGTCTGTATTGCTGTAGGCTTTGGATGGAGTTGAGGATGGAGAGTTTTATCTTGTTCAGAGGAACTAAACGCGTTGCAGTGAAAGAAGACGATATGACAACAGAAAAAATCGGCAGGATCTTTCAGGTGTTTGTCTAACGTTCCGTAGCTAAATGTCATATTTAGTTAATACCTTCAAAAAGATCTTTAATTAGGCCAGAATGTGGTTCCAGTCCGGCCATGCTGCCTACAGCAATACAGACTGTGTAGATAACACTGCAGTGAACTCCCGCGCAACAGAAACCCACCAAGAATAAACAAATCAGTAACTTCCAGGGCACACAAATGGGTCAAGTTCAAAATCAAAATCAAATTCGGCTCCTGGTCCGTTTTTTAAATTTCCAATTTTTGTTTGGATAACCAAATAAAAATACAAAATACAAGCCGTTATTCGTTTTTTGGTATTATATTCAAAAACGAAAAAACGAAAAAACGAATTGGTTTTTTAATTTTCCGATTTTGATTCTCAATTGAATATCAAATGAACGAATGATACACGGATTCGTAAGGCCTACAGGGCTGAGACTTGGTCATATGGTAGTACTTCTCACCGCTACTCAGATTCAAAAGATGAGCCCGATCGGCCTCAAGGGGGCGCTATGGCGAAGGTCAACGCGTTTGGCCTCGTAACTCCTACGCCCTGATAGCTAGAGCAAAAATTCTTGCATTATATGATTCCTTGGTTAATGGCAAATCAAAAAGGTCAATAGAACCACTAAGCTCCGCCCACTTAGATTTTTTGCTATTTAGCATAATATGCAAAACCTACTTTTGAGAACTTGTCCTAGGGTCATTGACCCATCCTGTCATATTTGGTGTCAAACAACTCAGCAGAGTCCCAAGCTCAATAATTATCGAAAAAATTGAGAATTTTTTAAACAATATGGCCGCCATATGCAAATTAATCTTACCGTGGCACACCCAAATTTACTCTAACAGCTGTAACTTTTGAATGCTTAAACCTACACTAATGCCACTTAACAACTTTGATGCCAACATGATTCTGAGGTAGCCCGTCAATCTGTGTAGACATACGCCCCCAGGGGGCGGAGCCAAAGCTAAAAATCTGTTTCTCAGGAACCGTACAAGCTATGAAGCTCTCCTTTGGCATGTATCATCTATGGCCTTTGTCCTAATGTTTTACAGAAGGAAAATTTGATATGCAAATTTTTGCAATCGTTATTAGCCAATCAGGTTCCAGCAAGCTTTTGCCAGGCTAAACAATGACCAATCAGGACGATACTTATACACTACATGTATCTCAGGGCCTTCTATCATCCATTAAAATATGGCGTTGATTGGCCTCAAGGGGGCGCTATAGCAGAAAATCAGTTATATCTAAAGGTACAAGTGGCCTAGGCTTGTTATTCTTTTTTAGTTGTATACTTTGCTGTAGCCTTTACAACTTTGTAATTACATATGTTTACCAAAAATGCAAAGATTTTCATCAGTGGCCAAAAGAGTAAAAATGTCTCTTTTCGAACTTGTCTTTAAGTCCTTAATCAATCAAAACAAATTTGGTCTTGATGCAATCTTGAGACCCTGTAGGTAAATAATTATCAAAAAAATCTTGACATTTTAACTATTTGAGGCCCATAAACCTTGATCAAACATGTACGTGAAAGCCTTTTCAGAGTTATTTGGCCAAAACTCTGTCAAAGTTTAAAACATGCCAAAACTGTTGAAGCTACTAATTAACAATGACATTTGAAGTACATGTGCCAAGTATGAGCCAAATAAGTCTTCAGTAGGCTCTACAGTGAAAAAATAACTATTTTCAATTTATTCTATTTATCGCTATTTTCCAACCTAAATGGACAGAAGACAGGAACCTTTCAGCCTATCAACACACAAATTTATACACATATATAGACTGATAATCTGATCTTGATTGCAAATTTTCAGCCAAATCGGACATGTTTTGCCTCTACAACGGCTGGAAAACTACAGCGATTTTGTAGGCCTCAAGCCTGTATTATCGCTTTTTTAAAACCTAAATGGACAGAAGTCAGGAACCTTTGACCCTATTGACACAGAAATTGACATACATATATAGACTGATATTGTGATCTTGATTGCAAATTTTGAGCCAAATCAGATATTTTTTGCCTCTAATATGGCCAAAGAGCAACAGCCATTTTGTAGGCCATAAGCCTGTATTATCGCTTTTTTCAAGCCTAAATGGACAGAAGTCAGGAACCTTTGACCCTATCAACACACAAATTCACACACATATATATACAGACCACTTGATCATGAGAACCAATTTTGAGCCCAATCGGACTTTTCCTCTCTTTGTAATAAATAGAAACACACTGATAGGGAATGTTCTGTCTTACTTATAGAGTGATAGATTTCCAGCAGGTTATATGTGGTCTCTTGCTGCGCTCTGGTGGTCATTTGGTGAAACAGCTACAGGTGAATTATTCTAAATTAAAGCTCTGCTGAACTTATTTAATCTTGCTTGTCTTGCTTAATTGAACATATTTATCCTTCTTGGTCATGCTACTCAGCCACCTGGGTCATTCTTGTTTATGCTCCACCCACTTATTTATTTTTTTATAAATTTGCATAATATGCAAAAAATACTTTTGAGATCTTGTCCTTGGATCCTTGACCAATCATGACATGTTTGGAGTCAAACAGTTCAGCAGAGCTTACTCCTCAATAATTATTTAAAAAATCTTTACATTTATAAACAATATGGCCACCATATGCAAATGAGTTCTACCATGGTGCAGTAAAATCTCTTTAACACTTATAACTTTTGAATGCTTAACCTGACACTAATACCACTTCAGTCCTTTGATCATTACATGATTCTCAGATACCCTGTCAGTTTAAGTAGACATACACCCCCCCAGGGGGCGGGGCCAATGCTCGATAGCTGTTTCTCTAGAACCATACAAGCTATCAAGGTCATCCTAGCCAATTATCATCTATGGCCCATGCACTAATGGTACACCAAATGAAAATTTGATATGGACACTTTTGTGGTCACTATTAGCCGATCACATTCCAGCAAGCTTTTAACAGGCGGAATGTTAATCAGGTCAAAACTTATATACTATATACGGGTTATTTATATGCCCTTTTTATGCCTTGTGTTTTTTCAATTTAAGAACTGAATTTGTTTCACCAAATGCGCACTAGAGTGCAGTAAGACACCACATAAAACCTGATGAACACTACAGCTCAATTTATCAATGCTTTTCAACTAGTTTACTCACACCACTCATCTAGCATTGCCATTATGGTCTTTATGGTCACGCTGGTCACCCAGCTTGGTTATGCTGGCCATCCAGCTTGGTCATCCTGGCTATTCACATTGGTCATTATGGTCCTGCTGGTCATTCAGCTTTGTCCTCATAGTAATGGTGGTCTTCCAGCTTGGTCATACTGGCCAACCACCTTTGCCATGCTGGTCATCCAGTTTGGTCATTATGGTCTTCCAGCTTGGTCAATATGGTCAACAAGTTTGTCATCCAGATTAGTCATGCTGGTAATCTAGCTTGGTCTTCACGGTCATGCTGGTCATCCTCATCCAGTTTGGCGATGCCGGTCAACCGGCAACATGTTTTAAGCCTAACTGGCCTCCAGGGGTCTCTTTGCCTGTAACGCTCGAACCCCGTAAATCGCCGCTTGCGGCTATATTTTATTACTGTATTTTTCTGACTTTAAAGTGCACCTAAAATCCTTTAATTTTCTCAAAAATCGTCAGTGCGCCTTATAATCCAGTGTGCCCTATGTATGTCAGGTTGTAAGGAGCAGTTAAGACACTCTGCTGAAGTACAGCGTTATACAGGAGTTTCTGTTCAGTTGTCCAGCACCGAGACTTGAGACAGGAGCAGTATTAGCATTAGCCGCTAACCATGCTAAGCGCTAGCTCTTTTGCAATTCAGTGGTGAATATCATCAGCCTGTACCCTGCTGCTAACCCGGGATAACGCTGCTGGAGCAGTATTAGCATTAACCGCTAACTACGCTAAGCGCAATCTCTTTCGCCGTTCAGTGGTGAGTATTATCAGCCTGTACCCTGCTGCTAACCCTGAATAACACTGCTGGAGCAGTATTAGCATTAGCCACTAACCGCACTACACACACACACACACACAGTGTGGGTCAGTGTGTTGTAACTGCTGTGGGCACTTCTAACAAAAGGCACAAACTACAAACAGCACTGTCCAGCTCCGGTGATTTGTGAGTCTGCTGTCCGAGTCGCAAACCAGCACACACACACACACAAAAAGGGCGAGTTAAGGACAGCTCTCAAGTTGCAACTACCCCTCTTTAGTCTGCTTAGGGATGGACACGTTATCAGGTCTAATAAATCAATAAAACATAAAATATAAAAATATAATACATTTTAAATACAAATAAATAAATCCTACAAAACAGATAAACATTGGGAAAAAGACAAAAAAATTAAATAAAATAATACTAAAAAACAAACAAACTATTGTGGTGTGGCTGTTAGTCCACTGGCTGGCACCCAGCTCTCTGCCAGGACACACACACACACACACACACACACACACACACACACTCTTCTGAGCGGTCTTCTGAGGACACTATGCTGCCTCTCACACCGGGGGTGTTATGAACCCATGTGTTGAATTATGCAGCCTTTATAGAGCATTACACAGAACTAGAGAGCATATGCTACGTTCCTGTAATGTATTGAAGTCTGTCAGAAGTTTTGGGTTATATGAATATATGCTTGTTGCAGTGTATTTTAATCTGTGAGAATGAACATTTGAATCACAGGAAGATTGAGAATCTTTCAGGGTGCATGGTGCACATGCTGATGAAAAGGACAGTCAGGCACTGCCATTACTGTTTTCTACAGGTCACTTAAAAACCTTGTCTTGAATAAAACCACACATAGTCTGATGTGAACAGGGTAGGTAAGAGTGTTCCAGAGTGTGCTCACATGGACACTTACACACTGAAGCTGTTTCACAAGATAACATTCACAAGCAATGTAAATCTGGATGGGTGTGCATAGATCTGTATACACTGATCTAATCTGCCACAATCCTCCTAACACCTTTGTTTCCTTCCTTTCAGTTTTTTCCTTCCTCTTTCCCATGTTTTAAGATGTCCTGCTCTTGCTGTTCTGTCCAGACTCTGCCGGCCTCACTGTTCACTGCAATGTTGTCCTGCTTTGGATTCATTCACAGCACTAGATTAGGGATGCACCGAAAATTTGGCAACCGAATATATTTACCCAAAAAGCACTTTGAGTTTTGGTGTAAATAAGTAAAGGGCCCTATTTTAGTGATCTATAGTGCTGCTCGTCAGCGTCAGTGTGTTTCGTAGCATAGCGGCGGAAAAAGTACACCTTGCACAGATAGAAGTGCATGGGTGTGTTTTAGGGTCATAGGGTGTAACATGCAATAAATGGGTGTGTTGCCCTTCCCTTTAAGAGCCAGGTGCCCTCTGACTTTGGTGGATCGCTATTTTAATGGCACAGCACTTCTGCACTTCTCAGCAGACACTGTAAAGGTGTGCTAGCAGCTCATTTACAGGAACAGTAATGTTATTTTACACAATATTTTCAGCTCTACTTGCAGAAATTAAAGATAATGAGCACAAGACAAAGTACATGTAGGAAATGCAATTTATTAAGTGGAATTTATTCATCAAACCCTGCTAAAACGGTGTTCTGTAGTCTTTAGATAAATGTTTCATTTTGTGAGGTTTTGGTCGAAAATTTTAACTGTGGTGCATACCTACTCTAGATACTTAACATGCACCAAACAGGTTCATAATTCACAACTTGCTGTGCCTTTAACCATAGCTTTAACCCTAGCTCAGTTGTACTGTTTATGTTGTGCTATCTGTGTCTACCAGAGGGAGACAGAATTTTAACACATTTAAATTACTGCTGGGTGGTATATCAGATCCACCAGTATACTTGAGGGGAAGTTAAAACCGGTATGCGTGTATAATACAGCTGGAGCAGTAGCTGTGTAGAACAACACCACCAAAGAAGCAAATACAGCTTGCTAGCTAATGCTAGCCAGTTAGCATAACAAGCTATCACACTGGAGTGAGGGTAGCTCAGCTCTGTGGAGTCAAACACTCCATCCTGCCTGAAGAAACATGAGAACAGATTTTGGTAGTAACTATAGCCCTGCTTAAATATATTAATACTGTAGCTCGAAGAACAATATTAATCCACATTAAACTGAATTTATTTGTTAAATTGTTATTAAGTTGTTGCCGTATCTCTTTTTAAGGTCTACATTTTAAGGATTTACATCCTTCTGACATGCTGACCCTGAAGTCTGATTTCTTCATATACTGTGTACTTTTGTGGGACAAGGTAAAGCCTTAATTTAAGACCTATGTGTTTTATATTATATATATATATATATATATATATATATATATATATATATATATATATATATATATATATACTTCTAACAGTAAAGTAAGTCACAAACTTACATTAAAGCCCAGTCATGCAAAAAATAAACAAATAAATATACAAACAAACAAATAAATAAAAATACAGGAGATGTAACATAAAACTGTCCGAATCTTGAAAGATACCATGACATTTTTGGTCATACCGCTCAGCACTAATTTGGATTAAACTGAATTAAATCTAAAGGAGAGGTGTAGATCAGTATACAGTGTGCTGCTGTGAGTGTGTGTTGGTACGTACGAGGTGGAGTTGATGGTGGTATAGCCTGAGGGACACTCTGGGATGCACGCCCCCTGGTGGATGACATACTCGTAGCACTCGCCGCCTTTTCCCTGCTTGCCCTGCTTGCACCTGTTGTGCAGGGCCTGGCAGAAGGCGAAGTCCACACACCTCCAACCTTTAAATGTGTAGAAGCCAGCTGGGCACCTCTCCACACACTCCCCCTGGTGGAGGAAGTTCCTGCAGGCCACGCACTTTCTTGGAGAGCTTGGTTCCATGCAGCCACCCAGACACTGATCATGGCAGCACTGATTATCCTTAGTGCAGGCTCTGTGTTTACAGGACGACGGACACACTGTGGAGAAACGAGAGAAAAAAAAAAGAGGGATTAGAGCAGTGGTACTGTGAACATTACATAAACATTCTAATTTGATATTGAATAAATTCTTAGAGATAAGATTATGATTAGAATTTACTACTAATTTAAAATTTATGTTTACTTTTAAAACGATATAATTAAGTGTGACCTTCATGTACAACATAGCCAAGCCTTAAAAATCGACTGGGTTAATAAATAAAATAGACTAAAGGTTAATAAACTCATGTAAGGGTGTAAGGGTGCTTTTAAAGATAAATGTTGATAGTATGTCCAATACCATCCCACATGTTTTCAATCGTGGATATAAAAGCGTTCCCTCTGACAAGAGCTACCACTTGGATACAAGGATCAGCAGTTCCAATCCTGGATAATTCTACTAGTAATGTATTTCCGCCCTCCAAAAATAGCCTCTGGCTGGGGGAGTCCTAAAGAGTTGGTGGGGTAATTGGTCTCCAAATTGGGAAGATTTCATTCACTCTATGAAATTCGGACGCAACTATACACCATTTTTTTTTATAAAACAGCATGGTAATGAAATAAAGAAATAAAACACAGATCAATATAAACACAAAGAAGGAATTAAACCCCAGCTTTCTTTATCTCCCTGCATTGTGACATCCGCTGACAAAATGCCTGGGCACCACTGGACAGGACATTCCTTAAAGTCCTTAAAACTGGACTCATCTGCACGCAAGACACACTTACAGAGGGGCAGTGGATCTGTTATGCAACTCCTAAAATGGAGTAACCACATTCCTCTCTCTTGCTCGCTCTCTTTCTTTCTTTCTCTCTCTTTCTCTCTCTCTCTCCCTCTCTCTTTTTTCCCCTCCCACACACACACACACACACACACACACACACACAAGCACAGAAGCTCACAGCAGCCAACCATTTGACAACATGCTGGATTCTCTCCCCTGGATTCGAGGAAAACTCCAGAACGTTTACATATTTCCTTACCAGCACCCACACCCCTTCCCTACTCCACCCCGGCCCCCCAGCACAATGCTTTATTTGGTTATACATACAACCCATTAAAGGGCCCGTATGCTGCAAATAAACCCTTTAATGAACCAAGTTTCTACGCCTCTGAACCCACTGTTCACCCCTGCACTTCATCTCTGCAAAATGAGCCTTTGTGACCACATGATCATTTTCTGCATATTTACAGTGTCTATATACTCACTGAAGTTAAGGAACAGTCCTGATAGTGTCTGTAGAGTAAATGTATTTATGGTATTTAAGATTGAGAGTATTTACAGTTTGACTCATCTAGATTTCAATAGTGATTGTACTTGGCCTTAAAAGTATTTGTACTCTAATCTTCATTTAAATAGTAATCTGCCTTGAGATTATTTGTACTCAGACTCACCTAGATTTCAATAATAATTGTTCACAGCCTTCAGAGCTCAGCTTTCATAGTATTTGTAAGTCTGACATGTCTTGGTCTCTATGCTATTTGTATATGAAAAGATATTTTAAAGATATTAAATGTTTTTTGATAAAGCCCTGCTGCCCAGTGCACTTTACCCAATACTGTGTGTGTGTGTGTGTATGTTGCACATGCTCCCTCTTGCTCCCCATGTGGAGTTTATTTTTAACCGGTTCTCTCAGAGACTGTGTGTGTGTGTGTTTGGTAGATGAAGGTGAAACGTCTCTCTGCTGAATATAACTCTAAACTCCCCTCTGTGACCTCCACTCTTTATCTATTACTGCTCTCTCTCCTGCAGTCCTCTTTACATTGTTGTGTGTGTGTTCTGTAAAGATCTACACAAGTTTCTGAAAGGAGGAAATGCTCCCACAAAACGAGACAAGCCTGAGTACAAACCTAGGCTGAGACAATAAAAATCAATGAATAAAGTCAAGTGATGTCATACTGGGTCACTGTCCAATCAGGTACTTGTTACTATGCAGTTGCTAAGCACTGTTTGTTGCTTATCACTCTCTATAACTGGTCTAAGCGTGTTCCAGGTGTTCAGAGTTCTGTGTAGTCATAATAACGAACACATATCATATTATTTCCCAGCCCTGCACAGCGCTGCTGCTCAGCCAGTCCTGATCCGGCTCCAGAATGAAGAGAATCCAGTTCGGGTTCCAGCTGCAGCCACAGATCCACCCTCAGCCCTGAGCTGTGCATTGGCTGACTGAGGAACGCAGCCACTCACAGACTTCAATACTGACACACACACACACACACTAACAAACACAGTTTACACAGAGAAACAAAGCAGATCAGAGAGAGAAAAGGAGAGAAAAAGAGAAAGAAAAGAGGGAGGAAGAGATTTTCCTAATTTATTCCCCTGAAATAAAAACGGTGCCTTTAAAACGGATACATGTAAATACGTTTACTTATTATTGGTTGTCCTATTTCAAGAGAGGGAGTGGGTAAACCGTGTGTGTGTGTGTGTGTGTGTGTATACATATGTGAGAATGCGAGAGGGAAACAGTCAAATCTGAAAATCTGGTGGCTCTCAATTTTTGATCAAATGTCCCATCTAAAATAAACAGGTCATAAATTTGACTTAATAATGTCTTAATTCTGAAAAAGTAATACCAATAATTACTATAAATGGTAAATGTAACAATTAATTAAGTTTCAATGAATATGTAAAATTATAATAAATATATAATTGTAACCATATATTAACATAGCACACTCAGAACAATCATATTACCTTAATGAACTTTTCCTTTTTATCATTTTTTTTAATCATTGTCATACTTATTTGAATTAGAGAACATGGTCAGTGTGAGCTGAAGGTCTAGGTGGACGGTACAGGCTGCTCTGTCGGCTGAATGTAGGTCATGCTTTAACGTTAGCACTCCTCTGAGGGCGAGCGAGGGAGGGGGAACAGCATTAGTTAATAGAAAACAGCTCAACGTCTACACTCAGAAATGTCCACGTGCTGACCAGAGACTAACGGCTCTTTAGATGCACCTCCTCATAGCTCCACCACAAAACAGAAGAACAAACAGGCCTGAGCTCAGACTTCACTGAGGGGCAGAGTCTGTAAAACACTTCCTGAGTACCCTTTTAAACCTGCAGCAACACTTACAGAAGATCAGTCCAAGCTCAGATCTCCTAAACGCTGCTGCTGCTGACGCCATCAGAAGTCTCCGACAGTGGTAACTAGTGTTGCACTGATATAGTATTTGTATTATAGATACGGCCACTTACACACAGTATCGATATCGGCAATAGAGAGCACCAATACCATGAAGCAGTTACTGACTCTACTAGACGGCAGCTGACGAAAGCCAGCAGCATTGTCTGCAAATATCAATATTAATCGGCAACTATCGAGCACCTATAAAAAAGTAGCATCAGTATTGGTACTGGATGGGAAAGTGGTACTGGTGAATTCCCAGTAGTAACACTGCAGATAAACTCACTTAATTTTACTTCTGGTGGCCTTTTCTTAAACAAGGGCATTTGAATTTACAGCATGACCTTCACCCGAGTACAGCAGCTTTTCAAGTGTTGAGTGTGCCATCGGTTTTGGCACTCTGACCATCAAGACAGCTGTTCTATTCAGAACCATGGCACCTTAAAGAACCATTTTAATGCATAAATGTTTTCATTGCATTCATGCTTCTTTGCCTGGTTATAGAGTTCTGTTCTTTAAAGGAGAACTCCGGGGTGTAAAATGGGCTTTTGAATAGCACACCTCCATTCTCCCACAGTGTTCCGAGATTCAGAAATTTGACCAGTTTGTTCAGACTGGGTGACACAGGGCATAAATTGTCCTGATCAATCGCTTTTTTCACTGTTATCCAGACTACGTAGACTCCTCATAGCGTAGTAGCTGGCACCAGGAGTAATGGTGGTGCTCGGAAACTCGCATAATAGGACGTAAACAGTCATTTTTAATAAGCTTCTTGTGCACTTATTGTGCAGTTATGAATGCATCGTTTTAAACGTCAGGGCTCTCCGGATTCCAGCAAGGAGGTGTGGAGCTACTTTGAGCTGGATAACGGTAGAAAAAGTGTCACCCAGTCTGTAGGGTGTTTGGACAAATTTCTGGATCTCGGAACGCTGTGGTTGCGCTGTTCATCAAAGAGAAACTCTTGTAGATGTTTTTTAAATCGTTCAAATATGATCAAAGTTCACAATAAATCCCACTACTGTTCTAATTCAAAGAATCCCTTTTCACAAGTACAATGTATAGAACTATTCCTGTCACAAAGACTATATTTTTGGACAACACATTGTTTCATAAATAATGGCTTTAAATTATTGTCAATCTCTGAAAATGTTATTCCACTTATAAAATGATCCTTTAAAATAATAATGCAACTGCACCCTTTAAAATAGCAAATAACTTTTTAAATAAGAATCTTCAGACGTTTAAATTGAAATACAAGAAATGTTTAAATATCCTAAATCAATAAAATATAGAGTAATATTAAGGTCAGTAAAATGACTAAAGTCACATCTGTATAATGTAAAATGAGCTGATACATTATTATCTGGACATTCCTAAACAGAACCCTGTATGTTCAGATTAGGGCTGCATGATATTGGGGAAGAAAACACCTGTGACCAGTTGTTCTGTGTTCTGTGCTGCAATGTAAAAAAAAAAATGGAATTTCACAAACTCACAAAATCCATGATTCAAAACATCATTTTATGAATGTCCCCTATGCCCCTAAAAATCTATATCTAATCTTATAATATTTTTACCACCCGGCTCTATTATCGCGTGATCACGTTAACTATACTGCCTATGTTTTTCCGAAATAGTTTGTGATGTAAACTTGAATAATTATTTTTCTGACTAAATTGTCGACACATTTACAAAACCTTAGAGATTTAGGAGCATCATGGATTAAATGACTTTTACACTATTGTTTATTTAGTGTTGAAAAGAGTTCTGCTATCATATTAAACCAGGTGTGAAAACAGCCTGAAATGAAAGAACCAAACTTCAGACACAGCTATCCACTTGTTTAAAAACATTCAGGCTGAGGTGTTGTCCTGAATTCTCCCCCAAATTGTGCCAAAGGTCAGCATCAGGCCCATAGGGCGTCACCTTGAGGGGCGTTCCATACTGATCCTGAATCAGATGTACAGCCACTGTCGACTGATGAGATGAATCCCACAGGTGGACGCTCTTTCAGAAAATAAACGGGTGATTGTACGCTCTGTCATAACATTTTCAGGCCTCCCATCCCCAAAAGCCCCCTGCCTGGAGGCATGGGGCCCTCCGAATTCCACAGGGACGGGGGGTCTCGCTGGGTCGCCTAGCTTTCTCCGGCCAGAGCGCCTCAGTCATTACTTCAGCACGCCAGTCTGATGAAGGACTCGGATTGTTAGCGAATTTATGCCCCCATTCAAAAAGAGGGCAGCCCGCTAAGCTATGGAGAGGGGTCTGTGCTGAGGGTCTCATCAAGTAGACCTGAAAGTTTCTGGATTTAAAAGGTTAATAAAAAATAAAAAAAAACTGCAGTACTTTTACACTTTTGACTGCATTTAAACACAGCAACTAAAACAGCAGATCCAATCCTTAAGATTCATATACAACATTCAGCTGAACAGTTCAGGCTCCTAAACTGACGTGAAAATGCAAATAAGCAATGCTGATGTTGATTCTCCATTTATATCCTTTGTGGTCTGGTTCTCTGCCTGGTTAAATGGTTCGTCAAGGGTTCCTTAGTTTGAAAAGCTTAAACCAGAGGTTTTCAACCTTTTCCACCACACTGTCACCACCTGTTCATAGCAAGAAAACACTGGCCAGAAGAAAATGATTATTTTACCTGTTTGAGAAATCTCAACTGTGGGCCCCTAATGCAGACAATCTGATTGTGTTCATTTTGCTAAATGGCATTACCTTTGGTATTACTTCTGCAACATGCTTAACATTTGTGGTTCTATTATATTTATATAAAGATTTAGTTTGAACATGATTTAGCTCTTGATTTGTAATTGGGATGCGTAGTGCAGACGCAGAATTTGTCTGCAGCAAATGCAGTGGTAACCAGTTTGATTCAGGCACAGCAGACGAGCAGGGTCATATAATATAAAGTTCTAATGATACATGACGCATATAGAGATCACTCATTGCACACATTCAGCAAGTGCACTGTGGCAGCAGCTTGCATGAATGTGAGAGCAGCGCATATCAAGTGCAGGTACCGGCCCGCTACGTATTACTGCCTCGATACTGCTCGATTAGGTGACTCGTCTTAGGTTCTTTGATCTGTATTGCTAAAATTGTTCTGTACCTGATTTAATTATTCTAAATTATTCTTTAGGATTGCGTCAGTGGTTCACTGTCTGTCTCTTGACTGTTAACCTTATGATTTACCATATTATGTAATTTGGGCGTAAAACCTTTTAAAGATGGTTCTATAATCGCAAGATGGGGGATCTACTTTTCTTATAAATCAAAGCACCTGCAGTAGAGGTGCATTAGTGCTGCTGTTTGACTGCAGTGTAAGAGAACTCTCCATGTTAAAGTCAGAATGGTCAGTTTATTAAATAAAGAGGCCACACAGTCAAAGAACCCTTTATCAGTACTGTGTGGAACTGGTTTTCAGTAGATAGTGATCAGAGACTGTGGAAATAAAGACAGATTTTCTTCATGAGTAGCTAGATTTAAGCCTTTAGTGGAGCACCCCACAGCACCCCAGAGCCCTGCTGAGCACTGCGATATGAAAACGAGCACTCTACCTAATGAGAGTGTTATATTCCCGAGCTCTGAGAACATCCTGTTCAGTCTCGATGGTGTGAGAGCGTGCGTGTTTGGGTGGATTAAGGCGTTCATGTGATCTAACGAATGTAAAGAACATCACAGGCTCAGCTGTGTTTTTAAAGAGGGTATCAACTCTATTATATATCTACATCTTAATATCTATATGTAGTGATATATTGGCAGTATATGGTGCAAAACATTGAGACATGATTAGATAGTAAAGTGGAATAGGATGTTCCAGGTAGGAGTGGGGCTGTAGTTTCTGTAGTTTTGGGCTCTCGCTGTTGTTTCACTGTTTCTTATATTTACTCAAAGCCAGAGGAATGGCAGCTCATTAGCCTTAATTATCCCTAGCTTAGTGGCTCGCTAATGAGATTAGGCTGGACGTTAAAACTGTGTGTGTATGAGAGAGAGAGTGAGCGAGAGTGAGAGAGAATTAGAACATTTCTGTGGTTGTATTGTTTTAAAACAATGCTGTTTAATGAGTTTAATAATTCATATATATGGAGCACCATGCACTAGATTAAAGGGCCAAAACTTTATATTTCTATTTATTTGATGCTTTACACACAACACTTTCTCATTCAATGCTTTTAGGTTTTTTTTTTCCTAAACTGTAAATGAATACTGAAGCCACCCAGACTATGAAGGAACACATAAGGAATTGTAGTAACTTAAGTGTTAAACAAACCAAAATACTCTATGAAGCATTTAAGTGCTCTTATCTGAGACCTGTTAACCTACAGTTTCTGAGACTGGTAACTCTGATGAACTTATCCTGTGCAGCAGAGGTTATCTTGGTCTTCCTTTTCTGCGGCGATCCTGATGAGAGCCAGTTTCATCATAACACTTTTAACAGTTTATGTGACTGCACTTGAGGATACTTTCAAAGTTCTCACATTTTTTCAGATTGACTGACCTTCATTTCTAAAAGTATTTTTTGCTTTACTTAGTTGAGTTGTTCTTACCATAATATGTATTAGAACATTACTCAAATAGAGCTATTCACTGTATACCTGTAAATCTACCTCTTCACAACTTTACAACTGATGCTCTCAAACACATTAAGAGACATGAAACTTCTGACCAGTTTAGCACAGCTGTTTACTGCAATCCATTCCAGGTAAAATAGAGAAAGAGGGAGGGCAAGAGACATTGAGAGAAAGAGAGAGAAAGAGGGTGAGAGAGAAACAGAGAGAAAGAGAGGGCAAGAGAAAGAAAGAGATTAGACAGGCTTTAATTGCAAAAAGCTGAATGGGTAGAGGTGAAATGCTATATACTGTGAGCTGAATGGATGGGTCTAAAGTACGGTAGGCTAAACTGCTGAAAGCTAAATGGGACCAAACTGCAGCAAACTAAACATAAACTGCTGTAAATTTCAAAAGAGCATGAATACCTGTTCATGTTACATGTGCATTGCTACTTTAAAGTACCTTAAATTATAATTTGACTCTAAAATGAATTACTTTGATAATTATTAGTACAGTACTGTCGCTGTGAGATTTGTTTTGTTTCTCCACAGTCAGAGAGGAGTCACGGTTTTTCTGGAAGTTTCCAGGTTGAATGGTGAGCGGTCAGTTCGGAGGTTTATTTAATAAACTGTGCAGACTGTAAACAGGGGGAGTCATTTGTGTGTTACTGGTGTGTAAAGGGCAGTGTGAATAACGGACTGAGATGACGTTGCACAGCGACACCTCCTGCTGTCCAAGACATGACATTCTGCTCTGCTCTCCATTCTTAAACTCAACCAAACCACATCCATATTTAAATCAGCAAATAACCACTTATTTATTCATTTTGTTATTTACAGTTCCAATTTTATAACAAATTACTATCTTTATTAAAACAGTGTTTTAAAAATCAGTTTCCAATTCAGCCTACAAATTTCCAGTCCCTCCAGTCCCCAGGTGACACCACATCAAGAACCATAATTCAACAACAGCTGATAGAACCACATGGGAAAGAGATGACTTAGTCACATCTTTGTCAATCACTAAGATACAGAGTTACTTTTACTAAAGCTCCTTAATACCTAAAACTACTGTGCAAAACAGAAGCCTTATGTTCCGAAATGTGTCAAGTGGTCAGAAAAATCAAAGGAATGGATGCCATGTTCTCCGGACCAAAGACTTGTCAGCAACAAAAGTCCAAAGCCAGGGTCTGTCACGGTATGGGGGATTGTCAGCACACTTTTACAGGGATGCTCATGCTGTTTTCAACAAGTCAATGAAAAACCATATGCTGCACATATTATAAAGGCATGGGTTGGGAAGAAGAGGGTATGGCTGCTGGACCGGCCTGTCCCCAAAAAACAATGTGTGGAGAAATTTTAAGAAAACCCGTCCTGTTACACACCTTAAGATGTGTTTGCAGGAAGAATGGGTGAATGGTGGTAAATTCTTGATTTGTAACGTGTTGCAGATCTGAAATGCAGGAATGGATTTGTATTAAATAACATTAAGTAGAGCGCATAAAACGTAAAATATCTACTCCTACTGCCTGCTTTCAAATAAAAGTCAAAGAAAATGTAAAAAAAACACTGTACTTTTTCTTTTTAAATGGCTGTTTCCATGATTTGATTTGTGGATTTTGTTTGCTTAAAAACCCACACAGACAGGCAGATGATTTTATGATTCTAGTCATGCCTGAATGAATAAACTAATAAAATGCTTATTAGCATACCACAGCTTCTGCACACTGTGTCATATTTCTATTCGTTATGAACATCATCATCATCACCATCATCATCATGTGAAGCGCAGTCAGACGCTGTAAACAGTTTCATTAGTGGTGCTGGGCTGTAATGGAGGAAAAACACAGCAAGGGCATGCTGAGTCACTGCTGCTACTGAGCGGCTCGCTTTCCAGAGCACTAATCACAGGAAGACTGATGTTTTCATCATAAACACTCTGAATCTACAGCTCCATCAGCCTTGCCAAACAACACACAGCATAAAAACTACTAAAATATCTACACGCTGCACTGAAGCTCTAAAAACAGCTCTCAAAGACTAAATTAAATACCAGTTAATTCAATTATAACTCAACCGTGAGTACAGTACTAGCAGTATTCTAATTAACTTCCAATAAAAGGCTCTATGATTTTACATTGGTTTAACATCAGGGCAACCCAGATGAAACACTCTTAATGCCAACTTCAATTTAATGCACAAAATATTAAACAACCAATGTAATGCAAGCAACTGTGCTGCACTACAACCCAAAAATGTATGTACCTGATCAGACAGAATTTTATATACTGAACTTGAGGTCATACTGCCTGCAATTAAATAAGAGTTAAAGTAAACCACTGCTTTACAAGAAGAAAAGATATTGGTAGTGTAACGCAGGTAACACGATGTGACATTAGTGTTTTATCAGTGTAACATAAGTAATGTCAGTATTATGTTAAACCACTGTAACATGAACAAAAGTAATGCCAGTTTCATCAGTGTATCGCCAGTGTACATCACTGTTTGATCAGTATAAGAGCAATGTAGTGCAGATAACTTAGTGTAGTAACTAAGTTATCTGTAAACTAGTGTAGCGCAAGTGTAGCATCAGAGTGTAATGCATGTAACATCAGAGTACTAGTAATGTAAACCAGCGTAAAGCCAGAGTAACACAGGTAACATCAGCGTACCAATAGTGCAAACCAGCGTAAAGCCAGAGTAACACAGGTAACATCAGCGTACCAGTAGTGTAAACCAGCGTAAAGCCCGAGTAACACAGGTAACATCAGCGTACCAGTAGTGTAAACCAGCGTAAAGCCAGAGTAACACAGGTAACATCAGCGTACCAATAGTGCAAACCAGCGTAAAGCCAGAGTAACACAGGTAACATCAGCGTACCAGTAGTGTAAACTTGCGTAAAGCCAGAGTAACACAGGTAACATCAGCGTACCAATAGTGCAAACCAGCGTAAAGCCAGAGTAACACAGGTAACATCAGCGTACCAGTAGTGTAAACCAGCGTAAAGCCCGAGTAACACAGGTAACATCAGCGTACCAGTAGTGTAAACCAGCGTAAAGCCAGAGTAACACAGGTAACATCAGCGTACCAGTAGTGCAAACCAGCGTAAAGCCCGAGTAACACAGGTAACATCAGCGTACCAGTAGTGCAAACCAGCGTAAAGCCAGAGTTACACAGGTAACATCAGCGTACCAGTAGTGCAAACCAGCGTAAAGCCAGAGTAACACAGGTAACATCAGCGTACCGGTAGTGCAAACCAGCGTAAAGCCAGAGTAACACAGGTAACATCAGCGTACCAGCTGGGTAAACCAGCGTAAAGCCAGAGTAACACAGGTAACATCAGTGTACCAGTAGGGTAAACCACCTTAAAGCCAGAGTAACACAGGTAACATCAGTGTACCAGTAGGGTAAACCAGCGTAAAGCCAGAGTAACACAGGTAACATCAGTGTACCAGTAGTGTAAACTTGCGTAAAGCCAGAGTTACACAGGTAACATCAGTGTACCAGTAGGGTAAACCACCTTAAAGCCAGAGTAACACAGGTAACATCAGTGTACCAGTAGTGTTAACTTGCGTAAAGCCAGAGTTACACAGGTAACATCAGTGTACCAGTAGTGTAAACCACCTTAAAGCCAGAGTTACACAGGTAACATCAGTGTACCAGTAGTGTAAACCACCTTAAAGCCAGAGTTACACAGGTAACATCACTGTAACTTCAGCCAAGTGTCAGAGTAATGCATGAAATGGTCATGTACCACAAGGAACATTGGTGTTTTGTTGGTAACATCATGGTAAATCAGGTACTGCAACAGAGCGTAATATTGGTAACATTAGTGTGATGTTAGTGCAACACAAATTGTTGACACAAATCTTAACCACAGTTCTGTCAACAGCTCTGTCGTACTCAGTGTGAGAGTCGCTTCATACAGATGGTCTGTTTCTGTCCTGAAAGCTCGGCTGATGTAAATTCTAATTTAAGACAACTGAACACTGCGGGTGTCTAATTTGTAAAATGTAAGTTGGGATAATCGAAGACTTAAGGGCGTGTAAAACCTCTGCGCATGTCTTCTGGGCTTTACTGGATGCCTTGAATGACTGGGATTCCAGAAGAAGGGCCTGAACTGCTGGAGATTAGCTTTCATTACAAAGGACAGGAGCTGTGGGCAGGGACGCATAACTCAGAGCAGAACACTGACCCGGGGGGCAAACCGCTGTCCTAACAACACCTCACATCTCAGCCTGTTTTATTTACCTTCAGAAAGTGTGAAGAGCAGCTGCTGTTTTCAGAACATTCCGTGAGAAACAGACGTACAGAAATAAACACATTTAAAACCTACATTAACAAAGTGCTCCATCTTCTAATAAGATAGAGACTGTGTTTGGGCAAGTTCATCAGAGAGTGCTTAGATGAGGAACGAGGAAATTCTGTCCATAATTCAAATGTGAACTGAGCCGTTCAGAGTGGGTTTGCTGTGAAATGCTACCAATATTACACATCTACTGATGCAGATATACACGTTTAACTTACAGAGACTAAACATCCCAGTATAACTTTATAACGTTAAAACTAATCAAAATAAATAAAAAGATGCTTAAATTAATACAAATTTAAAGTAGCCCATGTCAGCATCGCTTAGTCCTTTTACAGCATCCAATAAATATGTTCAACAGTATCAGTTTGAAATATTGGCCAGCGATAGAATTCAGATTTTATGCATATTTATTACATTAATTATCTTCAAGAGATTCATAACCATGTAAGCTAAGTGAAACATGCATAAAATAAAAAAAAGTTTTAATCAGTTAATTTTTTTAAAGAACAGCAAGCAGCAAATTTTTCACAGAACAAGGTGAAAAATATCCATTTTATATTTCAGTTCAGGTAAATGGAAAACATGAAAAATGCCTGCCACACAAAAAAGTTCACAAATTTAAAGTATATACTGAGATGTTCATCGGCAGGTTCTATATGTACAGATTAGGGCTGGACCCGAATATTCGGGTATTCGGATATTCGTTCGTTGAGTAGGTATTCGGTTTTTAATTTTGGTATTCGGATATTCGTTTTTTTTCTCCTTTCCAGAGTTCCACCTCACTCTAACCACTTCTGTTTTCGCGGGTCCCGTCAGAATATCTGTTTGGACTGGGGTAACGAACGGGACCGCACTATGTGGCGGGCGGGCGCGGGATTAAAAGAAGCAATTTTTTTGCGGAGCGGTAACGAGACAGAAACGCGGGAGCGTGGAAGAGTGGGTTTAAAAATCAGTCTCGCGCAGACCTCTATTATACATGATAAAAAAAAATGCAGGCTCTTCGAAACTGATTTATATAATAAAACGTAAGGGGTAATGTGGCAACAGTAGGGGCTAAATCGGTTACAAAAGCCTGGCCTACAAAAATGATGTCTGAACGAATTTCCTCTTATCTAATATAATTTAAAATAGTTTAAAAATATAAAATAATTTCTAAGCAAACGAAATATTTAATATTGAGCTTATAGCCCAAGTGCAAAAATACAAAATCAGTAATACGGCTATGCCCTGCACAATGCTTAAACCGAAATAGACCAAGTACAATAACGTCATTAACAATGACTTTCCTCTACTCTAATATAATTTAACATGGTTTAAAATATAAAATAATTTCTAAACAAACGAAATATTTAATATTGAGCTTATAGCCCAAGTGCAAAAATACAAAATCAGTAATATGCCCTGCACAATCCTTTAACCGAAATAGACCAAGTACAGTTTACAATGACTGTCCTCTAATATAATTAACAATGTTTAAGAATATAAAATACTTCCTGAACAAACGTTTTTTTTTTTTTTTTTTTTTTTTAAGCAAATAGCCTAAGTGTGAAAACACAAACAGCAATTTACTGGGCTGGCTTGCGCAGCGGAGAAACCGTGCAGCAGCCTCCTAGCCTGCTTACGCAGCGGATAAGCCGCGTGTGGGGCAGCAGAAATTCCGGGATGAAAACACAAAGAAATCTGAGCTAAAAACACAGAAAAAATATGGGGGATAAAAACACCAAAAATCCGGGGTGAATATGTCTCGTCGGTCAGAGCAAATTGAACATTTTTCAGTGGATTAAAGGGGCCGTGATTTGCTTTTTTAAATTTTTTTTTTTACCTCTTTTTTAAAAAACGAATATTCGAATATTCGCTTCGAATCAGTGCCGAATATCCGGAGCTCAAAAAACGCTATTCGGGCCAGCCCTAGTACAGATCACATTAAAACAGCAATAGTTCCACACCAATCTCCCATCCTGGATGAGTTAGTATCATTCTCTTCCAACTCTGTATTAATGAAAGGGTTTTAATCAGAACTGCAGGACAGGGTTTACTGAGAGGAGGAATTTAATACACACTTCTATCACAAAATCAAAATCACAGACCAGGTCATTACAGCAGCTAAACACACTGCTGGATTATCTCCACTGATATGGAGAAATCGTTTTTGAATAGATGTGGATTATAGAAATTGGGTCTATGAAAGGTACAGTATTTAAGGACCCACAAAACAGAAAACTGATCTGTACTCACTGTACTCTTTTTAATGAGCGTCTATTTTAATGAGTGTAACATTGCTGTCGATGTAGAGTGTAAATATATTCTACACATTTTCACAAGTTATGGTACATAAACAGACAGCAAGTGGGTCATTAAGTGTTACCACAAAATATGGCTTGGGAGCATTCAGACCTGTATATGTTGTGAGGTGTTATCTAGTGAGTGAAGTTGAGCACTAAAAATGTTCTAATCTTATCATCTTGATTCAGACTTGGACCATTGGCGTAGGAACCGGCCAATGAAAGTGTTTCACTCAATATCAGAAATAGGGGGATTTGTCCCCCCCAAAAATGACACCGCAGGAAAAGCAGAAATTGTAAAAAAAAAATGTTTATTTTGAAAGTGTGCTGACATCTTTTCAAATTAAAGTTAGCTAAAGCAATTATCTCCACAGGGGGTGGGGGTGCTTTTCCTGGCGGGGGTGCTGAATTCGACACAACAGCAGCTTTACACGTGAGGTCAGTGGTGTACCATTAGAGTTGCACGGTGTACCGAAGGTTCGATTCTTTTTCGATACTACGTCATCACAAACGATTCGGTTCTTTAGCGTTCGATGCTTTCGATACTGTATATAGCCCAATCACTAGCTTCAAATGAGTCAAATTAGTAGGCGCGATTTGATTCAGTTCATAAGAAAACTGATTCACACCGCAGCAGTCGGTGTGGCAGGATTCAGATAAACTTAGTGTTCTGAACAAATGAATCGATTCACGCGCAAGCCAGCAGAGCAGCAGCGAGTGTAGAATGGCGACGGCTAAAATAACAGATGTCTCTCGTCCGCGACTTGTGGACAAAACGGGCGCGAGGAGTGAAGTGTGGGAAAATAGTCTGAGATGTAGGCATCTGTTTTTTATTTATATTTTTATTTTTAAATAAAATAACGAAAATAACGAAAACTGAAAGTGAAACTAAACTACTTTATTCATTAGCGCTGTTTTCACTCCCGCAGTTGTACAGCGGGGGGTGTTGTGCCGATTCTGTCCGCGAATCGGGAGTCGGATTCAGTAGCGGATTCGGCACAAGCGCGGCGGCACCTCGCGGTCCGCGGTGTTAGTTGTAAGCGCTCGCGCTAGCCGCAAAATACGACAGAAAACACTGAGGGAGCTGCAGAGTTATGTGTGGGACTAGAATATGAGCACGAGGAGATAAAAGAGAACCTTTACCTCTGAGTAGCTCACATCAGAACACGCAAATCTCTCTCTCTCTCACTCTCGCTCTCTCGCTCTCTCACTCTTTCTCTGTGTCTCTCTCTCGCACGTGAACGCCTCCGCGTTTGACCTGCAGCACTGTGTTTAGCTGTTCTTAAAAATCATTTTAATTAAATAATAGTTCTATGCTTCTATGTTAGTGTTATTTAACATAATAGCAGACAAGCACCCTGATCTCTACAAAGAGCTGAGAAGTCGACAGGTTAGTGGAGTTAGTCAAGATACACTCTGTCTGTAGCTTTACTAAGATTTACTAGCGACTGCTTATTAAAAACGGTAAACGGTTGATTAATAAAACGGAGCAGTGAGTGTTAAAATGAACATAACATTGTAATGTTCTTCTGTCTCTTTATTTTCCTGCCTGCCCGTCAGGTTCACATAGTCAGGCTACCATTACCTCTGGTTTTTAGTTTTAGTTTTTAGGAAGTGTTTAGATAATTATGTTATAGTTAAGGTTATAATAACGAAACTTGTTTTTTGTTCAAATGTTTCATTTTAGAATAAAAACGTTTGCACCTATTGTTCAGTGTTCAATCCAGTTCAGTCAAAAATAAACATTTTATGTTCAGATATTTTTATTGTTTTTTTTTCTTCCAAGTATCGTTTTGGTATCGAGAATCGTGATACTACAGTTGGTATCGGTATCGAAGTCAAAATTTTGGTATCGTGACAACCCTATGTACAATAACAATATACTGCAATAAAAACAACTTTTGGTTAATGTGTTGTTCTGCTAACAGACTGGGAGGGTTTGGGTTATATAACTGCTGCCAAAAATCTCTATAAAAGGTAACGTTACATCCCCCCTCAAAGTCAAACCCGCTCTTACACCTGTGTGGATGATTCTCAATCAATTGACAAACAACAAAAAAAAGCATTTCTACATGTTAGTTATAACCGAAAACCTAAAGATACGACGCAAAAGATGGAACTCAGAAGTTGGGTCCAGAGCGTGTCTGTTAGTGTTTCTGCTCGATGTGCATATAATAGTGGTCAGATATGCAGGTACATCCTCACGAATGTGGGGCAATTCCAACCGCGGGGCTTCTGAAGCGCCGCCAAGCAGCTCCGCCAACACCTACCACTGCTGTTCACTTCCTCTCAAACATCTAAATCTCCTCTCATTTTACTTATAGAGATATCTAAAGCACTTTATTTTATATCAACTGTTTTTACATCAAATTTTTTTTTCATTGTAAATTTTAGTAAATGTCCAACAAATAATGCATATTATTGTTGTCTTTGTGATATTATCATTATCATTATTCTTATTATTGATTTAACTAATTTAATACTTTTTTTTTAAGGTAAATAATTCAAATTTACTTGCGCTTTAGTATCAGGTAAGCCACTCTGGGAACCCATTCCTGTGTGTATATAAAGCATTACGAAGCCTATTACAATATTTAATCTTCTATTATATAACTTCATAAACCCTTAATACTATATATACACTATACTATATGTATACTATACTATACTATACTATACAATACTATACTATACTATACTATACAATACTATACTATACTATACTATACAATACTATACTATACTATACTATACAATACTATACTATACTATACAATACTATACTATACTATACTATACTATACTATACTATACATAATATTTATAGGCAGATCTTACATAGATCAGCCACAACATTAGAACCAGCTCAATATGTACAGCTCTGGGGGAAAAAAAAAAAAAAAAAAAAAAGAGACGAGTGAGTTTCATTAATTTAATTAAATTGAAATCCTCTGGAATACAATCAAGAGGAAGATAGATGATCACAAGCCATCAAACCAAGCTGAACTGTTTGAATTTTTGCAACAGGAGTGGCACAAAATGATCCAAAAGCAGTGTGGTGGAGGTGGTCATGCCAAAACTGTGATTAAAAACCAGGGTTATTCCACCAGATATTGATTTCTGAACTCTTAAAACTTTATGAATATGAACTTGTTTTCTTTGCATTATTTGAGATCTAGAATTGACGTTGTACATACAATATTCATTTTACTCAAAAATATACCTTTAAATAGCAAAATCAGAGAAACTGATTCAGAAACTAAAATGGTCTCTCAATTTTTTCCAGAGCTATACATTACACTGGTCAGCCATAACATTATAAACAGCTTTTTTTGTTGCTGCTTTTCTGGTATCTGGTTTTAATATTGTAGCTGAAGCTTGCCCTTACTTTACCCTAATAACATTAATCGTGGATTTTGTTTGAATCATTTGATTTATTGAAATAACTATGCTTATGTTTTACTATGCTTAAGATGCCTAAAGATTCCCACGCCTAGTGAGTGGTGAGTGAACCTGGCATCAATACAGGAGACCCAATACACATATCCCACCACACACCGTGACTGAACTGTAACCCCCACCATTCTTCACACTCACAAAAAGACTGTACTGAACCACCCATCACTCTACACACTTAACACACAGAGACTGAATGTCTCTATCCCTGTCAGCAACATGTAGCTTTGTCTCAAAAGTATCTTTTTGATATTTCCTTATGGGATTAAAAAAATAGATATATATCGTATATCGCAATTCAGAAAAATATATCGAGATATAGTTTTTGATCCATATCACCCAGTCCTACTATACATAATATAATAATATACATAATATAATATACATACACAAAAAACATGAAGGACACAGTGCATTTAACAGTGTATGTGTGTGTGTGTGTCTGTGTGTGTCACTGTGTGTACAGGACAAAGCACGTAATTCATCCAGCAGGTTTACAAACACATGTTGGGCTATTAGGAGGAAATGCAGCGTGAAATCACTCGATTTGGCTCATGGGGCTTCAGACAGCGACTCGCTCTGAAGGTCCACACGTCCAACACACCTCAAAAAGCGGTCGACAAACTGAAACCACAGCGTATGTATACACACACACACACACACACACGCACACACACACAGAGTGAGACAAACCTTTTACACTATAAATTAACTTTATTTCTCCCTACTTATCATCAATAATGAGCTCTAAATGAGTGCATTTCAGCTTAATATCAGCTTAATATGGCCAAAAGTAAAGCAGAATAAACTCTTTTGTTTGAGTTACCGTCTCTAAATGTCCAGAGAAGACTATTCTAGTAGCTTTTAAATCATTGCTGTTAGGATCTGATTGCACCCAGCAACAGAAGTAACAGTCAGATCTCAACCCCGGAACGGTCATTACCACACCTCAACCCCTTCCTAATAATTTACTCAAAAAGTACTTAGTAGCCATCATTTCAGAGAACACAGTTCCACTGCTACACAGCTCAAAAGAGAGTCCTATTCTATTGGCAGCACTTTTTACAGATTAGTCAAGGTGTGTGCACTTGCACATCTATGTCAACAAAGGGTTTAATTTAGTTTAATGCAATAAGATCAGTCAAGGTAAGGCAGGTGAGCCGCACCCATCCCCATCTCAGGCTGGGAGGAGTGTAGAGCAGTGCAGGTGCAGTAATGGGAGAGTAATCAGGCGTGTATGATCGTGTGTGTGTGGTTGGGTTCTACAGAGCCAGTAGGGCTCATTGATCGGGCTGTGCGGTTAAACGGAGCTGCTGCCCTCAGGGTAGATGTAAATGTGGTTCAACACGTTTTAATGTGTACTGAGTGTTCGGCTTTCAGCCTTCATCGACCGGCTGATCCCACAGCGGCGTTCCTAAACGGGTTTGGCGGAAAGGAGAAATGGCTTTTAATCCACCACAATGTATTCAACTGCTTTCATCACTGCATTTATTAGGGTCATTAATCTCTCAGAGAACAGAAAGTCAGGTGCTTCTATAGCAGCAGCTGTGGATCAGAACCAAGCCACAATAATGCAGCCATTATTAAAATTATTGACATTATTTACATAAAACCGTTTCCACCAAAATGCTTCAATGTTCATTCTGTTAGGCCCATGAATATTGGGACCATGATCCAATCATCAGGATTCAGGCTCTGCATGTCACCACGCTGGATTTGAAATTAAACAAATGAGATGAAGTGTACACTTTCAGATTTAATTCAAGGGTTTAACCCTTGTGTTAGAGCCAGGAAAAAATAGTTAAAAGTATTTTTTTCAGCATGAAACTTTTTCTGCTTGCCTAAATTAGTGTAATCAACATATAATATGAAAATGGTTCAACTGACATATTTTCAACCACCCTCTGCAAAAACAGAATTGCAACGTTATTTTTCAATATTGTGTAAAACTATTGTGTTCTATATGTTGGTTTCAAAAGTAATTAAGTGGTGGAACACCACTGCACTAAATATTGATAGAGTAATTAGTAATGGAGTTAGTAATGAGATATTCACACTGCTCGTAAGAATTTTTTTTTCAGGGGCCCAAAAGTTTTCTTAAAAGCTACTTAATGAGCTTCATGGGCTATTGCCGGGAACTCAAAAATCCCTGGACATCCACAGAAGACAACAGTCAGGGATGATCACAGAAATCTTTCCATAATGATGAAAAACTCTTCATAACATCCACCCAATTGAAAAACACTCTCCAGGAAGGAGGTTCATCAGTGTCTCAGTCTACCATAAAGAGAAGACATCATGAGAGCAAATACAGAGGGTTCACCACAAGCTGCTAATCATTAATAGAGAGGCCAAATTAGACTATCTATTACATCTAAATCCAGCCCAGTTCTGTCATTCTTTAGACAGGTGAAATTAAGATCAACTTGTACTGTGGTAAGAAGAAAATATGGAGAAGGTATGGAATGGCTTGTCACAAAGCTCACCACATCTTCTGTAAAACATGGTGGTGGTTGGGCATGCACAGCTTCCAGTGGCACTGGGTCACTAGTGTTTATTGAAGATGTGACAGAAGACAGAGGCAGAATGATGAATTCTGAAGTGTACAGAGATTTACTTTCAGCTCAGATTCAACCAAATGCAGCAAGGTTAATTGAAGACTGCTTAACAGTAGAGATGGACACTGACCCAAAATATAATATGAAAGCAATCCTGGAGTTTTTTAAGGTGGAATAAGTGGAATATTCTGCAGAGGTAGGGTCAATCACCAGATCTTATACTGCTGTATTTTACTGGGATAAAATCACTCATACAGTAGAAACAGCAGCAGGAGGTGTTCTGGTTTCTCTGCAGGATGGAGCCAGACCAGCGTTTGACTCTTCTCTGACGGTTCGGTTCCGCACGGCGCTCCACAGCACCCTCTAGCGGTATGGCGGTATGAGAGAAATACATATCGCTTCAAGTGCACCCCGAGGTATACCGTATAAAAGGGTATACCACCTAGTAGGGGTGAAACGATTACTCAAGTAATTCGAGTTACTCAATTAAAAAAATTGATCGTTTAATTGTCTGTGCCTCGAGTAATCATTTAATTCATTTTAAAACGCAGAGGACGGAATTTAGCGCAGACCTTTAATGTGAAACAGCGCTTGGTATTACGTCATCCTCGCCCAGGAAGCAGGAAGTGGAGGAGGCGAAGGGTTTTGGAGCAGAGAGCAGGTAAATATAACTTATAATAAACAAATGAGATTAACATTAATGTACCTTAATAACAGAACGACAGCGCTGTGGAGTGCTGATTATTAGAAATACTGTCTAATGTGTGTGATTAGTTTATTACAACGGAGACAAGTTCTAGACTTAATACAGACTTTATGTAATTAGTAAACTCAGCGCTGTGGAGTTTATAAATAAATACATGTTAAAGTTATCTGGCCATGAATTTACTGTATTGTCATTTAGCTAAGATACACAACATAAAGCCAGTATGTATGCCTTTATTATTGATTAATGTCCTATATTTAATACTTACAAGAAATTCTAAGTTGAAATAATTTTAATTTAATTAATTAAATTAACTATTAAATTATTACTCAAGATATTTATGTCTATTTTGTGTTTTATTTATTTCTATTTGTGTTTGCGATGTGAAAATGTTTGCTGAGAATATAAAAATTAAACCAATTGGTCATTCATTATTAGGTAAAGTTTATTATTTTATGAAATCTTTTATTTTATGTTTTATACAATTACTCGATTAATCTAATGGATTTTTCAGTAGAGTTCAGTAGCTGCAGCCCTACCGCGAGCACCAACTTCAACTGTTTCTCAATTGTGTTATTTCAAATCCAGTGTGGTGCCATGCAGACCCCGAATTATAAAAAATGGTATCATTGTCCAAATATTTATAGACCTAACTGTATACAAATTCTATTGCCTAATATATATAATGCCCTTGTCTGTTTCAATTTTTTACTTGACTGACCCTAATTGCCACCCTGCTCGTTCTGAGACCTTCCCCTGAATTCAGTTAGTCCTAATCATTTGCCTCATTTGTCCAAAATGCCACCAACAGCCTGTAACTACAGGGGTTGGACAATGAAACTGAAACAATAATTTATTGTCCTGACGGACAGTTCTGGTGGAAACAGGAGTTGAGGTGCACATTGAATTCTGCCGTGATTTGATCAGCCGTGGTTTTAGTTTTTTTGGATACAATCCGGGTTAGCACCCGAACATCCCTTTCATACAGCTTCTTCTTGCATCCACAGTTTATAAAACTTGCAATGTGCAATTAATGAAGATTGGCCAACAGGCTGGTCCAATTTAGCCATGAAACTTGCCACACTAAAATGACAGGTGTTTCAGTTTCATTGTCCAACCCCTGTAGTTCTAATCTCCTATGTCTTTGTTCTGAAAGCCTTACTGAGACTGTAATTGGTCCTTAAACTTTACCTCATTTGCTCTGAAACTTCTACCTGTGACCGTGATTGGTCTTTATCATTATCTTGTTGTGTGAGTGTGAATGGTTCTAATTACTGCGCTCAACTATTCATAAATGCACCTGGTTCTAACAGCACCTCATTTGCTCTCATCCCTTAACTTGGGCCATTTCTCAGTCTGCGTCCTTGTCTATACATGGACTTGGGGAAGGTAATCAGCCGCAGCGCAAGTACTGTTCCATTTAGAAGTTTGCAGTTAGCCAAGTACACCACAAATACCCAAATGACTTCTTGCTCCTCCTTCATTATTAAAGATGCATGGAAGGTGACTTGTGTGGACTTTTTACAGTCTGACATCCCAGAATGCACCTTGCACCAGCATCAGCGTAATATCAGAGGAGAAATTATATACCTGTACGTTTTCAAAATAGTACTGCCGTGTGATAAAAAAAAGTTATTTTTATATAGTGGTTTAAACAAACTTTATTAGTTAAGGAAGCGTCTGTGTGAAAATTTGCTCCTGTGTTTTCTGAACAACGCTGTCTGCACCCTTAAGAGAGTGTGACATCATCGAGTACTCAGCTGTTCCAATTACAGAATAAAAGTCCCATGTCGTTCCACCCTCCCACTTGCCAGGTCTGTACTGACCAAGTACAGGAGTCGAAACTTGTGTACTACATATAGAGAAACGGCCGTAATGTTTGATTTAAATCCCCCTGACTCGAACACTCGAACAAATAAGTCACAACACTAAACATCTTCTCATAACTGATTCTTTGCATTGTGTTCTCCCTCTAAATCAGCCAAGAAAAACAAAGAGAAATCATTACCCAAGATTACCCTAACACTCAAAAATGTATCAATAAATCTGCGTAAATACACAGAGACTAAGCCTAAAAACTGATCAGAATGACCTTAAACACACAAATGAATACTGAATTAACTCAACACTGAAATAAAAATCAGTCCAACATTCTTAACGGGGAAAAAGGTCCAATATTTAAAGGAGTTAGATTACTGAAACTACACTTTTTATGTGTAGAGAGCGTTTGAATAGACCCTCTCCTCTCAGCACGTGTTTCAGAGCAGACCCCTGGAATGCAGCACGTGCCCCTGCCTTTCGGGGAAAACTGACACATCCTCCCCGAGCTGGATAGTGGCCAATTTGTTTACGATATATTTCAGCGAGTGTCCGGCTCGGCGGCTGGGCTTCCCGTCTCAGCGTGATGTCCGAGAGTATGTCCCCGAGGGTCCATTCAAACCTCCAAAAGGAAAACACTCCACAATGGCAGGAAACAATTGGGCCGAGGGTTGTGTGAACTGTTTCAGCAGCCATTGTTCCACATGGAGATCCAATCGGCGCCAGAGCTTCCTTTACAACCCAGTGGCCGGAGCACCGGACGCTCCTGCAGAAAATAAACCTCCTCCATTGCTCCCCAACACTCCTGAATCCCATCCATTTCTTCATAGCCAAATGGGTCATATAAATAAAAACATAATGAATCTACCACATTTTACTCTGTTGTAAAACAGTGCAAACAGGGAAGTTCAGAAGGCATCAATGTTTATAGAGAACCTGTTATATAAACAGAGTTTTGTTTTATATATTTTTTTCCCTTCTCCCTCAAATGTGGCACTCATTCAGAATATTTTGTTTCACCTTAAATAGTGCAGCATTCTTACTGGTATTTTCTTCTTCCACCACAAATGGTAAAGCATTTTTTATTCCATTCCACCTAAAATATTGCATTTAATGTTAATTAACCACACATTAAATGGGGCAGCATTTTTATGACAGCTATGTAGAATTTTACCCGAAACATTTAATTGCACCTTAAATTGTGAAATAATTAATCTGAATTTAACAATTTACGTTACACTCTAAGTGGCATTATGTTTATATTAAAATGTTATATTGCCTAAAATGGGGCATCATTATTATTAGAATTACCATTATATTCTAAACATTGAACATGTCACTTAAAAATGTAGTTCCACCTTAAATGGTGCAACCTTTAATTCTAATATTATGTCCTCCCCTAAATGGTGTTGTGCTTGTATTCAAATCTTTTGTTCCACCTTAATTGGGGCAGCATTTTTACTAACATGTAACATCAAAATTTTAATGCTGTTAAATACAGTAGCAATTTATTACAACTTACTTTTCCATCTTAAACAGTGGAATGAATGCATAGGGCTTGTTATGGGCACAGCCCTGATTACTTCATTAAATGTTTCTTCCAAAGTCAGATCACATCTATTATCATCCAGCAGCAGTGTGGGAAACAGCAGCTGCCCAACCCAAACAGCTCCGGGTGATAAACGTCCCATCAAACCTGACCCTCACAATCTGACCTGACGCATGTGAACGGAAGTGTATCTGGAGGAAGAAGGAAGAAGACTCCCTGTCGTCAAGGTCAAATCCCACATTATACAGAGCATTAGAAATAAACCTGCCTTTACCATTCTCCCTCCAAACTACACTCTACCATCAGAGTAAATATTAACAACTCTATCAACTGTATACACTGAGTACAGCTACAGTCTCTCATTCAAGTAAATAATAATTAATAACTCTCTAAATGTAGGTATTGTGATATACACTGAGTGGAGCTACAGTCTCTCATTAGAGTAAATAATAATTAATAACTCTCTAAATGTAGGAATTGTGATATACACTGAGTGAAGCTACAGTCTCTCATTAGAGTAAATAATAATTAATAACTCTCTAAATGTAGGTATTGTGATATACACTGAGTGGAGCTATAGTCTCTCATTAGAGTAAATAATAATTAATAACTCTAAATGTAGGTATTGTGATATACACTGAGGTGGAGCTACAGTCTCTCATTAGAGTAAATAATAATTAATAACTCTCTAAATGTAGGTATTGTGATATACACTGAAGCGGAGTTACAGTCTCTCATTAGAGTAAATAATAATAACTCTCTAAATGTAGGTATTGTGATATACACTGAGTACAGCTATAGTCTCTCATTAGAGTAAATAATAATTAATGACTCTCTAAATGTAGGTATTGTGATATACACTGAGTACAGCTATAGTCTCTCATTAGAGTAAATAATAATGAATAACTCTCTAAATGTAGGTATTGTGATATACACTGAAGCGGAGTTACAGTCTCTCATTAGTAGTTATAAAAGAACATATCTGTGGGCGGAGCCTCCGGGAGGGTAATTAGGTCTATAGCAGACCGCAGTGGTGAGGCTAATTAAAAATATCCATGCACTGTAAGCCATACACACGCCTGCGGTTTCCAGGCTGAGTCAGCGTGTGTGTATGTTTGTGTGTGTGTGTGTGTGTGTGTGTGTGTATAATCTCCCCTGAGTGAAGATAATGAGGATCATTTTATAAAGTGTGTGTGCGTTTCAGGAGACTCATGCTCACACACTGCTGGCTCTCGGCCGCAACACAAACCTCAGCCTGAATCCAACACACACTCCAACCTGTGGACAGAGCTGACACACTGGGGCCTGATCCAAATACATCAGGGGACGAAACTGAATTGTGTGTGTATATGTTTGTATATAACTTCACAAAAAACAAGGGTAGTGTTGCTAACAAGAAGATGTTACTAATTACAATGTTCGGAATCTTGCCTTAACAATGAAACTATATTTTTTCACTACTCTGCACTGCATACCCAATATGTATTTTTCCAATACATTTAGCCATGCCAGATCTCTTGGCTCACTGTGTGCGAGTGTGTTTTTTTACTTTTGTATGCAAATGTAGAAACAGTCTTCAAGAACAGTCTGGAAGCAGACATTTTTAAAATAACATATGTATTTCTAATTGAATCCCATTTTCTCTCCAATTTGGAAGGGGGCGGCACGGTGGCGCGGTGGGTAGCACTTCCGCCTCACAGCAAGACGGCCTGGGTTCGATTCCCGGCTGGGGCGTCCCGGGTCTTTCTGTGTGGAGTTTGCACGTTCTCCCCGTGTCTGCGTGGGTTTCCTCCCACAGTCCAAAGACGGCACGTTCAGGCTAATTGGAACTTGATTGAAATTGCCCCTTAGGTGTGAGTGTGTGAGTGAATGTGTCTGTGTGTCTGTCTGTGTCTGTCTGCCTTGCGATGGCTTAGATCGTAGAACCTTGTGATTGGACAGTACCTTTCCTGCCGCGAAATAGCCGACGAGCTGATGTGGCGTTAAACTCGACTACCCAACCCAACCCAACCAATTTGGAAGGCCCAACCCAATCATTAAGACTCCCCACTGATACTAGCAATGCCTCAAACACATCTACAGCGAGGCCAGAAGTGATCAGATTACACCTGCTCTCCACTAATTGCACTGGTTAACTGTTTTTTTTAGAATAGATTTTAAGGTACAAGTATTTTTTTTATAAGTCGTCATGGCCATGCTCCCCTTTACTGTAGTGATATGATTGAATGGTATGTTTCCGCCAGGGCTCTTAGGTCTTTCCACAGTAATCTGATGGTCGTTCCCAAAACTCAGCTGAGAATAGGAGAGACTGCTTTCAGCCATTATGGCTAAAAGCTCTGTAACACTCTTGTAACTCCTGAGGAGTTTGGAGGCATTAAAACCTGTCTTTTTTTAGAGACCACTGACTCAATGAAATAAAGCAGGACTAAACAGAATCACAAAAAACGGCTCACCTTGCCATTCATTCATACTAGAGACCACAACTCGACATTTTAAAATTAATAAAAAAAACAATGGAATGAGATCTTTAGATTTAACATTCAGATAAATGTAAACTATTTCAAAACATTTTTAAAAACAGACTTGACCTCACCACATTTAGTTTTACAATTATTTATTAGTGTTAAATTGAATCCAACCAAGTACAGTCATGACTGATAGTTTTGAGAATGATATACATTTTTACAAAGTCTACTGCTTCAGTTTTTATAATGGCAATTTGCATATACTCCAGAATGTTATAAAGAGTGATCAACTTAACAGCAATTAAATGCAAAGTCAATATTTGCCTAGAAAATGAACTTTATCCCCCAAAACACATTTTAACTTCATTGTAGCCCTGCCTTAAAAGGACCAGCTAATATCGCTTCAGTGATTGCTCCATTAACACAGGTGTGGGTGTTGATGAGGACAGGGCTGGAGATCAATCTGTCATGATTAAGTAAGAATGACACTTTAAAAGGAGGCTGGTGCTTGGCATCATTGTTTCTCTTCTGTTAACCATGGTTATCTCTAAAGAAACACGTGCAGTCATCATTGCACTGCACAAAAATGGCCTAGCAGGGAAGAGTATCGCAGCTAGAAAGATTGCACCTCAGTCAACAATCTAGCGCATCATCAAGAACTTCAAGGAGAGAGGTTCCATTGTTGCCAAAAAGGCTCCAGGGCGCCCAAGAAAGAGCAGCAAGCGCAAGGACCGTCTCTTAAAAGTGTTTCAGCTGCGGGATCGGGCTACCAGCAGTGCAGAGCTTGCTCAGGAATGGCAGCAGGCAGGTGTGAGTGCATCTGCACGCACTGTGAGGCGGAGACTCTTGGAGCAAGGCCTGGTCTCAAGGAGGGCAGCAAAGAAGCCACTTCTCTCCAGATAAAAAACATCAGGGACAGACTGATATTCTGCAAAAGGTACAGGGAGTGGACTGCTGAGGACTGGGGTAAAGTCATTTTCTCTGATGAATCCCCTTTCCTATTGTTTGGGACATCTGGAAAACAGCTTGTTCGAAGAAGACGAGGTGAGCGCCACCACCAGTCTTGTCTCATGCCAACTGTAAAGCATCCTGAAACCATTTATGTGTGGGGTTGCTTCTCAGCCAAGGGAATTGGTTCTCTCACAGTCTTGCCTAAAAACACAGCCATGAATAAAGAAGGTGATAACTACATGGCTCAGGGAACAAAACATAGAGATTTTGGGTCCATGGCCTGGAAACTCCCCAGATCTTAATCCCATTGAGAACTTGTGGTCAATCATCAAGAGACGGGTGGACAAACAAAAACCTACACATTCTGACCAAATGCAAGCATTGACTGCTATCAGTCAGGATTTGGTCCAGAAGTTGATTGAGAGCATGCCAGGGAGAATTGCAGAGGTCCTGAAGAAGAAGGGTCAACGCTGCAAATATTACTTGCTGCATTAACTCATTCCAACTGTCAATAAAAGCTTTTGTTACTCATAATATGATTGCTATTATATTTCTGTTTGTGATAAAAACATCTGACAAACACACATAAAAACCAGAGGGCAGCAGATCATGTGAAAATATAATATTTGTGTCATTCTCAAAACTTTTGGCCATTACTGTGTGTTAAAGATACTCTTTTTATGCCTCTCTTTTCATCATAATTACCACTATCCCAGATTAGCATCGTTAGAAAAGCAGCTGATAACATTTCTGTGCATTACATGGTATTCCTCTGCACATCAGAATACAGATAGAAGTTGGACAGTAACTGATTTATCAACACAAATATCTACAATAATCTATTAAAAAACACTAACAAAATATAACAGAAATGCGCTGACATAAATAATAAATAATACAACATAATACTACTAAATTTAGTTTAAATTAATTAAATTAAAACAGACCCACAGTGGATTAAGTACCATATAAGCCTATAATATTATGCAAGCTATTTTATCCATATGGTGCACCCTCTGCGTACTTGTCAGCATGCCAGCCCATAACCCTCTCTAGGTTAGATCAAGAAGGATTAGAGCTCCACTGTAAAGCTCATCAACCCAACACTGCCTGTATAATCTGTAAATAGTAATAACAGCTCTAATAATCACACTCATTATATTATATTCAACTTCCTCTTATAAACACACAAAGAGTTGTTTTAATGAAGAATCTAATAAGAGTGGAGTTGAACTGCCATAACCGTCCTTTACACCATCACCGGATCAGTGAATAGAGCTTACACTGAAAGTGGGTTAATTCTAACAGGCTTATTCTATCGTCTGCCTCATCAAATCAGCTACCAGCTAAAACACAGTCTTCTTTATAGAACACCAACAGCTATTCTCTAAAACGTTTCACAGCATCTGTGTTACTGAAGAAGATAAAATACTTCTTAATAGGCAAAATCCAGGAATTATGGATTTATTGTTTATTTGGATTTATAGGTGTCAAAAGGTACACAAGGTAACTGCATGACCTCCATCCACATGGTTGGGCACGTGCTTGTAAAGTCCGGCACAGTTTTCCAATTACAGCTGATTTCACACTTTAAATCCCAGAAAACCTTTTAAAAAGTCATTTAAATGCCTAATTAAAGGGCAGATTACTGTTGCTTTGCTGTTTTCATTGGGTTTTGGGTGTTTAGCACTGACTCAGTCCAGACGCGAGACAGTGCATGGGTGGGGGCAGGGCTGGTGACATCATAGGCCCTGCAATCTTTAATATCGCCGAAAAAAGAACATTAAAGATGTTTGTCTGCATCAAGTGCCCAAGGCTGAGATTTCTGGCCAGGTAGATATGCCGGTTCAAGTAAATTTCTAATGGTTACAATTTTTTTATTGAAATTTTGTGCCAGTACACATGCACAGCCCATCACAGCTCCCACATTTGCACCCAACCAGCAAGTGCTACATGTACTTGCAAGTGGTGTTGACAATAGCTTTTGCAGATATGAGGTGCAGGTACCAGCCTACCATGGACTACTACCTTCCCCTAAGGATGGTCCGCACCCTACTGGCTGACCAACTCTGGTCTACAAATCACAGTTTGACCTTTGTCAAGGGGTCTCAGATTCTTATGCATGTCAATTTCTCCTTCTTCAGAACATCCACTTCAATAACTGACAATTCATCTGTTGCCTAATATATCTTTCCCCTTAACAGGTGGCACTGTAACCGTACCATCCATCAGTGTTCTGCACTGGCAGTGGTTTTAATATGATGGTTGGTCAGTGTACACCCAGTAATCAGCACCAGATGCTCAACAATATTGCAGGTATTGAATATATTGAAGGACATTCCCAACAAAACCCATCTCACGCTCTCTGTGATCTCAGTCAGAATCTGTGCTTCAAACTCATTTCCTGCTCCCAGTTCAGCAAACTCACACACCATCCCGCTCTCAGATCCACAGGTTAGATTTTTAGTGTCTCAGAGGGTCTGAGCTTTCACACCTACATCGTTTGGTCAGATCAAACCAGTTTTTATCATTAATTCAGACAGGTGTGAACATGGCTTTAGTCTATAACCAGACCAATACTGTACCAACACATTGACATCCATATAGTTTGCTAAACAATACAAAATTTTTTTTATTTTGTCTAAATAAAGGTGGGTGTGTAATGAGGCCTGCTAACCAACTTAGTTCTATTGGTTTGGTTTGATTTGTTTACTTTTTTCCTTAAATATGTTTTATAGAAAGGAACACTGGGCTTTTTTCTTATTAAAAAAATGTTCATATTTAGACATGCCTCACTCCTCCTGGTTGGCCGCTCCACACAATCTAACCTGTGGATCCAGGCTGCTGTCCCTGGGGTTTGGGGTTTGTGGTGGTGGGGTGATGTGGTGGGTGTATGGAGTTGGCTGAAATTTTCACAACAAATATTCTTCTTCCACCTTTTGTTCCTCTTACATTTGCTATGCACATTTCTACTGTCATGACTGTTGTATTCTTTTCTTGGTGCTTACTTCTGTCTTCTTAACCACACATTTAGATTTCTCTAAATGGGTCAGTGAAGCAGTGAAGAGAACACTAGATCTTCTTGACGTCTGCTGACGTCTGCTGTTCAACAACGTTCTTGTAGATGTAGATTGCAGAAGAAAGGAGTCTCAGAGATCGTTATTGCAGGAAGATTGTAGCTTTATTCGGATAGTTGTTTAAAGCATGGACACTGAGACAAGCATGGTCCAGCCTTAGTACAGCCTTAAGGCTGTCCAGCAGCTCTCCCAGCCAGTCTCACCTCCAACACCAAAGCTGTCTCTCTAACTCTAACTCACACACATTGGCTAAATAGTGTTTAGACATGGGGGGAGGTGTACCAGAAACAAAAGACCTGCCACCACCAGTCCCAAAAACAGATGTCTTGCTCTGTTAAGGAGTTTTGACCTTTGACCCATGAGCCTAACAATAGGTCATCTTATAAACCCAGCTTGGCAACACTATGTCTGGTCTAAGAAATGCTTACAGAGTAAACTGACATAGAAATTAACAATGATTAAAAAATTATATTCTACATGACCAACAATGGGACATGCATGATAAATCAGACTACATCCAACACACACACACACACACACACAGACTCATTAACACGTAAACACAGAATTCAGCTCAAATTATGAGGTCATGTCCACATATCATACGGCTATATCAAGATCTACTATGTTCACACAATCTACAAACTCACTCTCTATAATGTGATGACTATATAAATAGAATGACTCACATGCTTATTCTGACTGTATTACACTACAGGAAGTGTAGGGGGTGCTCAATAATGCTATATAATGTACATATGATACACACACTCCTTCTGACAGACTAATACACTACAGAAAGTAGTGTTTAAAATGTCAAATCTCTGCTCAGATTTGCTACTGCCAATCTTTCAGAAGGCTAAATCACACTGAAAATGCAAAGCGCTCTTTTGTGGAGAAGAAAAAGGAGGAGTTTATTACTCACTTCTCTGGCAGTGCTTCTGTGTCCAGCAGCGTTCGCTGAAGTGCCCGTTGATGGTGGTCTGAGGGCAGGTGGTCTTGCCTTTAGCCATGCCGGGACACACGTCTCCGCACTCTCCGTCATTCTTATTGGCCACAATGTAGTTGTCCTCCACAGAGTCAAGGATCTTGGACCAGTCGAGGGTGGAGAGGTAGCAGAGGTCGGGGTTCTTCTCCACCCGCACAGCGCCACGGGTGATGTTCATCAGGCTATGTAGGCCGAGCTCCTTCAGCTGCAGCATCTCGAACAGAACCAGAGCGTAGTTAAAGAACAGGTTGTTCCCTCGGATCACAGTCAAGTTCGGGAAAAGGCTGCTGAGGCTCTCCATCCCGTAGACGCGGAACAGCAGGAGGTAGTCCGTCACCACAGTCAGCTTGGGGAAAGTCAGGCCTCGGAAGTCCTCTGGTTTCGTGGTGAACATTAACAGGATCTTTAGGTGGCCCTCGATCACTGTGCAGTTCTCCAGTAAACGCAGGTTGGTCACATTGTTTCTGATGTCTTTACTCGAACAAACTGAAAAAAGAAAAAAGGAGGACGGACAGTTAGAGAGAGATGCAATAACTGTTCAGCAGAGTCAACTAGCAATTGATAACATCAGTTATGGCAAGCCAGGACAATTATGGTATTGGTGTCTGCTATTCTTAAGAGATATCCAGTTATGATACTGCGTTTTTTAGAGTGGCCTTTGGCATCCTTTAAGAAACATAATTTCCAACCTGTAGCAACAAGGATTGTTCTCAGAAGGCAACAGAACATACTAAATCTGTAGCGTTGAACTATTCATTGATGTAATATATGTGGTTTTAGTGCTTTAGTTGTGTAGGATCTAAACCCTCATTCGAGATGATAATACACAACAGGAAACATTCAGGGCGGTCAAAAATGCTTTATAACGTTCACTTGATCTATATGCTTATTTTGACCGATTGCAATCCACTACAAGAAGAATGGGAAGAGCTCTATAATGCCCCATAATGTTCATATGATCCATAGACTGATTCTGACAGATTATAATACACTACAGGGAGTATAGGCTCTATTACATTCATAACAAATATACTTTCATCCTCACAAATTATACATTAAAGAAAGCATATTGGATGCTCTATAATGGTCTGTTACATTTATATAAAATCACACACTGTTTCTGACAGACTATAATTAAATATATTACATGAAGGATACTATACACTCTAAAATTGGGGGGTGTTAAAAAAAATCGATTTTTTGATTTAAGTCAATCTTCATTTGAATGATCTGATATCGATGTTTAAACAACAGTTAGTTCCGACCTCACAATCTGATTGGTTGAGAAGTGATCTAGCCGCGATGATATTTCGTGATAACATCACGGCCTTCTCACACTAAACTTGTATCTCTCCGCCGACGCGTTGCCGAGTAACGGCGTATATACACAGGACACCCGCAGCAGCGTTAGCTTAGCACAGACTAGCGTTCAGCCGCGGCACGCTCGCCCGCAGCGCTGGCTCATCTTTCGTGGAAAAAAGGGAACGAAAAATGCTTACAGCCAGAACGCTAACCAGCCTGGCTAGGCTAAGCTAAGTTAATGCTGAGCTAAAGCAAGCTACGCTAACCTAACCACAGTCCAGCCAGCTAGCTAAAACCAACACCACCCAGGAAAATAACCAGAAATGCTAAAATTCGCGGTTTTCACCTGAAGACGACTCCGCGGAGCTGGAGAGGAGAGTATCAGCGTTATTTCACGCTCCTAACGTTACCATCGTCACTATTCCCAATTCTGCTTTCAAGCTAACTTTCGTGGTGTTAGTCTGCCTGAACCATACACTGTATGTAGTTAAATTGTGGTGGAACTACTTTTTGGCGGAAGGCTCAGTCCATATTAAAGCATATTCAAACTGAATTTCTTAAAGTTCTCTGATTTATTTTCTTTATATATTTAGTAAAAAAAGAAACTGTTGTATAAAAGCAATATTTAAATATTTAAATATTGCTTAAATATAAACCCGAATTTTCACTGTTTATCTTACGAGACCATCCTCACGAGCACCGCCCTCTGTATTTCCACTCACTGCTGCCTGTGTTTATTAAATTACATTCAACACTGTTTAAGTTGTTTTCCAGTGTTGTTTTTACCTGTACCTTATTTAAAGTAAGACCTGACCAGCTGAATCCACCGTTAGCTTAGCGGGTTAGTCAAATCACCGGTTAAGCTGATCCCCTTCTAGCCAAGTTTACTAGCATTACACGCTGCTGATTTTGAATCGAATCGGGACCTTGTGAATCAGAATCGAATCAAACTGGGAAATCAGTGATGATACCAGTCCTAATTTATAATGCTCTATAAAAGTTTGCATGATGTACAAATTTATCACGCTGTTTGCAGATCTGATTAATATTTAAACAGAAAACCCTCGATTATGACATTCTGTTGAAACTCTGACCTGAAACTAAATTATGTTAAAATCAGAGTGATCCCGTCCCAGACGCACAGGGCTCATTTTAAGCAGCTAAACATCTTCTGCACAAAACAGAATCCAGATGACAACCTTCAGCAAAACAATGTTGTAAACCTAAATCTTTATTGAACCCTTTATCAAAATCATATATCCCATAAAAATCTAAATATGATTTCAGAGTGCTACACAGGAACCAGGCCTGTGAGCAGTGGAGGACCCCACGACTAGAGTGGCACCGTGGAGTCTCCTCCTCTGAGCAGATGCCTCCACCCAACACAAGAGAGCCAACGCTGATCATAAAAATCGTCCAGCAGTGTCTGGCACTTAAGCTCTGCTATTTAATGATGGTGGCCTGCAGAGTGCCTGTGCAGAATTAACATCATTTACAACCTGAACGCAGTCTCATTTCAACTACAGCATTCAAAACTAGAGCTGGGCTCTTTTTAATCCGATTTTCGATTTAAATCATTTTTCCCCCTAATAAAAATCTAACTAAAGATGATACAGAAATGGTTAAAAACTAGTTCTTATTTATTTAGTTTTTACTTAAAGCTCACCTTCCGTCGTTTTTTCTTTCATTTTAAAATGTCTAGTTGTGGTCTCTAGTATGAATGAATGACATGTGAGCCGTTTTCGTAAAAAAAAAGTGCTCAGGTGTCTCTGTATAGCTCTTTTTTAATGGACTGTTTTAGGGGTGTGTCCAAAATGACCGGATTCCAGCTTTGCTCATGAATATTCATACATGCAAACAGCATGCAAATATCTCTCCTCTGATTGGCTAGGAGCACTGCGACGCCCCTCCACCGCTCTGCCGCTTACTGCCTCCCACCTCCTAACTGATGAGCGGTGATGTTGCGTCGCTTCAGCTCCGCCTCTGGGAGTTTCTCGAGCCAAGGTGGGCTGGTCTGTGAGTTTCTGCCTACGTAGGCAGAAAGATAATTCAAAATTCACCCGTTTTTCGGAGGGGGGGAGGGGGGATTTCTTTGCTTAGCTCCTGCAGACAATGGGGGCTGCAAAACAGTTTAATGTGCAGGTGTACACATTCAACTCGGAGAGACCTACTGTATTCCACAAAAAAACAAGAAAAATCGGATTTTCGCGGAAGGTGAGCTTTAAATTTCCCCTTTGTGGTTAAAGTGCAACCAAAAAAGAATAAAAAAAAAAACATATTGTAAACAGTGAGAACATCTAGTAACTTTTAGAAAGCTTTTCTCCAACATAGTTTAGGTAATGACACAATGCACCCTCAAACTTAAAAAAATACATAAATAGACACAGCCTTAAAAACAAAATGGTGCCCTTTTTGATAAAACTTACAAAATAGAAAACAAGTACAATTTAATACGCTATTTAAGACTTTTCCCCATTGGGCTTGAATTGCAAAACAAAGCTTTTAAATAAGTGCCAGTGTTCTATCAAATGAGATGATCTTTTCTCATGAATATGCAAAAAATCTTAACTTGTAGTGCATACAGGACCTGGTAGACGGTTGGGACACAGTTGCTTGTTTTACTTTGGAGTGCTAGTGCTGCTGCTGCGTTCATTCCACTGGGAGCAGCACTTCTCCCTCTCCGCTTTAGGTTAAGGTATACAGATAAATTTGCCGAGCTGCTTCATTTAGAAGCACTCGGTTTAAACACGCCTTACAGCGAGGATCTGTTTGGTCTACGGCCGACGCCGCAAAACTGAACCAACTCCAGATCACGGAGCTAGTTGCTCAAGCTGCAGGAGGGAGAGAGGAAGGGAGGGAGGGGCTAAGCTCACTCTGAAATACAGGAGCCCACAGGGGTGAAAATTAAGACTCAGAAAATCGATTTTGATGAAAACACATCATCCTTAACTGTAAATTTAAATTAATCGATAAAATTCATTAATCGCCACAATGATTAATAAACACCACCATCCTGTCCTGATCATTCAGAAACCAAACCAGACCAATCACAATACCATCCTGTCCTGATCATTCACAAACTAAACCCAACCCCACCATTCACAAACAAAACCCAACCCCACCATTCACAAACTAAACCAGACCTCACCATTCACAAACTAAACCCAACCCCACCATTCACAAACTAAACCCAACCCCACCATTCACAAACTAAACCAGACCTCACCATTCACAAACTAAACCAGACCTCACCATTCACAAACTAAACCAAAAACCCACCATTCACAAACTAAACCCAACCCCACCATTCACAAACTAAACCAGACCTCACCATTCACAAACTAAACCAAAAACCCACCATTCACAAACTAAACCCAACCCCACCATTCACAAACTAAACCCAACCCCACCATTCACAAACTAAACCCAACCCCACCATTCACAAACTAAACCCGACCCCATTATTCACAAACTATACCCAACCCAATCATTCACAACCTAAACCCAACCCCCACCATTCCTAAACTAAACCCAACCCCACCATTCCTAAACTAAACCCAAAAACCAACATTCACAAACTAAACCAGACCTCACCATTCACAAACTAAACCAGACCTCACCATTCACAAACTAAACCCAACCACACAATTCACAAACTAAACCAAAACCCCACCATTCACAAACTAAACCCAACCCCACCATTCACAAACTAAACCCAACTCCACCATTCACAAACTAAACCCAACCCCACCATTCACAAACTAAACCCAACCCCACCATTCACAAACTAAACCCAACCCCACCATTCACAAACTAAACCCAACCCCACCATTCACAAACTAAACCCAACTCCACCATTCACAAACTAAACCAAAAACCCACCATTCACAAACTAAACCCAACCCCACCATTCACAAACTAAACCCAACCCCACCATTCACAAACTAAACCCAACCACACCATTCACAAACTAAACCCAACCCCACCATTCACAAACTAAACCCAACCCCACCATTCACAAACTAAACCCAACCCCACCATTCAGAAACTAAACCCAACCTCACCATTCACAAACTAAACCCAACCCCACCATTCACATACTAAACCCAAACCCACCATTCACAAACTAAACCCAACCCCACCATTCACAAACTAAACCCAACCCCACCATTCACAACCTAAACCCAACCCCACCATTCACAAACAAAACCCAACCCCCACCATTCCTAAACTAAATCCAAAAACCAACATTCACAAACTAAACCAGACCTCACCATTCACAAACTAAACCAGACCTCAAAAACCCACCATTCACAAACTAAACCAAAAACCCACCATTCACAAACTAAACCCAACCCCACCATTCACAAACTAAACCCAACCCCACCATTCACAAACTAAACCCAACCCCACCATTCACAAACTAAACCCAACCCCCACCATTCCTAAACTAAACCAGACCTCACCATTCACAAACTAAACCAGACCTCACCATTCACAAACTAAACCAGACCTCACCATTCACAAACTAAACCAAAAACCCACCATTCACAAACTAAATCCAACTCCACCATTCACAAACTAAACCCAACCCCACCATTCACAAACTAAACCCAACCCCACCATTCACAAACTAAACCCAACCCCACCATTCACAAACTAAACCCAACTCCACCATTCACAAACTAAACCCAACCCCACCATTCACAAACTAAACCCAACCCCACCATTCACAAACTAAACCCAACCCCACCATTCACAAACTATACCCAACCCCACCATTCACAAACTATACCCAACCCAATCATTCACAAACTAAACCCAACCCCCACCATTCCTAAACTAAACCCAAAAACCAACATTCACAAACTAAACCAGACCTCACCATTCACAAACTAAACCCAACCACACCATTCACAAACTAAACCAAAAACCCACTATTCACAAACTAAACCCAACCCCACCATTCACAAACTAAACCCAAACCTACCATTCACAAACTAAACCCAACTCCACCATTCACAAACTAAACCCAACCCCACCATTCACAAACTAAACCCAAACCCAACATTCACAAACTAAACCCAACCCCACCATTCACAAACTAAACCCAACCCCACCATTCACAAACTAAACCCAACCTCACCATTCACAAACTAAACCCAACCTCACCATTCACAAACTCGAACCCAACCTCACCATTCACAAATTAAACCCAACCCCACCATTCACAAACTAAACCCAACCCCACCATTCACAAACTAAACCCAACCCCACCATTCACAAACTAAACCCAACCCAATCATTCACAAACTATACCCAACCCCACCATTCACAAACTATACCCAACCCAATCATTCACAAACTAAACCCAACCCCCACCATTCACAAACTAAACCCAACCCCCACCATTCACAAACTAAACCCAAAAACCAACATTCACAAACTAAACCAGACCTCACCATTCACAAACTAAACCCAACCACACCATTCACAAACTAAACCAAAAACCCACCATTCACAAACTAAACCCAACCCCACCATTCACAAACTAAACCCAACCCTACCATTCACAAACTAAACCCAAACCCACCATTCACAAACTAAACCCAACCCCACCATTCACAAACTAAACCCAACCCCACCATTCACAAACTAAACCCAACCCCACCATTCACAAACTAAACCCAACCCCACCATTCACAAACTAAACCCAACCTCACCATTCACAAACTCAAACCCAACCTCACCATTCACAAACTAAACCCAACCCCACCATTCACAAACTAAACCAAACCTCACCATTCACAAACTCAAACCCAACCTCACCATTCACAAACTAAACCCAACCCCACCATTCACAAACTAAACCCAACCCCACCATTCACAAACTAAACCCAACCCCACCATTCACAAACTAAACCCAACCCCACCATTCACAAACTAAACCCAACCCCACCATTCACAAACTATACCCAACCCCACTATTCACAAACTAAACCCAACCCCACCATTCACAAACTAAACCCAACCTCACCATTCACAAACTCAAACCCAACCTCACCATTCACAAACTAAACCCAACCCCACCATTCACAAACTAAACCCAACCCCACCATTCACAAACTAAACCCAACCCCACCATTCACAAACTAAACCAGACCTCACCATTCACAAACTAAACACAACCCCACCATTCAAACTATACCCAACCCAATCATTCACAAACTAAACCCAAACCCACCATTCACAAACTAAACCCAACCCCACCATTCACAAACTAAACCCAACCCCACCATTCCTAAACTAAACCCAAAAACCAACATTCACAAACTAAACCAGACCTCACCATTCACAAACTAAACCCAACCCCACCATTCACAAACTAAACCCAACCCCACCATTCACAAACTAAACCAAAAACCCACCATTCACAAACTAAACCCAACCCCACCATTCACAAACTAAACCCAACCCCACCATTCACAAACTAAACCCAACCCCCACCATTCACAAACTAAACAACACATAACATGTAACAAATTGCATAATTGACCAAAATGATAAATTAATAGATCAGGAGGGTTCGTCCATGTGAAAGAGTGCACACACACACACACACACACACACAGACACACACAGACACAGACACACACAGACACACACAGACACACACACACACAGACACACACAGACACACACAGACACACACACAGACACACACACAGACACACACACAGACACACACAGACACACACACAGACACACACACAGACACACACACAGACACACACACAGACACACAAACACCCAGACACACACACACAGACACTTTGATAATTACACACACACACACACACACTTTGATAATTACACACACACACACACACACTTTGATAATTACACACACACACACACACACACTTTTGGTCAGACTTTTATTTTTAGCCTCATATTCCTGATTGAGAATCTAATACATACAGCATACAAAAAAAAGTGGACCAGCAGGCCACTGGAGTGTGTGTGAGGAATTTGTGATTGGAGCGAGCGCGCGTGTGTGTGTGTGTGTGTGTGTGTGGTGTCCTGGTTGACTCCATGCGGTCATCCACTTTATTTCCAGCCCTACACGGCGGCTTGGCCAAACACATGCTCTAAACACAGCTGCTCAGTGAGGAACTCACTCTCACTGAGCAGATTAAAGGGCCCATACCAACAAAACTGAGTCATCTGAGAAAAGCATGAGTCTGATGTGGTATTGCTCACTTTGCAGACCAAAAAAATCCATATATGCATAATGCTGGGTGAGTGCTCATTGGAAGGTTGTTTATGCCAGGTGATTTATTAACAGATACAAACTCACTCTATTCATGTGTGTAACGCTCATCCCAGCGTCTGTTTAAGTCCTGCCCCTCAACAGAAAGAGCCAATTAGCTTGCTGCTTTTATGCTGCAGTGGCAGAGGGTCAGTGTGCTAATTGACAGCGGTTCATTTTGTGTTGGTGTAAACCCCAAACACCAGATAGCAGTGTTGGGTTCTGGATTAAAAAAAAACTAAAAAAAAACAACCTATTTTTTAAATGCGTTCAGTTACTTTACTTTGCATCCACTGCTGACACAGATATGCAAATGAACACATTCCCAGTTTGTCTAGTATCGGTTAAGAAGTACTGCTAATAGAATAGGATACTCTGGAGCAGATTAAGAAGAACTGCTGACACCATACCTTATATCAGGAGTGAGATGGAAGCGCAAAAAGCAGCCCAGTATTGATCTGTGTAGCAGTGGAAGGAACAGTGGTCACTGAAAAGATGGTGATCAATACTTTTGGGATGAATTGTGGAGTTGGGAATGAGGTGGCAATGATCATTTTAGTATCCTGACCTCAGTATTCCTGTTTTGTCGCTGAATGCACTCAAATCCTCACAGAAACTATACATTTACATGTGTTTGTGTGTGTGTGTGTGTGTGTGTGGTGGTAGTGGTGGCGGTGGGATTGCAATGCAAACAAACATGTCGTGTCCACTTCAGCTGTGGTCATCTCAGTGATCCAAATGGAAAAACTCCTGATAAATGAGTGAATAACACTGACACAGATGTTCAGGTTCACTCCAGTTCAACACACACTTTAATAGAACACCAAGTTCAGAGTCAGGGTTTATATAAAACCTCCCACAGTTGCCAGTCATCCCCAGAGTCTAAAGTCATCACCACTGCTTTACTACACTAACTACACTACAGACGCACAATGACATCACAATAGCATCGCTATCAGAAAATCATTTATTTAAAGGGTCCCTACCATGCAAAACACAAAATTACTTTACTAAAATGAAAGATATTACAGTAAAATATGCACTTTTCCCGGTCCATACAGTCCTAACATACAGGGAAATTGCAGTGTAAACAGTCAGTTTCAACTCTGCCTGTTTTTAATAAAGGCAAAGCCAGTCAGTCACTTTATTCTCGACGCATGCCATTCATTTTAATGAAGAGAGCTGCCAATGGTTGCATTGTGGTGAAACATAGCTAGGCCATACGGCAAAAATCAAATCTATGCAAATGAATACATTCACGCAACTTCTAGACAATTGTGAAAGAACAATTCAATTTAATTCAATTTTAGGGGTGTGACGAGATCTCGTGGCACGAGATCTCGCGAGACTAAAATGTGACGATATTTTTCATCAAGCTTAAACCTGTCTCGCGGGAGAAAAACAGCAGGTGAGCTCCACGGTACAGTTAAAGAGCTTCGCACGACAGTAGGTGAGCTCCGCGGTACAGTTAAAGATCTCCACTCCCTGGTACAGTTAAAGAGCTCTGTGCGACAGTAGGTGAGCTCCGCGGTACAGTTAAAAGCTCCGCGCAACAGTGCTCTTACTGTCCCAAAGATTCACAGCCCTAGTAAATACTGTAAGTACATGTGACTGTTTCATAGGCAGTTGTACTAATCCCTTAACTCTGTACTGTATTTAAAAATGTTCTGTCTCTGTCTGCACTTCAAACATAGTCTTAATATGACTGGTTATGGTTATGCATAGTTAAATTACAAGAGATTTAGGAGAAAAAAACACAAACCCTAGTCTTAATATGACTGGTTTTGGTTTGCACTTGTTGTTTGCACTATATAAGACCTATATATAGTATATAAGTTTTATTTTTATTTTTTATTCTTATTCTTATTTCTATTTCTTATAGAATCAATGTGTGAGAGAAACCAGTCTGTTAATTGTGTGTTATATGATTTTGTCAAATAAAACTCTAGTTTTCAAGCCATTTTTCATTTTTGATGTTTTCTTTAAAATTTTATTTTTAAATCTCGTCTCGTGAACCCAGTATCGTGTCTCAGCTCGTCTCGTGATATTAGTGTCTCGTCACACCCCTATTCAATTTTATTTATTTAGCACTTTTTACAACAGAAGTTCACAAAAGCAGCTTAACAGAGAAAAACAGGTCCACGCCTCTTATGAGCAGCACCACAGAGATGCAAACTATTGTGGTCACACAGTGGCAAGAAAAAAAACTCCCTTATATAAAGAGGAAGAACCCTAAGGAGCAAATTACACACTTCTCACATTCAGAGGTGTGTGAACAATGTGGTCAGACAGGAGGAGACACAGTCACCGTTTCATACCAACACAGACACTTTACTCCTGAATGCCCCTGTCAGCACTTCTGACATTTATTAGAAGTGGCAGACAGACAACAACAACTACAACAACAATAGAGGCATTGTAGTCCTGTCACTGTAGTCCTGATCTGAAATGAAACATCACTTGCGCAGGAAAACTTCTTTATAAAAGAGACTACTGCAATATAAAGATTAACATATTTTTATTAAGAGTAATAAATGCATTACTCAGTTCTAACTATCCAGTGGATTAAGACCAATCCAAATAAAATGTACTTTCCATACATACATACTGTAGAAATCCCAGTAGAAAAGTACTGCCAGGTTTACCTGCAGCAGATAAACATGAACCTATTGGCACCCTGCCTAATGCCAGGTGTGGGCTACGTTCAGTTACTTCAACTGTAAAGCTTCAGATCTAACTAATAAAAAGGTATGAGCTTACATAGCACAATAACTAGATGTGCACAGTATCGCCAGCACTAATTAATAGGGTATAGGCACCTGGCACTTGTTCACTACACTAGTCCATTAGCTGCAGTGCTAATTGACTGATCGGGGAGGTACAGTAATAAAACACTGGAAACAAAAAGAGGATAATTGTGTGTGTGTGTGTGTGTGTGTGTGTGTGTGTGTGTGTGTGTGTGTGTGTGTGTGTGTGTGTGTGTGTGTGTGTGTGTGTGTGTGTGTGTGTGTGTGTGTGTGTGTGTGTGTGAGTGAGTGAGTGAGTGAGTGAGTGAGTGAGTGAGTGAGTGAGTGAGTGAGTGAGTGAGTGAGTGAGTGAGTGAGTGAGTGAGTGAGTGAGTGAGTGAGTGAGTGAGTGAGTGAGAGAGAGAGAGAGAGAGAGAGAGAGACAGATTTAACCTTGCTGCTGGAAACACTTCAGTGTGTGCTGCAGAGGAAGTTGGACGGGGTGCACGTTTCTAAAACTGACAAGGCCAACACCAAGGCCCCAAAATAGTCTCTCGCTCTTCCTCTTAGTTGCACACCCTCACGCAGGAACAGCACACAGCCAGGCCGCTTTCACAATTACACAACTTGTTTATGTTAAATCAGCCCGCCGAATCTCGCACAAGCTGGTTTCATCATCATTACTCAGCATCACGCCTACTGTTTTTGGTTGTTTTCAGACTTAATAAAGTAAACAAGTAAACAGCTCAGTAAAACATTCTTTAAACTTTCACGATTGATCAAAGATTCAGATCATCTGTCAAGACTAGTACTGACATATAGAGAGCACTGCGCACTGATACCATGAAGCAATTACTGGTGCACGCCACTAAAGGGGTGCAGTGTTGTTAGGCTGCTTCCCTACTTGCACAAGTTACAGTATTGTAATTTTTTTTTTTTTTTTTTTTTTTACCAATAAAAGATGTTCTTAATAGATTCTGTGTTTTAAAAACTTATTATATCTTACTTGGATACATAACACTCCTTTTTACCAAAATAGAAATTGAAACAAAGTTGGTATCAGTACTTGATACGGCAGATACTTGAAATCTGGCATTAGCATCAGTATTGGTTTCAGAATGGATTGTGGTATTGGTGCAACATGTCAAAACATGTTTGTATCTGACATGAGCTTCTTTAGTTTGTCTCTTAAACATTTTCCAGATATTTAATATTTCAGTAAGCTGATGTGGTTTAGAATGTGGTGTGACTACGAGTGTTTTCACACCTGAAAGTCCAAATCATGGTTCATGTTTTTGCTACTTTGTATACATTTGATCTGGTTAGTAGTCCCACTGCACTATACTGTTTAGTAATTAAAGAACTTCTTACATAGACTGCGTCTCCCATTACTTGACAGTGACCGGATTGAAGCAGCAGAATAAGTGTAACAGATTACCCTCAGATTCCTCTTATATTAGTTTATATATAAGGGCTGATCTACAGTTACAGTATATACAGTAATCACCAGCAAGTGCGGTTTCTGCTGTTCTGCTGCATGTACATGCAACACCAAAAACTATTTTTCTTCTTCTATTGTTTAATAGCTGGTGATGGCCTTCCTGTAATTGGTCAAAAAGACCAAATCATCTACTGAACTACTTTCACAGGGCAAAAAAATGACCAGTGGTTCAGTTGATCTGGACTGAGACAAATCTTTTTTTGGTCCTTTAGTCCGGTCTGTGTATGGCACCTTTTACATCTTGGTTTTGGTTCAGACCAATCAAGGTACTTGTGAAAGCACCCTATTTTAAGCCTATAAACACAAACAAACTCCTTACCCAAGCTGAACAGCAGAGCCTAATACACATGATAGAACCCTTTATTGAGAGACATAGAACCCTTCTCTATCAATCTGAAGAACCCTTTATCTATGCACTGAACAATTGTACTATTCAAATGGTTATTTGAATTTGATATAATTATATGTAGAACCACTGTCCATTACTGAAGAACCATTAAAGAACCCTTTCTTTTTAAGAGCGATAAATGATCTCCAGATCTCAAACCAAGCTCATCAATGAAAACTTCCTCCACTTGCTGTAGGGGTAGAGTGATCTAGGTTAAAATTATACTAAATATTTAAAGTATTCAAGTATTTTTGCATAACAATACTGTTGGTAATATGACAAAATATTGAATTTTTCTAAATTCATTCACTACACACAAAAAAACCCTGCAAACAAACAAGTAAAAGTAAATACAGTAAATAGCAAAACAAATACAAAACAGACTGCTTCAGGAAAACTGATTTTTTTTTTTTATAGTGTTACATTTTTTTTGCAATGTTATTGTGTACAGTACGATAAGGTAGATCACTTCCCTCACTCTGAACCTACACTTCCTTACTGTACAACAATAGATTCAAAGAGTCACATTTAACTTCCTGAGTTAAGAAAAGTAAAGACAGTAAAGCCTTTAGAGACAGAAGCTCAATTTGCAGGTCTAGAATACACTCAACGCTTTTTAGTAGTTTATAAACTGCTTATTTTGATCTTATAATGGCTTTGGACAAATGCATTTATTTGACTGCAAGGTGAACTTTCTCACTGGAGGGCGGGGTTAGTCTACTCCACACACCTACATTCATAAACAAACAGGAGATTATACTGAACAGCAGAGTGATCCACACATGACTCAGGCTATAATAAACCCATTCAGGCTGTATCTAACAACACGCCAACAGACCCTAGTGGCCATTTTATCACTTGATGTGGTTTCTGTGGCTTTCTGAGCTTCTCCGAAAGCGAAACTGCACGTGTGTTGGTTTATTTACAAAACCACAAAGTCGCCAAACTGGAAAACTGTTGACTACACTGGGCAGCGTTCACAATGCAAATAAACTAACATGAAGACCAAGCCAACAACAGCTGCAGATTTAAAAAAAAAAAAAAAAACAACAACTCTTCGCTAATGTCTCCCAATCCTTTCTGCACAATACTGTATTTTAAAATGATGAATAACTGGAGGTTTATTTCCATGGTGTTGAGAACCAGTTTTTCCACGTAGTGATGTCTGTGTAACATTACAAATATCAGGATCATTTCCTCAACCCATTTCCTGCAGTTTGTAAACTAACTAAAGAAAATAAAAATGTGCTTGTCTTGCAATACAGTTATTACACAGGCATGCCAAGAACCTGGATACATTGTGAGGTGCTATCTTGTAAGTGAGGCTGAACAAAGTGCATTAGGCAAGACAATGGTAATTATAATGGGGTAGTACATAGGACATTCCATTTCTAAAGTTGTCCAAGCATCTAACAATTCTGGGTTTACGTCAAAGAAGGCTGGAATTGTCTGGTTTTGTGAACAGACTCAACAACAACTCAACAATAATCATGGGAGAAGATACTGCTTCTTTCCAATGACAATTAGTACATCAGTGTATTTGTATTGTTTTTAGTAGAATGAGTGATGCTTCATCTCTGATTACAAACACCCCCTCCACCACTAGCAATAATAATAATAATTTATAATACATATAACAACAACAACAAAGTTTAATTCTGGTTATTTTTGTCATTACCCAACTCAATGGGTAAGTACAAACAATGACTGTGTTCAGTAAAAGCTGGGATGTAAACACACTTTAATAGGTTCTTAACATGCTTTAAGGGTTCTGAACCCTATTTTTTTCGCACTGGTTGAAAATCTTATGCAGCACCACAAAGGGCTCACAAAGGGCTCACTACTGTTAGAGAACTTGGAAGGCTTTGGTTCAGTGCTATATACAGTACCTGTCTAAAGTTTTGACACAGCTCATTCATTTTTTTTCTCTAAATTATAGTCATTACATAATTAGGGGACACATGGAATAATGTAGAAAACAAATCTTTGACCTAAACCCAACTGAGATGGTGATTTGGAATGCAATGGAGCTTCACAGCATGAAGGGAAAGCAGCAACTACTAGAGTTGCACGTAGGGCTGTAGCATGAAAGAATTTCCCCTGCGGTTATATATGGTGGCAATATCCCTAATTTTAGAACTATATAAATGCTTTTTTATATATACTTTTTATGTGCTTTAAACACTGTCGCTTATGTAATAGATATATATATATATTTTTGTTGTTTACGGGCTAACAAGCTTTAAACGTGCTTTAGTCACCTAAATAAACTGTTTTCAGAAGAGATAAGTGTGTAGATTAATCCATGGCTCCTCAGCACAAGGAAGTATTCGCAGCTGCTGGATATCAGCGTGAATCACACTTTAAAAGTGGAAGTGAATGGCTTAGATGAAAAGTGCTAATATTAATAAATTAATAAATATTAAATAGGAAAAGAGGGCTAACTTTTTTGGTGGCTAGTTTAAGAGGATCAGGATCAGATAAAGGGCTGCTGTGATTATCAGTTATTTCTATTTATAACATGCTGCTTATTAATGCGGTACTGTTACAGGTAAAATACATTGTCCAGATTGCCTTCGGCACCCCCGCTGCGAAACACGTCCAGTCAGCGGAGCAAGAGCCTCTTAGCAGAGCTGTTTTACTTTATATTTTCTTTGTAACTGGGTTTAAAGAACTTGCAACACACTTTTTACTCTGCAATTAATTTTTATTAAGCTTATAAATTATTTATATTAAAAATACATCCCTAGTTTTTAGTCTAATATGATATTATTTGTCCTACATCTAACAATTATTTGGTCACATCTAAAACACATTTAAAATATTGGAATAAATGATCAGACTGATCAAAATATCACTCAAATAGACATCTTAATTTTTTTTTTTAGACCAGCTAATATAATTTAATATATTGTTACAGATTTAAAGCAGGTCTCATATAAGCCATTAATAGAACTGATTTGATAACACACAAACAGTCCTCCTGCATCAGTAAAAGCATTATTTCCTGACTGTATTTACGTTCCTTTGATCGCAAATAAATAATGTGGCAGGGGTGCCAAAGCCAAAGCACAATACAGGCTATGGAGGACCAAAACTGCCAAAATTAAAAAAAAAAAAAAAAAGTAATTCACTCAATAAAAGTAATATGGTAATTAAAACGGCAAAGAATAATTATAATTAATATAAAAATAAATACATACACATAAAAATAAATACCTTAATAATTTGTTATTTACGGGTTTCTTTATTAAGATTGTTTAATTTTTATTTTGATTAATTTATTTATTTACAAAATATTTTATTTCTGCATTTATTTATTTCCTGATTTATTTATTTCTGCATTCATTTATTTCCTGACTGTAAGTTACAGTCGTATTTAACATGAAAGACATGAAAGTGCAATAGTCTTAGAAATAAAGAATAGTAATTTGAATTTTGCATGATGTAGTTGACTTGGGCGGCTTGGTTTTGAGCTGCGATCTTCAGGCGTCCTTGACTGAAAATCATTTAAGTGGAAGCAGTGAAGGAGTCAACATCATTGTTCACTGTGCAGATCAAAGGTGACAGCTGTAATGAAGGAGGGATTAGTGACTACAGCTCTTCAGATCTTCATCATAAACAAAAGGCAGGTTATTGTTGCTAGTGGCATTACTCTTCTGGTTCTAATAGCAGTGTAAAACTAAATAGCAACAATGCTCAATCCAGGTGCACACTACATGATTTTAAGCATGATTTTAAAACCTGATTTTGCCTTTCCAAGAAAGACAAAACTATTGCACGGTTGGGGGGTGAATAAGAAGCAATTATCAAGTGGATCATACTGTGTACAGCAGTAACCAGTCAATCCTAAACCTGCTGATCAAGCTCCTGAGTTGATTGGTGGCCCTGCAATATTTTCACACGTTTGATTTTACAGCTGAAACTGTAACTATTCTAAATGTGAGATAATCTGTGACACAATCCGTGAATGGACACATTGGAACCAATAGTCGCCAAACTGAAAAGAGGGCAAACACTTTCCAAAAAAGAAAACTTCAGAAAGACAAGCGTGGTTTCTATGCCACTCACAATCTCTTTTGCTGGCCTCAATATCCCCTATTGTGTTTACTTAGCAATAAAAGCCTTACATGTTATATGGGTGGTTGACATATTTGGCCAAAAAAAATTATTTTATTTATTTTTTTTAAATCTCAAAATTAAGTCGAAATTTGGTCTTGTAGATTTTTAGTTGAAATTCACATGTATTCATTAGTTTACGGTCTTACTGATTGAAATTGTCATATGGTGTGACAAATGTTATTGTGTATTAAATTAAAAATGGGTTTAACGTGATAATGTAAGTCAATTTATCCTGATTCTTTATCATTACTATATAAAATTATAGCATTATTCACATGCAAACATGTTACTTTTTGCATTATTTTTTATTATCTACACACATAGGAAGACGCTTTATCAAAATCTTTTAATATACTTTAAATTATTTTGGGAATACTTTTTTTTATAAAAGTACCTAAATTCCTTTTTTTTAAATTCTGAATATCACACCATATGACATGGTGTCACACCATATGATAAATCAAACCACACAACAATCTGTATGCAAAAATCTGTATTAGCTGCATTTAGCAAACAAAAAACTTGGTTTGTCAAGTGACTGAAATCATTTTCAGTTACAGCAGAATCACAAAACTCTTGAAGAACAAGTGTATTTTACTCAACGTAGAGAAGAATGTTTATGAGACATTAACTAATCCACTTACTGAATTCATTAGATGTTGCACTTTTTCATTTTAATCTGTCGAATGTTACCTACAGGAGTTCTAATAAACTTTTTTATATTTAATGCATCATTTCTTTTTAAAATGAGAATGAGCAGAACAATGATGGATCAGAAAGCTGATGATCAGAAAGCAGATTCACAAGTAGACATCTGGGTTATTTATATATGATTGATTAAACAGAAAATAAATTAATTTGCTTGTTTTTATTCCCAATCTAACTTTGAGCTTTTTCTGGTTTGACTGAGAATTGTGAAAAGAATCTAATGTTTATCTCATGAATGCTCTGTAAGTTCATATAAAACAACATTGGACCAAAAAAAGGCCAATTCCTATTCCATAAATATTCTTGATAATTAAAAGTTTATTAAACTTTAAAATGCGATATGCTATTGTTTTATTTTAGCAACAAAACAGCCTCCTAAAAAAAGACAAGAAAATAAGATATTTACAGTTATACTTATTTCAGTTATTACAGTTTCTAGAACAATATATATTTTAATTATTTCTAACTACAATTCATAGTTTTCCCTTTGTTTTTGTTTTTCTTTTTTCCACAGTTCTCTGAACATAGAAAAAGAAGCCCTGACAAAAAGGGCGGCCAGGTGCTCTGTTTCTCTGCCCATGTTTTCGTGCACGTACGCTGATTCACAAGACAAAGATTGTTAGAGACTTTGTTGCACGTATACGTCGTTTGCATATTCAAGACCTGGCATTACATGTGAGAGGTGCACCATTTTTTATTTTAAAACACAAATCTTGTAGTGTGAACGGAGCTTAGAAAAAGAATTTGGGTCATTATTGATTTAGAGTTACAGATGAAGCACTGAACAAAAGATACAAAACTACCACAGCAAATGTCTGATGTACTCCGTCTAGGTTAAGAGGAGAAGTGTATATAATATAGCGTTCACTAAACTGTTTAATTAGTGTCAGTTTTGTCCACATACAGTACCAGTCCAAAGTTTGGACACACACTTTCATTAAATAATTGTCTATTTTATTTTCTACATTGTGGATTAATATTAAAGGCATGAAAACAATTAAGGGACACATATGAAATTAGGTAGTAAACAAAGAGTGTTTAGCCTCTACAATCCCCTGACCTAAACCCAACTGAGAGAAGTGATTTGGGATGAGCTGGAGCACAGAGTGAAAGTGAATTTACAAGATACATCCCTGCATGCTGTTTATAGGGCCAGACCATGGATCTAGATTTTTCATTATTTCAAGCTCAACAACCAAAAACACAGCAAATCTTTCAAAGTTAGCTGAAGATAGCCACTGCAATAGAGAGCTTTCACACCTACCCTGTTTATTCTGGACACACACACACACTCCTCGCTGTAAGACGTAAAACTGTGATGTAAAAAAAAAAAGCTTCTTTCACAGTAAAATTCTTTGATTCATTTAACTGCTTTATTTCTCTGTTTTCAGTCACAAGCACGTTCTGAAGTATAATCCAGTGTGTATCTCTGCGTTTCACTGCGGTGTTTACTACGCATGGGCTTGTAAACAATGTTCTGAATATTTGATCATTGGTTTGTGAGTATATTCACCCAATGAGTCGACTCTAAACTCAACCCAAAGCGTCTAAACACCACACACATCACGTGATAATTTAAAACATATCAGCAGAGTAATATGAATATTTAAAACAGATTTTAAATGTCTTATTTTCTGGCTTCTGGATGCAAAATAAAGGTAAACCTACTTTTAAACCTATGCTTTTTATTTGTATTTAAATTGTAAAATTTGTAAAAAAAAATCAAAGACTTTTTAAATGCAATATGGCCCAGCTCTAAGCTGTAGTTAGGGATGTCCCCAATCGGATTATGTGAAATCAGGACCAATCACATCTTTTTCACAGAATTGGAAGCAGGTGGAAAAGATCCGGATCACTTATTTTATCCAAAATGTTTTGTTACGTTGTCCATAGATCCATACAGTAAACACTGCACATTGCAGGAAAGCATAGTGTGGGAGCATAGAAACATTAGTCTAGTGCCAGTGAGCTCTAAACATATTTTAAACTTTCATTTCATCACTAAATTTTGGAAAATGCATATTGCTCTCCTTCAGGTTGGATTTCCTGCTTGAAAAAAAAGAGACTCGTCAACCCCGGGTACAGAATCCAAGATGGTTGCACCTTACATCAACAGTAGTAAAAGCGGCTGTATTATATAGATACTAAGGATGTTTTTTATGATGATTTCTCTTTACGTAAAATACCATTTTTTACCAATCACAGTTATTATCAACTGGTATCACTAGCATCGCTAACCTCAGACAATGCCAACAATGACAGCTGATATTTAAATGTTTAACTGGAAGGCAGTTAACTTGGGTGTGACGACATCCCAAGTAAATGGAACGCAGCATTAATAACGTCCACACACAGTATATGGCTCAGAAACGATATACACGTGGACTGTGATTTAAAATTCTGTCCACATTCAAAAGGAACACTGGTTGGTGTTCGCTGAGCTTGGCAGTGGCTCTTGCTCACATCACTGCATGCTTTAAGGCTAACAACCCAATCCTCCTATTGTTCACAGTACAGCTCACAATAAGTGACTGCATGTCCTTAACCACATTTTACAAGTCTGCACCACCTTAAAGACACCCTGGATGTGGTTTGAGTGGGCTGAGGTGAGGGTGAGAGCTAGTGTTGTAGTATTTGTTAACAGGGTTAGCCTCATAGTTGTAGCACTGAAGTAAAGAAGCCAGCACAACACGTATTGGCATAAGGACTACATCTGTGTAGAATAGTTCTTTGGCAGAATTGTTCCTTTAATCAGCATTGATATTGTCCACATACATTAATGAGGCGCAGACATACAAGTGGTCTGTCAAGCAAAACACTGACACCGTCCAACAGTAACCCCCCGTCGGCTGGTGTTTGAGATTGACAGCGGCTCTAGGTCACGTCTCTGCTTGCTTCAAGGTTAACAACCAATACACAGAAGCAGCTCCAGGGTGAAGACGTCCACAAAGTTCGGCATCGGCCAAGTGTGTCACAAGTGTGGGTGTTTTTATTCTATTTCAGGACGTCAGCACTGCAAGCCCAGCGTACACACACACACACACACACACACACACACCATCAGAGGCCCTGGCTTTTCCCCTCCAACTCTTCCCAGCTGGTGGGGTAAAACTCCAACTCTTTGTGTCCGTGGAAAAACAAACAGCACAAGCTCAACACTGAAACACATTCATATCGTACGTTTGGCTGAAGCCGCTCCAGTTAAACCTGTTAACTGTGCTCACCTTGGCTTTGAGGACCTTCTCGGGCCACGTTTTTACACATTTAGGTCAAGTGGTCAAAGTTAGACTCACTCATACACTTTCTCTTCTCTAAAGCGCCCGGCAGACTTCTCCTAATCTGATAATTATAGGATTATAAATCCTCTCATACGTAAACTGGACAGATGCCAGTTATAAAGGCATTCAAACTGAGCTGTGGAGCTAAAAAGAGCACAAACTGGCCAATCTTAGTGCCTTTCATTTTAGGTGTACAAACCTGTAGCGTTATATATAGTGATGCAATAGAGATCCCTGCCTGGAACAAATACAGCCTTTACCATCAAAAACACAAACGAATTACCATCAACAATACAGTGCCTAAGAACAAATGTATTATTCATACTCTCTCACACACACACTCACACGTTGAAATAAGTATATCAATCTTTTTATTATTTTCTTATTTTAATTATGTTTTAATAGTTTTAGCACAAACAACAAAACGTTATATTAAAGCACAACTATGTTTTTCTAACGTTAAGATACAGTATTACTAAATAATAAAGAAACAAATCTTAATATAAACTAAATGCATACATTTAAGCATTAATAAGGTTTGACAACTGCTTAACCCCAAGATCAATAAAATATCAATCTCAACACATGGAAAAAGCTTATACTAAAGCATAACTGGGTCACAATGCTTAGTATACAAATTATACAAAACAAACTAGTTTTCTGTAGACCTGTCTAACCAAATCCTGATCTATAATCAAAACAAAATTAAAAGTGTTTAATTTGAAATCTAAATACCTCTTCTAAAAATGAAGAATTATAATGTATAATGTAGATGTTCACCAAGCTATAGAAAAATGCTTTTTGTAATAAACAAAATGTTAATTTGAATATAAACACATGCAAACAGCTCATACACAGAATAATTAGGTTTCTACACAGTAAGTACAAAGACTTGCAGTTATGCAGTAGGAGAAACAGAATGTGAAAAAAAACTCATTAAAGCATATCTGGTCTGCTATTAATTTTAAGTATGATGTAGTGTTATATAGGTTCAATATAGAATAATTATTAAATTGTAACTGCAACAACTCCAACTGTAACAGATATTAAACCTTTATACAAGCAATTATGTCAGAATAAGCGCTTTAACCCAGCTTGTATCATCCAACATCAAAATATATTGTGACAAGTTAATTTTCAATCAAAATACATGCAAACAGCTTATATCCACTAGAACTGAAATAATGCAGCAGGAGTAACAGAACACACTTTTATAATATATTAAAATATAATGAAAGGCATTTTAAATACCTTAATGGAACCACTTCGCATGTATTTAAGCATAATAAGCTTTTTACAAAAACATCAACATATGAAACACACACTTAATTATCTATCTAAATAGAACCATAACTGGCTTGTGATGTGAGTTTCAAAGCATAAAACAGAGCTGTAGCACCCCAGCTTCTGGAATTAAAATATAATGAAACTTATTGTTTAATTTCATTCTGTATACATGCATAAAGCGTATTACTACCATGTCTGGGTTAATAAACTGTGTGTTTACAATGCAGCAGGAGAAACAGAACAACAAATAGCACTGCTAGTATTTAAATATAGTGAAACAGCTGTAAGTAATAAAATAAAAAATAAATATAATCTTGTTGGAGTAAATCTATATCTATACAGGCAAGTACAGCTATATGCACGAAAAAGTGTTGGAGTCTACAGAACTTTTTAGGTTATATATTTAATTAACAGTAAGATATGATAATTAAACGCTCCATAAAGCATCAGTATAAATGTTTTAAAAAACATGTGTGTGCAAGTGTGTGTGTTTTGGACTTACTTTCGCCGCTGGTTTGTTGGCAGTTCCACACAGCGCAGACAGTCAGAAGCAAACCAGCCACAGTCCGCAGCTGCATCCTGAACAAACCGCTTTAACGTTCACTCCTGCTAACGAAAAGCGGTCGGGAATCCAACCTTACAGTGCCTCGTTTGGTTAACAAACTGTTTATTAAAACAAAAATAGAAGATAACTTGGGAAAATCTCGTCGCCCCCTGTAAATGGGCGGAGAGGAAAGTTCAACGTGTTCAGTTTAGTCGCTGCAGGCTGCTAGCTGTGCGCTAAGCGCGTCTGTTAGCTTAGCTCAACTCAACTCAGCCGAGCTTCTCATTCAGAGTAACCGTCGACACGAAACACGGCGAGCGTGGTTGACTTTACTTCTCAAGCCTTTAACAGTCTTCATTTTTGTGCACTTTTTGGACCACTGGTTATTATTTTAATCTTCTTTTTAAGCGAGATGCCGAAGAAACAAATCGCTTCAGTTCGCTTTAGCTAACCAGCAACCTGGCTAGCTTAGCCAAGGCCAAAACAAAGTTATGTTAGCTAGCTAACGCTAGCTAGCCTAGCCTCTAGGGGACTATCTCAGAGTTAACATCTACAGTTAGCTAGTTACAGCTCTCTACATCACTTAGACTAGTTTTACACCCTGTGTATGTGGAAATGCAGATCAACGTTTGCCTTCTTTTGCAGCTTTGATAGTCCAAACTTTTACGTTAGCTAAAGCTAAGTGGGCTTCACACGTAGCTAGCTAACTACAGCACGCAGCAACTGCTGTAGTCCAAATGTCTAACTTAGCTTCTGTATTCTCACTGGCTAGCTATGGTTAGCTACTTACACGTTTTAAACTCTTACCTAGCTATTTCCTATAAAGTCCAAAAAGTACCACAAGCTCTGATATTTTAGCTAACATTCTGCACCATTAACTAACAGAGCATTAAATTGACCACAACGTGTCTGAGCTGTAACCTAATGATTTCTCCTTAAAGTGCCTTAAGTTCTAGATATAATTCATTTACAAATTTTGTGCTTGTCAAATGTGCAGCTGCTGATATTCACCAGACCTTAGATTGTTAACGGTTACAGTAACGTTATGTCTCAATCGTAATTTTGCAAACACCACTTAAGGCTAGCTAATTAAACCAACTAACTTATATTAACTAAAACGATATCTGCACATGAGCTTGCAATCGCACTGCAGTCCAAACCTTGCTAGCTAAACGTTTAAAGTCCAGTACAGCAGTTCCTGTGCATTCGAATCCAGAGAAGCAGCAGAACTTAAAGTCCAAAAACAGCCAAAACATCTGAGTTTTCTACCCCAAAAAGTCTCGTCGTGGCTTTCTTTCCTCTCTCTTCTACTCTCTGCTTAAATCAATACAAACGTGCTGCTCCCTTCTTGTGCCTGATCCAGGAGAAAGGCCAAGTAATTCGTCTTCAGCGTTAAATCCACAAACCCACAAAGAAAATGTAGAGAAATATCTACAATCGAAAAGGCAAGATCGATTTATTTCCCCACGTTAGAGGTAGCTGTTGGATTTGACATGTGTCTCGCTCTCTTTACAGATCTGCTTTCTTGTATCTGCGCCAGTAAACAGGAGATCCATGCAGGTCACCGAGCAAACCCGGACTGGAGCGGCTCTGGAGTCTGGAGGAGGATCACGGGATCAATAACTCAATCAGCACATATCAGTTCTGGTATCCTCTTCCACAGCTACTGCAGGGAGACTGGTATAAATCCCATCCAGCCACTAGAGAGATTGTTGCTACTGTTGGAGATAGATAGATACAAGTCTTATTAGGGTGAATAATAATTAATAAATCCCTAAATGTAGGTATTGTGATATACACTGAAGCTGAGCTTCTGTCTCTCATTTGAGTGAATAATAATTAATAATTCTCTAAATTCAGGTATTGTGATATACACTGAAGCTGAGCTACTGTCTCTCATTTGAGTGAATAATAATACTCTTAATGTAGGTATTGTGATATACACTGAGAAGGAGCTACTGTCCTTATATACCCTGAGGTGTTGCCACAGTCTACTAAAGGTGAAGAATAAGTAAGAAAATGCATTCAATTGTCTTTCCATTAGATATAAGAGTATAACCAGGCCTCTTGCTAAAGTGTTTCAGGCCTGTTGTGAAATCACTGGCTGTGGCTTTAAAGAGTCTGAGTTCCGAGTGTATTTTGGAGCTTTGCTCGATTGGCTGTGATTTGTGTGTTTTTTGGTGTCTCTGCACGTCAGCAGCCCATGATCTCTGCTGATGAATCTACTCTGTTTAAACAAAGACATAAGCAGTTCTGAGGAATATAACATTATTTACCAACACCTGCACCTGCTTACAGAACCAACCGTGGAGAGACTTTAATCCAGCATTAAGTGTGTATAGTTATTATAGTCAGGCAGGAATAATCCGAGAGAAATTTTAATCCAGTGTGAATCTGTCATTTGTATCATTTTCCCAAACTGACAGGATGGCATCAACTTTGGTGTGAATCTGAAGTGTGTATAACTGTACAGTCTGATAGTAATAGCTGCACAGTAATTTAATTCCAGTATGAATATTTTGATGTGTGTATTGTACTAACATGAATTATTGTTAAATTTACCCATAAATTGGGTATAGTTGTTATAGTCTTTTCTGCAGTGTGTTAAGGTGTTTGTTCCTTCATGATTTCTTTTTTTTATCACTCTTAAATGCTTCACATCATCAAACTAATTAAAATATTAGTCAAAGACAACACAAGTAAACACAATCAGTTTGTAAATTAAGGTTTTTATTATTAAGGAAGAAATAGTGATAGTTTGCAATGAGTCTTTCACAGCTCTGTGAAAGCTCTGTGTGTTTTTTCTTTGTAGAATTGTTGTAATTCCACCACATTGGAGGGTTTTCGAGCATGAACTGCCTTTGAAGGTCATGCCACAACACAGGGGGGTGGCCTGGGGGTGTGTTGGCGCACCGGTCTTAAAAAAATTATCTATTTTTATAGTATGAATTTTTAATGTGTGAAGTTTTAACTGTGTGTTGGTAATCAGTTTAAATCCTGTATGAATATACATTGTGCATAGGTTTTGCAGTCTGTCAAATACATAGATGGTGATTTTAATCCACTATATTTTTTCAGTCTGTAGTTTTTATACTGTGACATTAATTACTTAGTTAATCATTTAAAATCCTGTATACAGTGGTGTAAAAAAGTGTTTGCCCCCTTCCTGATTTCCTGATTTTTGCATGTTTGTCAGACTTAAATGTTTTGGAACATCAAACCAATTTAAATATTAGTCAAAGACAACACAGGTAAACACAAAATGCTATTTTTAAATGAAGGTGGTTATTATTAAGGGAGAAAAAAATCCAAACCTACATGGCCATGTGTGAAAAAATGATTGCCCCCTAAACCTAATAGCTGGTCAGGCCACCCTTAGCAGCAACAACTGCAACCAAGCGTTTGTGATAACTTGAAATGAGTCTTTTACAGCATTGTGGAGGAATTTTGGCTTCACTCATCTTTGCAGAATTGTTGTAATTCAGCCACATTGGAGGGTATTCGAGAATGAACAACCTTTTTAAGGTCATGCCACAACATGTCAATCGGATTTAGGTCAGGACTGTGACTAGGCCACTCAAAAGTCTTCATTTTGTTTTTCTTCAGCCATTCAGAGGTGGACTTGCTGGTGTGTTTTAGATCATTGTCCTGCTGCAGAACCCAAGTTCGTTTCAGCTTGAGTTCACGAACAGATGGTCTGACATTCTCCTTCAGGATCTTTTGGTAGACAGCAGAATTCATAGTTCCATTTATCACAGCAAGTCTTTCAGGCCCTGACGCAGCAAAACAGCCCCAGACCATCACACTACCACCACCATGTTTTACTGTTGGTATAATGTTCTTTTTCTGGAATGCAGTGTTTCTTTTACGCCAGATGTACTGGGATACACACCTTCCAAAGAGTTCAACTTTTGTTTCATTGGTCCACAGAATGTTTTTCCCAAAAGTCTTGGGGATCATCCAGATGTGTTCTGGAAAAGTTGAGACGAGCTTTAATGTTCTTTTTGCTCAGCAGTGGTTTTTACCCAGTCTCTTTCTGATGGTGGAGGCATGAACACTGACCTTAACTGAGGCAAGTGGGGCCTGCAGTTCTTTGGATGTTGTTGTGGGGTCTTTTGTGACCTCTTGGATGAGTCGTCGCTGCGCTCTTGCGGTAATTTTGGGCAGCCGGTCACTCCTGGGAAGGTTCACCACTGTTACATGTCTTCACCACTTGTGGACAATGTCTCTCACTGTGGTTCACTGGATTCCTAAAGCTTTGGAAATGGCTTTATAACCCTTTCCAGACTAATAGATCTCAATTACCTTCTCTTTCAATTGTTCCTGAATTTCTTTGGATCTCGGCATGATGTGTAGCTTTTAAGGATCTTTTGGTGGACTTCACTTTGTCAGGCAGGTCCTATTTAAGTCATGACTTGATTGAGAACAGGTGTGGTAATAATCAGGCAATAATCAGGGTGTGGCTAGAGACAGTGTACTCAGGTGTCAGAAACCACAGTGACGGTATGTTTTAACAAGGGGGCAATCACTTTTTCACACAGGGCCATGTAGGTTTGGATTTTTTTTCTCCCTTAATAATAAACACCTTCATTTAAAAACAGCATTTTGTGTTTACCTGTGTTGTCTTTGACTAATATTTAAATTGGTTTGATGTTCCAAAACATTTAAGTTTGACAAACATGCAAAAATCAGGAAATCAGGAAGGGGGCAAACACTTTTTCACACCACTGTAAATCTACAGCGTCTGTACAGTGTGACATCCCTTTGAGGTTCACATGCTGTTTTTCGAGTGTAGTTTTCATGTATGGACTGTATAGCATGGTGAAGTTAACAGTACCTATTGGCATTTGTTTACATACTACATCACAGGCTTTTATTTCAAAAACAATTCTTAACTGTTTAATTCTTATCTGAACCAGAGTTTGGAGGTCTGACTCACAGGAGAATGTTATGGATGTTATGCTGAGGGGATTTAATGGTAGAAAAACACAGATAATAAGAGCTGCACATTTGTTGTGGGTGAGAAACAGGAACACAGAGTAGAAGAGCGATAAAAGTGTTTTTGTTCTATACATTCCTCCATTCTGGGACAGACAGGCAACAACACAGACTGTACAAGGTTCCTTTACTTACACTACACAAACACACACATGCAGTGCACATCCTGATTATTGTTAAAACTCCAGACTGAAACTTCCCAAACAGTGCCTCAGCCGGCCTACGGCCATGAACTTTAAAACACACACACACACACACACACACACACACACACACACACACACACACACACACACACACACACACACACACACACACACACACCATTTTAGTGGGTACCCTGATGCAACACAGTACTGTCAATTGCAGCATCTCCCAACTGCCCTTTTTAAGCCCCTCCCACAAATCTGTTCTTCCACACTTACTGTTGTGGTGGGGGACAAACTCTACTATTCAACCCTACATCTAGATTGTTATTACTTATTAGTCACTCTAATAAGAGAATCTCAGTGTATATCACAATACCTACATTTAGAGAGTTATTAATTATTATTTACTCTAAAGAGAGACTGTAGCCCTGCCTTAGTGTATATCACAATACCTACATTTAGAGAGTTATTAATTATTATTTACTCTAATGAGAGACTGTAGCTCCACTCAGTGTATATCACAATACCTACTGTGGTAGGCCCTGGGGTTAGGGGCGTGACCACTGTGACCCGGAAGGAGGAAGCACACAGAGAACACAGACACGGGGAGTAAATGAACTCAAAACGTACCTTTTATTTCGGCTTTAAACGCCCTCCACCACACCCAAAAACACCTCAAAACATAATTATGGCCCAAAGGGGCTCTAGAGTTCAGTAGCCTCTTTTTAGAGTCTGTGCAGCCTCAGCCCTCAGCTCCCCAGTCAAGAGTCCTCTCCCTCAGTGAGCTGAGGCTGAGTTTTATACCTGTCCCAGCCGGCTGCTTAATCAGTCCTGAATGCACACCGGCTGGGACAGACATGGCTGTGAGTTCCGGCGTGGGGCGGACCCACGGTTCCCCCGCCTCCTCACGCCACACTACATTTAGAGAGTTATTAATTATTATTTACTCTAATGAGAGACTGTAGCTCCACCTCAGTGTATATCACAATACCTACATTTAGAGAGTCATTAATTATTATTTACTCTAATGAGAGACTGTAGCTTCACTCAGTGTATATCACAATACCTACATTTAGAGAGTTATTAATTATTATTTACTCTAATGAGAGACTGTAGCTGTACTCAGTGTATATCACAATACCTACATTTAGAGAGTTATTAATTATTATTTACTCTAATGAGAGACTGTAGCTGTACTCAGTGTATATCACAATACCTACATTTAGAGAGTCATTAATTATTATTTACTCTAATGAGAGACTGTAGCTTCACTCAGTGTATATCACAATACCTACATTTAGAGAGTTATTAATTATTATTTACTCTAATGAGAGACTGTAGCTGTACTCAGTGTATATCACAATACCTACATTTAGAGAGTTATTAATTATTATTTACTCTAATGAGAGACTGTAGCTCCACCTCTGTGTATATCACAATACCTACATTTAGAGTTATTAATATTCACCCTATTAAAAAATTGTAGCTCCGCCTCAGTGTATATCACAATACCTACATTTAGAGTGTTATTAATATTCCCAACGAGAGACTGTAGCTTCACCTTGTTGTATATACAGTCCACTCCAAAAGTATTGAAACACTGAGGCCGATCTCTTTATTTCTGATGTGGACTGAAAACCATACCTGTCAAATTTTAGATTAAAAAATAAGGGATATTTTCCTCTGTCCGCTTAAAGTTGTCCCACCAGCCCTACGTAGGTTCAGTATCCCTTACATTTTAAGACAGGTTTACAAAAAAAATCTAAAATAACGACATGTGAACCACTTACACACAATTAGATTATCAGAATCTGAAATGTTGCGGACATTCCTACATATGCCATTCTTTTAATACAGCCAAATTAAAAACACTTTTCCAAATATTTTTTAAAAGTTAAGATTTCATGTCTTTTTGGCATAAATGCACTCTTTTTTATAATATATTTTTTATTTATTTAATGGATTTAAAATTGAACAAAGGGTGCACAAATTCTGCAAACTGAATCTTTTGATCACTCCACCCCTGATCAGTTTAGTTAATTTTTAACATTTCTAGTTCAAGCTGTATTTTTTTTTATTTTAAAAGGTTTAATCTGTGTGTTTTATTTCAGAGACGAGTATTTTTAAGCAGCTATCAGAAAAATCTCATCACAGTTTACATGATTAGCCTACCGTTCCCTTTCTTTTAGAAAAATCGCTGTATATCCAGATATGTTTTAACATCAGCTGCTCCGACTAGCTGCCTGTGGCTTCCCCACACTGACCCTCCTTTGCAAGCTGATTGGCTGTTTCTCCTGAAAGGCGGGACTTTCTCCTTGAACCGGCTGCACGATTGGTTAAGAGACACAGAGCAGTCAGCTCCCTGTCTCCTCAATAATATATATATTTTTTATTTTAATATAATACGGGAAATGTACGGGAAAATACTAATACGGGAGGACAGCGGGAAAGAGGAGTAAAATACGGTAGTTTCCCGGCCAAAACGGCAGACTTGACAGGTATGACTGAAAACACTTGGATTTGGCATTAAATTATAAATATGAGACACAATATCAACAGTTTAGCTTTTATTTTTAGATATTTACATCTGGATCTGATACGCAGTTCAGAAGATAGCACCTTTTACCTAAACCTACCATTTGTTCATATGAACAAAAGTATTGCAACAGATAACCTTAACCCTTGTGTGGTGTTCGGGTCTGTGGGACCCGTTTTCATTTTTCATCAAATGATACAAAAAAAATATTTTTTCTAACTCAAACTCATTGGCATTGGCTCATTTTTTTGAAAAACATATATCAAAACACATTTTCGATAAGCACACACTGTACACCCCACCCCCCCCAAGTCTACACAGGTAAAAAATATCAATGTATCAGGACACACCTGGGCAACAAAACAAACTTGACAGGCACATGTTCCAATACTTTTCCTTAAAAGAAAAACAGTTGGTTTCAGACAAAAAAATGCTAACTTCTAAACTGTGTATCAGATTCAGATGTAAATAAAAGCTGAAATGTTGATCATTTGTTGCATATTCATTTTTTAATGTCAAACACAAATGTTTTCAGTCTACAGCAGAAAAGGAATAAATGCATACTGTTCCAATACCTTTCAGGGGAACTGTATCTACATTAATTAATTAATAATTAATTAATAATATTCACCATAATAAGAGAGTGTGGCTTCGCCTCAGTGTATATATCAATCTATCTACATTAAGAATGTTATTAATTATTATTCACATAATACAGTGGCATGAAAAAGTATTTGCCCCATACAGATTTTGTCTGCATTTTTGTCATATATACATTTTTTAGATGATCAAACAAACTTTAATATCAGACAAATATAACCTGAGTAAATATGAAAAGTACTTTAAATGATGATTTCATTTATTAAGGGAAAAATGCTCCAAAACAATCTTGCCCTATGTAAAAAAAAAAAAGTGTTTGCCCCCCGATTTTCCAAAAGGACATAGACAACTCACCTAGGAGGTCACGAAAGAACCCAGAACAACATTTAAAGAACTGACTTGCCTCAGTTAAGGTCAGTGTTACTGATTCAATATCCAGCTGGCTACTAACATCAATAGAAGTTCATTTTAGGTTAAATGTTGGCCATGACATCAGATGACAAAAAGTTTATGTCAGGATAACGACCAACACTGTTACTTTCCTGCAGGGTAATAAGAAAGAGACTAGTCCAAAATTGTATCAGTGGGAGAGTTCTAAAGCAAAAAACACTTGCCTAAAAAGAACAAAACAATGATGCAAAGCACACAAGCAAGTCCACTTCTGTATAGTTAAAAAAAAATAATAATAAATAAAGGTTTTGCAGTGACCTAGCCAAAGTCTGATTGAGATGCTGTGACGTGATTTTAAACAACATTTATCCCAAAATTCCTCCACAAAGACTCATTGCCAGTTATCGGTAAAGCTTAATCGCAGTTAGTGCCACCAACAGTGTCACAACTAAGTTATCAGGTTGAGGGAGCAAACACTTTTTCACGCAGTGCTAGATTGGTTTTTGGATAGATTTGTTCCTTTAATAAATAAAATTAGCATTTATTTTTTTAAAAATATGTACTCAGGTTATATTTGTCTGATATTAAAGTTTGTTTGATAATCGGAAACATATCACCCCCTGGTGTTTTGTTGACATGAGTGTATCAGATACTGCAGTGCTGCTGGAGTTTTTTAACACCTCTCTGTCACTGAACTGAGAATAGCCACCAACCAGAAATATCCAGTCCTGTGGACAGCATCTACCTGAGCATCTCATGCTCAAGTTATAAGGAGTGTTTCAGCCTGTGCTACTTTATATATAAGACACAGGGTAGGGGGCAGCCACACAGAACAGAAATGATTTGCCAAAACTATTAGTTTTAAAGTGACAGTGTATTTCATTGTATATAATACTGGAAGATACTAGAAGATGTCTTATCTAATTTTGACTAATTTCTCAATACACTGTTCTTTAATAACATCTGTAGTTGTGTGTGTTCTCTGTATGAATTCTTCTTATTTCATTGAATTTTGTGATGTGTTTATGTCAACTGGAAATTTCTAAAAATGGACGATAAATTGAGATAATTAGGTCCCATAATAATCCTGTAAAATGGTCTCTGAAGCCTGTTGTGAAAATAAGAACAGCAGGATTAATGAGAGTGCTGGGGTCTCTTCCTGGTGAACATTAGAGTGGGCACAAAAACACCCCCCTCTCCTCCTCTCTCCCTGTTCACTTGTGGCCTGCTACCTGTTTACATCCTCCGTTCCAAGAAATGGCACACTGTGGGAACACAGCCCTAAGCTCTCCAAATGTCAAAAGGAACAAAGGATGAGAAAATGACGCTTCACCAGCAAAGCTGAAGTAAACAGAACGATCCTGAGGGTGTTCTTGATTATATAAATACAAACTGTGGTTTTATTAAAGGTAAAAACGCTAGCTACCTGTAAGAAAACCAGTATATATGTGTATATAGGGGTGTAACGGTATGTGTATTCTTATAGGACAGGTTGCCTGTCCAGTGTGAACGCAGGGTCAGGCGTTCGGACTGTGTATCTCTCTCTCTCTCTCTCTCTCTCTCTCTCTCTGAGATATTACAATGCAGTAAAATGATCTAGTCTGCCAGAACTAAACCACACCACACTATAATTACTGGCCCCTCACAATAATACTGGGACATTCCAGCATTTAAAACAATGTACATTTTTATGTGATTGACACTAATTTAATTTAATTTTAACAGTCTAATGCTGATATTTCTTAAAAATAACTCAAACACTAAAATGCATCCAGTAATATGCTTAGGAAAAAATATTTGTAGTTTAAGCAGTTGCTGTTGTTGACAGTACCTGGTTTCAAGCATTTAATAAAAGAGCTCGAGCCCTGTTACAACATTCCATCCCAAAAAACAAAACATGATTATATTGAAGATTCATTGTTGTTATGAACTTAATAAAGGTGATGCTATACAGAATGCTCAGCCTCTTCTTATTTTCCACCAACTGTACTGAAAACTTACAGAAGTATGGGGTTTATATTGAGGTGTGAACCGAACCGTACATTTTCTGTACCATATATATACAGGGGTTGGATAATGAAACTTAAACACCTGACCTCACAGGTGTGGGAGGTTTTATGGCTAAATTGAAGCAGCCTGGTGGCCAATCTTCATTAATTGCACATTGCACCAGTAAAAGCAGAGTGTGAAGGTTCAATTTGCATTAAGAGCACAGTTTTGCTCAAAATATTGCAATTTACAGATATTATGGGCTACATACCAGAGTTCAAAAGAGAACAAATTGTTGGCGCAATCCAACAAGATTAACTGTGGATGCAGGAGGAAGCTGTCTGAAAGGGATGTTCAGGTGATAACCCAGATTGTATCCAATAAAACATAAAACCACGGCTCAATGTGCACCTCAACTCTCCTCTTTCCACCAGAACTGTCCGTTGGGACAATAAATTATTGTGGTCTAAAACCAGGTGTTTCAGTTTCTTTGTCCAACCCCTGTATGTATGTGTGTGTCCATATATGCAAACACTGTAAAACATTACAGCCACATTAAGTTATGTGAACTTATTTGTTCTTTTCAATTCCAATTGCCATGACAAGTTTAGTATATTGAACTCAAGTTCCTTCGTTTTACATAAAAATAACTTAAAATAACATATTGTCTTAACTTCCTGTGAGTTTATTCAACTTACGTTTTTAAGTTATTGGTTAAAAAAATGAAAGTGTGAAGATTTGAAAATGCAGAGAGGTAGAGTGATAGGCAGCAAGTTAGAAAAGACTGGAGTACTTTTTACATCTTTAAAACCGTGGGCACATTGGGCTAAACACTTTTTAACCGACGCATAGCAATTAATAATAACAAGGAGCAAAAACTAAAGGGGATTACTTTCAGCTGCGGAGGGACACGCCTATCTTCGGACTCCTTGAGAGCGGCGTGAGTCACCAACACTCTAAAAAGTAATTCTGTGTTTTAGTCAGAAGAACTAATTTTATTAAGTTGAGTGAACTCACCGGCCTGTACAACTCAATTGTTTTCAACCGGAAAACTTAAAAATGTTTGTTAAGCCAATGAAAAAATGTGATTTCAACCAACTTTTAGCTCTTTCTACAGTGTTGGTTCATGCAGCTTTCCTATTGATTCCTGGTACCATATATCTGCATATTGGGTGTGGCCACTCCCTTACTTACCATCTTTGTGTTGTCTGTTGCCCAAAGCTACCTTATTCTGGGCGTGCACTAATTATAATATATACGTTGATTGCCAGGCCAATATTTGCATATTGGGTGTGGCCACTCCCTTACTTACCATCTTTGTGTTGTCTGTTGTCCAAAGCTACCTTATCCTGGGGGTGCGCTAATTATAATATACGTGTTGATTGCTAGGCCTCAGTGTTTGTAGGCTGTAAGAGCACATTAACTTTATTTTGTGTTCCTAGTGATCATAGTATACTGGCTTTGAGCTACAGAGTTCACTGCAAATACCTATGGTTAACTTAAAATGATAAGTTGTATTAATATTACTGAAGTTTTACTAACTTGAAAGTGTGTGTTAAAATAAAGCAAAATTGTTAGTTTATTTGACTTAAACAGATCATTTTTTAAAAAGGACAAATTAAACACTTGAGTTGTTTTAACTCAGTGCATCAAGTTGAAACAATAAGTAGAGTATTTGAACAACTTGTTTAACTTAACATCTTTAGATGATACAATTGTTTTTTATCAAGTTGAGTTAACTCAGCTTTTTAAGGCAGCAGGGGAACTTATGTTGCTGAGTTTAACCCCTATAAAGGAGTGGTGACCACAGAATGTTTTTTCTGTTCTCATCCTTTCTGGCTGATGTTTTGGTCACTTTTGAATTTTGTCAGTTCTCTCACCATAGAGGTAGCATGAGGCGGAGTCTACAACCCACAGAAGTTGCTCAGGTAGTGCAGCTCATCCAGGATGGCACATTAATACGAGCTGTGGCAAGAAGGTTTGCTGTGTCTGTCAGCACAGTGTCCAGAGCATGAAGCAGATACCAGGAGACAGGCCAGTACACCAGTAGACATGGAGGGGGCTGTAGAAGGGCAACATCCCAGCAGCAGGACCGCTACAGATCCATGTTTCTGCTTAAACTGTCATAAACAGACTCCATGAGGGTGGTATAAGGGGCCGGCGTCCACAAGTGGGGCTTGTGTTTACAGCCCAACACCGTGCAGGCCGATTGGCATTTGCCAGAGAACACCAAGATTGGCTGATTCACCATTGGTGCCCTGTGCTCTTCACAGATGAAAGCTCTTCACAGAAAATAGGTTCACACTGAGCACATGGAGTGTGCACTGGAGTGTGTCAGCAGTTCCTGTATGATAAAGGCATTAAGGCTATGGACTGGCCCCGCCCATTTCCCAGACCTGAATCCAATCCAGCACATCTTGGACATCATGTCTCGCTCCATCCACCAACACCACACTGCACCACAGACTGTCCAGCAGTTGACTGAAGCTTTAATCCAGGTCTGAGAGGAGATTTCTCAGGAGAACATCCGCTGCTTCATCAGGAGAATGTCCAGGAGTTGTGGGAGGTCATACAGGCACATGGAGCCACACACACTACTGAGCCTCATTTTAGCTTATCTTGAGGAATTTCCACTGAAGCTGGATCAGCCTGTCTTTTGATTCTCCAATTTGATTTTGAGTATGATTCTAAATCCAGACCTCCATGAGATAATAATTTTGATTTATATTGATCTTTTTTATGTTATGTTGTTCTCAACTCATTCCACTATGTAATAAATAAAGATTCTCAACTGGAATAGTGTTATTTTAATGTTTCTTTTTTGAGCAGTGTATATACTAGTGCATCTCCAAAAATGTAAATATTATTGAAAAGTTACATTATTTCAGTAATTCAGTTCCAAATGTGAAACTCTTATATCGATGTATTACACACAGAGTGATCTATTTTAAGCGTGATCCATTTTATGGCTTTTAGCTAATAAAAACCCAAAATCAGTGTCTCAGGAAATTAGAATATAATATAAGACCAGTTGGTACTTTTTGCAGTGTGGGCAGTGTGCCAAGTCCTGCTGGGAAATGAAATCTGCATCTCCATAAAAGTTGTCAGCAGAGGGAAGCAAGAAGGGCTGTAAGATTTTGCGTGAAAACACTGCACTGACTTTGGACTTAATATAATACAGTGGATCAACACCAGCAGATGACATGTCTCTCCAAACCATCACTGATCATCAGTAAATGTTGTGTTTCATTTGTAAATTAAGGGACCAGTGTCTGGAGGAAGAGTGAAGAGGCACACAGTCCAAGCTGCTTGAGGTCTAGCTGTGAAGTTTCCACAATCAATCAGTGATGGTTTGGAGAGAAATGTTTGGAAAAAGAAGAACACTATATTTCAGCATAAACGTCTTATCCCAGCTGAGACAGGACGGATTTCCATCATTAACAGTGAATTCTTAATAAAACCAGCTGAATCTCATGAGAACGTGGACCATGCAGCAAGACAGTGACCTGAAGCACATAAGACATTCTAATTCATGTGGTCAAAGTCTTGACTGCAGTGCAATAAAAATGTTGTGGAAAGACATGAAGCAGCAGTTCATGAAATAAAAACCTACAACATTAAAGCTGTTTTATACATATAAATGGACTAAAGTTTAGTTGGAAAAGTTTAGTTTCAGTTATTTTAGTAACTAAAGGAGCAGATATCCACATACTTTAAATCACTCACAGAAATGTAATATTTGATCATTTGACCAAGTCTAATATTTTGTCTTATTTGTTTGATTTAGATCTCCTCATCTATGGATCTTAGGATGTGATGAAGTTTCTGATCAAATGTATACAAAATATAGAAAATTCTAAAGGATTCACAATCAAGAAACACTGGAGTAAAGTACAGACAAATCTGGCGTTTACCACTGACCGGTTATCTGTGAAACCCAAGAAGACTGTACACACACACACACACACACACAGTGTATGGATATTCTGTGTAGGAGTGTGCAGTTAACATGTGAGGGGAACAGACTGCTGTATCTCTGTATCAGCGAGGCTGGAGGAAGCCTCCTGACAGCGAGGCCTCTGAGGCCCTAACCCCTTTTGTCAAACAGTCACACACACCCACCAGGGGTCAAAGGAAAACTCCACAACCCTGAACAGCGGTGAATAAAGCACTGTACAGCCTGGGAAACAGACAGACACAGATTCACTCAAAGGGTCCTGCAGGGTTCACTATCAGCACTGTAAATAAAGGTCTATATGAAGGGCTCATCCTGCTAGAACTGATTTCTCCAGTTACGCTTTTCCTCCTTAAGAACACAACTTCCTGTTACTGTTTTACACAAAGCACTGTGGGATACACTTTGTACACATTTCTCCTCCTATGTCAAATATGGTTAAACAGCAAGAATATGTTTGGTGTCTAGTTTTGAACTTATACAATGGTGAAGTTGCCATTGATGTTCCTGCTGCAACTTGAAATCTCCACTATTTTTTAAACTGCCCCTAAATATCCTGTGTTGACCCCACCATTTGAAACATTTTCCAAATTTTCCCCACTGCTTTTAAATCTGTTGTGGTATGTTAACATTCCTTTGCTACATTTCCTGTCTCCCTGGACAAATCTGTTAAATGCCATTAATATAAAGGTAAAGTTTCGTCTGATTTGGGGTGAACTGTGTAGACTAGCACTCATGGCAGAGAGAGGGAAGGGACCCGCACTGACCTGCTGCAGGTTGTGGGTCAGGTCAGTATCAGTGGAAAGCAGAGGTTTGCTGTCCGATATTTTCACAACTATTATAATACTAGTTCCACAACATGACCTGAGAATACATCAGTCTTCATATGAACACGTTCTGAATCATTTTGTAACAGAATGTAACAGAAATGAAAATCTCATAGATCATCATAGAACACATATCAGATATCGACTCTCAAAAAAGTTTGGGCACCCCTGATCATTTTTATGATTTTTCTTTATAAGTCATTGGTTGTTTGTATCAGTAATTTCAGTTAAATGTATCATATAGTAGAGGAACACATCTTCCTCCTTCATTTATTTTCTCCCCTTCTCTTCCCGTATCTCTTTGTGTGGGGGGGGGCTTCAGCTTCACACTTTTCCAGCGAAGCTGCCCCGAACTCCTTCCCAATCATCTGAGTTCACCTCCCTTCTCTTTTCCTTTTCTTTCAGTCAGGGGTGTGGGGAAATACTAGCATAATTAGGTTTATAGGATTTACAGAAACTGTGCAATAATTCTTTAAAGTAAATCAGGCAGGTTCATAAATTTGGGCACCCCAACAGAAAAATTACATCAATATTTAATAGATCCTTATTTTGATCAGAAATAACAGCCTTCAAAAGCTTCCTATAGCTTCTAATGAGAGTCTGGCTTCTGGTTGAAGGTATTTTAGATCGTTCTTCTTTACAAAACATCTCCAGTTCAGTCAGGTTTTTCTGATTAGGAACAGCCCGTTTTAAATCACACCACAGATGTTCAGTAATATTCAGGTCTTGGGACTGAGATGATCATTCCAGAACGTTGTACTTGTTCCTCTGCATGAATGCTTTAGTAGATTTAGAGCAGTGTTTAGTGTTTAGGGTCATTGTCTTGTTGAAGTATCCAGCCCCGGCGCTTTAACTTTTCATTCAACTTTCTCACTGATTCTTAAACATTGTTCTCAAGAATCTGCTGATATTGACTGAAATCTATGCGACCCTCAACTTTAACAAAAGTCCCAGCACCTGCACTGATCACACAGCCTGACAGCATGATGAACCACCACCAAATTTTACAGTGGGCAGTAAGTGTTGTCTTGGAATGCTGTGTTCTTTTTCCACCATGCATACCGTCCTCCAAATAACTCCATTTTTCATCAGTCCACAGAACCTTATTCCAAAATGAAGCTGACATGTCCAAATGTGCTTTAGCTTAAGCATACCTCAGGCGACTGTGGTGCAGAAAAGGCTTCTTCTGCATTACTCTCCCACACAGCCTCTCCTTTGGAGCTGGTCTGTCGGTTGACTATGACTGTTCTCACCATCCTTCTCCTCTGTTTATCTGAGATTTTTCCTGTTCTGCCACTTCAGGGCTTAACTAGAACTGTGCCTGTGATTTTCCATTTTCTCACTTTGTTCCTCAGAGTGGAAACTGACAGCTGAAATCTCTGAGATGCTTTTTTGTAAACCCCTAAACTATGTTATTGAACAATCTCTGTTTTCAGGTCATTTGAGAGTTTTGTTTTGAGGCTCCCATGTTGCCACTCTTCAGAGAGGATGCAAAGAGAAGAAAACTTGCAGTTGTCCACCTTAACCCTTTCTCATAATTGTATTCACCTGCGTATGTAGGTCAAGGGTCAGTGAGCTTACCAAACTAATTTTGTGTTCCAGTAATTAGTAATAAAGGATTTAAAAAATCAATACAACAATTAACAATGTACTGTACCTGCCTAATGTTGTTTAAAGAGTTGTTGCACATTTTCTGTAAATCCTATAAACTTTATTTTACTTCTCAGATATCACCGTGTTCATCTGCTCTATGATATATTTAACTAAAATTGCTGATCTGAACAATAAATGATTATTAAAGGAAAATCATAAAAAAATCTGAGGTGCCCAAACTTTTTCATACCACTATATGTTCTGTATATGTTTTGTTTGTTATGAAAATATATGTCTGTCAGATTTTCAAATGCTCACTTCCTGTTTTATTTATTAATTTTTCTTTTACGCAGTGTCCCGACCTAATTTGAATTGGGGTTGTTCATTTGACGCACAGAGGTGGCAAATTCTGACCCAAAAAGTAAAAATCCAACTTCTGGAGCTGCTTGGCAGGGCCGCCTAGGCATTAAAACCCTGGGATAGATTTTTACTTTCTGGGCCAGAATTTTCTACTACTACAGATGAGCCAAAACAATATGACCATGTGCCTAATACTGTGTCATTTCTCAATTTCTGCGCATCAGATTCTAAATGCTAACCCCATTTTGGTGCCTTTACTGCGTGTAGCTCAGCTTCTTCCAGACATATGGACATTAGGGCAAGACCAGTGCACATCAGCATTACTGACCATTAACAGGTGGAGATTAGCCTCTATATTTAACAGCTTATGTCCAGATATTCTCTGATTAGGATGAGTGTCAGACTGCAGACTGTCCAGTATATACACAAGCACTATATTATATAATAATTTAGCAGTGCAAATTGTACAAATGAAAACCGTGGGCAATAAATAAAGTATCAGTGCAGAATATGGTAAAACTAAAAATATTATAAATAGGACATCTCGGAGGGTGCGTCCATGGAGTGACCAGAGCAGCCAAAATGAAAAAGTATCACAATAGAGTCTTTAGTTTGCTGTGCTGAGAGGAGTTTAACAGTATTATGGCCTGAGGGATAAAATACTTTCAGAGATTATTTCTATCTTTCTGTTCCTGTAATGAACAGACATGACACGTCATATGAACCAGCAAAACTTACTCTAGCTACAGAGTGTCATAAACTGTGTGTCATCTGCCCTCACCGATCAGCAAGCAATCCAGCTAGGAAATATTCCAAAAACATTCCAAACTCACTCAAGTATCTGCTGTGTCTGAAAGCATCATAGATTAAACCCAAGTGAATTTGGCTGTTAGCATTGCAGCTAACATGCCATTCTTACTTTTATAAGAATGATACACATGTCATATCAAACCACAAGATTTACCTTATCAAACCAGTGCAGTGCCCTCCACCCTCCTCATCAACTGTTAGCAAATAATCCAGCTCATATAAACTTTTTTTTTAGGCGAATGAAGTCAGATCAAATTATTTAAACATCCCACACTTTTTACAGCACCTCTCAGTGACTGATAATCATTACAGATCACTGCAATAAAAGCAGAAAAAGCAGAGCAAAAAAAGCTTCCGTAGCCTGGCAACAGAAGAATGTGCTGACATTTTTCTTGATTTTTTTTCCCTTAATAATAAAAACCTTTATTTAAAAACTGCATTTGGTGTTTACTTGTGTTGTTTTAATAGTAAAATGTGTTTGATAATCTGAAACATTTAAGAGTGAAAAAAAAATAAGAAATCATGAATAGGCAAAAACTTTTTCACACAACAATATATATCGTTTTCTAAATTCAGCCATAATCTATTGTATCTGGCACCAAGACACTGTCTTGTTAGTGCAAATGACCAGTGTATAGAAAACACATAGGGGCCAAAGGATAGAACCATGACATGTGGACGAACAGTGCTGGATAAAGGATTCTTCACATTGGTAGAAAACACATATTTAATGATGTCAACATTTATTATATTGTTTAAATAAAAAAAATAGATCCTACTTTGAGAACAATACATACAAAACTGCCTGGATTTACCGAAGCAAATAGATACGCGCTTCCAACTGGAAAGTAACTGCATGGATGATTATGTTTCAGCTGACAGCAAGTTATTTAAACTTAGGAGATGCAGTGAGTTGCTTCTCATTTGTTAAAAAAACATATATAAATATAAATATTGATACACAAGACACGTCCAATAGTAATAGAAAACATCTGTTTCTAATCTGTTTCAGAAAAATCTAATTATTGGCATGTGCCAAGCAGAGAAAACATCTAAGGAGATGAAACTACTAAAATCAGGTAAAGAACTGATTTCTGTATAGCCTCAGCTTCCTAACTTCATAATAACAATGAATGTTCATTCTAATCATGTTTTGTTTTTTGGGATGGAATGTTGTAACAGGGCTTAAGCTCTTTTTTGAAATGCTTGAATCTCTCCTTTTTTCATCATGAGACTCACAAACAATGAGCCTGATTGTGGAGCTTTATTAAAAAAAAAAACAACATTACTCTAACTGCTTAAACTACACAGATTTTGTCCCCAAACATATTACTCGAGAGGGAGAGAGAGAGAGCGTGTGCCAGAGAGAGATATAGAGAGCGAGAGAGAGCAAGAGAGAAAGTGTGAGAGAGAGAGAGAGATCAGTGCAACGCTATTGTGAACATTAGTTCTGCATTATGTTCATTGGTTTCAAAAGTCTCCTATAGGCTGTACCATGTATTCTGTGGAGCCCTTTACCGTGATGGTTCATAAAGAATACTCACACCGTTATGCTGAAGCTAGGTTCAGCAACATTATATATATATTTTTATGTGTGTATAGTTTTACAGGTAGACTCTTAATGACCACTGATTTTATATTCTGTTGAACAACATAGACTGGAATACATTAACATTGCATTTTTTCTTTTCTTTTTTTTCAAATCAAAATAATTTTCTCATATTTTTACTGTGTCTAAAGCAGTGATTTATTCTGTCTAGCAGAGGTCAGCAATGTATCAGAAAAATGAGGTCAGCTGACTACCTGAATATACTAAATATAGACCAGATTATTCCATCAATGGATTTTTTCTTCCCTGATGATCACGGCCATATTCCAAGATGATAATGCCAGGATTCATGTGGCTGGAATTGTGAAAGAATTCAGGGTTCAGGGAGCATGAGATCATCATTTTCACACATGAATTGTTCACCACAGAGTCAAGACCTTAACCTCATTGAGATTTTTTGGGATGTGATGGAGAAGACTTTGCACAGTGGTCCAAATCTCCCATTAATCAATGCAAGATCTTGGAAAAAAAAATCATGCCACTCTGGTCAGAAATAAATGTTATGATATTGGAGAAGCTTGTTGAAACAATGCCAAAGCGTTTCAACCTGCTGTGATCAAAGCTAAAGGCGATTTAACCAAATACACTGCATTCCAAATTGTTATGCAAATTGGCTTAAGTGTTATAAAGATTAAGCTCTTTGGATCACTGAAATCAATCTCAGACACCTGTGATAATTAGTTTGCCAGGTAAGCCCAATTAAAGGAAAAATACCTAAGAAGGATGTTGCACATTATTAAACAGGCCACAGGTTTCAAGCAACATGGAAAAGAAAAAGGATCTCTCTGCTGCTGAAAAAAAGCTTCAAATATTGCAATGCCTTGGACAAGGTATGAAAGTATTAGATATTTCAAGAAAAGCGTGATCATCGTACTGTGAAGAGATTTGTGGCTGACTCAGAGCACAGATGGATGGAGTAGTGGATGGTTGGTGGATGGCCACCATGTTCCAAAAAGGCTGCGACGTCAGGAGGGGGCAGAGTCTTTCTTCTATGATACAAAAAGAAGAACTGTGCCTTCCGGAGCAAAATCATCTTCATGCATGACAATGCACCATCTCACGCTGCAACAAATATTTCTGTGTCATTGGCTGCTATGGGCATAAAAGGAGAGAAACTCACGGTGTGGCCACCATCTTCCCCTGACCTCAACCTTACAGAGATCCTTTGGACCTTTGATCATACGTCATCAAGATGGCTGAGACGCCGCGCTCACCGTCCGCCTCTTGCCACCTTGTTACTGGCTAACGTGCAGTCCCTGGACAACAAGCTCTGCAAGCTCCACACACAGATCACTTTCCAGCAAGAGATACGGGACTGCAGCGTGATCTGCCTCACAGAGACCTGGTTATCTGCAGACATTCCCAGCGGGTTCTCTCTGCACCATGCCGACAGATCCAAAGACCTCTCCGGGAAAAGCAAGGGAGGTGGTGTATCTTTTCTGATCAACAATGCTTGGTGTGATCGGAGGAATGTACATTTCATTGAGTTTCTCTGCTCGTCAGACCTGGACTATCTAATCATCTCCTGCCAGCCGGAGTGGCTACCCTGTATTGTTATGGGACTGTGTTTAGCGGCAGTGTACATACATCTGCGCTTGACTCAGAACTCGGGACGCTACACGAAGCCATCAACAAGCAGATGACCGCATGCCCAGAGGCTGCACTCATTGTTGCAGGGGACTTTAACACTTTAAAACTTTAAAACTTTTTGTCCAGCACTATTTCAGCACATTACTTGCTTCACACAGAAAAAATCCGGACTCTGGATCACTGCTACATCCGGGATGCCTACAAAGCCCTGCCCCGACCCCCATTCAGCAAATTAGATCACTCCATCCTGCTTCTGCCCACCTACAGGCAGAGGCTGAAATGAGAGTCGCTCATCACCAAGGAGGTGCGTGGATGACGTAGTGCCCTCCAGAGCTTTTAGATCTGAATATCGGAATACAGAGGAGTACAAACGAGCCAGGACTCTGTAGGAGCATTAAAATGGACAGAGAGAAAGTAGAAGCACAGTTTAACACAGCCAACACCAGCACTGAGCTGCTGGACGAGCTGAACCGCTTTTACGCTCGCTTCGAAGCAGATCACGCTGCGCCGCTGGAGTGTGCCCCGCCCACTGCTGATCCCAACTCACCCTCCGTCTCCGAAGCCGACGGGGCAGAGCCTTTCTGTGGGTAAACCCACGCACGTTAGCTGGTCCAGACGGCATTCCCGGGAGAATCCTTAAAGCCTGCTATAGAGAAAGTCTACACAGACATTTATAGCACCTCACTCTCTCTCTCTATTGTGCCAGCTTGCTTCAAACTGGCCAGTTCCAAAGACTGCCCACCTGTCTGAATGGACTGACGACCTGTTGCCCTAACCTCCATCATAAGCAAATGCTTTGAGAGGCTAGTTAGGGATATCATCTGTTTCTCACTGCCTGCCACCCTGGACCATAACCTCTCTCTAACGTCAGCAAGACCAAGGAGAGCATACTTTTCAATCTCCGTCAACGGGACTGCGGTGGAGAGGGTCAGCAGTTTCTAGGTGTTCACATCAAGGATCTGACGTGGACAGAACACATCACACAACAACGCCTCTACTTCCTCAGACAGCTGAGGAGGTTTGGTCTGAGCCCCAGCATCCTCAGGCCTTTCTACACCTGCACTGTGGAAAGCATTCTGACGGGCATCACCACCACCTGGTACGGGAACTGTATTACTCTTGAGAGGAAATCCCTGCAGAGGGTAGTGTGTACAGCACAGAACATCACAGAGGTTCAGCTCCCAAACCTTTTGGATTTATACACCAACTGCTGCCAGAGGAAATCCAGAAGGATCATGAAGTACCTGTCTCATCCCAGCCATTCTCTGTTCTTGCAGCTGCTGAGTGGAAGGAAGCTCAAAAGCTTGAAGTCCAGAACCAGTCGGTTCTAAAACAGCTTCTTCCCCAAGGAGACCAGGCTGTGGAACAGCCAGTAGAACAGTGTTCTGCCCAACCCACCACACTGACAATCATACAAACTCTGCACCCTGCACTTTACTTTACACTGCTTCTATCAGACTTTCCCATATTATACAGCATTCTGCCCCTTATACTTTTCACTCAACTCATTCCTTACCTGCACTTACTCATAGTCACCTACTGGACTATTTCCTCACTTCCACACACACACTCTAGATATTTACATATCATTATATATTACTTATATATTACTGTCTATAGTGTAAGTTATTATGTGTATTGCTATTGAGTGTACTGTATATATTGTTTATACTGTAAAGGTATCTGTATGTCTTATTTTATATTATACTTTTTTTTTTATTATTCTTCTTGTAAATATTGTTCTCTGCACATTGGTGGGAATCTGCATCCAACTTTTTGACTCACATGTACACCTGAAATACACTTAATAAAAGGGCACTTTGAGGGCAGTAAGGGCACTAAGACCCAAACGGGCAGGTGCTCAAGAAAAAGGCACTTAATAAAGTAAGTGGTGGTATGATGTGTCTAATACACTGCTGGATATACATAATGATTGATTTATGATCCATAGCAGGCTAAGGGATTTTAAAAGGTAAACTCAATAAAGGATTGTTAATTAGCTGATCAGTTGGATCAGGTGGAAAATACACAATTTTAGGTCAGTGACCAGGGTTAAGAAACTGCTTTAAACTACCAGCATAAAGTACTGTACTAAATTCTGGATACCCACTACATCCAGCTTCTAGCTAAGTCCTGCAATCCTAAATTAATAAACACAATTTGAAAATAAAATAGTTATTGGCTGATCAGGCACATCAGGGCAAGTTCAACATTACATTTATATATTTTCTACATATATGAGCTAGCTAATTCCAAAGTTAAGCTAACTGACTAGACACAAGCTGTATTAAACACAGTGAGTTTGATCTGTGTTTTAATTTGTGCCTTTTTAACCAGCTATCAGAAACAATCTCACCACAGTTTACATCTTTAGCTCTGTTACCTTTCTCTTAGAAAAATAACTGTATATCCATAGCAAGCTGATTGGCTGTTGCTCCTGAAAGGCGAGACTTTATCCTGGAACCGACTCCATTAATGGCGTTAATAAATTTCACATTCACACAGCGGTCAATGCCCTGGCTCCCAATTAATACTATATATATATATATATATATATATATATATATATATATATATATATATATATATATATATATATATATATATATATATATGTGTGTGTGTGTGTGTTAGTTAAAGCATTAACGCCTGCTGTTAATTTAGAATCAGTAACGCGTTACTATTTTTTTAACGCAAGTTAATTAAGTTTGACCCCTACTTCCGCCGTTATCTGCCCCGCACCGCCTAACGCACTTAACTGTTGTCTGGCTGAATGGTTAAACGGCGCGCTCTTGCGGTCTCCGGCAGTGACACCCCGTTCAGACTTCCAGCTCAGACCCGGTTAGAGATCTGTCTCTCTTGCTCTCTCTCTTTGCGCACGCGCACGCACGCAAGACACACACAGACCTGCACTGCACTGCTCCTCATCTTTGATATTTTTTACTCATCGAATTCAGATTTTTTATTACTCAGCATACCTGTCAAATTTTAGATTAAAAAATAAGGGATATTTTCCTCTGTCCGCTTAAAGTTGTCCCACCAGCCCAACGTAGGTTCAGTATCCCTTACATTTTAAGACAGGTTTACAAAAAAAATCTAAAATAACGACATGTGAACCACTTACACACAATTAGATTATCAATCTGAAATGTTGCGGACATTCCTACATATGTCATTCTTTTAATACAGCCAAATTAAAAACACTTTTCCAAATATTTTTCCAAATAAGTTAAGATTTCATGTCTTTTTGGCATAAATGCACTCTTTTTTTATAATATATATTTTATTTATTTAATGGATTTAAAATTGAACAAAGGGTGCACAAATTCTGCAAACTGAATCTTTTGATCACTCCACCCCTGATCAGTTTAGTTAATTTTTAACATTTCTAGTTCAAGCTGTATTTTTTTTTATTTTAAAAGGTTTAATCTGTGTGTTTTATTTCAGAGACGAGTATTTTTAAGCAGCTATCAGAAAAATCTCATCACAGTTTACATGATTAGCCTACCGTTCCCTTTCTTTTAGAAAAATCGCTGTATATCCAGATATGTTTTAACATCAGCTGCTCCGACTAGCTGCCTGTGGCTTCCCAACACTGACCCTCCTTTGCAAGCTGATTGGCTGTTTCTCCTGAAAGGCGGGACTTTCTCCTTGAACCGGCTGCACGATTGGTTAAGAGACACAGAGCAGTCAGCTCCCTGTCTCCTCAATAATATATATATTTTTTATTTTAATACAATACGGGAAATTTACGGGAAAATACTAATACGGGAGGACAGCGGGAAAGAGGAGTAAAATACGGTAGTTTCCCGGCCAAAACGGGAGACTTGACAGGTATGTTACTCAGTTCGAATTCAGAAATCCTCACAACCAATTTTACAATCCAATTTATCATGCATTCGTTATGCCAGTACCTTATGTTGATTTTATCTCCCCTCAAACATACAAGTATATATTATTTTATATATTTTAATTTATATATATATATATATTTATATACATTTATATATTTATATTTACATATATTATTTATATCTATTATTTTAATTGACACCACTAATATACATAAATTGCATTTTACATTTCTTACATTAATTATTTTATTCACTATAATAATTCACGTCTGAAGAAAAACAAATGCGATTAATCACAGTTTATCCCAGAATTTTGTTGTGATTAATTGGATTACATTTTTTATCGATTGACACCCCCGTATATATATAAAATACTGAAAATTTACGGGAAAATACATGAAGACGGAGGGAAAGAGGGGTAAAATACGGTAGTTTCCCGGCCAAAACATTGTAATATTCATAAATAACAGTACATAAGCACCAGACACATGTAAATACACATGCCGTTGAGGCAGAACATTAAATCCATAAAAACAATGTTCCTCTAAAGTTATTAAGCACAAACTCTGCATTTTAGCCATAAACAACATAGCTTTTGTTGTGGTGAGGCATAGGTGAGGCTGAGTGGTGAGTAGCGGTAAGACCACATACGTACCTCAAGTGCTTATTTTCAGGGACGGAATGACCCGAGTTCAGGCTCTTATAGTCAATGACCATTAAACAGGCTGATTCCTGTTCCAGGAAGTGTCTTGTAGACCTGAGCAGCCTGAGCAGAGCGCTTTCTCAATGATCTGATCTGAAGGCCTCAGTTTCGCATGATACATTGCTGACCTCTACTGGACAGAGAATAAATCACAGCTTTAGACACAGTAAAAATGAGAGCTCAAAAAATACAAAATGAAAGAGTAGGGTGAGTAGTCAAACTTTCTAGCTTGGATGTTTCTGAAGTGCTTTTGGAATGTTTTTTAACAGTCATGCTGTCACATATGGTTCATTGCTTCATTTTCTTATTAACTAATGTGCTATGAGTGTAAGTTAAATGACGTATTTTTCTCTTTTTTTGAATCATGGCTGGCTGAATTTTCAAACAACCTAAAAAGGTCATGAAGAATCAGTTCACCTGGAGAGCAAATTCAAAGTCAGATTCTGGCAAATAAAACCTCCGTTTTTTTCCACATCGATTACATAATCTGTTCAAATTTGTAGCTTTTACTTATAAAGACATGCTTTCCATAGTTCAGTAGAATTAATTTAATTAGCCCACTTATAAAGTGGAATCTGATAATAATCTACAACGTCTTTGGCAACTACCAGTGATTTAGAGACAACTATTTGTTGTAATTTTCCCTCAGTCATTGAATGCTGCCAGTCACACATTGGCTGCCATTAATGGCAGCTGCTTGTCAGCAAGTGGCAGATGTTATTGATTCATTTTTAGAGAGAGGGTAGTTTTCACCTTCACAATCAACCTCCTGACAGTGTCACCTAATATTCATGGCTAAACCAGTTTAGCTTTAGCTGTTGTGGAATATGCAGACATGGTGTAGACAAACTAGACAACTACTGTCAGTGACATGAAACTACTGGAGTTCTCCCATGATGCTTTGGGGTACCTTTGATTTCTATTTAGGTAATAAAAATGACTTATATTTTTAGTTTTGTTAAGTGATTTTTTGATGTGTTGTTTGTTTTCTAAGAGATACTTTAGGCACACGTGAAAGTGTGCAGCAACAGGCTAATGAACCGATTCTCCAAGCCATCAAATTCACCTTGATTTAGAAGGTTGCGCAAAGAGGCATACCTTAGGATTGTGGGAATACAAAACAACTGGAGCATGGATGAAAATGTGAGGGGTTTTTGTAGTGGAGCTGCTGAAAAACATACTAAAATTAGATGAGCCGCCACTCTGCGACCTCTGCGCCTTCTCATCCTTTGTGTCGACTTTTCTCTAGCGGTGGTTAAATGCTGAGCTCCCTTTACTAAAGCCAGACAGTTACTGAGTTACCAACAAACCGGGAGTTAAGTTTGAGAACAAGAGCACTGAGAAATGGGTTTCCGGTTGAACATGATAAGAGTAGGGTGAGTGTTAAGCTCCTGGTCTAACTCGAGGACAAATCCCAATTACCCTTAAAAATTCAACGTACTTGAACTCTGGAAAATGTAAAGGAGGGGTGGGGCAACAACCAAGAAAGGTCTACCCACAGCCTTTGGAACAAAACGCACAGGTTATTTAGTTAGCTCTACTAAATATCAGATCTCTTACAAACAAGTCTTATCTAATTAATGATTTTATTACAAATGATGGGCGTGATTTTTTGTTTTTAACAGAGACATGGCTAATTTCTTGTAGTGCTGAAAGTGTATTAATTGAGTCGGCTCCACCAAACTTTAACTTTTTAAATGTCTCATGTACTGGCAAGAAAGGTGGAGGTGTAGCTATGCTGTTTGATGATTCTTTCCAATGCAAGCAGTTATCACTTGGTGACTTCACATCTTTTGAATATTTAGGTGCAGTTTTAAAAGGGGCACAAAGAATATTACTAGTAATTGTCTACAGGCCTCCAAGGTACAATGCTGATTTTATTGATGCTTTACAGATATGCTGTCTATTATTTCTACTGAATTTGATCATTTAATTATTGCTGGTGATTTAAACATTCATATTGATAATCCCAAGGATAATTATGCCAGAGAACTCTATGATGTATTTGACTCTTTTGAACTCTCTCAGCATGTGACGGAAAGCACACACTGTCATGGTCACACTCTGGATTTGGTGATTTCAAAGGGTCTCAACATAACAGCCATAATCAGATCACTACTGTGTATTCTTTAAAATGTGGACTTCAATACACAGCGAAGCCAGACAGATTAGGTATAAGAAAAGGCAAATAAATGACATGACAGCTGAGCTTTTTGTGAGCAAAGTGTGCTCTGCACCATGCAAACCATCAGACTCTGTAGATACTCTGCTGGATAGTTTTAACTCAAAAACTGCTAGAGTTTTAGATGAGATTGCACCAGATAGAGTTAAAATCATGCCATGCAAGCAGAAAGCTCCATGGAGAAATAATACTGCAGTTCAGCTCCAAAAGAGAGAACGCAGAAAGGCTGAGCGCAGATGGCGTAAAACCAAGCTTCACATTCACAAAGAAATTTTTAATGATAGACTGTGTGATAACAATAAAATAATGTGCAAATCTAGACAATCCTTCTTCTGCCGTTGTGAAGCCTCTCTAGATACAAACTTATTAGACAATTGCAGACCAATCTCTATTCATCCATTCATTGTTATTGAAAAAAATGTTTTCAAGCAAATTATGCACTTTCTGTCCATAAATAACTGTCTAGACCAATATCAGTCAGGTTTCCAGCCCAATCATAGTACTGAGACTGCGCTAATTAAGGTTATCAATAACATTTGCTTAAATACAGACTACAATACAGGAAAAATGTCTTTTCTACTATTACTTGAGCTCACCACTGACCACAACATTCTAATAGATAGACTTGAGAACTGGGTTGGACTTTCTGGAAATGTCCTAAAATGGTTCAGTTCATACCTTCAAGGAAGGAAATACTTTGTGAAAATGGAAAATAATGTTTCTGAGACTGTGCCAGTGACCTGTGGTGTACCCCAGGGTTCAATTCTTGGGCCATTCTTATTTAATTTGGGATATCTTACCACAGCTATGCAGATGACACTAAGATCCACATGGCCCTCTGCCCAAACAACTGTGGTCCCATTGACTCACTGTGTAAATACCTTGAGCAGATAAATAAATGGATGGGACACAACTTTCTGCAGTTAAATAAAGATAAAACAGAGATTATTTTATTTGGGAATAATAATGAGAGGCACAGACTAGCTGGATTCAAGAGGCCTAAAATCTAAAGAACTAGTGCGTAATCTTGCTGTACAAATGGACTCTGATCTCACTTTTAACAGTTATGTCAAAACAGTCACCAAATCAGCATTTTATCACCTCAAGAACATCAATAAGATCAGAGATTTTCTGTTTAAATCAGACCTGGAGAAACTCATCCACGCCTTTATTTCTAGTAGGATTGATTACTGTAATGGACTCCTAACTGGACTCCCAAAAAAGACAAATCAAACAGCTTCAGCTGATTCAGTCAGAGTTCCGACTAGGAGTGAAAGATGGGAACACACAACCCCATCCTTAAATCCCTACACTGGATACCAGTATGTTACAGAATAGACTTTAATATACTGTTACTGGTCTATACATGTCTTAATGGTGCAGGACCAGCATATTTATCTGATGTGCTCCAGCAGTATGAGCCGAGCAGAACTCTCAGATCATCAGGAACTGGTCAGTTAGAGCTGCCTAAGGTAAAAACTAAACATGGAGAGGCAGCGTTTAGCTACTACGCTGCTCTTAAATGGAACCAGTTAACAGAGAGCATTAGAAGAGCACCAACACTAAACATGTTTAAATCCAGACTGAAAACCTACATGTTTGATTAGGCTTTCAGCTCAGGTTAAAACACTGCAGCTTCGTTCACTTTTATTCTGAAACGGCACTTTTGTATCACGTTTTATTCATGCTTTATCCTTATTTTATTTTTTTATTTACAATTCTTTGTTGTTGTTTTACATATTTTTTATTTTACTTCTCTTTGTTTTAATCATGTTTGAATCTATCATGCTTTATTCTTATTTTAGTTTTTATTTCCATTTTTACTGTTATTCTTTTACATGTTTTTTAATTTGACTTCTTTTTGTATTTTTTCATTTGTAAAGCACTTTGAATGACCGTTGTGTATGAAAGGTGCTATATAAATAAACTTGCCTATATATTGTATTGTATAGGAAGAAAAAGTGGATTTTAGCAAAAGGACTGTGGACTCATTTTATTCTCCTTATAGTTTAAAGGATGGTGGACTCTATCTGTTTCTCCTCTGATCTTTAGAACTAAGAACTCTATCTGCTTCTGTTTAATCGAAGGGTGCACTATATCTGTTTCTCTTTTGGTTTAAATGGTGGACTCGATCGGGTCCTCTTCAAGTTTAAAGGACGACTTGCTCTGTTCTTCTGGTTCAAATGAGGGTGGACTCATAACAGTTTCTCTTCTGGTTTAAAGGATAGGGGGGCTCTAACAGTTTCTCTTCTGGTTTAAATGATAGCGGGCTCTGTCTTTTTCTTTTCTGGTTTAAATGACGGTGGATTCGATCTGTTTTTCTTCTGGTTTAATGGACGCTGGACTCTATCTGTTCTTCCTCTGGTTTAAAGAGCAGGGGATTTTATCTGTTTCTGATCTGGTGTAAAGGACAGTGGACTTAATATGTTTCTCTTCTGTCCTATAGGATGAAGAATTCTATCTGTTCTTATTCTGGTTTAATGGACGCTGGACTTTGTTTTTCTTCTGGTTTAAAGGACAGTGGGTTCTATCTGTTTCTCTTTTGGTTTAAAGGACAGTGGGTTATATCTGTTTTTCTTTTGGTTTAAAGGACAGTGGGTTCTATCTGTTTCTCTTTTGGTTTAAAGGACAGTGGGTTATATCTGTTTCTCTTTTGGTTTAAAGGACAGTGGGTTCTATCTGTTTCTCTTTTGGTTTAAAGGACAGTGGGTTATATCTGTTTTTCTTTTGGTTTAAAGGACAGTGGGTTCTATCTGTTTCTCTTTTGGTTTAAAGGACAGTGGGTTATATCTGTTTTTCTTTTGGTTTAAAGGACAGTGGGTTCTATCTGTTTCTCTTTTGGTTTAAAGGACAGTGGGTTATATCTGTTTTTCTTTTGGTTTAAAGGACAGTGGGTTCTATCTGTTTTTCTTTTGGTTTAAAGGACAGTGGATTCTATCTGTTTCTCTTCTGGTTTAAAGGACAGTGGATTCTATCCGTTTTTCTTTTGGTTTAAAGGACAGTGGATTCTATCCGTTTTTCTTTTGGTTTAAAGGACAGTGGATTCTATCTGTTTTTCTTTTGGTTTAAAGGACAGTGGATTCTATCTGTTTTTCTTTTGGTTTAAAGGACAATGGATTCTATCCGTTTTTCTTTTGGTTTAAAGGACAGTGGGTTCTATCTGTTTTTCTTCTAATCAAATCAAATCAAATCAAATTTATTTGTATAGCGCTTTTTACAACAGGTGTTGGCACAAAGCAGCTTTACAGAAACATGATTACAGGACAAAGAATCAGGCAAAACATTACACATAGAAAATACAGAATACAGAACCCCCAGTGAGCGCGGAGGCAAGGAAAAACTCCCTCAGAGCTGCAGGAGGAGGAAGAAACCTTGGGAGGACCAAGACTCACATTAAAGGGGGGACCATCCTACCACTGGTCAAACGGCTTTTAAATAGAAATTTAAAAAGTCTTTTATACATCTATATAGGTTTTATGTACTCAGGAGTGTAATAGCGCCACTAATGGCTTGGATGTAATCTGTAGTGGAGAGTAAGATGTATTCTAGTATAAAGGGCAGAGTACTTTTTTGGAGTTTCAAAACAAATTGGCCTTATTTGTCTTTTATCTATACAAGATATTTAGTAGCAACATATAGGACTGAATCGCAGGGTCTCTATACATGGCCTTGGTAAAAAACAGATGTCTCACTAGGTAAATTACATTAAACGCAATCCAGGAAATATGGCAGCAGTTAGTGCTGGAACTTTGCTCACAGCCTGCAGGGAAAGAAGGCTAGCTGATCTATGACCTAGGCTTCTCTAGCCGTCTTAAGAGAAGAAAAGACTTCCTGTTCTGCTGTGCGTATGAGTATAGTCTGGAGTTAGCAAAGCAGTTTGGAGCTGATGGCTGACTGGCTCTCCAGATTAAGGTTATCATCATTGAAAATAAAAAATCTTCTCCTTCTGCTCCTTTTCCTATTTCATCTCACTGTCTTTGTTTTTCTTCCTTTCACATTTTTTTTTCACTATCTGCTTCCTCTTTTGCTTTTCCTCTTTTTAACAGTCAGTTGCTTTCTTTCTAATTGCAGTTGCCTCTGTCCCTGCTTGTTAAAGGTCTTCCTTGGCTGGTCTATGCTTGACCCTCGGGATTCAGGGCTATTTCTTTTGGCAGAGGCATTCTCTAAAAGCCAAGCTTGTGCCAAAGTCAACTGCACATTGTTTCAGATTTATCTTTGACCTGCTGTTGTTTCCCTCATTCAAGCGTTACCATTTTCAGAGTCTCTGTTATTGAAGCTGAATTTTGGCCTGAGTCGTGGAGTCTACTGGAAGCTAATATTTACACTGTAGCAGATCTTCAAAGTAAACAACTTAATCAAATATTTGCCCAATAATGAAGCCACACCACCAAGATTAAGTTTCAATTTATACAATTTATTAGAATAATTTAATCAAATACTACTCATTCATGTTCTGGTTCTGATATGTATGAGGGTTGTATAAAACAAATACTCTGTATCACTGCACACGTGCACACAAACCCCCCCCACAAATAAGTCAGTTTGGTTCTTAAAATAAACACAGCAGACCTAGTGCAAATTAAGCTCAGCTACCGTCACGGCACTCATATAAATACACATAGGAAAACAAAACGGGACTTAGCCCTCTGTATAGAAACAGAAAATATTAACAAAATAATAAAATAAATACACTGAACTTAATCCATTTTTCAAAAATTATATATTAAAAAGATACATTAAGCAAAAATTCAAAAATAAGAAAAACTAAATAAAAAAAGAAGAGCTTACCCAGTGAAGGCTAAATCTCATGTGATATTATCCAGGACATCAGCAGTACTTCAGCATTAGTATTCTTGTCAGGTCTGGTGCTGAAAGCACTCCTGTCTCTCCCACATTCAGCGCTGCTGACGATCTCCAGTCTCCCAACTACACTTCCCAGAACACACCACAGCCCTGAATATTGATTATCCACACTATAAAAACCCCCTTCACTTACACTCTGTGCCGAGTAATTACAAAGCGTATTTCTATATTTCCTATATTTGATCTTCTGATTTTTGCCTTCTCTCCGCTGTTTGGATCTCTGTGTATTACTTGGACTGTTACCGTTTCTGATTTTTGGATTGCCTCTGTTTCTTGCCTCCCCGTGTATGAACTCTGGACTGTCCCTCTATCTGGTTTGTGCTATTTCTCTCTGGCTGTTGTTTGCCCCCGCTGACCTTATTCTTCAGTCTGACTACCCTGCTATTGTATTTATATCTGCTCTATTTAATAAATATCTCTTTATACTGCATCTGCACTTGTCTCTAGCATCTATGACAAAATATTCACAACTATGTCAGGAATTAACACCTTCCCTCATTACTAAATTGATACCATTTTTCCATTAAAAAAAAACTTGTTGGATCCTGTGTTTTTAATTTTGTCTACTAAAAGCACTTCTTACGATGGTGTCCTTTTATTAAAAGAATGTAACTTTAAGCTTTATAGAGATTTTTGGCAGAAGTTAATGTAAACGTTATTTTGCTAGTATTTCCCCACGCCCTTGACTGAAAGAGAAGGAAAAGAGAGTGGGGGCCAACTCAGATGGTTGGGCAGGAGTTCGGGGCAGCTTCGCTGGAAAAGCATGAAGCTAAAGCCCCCACACTAAGGACGCTTTTCCACCGGCATGGTGCCGGTGCTGGTGCCAGGTCCCCAAACGTTCTTTGCGTTTCCACCGCAAAATCACAGAATCTGGGCCAGAAAAGCTGGTTCCGTTCTGGACCCATACTCTTGCTGGTCTGGACCATCGAACCTGTGACACAAGCAGCCAAAAAGGGGTGTTGAAGCATCTCCAGGACAAAGTTGTTTACAAACCTCACCTCAATTCACAGCTAAGAGCAGCAGAAGCAGCTAAATGAATGAAAATGAATCAAAAGTGCTCCACTGAGGATAGCAGCACAAGTTTTAAGAGGAGCTCGGGTTCTGCCATGCTGTTTTTAAATCTCCCCCGACTTCTGTTGATGCCCAAATTCATACTCTACCTCCCACCCACTCCCACTCCTCCCCACTCCTCTCACTCCTCCTATTGGTCACCCTAGGGGAAAAAAATACAAAATATAAGTTCTGGTCTGGTTATGGACATTTTCATTTATATTCCACCAATCCTCTTCTTCTTTGTACCATATTTTATAAAAATCAAAAAATGCACAAAATGTGAAAAAAGAATGTTGGTATTGATGTTTACACATTAATTTAAAAATAACATATAAAACAAACAAACCGTGCGTCTCTACATTGGTTAAGACTGGTGGGATTCCTTCATGCTTTCATCTCCTGAGCAGTATCTGTCTGCCCACCATGATGTTTGTTTGAATCCAACTAGGTCAGGGGTCGTCAATAGGCGGCCCATGGGTCAGATGTGGCCCCCAAGTATGAAACATCTGGCCCGTGAGGTTGTTTGAACTATAATGTACGATAATGAATTAATTTAAAAATAAAATGTTTCTCTGGCGGCCTTTGTTAAAATTCCTCCCCTGTCTCTCTCTGACGCACTCGGCGTGACTTTAGTTTCCGTCCACTCTCATTTTTCCACCCGTTCTTGGGCTCCCTATCTCCTTATAAGGGCGTTGTTTTTCCAGCGGTGTCTTTTTTTCTCTGCTCCTCTGTCAGTGGTGCCCACCGCTCCTGCACCGACGCCAGCTGTCCAAGTCACTGCGCCACCAGCTCGAGCTGCTTGAGTTGCCACCCTATTGTTTCCTGCTCCCAGGACTTTATTTGGCCCTAGGCCCCCCCTACCTAGGCTTGTCCCTAGTCCCCCGAACTATGCCCCAGAACTGTGCCCAGGCTGGCTCCCTGTTCTGGTCCCTGTGTCTGTGTATGTTCCTGTTCCTGTCCCCAGTGTTTTTTCTGTTCTCGTCCCTGTTTGTGTCTGTCACTGTTGATGTTCTCGTCTCTGTTCCCATGTTCAGTCCTGTCCAGTCTCCGTCTTCTGTCCAGACCCCCGTCCAGTCTCCGTCTACTGTCCAGTTCCCCGTCCAGTCTCCGTCCCCTGTCCAGTTCCCCGTCCAGTCTCCATCTCCTGTCCAGAACCCTGTCCAGTCTCTGTTCTCTGTCCAGTCCTTGTTCCCTGTCCAGTCTCCTAGCCCTGTCCAGTTTCTTTTCATGCCCCATGTCTCGTCCCTTGTTTTCCCTGGCCCCTCCCCGCTGCCAGCCCCCGGTGTTCGTTTTTACGTGCCTCGGAAGCTGCACGTTTATCTACCTAATTGTTAAATCAGGTCTTCAAAGGACTTCAGAACTCCATTGTGATAAAGATCAAGTCAAGTCATGTCAAGAGGTTAATTTTTGGCATTACATCTGAGTACAGGTACACAGTGTAACAAAATTACGATCCTCTGGAACCATGGTGCAATATGGGACAACAACCAGTAGACAAACATAAAGTGCAAGTTGTAACGAAGTGCAACATAAAACTATAACATTATGTTATATGTGTTGGGTGTGTGGTGGGTGGGGTGGGGTTCAGCTCTGTCTCTGTGTGTTGAGGAGTCTGACTGCCTGGTGGATGAAGCTGTTGCAGAGTCTAGTAGTGGAGGCTCAGATGCTCCTGTATTTTCTGCCAGATGGCATCAGAGCGAAGAGTCTGTGTGAGGGATGTGTGGGGTCGTCCACAATACTGGTGATGGAGGAGAGAGACTCCGATGATCTTCTCAGCTGTCCTCACTATCTGCTGTAGGGTCTGAAGTGTTGCAGTTCCCAAACCAGACGGTAATGCAGGTGCTCAAGATGCTTTCTACAGTCCCTCTGTAGAACATGGTGAGGATTAGAGATAGGAGATGTGCTTTCCTCAGTCTCTGCAGGAAGTAGAGGCACTGCTGGGTTTTCTTTTTTTATGGAGCTGGTGTTGAGGGACCAGGTGAGGTTCTCTGAAATGTGAACACAGAGGAACTTGGTTTTCTTTACAATTTCAGTAGGTGGTGTACACCTGGAGCTCTCCTGAGGTCAACAACCATCTCTTTATGTTTATGTTTTTATCCACATTAAGAGATAGGTTGTTGGTTCTGCACCAGTCCGTCAGCCACTGCACCTCCTCTCTGTATGCTGACTCGTCGTTCTTGCTGATAAGGCCAACTACAGTTGTGTCATCAGCAAACTTAATTATATGGTTTGAGCTGTACTTTTCAGTACAGTCATGAGTCAGCAGAGTGAACAGCAGTGGACTGAGCACACAGCCCTGGGGGGCGCCGGTGCTCAGTATGGTGGTGCTGGAGGTGTTGTTTCCGATCCTGACTGATTGTGGTCTCTCAGTCAAGAAGTCCAAAACCCAGTTACAGAAGGAGGAGTTCAGGCCCAGCAAGCTCAGTTTTCTGATCAGATGCTGAGGGATGATGGTGTTGAATGCTGAACTGAAGTCAATGAACAGCATTCAAACATAGCAGTCTCAGGTGGGTGAGATCCAGGTGGAGTGCAGTTGAGATGGAATCATCTGTTAATCAGTTTGGACGATACGCAAACTGCAGTGGGTCCAGTGAGGAGAGGAGCTGGTGTTTGATGTGCCTCATGACCAGCTTCTCAAAGCACTTCATGACGATGGGAGTAAGTGCAATGGGACGGTAGTCATTGAGGCTGGACACTTGAGACTTCTTTGGCACAGGGACGATGGTGGTCGTGCTTGAAGCAAGGCGGCTCGATGGCAGTGCTCAGAGAAATGTTGAAAATGTCCGTAAGAACATCTGTGAGCTGGTCTGCACATCCTCTGAGCACTCTGCCAGGTATGCTGTCTGGTCCTGGGGCTTTCTGTATTCTCTGCACATCAGCTGAGGACAGACATAACTGATCTATGTATATAATTCAGAAATTTCACACATATTTTTTTCTATCAACTGTAAATGTAATGTGGAGTAACATGTTTAGGTTATAAAGTCACCTTTGGTTGGATTTAACTAATAATAAACAGAAGTACAGAAAAAAATGTTTTTTTTGATTAACTGTAATTCTGCAAATGTTGACACTATAGGGTGGGCTTTGATTCATTTTAGCAATAAGGAATTTAAACCAGAGGAGAAACCTCTGATAAGATCCATCATTCTTTATACTATAAGAAGAATAGAGTCCACCATCTCTTAAACAGAAGCGAAACAGAAGAGAAATAGAATGAGACCATCTTTAAACCAAAAGAAGAATAGATAGTGTCCATTGTCTTTTAAACCTGAAGAAAAACAGACAGAGACCAAGATCTATTAAACCACAGGAGAAACCGATAGAGCCGACTGTACTTTTAATCAACATAGAAGGAGATAGAGTCCAGCGTCCTTAAAATTAGAAGAAGAATAGGTAGAGTCCACTGTTCTTAAAACCAGAAGAGAAAGAGATAAAATTCTCCATTCTTTAAACTAGATGAGAAAAAGATTAAACCAGAAGAGAAACAGATGTTTCTCTACCTGTTTAAAGAACAGTGGAGTCTATCTGTTTCTCCACGGGTTTAAAGGATAGTAAACTCTATCTTTTCTTGTTCTTATTTAAAGTACGGTGGATTCTATCTGCTTCTTTTCTGATTTAGAGAATGATGCACTCTCTCTGTTTCTTTTCAGGTTTAAAGGACGGTGGATTCTATCTGATCATTTTCTTATTTAAAGGATGGTCTTTTCTATCTGTTTGTCTTCTGGTTTATCAGATGGTGGACTCTATCTGTTTTTATTCTGGTTTACAGGATTGTGGGCTTTATCTATTCTCTTTTGGTTTAAAATATGGTTAATGCTATCTGTTTCTCTTCCATTTTTTTATTGGTATTTTTGTCCCATTTTTTCCCTAATTTACCCGACCAATTACCCAACCCACTCATTCGGCCTCAACACCAGGATGGTGAAGACTACTAGCACATGCCTCCTCTGATACATGTGAAATCAGCCCCCACCTCTTTTTGAACTGCTGATGGTGCAGGATTGCTAAGTAGCCAGTGCGTTTGGAGGAAAGCCCAGCAGCTTGGTTCCGATACATCAGCTCACAGACGCCTTGTGCGGTGGACATCACCCTTTGGAGAGATGTGGGGAGAGAGTGCCATCTACCCGCCCAGTCAAGCGCAGTTGTAGTCTCTCAGAGCTTCAGAAGAAGATGGCGAACTACATGAACAGGATTGTAACTAGTGATCTCCTGATCATAGTGGCAGTGCTGGACCACTCTGAGCCCTTTCTCTCTTCCATTTTAAGGGAAGGTGGGCCCTATTTTAACGATCTATAGCGCACTAGTTAATTGCTCTTTGTGCCGCTGGATTTAGGGGCGTGTCCTGTGTCTTTGGTATTGTGAGGGCGCGAAAAATACGCCTTGTGCAGCTCCAATGCCGCAAAGGGCGTGTTTTAATTCACTTATTTATTCATGGGTGTGTTTTGGGCGTAACATGAAATAAACCAATCAGTGTCTCTGTATCCATCCCCTTTAAGAGGCAGCTGCGCGCTGACTTCTGTTCATTCCTATTTTAAGAGTGCAGAGGAAACTGACTGTGCGTCAGGCTGTGAAGATAAACCAGCAGCTTAGGGAAGAGTAAAGTTATTTTATTCTCTATTCTGTTTATTGTTTATATAAAAACTGAGTTTGCAACACTGAATAGTAATCAAGCAATCAAAAGGATTAAAAGGTATAAAAAATATTTAATACAAATTAAAAAGAAAAAGAAACAAAAGAGTAAAAAATAAATAAATTAAAGAATTACATATTTTAAACCGACCAACCAATATGGATGAATAAAATATATACCGTACGTAAAAAAGAAAAAATAGTAATTAATAAAAAATAAATAATATAAAATATACTCATTAATATATTCATAAATATAACTCATAAAAAAAACTCACTTTAATCAATCACAGGCTTTCTGTGACATTAGTTTCATTTTCAAATCATGGAAACAGCTCACCAAAACCTCAACCTATGCTTTAAATTTGACCAAATTTAATTAACTTTACAGGTCCTTATCTTAAATTTATTTAACTGAACTGAGTTTGATATTATTAGTAGCGTCGCTCTGAATTCAGCTCCGCTTTCTTGGTTAAATAACAGCAAATATGGTGGTTATAGTGTATTTTATACCATGGCTTTGCTGTTTAAACTACATTTGATCCAATGTTATTTATTAAAACATTATGTTTTTTTTTTTTAAGAAAACAGACAACGCCATGCAGAATGCCGCCAGCTGCACCAACCTCCGCTATGTGGCCTGCACATTTTAGAGCGCTGGAATTAATTATATTAATTAATGAATTAATATATTTAATATTTTAATAAATTTGCCCTGGTGATAAGAAACGAATGCTAACATACAGCTTTATATTTCTGTGTATTTCAAATGTTTTCAGTTTTATATAATTGAGCACCAGACGCCAGGGTGACAATGCTTTATTTTTCAGATATAAATAAAAATAAATAATAGTGAATTTCAGTTAAATAATAGCAAAGCGAAATAAAAAAAAAATTATGTTCAGTCTAAGTGCTTTTTAATTTTTTTTTATCTTTTAATTTTTGTTTTAAGAACTCCAGCATTTGAGTGAGAATGAGCATCTGTTAAAATTCTCAAACAGCAGCTGGTTTTAAAGGACTGTAGACACTATCTTTTTCTCTTCTTGTTCATAGGACAGTGGACTCTCTCCGTTCTTCTTCGTTTGTAATGACTGTGGACTGTGTTTGTTTCTCTTCTGATATATAGGACAGTGATAGTATGTATTGTTACTGTTTTTTGTGGAGAAAAATGTTACATAACTATTATTTACTGCTCATAATTTCTCAAACCGTTAGTATGTGTGAAATAAAATCTCAAACAAACACCAAAGTCTGCTGTGTGGGAATATTTGTATATCATACCAATTAGTTTTTAGTCTGATGATGAATTATGTATGATTTATCATATGTTTATCTTATATTTATCATATGCAGTAAAAGTCTAAACCAAAAATGTTTCACCGTAAACCGAACAACTTCTCTCCTGTATGATCTCACACAAGTCTCTTCAGACCTTAGTTCTTTTGTCACAAGCCCCCAGTAAGAGATCGGTAGTCAACTAGCAATCCCCCTTGAGGATTATATACAGGCTTGGCAACATGTGAACAAATTTCCATGCATGCGTGTGTCTGTGTTTCTGAATGTTGTTTTTTGAATGGTTCATGGTAACCTTTTGCTTTTCTAAAATGATCTTATTTTAAACTTTAGGTTTTACCATGATAGAGTGGAAAGTTAAATCTTTGGTGACATTGGAGACAATATGAGAATTATTAAATAAAATTAATAATAATAATTGCTGATTTGCAGCAAGTGTCCTCAGACCCTTAAAAATAAAAGAGTGCGAAGGCTTTGATGTCACTAATATCAAAAGCTACTGGTAAACAGGAAATTCTTGGAAATATTTAAATTGCTTGATGTTTATAAAATCAGCTAAAAGTTTAATTGAAATACCTAAATTATAAACAAAAAATACCGGTACTCAAAATGTATTATTTAAAAAAGCAAGAATCATTCAATATAACCAGGTTGCACCAGAAGTAAAAAGAATCCCAACAACTTCAGATAAAACGGTATAAAATGTACATTTTAAAGTGAAGGTTAACATTTCTCTATTTTTTTTTTAAGAATTTGTTAATTTAGAGTAAATCTTGAAAAATATGTTGTTATGCAGTGGTTACATGAAATTTAAACAACTTTGTTGCTGTTACAAAAGGTGTGTTGGATATGGAGTTTGCCTCATTTGGGACATTTAGGTGTTTTTGGTGTTCCTAATGGTTGCAAAAGTTAGTTGCAATCATGTTGTGGAGAAGGTTGCAGAAGATGTTTGCAGGAGATGGTTACTGTGGTGTTCTTTTTTGTTGCTAGGGTGTTGCTTGGTTGTGCTATGTGGGCTCTGTGGTGTTCTTGATAGTTGCTAGGGTGTTGCTATGGTGTGCCATGTGGGCACTGTGCTGTTTTTTTTTTCAGAGTGCTAGAAAAGATGAGTCATTTACTGTTTTGTAATTATTGAGTTTTATTGGAATTGTAATATAAAGTATATGATTACATAAGCCACAGCAGTGGAACACTGCATAACCCAATATATGATTATAAGCGTGTTCTCTGGCCAGTGTTGTCATTAAATTGGTAAATATATTTGATTTATTTAAATGACTGCTTCCAGCTGGGACATTAGTCAGAATTCATCTAGTTTAAATTGTTTAAATCATCAAGTTTAAACCGCTGGCTGAACAGAACACTGTACATCACAGATTACAGAATTGGAGAGTTTCTTTCTGCTGAGGCTGTGCTTCTTTACGTTTCTTAAAACAGAAGAACAAGACAAAGCAGATGACCAAAACCAGAATGACCACACATATGATCACTGCCACCCAGATGGTGCTGGAGGAGCTTTCATCTAAAAAACAAGAGAATACATGCATTACAGACCAGATTAACTAAACACGCACTTTAGAGTAATCCTGTATAAGTTAGTAGTCAGTGTGTAGTTGGTGTGTAATAGGATGTACACTTCAGTCTTACTCAGAGTTGCCTGTTTATCGGATGACGATGCTGATGATGATGTTCTCACAGCGGCAGAACCTAGAACAACATATAAACTCTGTCATTATACTGCTATACAGTGGTATGAAAAGGTTTGGGCACCCCTGATTTTTCTTTATAAATCACTGGTTGTTTGGATCAGTAATTTCAGTTAAATATATCATATAGTAGAGGAACACATTTGAGAGGTGAATTGAAGTTTATAGGATTTACAGAAACTGTGCAATAATTCTTTAAACTAAATTTGGCAGGTGCATAAATTTGGGCACCCTTTTGGTTTTACTGATTTAAAAAAAAATACCTTCAGCTCTAATAATTGGAACACAAAAATTTGTTTGGTAAGCTTATTGACCCTTGACAAAAATTTGTTTGGTAAGCTTATTGACCCTTGACCTACATACACAGGTAAATCTTATTATGAGATAGGGTTAAGGTGCCAACTGCAAGTTTTTCTTCTCTTTGCATCTTCTCTGAAAAGTGGCAACATGGGAGCCTCAAAACAGAACTCTCATGGAAGACCACAGGAACAGTTCTAGTTAAGGCCTGAAGTCGCAGGTCAAGTAAAATCTCAGATAAGCAGAGGAGAAGGATGATGAGAACAGTCATAGTGGGCTGTCCATGTTCAAAAACCATCAAACCTGACTGAACTGGAGATGTTTTGTAAAGAAGAATGATCCAAAATACCTTCAACCAGAAGCCAGACTCTCATTGGAAGCTATAGGAAGTGTTTGGAAGCTGTTATTTCTGCAAAAGGAGGATCTACTAAATACTGATGTCATTTTTCTGTTGTTGGGGTGTCCAAATTTATGCACATGCCTAATTTGATTTAAATAATTTTTGCTATCCTATAATCCTATAAACATAATTTCACCTCTCAAATATCATTGTTTGTTTGGTTTAGCAATTTCAGCTAAATATATCATATAGCAGACGAACACAGTGATTTATAAAGAAAATCATGAACATTATCAGGGGTCCCCAAACTTTTTCATACGACTGTATGTTATACTGACTGTACTTTTGACAGTATACAAGTTATTTTATAATGAGACCTAGATTTCTGCAAAAATGCCTCCTGTGGCATAATAACAGTGATTAGGTCAATAAAAATATAATATGCATTTTTTGTCTAAAACATAGTTGTTTAAATTTCATAACTCTGAATGATTATATATATATATATATATAATTTACAGTGATGTGAAAAAATGTCTGGCCTCTATATTTGTCACTCTTAAATGTTTTAGATCATTAAACAAATGAATCAAAGACAACACAAGTAAACGAAAAAAGCAGTTTTTAAATAAAGTTTTTTTATTACTACTACGCCTGTTCTCAATCAAGAAATCACTGAAATAGAACCTGCCTTACAATGCAAAGGTGACCAAAAGATACTCAAAAGCTAGACATCATGACAATATCCAAGAAAATTATGCACAAATGAAAAAAGTTATTGATATATATTAGTCTGGAAAAGTTTTTGACTCACACACCTTGCCAGGAGTGGCCAGCCAACCAAAATTACCCCAAGACTGCAGTGACTCATTCAAGAGGTCACAAAAGACCACACAACATCAAAAGAATAGCCTCAACTGCCTCAGTTCAAGTCAGCGTCTATGACTCCACCATAAGAAAGAGACTGGGCAAAAAGAGACATGCATCAACAAAACCACTGCTAAGCAAAATTGAATAAGGCTCGTCTCAGTTTTGCCAGAAAACATATTGATGATCCCCAAGACTTTTGGGAAAACATTCTGTGGACCGATGAAACAAAAGTAACTTTTTTGAAGGTGTGTGTCCCAGTACATCTGGCGTAAAAGAAACAATGCATTCCAGAAAAAGAACAAGAGCGGGGTAATGTGAGACATCGGGTAATGTGAGACACTCCTTGTATCTTGACAACTGAACACAATTGTGGTCATGTGACCATTATGTTGTCAAGTCCCTCCCATGTCCCACTACTAGGAAGAGGAAGTTGTTGCTGGTGCTGGTAAGTTTTGTTTTTTCCACAAAAAAAGTTTTTTGCATGTAAAAGTAGATTGTCTTGCTTTTAACTAAATCAACTATTTCATCAAAGTAAATGGATTCACATAGAAAAATGTATATCATACATGTTGATGAACTTTCAACATATCAAACCATGTGATTGATGCTAGTTGAAGATTAGCCTGAATTGCTAGAGATGTTTTTTTTTTAAATGGTGGCTGTGGGGTTAAGTGAGACACTGTCACACTTTAACATTTACATTTACATTTACCGTATTTTTCGGACTATAAGGCGCACCGTATTATAAGACGCACTATCAAAGAACGCCTATTTTCTGCTATTTTTCCATACATAGGGCGCATCGCATTATAAGGCGCGTTAAGTGACACTAGAAAGGGTGCCTATATCAAAGTGAACAGGGGTGGCGCCATGTTTCCCTTCCCCCACCGGGGGTGGTCGCTTGCCGGTGGAGCGTCTCAGTATACAAATCTAGCTATTTCAAAGTCAAACGAGTGCTGGATATTAATCTACACAGATTCCTCTCCTGAAAACTGTTTATTTGGGTGAGTAACGTGCTTCAGTTTATTTACAGTAAGCTTAGATTTCCAGATGTCCACTAAGGCTTGCTGCACCAGCGTTAGCATAGCTATCCGCTAGCACGCTAGCTAGTCACCTAAACTAGTAAAGTTAACCCAAACTTAAACGACAGCGTTACACTGAGTAATCCTGCGTGTTCTGGTAAGACAGTGAGATATTAGCTAGCGATTCGTCCCCCGTAGCTTGTTTTAACACGGTAAACAAGCAGATTACAGGCTGATAAAACTCACCTCTGAGAGAGTTAGCGCTTAGCATCTAGCTAATGCTAGCCAGGCAAAGCAGCACAGACTTACAGGCCGATAACTCACCTCTGAACGGTGAACGCTTAGCGATTAGCATCTAACTCTAATAATACTGCTCCAGCAGTATTAAAAGTGCTAAATTTAGAAAATACTGATCTCTGAACAGTGAAAAAGCTAGCTAGCTAAGCGGTTAGCATCTAGCTAATGCTATTTATTGCTGCTCCAGCCTCGGAGCGGCACGGCTCTGCACCGGAGTGTGTGTTTACTGCTCCTTACACCTGACGGGTAAAATTTAGATAATACTGATCTCTGAACAGTGAATAAGCTAGCTAATGCTATTTGCTGCTCCAGCCTCGGAGCTGCACGGCTCTGGACTCTGTATAGCACTGAAACTCTGTATAACGCTGCACGGAGTGTGTGTTTACTGCTCCTTACAACCTGACGAGTAAAATCCATACAAAAGGCGCACCGTATTATAAGACGCACTGTCAATTTTTGTGAAAATTAAAAGTTTTTAAGTGCGCCTTATAGTCCGAAAAATACGGTACATTTATGGTATTTAGCAGACGCCCTTATCCAGAGCGACTTACAACAGTGCTTCAAAGTTACTTAAGATATCCAAAGCTAGTTTGTAGACTAGGATCAAGAGATACATAGAGCTTAATCATGTTAAGAACCCTAGGAACCTTTTTTTTTATTTTTTTTTATTATTAGTTTAGGAACTCTTTGAAAAGATGTGTCTTCAGTCGACGTTTGAAGACCGTGAGTGACTCTGCTGTTCTGACATCCAGTGGAAGTTCATTCCACCACCTTGGTGCCAGCGCAGAGAAGAGTCTGGATGTCTGTTTTCTGTGTGTTTTGAGTGATGGAGGTTCGAGCCGAGCCGTACTGGAAGCTCTAAGAGCTCTTGGTGCAGATCTGGCTTTGACCATCGCCATCAGGTATGAAGGTGCTGGTCCGTTTTTTGCCTTGTAGGCCAGCGTCAGGGTTTTGAATCGGATGCGGGCGCCAACAGGAAGCCAGTGGAGGGAACGCAGCAAAGGAGTCACATGACTGAACTTCGGAAGATTGAAGACGAGTCGTGCTGCCGCGTTCTGAATTAACTGTAGTGGTTTGGTGGCTCGCAGTGGAAGACCAGCCAGTAGAGAGTTGCAGTAGTCAAGTCTTGAGATGACAAGAGACTGCACAAGCACCTGAGTGGCATCCTGAGACAGAAACGGTCGAATTCTTCGAATGTTGTACAGGAGAAATCTGCATGACCGAGTCAGATTTGCAATATGGCTCGAGAACGATAACTGGTCATCCATTACTACACCGAGGCTTCTTGCTTCTGCCGATGGAGTGACCAGTGAGTTCTCGAAAGAGATGGAGAGATTGTTGTGAGGGCTTGTAGTTCCTGGGATGAACAGAAGGTCAGTCTTGCTGGGGTTGAGTTTTAGGTGATGAGAACTCATCCACATCATTGAGACATGCTGAGATGCGGGATGAAACCTGAGTGTCGGAAGGAGGAAATGAAAGGATTAGTTGAGTGTCATCAGCATAGCAGTGGTATGAGAATCCATGAGAAGATATTATTTCACCCAGAGAGCGAGTATAGAGTGAGAAAAGAAGAGGACCAAGCACCGAGCCTTGTGGAACCCCAGTGGAGAGTCTGCATGGAGCAGATGTTGCCCCTTGCCAAGTTACCTGGTAGGAACGGTCCTCCAGGTACGATGCAAACCACTGCCATGCAGAGCCAGTGATTCCAAGGCTGGTGAGGATGGAAAGGAGAATGCTGTGGTTGACCGTGTCGAAAGCAGCAGAGAGATCAAGCAGAATCAGAACAGATGACAGGTTAGTAGCTTTTGCTGCATGAAGCTTCTCTGTAACTGCAATGAGGGCAGTTTCAGTAGAATGTGCAGGTTTGAAGCCAGACTGGTTTGGATCCTGAAGATTGTTCTGAGTGAGAAAGAGAGAAAGTTGGTTGTAGACAGCACGCTCAAGGACTTTGGAAAGGAAAGAGAGGAGAGAAACTGGCCTGTAGTTGCCAACGTCCAAGCTGTCTAGAGTTGGTTTCTTCAAGATAGGAACCACTCTGGCAGTCTTAAAAGTTGATGGAACATGACCAGATGATAGAGAGATGTTAATGATGTGAGTGATGAACGGAAGGAGGTCAGGAGCAATTGTCTGAACGAGGGAAGATGGTAAAGGGTCAAGTGGGCAAGTGGTTGGATTGTTAGAATGTAGAAGATGAAGGATTTCATCTGTGGAAAGCAGAGAGAATTGAGACAGAGAGGTAGAATGTGGAAGATAGAGCTTGGTGGGAAGGGTAGAGGCAGGGGGAAAGGATTGGCGGATATTTGCTACTTTCTCCTCAAAGGAGTTGACAAAATCATCCGGGGAGAGGGTTGTGGGAGGTTGAGGAGTGGGAGGGTTTAGAAGAGATGAGAAGATGGTGAAGAGTTTGCGAGGGTCAGATGCTGATTCTTCCAGTTTCCTTTTGTAGAAAGAGGATTTTGCAGCAGTTACCTCTGTTGAAAATCGGGATAGGAGAGATTGGTAAGAGCAGAGGTCTGAGTATTGTTGAGATTTTTTCCACTTCCTCTCGGCTAGCCTTAGCTCTCTACGGTTGTTGCGTAGAACATCCGACAGCCATGGGGTGGCTGGAGAGGATTTTGCTGGCCTTGAAGTAAGAGGAGAGAGAGTGTTGATGGAAGAGGTGATAGATGAGAGGAAGGTGTTGGTAGCTGTTTCCAGAGGGAGGGAAGAGAAGGAGTCAGGATTCGGAAGAGTGGTCAAGATAGTTGAGGCAAGAGAGGAGGGAGATATAGCACGAAGATTGCGATGAGTAGTGGAAGTTGAAGAGGTTGTGTTTGTAGGAAGAGCAGGAAGAGAGAGAGTGAAGGATAGGAAGTGATGGTCAGAGAAATCTAGAGGAGTCACAGTTAGATCCAGAGCTGGAGCAGGTCTGCTAAAGACAAGGTCTAGAGTGTTTCCTGCTCTGTGAGTTGGAGCAGACAGATTGAGGGAGAGAGAAAAAGAAGACAGAAGTGGAAGAAGACAGGATGACTGTAGTTTCTCTGAGGGGAGGTTGAAGTCACCAAGGAGGATAAGTGAGGATTCAACCGGTAACCCACTCAGGAGAGTGTCCAGTTCATCAATGAAGTTGCCCAGTGGGCCAGGAGGACGATAGAGAACAATGATATGGAGTTTAACAGGAAAAGAGATAGTGACAGCATGAAATTCAAAAGAAGAGATGTCAAGATGCAGAAAAGAGAGTACAGTGAAGGACCACTTACGAGACAGAAGCAGGCCAGTTCCACCACCCCTGCCGGTTGGCCGTGGAGAGTGGGAGAAGGCAAAAGCAGATGACAGGGCAGCTGGAGTTGCAGAGTTTTCTGGAGTGATCCAAGTCTCAGTCAGAGCCAGGAAGTCCAGAGATTGAGCAGAGGCAAAAGCTGTGATGAAGTCGGCCTTCAGAACTGCAGAATGGCAATTCCAGAGTCCCCCATGCACCAACACCTGAGAACTTAATGAACTAGGTGGGTACAACAGGTTGCTAGGATTGCGGTTTCTGCCCTGATGCCGGTGTCTACGGGTGTTGCAGGAGATGAGAGTAGGAATTTGGAAGCACATTGTCAAATCTTAAGTTTTACTGTTTGATTTGAAATTGAAAGACTAAAATTTGCTGATCAAAGAGTCAAAGAGTCCTTGCACAAACCGCTACAGACGTGCACGGATAACACACTTAATTTATCAACAACTGCAGGCTGTTAGCCACACCTCTCTAATTCACACCTTAACTAGCCAGAAACCACACCTGAATCAGCTACCCAAATCAACAAGTCCCAACAAGCCCAAGATTACAAAAACAGTTCTAACAGAATTAAGCTAAAAGTATCTTAAAGCCAGCCTACCTTACAAGCAGAGGATAATCAAGTAAACTCAAAGCACACTAAGTGAATACTTTAACCCACCATGAGGCACAAAATGAGTTTAGTCTATATTACATTATATATAAATATTATATATAAATTTTGTAATATTACATTACATATTTCTAATGTCATAAACATTGCAGAAAAGCCGTCATGCCAAGAAAGTACACCAGGAAGACAATCTGGGTCCAGACAACCCTTGCAGATTTGGAGAGTGCAGCTGCTGAGGTTATGCAAGGAAAGAAGTCCTTAAGAAAAGCTGGAAGGGATAGAAATATTGACAAATCAACCCTACAAGGATTCATAAAGAAAAAAAAATAAAAGTGGCAGTAAAATCAGTAGCCTGGGGTGCAGTAGCTGAGGCACAGAGAATTTTCAAAGATGAGATGGAGGAGGAGCTTGCCAAACACCAGTTCCATGGCCTCTCTCCAGTTAAGTGTCATGAATTGGCATTTGAATACGCAGAGAGAAACAATATCCCTGTTCCAGCCAATTGGACTGAGAAACAATGTGCAGGTAGGCTAGAGAGTGATTATATAGATAAGAGATTAAATGAATATATGATTCTGTAGGTTAACTTTCCAAAAGCAAAATCTATAATAATGAATACTGTACTTTTTAGGAATAGAGTGGTTTGGCAGATTCCTAGCACGTCAACATCTCACTCCTGAGGCAACATCCCTGTGAAGGGCTATAGCTTTGAATAAAACAACAGTGAGGGAGTTCTTCGAAAATCTAGCTGTAGTAATGGACAGGTGACAGAATCAATTCTTTAGTTGCATAAGTTATTGGAGGCTTTACCTGTAATTTTTGGCTTTGATTACAATAAGGTTCTTCCCTTGTCTCTCATCTTTAACAGACACGCATTCCCTCCACACATGATTTACAATGTGGACGAAACATGTCTTTACAGTTCAAAAACCACGGCAGGTACGCTATACATGATACCTTAGAGCACCAGACTAATAGTGAGTGGATTGTGATAATGACTAGTGAACCTTTGAACGGCAAAATATTAATGGACTGAAACAAAATACCATGTACCTGTAGACCAATAGTAGCTTACTTATTGCGCACAACATTAATTCTAAGTTTTCTATTTGATTCAGGTTGCGACAGAAAAAGGTAAAAAGCAAGTTGGTTCTATCACATCATCTGAGAGAGGAGAACTGGTGAATGTGGTGTGTGCTGTGAATGCTGCTGGGAATGCCATACCTCCCATGCTTGTCTTCCCCAGAGTTAGGTTTAAGGACAACTTCATGACAGGAGCACCTGCAGGAGCCATAGGTGCCTCCACCAAAACAGGATGGATGAATGAAGACACCTGGCCTGAGTTCCTTGATCACCTTATACAGCACACTTAGTGCACTCCTGACCGTCCCATGCTGCTAATTCTTGATAATCTTAAAGCTCACATCTCACTCAAGGCAGTCGAAAAAGCAAAGAGCAATGGTATTGTATTGCTCACCCTTCCACCCCACACCCCATCGCCTGCAGCCTCTTGACATGGCCGTGTAGGGCCCGTTTAAGACCCTATACAACTGAGCTCTTGATGGGTGGATCAGATCTAACCCTGGCAAAACAGTCTCCATATACCAGATTGCAGGACTTGTGAATAAGGCCTTCTTTTCAGCAATGACACCATGTAATATCACTTCTGGATTCAAGTTCACTGGGATTTTCCCATATAATAGAGATATTTTCCCTGAGAAAGCGTTTGAACCATTCATGATATCAGACCGGCCAAACCCTGAGCTGCAGCCTGCATCCACTGGTCTATCCACTTCGGATGATCCAGATGGTCCACACCCTGCAGACGATCCACTCGCTGATCCTTTCACTCTGTGTGGTCCACATAGATCTGCACTGCCAGCTAACTCAGATGTTCCCAGTCGTCCTGGATATGTATCTTCTCCAGAAATCCTACCGCTTCCCAAATGTCCCCCAAAAGCACAAACCAAAAGAAAGCGTGTGAAGACAGCCATCCTAACCGATACTCCTGAGAAGCAGACAATAGAAAAGGCGTATGAAGGGAGACAAAAGAAACTGGCAAAGAAAAAGCAAAATAGAAAGAAAAAATTGAAAAAGAAAGCACCCAAAAGGAAAATCATAGATAGCAGCTCTGAAGAGAGTGATGTCCCTGTCCCACTCGATGATGATGAGAGCTCTGAGGATGAGAGAAGTGATCATGAAGACACAGATCTGAACATAGGTGACTTTGTCCTAGTTAATTTTGCAACCAAAAACAGGAATCTTCTTTATGTTGGCATGGTTGAGAAGGTGGAGGACGATGAAATACTTACACAATTCCTCAGAAGAATCCAGGGAAATAAGAACCAGTGGGAGAGACCCACATTTGCCATAAAATAAATTGATGTGGCATATGTTCCTAAAGGTGATGTGGTGGAGAAGCTGCCTCAACCTAATAGGCCTGGAGGAACCACACGGAGAGAGCAACTCTTCACCTTTCCCTGTAACCTTCAGGGCTGGAATGTAGCATAGGTTTGTTATAGAGTATGAGGCTGATGTTCTAATCTTGTGTCCTGAGTCCCAGGCTGTTCTAACAGGTTCTGATGGTTTTATGTTCTGACCCTCAGACTGTGTACTAGCTGGTTCTGATTGTCTTATGTTCTGAACCCCAGACTGTACCCTACAGGTCTTGGATGAAGTGTAGGCCTTGTTATAGAGTATAGTATGAGGCTGATGTTCTAATCCTCTTTCCTGAGTACCAGGCTGTTCTAACAGGTTCTGATGGTTTTATGTTCTGACCCCCAGACTAAGTACTAGCTGGTTCTGACTGTGAATGTGAATTAAAACATTTTGAATTATATTATCTTGTGTTTGCTTTTTGGAAACTTTTAGGTTACTTTAAAGTGTTTAAATGTGCTTAACTGACCAAACTCCATGATTCTAACACTACTCTGATATTAGTTTTGGAATGGGTGGTTGTCAATCTAGCTGTAAGGTGTCACGCCTGCCACAGACTCTGTAGTTCCTTTCTCTGACTCTGCCGTTCCCGTCTATGGACAATCCCCGGTCCGGAACTACACCTCCCAGCATGCCCCTGTCAACACCACGCGCTCGGACTCAGCCAACCGCGGCTCACTCCGGCGTTCTACGTCACCGGAATTTTAGACTGTGTTCAGGTGTTTGTAATTTAGTTTTAATATAAATATCAGTCTGTTTGTCTCGCGTGTTGTGAGGTAGTTTCTCTGTATTTCCAGCGATATACTGAGCGTTCTTCTTCCGTCTATATTACCCGTGTATGACCTTTGTTTTGTTCTTTTTCGACTACGTTTCTGCCTTACCCTTTTGTTCTGTTTGTTTTGTGATTTTCTGGTTTATTGAACTCTGCTTCTGTTTTATGGTTTCGTTTTCGGTTTGTGATTCGACTCTGATGTTTTGGTTGGTTGTTTTTCTGGCTTTGACCCACGCCTGTTATCGGACTACCCTATCAGCTTACGTGCTTTATAATAAAGCCTTGTTTTGTTTTTACCGCGAGCGTCTGACTCCCGTCTGTGGCGTTACAGAAGGATTGTAATTGTTACAACTTGTAATGTTAATGGTAGTTTAAAAGTGGAAAACATAAGTGGAACAGCACACCCCCAACTGGTTCACTTTACCCCCTTGATTTCTCTGGTCTGTCTTAGTTTACCCCTTAGTTGGGGTAAAGTGAGACACAAGACCACTTTTTTTTAAAAACAAACATATTTTCATTGCCCTTTGTCTTGAAGACATTTTGATAACTTTAATAGGTAGGAAACATCCTGAATTAATAGGAATATTTAACATTTTACTGATATATCATTGTAGCTCAGCTAGCAAGGAGCAAATGTAAAAAATGGCTCATATTACCCCGCTCTCCCCTAAAACATGGTGGTGGTAGTGTGATGGTCTGGGGCGGTTTTGCTGCATCAGGGCCTGGAAGACTTGCTGTGATAAATGGAACTGTGAATTCTGCTGTCTACCAAAAGATCCTGAAGGAGAATGTCAGACCATCTGTTCGTGACCTCAAGCTTAAACGAACTTGGGTTCTGCAGCAGGACAATGATCCAAAACACACCAGCAAGTCCACTTCTGAAAAACCAAATGAAAACTTTGGAGTGGCCTAGTCACAGTCCTGACCCGAATCCGATTGAGATGCATGACCTTAAAAAGGCCGTTCATGCTTGAAAACCCTTAAATGTGTCAGAATTACAACAACTTTACAAAGAAGTGTCAAAATTCCCCCACAACGCTGCGAAACACTCCTTGCAAATGACCGCAAATGCTTGACTGCATTTATTGCTGCTAAGTGTGGCCCAACCAGTTAATGAGTTTTGGGGGTAAACACTTTTTCACACAGGGACAGGTAGGTTTGGATTTTTTTATCCCTTAATAATAAAAACCTTCAACTTGCATTTTCAACTGCATTTTGTGTTTACTCGTGTTGTCTTTGACTAATATTTGAATTTATTTGATGATCTTAAACAGTTAAGAGTAAAACACATGCAAAAAAATAAGAAATCACCACACCACTGTTTATGTTAACCTTGCCAATTTTTGCAAATGTTATTTCTGTCTAGTTTAAATATGAAAAATAAATATCCTATGTTATGTTTAAGTTATGAGATGATTTTTTTAAGTTATAAGGAATGCCTTATCCCTGCAAAAACAAATAGTACATGCCTTCATTTCCTCAAGGCTAGATTATTCTAATGCGTTACTGTCTGGATGTTCCTGCAGTAACTTAAATAAACTTCAGCTAGTTCAAAATGCTGCAGCCAGGGTCCTTACTAAAACTAGAAAATTTGAGCATATTAGTCCAGTACTATCAGCACTGCACTGGCTTCCAGTCAAATTCCGCATAGACTATAAAATTCTCCTGTTAACGTATAAAGCCCTACACGGGCTCGCTCCTGAGTATTTACGAGACCTCATCTCCTATTATGAGCCACCGTGATTACTTAGATCTCAGGGTGCTGGTTTCTTAGTAGTTTCTAAAATTCAGAGGAGCTCTGCAGGAGGAAGAGCTTTCTCTTATAAAGCGCCTCAACTCTGGAATAATCTCCCCGAATATGTTTGGGACTCAGACACTAGGTGTGTCCCAATTCAGGGGCTGCATCATTGTAAGGATGTGGTCTATGAAGGTGTGTTCTTCGAAGGATGGGTAGGCTGCGATGGCAGTACTGAAATGGGACAGTCTACCCTACGGAGTATTTCCTGTTTCCTGTTTGAGATTCTACCCACCACAACCGAAGTCAGAGCTGAGAAATGAGACAGAGATTTTGATTCAAGTTTTGCTTCAGACCTCAAAATACCAAATTAATTAAGTCCAGGTTAATTAACTGTGCAGTTACTTAAATATTTTAAATGTGAACAGGTGGAACTGAACATAAACAAATAAAAGGGAGTTTGAAATGTTGAAAAAAGAGAATAAATTAGAATAAAGTATTATTTAGTTTATATATATATATGCAATAAATCTTGGGATACTGTAGGCTGTGAAGGATGAGCCAGATGGATCCTTAGTTACTGAGGAAAAGTAGGCTGCATTCGCCGGCTGCATTTGAAGGAGTCTTTGAAATGGGACAGTCTAGTCGCACCGTGGTGACATAATGGCCTTCAAATGAGTCCTTCCAACGATGCAGCCCCTTAATTGGGACACACCTACTGTCTCAATCTTTAAGTCTAGACTGAAAACTTACTTGTTTAGTTTAGCTTTTGGTAATTAATGTTTTTCCCTTTAGATAAGGCTGCAGATCCAGGGCTTCATGGACAGAGGAAACTGTAAATTAACTGCTGGTGCTGTTTTTCTCTGTAAACCTGCTTTGTGACAACTTCTGTTGTAAAAAGCGCTTCATAATCAAAACTGAATTGAATTGAATTGAGATGCCTGAAGGCATTGGGCTTGTATTCTGATAATAACACGTTTAACTCTCTTAAAGTTCTACCTTCAGTTCAGGCCACTAAAATCAAACTGGGGTCAAATACACATTTTATTTGGGGACCTCTGTTTGTTGCACCCTTCATGTATCCTCCATATGTAGGTGTGTACAGAGGAGAAAAAATAAAACCTTACTTTTCAAAGCAGTGTTAGATTGAGTGTTCAGCAGGTCTGTTTGAATGGTTACTCTCTTGGTGACCACTGATGCTGTGGACTTTGTTGTGGATGCTGTAGGAGGGGGTGTGGTCTCTTTAGGAAAGGCTACAGTCACTTTAGCAAGGGGTGTGGTCTCTTTAGGAAAGGCTACAGTCTCTTTAGCAAGGGGTGTGGTCTCTTTAGGAAAGGCTACGGTCTCTTTAGCAAGGGGTGTGGTCTCTTTAGGAAAGGCTACGGTCTTTTTAGCAAGGGGTGTGGTCTCTTTAGGAAAGGCTACGGTCTTTTTAGCAAGTGGTGTGGTCTCTTTAGGAAGGGGTGTGGTCTCTGTAGGAAGGGGTGTGGTCTCTTTAGGAAGGGGTGTGGTCTCTTTAGGAACGGCTTCGGTCTTTTTAGCAAGGGGTGTGGTATCTGTAGGAAGGTGTGTGGTCGAAGCAGCTTCTGGAACACATTCAAATATCCCATCAGAAAGCCAATAGATACATCAAGCATGTGGATCATATATCTGCTAATTCAGCTCAAAACAGTTTACACTCTGACACTCTCACATTTTTAAGTTATAAGAAATGCCTTATTCCTGCAATAAAATGAGTACATGCCTTCATTACCTCAAGGCTAGATTATTGTAATGCGTTACTGTCAGGTTGTTCCTGCAGTAACTTAAATAAACTTCAGCTAGTTTAAAATGCTCACTAAAACTAGAACATTTGACCATATTAGTCCAGTCCTGTCAGCACTGCACTGGCTTCCAGTCAAATTCCGCATAGACTATAAAATTCTCCTGTTAACGTATAAAGCCCTATTATGAACCATGGCGATAACTTAGATCTCAGGGTTTATAATCAAAATTGAATTGAATTGAATTGAGATGCCTGAAGGCACAGTATTCTGATAATAACAAGTTCTACCTTCGGTTCAGGCCACTAAAATCAAACTGGGGTCAAATACACATTTTATTTGGGGACCTCTGTTTGTTGCACCCTTCATGTATCCTCCATATGTAGGTGTGTACAGAGGAGAAAAAATAAAACCTTACTTTTCAAAGCAGTGTTAGATTGAGTGTTCAGCAGGTCTGTTTGGATGGTTACTTCCTTGGTGACCACTGATGCTGTGGACTTAGGGGTGGATGCTGTAGGAAGGGGTGTGGTCTCTTTAGGAAAGGCTACGGTCTCTTTAGCAAGGGGTGTGGTCTCTGTAGGAAGGTGTGTGGTCAAAGCAGCTTCTGGAACACATGAAAATATCCCATCAGGAAGCCAATCGATACATCTAGCATGTGGTTGTATCTCTATCATATATCTGCTAATTCAGCTCAAAACAGTGTACCCACACCTATTCAGCCAACTGCAGTCTAGTCCCAACCAATGGTGTTAAAATGTTTGCAAGAAAAAAAGCTTAGACATTGTGTAAAATTTCGATAAAAGAGAAAAAAGGCAGCGTTTTTGGGTCATGTTATCACATGAATTCTTCTTTGCGTGATGCAGCTTTTGCCTGCATTTAAGGATTGCAATGAGTGACTGTGTTTACAGGCAGAAGTGTTCCTGAGCCTATGTAGTGATTTACAGTACAGAATCAGTACAGTCTGTACAGAAGAACACCAGCACCCAATACTGACTGTCAGACATGTTTCTGTAGGTTCTCTGAAGCTTCTAACGATGTCATATACTGTAGATGGATATACAAAGTCCTCACAATTTTACACTGAGGAACATTTTCCTTTTTTTTCTGTGATGTTTGCTTCTGAGAAACTCTGACACTCTCAAATGAACTTTTTATACCCAGTCCTGTGAGTTAGATACACATTGATCCTCCTCCTTTCTCCAGCTTTCTGTTGCCCTGTCCCAATTTGTTGAGATGTGTTGCTGCCATCAAGTTTTATTGTGAGTAAAATATGGGTGTGATGTTTACAAATCATTATACTCTATTTTTATTTACATTTATTTTACCCATCATCTCAACTCATTTGAAATTGAGTTTGTATTTTTAGTAAACAAAAAATGGAAGGATTTATTCACATTTTACTCAAAGTGGAAATGGGCCTAGCCCTAGTAATTTGATCAGAAATATGATAGAAACAGTGCTGCCCTCAGTGTAAATTGACATTGTGTGACATACCTCTGAGTTTCAATGATAAATTCGCTGATTCAATGCGTTGTGAGGAATCTTTTCGCAGAGTAGCCTCACACTTGTACTGGGCTTCAGACACCAAAATGTTCTCTTTAGAAGAAACCTCACAGGTTTGGAGAATGCTGGAGAAATTTTCTGGACACTTTGTCTGGTTGGACAGGACCCTCTCTCCATGTGTTAACTCCAGCTCTGCTGAAAGGCCTGGATGAATTTTCACCTCACACTTCACCTGGAATGGTTGACCTGTCTCTGGATCCTTTGGGTCAGTGGTGATGGTTGGGCCTAAAAAATCTTTTTGGAGAACAAAATAATAAAACTGGCATTATTGGGATTAATTAAACCAATTAAACATGCAAAGGGGGAGTCTGGGGACCCCCAGTGATTAATGTTGTATAATTTCAGGCTTTGGTTTTGCTAAGCAGTTACTTTAATCAATACAGTTGCATGACAACGTATGTGAACCCTTTGGGATTACTTGGATTTCTGCATAAATTGATCATTAAATGTGTTCTGATCTTCATTTAGGTCACAACAATAGACAAACCGAGTCTGCTTAAACTAAAACCACACATAAAATGATTTGTTTGCATGGTTTTATTAAACACAATATGTTAAAATTCTATAGCTATTTGTTTGCCACACTGAAGAATGTAGCACTCCACAGTTTTAAGGATGTGCAGTTTTAAAAACATGTTTTTCAAGTTCAAAGATGCATTTGGTGTAATAACTTTATGTGGGAGCTTTTAAAGGTTCATTCACCACCATGTTGAACAGTTCTGTTCTACATAACACTGTAGTGAGTATATCATGTCAGAAACCACATATGTAAGTCTATTAGCTATTTTCTGAAATCTGGTACTTACGATAAAGCTTGACCGTTCTTGAACGTTTTTTGTCACACCTTTCTTCACAGGTAAAAGATGTGTGTTCCATTGTAATGCTTTGGACCTCCATGGTGCTGTAGTGCCCATGAGGATTTACACTTGCAAAGAGAGAATCCTGCATAACTTTCCATGTAGCCTTGCCATGGGGACAGGATGATGAACAGTTGAGGGTCAGTGGGCTGCTGAGCCTGGTTATCGTATTTTCTGGAGCGATTTGAGGTACACAGAAGACGGAATCTACAGAAAGAAAAGATCCAGTCACAATCGTTCATCACTTTCAGGGTTACTAAAACTTCTGTTACAGTTACAGAGTGAGCAGAAAAACATTGATCAAAATATGTCACTGTAAATAGTTTAGCAAGTAGACTTCCAAAATTCCTAAGTTTATATATTAAATATATTTATTTAATATTTTAAACAAAAATACTTTTTATTTCTATATTTCACAGTTTTAAAATAAAAGGAAATACATAGTTTTTACACCTCTGTTGGTGAGAATTACAGCTTTTAAAGACAGCATTTTGTAGCAGCCAATCAGTTCAGTCAAAAATATATAATTTATCTTTAACAGCACACAGGATTCTGAAACGTCCAATGTTTCTGCCAATTAATTTAGCGGTGAGCATGTAAGAAACGTTTTCATTTACTGGCTCAATTCAGTGAAGGTCTGTTAAATATTCCTTAAAGTATTTTGCAGACAAACATGGGTTTGATGTGCCTTTTATCAATTCGATGAGCAGTTCCCTTAGAAAGATATCCAAATTTAGCACAGTGTACTCTAAAATTGGTTAAATAAATAATAAACTAATCTAAAAAACTACTTGATAGAAACTATCTTGATAGAAAATAACATTTCATTTTTAACATTATGCCTATATAGATGAGTTCATCTTTTACTCACTTCATCTTTCACAGTGCACAAACCTTTTCATGACACTGTAGGTGCAACAAATGCAAAATACAAAAGATTTCTGTACAGTGGTGATTGTGGAAGCCAAATGTCACTAAATCTAATTAAGTACACTTCCACTATTCTAAAGATATGCAATTTTAAAACTACATATTAGATCCAAATCTTCTCAAAACACAGGTAAAACTGTGTCTTAGACACAAGGCAGTATACTCATTACCAACAACTGTGAGCAATTCTGACTGGGTAAGTTTACCGAAAATGAAGCGTTTTGCATTAAACCCAGTCTAAATGACACTAATTGTACAGTTTGTTTTGAAAAATGTGTAGTATAAGAGTATTTTACCTTGTGGAGATGTTAGAACAGCTATGAGTAGAACAAAGAGTCCTTGTAAAACCTCCATGACCTGTCCTGTCCTCTTTCACTCCTGGTCAGTCAGAAAAAAACACATAAAGAACAGAGACAAGACATTCTGACACTCTGACCACCTCCCATTTGTTCCCTTAAAGCTACAGATCCTCATACTTCAGAAAATATATATATATATATATATATATTAGTACAGGTTGTTTTTTTTCCTTGTTCAAATGCTACTCTAGGGAGGAAATATTTACTAAATATTTTAAAGTAGTCTTATTTTTAACACAACATATCATAGGCCAGTCACATTACTTTTTTTGTACCCCTACCCCTTCAAGTATAATACTTCCACTTTGAACAGAGTTACAAGAGAAAGGGGTAATATCTTCCCCTTAAAAACTGGGACAAAGCAGCCTCTGCCCTTTGTTGCACTGTTTAAGGTGGAACCTGCAAGTTAGCTAGCTAGCTACTTGAGACAAATGACTAGCGATGTTTTATGTTTGTTATGAAGAAAATAGCCATAAAACATTGAAACTGCACATTAAACTGTGGTAAAATACTCAAATTTGTGGGTTTCGTTGCCAGTCATTCTCAGCCCTCTGTTTGAAGTGCGCCTCTGAAAAATGTTAGAAAAATGTTAATGGATCATGTAGACGTAACACTTCCCTATCCCTAGATGTGCACACACAAAAGCGGGAATGAAAGGAATGAAAAACTCTATCAAACATTGTTACTAAGCTTCAGCACTTAATGCTCATCTAATTTTGTGCATAAACATTTTGGGTGTATGCAAAAGTCTGTTTTCACACATCCATATGCAATCAAAATCGTACACATGAAACATGAATTTGTATTGTTGTGTGTGTTTTGTAAGAATTTGACTTAAAAATATACGATTATAAAATTTTAGGCATGCGACTCTAATTATTTTGGGTACATCTCTCTGATCTTGGGTACATCTCTCTCCTTATGAATACAAATCAAACAAGTGAGCAAACACTGTCAAAAATACATCACCCAGCTATTAGGCTAAACACATCAAGCGGGTGCACAATCGATTAGACATAGTACGCATGTGTGAACTGCTGCTGTTTACACTCAGTGGCGGCCTTGCTGAAAACTGAACGAGACACAAATCCCTCCACCCTGCAGCAGGTGAGCTAGAAACTTTCAGCTGAAAATAGGAGATTCATCATCATTTAACATCGCAAAAATGGATTTGCTCTGTTGTTTGTGAACTGTATGATATCTTATTAGGTTAGGGTAGATATTCAGATAGACCTTCTAACCCAGCTAAGTAAATAAAGCTTATCTCTGTTCACTTCAGAAAGTTCTTCTTCAAACACTTACTGTGCGTCCACACCTAACGCGATAAAATCGCTCCGAGTCGCCTGTCCAAGAGAGTCGTACTCAAGATCAGAGAGACGTACCCAAGATCAGAGAGACGTACCCAAGAATAGAGAGTCGTACCCAAGAATAGAGAATCGTACCCAAGATCAGAGAGTCGTACCCAAGATCAGAGAGACGTACCCAAGATCAGAGAGACGTACCCAAGATCAGAGAGACGTACTCAAGATCAGAGAGTCGTACTCAAGATCAGAAAGTCGTACCCAAGGTCAGAGAGACGTACCCAAGAATAGAGAGTCGTACCCAAGATCAGAGAGACGTACCCAAGAATAGAGAGTCGTACCCAAGATCAGAGAGTCGTACTCAAGATCAGAGAGACGTACCCAAGATCAGAGATACGTACCCAAGAATAGAGAGTCGTACCCAAGAATAGAGAGTCGTACCCAAGATCAGAGAGTCGTACCCAAGATCAGAGAGACGTACTCAAGATCAGAGAGTCGTACTCAAGATCAGAAAGTCGTACCCAAGATCAGAGAGACGTACCCAAGAATAGAGAGTCGTACCCAAGATCAGAGAGACGTACCCAAGATCAGAGAGACGTACTCAAGATCCGAGAGTCGTACTCAAGATCAGAAAGTCGTACCCAAGATCAGAGAGACGTACCCAAGAATAGAGAGTCGTACCCAAGATCAGAGAGACGTACCCAAGATCAGAGAGACGTACTCAAGATCAGAGAGTCGTACTCAAGATCAGAGAGTCGTACCCAAGATCAGAGAGACGTACCCAAGAATAGAGAGACGTACCCAAGATCAGAGAGACGTACCCAAGATCAGAGAGACGTACCCAAGAATAGAGAGTCGTACCCAAGATCAGAGAGACGTACCCAAGATCAGAGAGACGTACCCAAGAATAGAGAGTCGTACCCAAGATCAGAGAGACGTACCCAAGAATAGAGATACGTACCCAAGATCAGAGAGATGTACCCACGATTAGAGAGACGTACCCAAGATCAGAGAGACGTACCCAAGATAATTAAAGTTGTATGCATAGGCCCAGAGTGGTCCAGTGGTCTAAAGCGCTGCCACTATGAGCAGGAGGTTGCAGGTTGGAACCCCAGCTCATGCAGCTTTGCCATCAAGCTGCCGGCGCTCAGAGGGAGCAAAATTGGCCCTGCTCCCTCTGGGTGGGTAGGTGGCGCTCTCTCCCCACATCACTCATAGGGTGATGTCTGCAGCACAGGGCGTCTGTGAGCTGATGTACCGGAGCCGAGTCGCTGCACTTTCCTCCGAGCGCGCTGGCTGCTCGATAATGCTGCATCAGCAGCAGCTCGAAAAGAAGCGGTATCGGAGGAAGCATGTGTTAGTTTTCACCCTCCTGGTGTGTTGGGGCATTACTAGTGATAGGGGAAGTCCTAATGAGTGGGTTGGATAATTGGCCGTGTAAATAGGGGAGAAAATGGGAAAAATTAGAAATAAAATTACATTAAAAAAAGTTGTATGCATAAACCTGTGTAACCGTAAGTCATATTCTTACAAAACACACACAACAATATAAATCCATATTTTATGTGTACGATTTTAATCGCATATGGATGTGTGAAAGAGCATTTACAAGTATTTTTGACAGTGATCTTACTCCATATTCCTCCAGCCTGGACTAAAGGCTAGTGTGAATTCTATGTGTCTGAATCTGAATAAATGCTTAATGAATTAAGGTTGATGTTAAGTTTATAATTTTTATTCACTGTTTTAATTTTCATTTAATTTGAAACTAAACCGGAGTGAACACTGAGTTGAATGGTGGGTCACGGTTAAGTTTCACTCTGATTTTATTGATTTGCTGGTTAAAATATCAGTAATAAACAGGGCTTTTCAGCTGGAGTTAAACAGATTAATCCTGAGTGTAAACTCTGAGTGTTTAACTGAATTACTGATGTATTTAGGAACAAGCAGTAGCCTCAGCCATTGATTACAACATGACCGGGAATCACGTCCACAATAAAAATGTCTGAAAAATGTCTATAATTTGAGTTTGGTAAGTTAGTACACGAAATGATTAAAATACTCGCATGTTTATTTTTACTAACAAGAAGTGATGATGCACAAAACATTCTCAAGCAGTTTTTTTCTTTATTTTTTATTCATTTACTTTCCTTCTTTTTCTTTATATATAGTTAGGCCACCACACTGGAAATTAAATAAAACCAATGAGAGGTCATTTAAATGTAGACTTTCAGGTTTAATTCAAGGGCTTTAACAAACATATCCCATGAAGCATTTAGGAATTACAACCATTTACTTTACAAAGCCTCCTCATTTCAGAGGTATAAAAATAACTGGGCAAATTATCTCAAAAGCTATTTGATGGGCTTCGTGGGCTATTCCCTTGCTAAGTCATCACCAGTTAAACAAGTAAAAGATCTTGAGATGATTTCAGGTGTGGCATTTGCATTTGGAAGCTGTTGCTGTGAAACCACAACATGTGGTTTAAGGAGTTCTCAGTGGAAGAGAAACAGAAAGATACTGGAAATGTTAGGAGTGGCTAAATCAACAGGGATTAGAGACCTAGCCCTCCTATTGTCTTTGGGTCATTTTGACCACATTTAAAGTTTAATGTCTTTAAATAAATACTTGTTATAATTTCTTTACTTCATATTTAGTGACTTTTCTTAATTTAATGAGGATGGCTGGGTAAATATAAAATGAACATGATGGTATGTTTTCAATGACTTGTACAATTTTTTCACACCGGTGACTTTTGGATTCAATTTGACCCCAGGCTGTTTTAGCTGCATAAAACATAAAATATCAACATTTTACACAGATTTGTTTTAGGTAATGTGAATCACATTACGACATGAAATTTTATAATCTTCAAAAAACTTTAGGCCCCTAACCTAACAGAGCTATAACTGTAGTAGTGCAAGAACCACTTATAGTTCACGTGAAAACATCAGCCTCTGAAAGCATTTCTTTTGGTGCTGTCTCTTTCTGCTCTCTCTCAACTGAAAATTACATCTAAGGGAAGGTCTTCTATCAGTGAGGTGTTCTCACATCTCTTTGACCATGATATAGAGGATAATGTTGAGGAGGATCTGGATTATGACATGTCCTCCTACGGGAATTTGGCCCTTAGTTTTGACCATCCTTACTATTGTTTTCTCTCTACCTGAACAACAGGATAGACTTAATGCTGCTTGTGAGCCTTCATTGGGTGGATACTTTTGGCAGGAGTGTACAAGTCAAAAGGTGGAGCAACATTTCCTCTCTATGACATACCCTTTGAAGTAGCCTTGCTTGGTGCCTTTTTCATCTTCATCAACCTCAAAATATCTGCAAACATTCATCTTCATTTCTACAACAATGGCTAAAATATATTTTACTCAACTGGAAAGACCCAACTAAATTATCCATAAAGCACTGGTGCTATCTGCTAACTGATCACTCAAATTTTTTTAAAGGCTGCTTAATTATTCAACAAACAAATACAGCATGTGACAAACGTTAGTAAAAATTTAATGATCTTTTCAGGAGGTTAAAATTGCTGGGGTCAAACTGAAAAAGTGTGGAAAAAGTGTGTGCAGCCATGGAAACGGGCGAGCCTTCTATATTTCTTGGAAACAGATGTACTGTTGGGTCATCAATGCAGCAAGTGTTTGAGATAGCTAGCTAAAGTACTCTGAACTAAGCTTCCCAAAATCCTTGCTCAATATTAAACACTCTTAGCAAGACTGGTCACATGTTTATTGGTAGGGGCTAGTAGTGCTGGGCGATATGGAAAAAATCATATAACACGATATGGAATGTTTTATATCACGATAACGATATATTTCATAATATATCACATTTAAGTATGTTTTCAGTTATTCTTAGAAAAATATGACAAAATAATATCATTGCTTACTTTTTCCAACTTTATTTCAAAGTGACATTAAACCCAACTTTCACAAATGAGAATTACTACCTTTTAGTGCAGCAATAAACATGTATCAAATGAAAACAGATGAGGTAGATGCAGTAGCTAATTTTTTCAAAAGAACAATGCGTCTCCATTGTTCAGCTCTCATGAGTTTAATAACGTAAAGCATGTCACAAACCGAAATAACGTAGAGCAGCATCATGTCGCAAAACCACATTATGAAGCTTTTTTGGCGAGGATTACTTTATTATCACTTATATAAACAGAGTTTATGCAAAGTGATCACGCCAATACATTTCATCGTAACCTCCTTTATTTATTTGCATGAATAATTGATGAAATTACTGTAGAAACAATAGGGGTGATAGAAGGTAAGTAGCACGATACACACTTTTCTATCGTCCCCACCATATTTATCGTCATATTCACACAGCACTAGGGGCTAGTTTGGGTGTTAGTGGAGGGTTGAAGTTTGTCTTATACAAGGCATAGAACTTTTAGTTTTTTTTTAAGCTCTGTGCAGTTTTATTCATCATTCATCTTATTCCCTTTATCCATCTAAGGAAGCTACACTGTGAGACCTGCAGTAGGTTGTGTCATGTCTGGTGCTGAAAGCACGTCTGTGTCTCCCACATCCAGCTCTATCTGCGATTCTCACAGTAACAACTACAATACCCAGAACGCACCACTCCATGACACAACACACACTCCCGATCACATGACACGTCACATGACGCCACCAGGAAGTCCCGAGTACTGATTACTCAGTGTATTTAAGGACCATGCTCACACTCACACCTCGCCGAGTATCTGTTTGGTAAATCCTACAATACAAAGCGTTTCTCTTGCCCTTGCTATTTTCCGTGTATGATCCTGTTTTTGTTTTCTACCGACTTTGATTTTTGCCTGCTCCCTTGTGTTGGATTACCGTGTATGACCTGGACTGTTTATTGTACTTTGGATTTTTGCCTAACCTGTGATACTGCCTTCCCGTGTATGAACTCTGGACTGTCCTCCGTTTATGGTATGGTTTCTCTACACTGTGCATTTTTGGTATTGACCCTGTTTCTGTTGACTACCCCTGTTTACTCTATAACTTTAATAAAAGTTATTTTATTGTATCTGCACCAGTCTCCTTCCTGTCTGGCCCTGACAAGATACTCGGCCGTAATGACAGAGACTGCGGATACAGAGTCTATTAAGTCTGGTTTGGCTAACCAGGGTCGGCTTTTAGGTCAGCACCAGCAAACGCTCGCTGGTGTGACCCAAGCTGTTGACGAGCTAGCACGCCACCAGGTTAACCAACAGCAGCAGCTAGCCGAGATTATGAGTCACCTCCGGGGTTTGTCCACCCAGAACCCTAGCCCAGTGGTTAGTCCTGTAGCCAGCCCTAACAAAACCACTACTCCCTTTTTCGCTGTGTGTAAACCCGAAGTCTATGACGGAAACACTGAGAAATGTAATGGGTTTCTGCTCCAATGCTCCGTGTTTTTTAGCAACTCACCTCCTGCTTCTGATAAAGCTAAAATCGGGTTTATAATTTCTCGACTGTCTGGCAAGGCTTTGGACTGGGCTACAGCTATTTGGGAGAACATTTCTGAATCCAGCTACGACACTTTTTTGTCTATTTTTCGCAGCGTTTTTGATCATACACGCTATGGGCAATCTAGTGGAGAGCTTCTGATTACCTTGAAGCAAGGTAAACTATCTGTGGCAGCCTTTGCTCTGGAGTTCCGTACGTTAGCTGCTAGCAGCGGTTGGAACGACCCTGCTCTCATCTCCATGTTTCGACACGGACTTAACCCTGAGATTCAAAGAGAACTTGCATGCAAGGACGACTCACTCACCCTGGATCGGCTGATCGCTCTGTCTATCCGTCTGGATCAGCTCCTCTCCCGTAAGCCCAAAGCTGTTAGCCACACTCCTGTGGTTCGCCCTGCACTACTCCAGTCCGGGAATCCAGTTCCGGAATCTGTGCCTGCACCCAGCTCCGAACCCATGGACATCACACGATCCAGACTATCCGTCGCTGAGAGGCAGCGTCGCATACGCCTTCACCTGTGCCTCTATTGTGGTGGTCCAGATCATCTAAGGGCTAACTGTGAACTCCGGCCCAATTCTGCTCAAGCGTCTGCTCTGGGACAGCGCGTGGAGAGTGCTCCACGCGCTAACGTGGTATGTACCCCTGTTTCTACACTTAAAGAAAAATGTTTTGTGTTGCCTGTTATTATTACCACTCCAACGGATGTTTTTTGTGTCTCAGCGCTTGTAGATTCTGGGTCGGAGGGGAACTTTATCAGCCTGGATTTGGTGGAGGAGCACGCCATACCCACGAAAGTTCTCTCCAAGTCGATCTCCATCCATGCCATCGATGGAGAGACTGTACGCTCCAAACCTGTGACCCTGCAGACTCTTCCTCTCACCCTTCAAGCCAGCGCTCTACATGTGGAACAGCTCTCTCTCTATGTGCTCCCACGCACAGAACATCCACTGGTTTTGGGAGCGCCATGGCTAAAGACACACGACCCCGTCATTTCATGGAGCCTGGGAGACATCACTGCCTGGTCTCCTTTCTGTCGTGAGAACTGTTTATCTTTAATTTCACTCTCTTTGCAATCTACCTCTGTCGAAAGCCCTAATTCTGTAGATACCCCTGCTATTCCTTCCGAGTACTATGATTTTTCTGATGTGTTTAGTAAAGCTAAAGCTACCGAGTTACCTCCGCATCGCCCCTATGATTGCTCTATTGATTTGATAGAGGGTTCTGTACTGCCCAAAGCTCGTGTATACCCATTGTCTCGTGATGAGGAGAAGGCTATGGAAGAGTATGTTAGTGAAGCTCTTGCGCAGGGTTTCATTCGCCCATCCAAATCCCCAGTTGGTTCAGGTTTCTTCTTCGTGAAGAAGAAGGATGGGGGTTTGAGACCCTGCATAGATTACAGAGGCTTAAACGACATTACGAAAAAATTCGCTTACCCGCTCCCGTTAATCCCAGCAGCACTCGAACAGTTACGTAATGCTGTGTACTTCACCAAACTCGATCTCCGTAGCGCTTATAATCTCATTCGCATCAGGGAAGGTGACGAATGGAAAACGGCGTTTTCCACCACCAACGGCCACTATGAATACCTGGTCATGAGCTACGGTCTCGCTAACGCCCCAGCCATATTCCAGTCATTTATGAACGACATATTTCGCGATCTTATTAATCACTCTGTTGTCCTTTTTATAGACGACATCCTTGTCTATTCCCCAGATCTCCCCACACACATACAGCATGTTCGCCAAGTTCTCCAACGCCTGAGAGAACATAGCCTGTTTGCCAAAGCCGAGAAATGTGAGTTCCACACGCAAAGGGTCACATTTCTCGGCTACGTTATTAGTTCCTCCGGTGTCCTTATGGACGATGAGAAAGTAACTGCCGTTACTAATTGGCCAGTGCCCCAGACCATTAAAGAACTCCAGCGATTCCTTGGCTTCGCTAATTTTTATAGGCGGTTCATCCGTAACTTTAGCTCCATTGCTGCGCCCCTGACTGCTCTCACTAAGGGGGCTGCTAAAACCCTGAAGTGGTCACCCGAAGCGGATCGCGCTTTCTGTGAGCTGAAAGCTGCGTTCACTTCAGCCCCTGTACTTAGGCACCCTAATCCCGAGTTTCCCTTCGTAGTGGAAGTGGACGCTTCCGAATCGGGTGTTGGCGCGGTTCTCTCTCAGCGTAGTGGGTCGCCACCCAAATTGTTTCCTGTAGCCTTCTTCTCACGCAAGCTTTCCCCTGCGGAGCGTAACTATGGGATAGGGGATAGGGAACTTCTTGCTGTGAAGTTAGCTCTAGAAGAATGGCGTCACTGGCTGGAGGGGTCCGTTCATCCGTTTACTGTGTATACTGATCACAAGAATTTGGAATACCTCCGCACGGCTAAACGACTTAATCCGAGACAAGCACGTTGGTCTCTTTTTTTCTCTAGATTTAACTTTTCGATCTCGTTCCGTCCGGGAAGCCGTAATACTAAAGCTGATGCGCTGTCCAGGGTTTACAGCACTGTGGATAGCGCATCCCAGCCCCAGGAGGCTGAACGCATTCTTCCTCCCTCTGTTCAGATCGCAGCCATTCAATGGGAGTTAGACGATCAGATTCGCCAAAGTAACGCTAATCAGCCCGATTCTGAGGACTGTCCTCAGGGTAAAACGTTCGTACCCGTCCAGTTTCGAGACAGGCTCATCACCTGGGCTCATTCCGCTTTAACCTCTGGTCATCCTGGTGTCACACGCACGTTACAATTACTCTCTGCCCGTTACTGGTGGAATTCTATGCGTGCTGATGTTCACTCATTCGTTACCTCCTGCTCTGTTTGTGCGCAATGTAAAACACCTAAAACCCTTCCAGCCGGTAAGCTACTACCTCTCCCTGTACCTGAGAGACCTTGGTCGCATATTGCTGTTGATTTTGTCACTGATCTGCCTGTATCTGAGGGTTATACTACAGTTCTCACTGTTGTTGATCGTTTCTCTAGAGGGGTTAAATTTATTCCATTCCCAGCTCTGCCTACTGCCTTCCAAACTGCTCAAGCTATTTATATGCATGTATTTAGACACTTTGGTATCCCCGAAGATATTTTGTCTGACCGTGGTCCTCAATTTACCTCTCGTGTGTGGAAGGCATTTTTTGAACATCTCGGTGTACATGTCAGTCTCACTTCTGGTTTCCACCCTACATGTAATGGTCAATGTGAGAGGGTTAATCAGGAACTCGGGAAATTCCTCCGCACATACTGCTTCAAACATCCCACCGATTGGTCACAATACCTCGTTTGGGCTGAAATTGCACAAAACTCCCTAGTTAATACTACCTCTGGCCTCACCCCCTTTCAGTGTGTTCTGGGTTTTCAGCCTCCTCTAGCTCCCTGGACAGCGGTGTCCACTGATGTGCCGGCTGTGGATGAATGGATGAAGCGCAGTGAGCAGGTGTGGGAAGACACGCATCGTAAAGTCTCTGAGGTACTGCGTGTGTACAAGGAGCGTGCTGACAAGCACCGTGGTGACAGCCCAGACTACCAACCAGGAGATCGGGTGTGGCTTTCTACCCGGGACTTTAGGTTTGAGGGTAGTTGTAGAAAACTCCTGCCTAAGTTTATTGGTCCTCTTAAGATTTTGTCACGTATTAATGAAGTTACTTACAAGGTGGAGTTACCCCCTCAGTATCGTATTAATAATTCTTTTCATGTATCTCTCCTCAAGCCTATGGTCCCGGGTCCGCTCGCTGACGCTGCACCGGCTGATGTTCCACCCGCGGCTGTGGAGGGGGAGGGGTCGTCCACGTATGCTGTCCGGGAGGTGCTGGATTCACGCAGACGTGGGGGTGTGCTCCAATACCTTATCGATTGGGAGGGGTATGGTCCGGAGGAGCGTTGTTGGGTGGCTGCCAAAGACGTGCTGGACCCTGCCTTGCTCGTGGAGTTTCATGCTCGTTTTCCTGGTAAGCCTGCTCCTAGGCCCCGTGGACGTCCCAAGCGTCCTCCGACCTCCTCTGCTCCAACTCGTCGGGTTTCTCGCTCTGGTGAGCCCCGTCTGTCTGGCACCTCCGCTCCGACACCTGCACCTCCCGCCGGTACTCCCTGTCCGCCGGGTGGTCGTCGCCGGGGTCGGCCCCGTTCTGCCTCCGCTCCGGGCCCTCAGGGGGAGGGTACTGTCATGTCTGGTGCTGAAAGCACGTCTGTGTCTCCCACATCCAGCTCTATCTGCGATTCTCACAGTAACAACTACAATACCCAGAACGCACCACTCCATGACACAACACACACTCCCGATCACATGACACGTCACATGACGCCACCAGGAAGTCCCGAGTACTGATTACTCAGTGTATTTAAGGACCATGCTCACACTCACACCTCGCCGAGTATCTGTTTGGTAAATCCTACAATACAAAGCGTTTCTCTTGCCCTTGCTATTTTCCGTGTATGATCCTGTTTTTGTTTTCTACCGACTTTGATTTTTGCCTGCTCCCTTGTGTTGGATTACCGTGTATGACCTGGACTGTTTATTGTACTTTGGATTTTTGCCTAACCTGTGATACTGCCTTCCCGTGTATGAACTCTGGACTGTCCTCCGTTTATGGTATGGTTTCTCTACACTGTGCATTTTTGGTATTGACCCTGTTTCTGTTGACTACCCCTGTTTACTCTATAACTTTAATAAAAGTTATTTTATTGTATCTGCACCAGTCTCCTTCCTGTCTGGCCCTGACAGGTTGTGTGGGCTGCAGGTGAAGACTCTTTGACTTGATGGCTCCAGTCACTGTTTACAGCAGATTTTTCTGACAATTAATGGAAAGTGAACAAGCAGTACTACAGTGGTGAAAACAGTGTTTGCCCCTAAACCTGATAACTGGTTGGGCCACCCTTAGCAGCAACAACTCCAGTCAAGCATTTGTGATAACTTGCAATGAGTCTTTTACAGCGCTGTGGAGAAATTTTGTTCCACTCTTCTTTGTAAAATTGTTGTAATTTCACTAAATTGGAGGGTTTTCAAGCATGAACCACCTTTTTAAGGACATGTCACAGCATTTCAATAGGATTCAGGTCCGGTGGCTGTGGAGGCCAGGTCATCTGCTGCAGCACTCCATCACTCTTCTTCTTGGTCAAATAGCCCTTACACAGCCTGAAGGTGTGTTTGGTGTCGTCGTTCTGTTGAAAAATAAATAATCGTCCAACTAAATGCAAACCAGATGGGGTGGCATGTCGCTGCAGGATGCTGTGGTAGCCATGCTCTTTCAGTGTGCCTTTAATTTTAAATAAATCCCCAACAGTGTCACCAGCTAAACACCCCCACCCACACCATCACAGCTCCTCCTCCATGCTTCACAGTGGGAACCAGGCATGTGGAATGACAAAGACACGGCGGTTGGAACCAAAGATCTCAAAATTGGACTCAGATTTCCACTGGTCTAATGTCCATTTCTTGTGTTTCTTGGCCCAAAGAAATCTCTTCTGCTTGTTGCCTCTCCTTAGCAGTGGTTTCCTAGCAGCTATTTGATCATCTTCTCTTAACAGTTGTTCTAGAGACAGGTCTGCTGCTAGAACTCTGTGTGGCATTTGACTCGGTCTCTGATCTGAGCTGCTGTTAACCTGCGATTTCTGAGGCTGATGACTCGGATGAACTTGTCCTGAGGAGCAGGGGTGACTCTTGGTCTTCCTTTCCTGGGTCGGTCCTTTCCTGACCTTCATTTCTTAAAGTAATGATGGCCACTCGTTTTTCTTTAGTTAGCTGATTGGTTCTTGCCAAAATATGAATTTTAACAGTTGTCCAATAGGGTTGTCGGCTGTGTAGTAACCTGACTTCTGCACAACACAACTCATGCTCCCAACCCCATTGATAAAGCAAGAAATTCCACTAATTAACCCTGATAAGGCCCACCGGAAAACCATGTTGTATAAGATCGAAAGAGTTAAGCGATTTCGTAAATTCAATACTAATCGGGTTTGACTGATTATCTATATGAATACTTAAATCCCTAGTAATTAAGACATTATCAAAATCCATTAAAATTCTAAAAAAGAAAGTCTGTGTGTAACCTAGGTGGATGATGGATAACAATCAAAGGAGCTGGATAATTACTTTTATTTTGAGGTTGTAATGCCAAGTATTGAAATGTAGAATACTCTGCTAATAAAATCTGCCTACAGCAGAATGTAGTATGATAAAAACATGCAACACCACCACCCTTCTATTTAATCTTGAAACAATAAAAAATATAAAATTATGAGGAGATATCATTCATTTAGATCTACAGTACCATTGCTGTCAAGCCAAGTCTCTGTTACAAAAAGAAAATCTAGACAATAATCTTCAATAAATTAAGCTACTATAAAAGACTTATTTGTAAGTGAACGGACATTTAGTAGAGCAATTTAAAAATCTGATCTGGTTGAACTTCATAACTTGCATTCCCACACTTCACAGGAATCAGATTTTGTTTACACTCTTATGTCTACTGAATTTTATTTTGATACTGAGAGCCATGGCACTGGCTATTGAATAGAACTGGAATGTTAAACTCAGAGCATAGATTCCAGGGTGTCAAAACTAACCATTCACGTACGTACAAACAGTGGTTGAAAAATTGACTGCGGACTGCTATTTTGTAGTATTTCATGACAATTAACAGATTCTGTCTGGTGAAAGTGAAATTTTCTGAGTAATATTCCCACTAATAAACAGTTTTTGCAAGTAAGCGACACCATAGAGCAGATTGTCCCGAAGCATTTGAGTTCCAGTGTTATTAGGATGGAGCTCGTCAGATTTAAAGGGGTCAGGACGCTTCCAAAAGATGTTAAAGTTATCTATGAAGTTAACCTTCCGTTGGACACAGACTGTTTATACCAGCAGTCTACTGAAATGTCCACTCCCCTGACGCAGAGTTGGTATTGGTCCAGAGATAAACACCTCTGGAGGGGACAACTCCAGAAAGTCCAGCAAATGATTGAAATCTTGCTTCAAGGTTTCAGACTCTTGTCTGTAAACATTGCTAGATCCAACGTGCATAATCAGTGTTCCACAGCTGGATTGTCCTGCAGTATGTGTGGAATCATTGGCATAATTTTACAGACAGTCACATGAGGAAAGCTAAATGTTTTTAAAGTCTTACGTCTCTGACGATGGAGTCACCAATCAGCAAAGATTTGTGCAGAGGATGTTTTTCTTGGCTTAAGCAAACCAGAGCCCCGGTGACCTAGTCAATTAGCAAACTGGTGGCTAATGTGATTAGCATCCTGGTTTCCTTCAGGCCGCTTGGTACGACCAGAGCCCCAGCGAATGGGTCGATTTGCATGCTGGTGGCTGACATGATTAGCGCGCTGGTTGCTAATGTTATCGGCATCCTGGAAGCAGACAAGGCTTGCACAGTTTGCCTGCTGGTAGTTAGCACCACAGTCATTATAAGCTCACTGTTAACACACAAACAGCCAATATTTGTGTCACACTGATTGTTGATAATGGAACTAGTGTCGCTTGATAACCTGAAGAGGGAAAAAATACATGAGGTGTTTGCTCAATTGCTAAAGGTTCTGTTGAAGAGAGAACTTTGTACCTATTTTCTAGTGTAATGTCCTGCTTTGGCAATGGCTGTTTACCACCACTGTTATTTATTTATTTATTTATGACTGTTGGCCATTAAACTTAGAGTAGAAGCCAGGATCAGCTTTGGCTTTGCCCCCAGTACACCCCAGCGACAATTCAATAAAATGTCTTTTGTTCTACCAGTTGCTTGAACAGTCTTATCAGCAACATTTTTTGCTGCAAGAACAATATCCAGATATTCTTCATCCTCCCATACAGAATGTAGAATATTTATCCTTTCCTGAAGTTTTGCAACTCTCTGAGACTTTTAAGCACGCAGAAAATATGGGTAATGTGGTAACAGGTTCCAGTTCCAGCTCCATGTTTCCAAGATCCATGTTTTAAAAATGTAATGCAGAGGTACTGGTGTTGGTAGAGGTGTTGGTGCTGTTGTATGTCTTACAGCCCAGGCAGCGGGTGGAGCCAAGTTGGTGGCGGTGTTTGCAGCTCACCCAGGCGGCGTTGCCGGCGATGTAAGTCGTCAGCATATAAAGAGATTTTATTTGAGGTTTCAAACTGGCGGATACCAAAGACACTGCTGGTTGCCCTAAATTTAATTGATAAAGGCTCAATAGCTAATGCAAAGAAAAGTGGGCTAAGAGGGCAGCCCTGGCGTGTACCCCTTGAGAGAGAAAATAGTTGGGAAGATATCTTGTTTGTAATTACTGATGCTTTAGGTGATGTATATGGTAAACCTATCTAGGATATGAAGTTTGAGCCAAAGCCAAATTTCTCCAGTACAGTAAAGAAATAACGAAATTCCACCCTGTCAAATGCTTTTTCCGCTTCCAGAGAAACAACAACTTCGGGGGTCTACTTGGACGCAGGGAAATGAAATTTAAAAGCTTATGGATATTTGTGAAGGACTGACGACCCTTTATGAAACTAGTTTTTGGTTTGGTCTGTTGGTTGGTGTTATGATGTTGGTTATAACATTCTCTAGTCTCAAAGCTAGTAGTTTGGCTAAAATTTTTACATCAACTTTGAGCAAGGATAAAGGTCGATATGACCCACAATCATTTGGGTCCTTGCCTGGTTTTAAAATAAGTAAAATTAAAGCCTCTGTTAAAGTTTGTGGTGAATGGCTCGGATTGAAGGAGTGATTGAACATCTCAAGTAGCAGGGGAGTAAGTTGAGGAGAGAACTTTTTATAAAACTCCACAGTAAAGCCCTCCGGCCCAGGTGATTTGCCATTTTGCATTTTATGGATGGAGTCAACAAGCTCCTGTAACTTTATGGTTTCTTCAAGGCTGTCTTTGGCCCCTGTATCTACTAGTGGGATATCAATGTTGTCTAAGAAAGTCGTCATATTTGATTTATTTTGTGGGGAAGAAGATGTATATAGTTTGGAGTAGAAATATTTAAGTGTTGTTTATCTCTATTATGTATACAGTCAAGGATTGTGAGTTATTATGTATCTGAGGTATTAGACGAGAGGCAGATTTACATTTAAGCTGGTAAGCCAAAAGACGACCTGCTTTATCTCCATGTTCATAATAATGTCCTTATAATTTCCTTTATCAGTGCAAACCTGTCTTTATATAACTCAGGTGTTGGAGTGGTAGAATATTGTTGGTCAATGTATCTTATTGATTCCAGGAGTTCTTTTTCTTTTTCTTTTCCATCCTTGCTGCATGAAATAGAATAAGAAATGATCTTCCCTCTCATAACTACTTTAAGTGTTTCCCATAATGTGGATGGGGATATGGAGTCAGACCTATTGAAGTATATGAACTCATCTATTGCTTTACCAATGAATTCACAGAAGTGACTGTCTGATAGTAGGGAAGTGTCTTCAGACTTTTGGCTGTGTGACATTTTGAGAGAATGAAATATCCAGGGAAACTGGTGCATGATCAGATTTGACAATTGCAGTATATTCAGTTTTCTCTGTTAAAGGGAGAAGTGTCTTATCAATGAGGAAAAAATCAATCCGGCTATATGTACGATGCACTTTTGCAAAGTAAAAAGTCACTTTTTGTGAGGATTAAAGAACCTCCAAGGGTCAACCCAGCCTGCTTTGTCAGCAAACTCATTTTAGAGCGGTCCGTAGCTGGGTCCATAACAATATTAAAGTCACCCGAAAGAATAAGACTAGGGGCCGTATCGTACACCCCGTGCAGGGCGAGGCGAGGCGCACTGCCATCGCACACACCGTCAACAGTCTATTTTTACGTCTTGAGCAAGCATCCTTAAAATAGGACTTTTGGAATATATTAATGCCGATGGGCGTGGTGGTCTGGAAATGTCGTGTGTTCAGGTAAATTCCTGCCGTGTTTCTATCTATTGTATCTTGGCGGCAGAAAAAAAGCATTGCGCGATTGCTCCTCTGAAAGGACGTCTAAATTCAACAGTCAGTCGCGCACCAAAAACTGAATCACATCACCCTGCGCTCCAAAATACCCCCCCATCACTTCCTTACCACAGAAAACTAAACCTCACCCAGAGCCTTCAGCAATCAACTATAAAAATAAAATATACTTAAAAATCTGCACAATAACTATAAATTATTATTAGTTATATTTATTTCTGTCAGTTATAAGGATTTATATTTCTGTTCGGTACACAGACTTAATAACTGTAGCTTAATATAGCAGACACAGGCATTCTGCTGTTTAAGAATTTCAACAGATGTTTATTCTCACTCAAATTCTGGAGGAAATGGAAAATTAAAAGAGAAAAGAACTTTGACTGAACATAAATTTATTTTATTTAACTTTGCTATTATTTAACTGAAATTCACTTTTATATCTGAAAAATAAAGCACATCATCACCCTGGCATGTGGTGCTGCCCATCAATTATATAAAACTTAAAACATTTGAAATACACAGAAATATAAAGCTGTATGTTAGCATTCGTTTCTTATCACCAAATTTATTTAAATATTAAATATAGTAATTCATTAATTAAAATCTCGTCCAGTGTTCTAAAATGTCGCAGGCAGGCAAAGTGGAACTTGGCGCAGCGCGCGCACCATTGCACGCAGAATAACCTGTCTTCTAAAAATAAAAACGTTTTAATAAATAAGGTCGGACAAGTGTAGTAAAATTCATGTTATTAAACTCACTAAAGCCAATAATTAATCAATAGAAATCAGGCCAAATGCGCTGCGACTCTCTCTCTCTCTCGCTCTCTCTCTCTCTCTTTCGCAGCGCGGAGCTGAATTCAGTAAGAAATAAGTAAGTTAATCAAATATTGTCTTATATAAATTATATAAATATAAAGGATAGGTTGAGGTTTTGGCAAGCTGTTTTCATGATTTGAAACTGATTTTTTAATTCATTTTAATTATTTTTATTTTATTAATCAAATTATATATATTTTTCCATGATTCCCATGGTCTTAGTTTATTGATATAAATTCGATCTCATCATTCTCATCATTTTACTTTACGTTCACTGCTATAAATATTTTCTTCATAAAATATAAATTCTTTACTTTTTATGACAATTTTTATGATCTTTTTAAAATGTCCTATTTTTCCTTTCTTACGTATATATTTTATTTGTCTATAGTAAATGTTAGTTTTTGTTTCAATTTTTTTATATTTTTAATCCCTTTTAAAATGTAAATGAGGGTCCCCCTCATAAATGTAAATAATGAATTGCTTGATTAATATTCAGTGTTGCAAACCCAGTTTTTACATAAACAATAAACAGAATAAAGAATAAAATAACATTACTCTTATATAATCTGCTGGTTTATCTTTACAGCCTGACGCACAGTCAGTTAATGTGCTCTTAAAATAGGAATGAACAGAAGTCCTGGCTCTTAAAGGTAATGACTACAGACACACACTGATTGGCTTATCTCATGTTACGCCCAAAACACACCCATGAATAATTAAGGGAATTAAAACACGCCCTTTGCGCCGTTGGAGCTGCACAAGGTGTTTTTTTGAGCCCTCAAGATACCAAAGATACAGGACACGCCCCTAAATCCAGCTGCGCAACGCGCAATTAACTAGTGCGCTATAGATCGTTAAAATAGGGCCCTATGTCTGTTTAAGTTTGGGAAAAGAGAAGTGAGTTTATGTAAAAAGCTAACGTCATCCCAATTTGGGCCATAAACACTTGCTAGTATTACTGGAGTGCTAAATAGTGACCCAGATACTCTCACAAATCGCCCTTGGGGGTCTGAAATTGTTTAAGATGGTGTAAACAGTATTGTGTTTACAGATGTTCCATGTCTTCGCCATTTGTGGACAATGGCTCTCACTGTGGTTCGCTGGATTCCCAAAGCTTTGGAAATGGCTTTATATCCCCTTCCAGACTGATAGATCTCAATTACCTTCTTTCTCACTTGTTCCTGAATTTCTTTGGCTATTGTCATGATGTGTAGCTTTTGGTCACCTTGCTTTGTCAGTAAGGTCTTATTTAAGTAATTTCTTGATTGAGAATGTGTGTGGCAGGAATCAGACCTCGGTGTGGCTAGAGAAATCGAACTTAGGTGTGATAAACCACAGGGGCAAACACTTTCACACAGGGCCATGTAGGTTTGATTTTTTTCACCGCTTAATAATAAAAAAATCTTCATTTAAAAACTGCATTCTGTCTGTTTGTGTTGTCTTTGACTAATATTTAAATCTGTTTCATGGTCTGAAACATTTAAGAGTGACAAACATAAAAAAAAAAAAAAAACAAACAAAAAAATGTTCACCACCGTATACCATGCCACTACCACCACATTGGCCGATCTGATAGAATATTGCAGACTGTGGGGTTTCCTTCTTGCCATATATACAACAGGTCTTCTGAAATGTTAACCAGTTTTGGGTATATTGAAACATCTTCAAAAAGCTTAACACCTTAATAAATGTTTATTCTAAGTTATATCCCAAGCACCTTTCTTTACTTAGTGAAGGATGCAGAGAGCTTTATAGCTAATAGCTGGGGTTATAACTGCAGGACTCATATTGACAGTGCAGCAACAGATGAACTATGTAATAACTGTTCACCTACAGTAAAGCTAAAAGTAGGAGTGTCTATTAAAGTAGCCAGTAAGTAGAAAGCAGCAGGTCTTTCTAATGAAAGAATTAAATATTAGGCGCACTGTGGTGGGACTTTTGCTTTAAAGAAATGTGTTTTTGTTTTAGTGTTGTTCTGTGGAATTAAAAAAAAAAGTTTTTTCTGAAAGTAAAATAACTAAAAATTCAACTTTAAAATCAGAAAATCTTCGCTGTAACCCACATTTAACCTGGTGCGTGCTACTACTGCTTTTCTGTTGTGTTCTGATAAGCAAACATGTCCTGATGAATTGTTCTGGACAATTTACAGTTTTCCACCCATGATCTTGGCCAAATTATCAGCCAAACACTTCCCTCCCTCTCAGCCAAAAAAAATATTTCCCACAAAAGCCTCAGTACCACAATTTAGTTCAGTTCCTTTCATCAACACTCTGACCAGAGCAGCACATCAGTATCAATAAACCTTTAATAAATAGTTTGCCATTAGTTTCCCATATGTACAAGTCCACTTCTCGAATATATTATTATTAATTTTTGAGCACACTTTTTTTAGGCACAAATAAATTGGCTTTTTCTGAGTCCACAGAACAGGTTTCACTGTAAAATTAGTGGCTAGGAATAACAGTTAACAGTTCTGAGACAATACCACCCCCCAAAAAAAACAAACAAAAAAAAACCTCCTGTAAAACATTACTGAACATTTCAACACACAGGGCTTTTGTTACAAAAATGTGATCCTAATGAGTGAAACAATCAATTCTAACCATAAATGTTTCTAATTTTGAGATTGTTGGTTCAAGACATTTATAAACATAATTTTATCTACAGCTAACTATTGTACTAATTTTATCATTTGCACAATTTCTGAAATTATTATGATTATTATGAGCAGTTATTAGTCAATGGAATAACTATTATTTCAATAGAATATAAAAAAAAAGTTTTGGCAATGGACTATAAATTAGATAGAATTACGCCTCACAACCAAAAAGATGATAATTTCATTATTCTAACAATTAAAACCTCAAAATTAGAAAAGAACATTTACACAGAATTAAGAGAACTTCACCAAGATATCACAACCCCCTCCCACCCCCTGGGTGTGACTAAAAAGACGAGTTATTTCAGTCACATCAAAGTGGTTTCTGATGTGTTAAAGAGGACTTCAGTAACTTAAGTGTCGCCCAGTTGGTTTGAGCTCTAAAATAACCCATAGTGTTAAAATGATATGTTAAATCCTTGAAATACAGTTCACAAAAACGAAATAAAAAAAGACAAAGAAACACCAGAACAGACTCACACACACATTCATAGGTATGGCACCCTAATGTAAAATCACCCAATGGGCCACAGCCTGGTTACAGATTCCCAAATTAAATCAATGATTCCAATGCACTTGAGGCTTGTTGAAGGAAAGTCAACTGAGCAAAAGGTTCACATCCCCAACTGCTAAGAAGAAGCATGGAAGCCTAAAAACGACACCGACGTCCTTGAAGAGATCCATACGCCACATTTCTCTGCCTAGAATAGAAAACAGTAAAACACCACAGAGCAATGCAACCTTCTAAAAGTTCCTAAAGCAGCAGAATGTGATTAATTCACTCTGTTAGTGACACAAACCCATCTTTATCAACATCAGTGCTGAGGAGGAGACCAACACTGGGAATTATATTTCTGACTGAGGCAGTGTGGCTGTTACCAACTACAGAGGTGAGAGGGACGACCAAATAATAATCGTAATAAAAAAAACTAACAAGATTTGTATGCATGAATGCTCCGATAGGAGCAATAAACGCCATTACTAAACCCAATCTGAACAAAGTCTTCATCTAGGTCTCGTAATCGCTTTAAAGTCACTTAAAGGCAACTTTTAATCCCCATTTAAAAAAAACAAACAAAAAAACATTTGACTTTGACACCTATTCTTAAACAAACCCAACAGAAGAAGATATTCCTCTGAAAAATAAAGCACAAAACAGGCATTTCTACACAACAGAAGCTTGTGAGTACTGGGGGCCTTTTGTACACAAAGTCCCAACAAGCATCAGAGATGCGATCATTCTGTGAAGGTGTTTTTTGGTTCCAGAATGAGTTCCCTCTTAAGATTTATTAAAAAAAAAAGTTTCTAAACTTCTCTGCCATCATACAGTATAAGATCAGTCGCAACAGGATGCTGAATAACCCGTCCTGCTGCTCTAGGTCTTCTCTACCCCCAGAGAATTTTATTGAGAAGTGTGGGAAAACTGAGTCAAGGGTAGAAATGAATCCCTACACACAACCGTAGGGAGACCTGGCACAATTAGCACAAGGCTACCTTCTGTGCCGACATTCCCCAAAATACACTGCTAGCATCATGCACTCTTGGTGCAATCTTATTTATAGTCTTTGAGGAGAGAGGGGGGAGGAGGGGGAGAGGAAAAAAAACCCTATACAAAAACAGTTCAGTCTCCACCAGTAGAACATGAGTACAGAGAGTGCTTTGCAACTACATTTCCCATAATGCAATGCAATCATCCTCCTCTCTCATCTGAAGACCACTTCTATCCCACAAAGTGGAGGTGTGTCTTGAAATTGGCTGAGGGACAAATCTACAGAAACGAGTCATGACTCCGCCCTTCCCCTCGGTTTAGTCCTGCAAGGGTCGCCGTGCGGACCCCGATAGTGGTAGCAGGCCCATGAGTGCACGTACCAGTGCACGTCAGCGAAAGTGTGTGTTATACGCTGCTGTCCTCCAGGAGCGGCTCTTTGCCCTCGCAGGCTCCGCCCTGAGGGCTGTGGGCGTGGCCTTGAGAGCCACTAGTGTGCTTCTTGTAGCCGCCAGGTCGGACACTGAGAGAGTTGTGCTCCGGGATGAACAGCGCCACCAACAGGGAGAGCAGCACAGAGCACGCACCGAACAGAAAGGGTGGACCTGGAATTATGGCACTCTGAAAACACAACACGCAAAAAAGAAATCAGCATTAAAGGCCTTCACATTCACAGAGCAAATCATTTGCATCAATAAGTTGGGGAAGACAAAAGTAGAAATAAATAAAATTAAAAACCTTAATTTACCTAAAAAAAAAAATGATTTGCTAAATCATGTGACAAAACTGACAGAGCCTGATGATGCACAAGCAGGTTATTCAGTGATACAACACAGCAACAGCTACTGTTGAGTTCAGAAGGCAGATTAGCTTTTATTTATGCTAAAGTTTGTTAATTTTCTCTCTCTCTCTGTTCTTTTTGTTCCAATAAAACTCTCAGTTAAAGTCAATAGCACATTACACTTTTCTAGTTTATGAAGCATCAAAACTACCCTGAGATATTATAATATAGTAAAAAAGAATCTTGTATGTATGTATGTATGTATGTTGTGTAAAAAAGGTCTAATACAATTTGAGACACTATGTCACATTTAAAGAATATCCAAAGAGATTATCCAAAGTTTATTGAATGCTCATCAAGCGAATTAGAATTTGTTAAAAAGGTGTCCCTATGTTATGATTACTGATCAGGAGACTTCAACAAGAATGTTCATCTGGTTGTTTTCAGATTGACCTTTTCAAAATAAGGCTGAAGTTTTTGAACAAACAAGTCAAATTTAAAACAAAGAAGTTTTCTAACATGACGTGTAATCGCAAAGTTATTCTAAATCCAGAACTTAATCAAATGGGAACAGTGGTTTTGTCTGCACACTGCAAAATATGACTGCAATTAGATTTAAAACAATGTTAATGAGAGCTGTAGGGCCCCCTAAAGGCTAATCTGAATGTAAATGTGCAGACTTCATCTGAGTGTTATTCTACAGAAGAACAAATATTAGAACAATGTTACATCAATTTATGTTAGAAATTTCAAGGATGCAAGGATTGCTTGTTGTATGGACAAAATTGTATGGTGTCAGTTGCTAAGAAACAGTTTTTTTTAACCTTTAGCCCCACCCCTTTTTACATATGTTCACCAATTTTGACTGGGCACCCCAGATCATGTGATTACAGGGCAATACAATTATTGAGCAAAATGTGAAAAATGAACTTGTTAATTGACCAATCAGTGCCTGTTTCTGTTGTCCGCCGAGATGCACTGATCCTACATCGACCTACCAAGTTTCATGTCTCTACGGCTTATGGTCTAAGACTGCTCAACTGCTTTTTCAGAGGAATGAGAAGAAGAAGAAAAAAAAAAGGACACCTTTGGTGCTTGAACCCTAAAATCAAGAACAGTATAATTTGTCATTCTAATGTGGTGCTGAAATACTAGGTAAAATATATTAACATTTATTTAGTGTAAGAGCATAACCTCATCTGTGGGATTGGCCATGTTTGGTTTGGCGCCTTTATCTGGACTGTCTGCTGGGTCCATCTCGTTCAGTTCTACGTGGAACAGGTAGAAGACAAAGCCGTACAGGGCGGGGCCAAGTCCGTTACACAACCCTCTGATGCCTGTAATCATCCCCTGCACCACACCTGACAGATACACACAAAGACAAAATTTTTTACATTATTACATTATTATTATTATATATATATATATATATATATATATATATATATATATATATATATATATATATATATAGTTTTGTTCTATTTTTTCAGGGTGAGTCTAAAGTCATATGACACCCTTTTATTTCAGAAACAAAACATGGTCGCTTTTAGGTAGTCCAGACATAAGCTAATGGGCCTCTCACCCATTACTTGCTGAGTATTCAAATAGGTCATTTGTCCTTTTATTTCTGAAATGATTTGGTTTTCTGTGACTTTTGACTTAAGCTGTAGACATCTGACTGACTGGCACTCTTTTAGTCACAACGTTAGAGATATAACCTTGCATTCAGAAGGTCACCATTTGATCCCCTGAACCAACAGGACATGGCTGAAGTGTCCCAACTGAAGTACTGAAGCTACGCAGTTAGGGCTGTCCACTGCACCAGAGACGTACACTCACTGATCCCTAGTGTGTATGCATGGATAGGTTACATGTGGAGGACAAAATTCTATACAAACAGCATTTGAAACAGTACCAATTCTTTCTTCCACCTTTAAGAATAAGTGCAGTAACACAGTGAGCAGCGCTACTGTACGCATGGTTCACCAGGTGCTCACCCTGCTGGTCCGGGTCAGCGTTCCGAGAGACTATGGCACTAATGGCTGGAAAAGTAATGCTAGACATCGCAGCTACAGCCCCCGCCGCCCACATCATCCTGAAAAACAAACAATACACAATTAGAAACATCTGAAACATATTGTAGGTGTTGGGAACTGCTGATAGCATGCATTTGTTCTTTCTTTTTTTCTGATGATGGAATTTTATAAACGTTCCCCTTACTGCCCAGATAAACAACTGTTTCAGCCAAATATAAGTGCAAAAAAACAAGAGGAAACCCAAACATGATAAACAATAAAAACAAAACACACACCCAACAGTTCTGCTTACATGTGCCAAAGATTGCAAAACAAAACCTCTGAAGCAGCTTAAGTTGAATTGTTTCCAGTAAAACACTTCAGTAATTTAACAGACACAGCTCTGGTGCACTTTAAGACTCATACAGAGGGGTCAGCAGCCTAATTACATCATCATTTGTGCTTTACTCGCTTTATAACATGTAGTGGTGCTTGGAACCCAGTGATCACTACTTGATGAAATCTGAATTGAGTATGTTGAGAATTGTGTATTTACATGTTTTCGGCCAGTGCCAAATATTAGCTGGTTGCGCCAGTTGGTAACAGTGATCATTTTTTTTCATTAGCATTAAAAGTGCCCATTTTAGAATCTAATACTGTCAAAATGACCTTTACAAAATTAAATACTAAATTAAAAAAAGACTTGGTGAAGAATTGGTGAATTGCAAAAATAAAACAGTTTCAGAATTACTAAGTAGACTTTTGTTTACAGCACAAAATTCCACTTTGAAGCCAGTTTAGGGCCAAAACAAAGAAACATTGTTGTTTCCTGTGGGTGTGAGAGAGAATTCTGTATTGTTTGAATAAACTGTGGCCAAGTGATAAAACCATGCCAATTATTATTATTATATATTTTTTTTTCACAATGCACGCTTACTTTTTTAGAGCCAAAAAGACTGACCAACACCACTACAAGACAATCACAGTAAACTCACCCCCGGGTAGTGCCATTCTGTACCAACCCTTGAGGGATTTTTTAACCCAGATGGTGTTAAAGAGCCCATGATTTTTTGAGTTAGTAATAAAACTCTGAGACAGTAAGCAGCTCTAAATACATATTCAGTTTGATAATAGGTGCATGTGCAGTGGCTGTTGTTAATATTTAATTTAATCTTAACTAGCAATCAGAAAACCCTTCTTGCTCGAGTTCCAATGCTGAAACTTACATTAAGAAGGAATATAGGAGGAATATATTTATACATTTGTTACTTAATTTATTTGATGTTTTTCTCATTTTTTCTCCCAATTTGGCTATCTAATTGTCCCACCCATTTGGTGGCACCCTGCTAGGAGTTTGTGGACGAGCACACGCCTTCTCCGACACATGTGAAATCAGTCACCCCTTTTTTCGAGCTGCTGCTGATGAATCATTGCCTGAGCAGCTAGCGCACTCGGAGGAGAGCACAGCGGCTAGGTTACGATACATCCGCTCACAGACGCCTCGTGCCGCCCGCCATCACTTTTTAAAAAGTGATGGAGAGAGAGCGCAATCTATCCATCCGAAGGGAGCAAGGCCAATTTTGCTCCCTCTGGGCATCGGCAGCTGATGGCAAAGCTGCATGAACGGGATTCGAACCTGTGAATTCCCGTTCACAGTGGTAGCACATTAGACCGCTGGACCACTTGGCGCCCCTGGAGGAGTTTAAAGTATTTAAAATCAATTATGCCACATCTCTTTTATTAAAGACCTGAAAAACTGCAGCCTAACTTACATACATATTACTAACATATAGGGTCAGTTTTCTGGACACAGATAAGCCAAAATGCAAGAAAAGTAAAATCTGATAAATACCAAAATAAAACAATTATAAGAAATACAATTAAAAAGATTAATTAAAGAGTGTTTTAGGAGCAGATTTGAATTCTGTAATGGAATATGGGGAGGGAGTGCATTCCAAAGTTTCAGTGCAGCATAGGAAAAGGCTCCAACACTGACCGTGCTAAGATTAATGTCTGGTAATGATAGAAGACCTGCAAACAAAGACCACAAAGAACAAGAAGGAGCAAAGACCTGAAGATCTGTGAGAAGAAAGACTACAAAGGGCGTTGGATAAATTTGTTGGGCATTTCTTCTCTTCAGAAAATCCATATAAATTCCATGCACTACAATAAAAATTCTTCATTTTCAGCAGGCTTATTAGGTGACTGCAATTCTCATTTCATATAAGTGTTTGGTCATCCTATGGATTTAAGGAATTAGATAGGCGTCACGCATGTATTGATGTTTAAAAATAAGCTTGTATAGTCTTATTTTTTATTCCACTTTAAATATTAAAAATCGCACTGCTGCTATGATCTGAGGATCGCTGGTTTAAATCTGAAAACTTGCTGCTACAGTTTAGATTCTCTGCCCAGGCCTAAGCCGATGCCAGACCCGAACCCAGACCCGGTTTCCCACCACTTTTTTGGAGCCAGGGTGGGGTCGTGCTCAAGAAAATGGTCTGTGATGTAGACGTCTGTTTTTAATGGTATTTTTACTTTATGTAATGCTATGGCATGATAATCACAATAAAGAAAAGTAACAAATCAAACTGCGCTTTAAAGAAAAGTTGCAGAAGTTAGCGGGAGTTCCTCTACACATTACGCAAATTACTTGCAGTGCAAAGTCTCATTGCAGTTCTTTTTGTGCGTTCTGGACGTAGGATACATGCATAATTAATAAAATGTTTGTTGAGAAAGTGTTTAATATAATTAACAATGTTTAGGAACTGTGCGTCATTGTTGGCATTGTTTTTATTATTTCGAAGATCTGTTTTTAACATTTTCTGAGCTTCAGGGTTCATACACCTTTTACAGGGTAAAATTCAAGCACTTTTCAAGCACTTTCAAGGCCCATTTTCAAGTTTTTCCAGCACCTTTCAGCTGTAAATTAATGATAATGGTGATATATTAATTATCGCTGAATCACCGTTTTGAGATATCACAAAACTATCCTCCACACTTTACAGTGACTATGTTACTGAGAAAAAATAATATTAAGTAAATAGTAGGAATTTAGTAGCAGTTTCACACAATTAAAATACCAATGTTCTTCGCCGTATGTTTACCCTATTCATTTAATTGAGCAGTTACTGTAATATGACAAATTTGGGGGTGAGCTGAGAGCATTTATACATACATACACCCAAAATTATTGATTTGCTTTTTGTCAGACTGCAAAATATGTTTTTTGTATTATGTTTATGTGAACACAATTAGGATTATCAGAAATTTAATCAAATGTTTTATGATTCAAAATATATCACCTGTCTGTAGAGTTTGCTTGCTATCCAACTTGATTGGGTCAATAATGAAACTGAGACACAAAAGATCACTAGGTAAATAACTTTCAATCTTTTTTTTACCGAAAATTTAGAGGTGGGTAACCCAGGTCCAGAAAGTAAAAATGCCACCCAGGGCTTTGTACTAACCCCCTCAGCGTCTCAGCTGCAGATAAAAAAAAACACTTTCTGGACCTGGGTTACCCACCTGTAGTATTTTCCTGATTATTATAATTTTTTTTTCCGGGTGCATTGTACAAAATGGACTCAAAGTCATCTTTTGCTTGAGTGTAAAAAAAGTAATAAAAAATGTAATAATAATAATAATAAAAATAAAAAAAATAAAATAATAATTAATATATATATATATATATATATATATATATATATATATATATATATATATATATATATATATATATATATATATATATTTATTTATTTACAGTTAAACATACACTAGGGTAGTACGGTTTGACAGAGTAGCAGAACTCGACAGAACACCTGCACTGTTAACGCGGCGTCAGCGTCCTCCAATCTCCGGGGCTGTTTTCCCGGATTCAGTGCTTGAAACAAGCCGATCTCCGGGGCTTGTATCGCGGCTGGAATGACTCGCTTGCCAGCACTGTTAATTAGCATAGCTAAATCGGCTCGTTTCAAGCGGACCCGACAGCATCTCGTTGGAGGACGGTGACACCGCGTTAACAGTGCCGGGCTCGGTTTAGCCTATTAGTATATAATACGTGTAACCCAGATTATTACTATTATTATTTAGATAAATCCAAAGCTTGGCTTTGCTGTTTAAAAAAAACGCAGAGGTGCCAACAGCACCGATTCCTCATGAGCCAACCCCTCTTAGATTACGAGAAAGAACCGGACTTTGTTCAAATGCAAGCATTTTCCAGGATTTTAAGCACCCGTATGAACACTGATTGTTGCAATGTTAATTAACATCATTCATGTATTCATTGTACATGGATTTTTGGCCCATCTAAAGCTCTATATGCTGCATTCCATCAGCAGCCAGAAACCGAGAGCACACAATTGGCCTGGGTGGGTAGATGGCACTATAATGTAATGCTGGTCAGAAAAGACCTCTGTAAGCTGATGAGTTTATGTGGAATTTAGTGAGCTTTGCTGTAACCATTCCCATGTTCCAACAGAGAGTCATCCACTGTTGCTATAATTCATTGAGTATAATGTGGAGAATTTTAGAAGTATATTCTTTTTGCAAATAAATATAAATATATAAAATACACAGCTGCTCTTGATCAGAATTGGTGCCATTATACTATTTTAAGAAATAGTTATTCTGAAAATAAAAATAGGGCATAAAGTTTTACATTCTTTAATGTTTTTTTTTTTTCAGAAATAAGCCAACCTATGATGTCTGCTACAAGATTTTCTATAGAATAAGTGTAAACTAAGAGATACTTACAATGACCCAGGTAAGAACAATCTTCATAAATTTGTTGAAGGACCATGAAACACAAGATGCTTTAAACTACAGGTAATTTAAATATTATAATTATATAATCTTTGGCATATTTTTGCATATAACTCTGACCTTTAGACAGATTGCAAATTACTTTAAATTGGACAGGGTAATTTTAGACCTTAGCTGGTCTGCATCATAGCTTGGCAACTTTTTTCTGCGGTTTGAGTTTAGGAATTGTAATAATGGAAGTAATGATATTAAAATCTAAAATAATATAGAACTTTCATTCTGCCATTCATTCTAATCTTCTTTAATAATAATCAACAATGACTTCTTAAAATAAACTCATTAGTCACTATCTCACAATGCAATACCTTGTTCTATTCTAAAGTGCATGTCACAATGACCTTGTTTTTGGATCATGGGATACATGGGGGCTAAACATGGTAAAGTGGTTGTCCCTCAGTTGGCAGTATAAATAGGACAACGACAATAACATCAGTGTTAAATATAACCCCTTAAAAAATTTAATGAACCACTCAAACAACAAAGAGAAAAAAAATAATAATACGTTTAATGAAATGAAGTCACATTGTGATTGCAGTAATGGTAGATGGCTCCTAAATATTAAATGGCCAAAGATTTGTCATCTTGCTGTATCCGAATTAAGATCTCTAAAGAAGGTCACTCACCATGGCTGGGATCCAAAACCGTACCAGGCCAGCTGAAGGATCTGAAAGCCCAGGCCCAACAGGATGGTGTTCTTATTGCCTATGGAGCGCATTAAGATTCCCAGAACAACCGTCTGCCAAACAGAAAGGAACAGCGGTGTTTAATGATACTTTCATTTTGTTAAAAAGTGTATAGATCATAATGCAGCTGTTTATTAAAACCAACATGTGTATGTAGCTTTTACATTGCTGCAACATACCCATGTGTTTCGTTACTAAAATATATTCCTGTTTTAAATAGAAAAAAGACTTCATTTAATTATGCATTTTTAATATTTATTAGTTTGTTAGCTTTAACAGTCAAACACTTAAAAAAATAATCTAAATATATTTAAAACTTTGAATACTAAAAGGCTTCTTCACACCTGAAAGGTCCAGACTGAAGTTTTGTGTGTTTGTTACATTGTGTGCTCAAAATTTAGTCTGGAGAGAGAGTAGACAGGTAGCAGCAACATGAAGTTCAGAGAGCAAGTTTGCTATAGCAGCATGATAGTGTGAATTATGAAGAGCATAAAGTGTCTCAGTGCGGTTTAAGGTGACAGTGTTTGTAAACAGTAATTTGTCCTTGTGTGTCAGTGCAGTGTGTTGTTAGGTGGAGTTTAAGAGTCTTACAGCTTCTGGAATAAAGCTGTTTCTGAGTCTGGTTGTTTTGCACTTGATGCTCCGCAGCCTCCGGCCTGAGGGGAGCGGGACAAGAAGTGTGTGTGCTGGGTGGGTGGAATCCTTCCTGATGCAGGTGGCCCTTTTCCTGCATCTGGAGGTGTAGATGTCCGTGGTGCTGGGGAGGCTGACTTAGAGCTTAGATTCTCTGGCCGAACTCGACCTGACCCGAGGACTGACCCGAAATCGGGGAGGGTCGGGCTGAGATTTCCCACCACTCCAGAAAATAGTCCGATATGTAGGCAACTGTTTTCTAATTCTAACGAAATAGCGAAAACTGAAAGTGAAAAAACATGTGTTAACTGAATCTAATAGAAACTGTAATTAAAAGGAAAAAAAATAACTAACTCGAACTGTATTGTGTGAGGCAGATGAAAGAGAAACAGGAGATACAGTGTGTGAGAACCTTTACCTGTGAGTAGCTCATACCAGAACACACAAATCTCTCTCTCTCTCTCTTTCTCTCTCTCTTTCTCTCTCTCTTTCTCTCTCTTGTTTCTTAGATTGATCTCTCTGATGAGATGTACGGAAACTAATAAAAACTAGCAAGCCCACTCTAAAAACAAATTAAAACTTACTGAACTGTAGGAGAAAAAATAAAAACAAAATAAAATTAAACTATAACAAAAATGAAAAATGTAATCACGTAGCTCTGGGCGCACGTGAACGCCTCCGCGTTTGACTTGCAGCGCTATGTGTAGCTGTTCTTTAAAATCATTTAAATTAAATAATAGTTCTATGCTATGTTACAGTGTTGATTAACATAATTCTGGTTATATTTCGCTCATTCAATCAGCCTGAAAACAGACAGTTTATGGGGCGGGTTGGGTCGGGCTCGGGCAAACCGTGAACAGGCTCGGGCTGGGTGGGGTCGGATTTTTTGGGCCCGATCTAAGCTCTTGGCTGACTCCAACAATCCTCTGTGCAGCCTTCACCAACCTCTGCAGAGGCTGGTTCGGGTAGCAAGTCACAGTCTTGGTGGTAGTGACATCCTCTGTGCACTTGCTGATGTACCTGAGAAGAGCAGAGGTGTACTCCTCCAGATCCAGCTCCCCCTCACACTCAGCAGCCTCCCGGAAGACCTGCCAGTCTGTGTAGCTGAAGCAGTCCTGCAGCACAGCGTTGCGGTCACTGAGCCACGTGGTTAAAATCCCCGCTACCACATAGGATGCCTCTGGATGCTTGTTCTGAAGCGAGCTGATGTGGTCATAAAGCTCCTTCAGCACGCTGTTAGCATTAGCATCTGATGCTATGTAAACAGCAATCACGAACACCGCTGAAAACTCACGAGGCAGATAGTGAGGACGACACTTCACACTCAGCTGTTCTGTCACCTCGGAGCAGTGGCTGTTTACCAACATGCAGTTTGTTTATGTAGACGCACAAGCCGCCTACGGGCTTTCCCAATTAGCTGGCTGCGGTCCGCTCGGAAGAGCTGCCGGCCGGCGAGCTGGAAGGCGGAGTCCGGCATGGTCTGGTTCAGCCAGGTTTTTGTGAGACAAATCCCAGCGCATTTCCTCATCTCCTCAGAAACACTCATCCTCAGCCGCAGCAGGTCCAGCTTGTAATCCAGAGAGCAGACGTTAGACAGGAAAAGCAACGGAATTGGGGGTCGGTTAGCATTAGCCATTAGCCTGGCTAGCTCACCGGCGCGCTTCCCCCTCTTCTGGCACCGCCTCCTCCTGCCCTTTGTCTGCAGCACTTCGCTCCCCCACGCCGGAGCGTGGAGGAACTGTTGTCTGCCCAGCGTAGCTCGGATATTATTGTCCATATTATTGTGTTCATACTGCTGTGTGACGTGCCTGCACGCCAGGGGGTGTCTGACTTTATCACAACACCAATTCTTTTTTCCTCTGGCTTGTTTAAAGACTACTTTAACGTCCTGTAACTAAGCCAAAAGTCTGACCCATCTAGAAAAGCTTTTTTACACTGCAGGTGTACTGGACCAAAAACTACTCTTTTGGTCGGACCAAACTCTGGTCCTTTGGTCCGGACCAGGGTTTGTGCCCCTTTTCACACCTTAATTTGGTTTGATTGAGTAGGTTTTTAAACGCTGTGCCGACACACTTGGGTCATTTTAACGATGGTACTTAAGTCAGTTCTTCAAATTGCGTCATTAAAAAAAAAAATTATACAAAAACAATTATAAAAGATGTTTTACATTTAAAAAAGTCAAATTTATAATTTTTCCAGGTGCTGCAGTTTTAAGCACATTTGGCATCTCACTTTCATTAAAAAATCTCAGTCTATCTGAGTGCAGTGGTTTGCAGTCCATTAAAATGTGTTTTATAGTAAGTCTGCCTTTACAAAGATGACAGGTTGGAGCATCTTCTCTAGTTAGTAGATTTTGGTGCGTCAACGTGGAGTGTCCGATTCTACATTTTGGATGGTTTGGTGTAGACGACTGTCCATTCTAGTGTAGGTTCGTCCAACTTTTTCCTTTATGTCAACGTTTGTTAAATGTTTTACTGTCCCATTCATTCTGCCATTTGTTTTTGAAGTATGTGAAGATCTTTGGATATCTGTCTCTGGGTGGAATGGGGCGTGTGCTGATTCTGTCTGCAGTGGATGTTCTGGCAATTCGATCCGCTCGTTCATTCCCTGGGATTCCAATATGGCTTGGGATCCAGCAGTAGACAACGTCGAATTCTTGATCTTGTAGTACTTTGTCCTTTCTCAGCATTTCAGTAACAATGGGATGGACTGTGTCAGGGTGTTCCAAGGCTTTAAGGATTTGGAGTCTGTAAAAATAATATTTTTTTTCTGGTTGCTGGTTTGGATGTATTCCAAGGCTAATAATAGTGCATATCCTTCTGCGGAGAATATGGAACTGAAGTTTGGTAGCTGTATACTGTGCTGGTAGTTTGCGGATGTGAGTGCTGATAGGACTTTTGTTTCAGTTTTGGATCCATCTGTGTAGACTGTCATATAATGTGGGTAACATCCTCTGGTTTCAAGGAACAACTCGTAGTAGTCACTCGGGTGGGTGTTTTGCTTTTGTTTTTCTGCCAGTTTCAATAGTATTTTTGGTGTTGTATACTCCCAGGGGGCTATGAGCTGACAAGTCAGATTTATTGAATCCATGGGAAGCTCCAGGGCTTCCAGGTCCGATTTGATTTCAAGTCCTAGAGGTCGGATCTGTGTTGGTCTGGCCTCATACTTATTTTCGAAGTGATTCCTGAACGTAGCTTGGTAGGCTGGGTTCGATCTATTCCCATAGAGTTTAACAGCATATTTCAGTGCCATTGTTTGTCGTCTTAGACGAAGTGTTGGTTCATTTGCTTCCACATATAAGCTGTCTACGGGAGATTCTCAGTCCTTGATGTTGAATTGTGTTTATAGGGTGTAGGTATGATGTTCTGGTTGCACCGTATATAATACTGCCATAGTCCAGTCTGGACTGTATAATATCCCCAGAAACTTCGTCTCTTTCAGTTCCTCCAGTTTAATGGCTGCTCCGTCCAGATACAAGACGGGATCTGGGTGAAGTGATCTTAGTTGACAGAAATGGTTGCATGTTGTTTTAGATTTGGAGATCTTGAATCCATTTTGGGTAGTCCACCGCAGTATGTTGTTTGGCAAGTTGAAGTTTTTGTTCGATAGCTGGCATGTATTTTCCTTTGTAGCATATACATAAATCATCAACATAAAGTGAGCACATGATGTCAGTGTCCAGTACTTCAGTTACTTGATTGATTTTGATGTTGAACAAGGTTACAGATAATATGCTACCTTGTGGTACACCCATTTTCTGAGTACGAGTTTCAGAGTATGTGTCATTTATTTTAACTTTGAAACGTCTGTCAGTCAGGAAGTTTGTAATAAATGTGGGCAGTTGTCCTCTGAGGCCCATTTTCTTTATATCAACCAGGATGCCTTGTTTCCATGTGGTGTCATATGCCTTTTCAAGGTCAAAAAACACTGCTACGGTGTGCTGTTTATTTAGAAATCCATTTCTGATGAATGCTTCAATTCTTACTAAATGATCCATCGTGCTTCGGCCACGTCTGAAACCATTTTGAAAACTGCTGAGTAATCCATGTTGTTCCAGCACCCACACAAGTCGCCGATTTATTATCCTTTCCATGGTCTTACATAGGCAGCTCGTAAGTGCAATAGGCCGACAGTTATTTGGATCTGTGCGATCCTTTCCTGGCTTTGGAATAGGGATGATCGTTGCTTCCTTCCAACTGGTTGGTATATTGCTTGTTGTCCAAATTTCATTGATTATATTTAGCAGTGTTTGGTAAGTGCAATCGGAAGGTGTTTTAGAAATTGATAGTGTATTTGGTCTGGTCCTACAGCTGTATCGTTTGCTGCACTAATGGCAAGTTGTAGTTCTTCCAATAAGAGGAGACTGTTGTAGGGTTCATGATTGTCCGAGTTAAAAGAGAGTGGGTTTTTGAGTTGTTGTGAGTAGATTTTCCGGAATTCTGGCAGGCATGTTTCTATTGAAGAGTTGTTTTTTCCTATTACGAATAGCAGCTTTGCAGTCTTCATTAAACCATGGATTATAATGTTTCGTATTTTTTGTTTTTGATTTGAGTATTGTTTGTTCAGCTATGTCTATGAGGGTATTTGTGAACCATTCAATTGAAGGTTTGTCGTTTAGGTTGAAGATCTGGTATTGTGCTTCACAGGAAGTAAGAAAGGCATGCCAATCGGCCCTTTTGAGTTGCCACTTTGAAGGTTTTAGTTGGCTTGTTTCGGATGCAAAACTGATCTTTAGTGGGTAGTGGTCACATTGATCATCCCAAACTAGCCAAGTCGTGTCAAGGAAGAGGTACGGGGAACAGATTGTGAGGTCTATAGCAGAGTAAGTTCCATGTCCGGGGTGCAAATAAGTATTGTCACCATTGTTTAAAAGTTTAAACTTCTTGCATTTATTAGGTCTTCAATCATCTTGCCTCTGTTGTCCGTCTTTTTACTCCCCCATAATGTGTTGTGTCCATTAAAATCTTCCATGAGGATGACAGGAGGAGGGAGTTGATTTATTAGTGTGTCCAAGTCTTGTTGTTGTATACGGATCTCTGGGGGTAGATATATCGAGCACAAGGTTATTGGTTTATGTAGGGTCGCTCGAATAGCTGTAGTTTGGATGTTAGAGTTTATCGTAATTTTACTGTTGAGTACATTGTCCCGGATCAGTATTGCTGTCCCTCCTGTTGGTCGATAAGTGGATGGGCCTGGTGATAGATACAGAATATACTTTTTGCAGGTTGCAATATTTTGTGCGTCCATTTGTGTCTCCTGGAGACAGAAGGCTGGGGTTCACTATCACCGCAAATTGTTGGAGTTCCGGAAGATTTGCCTAAAAGCCTCTGCAATTCCACAGAACGATATTAATGTTGGTCGTCATATGGGTAGAACATGCACTTGGTCTTTGGGTTTACCCCTGGGTGATGAGCTTCTGTGGCGTCTTGGTTTCGGGTCTTGCATTTCTACTTCATTTGGTGCATCTTTTTGTTTGTTGGGTTGATGATTTGTTTTAATTTGAGAGCCTGAACTCTCCCTCGATTTACTATTGGTTTCGGTTTCCGTAGCTTTGTGGCCTGGAGTTGTTTTCTGTTTGTGAGTAATTGTTTCTTTTGTACATAAAATTGGACGGGGTTTTTCACCACATACCCATGTTAATTCTGTTTGTGTGTCCACGTTTGATGTAGCCTTTACTGCTGCTGCATAGGATTTCTCAGGACGAAAGTTCAGAGTGTGTTCTACAAGTCTCCTAGCTTTGAAATACGGAATCTTTTTGCTGTTTCATTTTCTGGATTTCTTTCTCTTTGTTCCAGGACAATTTTTGGCAGCCGCACTATGTTGTCCATTACAGTTTACACATTTTGGAGGTTTCTGGCACTCAATTCCATGTTCAGGTTCTCCGCAGTTGTTGCATATCGCAGGACTGTTGCAGTTAGTTGCTCCATGTCCGAATTTTTGGCATTTGAAGCATCTGAGCGGGTTTGGAATGTAAGGATCAACCGTTGTTTTTATGTAGCCTATGTCCACTTTTTCGGGCAGATGTGCCCTATTGAAAGTCAAAATATATGTATGAGTCTTGAAAGTGTAGTTTGACTTTTTGATAATAATTCGTCTCTTATGTGTAACTCCTTGTATTGACATCTCTTCAGTTATTTCAGAGTCTTCCAGTCCTTCAAGTTCCCTGGTACGTATAACACCTTTGCTGCTGTTGAGAAAGGGGTGCGGTGTCACTTTGATCTTCACACCTGCTAGCTCCGCCACACGGAGTACATTGTCCATCTGTGCTTTCTTGGAGCATTCCACCAAAATTTGACCCGATCTCAGTTTTTTGACGTTTTTAACTGTTCCAGCTATACCAAGGATACACTTGTGGATAGCAAATGGAGATAGTTTAGTTACAGGAGGTTCATGAGTCATGGATTCCAGCAGTACAAAGGGTTGTCCATCGTCTTTCAGAGTTAAAGGCTTCTTTTAGCATTAGTTCTGTCCATGGTGGAATGGGACGGTTGTCCTGCCTTTGAGATATCAGGATGTCTATGGTTGCAGATACCCTGTTGGCTTCAAAATTCAATCTAGGCACCTCTTTGGCTGCATCTGCTATCAAGAAGCAGAGAAATCTCCGGGAGGGCCGGCCTTAATTTGGACCCAAACTAAAAAGTCAAAGCCCGGACCAAACAAGCTAGGTGTGAAAGCTCATCATATTTACTTAATTACTACTCAGTTTTTTTCTGATTAATATTTTTTTTTGTTTTCCCACACTATTGTTAAAACCAGACTGAAGCTCTTTTGGCCCAAAGGTGGTTTTAACACTTGAAAGGTTTGAGTGTAGTACAGACTACAGACGAACAACAGGAGGGAGAGGGCACTGTTCCACACATAGAGCTTTTAGGTTAATATACTTTATGCATTATGTTCACAAGGAAAACCGTTAACACACAGTGGTTACCCTTATACAGTCATCAGACTTTGTTTCAGCACATTTATTTACTTGGCACTGACTCACTGAGCTCTACAAATCACCTGCTCAGATAGCCAGTACAGTCACTCTGCGCTGTTTCAACATTTGCTCATATTGAGCACACAGTGGTGTATTAGCAAACGACCAGCTCCTGCACTAACCTGAGCGAGGATGGAGAGAATTCCCACCACTGCGATGAACGCAGCAACTGTCTCTGACGTGAACCCGATGACCTGGGGATGGAAATTGCACAAGACTTTAGTATATACCCTGCAGTGGGTACACACACATCTCTGTTGTTAAAGCATAAACTTTTCCCACATGCAGTTTAATAACCTTTTTCTGAATGTCTCTTAAAGCAGCATTCAACAACAATTTTTAGTCAAGACCTCTCTTCCCCCACTGTCAGGCACCGTAATTCAACCATTAACAACATGCAACAACACGTATAGTAAAAGAATCATGTTGACTGGGGTGGATAAGTAAAATTTTACATAGATCTGAAGCAGATTATGCAGCGCTGCATAGTTCTGGTGAGTGTTGTTTTGCTTGCTTCACCAGACATATATGCTAGTCTCTATATTACAGTCAGCAGAGCATCACAGTAATGTACAAGATTACATTTATGGTAAAAATTATACATAATTGCTGCTGTAAAAACAGATATTTGAAAGCTGGAACATATTTTTACAATGTTGTCAACCTTCTTTTTTATTGTTTTAAGTCATTTAGTCATTGTTATTTGCATTTGTATGCACTTGCTGGATTCCTCTCTTTCAATGTTTCACACAAAAACAAAGTGCTCCCCCTCGAGGAGAAAGCTGAGATTTTTTGGCACTTATACCCAAATCAGAACTGAGTCAGGAAAGTGGGACTGATGTACAGGGTCAGTGTTGCTGATGTCTAGAACACATTCTAAAAAGCTTATAGAGACATGTATTGTTACTATAATTGTTATCAGCTACAAACAATAGATCATATTTAGACCTAACTCACCAAGCCCTGACTTAGGGACATTCATGTTTATGTATTCTCTATTATTCAAACGTATCAAGTTTGGAGTATTACTGTGTGTGTGTGTGTGTGTGTGTGTGTGTGTGTGTTTACCTGTCTTAGATAAAGAAAGAAGCTGGAGTACTGTCCAGCCTCAGGCAGGTAGGACAGGAAGACTGTGATGCAGATCAGCAGAACCGTGGAGTCCTGGCCAACTTTCCGCAGAGACTGCACCCACACAGAGATACAAACACATTTTAGCCCATGTAAACATGCTCCCTTCATTATAGCTGTGTGTGTGTGTGTGTGTGTGTGTGTGTATACTAGGTCACTCACGGCAAAGGGGTCTGCCTGCTCCCAGGAAATTGGAGCCCCCCAGGAGGCTGGGCGCATTTTCTCGGGCAAAGACTCTGGCACAGCCACCAGGATGAAGCAGATATCCAGCAGGGCGATGGCCGTGGCCAGAATTACGACCAGTGTGTCCCCGTACGCCTGAGACAAATACGCCCCAATTGCTGGACTTGTCACCAGGCTCGCCGCAAACGTGGCTGAAACCTTTACATTAAGAAAAAAACATCAGCTATATTAATTCCCCCTACAGACTCTTGCCAGCGTCAAAAAAGGTAGAGCCATATTGGTTGCCTGATGCCATTAACGTAAAAATGGGCTATCAAAGTGCCACCATGCACAGATTCTTTGGTTGTCTCCACAAAGACAACAGCAAAGCTGGTCACTGAAGATGACCCACTGTTATTCGGAGTCTCTCCATGACCGTCTGCCACTACCCACCAAGTATTCCAGTCAGAGGATTCCTTCTGGGTGCAACTATTTTTTTGATGAGCATATAAATAATGTAGGTCAACATTTCTCACCAGGCCATACGCCGTGCTCCTCTCATGCTCCTGTGTGATGTCGGCCACATACGCAAAGATCACCGAAAACGTAACCGCAAACACTCCGGACATGGAGATCACGGCAAAGTACCACCTGCAGAAACAGACAGACACGTTACAACACATACAGGTCTCCACTACACTACATTTCTACAGTTCCTGCAGATCTCAAGACTCTCTGAATGAGCAGTTTGTTAAACTTTAAACCCAGGTCACAGTAATTATGACCTGAATATGAAAATGCAGAAAGATTTTAACTAAACTAAAAGTACTTTCGATTTCAATTTTTACAGTACAATTCATACACATTAAAAGAATAGTGTTAAACTGCTAAGGGCAAATGTGAGAATAGCAGAGTGAAGAGTGTATGCATTTGAGCATGTGTCTCACCACGGGCTGATCTTCATGAGGGGAATCGGGGCACAGGTGAAGAAGACTGTGAGAAGAAGGAAAGACTTACGACCCCAAACATCAGAAAGAGCGCCAATCAGTGGAGCGCTAAGGAACGACAGCAGGCCCTGCAGAGAAATGCACAGCTTATTTCCGGAAACCAAACACTTAGAAATATCTGAACATGATACAGTTTTCTGAACTGGAGGTTCAGTCTGATCCATTCAGAGGTTTATCAACAGAACAGAAATACAAATTTAAGCTGAGCTTAAATATGTTTTTTCCTCTGCAGAGACAGCTCTGTCTTTTTAAAATGTGCACTCATATTGTTTATTTACTTAATGTTGAAGACAAAAATATAAACATTTTACAAACACCACATTTTATATATGTCACCTTTAAAACATATCATTTTTATCTCTTAAGTACATAAATAAGAATTGCATCTAAAATGTGCAGAAAAAGGATTTTTTAAGCGTGTTTGCTTTACAGTACACTGCTGACAACACACAGTTCAGGAAAGTCAGCCAGGACACAATCAATAAACAAACATCGGATTGTAATCACTGCATTGTTAAAGACGGATATATCGTGACTGGTGGCAAGTAAAAACAGATTTTGTAAGAACAAAAGAATGGCTGCAAACCAAAAGATTTGGATTTCATTTAGAACTAACAGCTTATCTAAAATTCAGCAATGTTGGCAAAGTCCTGACTGCAAATTTTACATTCATATGCCTGGCTCACAGTACAGGATTTTACTATCTTAACTTGGACATTTTCACTCAAAACCTCATGGGACATAAACAATAAACTAAAGATAGACCGATCAGTGCTTCTGAAGGAAATTCCGATCACAGAACATCTTTCGGCATGATCTCCGATACCGATCTTGGGCAGGGCTAAATGCCACATTAATGCCACACAGACGCCAGGCAAACTTGAAACAGCACCCATCAATTATGGCCATCTCTAAGCAGACACTGGGAATCTAAGCTGACTGTAAATAGACAAAAGGCACTTTACTTACCAAATAAACTCATTTTTAAAAGAGAAGTGTGTGTAAATAGTTTTATTTTTTATAATTATGTGTCTGATGCCAGTATCACAGAAACGGATATACCAACCTCAGTCTTGTCACTGCCCGCTTTCCAGAAACATTTAACTGCCTAAAATAGCCTATTTTTAGCCTAACACTCCAGTGATTGGTCTGGCTACTGACAAGAATCTCACAGCAGTCTGTGGGGTTTCTTGAGCTGGTACTTTCATGCATGCTCTAGATCTGGAGTTCCATCTAGCGGCTGGACAAGGAAACGCAGCTCCCTGTGACCAAACTGTTCAGTCATCCATACAGCAGCATTGCAGCGGGACCTGGCTCCAGAATCCAACTGGCCAAATCAGAGAAATATCAAGACGTAGTCTAGCGATCTTCACATCTCAACAATCAACAGAGGACACTGAAATATTGCTATGCAAGTCTATGATCAAAAAGCCAAGAGCATGGCTGACAGCAGGTGACAACAGAGCTTATAGGTACTGCAAAACAAGACTGAGGTGACATATGTACACTGTACAGTACATGTGTGTATACATATAAGTTTAAGATGTAGATATATGTGGCTAGATGTATATATACACTAATCACTTCAAATTTTAAAAATGGTATTTAAAACAAGTAATTTTAAAAGTGAATATAATTTAAATCCACCCTATATACAACCTGTATAGCCACTCAGCTCAGCTTTCATTGGTTGACAGCGTCTTTCAATTATGAGGTCAAAGTCCCGTTTCCCACCAGAGAATTAGTGACCACTCCACACTACAGGATACTAAACATGTTTCATATTTATGATATACAACCAGGAAGGCCCCCAGTGCCCTGGGAGAAGAATGGAGAACTAAATAAATGTAAAATAATTACATTATATACTTCACACATTAAAGGACCATCTGGGAAGATCAGCGTTTACGATCACCCTATATTCAGGAGACTTTTCGCGATTGTCGGGAAAAGCAAATTGTACCTTGACTCCATGAATGAGTCCGTTCATCAGGAATGTGTGCTGGGGGAACGTCTGATGCAGCACCTGAGAAACAAAGATTATAAAGACTGCCATCTCCATTACACTTACACACACACTTACACACTTACTTACACACACACACTTACTTACACACACACACTTACACACACACTTACACACACACACTTACACACACACTTACACACACACTTACACACACACTTACACACACACTTACACACACACTTACACACACACTTACACACACACTTACACACACACTTACACACACACATTTATATTCAGTACAATTTTACTTATATTTTATTCTACTTAACATACAATATCTACAGTGCATTACTTTTATTTAAAACAGAGCTTAATTAAGTTAAAAGTTAATTATTTTGATCCCTACAATGTTTGTAGAAGAGCAAAAAGAGACAGTCACTGAACGAGCTGAATGTTGACTTTGTTAACAGTGGTTTTATTTCATTTGTGGGTTTTTCCCCCCATTCCACTCTCTATTTAAATTCAAATATAAAATGTCACAAAGCAACTTTACAGGAGATATACCAATACAGTGAAAATGGCAGCAAGGAAAAACTCTATCACATTAATGCCAAGTTCAGACTACACAACATTTTTGTCCCTAACGATGTTCACTATGTCAGATTAAGCAGTTATCTTCATTTCGTGTCATATTCGGGGGGCTGGCAACACTACACGTTAGTCACCGATCAATCATCGTCCACGTCCACGTCCACGTTCGTAGGTCATCGCGGTGGAGGAGCAAAGAATTTGACGTTTATGGTTACAGAAGCCCTTCGAAGAGAAAGAAGCGACTGTGGGCTCGTTTCTTGGTGACCCAAAGAGGACATCACGGGCTGTGTGTAACTTGAGGTAAAGATGAAACTACTTTAAGTAGGTTTCAGTGTGTGTGAACAGAACAAAGGAATAAACAGAATAAAGGCAGGGGTTTTGTTGCCACAGCTCAAGAAAATTTTCTTCTGTTTCGCTGGTCCAGCAAACTGCAGGAGCACTGTCCTGCTTTCTTTTCACCAAGTTTACATCTGTATAAGGGGACTCCTCCTCCACTTTAAAATATTCTAAAAATGTTAGTTGCTTTTTAAAGAGTGTAAATATACGAGTATGCTATAATCATTACTTTAGTAAAATAAAAAATGACCATCATTCATCACAATTAATCCTGGAACAAAAGATTAACAAAAAAATCAGTTATCCTGACAGGCAACCTCCCTTCACCCCTAACAGTTAAATACACCATAAAAGAATCTGTTCTGATCAACAGTCCAATATTGTGTCTTATTGAGAATGGGCTCCAGGCTGAAATACTACTAATACCTGTAGAGTGAATAGATAAGGTTAAAGGGCTTTAGGCTGAATAGACAAAGTAATAAAATGTTTAGGATGAAGGGGAGAGGCTACACTTCTGAGGCTTAATGGGAGGGGTTAAACAGCTGCCAGTTGAATGGGTGGGGATACACTGCTGTAGACTGAACATGCAGAGCTAAACAGTTGTAGGCTGACAGCAGTTCTGCTTTTTTGAATTTCTATGAGTTTTTTTTTTTTTTTTACAGATACAGTTACAGTTCTGCACCACAAGAGTGTGTTGCATGTAGAAGCACTGAGCCTGCAGGAAAAGGGAAAGTGGAGAGCCCCTCAGAGTGAGCTTTAACCTTTCTGTACAGCAAGTTCAGGTAGTGCTGGGCGGTATGACAAAAATTGTACAGTACAGGCCAACAGTTTGGACACACCCTCTCATTCAATGAGTTTACATTGTAGATTCTCACTGAAGATATCAAAACTATGAATGAACACAGAGTTTTATGTACTTAACAAAAAAAAGGTGAAATAACTGAAAACATGTTTTATATTCTAGTTTCTTCAAAATAGCCACCCTTTGCTCTGATTACTGCTTTGCACACTTGGCTTTTTCTCAATGAGCTTCAAGAGGTGGTCACCTGAAATGGTTCTCCAACAGTCTTGAAGGAGTTCTCAGAGGTGTTTAGCACTTATTGGCCCCTTTGCCTTCACCATCTCGATTAGGTTCAGGTCCGGTGACTGTGGAGGCCAGGTCATCTGCTGCAGCACTCAATCACTCTTCTTCTTGGTCAAATAGCCCTTACACAGCCTGAAGGTGTGTTTGGGGTCGTTGTTCTGTTGAAAAATAACTGCCAACTAAACGCAACGGTAGCCATGCTCTTTCAGTGTGCCTTTAATTTTAAATAAATCCCCAACAGTGTCACCAGCTAAACACCCCCACCCACACCATCACAGCTCCTCCTCCATGCTTCACAGTGGGAACCAGGCATGTGGAATGACAAAGACACGGCGGTTGGAACCAAAGATCTCAAATTTAGACTCATCAGACCAAAGCACAGATTTCCACTGGTCTAATGTCCATTTCTTGTGTTTCTTGGCCCAAAGAAATCTCTTCTGCTTGTTGCCTCTCCTTAGCAGTGGTTTCCTAGCAGCTATTTGATCATGAAGGCCTGATTTGCACCGGAGTCTTCTCTTAACAGTTGTTCTAGAGACAGGTCTGCTGCTAGAACTCTGTGTGGCATTTGACTCGGTCTCTGATCTGAGCTGCTGTTAACCTGCGATTTCTGAGGCTGATGACTCGGATGAACTTGTCCTGAGGAGCAGGGGTGACTCTTGGTCTTCCTTTCCTGGGTCGGTCCTTTCCTGACCTTCATTTCTTAAAGTAATGATGGCCACTCGGTTTTCTTTAGTTAGCTGATTGGTTCTTGCCAAAATATGAATTTTAACAGTTGTCCAATAGGGTTGTCGGCTGTGTAGTAACCTGACTTCTGCACAACACAACTCATGCTCCCAACCCCATTGATAAAGCAAGAAATTCCACTAATTAACCCTGATAAGGCCCACCGGAAAACCATTTCAGGTGACCACCTCTTGAAGCTCATTGAGATAATGCCATGAGTGTGCAAAGCAGTAATCAGAGCAAAGGGTGGGCATTTTGAAGAAACCGCTGCTCTCATGCCAGGTCTCGCTGGATCTGTCAGACAGCGACATCTATCGGTTAGGAACTAAGTGTAGTGCAGAGTTTATGCAGCAGGGCAAGTGAGCAGTGACTGTGCCATTACACACTCGCGCACACACACACACACGCACGCATGCGCGCACACACAAAGCGGAGAGTATGTGTGTGGAGATGTGTGTTAGCTAGCGAACGTATTTGAGGATAATTGGACTTTCTCAAAACTAAACAGCTTTAGAGAACAATTGAGGAAGTTTTAAAGCCGCATTCCACGGCTCCGTTGTGGGAGTATTTTGACTTTAAGCCAAATGAATGAGAAGAACCATCAGCGCGAATCAGCCGGTATGTTTAACTTTGTTTCACAACAGTGGCAACAAAAGCTGGCAATACTACTAACCTGAGATCTTACCATTCAGCCCAATTCATCCAGCTGAATACTGAATAGAAAAATTGTTCCCCCTGTTGTTGTTGATCCTGCCTCAAGTCCCACACAGTAAACATGCTGGTGTTTCTTGCTCAGAATTTGTCTGACAGTTACATTAAAAAATACATTTATAGCAAGAGCTCAGAATGCTGAGCTATCTGCGTGTCTTCGATCATATGAACTAAGCTTATGTGTGTTTTACAGTATATATAGGTCCTCCTCAAAAAATTAGTATATTGTGATAAAGTTCTTTCTTTTCCATAATGAAATGATAAAAATGTAACTTTCATATATTTTAGATTCATTGCACACCAACTGAAATATTTCAGGTCTTTTATTGTTTTAATACTGATGATTTTGGCATACAGCTCATGAAAACCCAAAATTCCTATCTCACAAAATTAGCATATCATGAAATGGTTCTCTAAACGAGCTATTGACCTAATCATCTGAATCAACGAATTAACTCTAAACACCTGCAAAAGATTCCTGAGGCTTTTAAAAACTCCCAGCCTGGTTCATTACTCAAAACCGCAATCATGTGTAAGACTGCCAACCTGACTGCTGTCCAGGAGGCCATCATTGATACCCTCAAGCAAGAGGGTAAGACACAGAAATAAATTTCTGAACGAATAGGCTGTTCTCAGAGTCCTGTATCAAGGCACCTCAGTGGGAAGTCTGTGGAAAGGAAAAAGTGCGGCAGAAAACGCTGCACAACGAGAAGAGGTGACCGGACCCTGAGGAAGATTGTGGAGAAGGGCCGATTCCAGACCTTGGGGGACCTGCGGAAGCAGTGGACTGAGTCTGGAGTAGAAACATCCAGAGCCACCGTGCACAGACGTGTGCAGGAAATGGGCTACAGGTGCCACATTCCCCAGATCAAGACACTTCTGAACCAGAAACAGCGGCAGAAGCTCCTGACCTGAGCTACAGAGAAGCAGCACTGGACTGTTGCTCAATTTTTGCATGTCATTCGGAAATTAAGGTGCCAGAGTCTGGAGGAAGACTGGGGAGAAGGAAATGCCGAAATGCCTGAAGTCCAGTGTCAAGTACCCACAGTCAGCCATGTCAGCTGCTGGTGTTGGTCCACTGTGTTTTATCAAGGGCAGGGTCAATGCAGCTAGCTATCAGGAGATTTTGGAGCACTTTATGCTTCCATCTGCTGAAAAGCTTTATGGAGATGAAGATTTCATTTTTCAGGATGACCTGGCACCTGCTCACAGTGCCAAAACCACTGGTAAATGGTTTACTGACCATGGTACTGTGCTCAATTGGCCTGCCAACACTCCTGACCTGAACCCCATAGAGAATCTGTGGGATATTGTAAAGAGAAAGTTGAGAGACGCAAGACCCAACACTCTGGATGAGCTTAAGGTCGCTATCGAAGCATCCTGGGCCTCCATAACACCTCAGCAGGGCCACAGGCTGATTGCCTCCATGCCACGCCGCATTGAAACAGTCATTTCTGCAAAAGGATTCCCGACCAAGTATTGAGTGCATAACTGAACATAATTATTTGAAGGTTGACTTTTTTTGTATTAAAAACACTTTTCTTTTATTGGTCGGATGAAATATGCTAATTAAAAAAAAAAAAAAAAATTGTTTTTGGCCAAATTCATCAATATTAAAACAATAAAAGGCTTGAACTACTTCAGTTGTGTGTAATGAATCCAAAATATATGAAAGTCTAATGTTTATCAGTACATTAGAGAAAATAATGAACTTTCACAATATGCTAATTTCTTTAGAAGGACCTGTACATATATGATCAGAAAAAGGAATCTGCAAGTGCCAATGTGTTGAGAGTTTTTAAAAAATAATTAATGTAAATGTTACTTAAATCTATTTGTTGTTACTTTATTTTCTGAATAAGGGTCTGTTTAATATTTAGTGCAGTTTTTCAGAACTTTGTTTTAGTTATTTACGATATTAAAATATTTTTATATTTGGAGCCCAATGTCTGCTCTTAATAATATAAAGTTAGTTTAACTGTAAAATGGTGTAACAGTATTATGCTAGTATATTATTAGTGTGGCACAGTGTCTTAACCCTTGTGTGGTGTTCATATTTTTGTTACTCGTTTACTTTGTTACTTGTATTTAATTCAGCAAAATTAAGCAATTCTACATTAAAATGCTTTACACATGTTTGCTTTACCTAAATTGCAAGCAATATAAACAGCTTACATGGTTAATATTTGCCCTTTACCTTTCTTATGTTACATTTCTTTCAAAAAGTGCTACTCTTTTTTATTAGTTTTTTAATAAAATGTAAAAGAAAATGAATTTAACTCAAGATATGAGTAGAAAATTTGTTTAAATTCAAATTTACAAATGAAGCAATGTTTATTAGCCCTTGGCCAAACATACTGTGTGTAATATAAATGTGTGTGTGGGGGGCGGGGTATACAGTGTGTGTTTATCGAAAATGTGTTTTGATATATGTTTTTCACAAAAAATGAGCCAATGCCAAAGAAAAAAATATTTTTTTTGTATCATTTGATGAAAAATGAAAACGGGTCCCACAGACCCAAACACCACACAAGGGTTAAAGCACCTTTGGGGGCCCAGAAGCAGGAAAAAGCATTTTCTATAGTGGCGCTTTAAATGACAATATTATCGTTTATCGCAATAATTTCTGGGACAATATATCATCCTGAAAACTTTGTTATCGTGACAGGCCTAGTCTTCAGTGAGAATCTACAATGTAAATAGTCATGAAAATAAAGAAAACGCATTGAATGAGAAGGTGTGTCCAAACTTTTGGCCTGTACTGTATATCACAGTATTTTTCAGGATTCTAATGGTTACACGGTATAGCACGGTATTTTTATTATTATTAATTATATATTTTTCATGACTGGGCTTTTATATTGGTCTGTGACTTACTGTACTGTTAGGAGTACATATAATATAAAACACTAAGGCTTTAAATTAAGGCTCTAAATACTATTGGGTTTAGTCCCACAAAATTACACAATATAGGAATCACACTTTATTAGCTTAAAAACAGCTGAATTATTTAAACAATATACCTTAAAAAGAAGAGAAACGCCAACAACAGGGCTTCTTTTACAAAACTATTGAAATAAATATTTCAAGCCATTACAGTATTAAAATTAGCCACAATTCTCTTCTTTCTCCAGTTAACAAATTCAGTTTAGTGTGCATTAAAATTATCCTTCAATCTACAGTGTTAATACAGTGTTTAAACAGGACTATAGTTACTGCTCACCTCATATCATCGAGTTTTAGGGAATTCACTTGCTAAATAACTGATACTGTACTCAGGACCGCATGTGGGATCAAGTGCTGTTCTCAGGCAACATGCACGTATTCAGCAGGAGTGCGCTGTGCAGTGTGCATATTGGCGGCTCTGCGTTGCTCTACAGTTTAAACTGCGAAGGTGGGAATGTGTGGGGGGGTGGACACGAGCTCCAGCGGACTGCGTCTGTCTGCGGTGCGTAGTTATCTTTCCAGAGAGGTGCGCATAACTAGGGCACAGGGCAGGGTGTAGGGTGCTCGACGCAGGAGTATAAATTGGCTACACAGAGCTGAGCTTCCAGTGCTTTAGCTTGCTATGCTAACTGGCTAGTGTTATTTACTGAGCTGTCCCAGCTTGCATGTTTGCCTGAGCTGTTCTACACGGTGTGCTTCTACACAGTGCTCCGCAGCACCTCTAGCGGTATGGTGGTATGTGAAAAACGTATACCGGTTCTAAACTGACGTATAACGCCCAGCACCAAGTTCAGGATATCAGTAAGGGTCTAAACAGAACTGCTCCGGCTGCAGTTCTACACTGTGACTTTTATATCCACGTTGAGCACAGAACATTATAAGCAACTAGCAGGATATTTGAGGTCATGTTTTTTTAAGTAAACTATATGGTTTTTAATTCAATAGAGCAAAAATCTTAATGCTAAAACAAATCATAACTGTTTATATTGCAGTGAGCACATTTACAGTTTAGCAGTAATTCAGATAATACATTACCATGCACTTGTGTAACCAAATAGCAAATCTTTGAGGTTTCATTAGCCTGCAAATCATTCAATTTCCATTTTGCAACCAGTTAATAATCTGATTTTTAGGGCTGACGGCAAATAATCGATTAATCGTTGGTCGACCAAAAAAATAACTAGTCGACCAAATTCCATTGGTCGATTGGTCGCAGGAAAAAAAGCTGCTCTTGTCAAAGCACTTCTGGGACTTTTAATTTCAACGGCGTGACAAAGGAAGACGTGACACGAATTTGCCGTTGGTGATTTGTTTGACAAGGACAGAAGGCATTCTGGCCATGTCTGGAAGGAGCTCTAAAATATGGGATCACTACATAACTGACAAAATAGCTGACGCTGGACATGCGACCTGTGAATATCGTCAGTGGTGAGGGATTAAAAAATCTAATTTAATGCCTCGAGCCCGGATACAGCCTGCCAGGACGTGAAACAGTGATGCTTGCTTTTAAGAGCAAATACAGCACAACAAAACAAACACTTCAGGACGAGATCGAAAACTGTAAAGCACTCAGCTCCACAACGGATATATGGATATCTAACCAGATGGAAAGTTACATGACTGTCACCGCGCATTTTATTTCTGATAACTGGTGACTGCATTCATTCGTGCTGGAAACTAAAGAGTTGGGAGTGAGCCACACAGCTGCTAACATAGCAGAGCGACTCAGCGAAGTAATGGCAGTTTAGAATCCCCGCTGAAAAAAGGGTCGCTCTCGTACACGGCAATGCCGCGAACATGGTGCTGTGCGCCGATCAGTTATCTCGTAACCCGTCCTGGGGTAAATTCGTTGCAGGGCACACATTAGATTGTTGTTTTTGTCCATTCTTTTGTTTTGTTTATATATAATTTTTTCCTTTCAATTTGGTTTGTTTAATTTAATCCCCAAACGCGTGTTTGTTTTTCCGTTTTTTTCAGTATTACAAGTCTTAGTCATTTTCTTTGGTTGTGTGGTGAATTTCGTTTTTTTTTTTTTTTATTCGTTAGATTATATTTTTGTCAACATTTTGGGTTTATTTTCGTTTGTTATTTTTCTAATAATAATAGTAAATACATAATTGATTTTCTTTTGTTATTTTTTTACGGGGCGAATAACAAAATGTAATGCAATAGTTACTTTTACTGCTAATAGTTATAGTGGAGTAACTCCGTTAGTAAGTTAGTTACTTTTTTGGAGGAGTAACTAGTAACTATAACAAATCACTTTTTTAAAGTAAGGTGCCCAACACTGGTGGTAAATTAGCATAGACGCGGCAACCCGGCATTAAAGATAAAACTTCACAGATGTGTATCCCGGTCAAAATATATATTTTTTATTTTTTTGTGGGGGGATAGTGTTGGGGGTCGATTAGTCGATTAGTTGGAGTAAATGACGGCCACTGGTCGACCAACAAAATCCTTGGTCGTGGACAGCCTTACTGATTTTATAGGCAAATATGGATATTTTAAATAGGTTTAAGTTTTTTAATAATTTCTAAAAGCATGTTACACTACCCTTCTTACAAATGTATCTATACAGATAAACTGCAAAGTTTTCTGTTTGTTTTCCTTTGTTGGAATGCACATCTGTCGCATCTAGCGAAATGTACATGAATGTGTAGACTAAGAAAACCAAAAGAAATCATAGGAACCGCAAACATGTGCCAAGAAATCTGATTACTGGATCACATGTTTAGTGCTTATTCTGAGCTGATCTTAGAAATTGGAGTATGCTGTTTACATGATTACTTAAACAACCAGATAAATGCAGAAATACCCTTATGATCATATTAGGTGCATGTAAACACAGTAAATACAGTGCTTAACAATGCAGTGAATATAGTATTCACTAATCACTAATAAAAGGCTCAAAGAGACACACACCAACAAACCAAGAAAAAAAGCATCAAATCCAACAAATGTTTTTTTTTTTTTTTTTTTTTTTTTAGGATAGTGGAAAATCTTTTGTAGATGGTTCTTTATATAACCTATAGGGTTAGCTTCCTGTACAGAAATTAAGCCTACTGCTAGACTACATTTTCCCTACTAAATAGAAAATTTCCATTCAAAATGCTTGTTAAGTCCAAGACTAGGCTAATTACTGTCTGGGACACTGCCCCACAGAGCTCCTTTTGCTGGTGTGTACAGGATACCTCTGCATATTTCGGCCATTAAGACCTGCCTTTAAGGTTTACGTTTAGGACCTTACTTTTAGGACCTTTAAGGTATACTTTTAGGACCTTTAAGGTATACTTTTAGGTGTACACTCTGCCACTTCCTTCTGGTCTTACCGTGAGCATAGGAGTCGTAAGCAGCCCCCAGGCAAAGAACTCAAGGAAGATGACCACGACTGCATGGTAAACACTGGGCTCTCCGATTCCCTGTGGCTGATCGAAAACAAACACATGCACAAAATGATAATTCATTACAGAAACTATATAATTCATAATTAAAAAACAGTCATATAACCATATTACACACAGTGAATACCTCTATAGTTACTAAATAATTCATAGTAGTTACTGATTAAAAAAAAATCAAAGCAGACATTAAATACATCATAAATATTGACAAATTTATAGTGGATTAGGCCTGTCACAATAACAACATTTTCAGGACGATATATTGTCCCAGAAACAATTGAGATAAACAAAAATATTGTCATTTTAAAGCGCCACTATAGAAAATGCTTTTTCCTGCTTCTGGGCTCCCAAAGGAGCTATAGGACAATAACTTTGTATTATTAAGAACAAACACTGGGCTTCTAATATAAAAATATTTTAATATGCTAAATAAATGAAACAAATAAAGTACAACCACACTGGGACTCTGTACTGAGAAAACTGCACTAAATATTAAACAGACCTTTATAAAAAAATAATCTATGTTAAAGTGCAAAAGGATGACATTTAGTAACAAGTAATATTTACTTGTTTACTTATTTACTTGTAGTGCACAAGCTCTGCGTTCGTCGAGAGCCAGTGAGAGAGCAGCACAGCTGCTTCGGGTTATTCTTATGTAAATAAACTCATGCGGAAACTCAATGGCGGTTATCGACGTCAGCAAAAAAAAACGTATCGGTTAAAAAACGTATCGTACGCTAATTATCGTGACAGTCCTATAGTGGATAAAGAATACATTCATAAAAAGACCCCAATTAATTCAGATTTGCTTTCCTCTCTCTTGCAGGCAGTGAGGGCACTGTGTAGACTTTGTTCTTCTGAGGGTGCACTTTATAGATGACCTGACATGGACTACACTTCCTGTTCCTGCAATGGATCAGTAGAGCAAACATCACAATACTGTTCCTCACAACTTTCTACAGAGGCACTGAAGCTGTTTATTTATCTGGTATAGCGGCTGAGAGTCCCTCCAGAGAGAACATCCTTAGAACCTCACTTCTGTCCATACAAGATCTGTACCATTCCCGCTGCCCTCTGATCTATGGCAAATACTACAGCTGCATACAATACAAGACAAGACATTCAGATTCAACAAGAGCTTTCTTCCACAGGCCATCAAGCTACTCAACCCTCACAGACACCACACATAAAACATGTTGGCCTTTAAAGACTTTAAGAACAAACAGACTGCCTAAAAACACAAACAATTAAACAAGTTTATATTCTTCTGCACAGGTCATTAGTCTACACCAGGGGTTTTGAGCCTTTCTGATCATGAGCATCCTTCACTGTCTATTTTAAATGTACTCCATACCAGTAATCTTGTATCCCCACTGTCTAATAAATGTCTACTTGTGTCTAATTGTTTTGTGTTATATTTGAGCCTGGAGAAACACAATCTAATGTCTAGTCTAAATGCCGCATTTCTTAAAACAGACCATAAATATTTCACAATAGATAATAAACAAATTCACATCACACCACCATACCGCTAGAGCCAGTGTGGAGCTCTGTGTAGAACAGCACCACTAATAAAGCATACTGGCACAACTTGCTTGCTAATTATAGCCAGTTAGCATAACAAGCCAACAGACTAGAGTAACTGTAGCTCAGCTCTGTGGAGTCAAACGCTTGCACTTGCTCTGTCTTACCTGGAGAGAAATGTGAACAGCACTTTAACTAAGGAGCTCTTGCTGCTGTTTCTCATGCATGTTTTTATCCAGGTAAAATAGAAAAACAACATAATATAATAATTTTTAGAGACGAATGGAATTGTGGAATCAATCCACAGCTCGTAAAAAAGTTCCTTTTGTCCCCAAATGAGCCCAAAAACTGTCCTTGGTGTGGAATCATTTGTTCAGCACAAGCGATAAAACTTCAAGTGCAGTAACGTTAGACATGTTTAAATATACTAATACTGTAGCTTGAAGGATAATTTTAATGCACAAAAGGGAATTATGGCTGATTTCCATACTGTATTGCCTTGGCTTCAAGAATAACATGTTGTAAATTGATATTAAATTTGTGTCTAACTTGCACAATAGAACTTTTAAGAAAGATCTCTTTTAAATACTTAAACATATTTTAGGTCCATTCATAGTGTTTATGAAAAGCAAGCCATGTTAAAAGTTTGCATTCTTGAGCTGCTTTTCTGCTAATGCAGAATATACGATTGTCATATACTTTGTAATAGGGCTGTGACGAGATCTCGTGGCATGGATCTTGCGAGATTAAAACGTGACGATATTTCTCGTCAAGCTTAAACCCGTCTCGCGGGGGAAAAAACAGTAGGTGAGCTCCGTGGTACAGCTAAAAAGCTCCGCGGTACAGCTAAAAAAACTCCGCGGTACAGCTAAAAAGCTCCGCGGCACAGCTAAAAAGCTCCGCGGCACAGCTAAAAAGCTCCGCGGCACAGCTAAAAAGCTCCGCGGCACAGCTAAAAAGCTCCGCGGCACAGCTAAAAAGCTCCGCGGCACAGCTAAAAAGCTCCGCGGTACAGCTAAAAAGCTCCGCGGTACAGCTAAAAAAACTCCGCGGTACAGCTAAAAAGCTCCGCGGCACAGCTAAAAAGCTCCGCGGCACAGCTAAAAAGCTCCGCGGCACAGCTAAAAAGCTCCGCGGTACAGCTAAAAAGCTCCGCGGCACAGCTAAAAAGCTTCGTCATCATTTGTTTGGGGCCTAGGAAGCAAACAGGATGGATTCCAGTACTGTCATGAGCCTGAATGTGTAGTCTGCGATGTCACAGCAGCTGTACTTAAGCGAGAAGCATTGGGTTCTGTGATCACAGAACTTCACATGCAGCACTGATACCATGACAACAATACTACCTTCATCTAAGAGTGGTCCCATTGTTTTCCAATGTATTCACTAGAAGGTGCATCTACAAACTTCCGGACACACTGTGTAACAATTCTACAGGTGCTGGTCAACGAATTAGAATAATTTGAAATAGTGCAATCATGAAATTCTTTGAATGCATTTTTTGTGCAGAAAGCAAAATCAGGTGTTCACCGCACCTGTCCTACTCGTTAGACTAATCACAGAACTCGTTACCTGGAAAAATTAGCTCAGCTGAGCTTTCCAAAAGGCCCATTTAGGCCATTTAACTGTGACACTGTTGTTTTATTGAATTAGAATAATGGAGAAACCGTTTCATTGAATTAGAATAATTTTTATTATAATTACAATCATCACTTTCTCAGTATTTTGTGGCTGCCCCCTTGGCTTGTATGACTGCCTGAAGTCTCCGCGGCATCGATTTGACCAGCTTGTCGCAAGTTTCCGCACTCACAGCTTCCCAGGCAGTGGCGATGTTCTGCTTCAGTTGGTCCAGCGTAGTAGGCTTTCTGTCGCGAATTTTCCGCTTGACGATGGCCCAAAGGTTTTCAATGACATTGAGGTCAGGCGAGTTGGCCGGCCATGTCGACTTTGCCGCATGAGCCGGTGCAAGATCCTGTTGAAATATGAAGTCTTCTTCGCCGAACTGTTCCTCAACAGTCGGAATCAGGAACGTTTCCAGAACATCTTGATATACGGCAGCATTGACAGTCTTCTTGAGGAAGCAGAGTTTCCCTACACCTTGAGCGGAGATGCATCCCCAGACCATAACGCTCTGGGGAAACTTGACAGATCTTTTCACGCACTCGTGGTTGTAGGTTTCGCCACCACGACGCCAGACACGAGGACCTTGGTCACCGAAGGAGATGCAGAAGCGTGATTCGTCACTGAAGACCACTTTCTGCCAGTCTTCAGCAGTCCACTCGCCGTGTTCTTTGGCCCACTTCAGCCGTTTCTCCATTTGTTTCTTGTTCAGCATCGGTTTTACTGCTGGAACGCGAGATTTGAAGCCGAGTTCGAGCAGACGACGGTAAGTGGTTGATCTGGAGAAGTCAGCGCCGGTCTGCTTGTTCCACAAGTCGGTGAGCTCGGAAGTGGACTTGAACCGGTTGCTGACTGCGATCTTTCTCAGCTGCTTGTTGTCGCGAGCAGAAGTTTTTCGGACGCCGGAACAGTTGGTGCGCTTGCTGCAGTTTTTCTTGAGAGCTTTGCAGATGGAAGACTGGCTGATGCCGAGCTGCTCAGCTATTTTAGTTCGGGTCAAGCCTTGTTGGCGAAGGGCTTGAATTTGAGCCACTATTCCAGTTGAGAGGTCGTGCTGCTTACCCATGATTGATTTTACAACTTAGAAATTCTACTCAACCCTGACTTTATACTGCACAGTGAACACTCTTCACAGAAAACAAAAATTCGAGCATTTATTCTAATTCAATGAAACGGTTTCTCCATTATTCTAATTCAATAAAACAACAGTGTCACAGTTAAATGGCCTAAATGGGCCTTTTGGAAAGCTCAGCTGAGCAAATTTTTTTCCAGGTAACGAGTTCTGTGATTAGTCTAACGAGTAGGACAGGTGCGGTGAACACCTGATTTGCTTTCTGCACAAAAAATGCATTCAAAGGATTTCATGATTATTCTAATTCGTTGACCAGCACCTGTACAGGAACCACTCTGTTCCCACACAACCTGGGTCATGTGACATGTTAAGCAATGACCAAAAAATGTCAATGAACTCTTTGACTTTGATCTTTGAATTAATCATCTACTAAACCCCCTGTCTGACAAACACCTCAAGTCTAACAAAACCCAAAATATGGCAAAAAGTATGTGAACAACTGCTTGTCCACTGCTCATTCTCCTGAAATCAAGAATATATTAGTTAGTTACTTGGAAAGCCTTTACACTAGATGTGAGAACATTACTGGAACATTTTATTGCATTCTGCCTCACAAGAGTGAGAGCAACAGTGAGGACAGGTACTGATGTAGGACAAATAATTCTACCACTCCAATTCATCACAGAGGTATTAGATAGAGCTCTATCAAACACTTCAGAGAACCCCACAGCCCAGGGCTCTGTAGTTTATATTCATGAGACAATGTTACTTCATGATCTCATGACTTTTTGTTTATTTCTAGTAAACTGCTTAAACATTATATAAAAAGTGTGTTGCTGCTGTTTTCTTGGCCATGCTGGAAAGGAGGCTCTTAAACTGTCCAAAAGGGAAAACATGAATTTACATGCCTATTATTATTTTATTATTTGAAGGATCACCAACCTCATTCAAATTGATCATTTTTTTTCCAGAATGGCTTCATTTGGACTAGTCCATTCAGACTAGTCACATGGAACCTGTGGCAGGGTATCTAGTCTATCACAGGCTATAAACCACATCCACAGACCTGTGACAGCGACACATCTCTGCTGAACGACCTGAATGGGTTCGTCGCAAGGTTCGAGGCACTCAACTACACACCCGCCCAGAAATCCATCCTTCCTCCTGGTGACCAGGTGCTGACGCTGTCCCCAAACAGTGTGAGGAGAGCATTCAGCAGGATCAATGCTCGGAAAGCTCCTGGGCCTGACAACATTCCTGGTCGTGTGCTGAGAGACTGTGCCTGGGAACTCGCAGAGGTTTATACTGACATCTATAACACCTTTCTGAGTCAGGCGGTGGTTCCCACATGCTTCAAAGCCACCACCATCATCTTGTCCCAAAGAAGGCATCGCCATCCTGTTTCAATGACTATCATCCAGTTGCACTCACCCCCATCCTCATGAAGTGCCTAGTGCATCCTAGTCATGCATCACATCAAGCCTTCAATCCCCCCTCCCTGGACCCCTACCAGTTTGCATATCGGTCAAAACGTTCGACCGATGATGCCATCTCCACTGTTCTCCACTGAGCCCTCACCAGTGTTGGGCATGTTACTTTGAAAAAGTAATTAGTTATAGTTACTCGTTACTTCTCCAAAAAAGTAACTGAGTTACTAACGCAGTTACTCCACTATAAAAGTAACTAGTTACTAGTAAAAGTAACTATCGCGTTACTTTTATTATTCGCCCGTCAAAAATAAAAGGAAATTAATTATGTATTTACTATTATTAGAAAAATACCAAACGATAATAAACCCAAAATGTTGACAAAAATATAATCTAACGAATTACAAAAAATAAAAACGAAATTCTTCACAGAACCAAAGAAAATTACTAAAACATATAATACTGAAAAAAACTGAAAAAACGGAAAAACGCGTCTGGGGATGGAGTTAAACAAACCAAGCCACACTCAAAGGAAATATGTATATATAAACAAAACAAAATAATGGACAAAAACAACAATCTAATTACCGTTAAAAATGGTATTAATATAACAGCTTCACCAAAAGAGAATAGAGAATAGAGAATAGAGCCCAAAAAATCCGACCCGACCCAGCCGGAGCCCATGCACGTTCTGCCCAAGCCCGAACCATGAACTGTCATTATGAGCCTGAGCCAACCCAAACCTAAACTGTCTGTTTTCGGGCTGATTGAATGAGTGAAATATAATCAGAATTATGTTAATTAACACTGAAACATAGCATAGAACTATTATTTAATTAAAATGATTTTTAAGAACAGCTACACACAGTGCTGCAAGTCAAACGCGGAGGCGTTCACGTGCGCCCAGAGCTACGTGATTACATTTTTCATTTTATTATAGTTTGATTCAGTAAGTTTTAATTTGTTTTTAGGGTGGGCTTGCTAGTTTTTATTAGTTTTCACACATCTCATCAGAGAGATCAATCTAATAAACGTGAGAGAGAAAGAGAGAGAGAGAAAGAGAGAGAGAGAGAGAGATTTGCTTGTTCTGGAATGAGCTACTCACAGGTAAATGTTCTCACATACTGAATCTCCTGTTTCTCTTTCATCTGCCTTGCACTCATATTGTAATCCCATACATAGTTCTGCAGTTTTTCAGTGTTTTCTGTCGTATTTTGCGGCTACACCGCCCGCTGTACAACTCCGCTGTACAACAGCTCTTATAAATAAATTAAACACGAAAATTCAGTAATTTTAGTTCGTTTTAGTTAGTTTTATAAACACAAAATACAGTTCGAGATAGTTATGTTTTTTCCTTTTAATTACCGTTTTTATTAGTTTCAGTCAACACAAATGTTTTTTCACTTTCAGTTTTCGCTATTTCGTTCGCTTTAGTGAACAATAATAATTGGTTATTTAGCAACATTGTGATTATCACACCAGAGCTTTATATAAAATAAAAATAGGAGCCCGATTTTGGGACGGTCTTTGGGTCAGGTCGGGTTCGGGCAGAGAATCTAAGCTCTAAAAGAGAAAGGAGCAGCACCACAAAAACCGGAGCAGCTAAAAAGAGCTTAACTTCCTTAAATCGGAACTTGGCCTGTCCAGGGCAATCACTGAATTGATTAGAGCAGCAAATCGTCACAATTGTGCCTCACTTCACCACGCCAACACACAGGCACAGCGGCCAGAAGCTCAAGTTCACCGGAAAGAAGAGGGGTTAACCAGGGCAAACCAAAGTTACAACAACAAAAAAAGTTCATAGAGGCTAAAGTAACGTGCAGTAACGGGGTGTCGGAAATGGTAACGGCGTTATAGTTACAGTCAGAGTAATTAGTTAGATAACTCGCTACTGAAAAAAGTAACGGCGTTAGTAACGCCGTTAGTTTTAACGCCGTTACTCCCAACACTGGCCCTCACACACCTGGACAAGAAGAACACCTACGTCAGAATGCTGTTTGTTGACTTCAGCTCAGCATTCAACACAATCATCCCCCAACAGCTCATACACAAACTGGACAGTCTGGGGCTGAGCACATCACTGTGCAACTGGCTGTTAGACTTCCTGACTGGAAGACCACAGGCAGTGCGGGTTGGCAGCAGCACATCCAGCATCACCACACTGAACACAGGGGCTCCCCAAGGATGTGTGCTGAGCCCCCTTCTGTTCACTCTGCTGACCCATGATTGCACACCAGCACACACCTCCAACCTCTTCGTCAAGTTTGCGGATGACACGACGGTGGTGGGTCTCATCAGCAACAACGATGAGTCACACTACAGGAGCGAGGTGAGCCGCCAGGCCTCCTGGTGCAAATACAACAATCTCTCTCTGAACACAGAGAAGACCAAGGAGATTGTTGTGGACTTCAGGAGAACTCACACACAGCACACTCCTCTGTTCATCAACGGAACTGCTGTGGAGAGGGTGAGCAGCACCAAGTTCCTGGGTGTGCACGTCACAGAGGACCTCTCCTGGAGCACCAACTCAGCATCACTGGCCAGGAAGGCAAATCAGCGTCTCTACTTTCTCCGCAAGCTGAGAAGAGCTGGAGCCCCCACCCCCATCATGACCACCTTCTACAGAGGGGCCATCGAGAGCATCCTGACCAGCTGTTTCACCGTGTGGTACGGGGCCTGCACAGCATCCTGCCGCAGGACCCTCCAGCGCATCGTGAGAGCAGCTGAGAAGATTGTTGGCACCTCTCTCCCCTCCCTTCAGGAAAGCCCTCCGTCTGGCAGGAGATCCCTCTCACCCACTACACAGCTTCTTCAGCCTGCTGCCATCAGGGAGGAGACTGCGGAGTCTCGGGGCAAGGACCAGCAGACTGCGAGACAGCCCCATCCATCAGGCTGTGAGGATGCTGAACTCTCTTCCTGCTCTACCCCCCATCCCAATCCTGCCCCCAGCACACACTCACTCAGCATCCTGACCCCCCACCCCCCACCAATACAGTACTGAAACTCTGCACTACAATGCACAAAGTACTGGACCCTTTCCAACGGACTCGCACTAAACACCCAATACCTGCACTACTGATATACTTCCACTGTCAATACTCACTTTAATTCCCCAAAAACTGTGAACTTTAAGAACTTTACGCACTCATTCACTTTACCAGCCTTAAGCTATATACCATATTTGCACTACTGTTATATACTATTTATACTGTAATCCCATCTCAATCACCATCAATATTGCACTATTGTCTTCCGCCTTTGTATGTTTATTGTGTCTTGTTGTATTGTACATATAGTGTCTCCCACTCTTTTATATTATATATCTATTTCTTTTTTTTTTTACTTATATTTATATATCTATTTCTCCCCCACACTACTGCACCTTGTTTCTGTCTCATGTATGTCTATTTGTGTCCCTGCTGTATTGTACCCATAGTGTCTGCCATTCTCTTTTATTATATCTATTATCTGTGCCTGCTGTAAAATTGGGAAGGAGAGTAACGTAATTTCAATTCTCTGTATCTCTGTATCTCTCCTGTACATATGCAGTATTGACAATAAAACTACTTGACTTAACTTGACTTGAATACATGTAAACGTGGCTAAACATGAGCTAATATATTAGTGACTTTCTCATTGTGGCTTTCTAATCTAAAACATGATCTCCTAATTCAAAGGTATTTGGTCTTTAACAATATTTTTGAAAAATATTTGACACAATTATACAGTATGTCTTCCTGCCTGTAAGTGTTTTATTTTATTTGTTTATCATTTAAACAAATAGTTTATCTATGATACATTGTTCCTGATTTGCTTGTTTTTTTCAAATCTTACTTTGACCTGCTTACTTTATGTACTTTACAGTATCTTTATTTTAGATGATTTATTTGTTATTTATAACACATTTTATTTAACTTTTTCCATTTAAACATTTCTGTTTAATTAGTTTATTTATTTTAGTAAGTTATTTTCTTTTTACTAACTACATTTTATATGGTTAGTATTATTAGATAATTTGTTTATTTTCTAGTTTTCTTTTCAATGGTTTTGATTTGTGTTTACCTCAGTATATTTACGCTGACGTTGATTTAATTGGAGTTCTCCTTTGATTCCTGCTTAACGTCCTGCAACTTTTCTTATTTATGCACATTTGTCTGCATAATGTCATTATATTTATAATGACTTCCATCCAGGCAAACCAGCTGCCGTTCCACTATCAAGTGTTTGGGTTTAAGACTAATCAGAAGGTTCTAGATGCGTATATGTGCAGTCTCCAACAAAGTATGCTGAAAGGAGGCCATACCAAACTAATATGTCTTCATTCCTTTACTTATTCCAACTTCTATTATCCAGGGCAATATTTCTGTACAGCTGAAATAATAAATCATTCTACCATGCAAGTCAAACAAACCATCTGCTGAGCCACTATTAAGCAATCCTTATATGGTCACATATTTGGATTTAAAGACTAAACAGAAAGCTTTAGGTGTTTTGTGTAGTGGAAATCAGATTTTTGACAGGAGGCCACATGAGAGCAATTTCACCTTATCCTATAATGCAATTCTTATCCCAATCTGACCTGGACCTCTTCAATTCAGATATTAGACATAATTGGTCAGTCTGTCTAATTATTAAGCCACAAAATCCTTCCAACTTCTATTATCCAGGGCCATACTTCTGCATAACTTAAATAATAATAACTATACAACCCTAGCCAGGCAAGACATCTGCGTTTTAACTATAAAGGTAGTTAATATATGGATGGATTATATATGGATTTAATAATAGTACATTAAGTGTATAATGAGAAGAATCTTCACACACAGAAGCCTTATGGAGGACAAACACACGTCAGGTTTTCTATTAGACTGAATGGGCATCTGTTACTTGTTAGAGGGGCTAAGAGAAGGCGACAGTCTGTCCAATCGAACCTATAATACAACAACACCAGTATTTATCTCATCCAGACAGCTGTGCTCCTGTTTCCCGGGTTAATCAGGTAAACGAAAGTAAAATTAAGCACAAAAATAAGTCACTATTCTCCAGCATGTGTGTATTTCAGGTTAGCTTCCAGGCTAACCGGGCTGGCTAGTCAGGGAACTCAGCGCAGGTTATTTTATTTTAACAAGACAGGGATGTGTTAAAAGAACAGTTTTTGGTACATTTTAAAGTCTACATTTAAGGTACAGAGCGTTCCCCTGTCTGACAACACAGCAGATCAGCTAAAGCTAAAGCTAAGGCTCGGCTGACACAGCGCTAGTCCGGCCGGTCTCAGCGCCGGTTTAACTCACACTGCCTCCGTCCTTTATGATGATTTTCTTGGCCAGAAGAATGCTGCGGTTCAGCCGCTTCTTCTTCTTTTTCTCTCCAGTCATCGTTAACTTATATCCATTCTTGTGGACGAAGGTTTAGGTTAGCTTAGCCGGCTAAGCGCTGGGCCTCCGTTAGCTTCGCCGCTAAACGATTTCTCCTCCTCATGCAAATTCACCTGATTGTTATGCACGACGGCGCCCTCCTATTGGTCCGCGACAGGAGGAAGAGACAGGCCTGCGCGACGCTATTGGCCCCAAGGCATCGCCCTAAAGCAATGGTCATTAACATAATGTGGTACACAAAACAAAAAAGCTAAAAAGTCCACTTAAATTACAGCTGGAAATCGACTTTAAACACTTTAACGCATATTTTTACATGCATTAATATTCACTTCATCAAGGCAAAAAATAAATAAAAAGATAAAAAATACACACACACGCATATATATATATATGCGTGTGTGTTTTTCAACTCCATCCATTGGATAAGATATTTGATTTCCATTGATGTACAAGTGTGGGGATGGTGTGTTCAGGGTGATGAACTGTGTTACTTTTTCACCAAACATAGCGTTTTTCATTGTGACCAAAAAGTCAATTTTTTTATTTTTTTTTCGGTTTCATCTGACCAGAGAACCTGCCTCCACATTTATCATCATCAGCCATTTAGGTTTTTTTTTGTCATACTTACATGTTTTACATTATCAAACTAATTTTAATATTAGACAAATATAACCCAAGTAAATAAAAAGAGCAATAATGATTTAATTTTTTAAAGGAAAAAAATACATTAACTGTGATTATTCACCCTTTTTGAAAAACTGAGTTAAATTTCACTACTAACCACAACCAGGCCTTTAAACAAGCTATGTGGAATGAACCGCTAGCTAATATCACCCTGACCTACCGGAACACTCAGGGTTCCTCAGTGTAGCACTGTTGTGGCCATTGCTAGTGTTTAGCCGCTAATGCTAATGCTGTTGCACCCAGCCTTAGTGGAAATCTGGAAATCTAAGCTTACTACAAATAAACGGAAGGGCTTTACCAAAATTTCCCCTCGGGGATCAATAAAGTATCTATCTATCAAAAAACTGTTTTCAGGGAAAAAAGAATCTGTGTAGATTAACATCCAGTGCAAGTTTGAGAATTACAGTTTAGTTTACATAGATTAGCTTTACCTATTGTTGTAGAAAAGAAAATGTGAGGTGGGCTACTCCCACCTCTCGTCCGGGGTACAACTCCCCTGCGTGTTCGTTTGATAGAGAGAGTCAGACAGGTGGAGTGAAGCTGAAAGCAAACCAAGTATTTATTACAAGCTGAATATTCAGGAGAACCAATACATATAAGACAGTGTTACAGCCGTCTAAGTAAGAGTTCTGACCCCCCTCTGATCTGACTCCATGTTTTATACCCAAAATGACGTAAGCCTGTTGATGAGGCGTTGTTAAAATCATCTCATGTTAGCATGCACGTGTTAATACTGAAGTTTCACGTGTCTGACTGGACCACTAGTGTTTGACCTTGACTGTATTCTTCCATCCTGGCACTATCTGTGTGTGTGCGTCACCCCCCGCTTTGAAGCAGAGGTTTTTTAGGGAGGCACTCACTCACCAAAAGGCTGCTTTGATCTAATAGCCTTTTTGTAGCAAATTAGCCCCGTACCAGTCGAATTGATGACCGTTAGTTAGGGTCATGCAGTAAAACAAAATACTTCAAGCCTGAGCTACATCTCATATGTTATATGTTAATGTGGGTTAATCTGTCATATAATAAAGTCTGTGTTAGTCACATGCCATATCAAACAATGTTTTACTATATGTGTAAAGGATATATTGTGATTATTGGTTAATCTTTTATATAAATGCGTGTAAAATACACTGTGAGTAAAAATGATCAAATATAATGTGAGTATTGGTTAATGCCTATAAAATACAAGGTTTCACACGATGATTATGTAATTTTAGATACTAAGATAAGTAATCATGATTGTGAGATATGTGTCAATACATTCAAGGTAAAACAGGGTTTCTTCGTAAGATTTCCCACAATTCCCCCTTTCGACGTATCTCACCTGCCTCAGTTAAGGTCAGTGTTAATGATTTAATAATTAGATAGAGACTGGTCCAAAATGGTCTTATTAGGAGAGTTCAAAGGCAAAAAACACTGCTGACCAAAAAGAACACAAACTTACATTTACCAAAAAACATCTTGATGATCCCCAGAACTTTGGGTAAATATTCTTTGGACTGACGTGACAAAAGTGGAACTTTTTGGAAGGTGTGTGTGAAACTAACATAATTTTTAGATAATATCATACTGAACTTTAAACATGGTGGTGGTAGTGTGATGGTCTGGGGCTGCTTTGCTGCTTCAGGGCCTGGAAAACTTGCTGTGATAAATGGAACCAGGAATTCTGCTGTTTACCAGACAACCTTGAAGGAGAATATCCGGCCATCTGTTTGTGACCTTAAGCTCAGGTGAACTTGGGTTCTGCAGCAGGACAATGATCCCAAGCAAACAAACAAGTCCACCTCTGAATGGCTTCAACAAACTAAATGAAAGTTTTGGAGTGACCTAGTCAAAGTCTGATTGAGACGTAAAGAGTAACTGTTTATTATACTTTGGGTTTATTGACAAATATCTTTCAGTTATGATTACTTATCTTAGTATATATAATGACAATAATCATTGTGTGAAACCTTGTATTCAATATGCATAACCAATACTCACATTGTATTTGATCATCTTTATTACTCACAGTGTATTTTACACGCATTTATATAAAAGATTAACTAATAATCACAATATACTCATATACAGTACATATATACATATATATACATATATAGTAAAACACTGTTTGATCAAGCATGTGATTAACACCACCCTTATTATGACAAATTAACCCACATGATACATAAGGCGTATATTAACACATTAACATATAACATATGAGATGTAGCTCAGGCTTGAAGTATTTTGGTTTACTGCATGACCCTAACTAATGGTCATCAACTCGACTGGTACGGGGCTAAATTGCTACAAAAAAGGCTATTAGATCAAAGCGCCTTTTGGTGAGTGAGTGCCTCCCTAAAAAACCTCTGCTTCAAAGCGGGGGGTGACGCACACACACAGATAGTGCCATGAGGTTCCATTCTGGAAGAACACAGTCAAGGTCAAACGCTAGTGGTCCAGTCAGACACGTGAAACTTCAGTACTAACACGTGCATGCTAACATGAGATGATTTTAACAACGCCTCATCAACAGGCTTACGTCATTTTGGGTATAAACAAGGAGTCAGATTAGAGGGGGGGCAGAACTTATGCTGGGGCGGCTGTCAGACGGTCTTTCATGTGTTGGTTCTCCTGAATATTCAGTACTTTGTAATAAACACTTGGTTTGCTTTCAGCTTCACTCCACCTGTCTGACTCTCTCTATCAAACGAACACGCAGGGGAGTTGTACCCCGGACGAGAGGTGGGGGTAGCCCACCTTTCATTTTCTTTTCTACAACAGACGCTATGGATGATCTTAAACAGGTGGTTCATGCTGGAAAACTCTCCAATGTGTCTGATTTAAAACAATTCTGTAAAGAAGAGTAAAATAAAATTCCTCCACAGAGATGAAAGACTCATTGTCAGTTATCAGTAAAGCTTGATTGCAGTTGTTGCCACCAAGGGTGGCCTAACCAAGTTATCAGGTTTAGGGGACAAACACTTTTTCACACAGGGCTAGATTGGTTTGTATATATCTTTTTGCTTTAATAAATAAAATTATCATTTAAAAAGTTCCTTTTAGTTTGACTCAGGTTATCTTTGTCTAAAATAGTGTTTGAGAATCAGAAAATATATCAGTTTGTAAAAAAAATCAAAATCTGTATATATGTTTTTTTTATTATTTATTTATTTGTTTTAGAATATAAACATGACTTTTATTCAGTTTTTTTATTTGTTTTCCTTAAAGGCTCTGGCAGTTTACTGCAAACTTTTGTACACTGGATTTGTTTTAACAATTCCAGTTATTGACTAGGCCGGAAGGGCTTAAATGGCAAAAATAAAGAGAAATATAGCCGCAAGCGGCGATTTACGGGGTTCGAGCGTCACAGGCAAAGAGGCCCCTGGAGGCCAGTTAGGCTTAAAACATGTTGCCGGTTGACCGGCATCACCAAACTGGATGACCAACATGGCAAAGGTGGTTTGCCAGTAAGGCCAAGCTGGATGACCAGCATTGCTATGATCACAAAGCTGAATGACCAGCAGGACCATAATGACCAATGTGAATGACCAGAATGACCTAGCTGGATGAGCAGCACAACCAAGCTAGGTGACCAGCCTGACCATAAAGATCATAATTACAATGCTAGATGAGTGGTGTGAGTAAACTAGTTGAAATGCATTGATAAATTGGTAGTCATGATCAAGTGGTCTGTATATATATGTGTGTAAATGTGTGTGTTATTAGGGTCAAAGGTTCCTGTCTTCTGACCATTTAGATTTGAAAAAAGCAATAATACAGGCTTGAGGCCTGCAAAACCTCTCTTGCTATTTCGCCATATCAATGGCAAATTATATCTGATTTGGATCAAAATTTGCAAACAAGGTCACAATATCAGTCTATATATGTATGTAAATTTCTGTGTTGATAGGGTTAAAGGTTCCTGTCTTCTGTCCATTTAGGTTTGAAAAAAGCGATAATACAGGCTTGAGGTCTCCAAAATCGCTGTAGTTTTCCAGCCGTTGTAGAGGGAAAACATGTCCGATGTGGCTGAAAATTTGCATTCAAGATCAGATTATCAGTCTATATATGTGTATAAATTTGTGTGTTGATAGGGTGAAAGGTTCCTGTCTTCTGTCCATTTAGGTTGGAAAATAGCAATAAATAGAATAAATTGAAAATAGTTAATTTGTGACTGTAGAGCCTACTGAATACTTATTTGGCTCATACTTGGCATATGGGCTTCAAATGTCATTGTTAATTAGTAGCTTTAACAGTTTTGGCATGTTTAAAACTTTGACAGATTTTTGGCCAAATAACTCTGAAAAGGCTTTCACGTACATGTTTGATCAAGGTTTATGGGCCTCCAATAGTTAAAATGTCAAGATTTTTTTGATAATTATTTACCTACAGGGTCTCAAGATTGCATCAAGACCAAATTTGTTTTGATTGATTGAAGACTTAAAGACAAGTTCGAAAAGAGGTATTTTTACTCTTTTGGCCACTGATCAAAATCTTTGCATTTTTGGCGAACACATTTATTAACAAAGTTGTAAAAGCTACAGCAAAGTATACAACTAAAAAAGAATAACATGCCTAGGCCACTTTTACCTTAAGATATAACTGATTTTCTGCTATAGCGCCCCCTAGAGGCCAATCAACGCCATATTTTAATGGATGATAGAAGGCCCTGAGATACATGTAGGGTATAAGCATCGTCCTGATTGGTCATTGTTTAGCATGTCAAAAGCTTGCTGGAATCTGATTGGCTAATGGCGATCGCAAAAATTTGCATATCAAATTTTCCTTATGTGAAACATTAGGACATAGGCCATAGATGATACATGACAAAGGATAGCTTCATAGCTTGTACGTGTTCCTGAGAAACAGATTTTAAGCTTTGGCTCCGCCCCCTGGGTGCGTACATCTACACAGATTGACAGGCTACCTCAGAATCATGTTGTCATCAAATTTCTAAAGTGGCATTAGTGTAGGTTTAAGCATTCAAAAGTTACAGCTGTTAGAGTAAATTTGGGTGTGTTACGGTAAGATTAATTTGCATATGGTGGCCATATTGTTTACAAATTTCACAATTTTTTCGATAATTATTGAGGTTGGGACTCTGCTGAGTTGTTTGACACCAAACATGTCAGGATTGGTCAATGACCCTAGGACAAGTTCTCAAAAGTAGGTTTTGCATATTATGCTAAATAGCAAAAAATCTAAGTGGGCGGAGCTTAGTGGTTCTATTGACCTTTTTGATTTGCTCTTAACCAAGGAATCATATGACGAAAGAAATTTTGCTCTAGCTATCAGGGCGTGGGAGTTACAAGGCCTAACGCGTTGACCTTCGCCATAGCGCCCCCTTGAGGCCAATTGGGACGCATATCATGCGGCAGAGTACGGGTCTAAAGTACTACGATATGACCAACTCTCAGCTCTCTAGGCCTTACGGTTTGTTCTGTGCAATCACTTCTAGGTCAGAAAAAGAACGGGAAGCGATTATAAATACCAATATAGCCGCAAGCGGCGATTTACGGGGTTCGAGCGTTACAGGCAAAGAGACCCCTGGAGGCCAGTTAGGCTTAAAACATGTTGCCGGTTGACCGGCATCGCCAAAGTGGATGAGGATGACCAGCATGACCGTGAAGACCAAGCTAGATGACCAGCATGACTAATCTGGATGACAAACTTGTTGACCATATTGACCAAGCTGGAGGACCATAATGACCAAACTGGATGACCAGCATGGCAAAGGTGGTTGGCCAGTATGACCAAGCTGGAAGACCACCATTACTATGAGGACAAAGCTGAATGACCAGCAGGACCATAATGACCAATGTGAATGGCCAGCATGACCAAGCTGGATGGCCAGCATAACCAAGCTGGGTGACCAGCGGGACCATAAAGACCATAATGGCAATGCTAGATGAGTGGTGTGAGTAAACTAGTTGAAAAGCATTGATAAATTGAGCTGTAGTGTTCATCAGGTTTTATGTGGTGTCTTACTGCACTCTAGTGGGCATTTGGTGAAACAAATTCAGTTCTTCAATTGAAAAATCACAAGGCATAAAAAGGGCATATAAATAACCCGTATATAGTATATAAGTTTTGACCTGATTAACATTCCGCCTGTTAAAAGCTTGCTGGAATGTGTTTGGCTAATAGTGACCACAAAAGTGTCCATATCAAATTTTCATTTGGTGTACCATTAGTGCATGGGCCATAGATGATAATTGGCAAGGATGACCTTGATAGCTTGTATGGTTGTAGAGAAACAGCTATCGAGCATTGGCCCCGCCCCCTGGGGGTGTGTATGTCTACTTAAACTCACAGGGTATCTGAGAATCATGTAATGATCAAAGGACTGAAGTGGTATTAGTGTCAGGTTAAGCATTCAAAAGTTATAAGTGTTAAAGACATTTTACTGCACCATGGTAAAACTAATTTGCATATGGCGGCCATATTGTTTATAAATGTAAAGATTTGTTTTTTATAATTATTGAGGAGTAAGCTCTGCTGAACTGTTTGACACCAAACATGTCATGATTGGTCAAGGAGGCAAAGACAAGATCTCAAAAGTAGGTTTTGCATATTATGCAAATTAAAAAAAAATTAAGTGGGTGGAGCATAAATAAGAATGACCCAGGTGGCTGACTAGCATGACCAAGAAGGATAAATATGTTCAATTAAGCAAGACAAAAATGATTAAATAAGTTCAGCAGAGCTTTAATTTAGAATAATTCACCTGTAGCTGTTTCACCAAATGACCACCAGAGCGCAGCAAGAGACCACATATAACCTGCTGGAAATCTATCACTCTATAAGTAAGACAGAACATTCCCTATCAGTGTGTTTCTATTTATTAAAAAGAGAAGAAAAGTCCGATTGGGCTCCAAATTGGTACTCATGATTAAGTGGTCTGCATATATATGTGTGTAAATTTGTGTGTTGATAGGGTCAAAGGTTCCTGACTTCTGTCCATTTAGGTTTGAAAAAAGCGATAATACAGGCTTATGGCCTACAAAATGGCTGTTGCTCTTTGGCCATATTAGAGGCAAAAAATATCTGTTTTGGCTCAAAATTTGCAATCAAGATCACAATATCAGTCTATATATGTATGTCAATTTCTGTGTCGATAGGGTCAAAGGTTCCTGACTTATGTCCATTTAGGTTTGAAAAAAGCGATAATACAGGCTTGAGGCCTACAAAATCGCTGTAGTTTTCCAGCCGTTGTAGAGGCAAAACATGTCCGATTTGGCTGAAAATTTGCAATCAAGATCAGATTATCAGTCTATATATGTGTATAAATTTGTGTGTTGATAGGGTGAAAGGTTCCTGTCTTCTGTCCATTTAGGTTGGAAAATAGCGATAAATAGAATAAATTGAAAATAGTTATTTTTTCACTGTAGAGCCTACTGAAGACTTATTTGGCTCATACTTGGCAAATGTGCTTCAAATGTCATTGTTAATTAGTAGCTTCAACAGTTTTGGCATGTTTTAAACTTTGACAGAGTTTTGGCCAAATAACTCTGAAAAGGCTTTCACGTACATGTTTGATCAAGGTTTATGGGCCTCAAATAGTTAAAATGTCAAGATTTTTTTGATAATTATTTACCTACAGGGTCTCAAGATTGCATCAAGACCAAATTTGTTTTGATTGATTAAGGACTTAAAGACAAGTTCGAAAAGAGCAATTTTTACTCTTTTGGCCACTGATGAAAATCTTTCCATTTTTGGTAAATACATGTAATTACAAAGTTGTAAAGGCTACAGCAAAGTATACAACTAAAAAAGAATAACAAGCCTAGGCCACTTGTACCTTTAGATATAACTGATTTTCTGCTATAGCGCCCCCTTGAGGCCAATCAACGCCATATTTTAATGGATGATAGAAGGCCCTGAGATACATGTAGGGTATAAGTATCGTCCTGATTGGTCATTGTTTAGCATGTCAAAAGCTTGCTGGAAACTGATTGGCTAATAACGATCGCAAAAATTTGCATATCAAATTTTCCTTCTGTAAAACATTAGGACATAGGCCATAGATGATACATGCCAAAGGAGAGCTTCATAGCTTGTACGGTTCCTGAGAAACAGATTTTTAGCTTTGGCTCCGCCCCCTGGGGGCGTATGTCTACACAGATTGACGGGCTACCTCAGAATCATGTTGGCATCAACGGTCTAAAGTGGCATTAGTGTAGGTTTAAGCATTCAAAAGTTACAGCTGTTAGAGTAAATTTGGGTGTGCCACGGTAAGATTAATTTGCATATGGCGGCCATATTGTTTACAAATTTCACAATTTTTTTGATAATTATTGAGGTTGGGACTCTGCTGAGTTGTTTGACACCAAATATGACAGGATTGGTCAATGACCCTAGGACAAGTTCTCAAAAGTAGGTTTTGCATATTATGCTAAATAGCAAAAAATCTAAGTGGGCGGAGCTTAGTGGTTCTATTGACCTTTTTGATTTGCCATTAACCAAGGAATCATATAGTGCAAGAATTTTTGCTCTAGCTATCAGGGCGTGGCAGTTACGAGGCCTAACGCGTTGACCTTCGCCATAGCGCCCCCTTGAGGCCGATCGGGCTCATCTTTTGAATCTGAGTAGCGGTGAGAAGTACTACCATATGACCAAGTCTCAGCCCTGTAGGCCTTACGGTTTCTTCTGCCCGATCACTTCTATGGCAGAAAAAGAATAAGAATAATAATAATAATAATAATAATAATAATAAATATAGCCGCAAGCGGCGATTTACGGGGTTCGAGCGTCACAGGCAAAGAGGCCCCTGGAGGCCAGTTAGGCTTAAAACCTGTTGCTGGTTGACCGTCATCACCAAACTGGATAACCAAGCTGGGTAACCAGCGTGACCATAAAGACCAAAATGACAATTCTAGATGAGTGGTGTGAGTAAACTAGTTGAAAAGCATTGATAAATTGAGCTGTAGTGTTCATCAGGTTTTATGTGGTGTCTTGCTGCACTCTAGTGGGCATTTGGTGAAACAACTTCAGTTCTTAAATTCAAAAAACACAAGGCATAAAAAGGGCATATAAATACCCCTATTTATAGTGTATAAGTTTTGACCTGATAAACATTCTGCCTGTCAAAAGCTTGCTGGAATGTGATTGGCTAATAGTGACCACAAAAGTGTCCATATCAAATTTTCATTTGGTGTACCATTAGTGCATGGGCCATAGATGATAATTGGCAAGGATGACCTTGATAGCTTGTATGGTTGTAGAGAAACAGCTATTGAGCATTGGCTCTGCCCCCTGGGGGTGTATGTCTACTTAAACTCACAGGGTATCTGAGAATCATGTAATGATCAAAGGACTGAAGTGGTATTAGTGTCAGGTTAAGCATTCAAAAGTTATAAGTGTTAAAGACATTTTACTGCACCATGGTAAAACTAATTTGCATATGGCGGCCATATTGTTTATAAATGTAAAGATTTTTTTTTTATAATTATTGAGGAGTAAGCTCTGCTGAACTGTTTGACACCAAACATGTCATGATTGGTCAAGGAGGCAAAGACAAGATCTCAAAAGTAGGTTTTGCATATTATGCAAATTAAAAAAAAATTAAGTGGGTGGAGCATAAATAAGAATGACCCAGGTGGCTGACTAGCATGACCAAGAAGGATAAATATGTTCAATTAAGCAAGACAAAAAAGATTAAATAAGTTCAGCAGAGCTTTAATTTAGAATAATTCAAATGTAGCTGTTTCACCAAATGACCACCAGAGCGCAGCAAGAGACCACATATAACCTGCTGGAAATCTATCACTCTATAAGTAAGACAGAACATTCCCTATCAGTGTGTTTCTATTTATTAAAAAGAGAAGAAAAGTCCGATTGGGCTCCAAATTGGTACTCATGATCAAGTGGTCTGCATATATATGTGTGTAAATTTGTGTGTTGATAGGGTCAAAGGTTCCTGACTTCTGTCCATTTAGGTTTGAAAAAAGCGATAATACAGGCTTATGGCCTACAAAATGGCTGTTGCTCTTTGGCCATATTAGAGGCAAAAAATATCTGATTTGGCTCAAAATTTGCAATCAAGATCAGATTATCAGTCTATATATGTGGATAAATTTGTGTGTTGATAGGGTGAAAGGTTCCTGTCTTCTGTCCATTTAGGTTGGAAAATAGCGATAAATAGAATAAATTGAAAATAGTTATTTTTTCACTGTAGAGCCTACTGAAGACTTATTTGGCTCATACTTGGCAAATGTGCTTCAAATGTCATTGTTAATTAGTAGCTTCAACAGTTTTGGCATGTTTTAAACTTTGACAGAGTTTTGGCCAAATAACTCTGAAAAGGCTTTCACGTACATGTTTGATCAAGGTTTATGGGCCTCAAGTAGTTAAATTGTCAAGATTTTTTGATAATTATTTACCTACAGGGTCTCAAGATTGCATCAAGACCAAAGTTATTTTGATTGATTAAGGACTTAAAGACAAGTTCGAAAAGAGCAATTTTTACTCTTTTGGCCACTGATGAAAATCTTTGCATTTTTGGTAAATACATGTAATTACAAAGTTGTAAAGGCTACAGCAAAGTATACAACTAAAAAAGAATAACAAGCCTAGGCCACTTGTACCTTTAGATATAACTGATTTTCTGCTATAGCGCCCCCTTGAGGCCAATCAACGCCATATTTTAATGGATGATAGAAGGCCCTGAGATACATGTAGGGTATAAGTATCGTCCTGATTGGTCATTGTTTAGCCTGTCAAAAGCTTGCTGGAATCTGATTGGCTAATAACGATTGCAAAAATTTGCATATCAAATTTTCCTTCTGTAAAACATTAGGACATAGGCCATAGATGATACATGCCAAAGGAGAGCTTCATAGCTTGTACGGTTCCTGAGAAACAGATTTTTAGCTTTGGCTCCGCCCCCTGGGGGCGTATGTCTACACAGATTGACGGGCTACCTCAGAATCATGTTGGCATCAACGGTCTAAAGTGGCATTAGTGTAGGTTTAAGCATTCAAAAGTTACAGCTGTTAGTGTAAATTTGGGTGTGCCACGGTAAGATTAATTTGCATATGGCGGCCATATTGTTTACAAATTTCACAATTTTTTTGATAATTATTGAGGTTGGGACTCTGCTGAGTTGTTTGACACCAAATATCACAGGATTGGTCAATGACCCTAGGACAAGTTCTCAAAAGTAGGTTTTGCATATTATGCTAAATAGCAAAAAATCTAAGTGGGCGGAGCTTAGTGGTTCTATTGACCTTTTTGATTTGCCATTAACCAAGGAATCATATAGTGCAAGAATTTTTGCTCTAGCTATCAGGGCGTGGCAGTTACGAGGCCTAACGCGTTGACCTTCGCCATAGCGCCCCCTTGAGGCCGATCGGGCTCATCTTTTGAATCTGAGTAGCGGTGAGAAGTACTACCATATGACCAAGTCTCAGCCCTGTAGGCCTTACGGTTTCTTCTGCCAGATCACTTCTATGGCAGAAAAAGAATAAGAATAATAATAATAATAATAATAATAATAATAATAATCAGAACAATTACAATAGGGTTTCTAGCACTACGTGCTCGAACCCCTAAATATAGCCGCAAGCGGCGATTTACGGGGTTCGAGCGTTACAGGCAAAGAGACCCCTGGAGGCCAGTTAGGCTTAAAACATGTTGCCGGTTGACCGGCATCGCCAAACTGGATGAGGATGACCAGCATGACCGTGAAGACCAAGCTAGATTACCAGCATGACTAATCTGGATGACAAACTTGTTGACCATATTGACCAAGCTGGAAGACCATAATGACCAAACTGGATGACCAGCATGGCAAAGGTGGTTGGCCAGTATGACCAAGCTGGAAGACCACCATTACTATGAGGACAAAGCTGAATGACCAGCAGGACCATAATGACCAATGTGAATGGCCAGCATGACCAAGCTGGATGGCCAGCATAACCAAGCTGGGTGACCAGCGTGACCATAAAGACCATAATGGCAATGCTAGATGAGTGGTGTGAGTAAACTAGTTGAAAAGCATTGATAAATTGAGCTGTAATGTTCATCAGGCTTTATGTGGTGTCTTACTGCACTCTAGTGGGCATTTGGTGAAACAAATTCAGTTCTTAAATTAAAAAAACACAAGGCATAAAAAGGGCATATAAATAACCCGTATATAGTATATAAGTTTTGACCTGATTAACATTCCGCCTGTTAAAAGCTTGCTGGAATGTGATTGGCTAATAGTGACCACAAAAGTGTCCATTTCAAATTTTCATTTGGTGTACCATTAGTGCATGGGCCATAGATGATAATTGGCTAGGATGACCTTGATAGCTTGTATGGTTCTAGAGAAACAGCTATCGAGCATTGGCCCCGCCCCCTGGGGGGGTGTATGTCTACTTAAACTGACAGGGTATCTGAGAATCATGTAATGATCAAAGGACTGAAGTGGTATTAGTGTCAGGTTAAGCATTCAAAAGTTATAAGTGTTAAAGACATTTTACTGCACCATGGTAGAACTCATTTGCATATGGCGGCCATATTGTTTATAAAAGTAAAGATTTTTTTTAATAATTATTGAGGAGTAAGCTCTGCTGAACTGTTTGACAGCAAACATGTCATGATTGGTCAAGGATCCAAGGACAAGATCTCAAAAGTAGGTTTTGCATATTATGCAAATTTAAAAAAAAATTAAGTGAGTGGAGCATAAACAAGAATGACCCAGGCGGCTGACTAGCATGACCAAGAAGGATAAAGATCTTCAATTAAGCAAGACAAGCAAGATTGAATAAGTTCAGCAGAGCTTTAATTTAGAATAATTCAACTGTAACTGTTTCACCAATTGACCACCAGAGCGCAGCAAGAGACCACATATAACCTGCTGGAAATCTATCACTCTATCAGAAAGACAGAATATTCCCTATCAGTGTGTTTCTATTTATTAAAAAGAGAAGAAAAGTCCGATTGGGCTCCAAATTGGTACTCATGATCAAGTGGTCTGTCTATACATGTATGTAAATTTGTGTGTTGATAGGGTCAAAGGTTCCTGACTTCTGACCATTTAGGTTTGAAAAAAGTGATAATACAGGCTTATGGCCTACAAAATGGCTGTTGCTCTTTGGCCATATTAGAGGCAAAAAATATCTGATTTGGCTCAAAATATGCAATCAAGATCACAATATCAGTCTATATATGTATGTCAATTTCTGTGTCAATGGGGTCAAAGGTTCCTGACTTCTGTCAATTTAGATTTGAAAAAAGCGATAATACAGGCTTGAGGCCTACAAAATCGCTGTAGTTTTCCAGCCGTTGTAGAGGCAAAACATGTCCGATTTGGCTGAAAATTTGCAATCAAGATCACAATATCAGTCTATATATGTGTATAAATTTGTGTGTTGATAGGGTGAAAGGTTCCTGTCTTCTGTCCATTTAGGTTGGAAAATAGCGATAAATAGAATAAATTGAAAATAGTTATTTTTTCACTGTAGAGCCTACTGAAGACTTATTTGGCTCATACTTGGCACATGTACTTCAAATGTCATTGTTAATTAGTAGCTTCAACAGTTTTGGCATGTTTTAAACTTTGACAGAGTTTTGGCCAAATAACTCTGAAAAGGCTTTCACGTACATGTTTGATCAAGGTTTATGGGCCTCAAGTAGTTAAAATGTCAAGATTTTTTTGATAATTATTTACCTACAAGGTCTCAAGATTGCATCAAGACCAAATTTGTTTTGATTGATTAAGGACTTAAAGACAAGTTCGAAAAGAGCATTTTTTACTCTTTTGGCCACTGATGAAAATCTTTGCATTTTTGGTAAACATATGTAATTACAAAGTTGTAAAGGCTACAGCAAAGTATACAACTAAAAAAGAATAACAAGCCTAGGCCACTTGTACCTTTAGATATAACTGATTTTCTGCTATAGCGCCCCCTTGAGGCCAATCAACGCCATATTTTAATGGATGATAGAAGGCCCTGAGATACATGTAGGGTATAAGTATCGTCCTGATTGGTCATTGTTTAGCATGTCAAAAGCTTGCTGGAAACTGATTGGCTAATAACGATCGCAAAAATTTGCATATCAAATTTTCCTTCTGTAAAACATTAGGACATAGGCCATAGATGATACATGTCAAAGGAGAGCTTCATAGCTTGTACGGTTCCTAAGAAACAGATTTTTAGCTTTGGCTCCGCCCCCTGGGGGCGTATGTCTACACAGATTGACGGGCTACCTCAGAATCATGTTGGCATCAAACTTGTAAAGTGGCATTAGTGTAGGTTTAAGCATTCAAAAGTTACAGCTGTTAGAGTAAATTTGGGTGTGCCACGGTAAGATTAATGTGCATATGGCGGCCATATTGTTTACAAATTTCACAATTTTTTCGATAATTATTGAGGTTGGAACTCTGCTGAGTTGTTTGACACCAAATATGACAGGATTGGTCAATGACCCTAGGACAAGTTCTCAAAAGTAGGTTTTGCATATTATGCTAAATAGCAAAAAATCTAAGTGGGCGGAGCTTAGTGGTTCTATTGACCTTTTTGATTTGCCATTAACCAAGGAATCATATAATGCAAGAATTTTTGCTCTAGCTATCAGGGTGTAGGAGTTACGAGGCCAAACGCGTTGACCTTTGCCATAGCGCCCCCTTGAGGCCGATCGGGCTCATGTTTTGAATCTGAGTAGCGGTGAGAAGTACTACCATATGACCAAGTCTCAGCCCTGTAGGCCTTACGGTTTCTTCTGCCCAATCACTTCTATGGCAGAAAAAGAATAAGAATAATAATAATAATAATAATAATCAGAACAATTACAATAGGGTTTCTAGCACTACGTGCTCGAACCCCTAAATATAGCCGCAAGCGGCGATTTACGGGGTTCGAGCGTCACAGGCAAAGAGGCCCCTGGAGGCCAGTTAGGCTTAAAACCTGTTGCTGGTTGACCGTCATCACCAAACTGGATAACCAAGCTGGGTAACCAGCGTGACCATAAAGACCAAAATGACAATGCTAGATGAGTGGTGTGAGTAAACTAGTTGAAAAGCATTGATAAATTGAGCTGTAGTGTTCCTCAGTTTTTATGTGGTGTCTTGCTGCACTCTAGTGCGCATTTGGTGAAACAACTTCAGTTCTTAAATTCAAAAAACACAAGGCATAAAAAGGGCATATAAATAATCCATATATAGTGTATAAGTTTTGACCTGATAAACATTCTGCCTGTCAAAAGCTTGCTGGAATGTGATTGGCTAATAGTGACCACAAAAGTGTCCATATCAAATTTTCATTTGGTGTACCATTAGTGCATGGGCCATAGATGATAATTGGCAAGGATGACCTTGATAGCTTGTATGGTTGTAGAGAAACAGCTATCGAGCATTGGCCCCGCCCCCTGGGGGGGTGTATGTCTACTTAAACTCACAGGGTATCTGAGAATCATGTAATGATCAAAGGTCTGAAGTGGTATTAGTGTCAGGTTAAGCATTCAAAAGTTATAAGTGTTAAAGACATTTTACTGCACCATGGTAAAACTAATTTGCATATGGCGGCCATATTGTTTATAAATGTAAAGATTTTTTTTTATAATTATTGAGGAGTAAGCTCTGCTGAACTGTTTGACACCAAACATGTCATGATTGGTCAAGGAGGCAAAGACAAGATCTCAAAAGTAGGTTTTGCATATTATGCAAATTAAAAAAAAATTAAGTGGGTGGAGCATAAATAAGAATGACCCAGGTGGCTGACTAGCATGACCAAGAAGGATAAATATGTTCAATTAAGCAAGACAAAAATGATTAAATAAGTTCAGCAGAGCTTTAATTTAGAATAATTCAAATGTAGCTGTTTCACCAAATGACCACCAGAGCGCAGCAAGAGACCACATATAACCTGCTGGAAATCTATCACTCTATAAGTAAGACAGAACATTCCCTATCAGTGTGTTTCTATTTATTAAAAAGAGAAGAAAAGTCCGATTGGGCTCCAAATTGGTACTCATGATTAAGTGGTCTGCATATATGTGTGTGTAAATTTGTGTGTTGATAGGGTCAAAGGTTCCTGACTTCTGTCCATTTAGGTTTGAAAAAAGCGATAATACAGGCTTATGGCCTACAAAATGGCTGTTGCTCTTTGGCCATATTAGAGGCAAAAAATATCTGTTTTGGCTCAAAATTTGCAATCAAGATCACAATATCAGTCTATATATGTATGTCAATTTCTGTGTCGATAGGGTCAAAGGTTCCTGACTTATGTCCATTTAGGTTTGAAAAAAGCGATAATACAGGCTTGAGGCCTACAAAATCGCTGTAGTTTTCCAGCCGTTGTAGAGGGAAAACATGTCCGATTTGGCTGAAAATTTGCAATCAAGATCAGATTATCAGTCTATATATGTGTATAAATTTGTGTGTTGATAGGGTGAAAGGTTCCTGTCTTCTGTCCATTTAGGTTGGAAAATAGCGATAAATAGAATAAATTGAAAATAGTTATTTTTTCACTGTAGAGCCTACTGAAGACTTATTTGGCTCATACTTGGCAAATGTGCTTCAAATGTCATTGTTAATTAGTAGCTTCAACAGTTTTGGCATGTTTTAAACTTTGACAGAGTTTTGGCCAAATAACTCTGAAAAGGCTTTCACGTACATGTTTGATCAAGGTTTATGGGCCTCAAATAGTTAAAATGTCAAGATTTTTTTGATAATTATTTACCTACAGGGTCTCAAGATTGCATCAAGACCAAAGTTATTTTGATTGATTAAGGACTTAAAGACAAGTTCGAAAAGAGCAATTTTTACTCTTTTGGCCACTGATGAAAATCTTTCCATTTTTGGTAAATACATGTAATTACAAAGTTGTAAAGGCTACAGCAAAGTATACAACTAAAAAAGAATAACAAGCCTAGGCCACTTGTACCTTTAGATATAACTGATTTTCTGCTATAGCGCCCCCTTGAGGCCAATCAACGCCATATTTTAATGGATGATAGAAGGCCCTGAGATACATGTAGGGTATAAGTATCGTCCTGATTGGTCATTGTTTAGCATGTCAAAAGCTTGCTGGAAACTGATTGGCTAATAACGATCGCAAAAATTTGCATATCAAATTTTCCTTCTGTAAAACATTAGGACATAGGCCATAGATGATACATGCCAAAGGAGAGCTTCATAGCTTGTACGGTTCCTGAGAAACAGATTTTTAGCTTTGGCTCCGCCCCCTGGGGGCGTATGTCTACACAGATTGACGGGCTACCTCAGAATCATGTTGGCATCAACGGTCTAAAGTGGCATTAGTGTAGGTTTAAGCATTCAAAAGTTACAGCTGTTAGAGTAAATTTGGGTGTGCCACGGTAAGATTAATTTGCATATGGCGGCCATATTGTTTACAAATTTCACAATTTTTTTGATAATTATTGAGGTTGGGACTCTGCTGAGTTGTTTGACACCAAATATGACAGGATTGGTCAATGACCCTAGGACAAGTTCTCAAAAGTAGGTTTTGCATATTATGCTAAATAGCAAAAAATCTAAGTGGGCGGAGCTTAGTGGTTCTATTGACCTTTTTGATTTGCCATTAACCAAGGAATCATATAGTGCAAGAATTTTTGCTCTAGCTATCAGGGCGTGGCAGTTACGAGGCCTAACGCGTTGACCTTCGCCATAGCGCCCCCTTGAGGCCGATCGGGCTCATCTTTTGAATCTGAGTAGCGGTGAGAAGTACTACCATATGACCAAGTCTCAGCCCTGTAGGCCTTACGGTTTCTTCTGCCCGATCACTTCTATGGCAGAAAAAGAATAAGAATAATAATAATAAATATAGCCGCAAGCGGCGATTTACGGGGTTCGAGCGTTACAGGCAAAGAGACCCCTGGAGGCCAGTTAGGCTTAAAACATGTTGCCGGTTGACCGGCATCGCCAAACTGGATGAGGATGACCAGCATGACCGTGAAGACCAAGCTAGATTACCAGCATGACTAATCTGGATGACAAACTTGTTGACCATATTGACCAAGCTGGAAGACCATAATGACCAAACTGGATGACCAGCATGGCAAAGGTGGTTGGCCAGTATGACCAAGCTGGAAGACCACCATTACTATGAGGACAAAGCTGAATGACCAGCAGGACCATTATGACCAATGTGAATGGCCAGCATGACCAAGCTGGATGGCCAGCATAACCAAGCTGGGTGACCAGCGTGACCATAAAGACCATAATGGCAATGCTAGATGAGTGGTGTGAGTAAACTAGTTGAAAAGCATTGATAAATTGAGCTGTAGTGTTCATGTAGTGTTTTATGTGGTGTCTTACTGCACTCTAGTGCGCATTTGGTGAAACAAATTCAGTTCTTAAATTGAAAAAACACAAGGCATAAAAAGGGCATATAAATAACCCGTATATAGTATATAAGTTTTGACATGATTAACATTCCGCCTGTCAAAAGCTTGCTGGAATGTGATTGGCTAATAGTGACCACAAAAGTGTCCATATCAAATTTTCATTTGGTGTACCATTAGTGCGTGGGCCATAGATGATAATTGGCAAGGATGACCTTGATAGCTTGTATGGTTCTAGAGAAACAGCTATCAAGCATTGGCTCCGCCCCCTGGGGGTGTATGTCTACTTAAACTGACAGGGTATCTGAGAATCATGTAATGATCAAAGGACTGAAGTGGTATTAGTTTCAGGTTAAGCATTCAAAAGTTATAAGTGTTAAATACATTTTACTGCACCATGGAAAAACTCATTTGCATATGGCGGCCATATTGTTTATAAATGTAAAGATTTTGTTTAATAATTATTGAGGAGTAAGCTCTGCTGAACTGTTTGAAACCAAACATGTCATGATTGGTCAAGGATCCAAGGACAAGATCTCAAAAGTAGGTTTTGCATATTATGCAAATTTTAAAAAAAATTAAGTGGGTGGAGCATAAACAAGAATGACCCAGGCGGCTGACCAGCATGAACAAGAAGGATAAATATGTTCAATTAAGCAAGACAAGCAAGATTGAATAAGTTCAGCAGAGCTTTAATTTAGAATAATTCACCTGTAGCTGTTTCACCAAATGACCACCAGAGCGCAGCAAGAGACCACATATAACCTGCTGGAAATCTATCACTCTATCAGAAAGACAGAACATTCCCTATCAGTGTGTTTCTATTTATTAAAAAGAGAAGAAAAGTCCGATTGGGCTCCAAATTGGTACTCATAATCAAGTATCAAGTATATATATGTGTGTAAATTTGTGTGTTGATAGGGTCAAAGGTTCCTGACTTCTGTCCATTTAGATTTGAAAAAAGCGATAATAGAGGCTTGAGGCCTACAAAATCGCTGTTGCTTTTCGGCCATATTAGAGGCAAATTATATCCGATTTGGCTCAAAATTTGCAATCAAGATCACAGTATCAGTCTATATATGTATGTAAATTTCTGTGTTGATAGGGTCAAAGGTTCCTGTCTTCAGTCCATTTAGGTTTGAAAAAAGCGATAATACAGGCTTGAGGCCTGCAAAATCGCTGTAGTTTTCCAGCCGTTGTAGAGGGAAAACATGTCCGATTTGGCTGAAAATTTGCAATCAAGATCAGATTGTCAGTCTATATATGTGTTTAAATTTGTGTGTTGATAGGGTGAAAGGTTCCTGTCTTCTGTCCATTTAGGTTGGAAAATAGCGATAAATAGAATAAATTGAAAATAGTTATTTTTTCACTGTAGAGCCTACTGAAGACTTATTTGGCTCATACTTGGCACATGTACTTCAAATGTCATTGTTAATTAGTAGCTTCAACAGTTTTGGCATGTTTTAAACTTTGACAGAGTCTTGGCCAAATAACTCTGAAAAGGCTTTCACGTACATGTTTGATCAAGGTTTATGGGCCTCAAATAGTTAAAATGTCAAGATTTTTTTGATAATTATTTACCTACAGGGTCTCAAGATTGCATCAAGACCAAATTTGTTTTGATTGATTAAGGACTTAAAGACAAGTTCGAAAAGAGCAATTTTTACTCTTTTGGCCACTGATGAAAATCTTTGCATTTTTGGTAAACATATGTAATTACAAAGTTGTAAAGGCTACAGCAAAGTATACAACTAAAAAAGAATAACAAGCCTAGGCCACTTGTACCTTTAGATATAACTGATTTTCTGCTATAGCGCCCCCTTGAGGCCAATCAACGCCATATTTTAATGGATGATAGAAGGCCCTCATATACATGTAGGGTATAAGTATCGTCCTGATTGGTGATTGTTTAGCCTGTCAAAAGCTTGCTGGAATCTGATTGGCTAATAGCGATCGCAAAAATTTGCATATCAAATTTTCCTTCTGTGAAACATTAGAACATAGGCCATAGATGATACAAGCCAAAGGAGAGCTTCGTAGCTTGTACGGTTCCTGAGAAACAGATTTTTAGCTTTGGCTCCGCCCCCTGGAGGCGTATGTCTACACAGATTGACAGATTACCTCAGAATCATGTTGGCATCAAAGGTCTAAAGTGGCATTAGTGTAGGTTTAAGCATTCAAAAGTTACAGCTGTTAGAGTAAATTTGGGTGTGCTACGGTAAGATTAATTTGCATATGGCGGCCATATTGTTTACAAATTTCACAATTTTTTCGATAATTATTAAGCGTGGGACTCTGCTGAGTTGTTTGACACCAAATATGACAGGATTGGTCAATGACCCTAGGACAAGTTCTCAAAAGTAGGTTTTGCATATTATGCTAAATAGCAAAAAATCTAAGTGGGCGGAGCTTAGTGGTTCTATTGACCTTTTTGATTTGCCATTAACCAAGGAATCATATAATGCAAGAATTTTTGCTCTACCTATCAGGGCGTGGGAGTTACAGGGCAAAAGGCGTTTTGCTTTGCCATAGCGCCCCCTTGAGGCCGATAGGGCTCATCTTTTGAATCTGAGTAGCGGTGAGAAGTACTACCATATGACCAAGTCTCAGCCCTGTGGGCCTTACGGTTTCTTCTGCCCGATCACTTCTATGGCAGAAAAAGAATAAGAATAATAATAATCAGAACAATTACAATAGGGTTTCTAGCACTACGTGCTCGAACCCCTAATAATAATAATAATAATAATCAGAACAATTACAATAGGGTTTCTAGCACTACGTGCTCGAACCCCTAATAATAATAATCAGAACAATTACAATAGGGTTTCTAGCACTACGTGCTCGAACCCCTAATAATAATCAGAACAATTACAATAGGGTTTCTAGCACTACGTGCTCGAACCCCTAATAATAACTGGAGGCCAGTTAGGCTTAAAACCTGTTGCTGGTTGACCGTCATCACCAAACTGGATAACCAAGCTGGGTAACCAGCGTGACCATAAAGACCAAAATGACAATGCTAGATGAGTGGTGTGAGTAAACTAGTTGAAAAGCATTGATAAATTGAGCTGTAGTGTTCATCAGGTTTTATGTGGTGTCTTGCTGCACTCTAGTGGGCATTTGGTGAAACAACTTCAGTTCTTAAATTCAAAAAACACAAGGCATAAAAAGGGCATATAAATAACCCATATATAGTGTATAAGTTTTGACCTGATAAACATTCTGTCTGTCAAAAGCTTGCTGGAATGTGATTGGCTAATAGTGACCACAAAAGTGTCCATATCAAATTTTCATTTGGTGTACCATTAATGCATGGGCCATAGATGATAATTGGCAAGGATGACCTTGATAGCTTGTATGGTTGTAGAGAAACAGCTATTGAGCATTAGCTCTGCCCCCTGGGGGTGTATGTCTACTTAAACTCACAGGGTATCTGAGAATCATGTAATGATCAAAGGACTGAAGTGGTATTAATGTCAGGTTAAGCATTCAAAAGTTATAAGTGTTAGAAGACATTTTACTGCACCATGGTAAAACTAATTTGCAGATGGCGGCCATATTGTTTATAAATGTAAAGATTTTTTTTTAATAATTATTGAGGAGTAAGCTCTGCTGAACTGTTTGACACCAAACATGTCATGATTGGTCAAGGAGGCAAAGACAAGATCTCAAAAGTAGGTTTTGCATATTATGCAAATTTAAAAAAAATTAAGTGGGTGGAGCATAAATAAGAATGACCCAGGTGGCTGACTAGCATGACCAAGAAGGATAAATATGTTCAATTAAGCAAGACAAAAAAGATTAAATGAGTTCAGCAGAGCTTTAATTTAGAATAATTCAAATGTAGCTGTTTCACCAAATGACCACCAGAGCGCAGCAAGAGACCACGTATAACCTGCTGGAAATCTATCACTCTATAAGTAAGACAGAACATTCCCTATCAGTGTGTTTCTATTTATTAAAAAGAGAAGAAAAGTCCGATTGAGCTCCAAATTGGTACTCATGATCAAGTGGTCTGTATATACATGTATGTAAATTTGTGTGTTGATAGGGTCAAAGGTTCCTGACTTCTGACCATTTAGGTTTGAAAAAAGTGATAATACAGGCTTATGGCCTACAAAATGGCTGTTGCTCTTTGGCCATATTAGAGGCAAAAAATATCTGATTTGGCTCAAAATTTGCAATCAAGATCACAATATCAGTCTATATATGTATGTCAATTTCTGTGTCAATAGGGTCAAAGGTTCCTGACTTATGTCCATTTAGATTTGAAAAAAGCGATAATACAGGCTTGAGGCCTACAAAATCGCTGTAGTTTTCCAGCCGTTGTAGAGGCAAAACATGTCCGATTTGGCTGAAAATTTGCAATCAAGATCAGATTATCAGTCTATATATGTGTATAAATTTGTGTGTTGATAGGGTGAAAGGTTCCTGTCTTCTGTCCATTTAGGTTGGAAAATAGCGATAAATAGAATAAATTGAAAATAGTTATTTTTTCACTGTAGAGCCTACTGAAGACTTATTTGGCTCATACTTGGCACATGTACTTCAAATGTCATTGTTAATTAGTAGCTTCAACAGTTTTGGCATGTTTTAAACTTTGACAGAGTTTTGGCCAAATAACTCTGAAAAGGCTTTCACGTACATGTTTGATCAAGGTTTATGGGCCTCAAATAGTTAAAATGTCAAGATTTTTTTGATAATTATTTACCTACAGGGTCTCAAGATTGCATCAAGACCAAATATGTTTTGATTGATTAAGGACTTAAAGACAAGTTCGAAAAGAGCAATTTTTACTCTTTTGGCCACTGATGAAAATCTTTGCATTTTTGGTAAACATATGTAATTACGAAGTTGTAAAGGCTACAGCAAAGTATACAACTAAAAAAGAATAACAAGCCTAGGCCACTTGTACCTTTAGATATAACTGATTTTCTGCTATAGCGCCCCCTTGAGGCCAATCAACGCCATATTTTAATAGATGATAGAAGACCCTGAGATACATGTAGGGTATAAGTATCGTCCTGATTGGTCATTGTTTAGCCTGTCAAAAGCTTGCTGGAATCTGATTGGCTAATAACGATTGCAAAAATTTGCATATCAAATTTTCCTTCTGTAAAACATTAGGACATAGGCCATAGATGATACATGCCAAAGGAGAGCTTCATAGCTTGTACGGTTCCTGAGAAACAGATTTTTAGCTTTGGCTCCGCCCCCTGGAGGCGTATGTCTACACAGATTGACGGGCTACCTCAGAATCATGTTGGCATCAAAGGTCTAAAGTGGCATTAGTGTAGGTTTAAGCATTCAAAAGTTACAGCTGTTAGAGTAAATTTGGGTGTGCCACGGTAAGATTAATTTGCATATGGCGGCCATATTGTTTACAAATTTCACAATTTTTTTGATAATTATTGAGTTTGGGACTCTGCTGAGTTGTTTGACACCAAATATGACAGGATTGGTCAATGACCCTAGGACAAGTTCTCAAAAGTAGGTTTTGCATATTATGCTAAATAGCAAAAAATCTAAGTGGGCGGAGCTTAGTGGTTCTATTGACCTTTTTGATTTGCCATTAACCAAGGAATCATATAATGCAAGAATTTTTGCTCTAGCTATCAGGGCGTGGCAGTTACGAGGCCTAACGCGTTGATCTTCGCCATAGCGCCCCCTTGAGGCCGATTTGGCTCATCTTTTGAATCTGAGTAGCGGTGAGAAGTACTACCATATGACCAAGTCTCAGCCCTGTAGGCCTTACGGTTTCTTCTGCCCGATCACTTCTATGGCAGAAAAAGAATAATAATAATAATAATAATAATAATAATAATAATAATAATAATAATCAGAACAATTACAATAGGGTTTCTAGCACTACGTGCTCGAACCCCTAAATATAGCCGCAAGCGGCGATTTACGGGGTTCGAGCGTTACAGGCAAAGAGACCCCTGGAGGCCAGTTAGGCTTAAAACATGTTGCCGGTTGACCGGCATCGCCAAACTGGATGAGGATGACCAGCATGACCGTGAAGACCAAGCTAGATTACCAGCATGACTAATCTGGATGACAAACTTGTTGACCATATTGACCAAGCTGGAAGACCATAATGACCAAACTGGATGACCAGCATGGCAAAGGTGGTTGGCCAGTATGACCAAGCTGGAAGACCACCATTACTATGAGGACAAAGCTGAATGACCAGCAGGACCATAATGATCAATGTGAATGGCCAGCATGACCAAGCTGGATGGCCAGCATAACCAAGCTGGGTGACCAGCGTGACCATAAAGACCATAACGGCAATGCTAGATGAGTGGTGTGAGTAAACTAGTTGAAAAGCATTGATAAATTGAGCTGTAGTGTTCATCAGGTTTTATGTGGTGTCTTGCTGCACTCTAGTGGGCATTTGGTGAAACAACTTCAGTTCTTAAATTCAAAAAACACAAGGCATAAAAAGGGCATATAAATAACCCATATATAGTGTATAAGTTTTGACCTGATAAACATTCTGCCTGTCAAAAGCTTGCTGGAATGTGATTGGCTAATAGTGACCACAAAAGTGTCCATATCAAATTTTCATTTGGTGTACCATTAGTGCATGGGCCATAGATGATAATTGGCAAGGATGACCTTGATAGCTTGTATGGTTGTAGAGAAACAGCTATCGAGCATTGGCCCCGCCCCCTGGGGGGGTGTATGTCTACTTAAACTCACAGGGTATCTGAGAATCATGTAATGATCAAAGGACTGAAGTGGTATTAGTGTCAGGTTAAGCATTCAAAAGTTATAAGTGTTAAAGACATTTTACTGCACCATGGTAAAACTAATTTGCATATGGCGGCCATATTGTTTATAAATGTAAAGATTTTTTTTTATAATTATTGAGGAGTAAGCTCTGCTGAACTGTTTGACACCAAACATGTCATGATTGGTCAAGGAGGCAAAGACAAGATCTCAAAAGTAGGTTTTGCATATTATGCAAATTAAAAAAAAATTAAGTGGGTGGAGCATAAATAAGAATGACCCAGGTGGCTGACTAGCATGACCAAGAAGGATAAATATGTTCAATTAAGCAAGACAAAAATGATTAAATAAGTTCAGCAGAGCTTTAATTTAGAATAATTCAAATGTAGCTGTTTCACCAAATGACCACCAGAGCGCAGCAAGAGACCACATATAACCTGCTGGAAATCTATCACTCTATAAGTAAGACAGAACATTCCCTATCAGTGTGTTTCTATTTATTAAAAAGAGAAGAAAAGTCCGATTGGGCTCCAAATTGGTACTCATGATTAAGTGGTCTGCATATATATGTGTGTAAATTTGTGTGTTGATAGGGTCAAAGGTTCCTGACTTCTGTCCATTTAGGTTTGAAAAAAGCGATAATACAGGCTTATGGCCTACAAAATGGCTGTTGCTCTTTGGCCATATTAGAGGCAAAAAATATCTGTTTTGGCTCAAAATTTGCAATCAAGATCACAATATCAGTCTATATATGTATGTCAATTTCTGTGTCGATAGGGTCAAAGGTTCCTGACTTATGTCCATTTAGGTTTGAAAAAAGCGATAATACAGGCTTGAGGCCTACAAAATCGCTGTAGTTTTCCAGCCGTTGTAGAGGGAAAACATGTCCGATTTGGCTGAAAATTTGCAATCAAGATCAGATTATCAGTCTATATATGTGTATAAATTTGTGTGTTGATAGGGTGAAAGGTTCCTGTCTTCTGTCCATTTAGGTTGGAAAATAGCGATAAATAGAATAAATTGAAAATAGTTATTTTTTCACTGTAGAGCCTACTGAAGACTTATTTGGCTCATACTTGGCAAATGTGCTTCAAATGTCATTGTTAATTAGTAGCTTCAACAGTTTTGGCATGTTTTAAACTTTGACAGAGTTTTGGCCAAATAACTCTGAAAAGGCTTTCACGTACATGTTTGACCAAGGTTTATGGGCCTCAAATAGTTAAAATGTCAAGATTTTTTTGATAATTATTTACCTACATGGTCTCAAGATTGCATCAAGACCAAAGTTATTTTGATTGATTAAGGACTTAAAGACAAGTTCGAAAAGAGCAATTTTTACTCTTTTGGCCACTGATGAAAATCTTTCCATTTTTGGTAAATACATGTAATTACAAAGTTGTAAAGGCTACAGCAAAGTATACAACTAAAAAAGAATAACAAGCCTAGGCCACTTGTACCTTTAGATATAACTGATTTTCTGCTATAGCGCCCCCTTGAGGCCAATCAACGCCATATTTTAATGGATGATAGAAGGCCCTGAGATACATGTAGGGTATAAGTATCGTCCTGATTGGTCATTGTTTAGCATGTCAAAAGCTTGCTGGAAACTGATTGGCTAATAACGATCGCAAAAATTTGCATATCATATTTTCCTTCTGTAAAACATTAGGACATAGGCCATAGATGATACATGCCAAAGGAGAGCTTCATAGCTTGTACGGTTCCTGAGAAACAGATTTTTAGCTTTGGCTCCGCCCCCTGGGGGCGTATGTCTACACAGATTGACGGGCTACCTCAGAATCATGTTGGCATCAACGGTCTAAAGTGGCATTAGTGTAGGTTTAAGCATTCAAAAGTTACAGCTGTTAGAGTAAATTTGGGTGTGCCACGGTAAGATTAATTTGCATATGGCGGCCATATTGTTTACAAATTTCACAATTTTTTTGATAATTATTGAGGTTGGGACTCTGCTGAGTTGTTTGACACCAAATATGACAGGATTGGTCAATGACCCTAGGACAAGTTCTCAAAAGTAGGTTTTGCATATTATGCTAAATAGCAAAAAATCTAAGTGGGCGGAGCTTAGTGGTTCTATTGACCTTTTTGATTTGCCATTAACCAAGGAATCATATAGTGCAAGAACTTTTGCTCTAGCTATCAGGGCGTGGCAGTTACGAGGCCTAACGCGTTGACCTTCGCCATAGCGCCCCCTTGAGGCCGATCGGGCTCATCTTTTGAATCTGAGTAGCGGTGAGAAGTACTACCATATGACCAAGTCTCAGCCCTGTAGGCCTTACGGTTTCTTCTGCCCGATCACTTCTATGGCAGAAAAAGAATAAGAATAATAATAATAATAATAAATATAGCCGCAAGCGGCGATTTACGGGGTTCGAGCGTTACAGGCAAAGAGACCCCTGGAGGCCAGTTAGGCTTAAAACATGTTGCCGGTTGACCGGCATCGCCAAACTGGATGAGGATGACCAGCATGACCGTGAAGACCAAGCTAGATTACCAGCATGACTAATCTGGATGACAAACTTGTTGACCATATTGACCAAGCTGGAAGACCATAATGACCAAACTGGATGACCAGCATGGCAAAGGTGGTTGGCCAGTATGACCAAAATGGAAGACCACATTACTATGAGGACAAAGCTGAATGACCAGCAGGACCATAATGACCAATGTGAATGGCCAGCATGACCAAGCTGGATGGCCAGCATAACCAAGCTGGGTGACCAGCGTGACCATAAAGACCATAATGGCAATGCTAGATGAGTGGTGTTAGTAAACTAGTTGAAAAGCATTGATAAATTGAGCTGTAGTGTTCATCAGGTTTTATGTGGTGTCTTACTGCACTCTAGTGCGCATTTGGTGAAACAAATTCAGTTCTTAAATTGAAAAAACACAAGGCATAAAAAGGGCATATAAATAACCCGTATATAGTATATAAGTTTTGACCTGATTAACATTCCGCCTGTTAAAAGCTTGCTGGAATGTGATTGGCTAATAGTGACCACAAAAGTGTCCATATCAAATTTTCATTTGGTGTACCATTAGTGCATGGGCCATAGATGATAATTGGCTAGGATGACCTTGATAGCTTGTATGGTTCTAGAGAAACAGCTATCGAGCATTGGCCCCGCCCCCTGGGGGGGGTGTATGTCTACTTAAACTGACAGGGTATCTGAGAATCATGTAATGATCAAAGGACTGAAGTGGTATTAGTGTCAGGTTAAGCATTCAAAAGTTATGTGTTAAAGACATTTTACTGCACCATGGTAGAACTCATTTGCATATGGCGGCCATATTGTTTATAAATGTAAAGATTTTTTTAATAATTATTGAGGAGTAAGCTCTGCTGAACTGTTTGACACCAAACATGTCATGATTGGTCAAGGATCCAAGGACAAGATCTCAAAAGTATTTTTTGCATATTATGCAAATTTATAAAAAAAAAAATAAGTGGGTGGAGCATAAACAAGAATGACCCAGGCGGCTGACCAGCATGAACAAGAAGGATAAATATGTTCAATTAAGCAAGACAAGCAAGATTAAATAAGTTCAGCAGAGCTTTAATTTAGAATAATTCACCTGTAGCTGTTTCACCAAATGACCACCAGAGCGCAGCAAGAGACCACATATAACCTGCTGGAAATCTATCACTCTATAAGTAAGACAGAACATTCCCTATCAGTGTGTTTCTATTTATTAAAAAGAGAAGAAAAGTCCGATTGGGCTCCAAATTGGTACTCATGATCAAGTGGTCTGCATATATATGTGTGTAAATTTGTGTGTTGATAGGGTCAAAGGTTCCTGACTTCTGTCCATTTAGGTTTGAAAAAAGCGATAATACAGGCTTATGGCCTACAAAATGGCTGTTGCTCTTTGGCCATATTAGAAGCAAAAAATATCTGATTTGGCTCAAAATTTGCAATCAAGATCACAATATCAGTCTATATATGTATGTAAATTTCTGTGTCGATAGGGTCAAAGGTTCCTGACTTCTGTCCATTTAGGTTTGAAAAAAGCGATAATACAAGCTTGAGGCCTACAAAATCGCTGTAGTTTTCCAGCCGTTGTAGAGGCAAAACATGTCCGATTTGGCTGAAAATTTGCAATCAAGATCAGATTATCAGTCTATATATGTGTATAAATTTGTGTTTTGATAGGGTGAAAGGTTCCTGTCTTCTGTCCATTTAGGTTGGAAAATAGCGATAAATAGAATAAATTGAAAATAGCTATTTTTTCACTGTAGAGCCTACTGAAGACTTATTTGGCTCATACTTGGCACATGTGCTTCAAATGTAATTGTTAATTAGTAGCTTCAACAGTTTTGGCATGTTTTAAACTTTGACAGAGTTTTGGCCAAATAACTCTGAAAAGGCTTTCACGTACATGTTTGATCAAGGTTTATGGGCCTCAAATAGTTAAAATGTCAAGATTTTTTTGATAATTATTTACCTACAGGGTCTCAAGATTGCATCAAGACCAAATTTGTTTTGATTGATTAAGGACTTAAAGACAAGTTCGAAAAGAGCAATTTTTACTCTTTTGGCCACTGATGAAAATCTTTGCATTTTTGGTGAATACATGTAATTACAAAGTTGTAAAGGCTACAGCAAAGTATACAACTAAAAAAGAATAACAAGCCTAGGCCACTTGTACCTTTAGATATAACTGATTATCTGCTATAGCGCCCCCTTGAGGCCAATCAACGCCATATTTTAATGGATGATAGAAGGCCCTGAGATACATGTAGGGTATACGTATCGTCCTGATTGGTCATTGTTTAGCATGTCAAAAGCTTGCTGGAATCTGATTGGCTAATACCGATCGCAAAAATTTGCATATCAAATTTTCCTTCTGTAAAACATTAGGACATAGGCCATAGATGATACATGCCAAAGGAGAGCTTCATAGCTTGTACGGTTCCTGAGAAACAGATTTTTAGCTTTGGTTCCGCCTCCTGGGGGCGTATGTCTACACAGATTGACAGGCTACCTCAGAATCATGTTGGCATCATAGGTCTAAAGTGGCATTAGTGTAGGTTTAAGCATTCAAAAGTTACAGCTGTTAGAGTAAATTTGGGTGTGCCACGGTAAGATTAATTTGCATATGGCGGCCATATTGTTTACAAATTTCACAATTTTTTTGATAATTATTGAGGTTGGGACTCTGCTGAGTTGTTTGACACCAAATATGACAGGATTGGTCAATGACCCTAGGACAAGTTCTCAAAAGTAGGTTTTGCATATTATGCTAAATAGCAAAAAATCTAAGTGGGCGGAGCTTAGTGGTTCTATTGACCTTTTTGATTTGCCATTAACCAAGGAATCATATACTGCAAGAATTTTTGCTCTAGCTATCAGGGCGTAGGAGTTACGAGGCCAAACGCGTTGACCTTCGCCATAGCGCCCCCTTGAGGCCGATCGGGCTCATCTTTTGAATCTGAGTAGCGGTGAGAAGTACTACCATATGACCAAGTCTCAGCCCTGTAGGCCTTACGGTTTCTTCTGCCCAATCACTTCTATGGCAGAAAAAGAATAAGAACTATAATAATAATAATAATAATAATAATAATAATAATAATAATAATAATAATAATAATAATCAGAACAATTACAATAGGGTTTCTAGCACTACGTGCTCGAACCCCTAATAATAATAAATATAGCCGCAAGCGGCGATTTACGGGGTTCGAGCGTTACAGGCAAAGAGACCCCTGGAGGCCAGTTAGGCTTAAAACATGTTGCCGGTTGACCGGCATCGCCAAACTGGATGAGGATGACCAGCATGACCGTGAAGACCAAGCTAGATTACCAGCATGACTAATCTGGATGACAAACTTGTTGACCACATTGACCAAGCTGGAAGACCATAATGACCAAACTGGATGACCAGCATGGCAAAGGTGGTCGGCCAGTATGACCAAGCTGGAAGACCACCATTACTATGAGGACAAAGCTGAATGACCAGCAGGACCATAATGACCAATGTGAATGGCCAGCATGACCAAGCTGGATGGCCAGCATAACCAAGCTGGGTGACCAGCGTGACCATAAAGACCATAATGGCAATGGTAGATGAGTGGTGTGAGTAAACTAGTTGAAAAGCATTGATAAATTGAGCTGTAGTGTTCATCAGGTTTTATGTGGTGTCTTACTGCACTCTAGTGGGCATTTGGTGAAACAAATTCAGTTCTTAAATTGAAAAAACACAAGGCATAAAAAGGGCATATAAATAACCCGTATATAGTATATAAGTTTTGACCTGATTAACATTCCGCCTGTTAAAAGCTTGCTGGAATGTGATTGGCTAAAAGTGACCACAAAAGTGTCCATATCAAATTTTCATTTGGTGTACCATTAGTGCATGGGCCATAGATGATAATTGGCTAGGATGACCTTGATAGCTTGTATGGTTCTAGAGAAACAGCTATCGAGCATTGGCCCCGCCCCCTGGGGGGGTGTATGTCTACTTAAACTGACAGGGTATCTGAGAATCATGTAATGATCAAAGGACTGAAGTGGTATTAGTGTCAGGTTAAGCATTCAAAAGTTATAAGTGTTAAAGACATTTTACTGCACCATGGTAGAACTCATTTGCATATGGCGGCCATATTGTTTATAAATGTAAAGATTTTTTTAATAATTATTGAGGAGTAAGCTCTGCTGAACTGTTTGACACCAAACATGTCATGATTGGTCAAGGATCCAAGGACAAGATCTCAAAAGTAGGTTTTGCATATTATGCAAATTTAAAAAAAAATTAAGTGGGTGGAGCATAAACAAGAATGACCCAGGCGGCTGACCAGCATGAACAAGAAGGATAAATATGTTCAATTAAGCAAGACAAGCAAGATTGAATAAGTTCAGCAGAGCTTTAATTTAGAATAATTCACCTCTAGCTGTTTCATCAAATGACCACCAGAGCGCAGCAAGAGACCACATATAACCTGCTGGAAATCTATCACTCTATAAGTAAGACAGAACATTCCCTATCAGTGTGTTTCTATTTATTAAAAAGAGAAGAAAAGTCCGATTGGGCTCCAAATTGGTACTCATGATCAAGTCGTCTGTATATACATGTATGTAAATTTGTGTGTTGATAGGGTCAAAGGTTCCTGACTTCTGACCATTTAGGTTTGAAAAAAGTGATAATACAGGCTTATGGCCTACAAAATGGCTGTTGCTCTTTGGCCATATTAGAGGCAAAAAATATCTGATTTGGCTCAAAATTTGCAATCAGGATCACAATATCAGTCTATATATGTATGTCAATTTCTGTGTCAATAGGGTCAAAGGTTCCTGACTTCTGTCCTTTTAGATTTGAAAAAAGCGATAATACAGGCTTGAGGCCTACAAAATCGCTGTAGTTTTCCAGCCGTTGTAGAGGCAAAACATGTCCGATTTGGCTGAAAATTTGCAATCAAGATCAGATTATCAGTCTATATATGTGTATAAATTTGTGTGTTGATAGGGTGAAAGGTTCCTGTCTTCTGTCCATTTAGGTTGGAAAATAGCGATAAATAGAATAAATTGAAAATAGTTATTTTTTCACTGTAGAGCCTACTGAAGACTTATTTGGCTCATACTTGGCACATGTACTTCAAATGTCATTGTTAATTAGTAGCTTCAACAGTTTTGGCATGTTTTAAACTTTGACAGAGTTTTGGCCAAATAACTCTGAAAAGGCTTTCACGTACATGTTTGATCAAGGTTTATGGGCCTCAAATAGTTAAAATGTCAAGATGTTTTTGATAATTATTTACCTACAGGGTCTCAAGATTGCATCAAGACCAAATTTGTTTTGATTGATTAAGGACTTAAAGACAAGTTCGAAAAGAGCAATTTTTACTCTTTTGGCCACTGATGAAAATCTTTGCATTTTTGGTAAACATATGTAATTACAAAGTTGTAAAGGCTACAGCAACGTATACAACTAAAAAAGAATAACAAGCCTAGGCCACTTGTACCTTTAGATATAAAAGATTTTCTGCTATAGCGCCCCCTTGAGGCCAATCAACGCCATATTTTAAAGGATGATAGATGGCCCTGAGATACATGTAGGGTATAAGTATCGTCCTGATTGGTCATTGTTTAGCCTGTCAAAAGCTTGCTGGAATCTGATTGGCTAATAACGATCGCAAAAATTTGCATATCAAATTTTCCTTCTGTAAAACATTAGGACATAGGCCATAGATGATACATGCCAAAGGAGAGCTTCATAGCTTGTACGGTTCCTGAGAAACAGATTTTTAGCTTTGGCTCCGCCCCCTGGGGGCGTATGTCTACACAGATTGACATGCTACCTCAGAATCATGTTGGCATCATAGGTCTAAAGTGGCATTAGTGTCGGTTTAAGCATTCAAAAGTTACAGCTGTTAAAGTAAATTTGGGTGTGCCACGGTAAGATTAATTTGCATATGGCGGCCATATTTTTTACAAATTTCAAGATTTTTTTAATAATTATTGAGGTTGGGACTCTGCTGAGTTGTTTGACACCAAACATGTCAGGATTGGTCAATGAGTTTAGGACAAGTTCTCAAAAGTAGGTTTTGCATATTATGCTAAATAGCAAAAAATCTAAGTGGGCGGAGCTTAGTGGTTCTATTGACCTTTTTGATTTGCCATTAACCAAGGAATCATATAATGCAAGAATTTTTGCTCTAGCTATCAGGGCGTAGGAGTTACGAGGCCAAACGCGTTGACCTTCGCCATAGCGCCCCCTTGAGGCCGATCGGGCTCATCTTTTGAATCTGAGTAGCGGTGAGAAGTACTACCATATGACCAAGTCTCAGCCCTGTAGGCCTTACGGTTTCTTCTGCCCAATCACTTCTATGGCAGAAAAAGAATAAGAACTATAATAATAATAATAATAAATATAGCCGCAAGCGGCGATTTACGGGGTTCGAGCGTCACAGGCAAAGAGGCCCCTGGAGGCCAGTTAGGCTTAAAACCTGTTGCTGGTTGACCGTCATCACCAAACTGGATAACCAAGCTGGGTAACCAGCGTGACCATAAAGACCAAAATGACAATGCTAAATGAGTGGTGTGAGTAAACTAGTTGAAAAGCATTGATAAATTGAGCTGTAGTGTTCATCAGGTTTTATGTGGTGTCTTGCTGCACTCTAGTGGGCATTTGGTGAAACAACTTCAGTTCTTAAATTCAAAAAACACAAGGCATAAAAAGGGCATATAAATAACCCATATATAGTGTATAAGTTTTGACCTGATAAACATTCTGCCTGTCAAAAGCTTGCTGGAATGTGATTGGCTAATAGTGACCACAAAAGTGTCCATATCAAATTTTCATTTGGTGTACCATTAGTGCATGGGCCATAGATGATAATTGGCAAGGATGACCTTGATAGCTTTTATGGTTGTAGAGAAACAGCTATCGAGCATTGGCCCCGCCCCCTGGGGGGGTGTATGTCTACTTAAACTCACAGGGTATCTGAGAATCATGTAATGATCAAAGGACTGAAGTGGTATTAGTGTCAGATTAAGCATTCAAAAGTTATAAGTGTTAAAGACATTTTACTGCACCATGGTAAAACTAATTTGCATATGGCGGCCATATTGTTTATAAATGTAAAGATTTTTTTTTATAATTATTGAGGAGTAAGCTCTGCTGAACTGTTTGACACCAAACATGTCATGATTGGTCAAGGAGGCAAAGACAAGATCTCAAAAGTAGGTTTTGCATATTATGCAAATTAAAAAAAAATTAAGTGGGTGGAGCATAAATAAGAATGACCCAGGTGGCTGACTAGCATGACCAAGAAGGATAAATATGTTCAATTAAGCAAGACAAAAATGATTAAATAAGTTCAGCAGAGCTTTAATTTAGAATAATTCAAATGTAGCTGTTTCATCAAATGACCACCAGAGCGCAGCAAGAGACCACATATAACCTGCTGGAAATCTATCACTCTATAAGTAAGACAGAACATTCCCTATCAGTGTGTTTCTATTTATTAAAAAGAGAAGAAAAGTCCGATTGGGCTCCAAATTGGTACTCATGATTAAGTGGTCTGCATATATATGTGTGTAAATTTGTGTGTTGATAGGGTCAAAGGTTCCTGACTTCTGTCCATTTAGGTTTGAAAAAAGCGATAATACAGGCTTATGGCCTACAAAATGGCTGTTGCTCTTTGGCCATATTAGAGGCAAAAAATATCTGTTTTGGCTCAAAATTTGCAATCAAGATCACAATATCAGTCTATATATGTATGTCAATTTCTGTGTCGATAGGGTCAAAGGTTCCTGACTTATGTCCATTTAGGTTTGAAAAAAGCGATAATACAGGCTTGAGGCCTACAAAATCGCTGTAGTTTTCCAGCCGTTGTAGAGGGAAAACATGTCCGATTTGGCTGAAAATTTGCAATCAAGATCAGATTATCAGTCTATATATGTGTATAAATTTGTGTGTTGATAGGGTGAATGGTTCCTGTCTTCTGTCCATTTAGGTTGGAAAATAGCGATAAATAGAATAAATTGAAAATAGTTATTTTTTCACTGTAGAGCCTACTGAAGACTTATTTGGCTCATACTTGGCAAATGTGCTTCAAATGTCATTGTTAATTAGTAGCTTCAACAGTTTTGGCATGTTTTAAACTTTGACAGAGTTTTGGCCAAATAACTCTGAAAAGGCTTTCACGTACATGTTTGATCAAGGTTTATGGGCCTCAAATAGTTAAAATGTCAAGATTTTTTTGATAATTATTTACCTACAGGGTCTCAAGATTGCATCAAGACCAAAGTTATTTTGATTGATTAAGGACTTAAAGACAAGTTCGAAAAGAGCAATTTTTACTCTTTTGGCCACTGATGAAAATCTTTCCATTTTTGGTAAATACATGTAATTACAAAGTTGTAAAGGTTACAGCAAAGTATACAACTAAAAAAGAATAACAAGCCTAGGCCACTTGTACCTTTAGATATAACAGATTTTCTGCTATAGCGCCCCCTTGAGGCCAATCAACGCCATATTTTAATGGATGATAGAAGGCCCTGAGATACATGTAGGGTATAAGTATCGTCCTGATTGGTCATTGTTTAGCATGTCAAAAGCTTGCTGGAAACTGATTGGCTAATAACGATCGCAAAAATTTGCATATCAAATTTTCCTTCTGTAAAACATTAGGACATAGGCCATAGATGATACAGGCCAAAGGAGAGCTTCATAGCTTGTACGGTTCCTGAGAAACAGATTGTTAGCTTTGGCTCCGCCCCCTGGGGGCGTATGTCTACACAGATTGACGGGCTACCTCAGAATCATGTTGGCATCAACGGTCTAAAGTGGCATTAGTGTAGGTTTAAGCATTCAAAAGTTACAGCTGTTAGAGTAAATTTGGGTGTGCCACGGTAAGATTAATTTGCATATGGCGGCCATATTGTTTACAAATTTCACAATTTTTTTGATAATTATTGAGGTTGGGACTCTGCTGAGTTGTTTGACACCAAATATGACAGGATTGGTCAATGACCCTAGGACAAGTTCTCAAAAGTAGGTTTTGCATATTATGCTAAATAGCAAAAAATCTAAGTGGGCGGAGCTTAGTGGTTCTATTGACCTTTTTGATTTGCCATTAACCAAGGAATCATATAGTGCAAGAATTTTTGCTCTAGCTATCAGGGCGTGGCAGTTACGAGGCCTAACGCGTTGACCTTCGCCATAGCGCCCCCTTGAGGCCGATCGGGCTCATCTTTTGAATCTGAGTAGCGGTGAGAAGTACTACCATATGACCAAGTCTCAGCCCTGTAGGCCTTATGGTTTCTTCTGCCCGATCACTTCTATGGCAGAAAAAGAATAAGAATAATAATAATAATAATAATAATAATAATCAGAACAATTACAATAGGGTTTCTAGCACTACGTGCTCGAACCCCTAATAATAATAATAATAATAATAATAATAATAATAATAATAATCAGAACAATTACAATAGGGTTTCTAGCACTACGTGCTCGAACCCCTAATAATAATAATAATAATAATAATAATCAGAACAATTACAATAGGGTTTCTAGCACTACGTGCTCGAACCCCTAATAATAAATATAGCCGCAAGCGGCGATTTACGGGGTTCGAGCGTTACAGGCAAAGACGCCCCTGGAGGCCAGTTAGGCGTAAAACATGTTGCTGGTTGACCGGCATCACCAAACTGGATGACCAGCATGGCAAAGGTGGTTGGCCAGTATGACCAAGCTGGATGACCAGCGTTACTATGATGACAAAACTGAATGACCAGCAGGACCATAATGACCAATCTGAATGACCAGCAGGAACAAGCTGGATGACCAGCAAGACCAGAATGACAAAGCTGGTTAGCCAGTATGATCAGCATGACCAAGCTGATTGACCAGCATGAACAAACTTGTTGACCATATTGACCAAGCTGGAAAACCATAATGACCAAACTGGACGACCAGCATGGCAAAAGTGGTTGGCCAGTATGACCAAGCTGGATGACCAGCATTACTATGATGACAAAGCTGAATGACCAGCAGGACCATAATGACCAATGTGAATGACCAGCATGACCAAGCTGGATGGCCAGCATAACCAAGCTGGGTGACCAGCGTGACCATAAAGACCATAATGACAATGCTAGATGAGTGGTGTGAGTAAACTAGTTGAAAAGCATTGATAAATTGAGCTGTAGTGTTCATCAGGTTTTATGTGGTGTTTTACTGCACTGTAGTGGGCATTTGGTGAAACAAATTCAGTTCTTACATTGAAAAAACACAAGGCATAAAAAGGGCATATAAATAACCCATATATAGTGTACAAGTTTTGACCTGATTAACATTCCACCTGTAAAAAGCTTGCTGGAATGTGATTGGCTAATAGTGACCACAAAAGTGTCCATATCAAATTTTCATTTGGTGTACCATTAGTGCATGGGCCATAGATGATAATTGGCTAGGATGACCTTGATAGCTTGTATGGTTCTAGAGAAACAGCTATCGAGCATTAGCCCCGCCCCCTGGGGGGGTGTATGTCTACTTAAACTGACAGGGTATCTGAGAATCATGTAATGATCAAAGGACTGAAGTGGTATTAATGTCAGGTTAAGCACTCAAAAGTTATAAGTGTTAGAAGACATTTTACTGCACCATGGAAAAACTAATTTGCATATGGCGGCCATATTGTTTATAAATGTAAAGATTTTGTTTAATAATTATTGAGGAGTAAGCTCTGCTGAACTGTTTGACACCAAACATGTCATGATTGGACAAGGAGGCAAAGACAAGTTCTCAAAAGTAGGTTTTGCATATTATGCAAATTAAAAAAAAAAAATTGGATGGAGCATAAACAAGAATGACCCAGGTGGCTGACCAGCATGACCAAGAAGGATAGAGATGTTCAATTAAGCAAGACAAGCAAGATTAAATAAGTTCAGCAGAGCTTTTATTTAGAATAATTCAACTGTAGCTGTTTCACCAAATGACCACCAGAGCGCAGCAAGAGACCACATATAACCTGCTGGAAATCTATCACTCTATAAGTAAGACAGAACATTCCCTATCAGTGTGTTTCTATTTATTAAAAAGAGAAGAAAAGTCCGATTGGGCTCCAAATTGGTACTCATGATCAAGTGGTCTGTATATATATGTGTGTAAATTTGTGTGTTGATAGGGTCAAAGGTTCCTGACTTCTGTCCATTTAGGCTTGAAAAAAGCGATAATACAGGCTTATGGCCTACAAAATGGCTGTTGCTCTTTGGCCATATTAGAGGCAAAAAATGATTTGGCTCAAAATTTGCAATCAAGATCACAATATAAGTCTATATATGTATGTAAATTTCTGTGTCGATAGGGTCAAAGGTTCCTGACTTCTGTCCATTTAGGTTTGAAAAAAGCGATAATACAGGCTTGAGGCCTACAAAATCGCTGTAGTTTTCCAGCCGTTGTAGAGGGAAAAAATGTCCGATGTGGCTGAAAATTTGCAATCAAGATCAGATTATCAGTCTATATATGTGTATAAATTTGTGTGTTGATAGGGTGAAAGGTTCCTGTCTTCTGTCCATTTAGGTTGGAAAATAGCGATAAATAGAATAAATTGAAAATAGTTATTTTTTCACTGTAGAGCCTACTGAAGACTTATTTGGCTCATACTTGGCAAGTGTGCTTCAAATGTCATTGTTAATTAGTAGCTTCAACAGTTTTGGCATGTTTTAAACTTTGACAGAGTTTTGGCCAAATAACTCTGAAAAGGCTTTCACGTACATGTTTGATCAAGGTTTATGGGCCTCAAAAAGTTAAAATGTCAAGATTTTTTTGATAATTATTTACCTACAGCGTCTCAAGATTGCATCAAGACCAAATTTGTTTTGATTGATTAAGGACTTAAAGACAAGTTCGAAAAGAGCAATTTTTACTCTTTTGGCCACTGATGAAAATCTTTGCATTTTTGGTAAATACATGTAATTACAAAGTTGTAAAGGCTACAGCAAAGTATACAATTAAAAAAGAATAACAAGCCTAGGCCACTTGTACCTTTAGATATAACTGATTTTCTGCTACAGCGACCCCTTGAGGCCAATCAAGGCCATATTTTAATGGATGATAGAAGGCCCTCATATACATGTAGGGTATAAGTATCGTCCTGATTGGTGATTGTTTAGCCTGTCAAAAGCTTGCTGGAATCTGATTGGCTAATAGCGATCGCAAAAATTTGCATATCAAATTTTCCTTCTGTGAAACATTAGAACATAGGCCATAGATGATACATGCCAAAGGAGAGCTTCGTAGCTTGTACGGTTCCTGAGAAACAGATTTTTAGCTTTGGCTCCGCCCCCTGGAGGCGTATGTCTACACAGATTGACAGGCTACCTCAGAATCATGTTGGCATCAAAGTTGTAAAGTGGCATTAGTGTAGGTTTAAGCATTCAAAAGTTACAGCTGTTAGAGTAAATTTGGGTGTGCTATGGTAAGATTAATTTGCATATGGCGGCCATATTGTTTACAGATTTCACAATTTTTTCGATAATTATTAAGGTTGGGACTCTGCTGAGTTGTTTGACACCAAATATGACAGGATTGGTCAATGACCCTAGGACAAGTTCTCAAAAGTAGGTTTTGCATATTATGCTAAATAGCAAAAAATCTAAGTGGGCGGAGCTTAGTGGTTCTATTGACCTTTTTGATTTGCCATTAACCAAGGAATCATATAATGCAAGAATTTTTGCTCTAGCTATCAGGGCGTAGGAGTTACGAGGCCAAACGCGTTGACCTTCGCCATAGCGCCCCCTTGAGGCCGATCGGGCTCATGTTTTGAATCTGAGTAGCGGTGAGAAGTACTACCATATGACCAAGTCTCAGCCCTGTAGGCCTTACGGTTTCTTCTGCCCAATCACTTCTATGGCAGAAAAAGAATAAGAACTATAATAATAATAATCAGAACAATTACAATAGGGTTTCTAGCACTACGTGCTCGAACCCCTAATAATAATAATAATCAGAACAATTACAATAGGGTTTCTAGCACTACGTGCTCGAACCCCTAATAATAATAATAATAATAATCAGAACAATTACAATAGGGTTTCTAGCACTACGTGCTCGAACCCCTAAAAATGGGGGTGTTCTAAAACGTTTGACTGGTAGTGTATATACTAAAATATGTTATTTAATCTAGTTGTCTTCCATGTTTTCACACTTCTCTAAGAAAAAGTAGGTCACACCAGTGATAATGAAGTAATGCCATCATTTTTGCTTTAATTTCAATATTATGGTTTTTAGCATGAAGTACACCAGTGACCCGGCTTCTTGGGACATCAACTTTCTTTATATTTTCTATAAAATGTATTTGCCATTTTGTCTGTCCTATGTATCATATATTTCATAGTCATGTATAGTTTATAATCAATAGTGAACTGTGATTGTAGATTTTCTGAAGCTCATCCTACTTTTAAAATACATTATCAGAAAGAAGATCTGCAGCCTTTAAACTGAAAAATCGCAAAAGAGACTGCAGCATTGATTACAGAAGTCTTACTGTTAGGTGTGTTTTTAAATTGAGTTGGGTGCCCTTAAAATCTAGCAGTACATACATTAGAATCATTTGTAAATTACATGAATAATTTTATGGCATTGTCTTAGTCCTTTTCACAATATACATTTGCAAGAAAATGTGTGTGAACCCTTTTCCTTGAATTTCTGCATAAATTGGTCATGTGTTCTAATCTTTATTTAAATCAGATCAATAGACAAACACAATCTGCTTAAACTAATACCACACAAAAAAATATATGTTTGCATGGTTTTATTGAACACATAATGTTAACATTCACAGTGAACACAATTAACTTTGTGTTTAATAACTGGTTGATCCTGGCAGCAAAAACAACTCAATTTTGGTTTCATCTGTCCACAGTATATTTAGCCAGTACTTCTGTGGAAAATCCATGTGCTCTTTTGCAAACTTGTAGATTTGTCAACAAAAATGTTAGCATGTGATAGAGATTTATGTCTGATTTTAGACTTTATCTGACACTCTAGGATTCTTTCTCACCTCATTGGACATTCTGTGCTGTGCTCTTGCAGTCATCTTTACAGAACCAGCACGCCTAGGGAGAGCAGCAACAGTGCTGAACTTTCTCCATATGTAGACCGTCTGTGTTACCGTGGACACATGAACATCAAGACTTTTAGAGATTCTTTTTTAACCCTTTCCAGCTTCATGCAAGTCAACTGTTCGTGATCATGGGTCTTTTGAGAGCTCTTTAGTGTGAGGCATGATTCACATCCAGCAATGCTTCTTGAGAGCAGCAAACTCAACACTGGTGTGTGTTTTTATAGGGCAGGGCAGCTTTAACCAACATATCCAATCTCATCACATCTTGGCTAGGGGTTCACATACTTATTGCACCCTGCACTGTGAATGTTAACAGGTTGTGTTTAATAAAACCATGCAAACATATAATCTTTTGTGTGGTATTAGATTAAGCAGACTGTGTTTGTCTATTGTTGTGACTTATATGAAGATCAGAACACATTTAATGACCAATTCATGCAGTAATCCCAAAGAGTTCACACACTTTTTCTTGCAACTGTAACTGAAGAACTTTTCAGGACACCACCAGACTCAAACCCTCATAATGAAGTAAAAATCAAATAACCATTTCTTTTTTTATACAAATTATTTTACTTACTGGCACCAGTGTTTAATACTTAGTATTCATTGCATCCTCTGTTTGCTATCCTCTGACAGCTCCTTTACAGAAACGTATTGTACCAAATGATAATAAATCCACTACATCAAGCCTAAAACAATGTTTGAAAAAGATTTAGCATCTAAAGCGTAGTTTAACCCAGAATATCCAAGAGCCAGTTCTGGTGAACCTTTTGTAAATGAGGTCACATGATTTCACATTCACAAACTGTCCTTGGTAGCTTACAAGATGTTCAGTATATTTCACTTAGGGACATTTGGTTTAGATTTGCCAAAATACAGTATATACTACTATAAAATTCAGAAGACGTGAAGATTCCCTGATGGACAGTAAATAAAATGGCTATCTTTGTGTTGTAGTCTGGTTTTATTCACCACCACTAAAGAAGTCTGTGTCTGTTAGTTTCTCTGCAGTGAAGCACAGTGTCACACTAAACACCACCCACTCTGCATGGGTTCATCTAAACACTGGATTATGCAGATAATTTAAGTAAATAATAACACATTCATTTCAACACTGATGAGATGGACTGCTTAGGTTTTATTGTCCATAAAACAGAGCAACATTTATGAGATGTTCATGAGGCTTCTTTTTACAGGTGAACTCTGCAGGCTGAATCCCAAAACTCTGCGTTACAGAAGTTCTGAGTCAAGTCATTCACTAATAAGAAACAAAATCATCACAGGATATATAAACTCTAGAAGATAACTAGATAAAAAATAGAATAAGTGACAGAGCTCAAACATGCATATCAGCACATATCAACCAAGTAACAATTATAACTTTAGCTTTAGAAATGCAAATATACACAGGAAACACTGAAAATAATGGTTAATTGTATGATAATTAATTATAAATGAAATTTTACACCTTGTTTCTATATACAGTACTGTTTCCCTGATGAGCAAATTGGTGCCAACAACAATTATTATAATAATGCTGAAAAAATGCATTGTGTGCGTGTATGTGTGTTCCTTTTCATACATTTCCCTTTTAATTGAAAGGGAAGAAAATGAAGGCTAATATTAATGCAATAATGTGTCCTTTCACCAACAATTACATGTTTTAAATATGTGTAACTGAATTGCTTGTTTATATCCCTGAACAGTAAAAATAGGTCTTCTTTATATTTAAATTTTTTTGCTTTTTGACATAATTTTAATGTTTTTATTGTTTTTGTTTCAATTTATTGTGAGTGGACAAAGAGTAATGCTTTAAAATGATCTCAAACTCCTCCCAGGTACATTGACTTACACTGAAAATAGTTAAAGGTATTTGCTTAACCTGTAACATTAATGTTTATGGAAATACTAAAGGTTTTGTTACAGACAGCAAGAATATTACTTATTAACTATTAACAGGCATGAACATTAGGCATTATTTATTGGGGCCTGTATTGCCCAAATACAGTTTACACCGATCAGTCATAATATTATAACCACTGCTAACTGAAGGGAATAACACTGATCATCTGGTTCCAAGTGCTTCTGCCTAGGGTCTGGTTATATTAGGCAGCAAGTAAACAGTCAATTCTTGAAGTTGATGTGTTAAAGCAAAAAAAAAAAAACAAGAACCAAATTGTAATGTGCTAGATAGCTGGGTCAGAATACCTGCAAAACATCGGACAGGTCTTGTCAGGTGTACCCGGTATGGGGTGGTCAGTACCTACCAAAAGTGCTTCAAGTTGTACTGGTGACAGAGTCTTAGACATCCACGACTGAATGATGCTCATTAAGGCCCCACTTCATAACTTATGGGAATTAACTTCTGAAGCGGTACAGAGATGACAGGAATCCTTGAGAAGTCAATGTCTAAGAATAATACCGAGCACAGTATTAGGCAGGTGGTTTTAATGTTATGGTTGATGGGTATAAAATTGTGTTCAACTCTAAAGAAAAGGAAAAAGAACGTGTCTCTAAATGATTGTGTGTTTTAAGAGTGTGAAAGTTTTCTTAATGCTATTTGACTTACAGAGGTCAATGCCTCTTGTCTCTAAGGCTATGTTAAGACAACAAGTATAATTGTTGGAATATGTATTTTGTATTCAGATTTCTGATAGACTGAACAGCCTGCAACTCTGATTCCCACAAATGAAATACGGATTTTTCCAGACTCATGTGGATGCTCTTTATAATCAATCAGACCCTGTCTTTTATATCATTTGCAACACGGCAAACACAGACCTCATTAAATCCAGGGTAACTGAAGCATGGGGGTCTAAGAAAAGCATTAATGGTTAGTTACTGAAGCTGACCTCGTTACAGATACGTTTGTGTTGTTCAGACATATCAATTTCACCTCCCCCCCTTGCAAATAACAAAGCAGACTTTAATATATATATATATATATACCGTATTTTTCGGACTATAAGGCGCACCGTATTATAAGACGCACTATCAAAGAACGCCTATTTTCTGCTATTTTTCCATACATAGGGCGCATCGCATTATAAGGCGCGTTAAGTGACACTAGAAAGGGTGCCTATATCAAAGTGAACAGGGGTGGCGCCATGTTTCCCTTCCCCCACCGGGGGTGGTCGCTTGCCGGTGGAGCGTCTCAGTATACAAATCTAGCTATTTCAAAGTCAAACGAGTGCTGGATATTAATCTACACAGATTCCTCTCCTGAAAACTGTTTATTTGGGTGAGTAACGTGCTTCAGTTTATTTACAGTAAGCTTAGATTTCCAGATGTCCACTAAGGCTTGCTGCACCAGCGTTAGCATAGCTATCCGCTAGCACGCTAGCTAGTCACCTAAACTAGTAAAGTTAACCCAAACTTAAACGACAGCGTTACACTGAGTAATCCTGCGTGTTCTGGTAAGACAGTGAGATATTAGCTAGCGATTCGTCCCCCGTAGCTTGTTTTAACACTGTAAACAAGCAGATTACAGGCTGATAAAACTCACCTCTGAGAGAGTTAGCGCTTAGCATCTAGCTAATGCTAGCCAGGCAAAGCAGCACAGACTTACAGGCCGATAACTCACCTCTGAACGGTGAACGCTTAGCGATTAGCATCTAACTCTAATAATACTGCTCCAGCAGTATTAAAAGTGCTAAATTTAGAAAATACTGATCTCTGAACAGTGAAAAAGCTAGCTAGCTAAGCGGTTAGCATCTAGCTAATGCTATTGCTGCTCTGCACGGAGTGTGTGTTTACTGCTCCTTACACCTGACGGGTAAAATTTAGATAATACTGATCTCTGAACAGTGAATAAGCTAGCTAATGCTATTTGCTGCTCCAGCCTCGGAGCTGCACGGCTCTGGACTCTGTATAGCACTGAAACTCTGTATAACGCTGCACGGAGTGTGTGTTTACTGCTCCTTACAACCTGACGAGTAAAATTTAGATAATACTGATCTCAGTGAATAAGCTAGCTAGCTTAGCGGTTAGCATCTAGCTAATGCTATTGCTGCTCAGCCTCGGAGCTGCACGGCTCTGGACTCTGTATAGCATTGAAACTCTCTATAACGCTGCACGGAGTGTGTGTTTACTGCTCCTTACAACCTGACGAGTAAAATCCATACAAAAGGCGCACCGTATTATAAGACGCACTGTCAATTTTTGTGAAAATTAAAAGTTTTTAAGTGCGCCTTATAGTCCGAAAAATACGGTATATATATATATATATATATATATATATATATATCAGATTTGCCTGCAGTCTGAAAATAGTCCAAGATGGTTTTACCGGATAGCTCTACAGCGCCACCTTGAGTGAAGCAGTGGCAAGGCTTGCATTTAAATGAATCACATCTAAAAGAAAGCTGGTTCTTTTTGTCCACTCATATTTCCTACCCTAACAACATGGCCTATTTGTGTGACTGTGCCTCTAAGACCCAAAATATATATATAATTTATTATTTGTGAATCACAAAAACAGTTAATCCAAATGGACCACATTTGCACCATGTCCCTCTTCGGACCGCTAGGTCTAGAGAGTGAAATTTACGGTTAAAAACAAATATCACAAGCTGTTTACAAGAGTTACACGAGTTCGTATAAGTTAGGCTTCCACTACAGCTCACGGATCATCATCTATAAAGGGGATGTCGAGGTCGGAGAAGTTTCCAGTGGTTCTGGAGCTTGTGTTCTGGATGCTCCCTGCACTTGTGGTGGACAGTTGATTTTGGTTCTGTGAGGGATACGTAGATTGCTCGCTGCCTCGGCTTGCTCTCGCCGCTCCCTCAGGCGTGCTGCCCTGTGAGGCCTTGCTCTTCTGGTCTGAAATAGAAACTCTAGATTAGGCTCGTGAGAGCTGCACTCAGATGGACCTCCCACATTCTTTTAAAACGTGTCCATCTCAGAGCTCTACAGCCAAACACAACCAAAAAAACACAAGCAATGACTTTAGACATGCATTAACCGACAGCACAGACCCACAAAAACTCCACACAACCAGTAACCAGAGATCAGTAACCCAAGACAGTCTGACCGGGGAAGAAAAGATTCATTTAGACAGTTTTCCATCTTAATACAGTTCATCAGCCCAGATAAGTAGAGTGTCAGAAGTTTGCTTCATTAGTTAATAAGTGTTCATAAAACTAAGCACCAAGGCTAATGTAGACAAAATAAAAGAGCATGGGTATGTGACGGATATGTACTCTAGCTTAACGTAGGCTAGATGTTAAAAACTTTTCAACTTTTTGTCACCTTACAACCACAAACTTTAATGTATTTTAAGTGACAGACAAACACAAAGTATTGCATAATTGTGAATTGGAACAAAAATGATACATAGTTTTCAACATTTTTAACAAATAAAAATCTGAAAAGTGTGATGTGCAAAAATTAAATCCAGTGCAATCAACTGCCTTCAGAAGTTAGTTATTAGCATTCAGCTGCGTGTGATTTAGTCTCAGTATAAATACAGCTGTTCTGTATTGGCCTCAGTGGTCTGTTTTAGAACACTAATGAACAAACAGCATCCTGAAGACCAAGAAACTCACCAGACAGGTCAAAGATAAAGCTTTGAAGAAGTTTAAAGCAGGGTTAGGTAATAAAAACATATAACCCAAGGAGCACTGCACAATTCACCATGCAAAAATTGAAAATTATTCTACAACTGCAAAACTACCAAGACATGGCCGTACCCCCAAACCGACATATCGAGCAAGAAGAACACTGGTCAGAGAAGCAGCCAAGGCCCAGGGTCACTCTTGAGAAGCTGCAGAAATCCACAGCTCAGGTGGGAGAATCTGTTTACAGGACAACTATCACAAGTCATGCGCTCCACAAATATATCCTTTATGGAAGAGTGTCAAGAAGAAAACCATTGTTAAAATAATGTTTAGATCAAAGAATATTCGTGTGTTAGAATCACTCAGTCTTAAATTGCATTGAGCTTCTGTCACAAGACATGAAAACTGCTGTGTACAGACACTCTTCATCCAACCTGGCTGAGCTTGAGCTGTTTTATAAAGAAGAATGGGTATAAATCTCAGTCTCTAGATGCGCAAATCTGGTAGAGACAAATCCCAAAGCACTTACAGTTGTAATTGCAGTAAATGATGGCTCTACTAAGTATTGATATAGGGGGGATGAATACTTTTGCACATAACACATTTATTTCAGTTTTATTTGATAACATGTTTTAAAACGATGTATAATTTTCGTTTCACTTTACACTTTGTATTTGTCTATTATTTAAAATCTCAATAAAATATGTTTAAGTTTGTGGTTATAAGGTGACAAAATGGGGAAAAGTTCAAGAGGGATGAATCATTTATTGTGGTGACGGACAGTTCTGGTGGAAACAGGAGAGTTGAGGTGCACATTGAATTCTGCTGTGATTTGGGGAGCCGTGGTTTTATGTTTTTTGGATACAATCCGGGTTAGCACCAGAACATCCCTTTCATACAGCTTCTTCTTACAGCGTCCACAGTTAATCCTGTTGGATGTGGTTGGTCCTTCTTGGTGGTATGCTGACATTACCCTGGATACCGTGGCTCTTGCTTCATCACAAAGACTTGCTGTCTTGGTCACAGATGCGGCAGCAAGATGTGCACCAACAATTTGTCCTCTTTTAAACTCTGGTATGTCACCCATAATGTTGTGTGCATTGCAGTATTTTGAGCAGAACTGTGCTCTTACCCTGCTGCTAATTGAACTTTCACACTCTGCACTTACTGGTGCAATAATGTACAATTAATGAAGATTAGGCTGCTCCAATTTAGCCATGAAACCTCCCACACTAAAATGACAGGTGTTTCAGTTTCATTGTCCAACCCCTGTGGTTACCTATTTCAGCTGATGTCAGCTACTTGTGTTAACTATAATAAGTAATGTTATACATAATGTTAACTATTCTAGCTAAAATCAGTTATTTATCTGCTTATCAATTTTTGCTCATTATAACAACTCTAAAACATGTTTGCTAGATAATTACCGTAATATTGAGAATATTGACAGAAAAAGTAAGTTAATTTGTGTTTGGTAGAATGTTTTTTTGCCAAATCTCTACTTTTTCAGCTTATTTTGCTGTTGCTATTGACACTTGCTTTGAGCTTCGGGTGCTCCAAGGTGCTGCCAATCAGTCACAAGCTGGTGTTCCAATAAACCATAATGGGGCATTATTTGGAGAGAGCCCTGGTACCATTCCCAAATTGAAGTTCCATTTAATGGGGGATGTCAAAGAGAATTTGCAATGTTTTTCACAGGCAAAACCCACACACTGCGCTCTACTGCTCATCCCACAAATGCATGTTCCTTACTTTTTGTGGTATTATTAGTTGCATTATATTATACTATTCAAATAATGTACTGAAGTACTTGCTAATATGTAAACTTAGTGTGATTTCAGCAAAAATGATTAAAAGAACAAATGTTCAGTGGCAAACAGGATGTGATGGTTTAGAGTGTAGATCCAGTGAAACATTTTTACAGAATTCAGACGTCCTGGGTGATGGGTGACATGTTAGTAATTATTCCTTTAAAAAACAAGCCACTCACAGCTGACCAAGCCCCAGGAAACAGCAGCAGCTTCCTCCGCTCCACAGCAGCATGCAGCCCCACATGCATTAAACAATAAAACTGTCTGTACCTGTCACTGACCTTCCAACACTACGCCGCTAATGTGGTGCTCCAGCGGGCTCTCTAAGCTGGCCATGGACTCAGAGTCCAGCGTCTCGTTGTCAGAAGTACTATCGTTCATCTCTGGCAGCCTGCGGGCCAGATTAACTCTGAAACAGAGAGGAAGAGGGTGTGAGTGAGCACTGCCTGTAATTCTGTACAGTTTCTTTTATCTATGCTGAATAATTTAGTCTATTTGGGTTTATTTTAGTGTTATATTAATGTTTACAGGTAGACTCTCTTACTGACCACTGACTTTATATAAAATTTGGGTTTATTCTTATTTGAGATGCACTAACTAATCCCAGACTTTATGTTCATTTAGTTTATTCTAATGTTATATAGAGTTGATTATAGGATGACACATTCACTGACTGACGTAACAATTGTTGGTTCATTTTAAATTGAAAGTTTTACAAGGAAAACACACAGTCCACTGCCTTTGTATACTACAGAGCAGGAAGGTTTGAGGTGAATGTAGTTTTAAATAAAATTATATTATTTTGAATAATGATGATTTACTAAATCATAAAAAATATATATTTTTTGACAAATTGTGGAATAATTAAATACAGATTACGGGTGTGTGTTTATGGTATAAGAATTAAAGAAACAAAACTGAGAGTTATTTAATGAAGTGATTTAATTTTGATCCCAGAGAATTAACTGATTATAAGAATATGAAGATGCTACACTTGCTTTTCAATCTTTAAAGATTTGATCCTCTCTTTCAGGGTCTTCTCCACCTCTGAGTCTGGGGGAGACGAGTCTGCTTTGCTCCTCGGCTGCCCCCGGATCTAAAACAAAATGTACACAACAAAAAAAACTAAACAAACGGCATCTAATCATATATTTGCTTTGACATAAAAGTTCCTTATTGGATAAACAGAGAAATGCTTTGGTATGTAATGAAATGTGTAAAGCAATGATACGAGTGTGTGTGTGTGTGTCTGACCGTGCTCTTCCTCTGCAGTGTGAGCTGTTTAATGGCTAATGCCTCAGCGTGTTCCAGCTGCTGAATCTCCTTCATTTTCTCATCATAGCGTGTGCTCTGCTCTATGATTAGAGTCTCCAAACACCTGATAAACACCAGAGACAATATCACATACTATTAATTCATTGACTGATGAATTTATTTGGGTATGACAGTGTTGTGAGTGCGAAGCTCACAGTGTGGTCCTGGACAGGTCCTTCATGCTCAATAACGGGTCAGAATTGTCGGGACAGCGCAGAACACACGGAGCGAACACTATAGCGAGAGAGTTTGCAGACATCCGGTTATGAGATTCCTCCTTTGCCACTCTGCAGAACAGACAAGAGGAGTAAGACAGTTTATATGCTCACACTTACAAATTCTTACACACTTTTCTATATTCTATTCTACTATAGTGTAAAGTTATGTTTATTATGGCTGCTTATGTTCATACTATGTACTAGTGTACTAGGATTATTTATGTTTACAGACTAGAATCTTATATTCTAGTGTACAGAAGTTTTTTTTATTGAGGTTTAAAGACTAATATGTTGTAATGTAAAGTGTGTATCAAGGGTATAAGTATTATACAGGTGTACAGGGGTGTTTTTTGAGGTTATTTATGAACACCATCTTCTATTCCAGTGTACATGAGTCTTAATTGAGGAGTGTTCAGTTTGTACTAACGTCTCCTATTCTAATGTATTGGAGTGTTTATTGAGGTTGTTCACTGATTAATATAAGCACTATTCTAGTGCTAAGTAGTGTTTATTCCCCACATGACCAAGCTACAGAGGTCACATGACTGGTATGTGTTGAATGATACATAGGTTTCAAAAGTTTAATCACATACAAATCTGAAAAAACACACACACACACACACACGCAGTGAGCCCCCCTCTCTCTCTCTACCTTACACACACACACACATACACACACACATACACACACAAACACACAGCAAGCCTCCCTTCTTTCGCTACTTACATACACACCACACAACAACAAAAAACAGGAGAGAGGAGAGAGGGGGGGCTAAAAAGTAACTTGTAATCTTAGTAACTTAACTTACTTTTAAAATCAGGTAATTCATAAAGTAACTAAGGTACTTTGTAAAGGGGTAATCAGTAACTATGCAATCACTGGTTGAGAGTGTGTGTGAGATTTTGAACACTCACCTGACAAGGTGAAAGATAAGTCTTTCTAAAGTGTTGTAATTCGGAGTAGGAAGTTCCTCTACTTTTCTGTAAATTGCTTGGAGCCTTTCAGATTTCTCTGGCAGGTCTGAGGAACAAAATGCCAGGGTCATCACCTTTTCAGAATTTCTATTTAAACATGATCATAAATTAGAGATCGCCGATTATTAAAAAAATACACACCAACAGCGTAAAGGAAGTCGTTGTAGAGGCTGAAGGTCATCAGGGGATCTGGAAGTTCCCGTAACCAGCTTTTAATCAGCCCAGTGACCGTGTGAATCTGGTAGTTTTCAAGATATTCCCTCTTGGGATCTGAGAACAAAGACCACACCAGTGTAATTAGTACAGTGCAGTGTTTACATTTCCACATGTAATCACACCAGTAAGACAAGTGCATAGTTTCTGAACTGTTTGCCTAAAGGGAGGCATAGAGTGTATATGAGTATGCTCTGTATTCATATGCTTATGAACGCTGTCACCCAATAACCTTGATAAGATTACAAGACTTCATACATATAAGTGTATGTATACGAGAGAGTGTGTGTGTGTGTGAGAGAATGTTTGTGTGTGCGAGGCTGACCGGTCTCCAGCAAGTGATGGAGCTCTTTGGCCTTGCAGGCTGATCCAGACTTGCGGTAGATCCCCTCAGTGTAAAGTCCCTGCAGCTCCACATGAGCCATCATCATTTCCATCACAACCGGCACAGGCGTCTCACTGCTGGTCAAAGCACCCACAGGCACTCCAAAATGAACAGTGCTTTTACCACATTCAAGCTAGAACACACATGTTCACATATTCATTTACAATGCAGGACAAAAAAAGAAGGAAAGGTTGAATGAGAAGGTTTACTAGAATACCTGCATTTTCAGCAAAGCAGTAAATACAATTAGTAGCATATGCCATAAGCATACTACTATTAATCCTCCTCCTATTACTACTATTATTATTATTATTATTATTATTATTATTATTAATAATAATAATAATAATTAATTAATTTTAGCAATTAATATAATAATTATTATTAGAAAGTCTAACCAACACAGCTCACCTTCCTGCTGGTGTGTTTTGAGCAGTATGTAATTATTTTACTGAGACATTTCCTGTGACACACCATCTTACAGGCTAGAAAGAAAGAAAGAAAGGGAGAAAGAGAGAGAGAGATTTGTGTCACAATAATGGAAGAACAAACTGCAAAATCAAAACATTTCGAATTCATTGATTCGCTAATGTCACAAGAGTTGATTTGTTTTTTTCATATATCTGCCCATTCAGTCTACAACATTATAATGATATAAAGTCAGAATGTACAATATGGGTTCTTGAATAAAAATGTACATGCACTGGTTATATAATGCATATAAATATCTAATCATTTTCAATGACAAATCTGTTGATTCATGTAACAGCAGCCACTTTATTGCAGATCTCAGAGCCTGAGATCTGAAGCTGATGACTGCGGGAGGAACTCACAGCTGCATATGCAGGCTTTCTCCATTCCCCAGATGAACGAGTTACACAGGTCACATGACTGGTAGATGTTCACCTGGTACGTGATGAAACTGTGGTCTAAAGGACTCTCTGGCTACAGGACACAAAACAGAACACACATGATACACTGCAGGGCATAAACAACACACACATCTTACAGCCACAGGACATTCAAATTCCACTGCAGAACAAACGAATGCTGCAGGACACACACGACACTGTGGGACACATAATACACACAACAGGGCTCACATGACACAACACAGGACACAAACTTCACAGCGCAGGACACATAATACACACAACACTCACACAATGTAACACACATGTAATTAGCTATAAAATACTGTAACAGAATTCCACTCCAATTGCAGAGGAATAATAATATAATGTAGACAACCAATAAACTTACACATTTATCATTTGACCTCTTGACCTTTTTTTTGGGCTGGTGGATGTAGGGAGACACATAAGGAAACAAAGTTATGTTTGTAAATGACTTGAATACTTAAATTCTTTTTACATTAATTAATTACTTAAAATATAACAAATGTAAAAAAGTAGATGTTTTATACAGAATCATTTTTACATTTTATTCATCTTTATAATAAATGATCAAAATCTTGATGTTAGAAAAAGGTAGAATTGTGTTTTTCTAGTATTATGGTGTTTTTCAGAAGCGTACCTTCACAGGCTCTAAGTCTAAAGAGGCTTTTCTGATCTCAGCTCTGATGAAGTTATCCAGAACCGACTGGAATAGATTAACCACCATGGGCACCTCGTCTCTCTTCTTCTGCCCAGCCAGGCTGGACACTTTGCTCTTATAGCCCTGCAGTAGCCCTTTATAGTTAATCTGGGGGTTCTGGTGGCACAGGAAAGAGTGGGGTCAAATTAATATACATTAGCTAGTGAGGTAAAATTACATATACGCAAAAACAAACCACATGTACACACTATCCCACCTAAACTAAACGTGGTAAACCAGCAAAGATATTATGGTTACAATCACTCAGCAGATAAAAGTGTCTCAAATCCAATATATTTGTTACATTTGACACAAATGTGTAATTTGTGCAGCACATTAAAAAGATTGCGTGAACAGCCTAAAATAAATATTGGATTTGGTGAGAAAATCAGATTTTTACCTGCTGTTTAAACAAAGCCTAAGTTTCTGTTTCCAGGTTTACACTAGTTCTACAAGGCTAATATACTGGTAATGTATGGCGTATGTGTAGGTTCATACTCACAGAGAGAGAGTACATGCTCTTGATGGTGTCTCTGAACTGGGTGGTCGCTGTGAGAAAAATTGCTTCAGTCTCTGAGAGAACCTTCGTCTGAGACTGGAGATCATTCATCTGCAACACAGTAAGAACAGAACTAAACTCACTGTCCACTATATCAGAAACAGCTGCCAGCTTTTGCTTCCTCACTGCTGAAACAGCTGACTCACTGTGCCTCCACACCCCAGTCACTTTATTAGAAAAAACAGCTTTCTTTGTGCTTCCGTTTTCTGGCCAATTTAATAGAAACACCCACCACCTTGTGATTACACTCTCTGCCTGCTTCACTGAAACACACATCACTTTGTGTGTACTCTTGGACCACTTTATTAGAAACACCTACCTCCTTATGCTTTCTCACTGGCCTTGTCATTAAAAACAAGTACCTTCTTGTGCTTTCACTCTTTGGCCACTATATTAGAAACACCTTTCCACCCTGTGTCCACTTTATTAGAAACTCCTGCTCCCTTGTGCTTAAATATCTGGCTACTTTATTAAAAAGTACCTACCACATAGTGATTACAGACTTTGGCCATCTTCTTAGAAAACACATACCTTGTTGTTTTTCCTCATTTGCCACTTTTTTTTTTCTTTTTAGAAACACCCACCTCTGTGTGGCTTCTTAAGGCCTCGGCATACTTCATGCGGAGACGACGTTCGCGTGGCTCTAGCGAACAATGTGACTTAATTGCGGAGAAAACGAACAGGCGCGAACGTCGCACAGGGGCTTCGTTCGCCGTGTCGTGCACATGGAAGCTGGGCGAACTCCACGGCCGAAGACACAACGCGACAAAGGCTGTGATTGGTCGTTAAAAAAGAGGCGTGCCAAGAAAACAAACATGGACGATTTTGAAGAAAGGCTGGCTGAGCAGGTACAGCGGTACCCTCACCTTTACGATTCACACGTTTTATAGTATTTCACACGTTGCCATACCGGAGCTTGTGTAGACAGAGCGCGATGGTTTTCCGGTAACAGCACCACCTGCAGTTGTGGAGCATGCGAGACAGGCAAAGGGAAGCCGCAGAAAGTATGCCAGCTCGAAAGCTCGCGAAAGCGCGCATGACTTCGTGCAATGCTCACGAAATTCGTTTCGCTGGAAGTATGCCGAGGCCTTTACTGGTCACTTTATTAGAAACAAGTACCGCCTTGTACTTCCGCTCTTTGACCACTAGATTAGAAACACCTGTCATCTTGTGCTTACACTCTCTGGCTACTTTATTATACTTTACTGAAACCCCACTCAATGGAAGCAAAAGAATCAGACTCACCTGGTTTCCCAGGTACTCGTCTAGGTGGCGCAGCTCGTGGCAGTCAGTGATCTGTCTGTCCAGGAAGGCGTCGCACTGCTCCTGCACGCGCGTGCCTCGGCTGATCCGGATGCTGTGGTTCCGGCGTTTGCGGTTGGGCAGAGTGGATGTGATGTATGGGTTTGGGTAGTATGAGTGGGGGCTTCCATCTGCAAGAAAGAAACACACACCAGTGAGTTAGGGATGAGAAAACCAGTTAAACAAGTGAGTCACATGAGGTCACGACCTGAAACACCTCGTTCATCAGCGAGTGTCTTCACCATGGTAATATTCCCATCCTGAGGTGTCAGACGCTTCTTCTGGCCTTTTGGGAAGAACTTAGCAAGGAACGGCGTCCTGCAAACAATCAAAAGGGAAACTACATCAGTCTAACATTAATGATGTCAAATTAAGGTTTTTCTGTCCAAAATCGAATAAAATTAAACATTTAGCTGATGGCTGAGTACTGAATTCCGAACACTGCCATTCCTTTTTAAAAAAACATTAGAGAAAACACTGCAATGTCACTTTAGTCACTGACTGGTAGAGACAACTAGGTATTTTCTCTTTTTCAAAGTATTTTAAAAATAAAGTTAAATACAAAAAAAATCACAAAAAAAACAAGTAATTAGATTTGAGTTACTCACTTCTCAGGAGTGCCATGCTGTCCAGGACCCGTCACACTGGTTCTCTTGCTTACTTTAGAGCCATCAGTGTCTATATTCAGCTGAAAGAAAAACAGCAGTTTTAGAACAACAGCAGCAGGAGAAACTCGACCTGGGATGGTTTTCCGGACACAAATCACGACTGTCCTTCTGTGATTTACACAGAATTTCCAAACATTTAACTCGACTAGCATCTCTTTCCTCAGTCACTGTATTACTGTTATAATTTACTGATAAGTTTCCTGAATCATAAACCTATTTTGTTCCCCACAAAGTTCTCAAGGTTGGTTTCCAGGACTCTGAGATGGTCTACAGTTCTATAGTAGAGATGTAGCACCAACATGGGTCCTTTGTCTGGTTAAAGGAATCTAAAGGGTTCTTGATCACAGCAAATTATTCCACTATTATTAATATTACTGAGTCAAAGAAACATTTTCAGAACTCTTTTTGCTTTCAGTATAAACTTTGGGTTCCAATATGGTTTCTTAATTGTAAATGTTCTAAACAGAACCATGACAACCACTGGAATACTAAAACTGGTTCTTTGTCTGGTGAAAGGGTTCTAAAATTAGTTATAGATAGCAACAAAAGGGGTCCCATTATTATTGTCTTTTTTGCTTTAAGTTTTCATTGATACATTAAGGAGTAAAAATTGTTGTACCGGGCACTTGGCTTATGTTCACATAGTTGCTAATAACACCACCTTTCCCATGACAGTCCCTCACTCTACACGGGCAAGACTACTAACTTCTAACTCAGAACTTCGGTCTGCTTTTGAAGTCCTGACCAATGGATGAGCTTCATTATGTGGTAGTGAAAAAGGGTTACCTGAATCCTCGTGATTTTGGAACCCTTTCTGGTGCCACCCGACCTTAATTAGTGCATCACAGATAGCACAACACTCGGCTAGGATAAGGCAATTTTCAAAGTGTGTCCAGAAAACCAAACCATTTGGAGGCTTATGTTAAAATAGCAAAAGCATCATCAGAAGACATTAGTCTATCATCAGCTCCAAAATCCTGCTTTCAGAACCACCCTAAAGAGAACCATTTAACACCTTGACACCTCTGACCCATGCTGCAACAGAGAGAAGCTGAGGAGGAGTCACATGTCCAGAGAAAGACTAACAAAAACTGGGTTTGTTGCTGCCAGAAGCTCAGTTTACACATAAAGCACATTGATCATGCTCAGGTTAGATTACAGAACAGAGAACCAATCAATTAGGGATGCAGTGAATGTTTGGCAACCAAAATATTTGGCTAGAAATGGAATCTGGCACTTTATACAATACAATCACTTATCATGCTTGGTATCAGTTACAAACTGTCTGTTTTCCAGCTGAAGGATTCTGGCTGTTGAGGCGTAGGACAGTAACATTAGCTGAGATTAGAGTAGCACTGCTGAGGTAAATTCACGATTAGAGCAGCATGGCTGATGTATATGTATTATGTTTAGTTGCTTTGCCTAGTTTTACTTTGAAAAGCAAGACAAAAATACAAAGTGTTTAAAAGTTGAATTAATTTTCCTTTCACAATTAATTGAATTAGTCATATGCTTAATTTAGTTTGATCTCAGCCACAAATTCCATTTCAGTGCATCCCTACAATCAATAGATCAACTGATTGGAGTTTTCCCTCCACCACTAAAGAATGAAAGCACTTCTCCCACTACATGCAGCCCTCATCCTGCCCCGACATTGACCTTTTTTGCTATAAGTGATTGTTTCTGATTGAGCTGTATTCAACCAGCTTTAATCCCTTAAACCCTAAACACTCTCAGAATCACAGAACCAACAGATTACACTGAATTAAGATCTAATAATTATATCAATCTAATAATTCAATAAATGATCAGTTTAGAGTTTGAGGGATTCACATTAAAACTGGAGTTAATGATTAGTCCAGATGAGTTTAAAATTAATAAAGACTGAGAGATTAATACATTAGATTTAGTTTGATGTAAAGACCATAAAACACATCAAATAATCATAATAATCATACTGACACTCTCCTCAATCATCTGCCCCCTCATTAAGTGTGACTTATTATACATTTAAAGGGGCTGATCATTTTGAAGGACATCGTATTACACACTTACATTCACTAAATGTTCAACATTCACTGCAGCCGTTACACTGAATTTTGTGTAATTTCAACCATCAATCTCACATTATATGCAGTAATTGCCTGGATTAAAACAGTTTTAGTGGTATTACTAACAATGATAACTAGGCTTACAGTGATAAAATGTTAACAAAAAAGGTCAGAAAGCAGCTACTACAGAAAACGATTAAACAGAGGTTCAGCTGTTTGAAGACAAATAAATCATGGTTCAGTTAAGACCCATCTTCTGAGAAACACCAAGATCTCTGAGTTTAGAATATTCCAGTATTTCAACATTCCAGCTTTGTAGCTTTCAGTGTTGAGACACGTTAAAATAGCTACATTTTTACCTTCCCATCTTCTCCCAACAAGTAGTCAGTCAGCAAAGACATGTTTGCTTCTTTCGTTAATTAGTTGGTAAGTTAGTATTTTGGGTGGATTTTGAGCTAATAAGTATAAGAATGAACCTTTGCACTGGTTCCACATCAAGTAAAGAACCCTTGAAGAAAATAGTATTATTTAGCTGTTATTCAGCAAATTTCTCTTTATTTCCTAGTCATGACAATTATTACTAATATCCACTGAGGTCCAATTAAATCCTAACCCTCAGACCTACACAGCATCAACCAAGATAACCGGACGGTTGTGTCCCAGAAGCTAGCACACTTTAATAAATGGTAATAAAGTCTAAGTGGCCGAAGGATCAGGAGTTTATATCCCTCTACCATCAGCAGGTGGAGCCCAAATAGCTGTGGTAGACGGCGCTCTCTTCCCAGTCTCTCTCAAAGTGATACTTGCGGGCCCAGACGTCTGTTGGCTGGTGTATTATAGCAGGGGTTCCTGTGTTTTTCTCAGAGTCTAATGAAGCTGAATTGGTGACAGTTTGAAAGGAGGTAGTGCTTGACTTCACATGTATCAGAGGAGGCATGTGCTTGTCCTCACCCTCCTTTTGGAGGGCTGCATGTGATGCGGGATTTCTAGTTATTGGATTAACTAAACTGGGTTAATTAAAGTGGGGGTAAAAAAACAAAAACAAAATGAGTTCAGATTTAAACCTGGTTTAAATGTGATTAAATGGTAACTGCAGATCTTTCAGAGTAGTATCTTTCAGTGTCACAGTGCTCCATACCATCACTACTCCTATACTATCACTACTTTTCCAATTTTTCTGTTTGGATGAGAGACGTACAAAGACAGGTTGTGCCAATACTTTTATCCATATCATGTTTGAAGATGAATTATAATTTAGATTGTTTAATTCCAGTCTTTCACCATTCAGTAAAATGTTTTGAATTATGAAATATTGTTTACTGTTGTCTACTGACTATTAGATTTTAATATACCAATGTACTCTACTTTTAACATTAAGTACACACAGGTGAATTTAATTATTTCAGTTAATTTACTTAGCTATGCATGTTTTGCATTTATCCTTCATTTACATATTTGGAACACTGCAATGTTTATATGATAAATTTATATTAAATATGTATTAATATTTTATTTGTATTACTATATTATACACGATGAGTCAAAGGTCACAGAACACCCTTTTATTTCAGAAATGGGGAAAAGGGGAAATGAATTAAAAGGGAAAATGTCAACTAATTACCACAGCAAGTAATGGGTGAGGTGGCTGTCTTTTAGGCTTTGTATGGAACATAGCTGCCATATTTTTTTCTGAAATAAAAAGGCGTCCTGTACACCCTGTACATCAATCAGCCATAACCTTAAAATCATCTGTCTTATCTTGTGAAGATCCCTTTGTGCCACCAGCCAGCTCATACTCATCGAGGCAGGGGCAAGGTATTCTGTGGTATCCAGGGGATAAGTCCTGTCAGTTGTGAGGTGGGACCTTCATGCATCACATCCACATGCCTTTGACCCCTTAATATATCCAGCCCAAATCCAGATGATCAGTGTTATTCACTTAAGCTGTGATCATAACATTATACCATCACTCGCTTTCAGTGTTAAACAAACCAATAATTAACCCCTATAACATGTCTCAACTGACTGACTGTTTGGGGTAAGCTGTAGGAATCTGATTTTTTGCAAGACTTTCCCTTCAACCTGAAGGCCTGCATGCAGAGCACTGAAGCCTGCCCAGTCCTGCCCTGGCTGGGTTTGGATCATGCAGTCCATATAACCATATACCTGGACGTCCAGCCCCTCCGTGGTCCTGAGTCTAATTGATTCAGAAGGGCTGATGGGGGGCAGGGGGAAGTTCCAGTACTCCAGGTCGACGGCCTCGCTGTGGGGAAGCATAAGGATGCTTCGAGGGTTGGCCAGCCGCCGCTTGTGCTTCAAACGTTTGCGGCTACGCAGCCTCACCTAGTGTTGCGTAAACCACTGTTTTACTGTTTCATAAGCTACACCAACCCACAGGAGCTAAAGAAGTAGCTACAGCATACTACTAATATTCCTTTTAAACAGACCACTGCTGATCTGATAATGTGCATTAAGCCACCCCCTGTAATACAGTACCTCACTCGTGGATGGAGATGTGCTGTCAGACTCAGAGGAGCTGAGCTTGGACAGGTTATCCAAAGACATGGAGATCCCTCGAGACCTGAAGTCAGACAAGAGAGAAAGTTTGAGCTTGGGCTAAAGGCACAGAGGAATACCACAAGAATTTAAAAAGGAATGGGCTGTGACTGAAATGGATCCTTGAGCTCTCATTAGTACAGTGCTATATTGTTTACGAAGCACTATTTAGTGCATAACTCATAGTCAGCAGATATTATGCTTTTTAAAAAGGTATGAGGCTATATTGCAACAAACAACCAAGACTAAAACTCAATAGAAATCCATAGTAATCCTCACACTTGCATCAATCTGCTTAAACTACCTTTTAACTATTTTGTAAAAGTAGTGTAAGAGTACCGGAAATGGTTTAGGACATAATATGAACGACTATGAACAATGACTGTAGAAAACATGTGAACCAATGCTTCTGCAGGCTGGTTGCAGTATGAACTCTAGCCCTGTCCATTTCCAAATGTTGAAGTCCATTTTCTCATTTTCCCCTCGAAACTATCTTTTTAAAAATATTGGCACATGGATTTCTACTGTGCATTAGAGATTACTGTGCAAATTTGACAACACAGCAGACAATTCTGGCTTTATTTCTACAATCATTGTTATAAACTATGAGCTTTAATAAAGCTTAATTTGCCTGGCGTTCAGCAAAAACTATTTTTGTTATACCGTGTCCAAAACCACGCCCACAAGTCCTACATCCAACATCTAAACATCGTTTAATCAGACTGAAAAAAGTGTGTGGGGGATATTTACCCGAGTACTGCAGCTATGAAGATAAAGTTGCTAACAAATACTAGAAGTCAATAGTTATCCAAATTGGTTAGGTTAAGTGCATGCCCACAAACGTGTCTAAACCAGCTTAAACCCCACTCAGACCTTCTGGATGGTGAACAACAGTGAAATTTGACCTAGAAAATGTTCCTTAGTGAATATTGAAGAACGATAGTTTGTGTAGTAATTAATTACATGCTCAGATATTAAGAAAACATGCTGAGTTTAGGCATAGACAGCTATTTTGAGCTGAGCTTCAGTATGTACTTATTAGAACTGTGTGGTATGTCACAGAAATCTGAGTGGGAATCTGTCTACCGCCATTCCCCCCAGTGCCATTTCCACACCCTGACTTTCCAAGTATAAACAACAGTATGCAAACAGTGTGCTACAACCATGGAAATAGACGAGCTGGCTATTTTTCAGATAAACAGGTAATTACAGAGCTTACATCTATATGTATTTTACACAGTTACAAACAGTTTTGGAATTGGGGCTGTAAGTCCACACAAGTTTGACTGACTACTGACTTCCAGTGTTTATAGCTAATGCAAAACTAGCCTTATATCTGGAGTGCTAAAAAGTCACAGCCTTGGGGAACCTGTAGATAAGGAAAGTTCTTACTTTAAACTCTTCAGTTTGTGGCCCTGCAGCTGTAGGTCTTTGTAATCGGATCTCTCAAGAAGCCCAATGTCGCTCCTTCTCTCCTTCCATTTCTCCACCTTCTCTTTCATGGTGGATGTTTTGGGGTAGCGCTGGAGAGGTGCAGTGTTTGATTGCAGATCTTGATCAGACTGGACTGAGCTCAGACCGGTCTTTAGATCTAGAGAGTCTGGGCGAGTCGGGGCAGAAGAAGGAGACTTGTTCTCTTTCTCTGCTCTCTCTTTCTGACCCGGCTCTTTACCGTTCAGTGTCCCCAAACGATCCTCAGATCTTCTGTTTTCGTCCCTGCTTTTCCTCTCCACTGAGGTGGTCTGGGTGGGTATGGATGGCAGGGGGTTTGTTATAGCACCAGGGGGCTGTGCTGTTGCTTCTTTACTCTCCTCTATTCCTGGGCTGATCTTGGGAGTTTCGGTTTTGCTTACGTTTCCCTGCAGCGTAGATCTGAAAGACAAAGCACTAAAATCACACCCACCAGGATGACGATGCTCATGTATTTAGACTGAATGAACAGTGGTTCATGGTGGTGTGTGGTTTTCACAGCTGGCCATGAACTGTCAAAATATCATCCCGCAGGGTTTAGGTGAAGACCCCAGTCTGAGCTGTTAAATGTACTTATATAACCAGAATAAGCTATAATGTAACATACCTTTAAATAATAACAGAAACAAATAAGAATTATTTTCCAATATTTTTGTTTTGATTATTCCTTATGCAGCCAAACACTAAGGTACTGTAATCTAAATCTAACTGCTCATACAACAGCACAAACAGACAACACAATTAGCAAGTACAAACTATTAAATATGCTTTTAACTGAATAGAATTAATCTATTAAAAAGTTCGACAACTTTTGCAAAACAAATCCTGATTTTGACAAAATACGTCAGAACGAGAAATTCTCAATCTTTTTAGGAAAAGCTTACTACTTTAACAAAACTGGCAAGTAAAAATGAGAGTACAGAAACTCCATAGAAAAAAATAAGATAATAAAACAAAGAAAATATCTTAAAAAATAAAAAAGCAAAATTGAAAGAAAGGTATTTTTGCTTAAAAAAACTTTTCTTTTTGATGAAAAACTGTTAGTCAATTTTACATTTTGCTAGAAAAGAAGTCCTATTAATGCTAAACCAATTAAGTCGTTACAAAAAATAACCACATATATCAACAATTTCTCTGATCTGTTGTTTTCCATTTTTTTTTTTTTTTTTTCATGGTAACTTAGTGTAATTAAACCACCTTTTAGTTTTTTGGCTATAATCTTATTACATTCATATTCTCTAAAAAAGTTCTCTGTTGAGCTTCAGTTGGTGGACAGATGGTCTTGGTAAACTTGGGAATTCATTTTTCCGTTGATGACGGCAATCCGTCAGCAAAGCAGCCCCAAACCATTATGCCCCTCCACCATGTTTCACAGTTGGGATGAGGTTTTGATGATGTTGTGCTATGCCATTTTTCTCCACACATAGCGTTACGTGCAGAAATGTTTTTTGGCTTTTAGAGATAATTTTGTAACCCTTTCCAGCTTCATGCAAGTCAGCAATTCTTGAACGTAGGTCTTCTGAGAGCTCTTTTGTGTGAGGTATGTAATGACCAGTTTATGCAGGAATCCAAGTAAATCCCAAAGGGTTCACACACTTTTCTTGCAACTGTATACACACAAACTATTGTTTTAGAGAACATGAATGTAATAAGATTATAGCCAAAGTATAACTTTAGCATATTGTAACATTCAATGTTACAGTTCACATACACATCCCGGCTACACTAAAACAAACGAGTTACACTAGTATTACTGTTACCTCCTGCGTTCAGAGGGCCTCTTCAGCTGCTGCATTTTCAGAAGGCTCTGTCTCTGGTGGAGGTACTCGGCTCTGTGATGAGACTGTCTCCAGGCCATCTGGATCACTGCAGCTGCTCTATAGCGGGTCGACGCATTGTAACCTCGCCAGGAACGCTGGGATATTCAGAGGAAACCCATTTTTTGATTTTCAATGGAAGTTAAAATACAAAGTTAAAGTACTTCCATTGGAAATGTGAATTTAAAGGTCTCATTCTATTAAAATCCACTTTTTTCTTTGTGAATTACGACAGGTGTCTCTGAGTTGTATATGCATGCTGCAGTAGCTAGAAAAATAAAAGCCTCAGAAATACGAGTTGATCAGAGAGACGATAGGTGTGTACATCAATCAGTGAGTTTATGGCCTCGTCCACCTCGGCTTAGGACCGCCCACAGGCAGTGCTGAACCCGGGCTACAGCATTAGGAGCTATAGATATGGAGGAGCTAACAGCTTTGTTCACAGCTCTGTTTACAGCTTCTGTTTACAAAGCTAAGAAGTGTTAGCTATGTCATTTTACCAAGCCCTTAAATAAACACTAGGGAAGCACTAGCTTTGCACTGCTGCGGGGATAGCGGCATCGCGGCCGTAGGGGTTATTCACGCTGCCGCAGAGACGGTGCCGTTGCATAAATTTAACTGTGAGTGAAGGCAGGTAGGCGTTCTCTGCTGCAGTGCTGTTAGCCAATCAGAGGCAATATGTTTGCATGTATGAATATTCATGAGCAAGAGCTATATCCTGTCTTTCTCTAATTCAGTGATCTAAAGCAGGGCTTAAGCACTTTTTTAACAAAAAAGTTAAGTGATTAAGTCATACTAAAGACCACAACTACACTGTTTAAAATGAATTTAAAAACAATTGAATAAGACCTTTAAATAAAATTCTGAATATATAACTTATTTTTAATATACATCTCAATTAATAAAATCTGAAATATACTTTTGAACTGAATTTGAATCTGAAACTATACTGACTTTAAATGTTGAATTAAATTTTTAACTTGGATTTTTTTTTTTTTACAAATTTAAATTTTAAATATTGAACTGAAATAGAATTTTGAAAAAGCAGTAGTTTAACATTTCAAAGTGATTTTTACATTTGAGCATGTGCATATTCAAATTCAAACTGTGATACAAATATAAAACAAATATTGTTCAAATTTAAAGTTCTCATGGCAAAAATAATTTTGGAAAACGTGAAAAATATCCTGGATTTCATTTGTGGTTCTGTTATTAACAGTAATAGGAAAGAAGAAATAGCTTTTCTAGTCTAGTACAGATATATTCCAGATATAACTCTAATATCAGGTCAAAAATACAGACACTCTAAGAAACCCCCTTTTTTTTATAATGGTTTTGTGATGAACACATGTTGATAAAAAGTGTAATATTAGAGTAAACACACAGCAGAGACAGAACTCAGGATCAGAGTGAATATCAGCACCTGTAGCGTTACGATGGCTTTCCTCTTCATCAGGTAGTGTTTCCTGGTGAGACAGGCGCGGAACCACCTCTGCAGAATGAGGATGCGGCGCATCACCTCCCTGTGGAGGGTCTCCTGGAGCTTCTGTCTGTCCACCTCCTTCAGAAACACCTGCAAAGCATACCAGAGCACAGGTCAGGCAAAAGGAACAGGAGACACATCCACTGCGTTCACAGTATGAGGACGGAAAGCTCAGGGACCTTGGTCTTGCCGATCTGAAAGCTTGAGTCGTCGATGCCCGTTCTGCGCAGCAGGTTGGGGATCTCCTTCTGAGGCGTGGATGCTTTCTTTGGCAGCAGAACCCGGAACTCATCTGTAAACTCCTTCAGGTAAAATAGGAAGATATCATTTAGTGTGACTGATTTAGAGTTTTCGAAATATATAAATATATAACTGAATGATAAGTGGGGTTCTTTGTAATCAATCTAAAGCATTCATTTTCATTAATATGCTAACAAAGCTAGAAGGATTTATCACTGATTCCAGATTCATTTTATTCAAACTGTTTGGTATCTGGCATGTGCTGGAGATGTTAGGCTAACATTGATAATAAACACTGGATTAATCATCCGTCACCTTCTAATCTCAACCTGTCTCTCAAATCTCCTCCAGATCTTCACTGGTTTGGGAAACGGATGTGGTAATTCCACTATATGCCCAGAGAAACTTAAACCAATTATCAACCTAATGCCAGAAGTGGTCAAGACGGGTATAAAGTCCCCCAGCATTGCGCTACAGTTTGAAAGTGGAATAGCACTACAAAGTGGGACTGTATAAGAATGCTAACGGGGTTACATTATAAAACTGAATATATGTGAATAATATTTAAAAATATCCATCATGAAGTTTTTGAGAGATTTTTGAGGCAAATAAACCATGTTTTGGTTCATGGGTGTGTTTTAAAGAGATAAGATTGTCTAAAGGTCAGTTATTTTTAGCAATATTAGCCTAGCATCTCCTGGTCTAAGCTAAAGTAGCTTCCATTCAATGGTCAACATGAATCAATAGAACATTTAGCCTACCTTAAATGTGTATTTGGCTCCATATCCAGATCTCTTGATGCGAACAGTCTCCAGCATACCTGTGTATCTCAACTGCTTCAGTACCAGATCTTCATCAAACTGCATTTCCCTCTGAAAACACACACATCAAATAACAGCCACACTCTCAGCTAAGCACATCTTCAAGCACATCTACAAACAAAATTACAAATTCAATAATGATTTATATGTACATTTAGAACTAATCAAATGATTAGTCACCTGGGCATTTAATCAGAGCTGATTTATATCATTATGCCAGTCAATCTCAGCAACGCGTTTTCTTCTCTATTTTTAAATTAGTATAATTTTTAAGCTGATAATTTTACTTATAGTATAACGAAAATGTATTTTAAGTGTAATATTACATTTTCTCATTGTTATTTTTTTAAACAATAATGAGGATTTATATTTAACAATTACGTTTTTTTAATTATTATTATTATTATTATTTTCACTTGTTTACTGTTTTACTTTTACAGTTTTACTGTCTGTATATTCTTAATTACAAAATGTATAATGCTCTTTCAAAGGTTGTAAATGCATTACTATGTGATAAAAGTATACATTTATTAGTGGCATAACATTGTCTAAAATTGGCAAGTGATAAGTTTGAGATAATATATCATCAAAAAAACATTATTTTAAACAATACTTTAATTTATATTATTATATAAATTAACATTTATGAAGGCTGCGCTTGACAATTCTGTCATTTTAAAACTGAAGACTGGAGTAAGCCTTTATAAATAGTTCAGTGTTTTATATGAACGGTTGTATAGGAATGGTTATAAAAGGTTCAAGCAGACTGTTAATGCTGTCCTTTTGTAAAGTGTTACACATGAGACCCAAAGATCATTATCTGCACTATTGAACACCTAGAGCTTCAGTTCTTCAGTTGTGCTCTCTGTAAAGCTAGAGAAGATCATGCGTCTACTGTACCTTCTCAGCATTGGATCTGATGCAGCGGACGAAGAACGGTTCTGCTTTCCTTAGCGTGTCCAGCAGCCTGACCAGAGACGTCTGAGGAACACCAGACAATATAGCACATATTTCATTGATTTCTTCATCAGCGTCCATTAAGCCCCACTGTTCCCACCCAACCCCAACAGCCGACCCTCTCCTCTTATTTATAACTGCACTCCTACTGAGGCTTTCACACTAAGATGGAAAGACCATTCTCTGGATGGAGGAGGATGAATCATGTGTGCTTCGCTGAGTGGGCATTTTTCTGACCCTGCACTTTCCAGATGATCTATAGTTCCAGATGATAGAAACCGAATTATATCAGTAGGGCTGATTAATAACCATCCATCTGATCTATAATTACAATACTGATACTCTCCAGCTGTTTATATGGTTACACTACGCCCCTTTCCATGACCAGGGGTTTAAGAAAATATTGATATACTCTCATTGTAAAAGAAATTGTTGGAAAAATAGATTTACTCAGAAAGAAGTGTTGGACTGCAATTCTATTCAGAAGTAGAATAAAGCCTACCAGGAACAATACTTATTGAGCTACACATACAATTATAGTGTGTAACAATAATTCAACCGAAATAATTTTTTTTTAAACCAATAAACAAAAATCTATACAACGCTTTGCTTAACAATATATTTAAAATAACAATATATTAAATTGGATTGTAATACGTTCACTAATTTGCCAAAATTAACTGCTCATCTGCCTATATGAATTAAGTGACATTTCATTCTTAAACCATATGGTTTAATATGTCGTCTGACCACCCTTTGCAGCTTTAACAGCTTCCAAAAGTTTTAGGAGTGTGTTTATGAAATTTTGATCATTTTGATAGAAGCCCATTTTTGAGGTCAGACACTGATGTTGGGCAAGAAGGCATGGCTTGCAGTCTCTGCTCCAATTCATCCCAAACTCAGGACAGGACTCGGTGCAGGTCAATCAAGTTCATCTATGCCAAACTCACTCATCTATGTCTTTATGACTTTGCAATGTACATTGGTGTGCAGTGAGGTTTGAACAGGAAGGGGACATCCCCAAACTGTCCCCGAAACTTTAACATTATGAGTTCCTTTCACTGGAACTAAGGGGCCGAGCCCAACTCCTGAAAAACAACCCTACAGCGTAGCCCCCCCCCAAAATGTACACTTGGAACAATGCAGTTAGATAAGCACCATTGCATTGGCAACTGCCAAACCAAGACGCCATTGATCTAGAGTCCAGTGATTTTACACCACTGCATTCAACACCTAGCATTGCACTTGGTGATGTTAAGCTTGAATTCATTCCCTGAGACTCTCTACACACTATCTCTGTTTCTTTAGCTAATCTGAAGGCCACATGAAGTTTGGAGGCCTCACTAATTTCCATGATTATGTAACAGTCCTTCCTATGGATGTGCTCTATTTCCATGGTTGCATTACCTTATTTCCATTATTTATATATTATATGATATATTATTAAATTATTATTATTTTTTCAGACATATTTTTATGGTGTTTCGTGGTTCACTACATTCCCTTCCATGATTATACAAAAGTCATTTTCACAGCTGTTACCAAATTAATTCCTATTACCCCATTAGTATTTCGCTCTGTTCTGAAAACACAAACAAATTTGGACACTTCCTCATACAGTAATTAATATGTGTCAACACCAGTCACCCTAACCTGAAACTGGGCACTGATGCTGGGAGGCTTCTTCTTCTTATGGAGGTGCAGGAGGGACCTGGTGTCTCGGTTATGCAGATTAAGGTCCACAATCATCTTCAGGGATTGAGAGTCGATCAGGTTCTGCACAGAATTATGTAGAGTCAGAGGGAGGACACTGTGTTATCTATTTGAGTAGTAACTCAAACATTTTCTTCATGTGTTTGAGAGTTTTCATATATACTATAGTGTTTTCAGATCATTTTGAGAAGTATAAATAATGGTTTCATGATCACAGTGTTCTTCATTATTAGTGAAGAAGGCAGAAGGCAGAAGTAAGGCTTAATTGAGTATTGCAGTAGATGCGTACCTTGGGAATGAGCTGCTTGTGTCTGTTGGTTCTGTTCTTTCTAAAGAGAGACAAGACAGGATCTGAAGACCACAACACGGCTCCACATCATCAATGAAACTAGTTTACACAACAAAGTTGCCAGTATTCAATCAACACTGTGGGTTAACTTAACACTAATAGTGTTAATTTAACACAGGCAAATTGGCTGTGTGGTCCTCATGACTAGAGCTGGGCATCAAATATCAGTGAACCAATACGCACACATGCTAAAACCAAGCCTACAGACTTGTCCACAGACACATTCAGAGCCTGTAGTGATGTTCAGAACAGATTCTGCCCCCTAGTTTAGTAGATGGGCTGCAATAAAACAGATCAGTATGAAGAATTGGAGCTCACTCTGAGCCACTGTGTTTCTTTTACTGTATGAAATGTGCGTTCTGTCCTTACTGTTGGATGCACTGAACTAATTTCTAAAACCAGTTCTATTCTTTATGCGTCCACTCTCTTAAAGGAGAGGGTGTGAAATGCACTTGGGGTATAGTAAAGCATGATAACGAGTATGAACTTTTGTTGAACAATGATTCGACTGATGAGTACAATAGGGGAGAAACAGTAGGATAGGGGAACAGATATAGAAATTAGGGGTGTCACGATTCTCTAAACCCTCGATTCGATTTTATTTCCGATTTGAGGGTCACGATTCGATTCGATTCTCGATTTTCTTTTTTATTATATTTTTACATTTTATTATTTTATGCCTCATAAAATTTAAATAATATATTATTTATTATTTTTATTATTATTATTATTATTATTATTATTATTATTATTTATTAAGATATATATGTAATGCCATCTAGTGACTTTTTTTGGTAGCAACAGTGTGCACTATTAAAACTGCAACGTGCAACATAAAATAAAAAAAAAATAAAAAAAAAAGGAACAATTAAAGCCTTAACAAACTGAACTCTATCCTACTATAACAGTTAAACATGAAAAATAAGACTCGGTCCCTGAGAATTACAAGTTTTTTTTCTTTAAGAAAGATATATTATTAACTTTATCTGAGAGAAAGATGTTTTTTTAATTCAAATGAAGCAACAGGTGTAGTCAATCATAAGTTTAAGATTTTTAATCCACCTCACTGTGATCTATAGTCAGCGTTCTCAAGTCACACTGACACACGCATTTCAGCGAGTTCACACGCACCCCCCCCCCCCCCCACACACACACAGAAAACCTGCGCGCACAACGCCCGCCCCCCCTCACCCCGTTGGACAGATAAAAACCAGTGATCACACTCCCGCCGACACTCAAAACTTGAAAGCCCTGTTTGAAGTTTCAGTTTCAGTTTCTCTGTTCTCTGCCTCTCACACAGCAGAACTGAGGGCGGGGCTGCGCTCATGCAGCGGCTCTCTCTATTTAAATGAATAGGATGCGCTGTGTTGGTGCTGCGCCATTTGCGTAGCGCACTGTGCGCGCGGGAGGGATCGTCGATACTCTTTTTGACTTCGATACACGATACCATGACCTCATTTCGATCGATTTCGATAAAATATCGAGATCGTGACACCCCTAATAGAAATGCATATATATCCTGTCCGACGTATTTGTTTGTGCTTGTCAGTCAATTAATTCTGACTTAATTTCAAGATGGCGGCGCTAAGAGATCTACCTGAAGGTGCTGTGTGTATAAACAGTGTTTTGTTTAATAAACTTCCCTTTGCACTTTCAAAGTTCTCAGTGCCTCGTTTTAAATATCAGGGCCATTCAACCACTGAAGTGTGGAGCTACTTTGAAAAATAGTGCACTCTAGTACACTCTAATAGTGTGACTCTATGCACCAATCGCTGGAACTGTAACCCTGTTCGGCTTACAAACGGTTAAAAGATGGTCTGATTGGCTAAAAGCGCTGTATTTCAGAATGCTGGAGGTGAATGGGTGCGCTATTCAACAAAGTTTGAACTCGTTAACATGTTTCACTTCACCATTTCACACCTTAAACCACATGTCTCCTTTTAGTTTTTTACACTTGGCTGCTTAAATAATTCTTTGCCTGATTAAAAATAAAATGTAACCTTTTAATTATAGGTTTACTGAGAACATCACTCCTGATGACAAAGCAAACACTGAGAATATATTCAGTGTTTGAAGGTACTAAAAACAGTAATTGTTTAGCCTAATGTAATTTTCTATTGCCTAATGTAGTCTAACGTATGTGTTCAGTAATTGAACTGGTACTCAAGTGGAGGCATCTGCACTGAAACATTCTGATCGATACCCAGCTCTACTCAGGAGCTCAGCTGTGGAGGCGGGACAGTACGAGAACACACTCACTGAGAGAACTGACGCAACTTCCTCATAGAAATGGTGGACAGACGGAGCTTTTGAGGAACTTCACCACCTAACCGCTTAATGGTGCACAGGACTTTGGCATGCAACTCCCTGATTAACCCAGAGCCCAGAGTGGAAAAGAGAGAGAGAGAGAGAAAGAGAGAGAAAGATGAACAGGTAAAAATCAACACCTGATTAGTAGAACACATATATTAAAGCGATAGTCTGGTAAAACAAAAAAACACCCAAGTATAGTTGATAAGCAAAGTCTTGTTTGATTTGACTAAAAGTTTACTCTGAAGCTACAAGGCTTTTGGACAAGGCTAGCTACCAGGTTTATACTCTATCAATTAGCATGGCTCTAACAGCACTCTTAATATTAACTCCCTATGAGTTTATTCAGCTCATTTTGAGTGTATATGTGTGACCATAGAATAAACTCTAGGGTAGAGTAACATTTCTTACTACAGCTTTCCTATTGGCACCTGGCATCAATTAATAGCTTAATAACAGCCCCCTGCTCAACATTAATGTGTACTTATTCAGGGTAGGTTAGCTTGTGTTTGTTTCTTAATACAGAAAAAATGACACTTCTTTACTTCTATCAGCCCCATGTTTTTACCATTACATGAAAAAATGAATCCAGCACTGGGCTGCACTTCTCAGCCAGAACAAAAAACGCTCAATCATTATATAAAATATAACTGAATACCCAGGGAAAAGTAGCCCTGGTGTACAGGAGTACACAATAATGGTGAATAAGGGTTGAGGAAGATATGCCTGTTATGCAATTGATGCCATGAGTTTATTGTATAACTCCACATTGTCCAGCTCCAGTGTTGATCTTCAACCATGCAGGAATGTTAGAACCATGCCATTAGACGTTTCAGAATTTTTCTGCTGTTATTTTGAATGTGTGTTGTATATATACTTTTTTTTAACCAAAACTGAATTTTAAATTAAATATGAGCTCTGAAGTAGAGCTGAATACTGAACTGGGTTTGAATTTTGAACCCAAACTATCGCTTTAAAACAGTCCAGCCACCCCTATCCTAAACAAAACAGCCAGCCAAACATTAGCAGCCACGTTCATCTCAGTAAAAGGAGCTGGATCAGGACTTTCACCGCTGCTGAAAACTGATCCAGAACTCCTCCTGATCTGAGGGCCTTAGGAACAGAACTGATGAAGACATTCATACTGTGGTTATTACACAGAGGAGAAGGAGGAGAACCCAGATAACCCAGAATGAGCATGTGATTAAGATATTAGTCACAGGGTTAATAAGAGGTCAACTTACTTTTTACTCTCAAATGTGGCGAAAATGTCCTCGAACACCTCCAGTGGGTTCTCCTCTGAGCGGTCGAAAGAGAACTCGATCAGAGAGCGCTGACTGCAGAGAGAAGCAAACACAGGATTACTATATAGGTAGGTATATTGTTTTACTTCATATTGTATATTTATGTTTACTTCATTTTACTTGCAAGTCATTCTAAGATAGATGTAAATATTAATAAAACTTAATCCTGAATTTTAAAGTTATTAGTACTTTAGATTTGTTTTTATTAAATACATATTAATAATTTATATTATATTTAATTAATAATGCTATTAGAACTAGAATATTAATGCTACAAGAACTTCATTCTGGATATAAGGTTAATTTGTTTAGTTAGAACTACAAACTGGTTACTCATATTTTATTTTACACTAGATATACAGTATTACTAGAACTTCGCTGTTGCTAAAAACTCTAATTACAAATTACATAATTGAAGTGTAAATCTTTAATAATTAAAAAATAACATTCAGCAAAATGTATAAAAATAAGTCCTAATAAGACCTCCTCACCTCATCAGTCTGCCAATAGCTGAGGTGGGTCTCTTCATTTCACTCAGAGAATGACGGGAATAACGTCTGACAGAGTCTGAAACACGAGAGAGTATATCCATATACATCTTGAACATTTACCACTATTTAGACATTTACCATAAATGAACAGCATACATTTTAATCCATTACACAGCAATGCAATAACTCAAAGAACATTATTTATTAGAAACACCGACCTTGTGCTTGAACTAACTGGCCACTTTATTAGAAACCACTGTGACCAAGGAACAGTGCTGATAATGAACAGAAGGTACCTGGATGTTGTGCAGCCCAGCGGCGGCCGGCCTCTTTGAAAGTGGCCAGCGTTCGTATGGTGGCCCGTAGGATGCCCCAGCGGAACACAGCCACAGGATCTGAGCCAATCAGCTGCCTCAGGTAGCCCCGCTCACTGCTGCGCAGCAGCGCCACCATGCCTGGACGCATGTGATCAGTGTTCTTCGCCCTGAAGTCCTGTAAGACAAAGAGGAGGTTCATTACAGGTGCTTTATAGAGGTCATGTGACTCAGCATTACTGTCATTCTCTTAACGTACAAACATATAGAGGGATGAAATATGGTTTCTGAGCCCATGTTCAAACAACTAAGACAGCTATAAGATATACATATACATATATCACGTTTGGATGCGTAAGTGTGAATAAACCTAGCTTGGGGTTATTTGGATATTATGTAACACTGGTAACCGTAAATAATGTTACAGCTGTTGAACAAGATGACGTAGGTAGGGTTAGGGGAATTTATGTTTTTATAGAGATAATAAGTGTTGCCCAGGATGTACCAGATTAATCTGATTTGTTTTTCAGGGATGCTCCACTGATATATAATCAATTAATCAAAAATCTGGTTTTCCTGGTAGTGACTTTTTCTATTTAATTAGTATTACAATATTTTTCTGTTTCTATTGAAAGATATATCACCAGCGTATGTGCCTATAACATAATGATAAATGTTACACTGACCTCTGACCCCAGATTTAGTTTATCAGACCTGATATTAAATATATGATTAAAAGGAAAAATAGGAACATGGATGTGAAACTTCATTATTATTATTATTTTTATTGTAGTCCACAAGAAATAGTAAAAAATGACAATATTTATTTTCTAATTTTCCATTTTTGCATCTCCTAAAAAAAGTTTGCAGTATACCATCAGACTGGGAAAGAAGATTTCTTTCTTTTTTGTATTCAGAAGAGAAAATTATATTGAGGTTACACTAAATTTTTGATGTAACCCTCAAATGATGAAAAAAAAATGATGAATGTAGTAATCGATCATTCATTTGATTTTGTGCTAAACTGCACCTTTAAGGCTTCTACTGCATCAGTATGGAAACATTATAGAACATATTTTCTATAATAAACTCACAGTCAATCTGCATACTATTTTTAAATAGTGAAACTGAGGCGTGTTAAATAAATAGCTCAGACACAAAAAAAAACAACCTTCAAAATGCTTTGCTTTACCTTTATCTGGTATTTGACCTTGCCGGCATAGTGGAGGATGACGAAAGCGGGCTCCATCACCGGCGTGAGCACAAAGAAAGCATTCTCCTGATGCTGCTGTTTAAACTTCTCCAGCAGAGTGTCATCTGTGGCATGAGGGAAACTGAAAATGGAAAGTGTGAGATAACACAGTTTACTTCACAAATTTAGTAAATCAGCCACAGCGGTTTTGATGCTTATCAACTCTTAGGAGTTGAGCTACCAGGCAAAATTAAAGTGACCAATGTTTTGGTTTCCCAAAAAGAGGATGCTAGGGACTGGGGTGGGTGATATGGCTCCAAGAATCATCACAATATTGCAGGCTATTTTTGCAATACCAATATTATTTGGGGATATGAGGAAACATTGAAAAATAATTAATTAATTCCAAAAACATACTACTTAAGAAATAATAAATGATGAAATAAAAAATAAGAAATAAAAAATGATTTATTTTATTTCAGTATAACAGTTTCAAACATTCAAACATTCAGGAGAAACAATAGTAACTTACCAATACCAATATATAAAATAATAATAATGCAACAAAAGAAATTATTTAACATACGTGCAAAAACGTTGTATACAACTGCAAAAAAAATACACAAGAAAAAAAAGCTTCAGAGTAAATAATGGACTGCTTTTAACTGAACCCTGCTATAATGATTGTCATTTTTTTTCAAAGACAATATTACCTCCCAATATATTGTGCACAATATGATATAGCACGCCCTTTCAAAGGAAACAGGGGTGCCCACCAGGGTTGGGGGGGGTTCAAGAAGGCTTTTCAAGTAATATTTACTTTTACCACAAGCACCTTCCATATAATAATATTTGTTTATGCCAACATAAAATAAATACATAAATTTAATAAAATCAGTTGCCAATATAAAATTCATTGTTTTACTGTGAAACACACCGTGTTTCACGCTGCTCAGTTCTCCTGCTGGGTCTGAGAGTTTGCTACTGTGGGTGTGACTGAATTGATTATTGATTTGAATCTTATTTGATCTGCTTCTATAATTGATTTATTTATCTGTATGCCCCTTGTTTTCCCCAGTCATTGGTTTAAGCAAGATTCCACTCAATCACCTGCTCTCCTCATCCAGTAGATAGAGCAGTCCGGTGGGCTTCTTGCTGATCAGGTTAATGCAGCCGATGTTATCGGAGTAGTCCACCGTGCTCCAGGTGATTCCCTCCGACAGGTATTCCTCCTGCAATGAATCACATAGTGCTTTGCAAACAGACAGTAGAATTGCTGTTTAAAGCTCATTTGCTGCTTTCTTTAAATGTTTTCAAACGATGTGCTGTTGATATTGTCTCAAAAAGGATGTCAAAACCTTATGATTGGGTAACACTGCTTCTTAGACATAAGGCTACTCTTTACCTACAGTTGTGGTCAAAAGTTTACATACACTTGTAAAAAAACATAATGTTATGGCTGTCTTGAGTTTTCAATAAGTTCTACAACTCTTATTTTTCTGTGATAGAGTGATCGGAACACATACATGTTTGTCACAAAAAACAGTCATAAAATTTGGTTCTTTCATAAATTTATTATGGGTCTGCTGAAAATGTCACCAAATCTGCTGGGTCAAAAATATACATACAGCAACATTAGTATTTGGTTACATGTCCCTTGGCCATTTTCACGGCAACTAGGCGCTTTTGGTAGCCATCCACAAGCTCCTGGCAAGCTTCAGGTCGAATGTTTGACCACTCTTCTTGACAGAATTGGTGCAGTTCAGCTAAATGTGATGGTTTTCTTGCATGAACCCGTTTCTTTAGCACTGTCCACATGTTCTCAATGGGGTTTAAGTCAGGACTTTGGGAAGGCCATTCTAAAACCTTAATTCTAGCCTGGTTTAGCCATTCCTTTACCACTTTTGATGTGTGTTTTGGGTCATTGTCTTGTTGGAACACCCAACTGCGCCCAAGACCCAACCTTCGGGCTGATGGTTTTAAGTTTTCCTGCAGAATTTGGAGGTAATCCTCCTTCTTCATTATCCCATTTACTTTCTGCAAAGAACCAGTTCCACTGGCAGCAAAACATCACCAGAGCATAATACTACCACCACCATGCTTGACAGTAGGCATGGTGTTCCTGGGATTAAAGGCCTCACCTTTTCTCCTCCAAACATATTGCTGGGTGTTGTGGCCAAACAGCTCAATTTTTGTTTCGTCTGACCAGAGAACTTTCCTCCAGAAGGTTTTATCTTTGTCCATGTGATCAGCAGCAAACTTCAGCCGAGTCTTAAGGTGCCTTTTCTGGAGCAAGGGCTTCTTTCTTGCACGGCAGCCTCTCAGTCCATGGCGATGTAAAACACGCTTGACTGTGGAGACTGACACCTGTGTTCCATCAGCTTCCAAATCCTTGCAGACCTGCTTCTTGGTGATTCTTGGTTGACTCTTGACCATCCTGACCAATCTCCTCTCGGCAGCATGTGATAGCTTGCGCTTTCTTCCTGATCGTGGCAGTGACACAACTGTTCCATGCACTTTATACTTGCGTATAATTGTCTGCACAGTTGCTCTTGGGACCTGTAGCTGCTTTGAAATGGCTCCAAGTGACTTCCCTGACTTGTTCAAGTCAATAATTCGCTTTTTCAGATCCACACTGAGTTCCTTTGACTTTCCCATTGTAGTTTTTGTAGCTGAGTCTAATCACTGGGTCAAATGAGCCCTATTTAAATGGGCTCATGAGAAGTCAACAGCTGTAGTCAATCAGAATCACTTACAAGAAGTGAAGAGGCCATGACATGAAGCTAATTTGATTGACACAACTCGCTACATCACCAAAATTGACAAATTTTGTTGCTGTATGTATATTTTTGACCCAGCAGATTTGGTGACATTTTCAGCAGACCCATAATAAATTTATGAAAGAACCAAATTTTATGACTGTTTTTTGTGACAAACATGTATGTGTTCCGATCACTCTATCACAGAAAAATAAGAGTTGTAGAACTTATTGAAAACTCAAGACAGCCATAACATTATGTTTTTTTACAAGTGTATGTAAACTTTTGACCACAACTGTATATATACAGTTGCAAGAAAAAGTATGTGAACCCTTTGGGATTTACTTGGATTTCTGCATAAATTGGTCATTAAATGTGTTCTGATCTTCATATAAGTCACAACAATAGACAAACACAGTCTGCTCAAACTAATACCACACAAAAAATGATATGTTTGTATGGTTTAACTGAACACAACATGTTAACATTTTCAGTGAGGGGGGGGGGGGGGGTGGGGGGGGAGTATGTGAACCCCTAGGCTAATGACTTTTCTAAGAGCTTGCCCTGCCCTATAAAAAACACACACCAGTGTTGAGTTTGCTGCTCTTAAGAAGCATTGCTGGATGTGAATCATACCTCACACAAAAGAGCTCTCAGAAGACCTACATTCAAGAATTGTTGACTTGCATGAAGCTGGAAAGGGTTAAAAAATAATCTCTAAAAGTCTTGATGTTCATGTGTCCACGGTAACACAGACGGTCTACAAATGGAGAAAGTTCAGCACTGTTGCTGCTCTCCCTAGGCGTGCTGGTTCTGTAAAGATGACTGCAAGAGCACAGCACAGAATGTCCAATGAGGGAGGAAGAATCCTAGAGTGTCAGGTAAAGTCTAAAATCAGACATAAATCTCTGTCACATGCTAACATTTTTGTTGATAAATCTACAACAAGAAAAACATTAAACAAGAATGGAGTCTAAGGGAAACACCACAGAGGAAGCCACCGCTGTCCAAAAAAAACATGCTGCATGTTTAAAGTTTGCAAAAGAGCACCTGGATGTTCCACAGCATTACTGGCTAAATATACTGTGGACAGATGAAACCAAAATTTAGTTGTTTGGAAGGAACACCAAACACTATGTGTGGAGAAAAAAGGAACAGCATCAAAATCTCATCCCAACTTTGAAACATGGTGGAGGGGGCATCATGGTTTGGGGCTGCTTTGCTGCCTCAGGGGCTGGACAGATTGCCGTCATCAACGGAAAAATAAATTCCCAAGTTTACCAAGAGATTTTGTGGGAAAACTTTTCACCAACTGAAGCTCAATATAGGATAGATGATGCAACAGAACAATGACCCAAATATAGAAGTGAATCAACAACCGAATGGCTTCAACAGAAGAAAATACACCTTCTGGAGAGTCCTGACCTCCTGAACCCAATTGAGATGCTGTGGCTCGACCTCAAGAGAGTGGTTCACACCAGATATCCCAATAATATTGCTGAACTGAAACAGTTTTTGAAGAGGAATGATCCAAAATTCCTCCTGACTGTTCTGCAGGTCTGATCTGCAGCTACAGGAAATGTTTGGTTGAGGTTTTTGCTGCCAAAGGAGGATCAACCAGTTATTAAACACAAAGGTTCACATACTTTTTCCCCTGCACTGTGAATGTTAACATGTTGTGTTCAATAAAACCATGCAAACAAATAATTTTATGTATGGTATTAGTTTGAGCAGACTGTGTTTGTCTATTGTTGAGACTTAGATGAAGATCAGAACACATTTAATGACCAATTTATGCAGAAATCCAAGTAAATCCCAAAGGGTTCACATATTTTTTCTTGCAACTGTATATTTTGACATCACCCCAGGAGTGATTAGGGGAAAGAGCACTATCTACCACCCAGAGAGAACAAGGTCAATTGTGCTCTCTTAGGGCTCAGGCAGCTGATGACAAGAAACTCGTCTCCTGTCTCTTGTTGTGATGATTTGGTGGATGTGTGTTTCCACCGCCTGCTTCTAATCTGAAATTGGTGCACTTATGCATCTTATGCAGTTCTATAAGGAACTGACTGATATATGAAAAGGGTTGTTTGGGTTTCTGAATGAGCGCTGCTGTATCTCACCTGCTCCAGTCTGAAGATGTGCTGATTGCAGTAATGCTGCAGCTGTTCGTTAGCGTAGTTAATACAGAACTGCTCAAAGCTGTTCGTCTTAAAATCCTCAAATCCAAATATATCCAGAACTCCTATAGACAGACACTTCAGAGCACACAGAGTAGAACAATTATTACAGAGTTTACAACATTCAAAGATATCAATGATCTGTATCCCTGAGAAGGCACAGCTAAAATTACATTTATTTTGTGTGTGTGTGTGGGGGTTAAAGATGATTACTTTTTAGTGTCCATACTTGATAAATGTTATACAATATATTAATATAAGTGCAAAAACACTTCAGTCTATTCCATCTGTGCATTTTTACTGAAACTAAAAGTATTTTTTTACAGAAAATGTATGATATAAAAAAACACGAAACCCCTAATGTCATTTAGCACAACTGTCTCCTGTCTCTTTTAAGAAGCAAAACTTATTAGACTAATTCGTTTCTACTTGAATTTTTTAAGTAAAATTTAAAATGTACTGCTTTAGCATAAAAGATACTCCATCATGTGTTTTTCAGTATTAATAATATTCAAGACACTTTCAGTTTCCATTTTCTCAATATTCAATTGTCATTCAGTACAACTTTAATAGTCTTATTATAGTATTAATTGCACTGAAGGACATTTTTGTGTCCTTGCTGTTTGTCAACATCACTAGAAATATAAAATAAGCCAAATTCTGAGGAAAACATACATATTTACATAAATCACACACTTGCACACCTTTGTAAATATGTACACAAAATAATAATTTTATCTGGTTAAATTAAAGTACAAACATTTGCATGTAAGGCTATAAGGGTTACCAGACTCAGCAGCTCAAGACTCTATTTATACAAGTCCAAATGTTTGTGGACACCCCTTCTAATGGATGCATTCAGCTACATGAGGCTGTACCCACTACTGAAATAGATGTACATGCACAGCTGGTCTAGTCCCTGTAGAAATGCACTGTCAATAAAACAGAACTCTCTGCAGCAGATGAACAAAAACCAATTAGGCACCATGCCTAATGCTAGGTGTGGGCTAGAGGGGTATAAAGCTCTCCAGCATTGTGGAGAGGTGGAGGTGCAATGAGATGATGCTCCACATCCAGTACATTTGAGATGAGGTGCGATTGTGATCATCAGACATCCTGACCTCACAAACATGTTTGTCTCTATATATCCTCACATCAATTATGCAAAATTTGGTATTAGGCCTTCCCTGGACATTAGAGACAGTTACTCCAACAAAGGCAGGATATACTGCTGCACAGGTAAGCATGGATAACAGAAACGTACTGGGACAGAATCCTCCATGTCTCTCTTGTTCAGAAGGGCGTGATTGATCCGCAGGACGATCCAGTCGAACAGTGAACTGTACAGAGACTTAGCCATGGAGTCTCGGGCAGTAATGGCCTAAAGAAAATCAATTAGAAACATAATTAGTGTCACAGTAGTAACAGTAATGTAACAATAAATAAAAACAATACTTTAAAACAATGTAACATTAATATTTTTTTATAGTTTATAAAGAGAACACTTCTACAGAGTTATGCGCTCACCGGGCGTTCTGTATTCTGTATTTTCTATGCTTAATGTTTTGCCTAATTCTTTGTCCTGTGATCACGTTTCTGTAAAGCTGCTTTGTAATAACATCAGTTGTAAAAAGCGCTATACAAATAAATTAAATTTGATTTGACAACAATGCTTCTGAAAAACAGTATAGAGTTGTTACTAATAATAATAGTTTTACAATAAAAGGAAATAAGACTAGAAATGAGACAGAATTGATGTTTTATATTTTGTGTTATGTTGTAACAGTTTACAATAATATGAATAATTATAGTATAATATTTTGAAATAACCGGGAGCAGGCTCACCTCACTGAGTGTGTATGGAAGGATGAGGACATCATTGGCTGTCATTGCTTTCCTCTTGGTGAGAGCTTCCACCAGTAGCTCCTTCTTCACCTGCGCTTTCAGAAACATTAGTAAACATTAGTAAACATGTCTAGTGTCTGATGAATCAGGAGGCCAGTGAATCATCAGCACCTATTGGTGTACAGCAGAAGTCACTAACAGGCGGACCGCGGTCCGGGTCCGGACCCAGACGTTGTCCAATGCGGACCCGAACCGATAAAACTACAGAGCAGGATTTCATTTTGACAGTGTTCATTTAAAGCACCGTAACTTTTCTTGTTCACACTGCAGCGACGTGGCATCGCTTCCAAATTGCTTTCCCCGTCTTTTTCTCGCCACTTTGGGGCGTGTCGCCTGAAACAGCAAGCAGTTTATCTGCCACCAGCAAGAGTGTGCAGAGTTGTAGTTCAGTGCTGTGTATAAACGAGACGCTGTTCTTTTTTTATCACCTGGTAAACCCTGCTAAAACATCCAGTTCAGCGTTCAGTCTCAACGCTTTGCCTTGATCGTGCCGCTACCGGTCAGCGTTCTCTGCCGCCGCTCTCCATAGAAAACAGTGGGAGGTGGCGCAGTGTGTGTTTTGTGGCGCAGTAAACGCACACACCAATCACCTGTGGTGTAAGATCACCAAATGCTCTCATTTGCCAATCAGATCTGTGGAGACCGCTGCCCCGGCTAGTGAATTGGGACGCGGCCGGGAAAAAAACGCCTTTATAAAAGATAGGGAGCCCGAGAACTGGCAGAAAAACAAGAACGGGCAGAAACTAAAGACAAGAGTTCAAACAACCTCACGGGTCAGATGTTTTATATATATAAATAAATATATATATATATAGGGTATAGCACTGAATCATAACACAAGTTAACATTGGTCCGGACCTTGAACTGACGAAATTTTCTCCAACTGGACCGCACTGAATTCTAATTAAAAACCCCTGGTGTACAGTATGAGGTGGGATTCACCCCATTCAGAGAAGACTGCTATGTAAACACAGATTTATACAGGAATAACCATTAAAATTCCCCTTCTTAAAGGTGCACGCTCTTACCAAAATAATTCCAGGGATTTTATATCTATCCTGGTAAAATGCATTTTAAAACATTCAATAAAAACACATTTTCAAGGTTTTGTATAGAATAAATCTATTTCTATTACTACAGAGCCATTTAACTACAAAAGAGGCATTAAAGTATCTACATTACTCTTCTCTAAAGAAACACAGAAGAACCCTTTATAAGATTACTCATTTAAATTTTTGCACAGTTTTTGTACAGTGATGAAGATGGTCACCTTAAGAAGCTCAGAAAGAGTGGACAAAACATCTGCAGGGCCCACTGTCAGACCCTCTTCATCAGCTTTCGCCTCATAAGTCACATTACCCAGGTACAAAATAGCAGACAGCACAGAGAATATCCTGAAAAGGAAGAAAATAAAATCATTTTAAAAACAAACAAAGAAAGTGCTTTTAGAAAAAAAGATAAAGGTTACCAGGAATAATTAATGATTATAAATTTAGACTGATGTGGGCAACCAGACAGTGTGTAACGCATATGTAACATAACAATAGAATTTTACACATTTTTATTTGGGGATAGCTCTGGCGATGTAGCTGAACATGGCATAGTATCTGTGTCTTCAGTGCAAGCTCTTTAGACAGCAGCAGCATTCTTACAAACATTGTCCTGTTGAATAGTGCACCAGAGCGTGCACTAATAAAAGGTATGGTCACTGATTGCAGGACCTCATTTCTGTAACATTGGGCTGTGAAAGTGCCTGTAATTAATACCAAAGGTAAGATCTGGCAGCATATGAAAATAGCATACCACACCCTGACCCCAAGACCTCTAGATGCGGAAAGCGAAGACAAAGGCGTGACCCACTGCTATTTGAATTTACCTCTTGACGGTCGGGCACGATTACCCACCAGGTTTCATTCCTATCAGTTAATTCCCTCTGGCTGAAACAATAATTTGATGATGAGTGTAAAACCTGTTTGTGTTCTGTTTAATCTGCAGTTTCTGTTTTAGTTTAATCCATACTGGAATAGCCATGACACATTCCAGAGTCTGTGATACAAAAAAACTAATTTACACCAAACTGTTCGATGTGTTCTACAGAATCTGATACATGTGTTAATATCATACTGTAACCACACAGCATGGCTAGCTGGTTAACTCTACTAAGCTCTACTAACTCTACTAAATACTAAATCAAGGCTAAGATACTCTATGTGGACAAAAGTATTGGTATGCCTGTTCTTATAAGGACATTAAAAGAGTGTATTCTGCTTGGGCTAAAGTAACTGTCTCTTCTACCCAAAGAAGTTTTTTTTACTAGATTCGGAAGAGTTGCTTTGAGGATCTGTTTACATACAGCACCAAGAACATCCCCAGCCCATCGCAAAAATACTGGATGGAGCACAATCTTTCTGAGAACACAGTTTCACTGCTCCAAAGCTCCGAAGTTCAGTGCAGGTGGGTTTAAACCCCTATGGCCCACAGTCAGTAACAGACATGGTGGTATGTTTGGTGGCAGCTTTGTGTTTATCTATTCCAGAGAGTCCTATTCTATTGGCCGTACTTCTCTACGGGGACTAGACAAGCTGTGAGCATGCATTTATGCATCTGTGTCAGCAGTAGGTGCATCATAAATTAGCTGAATCATAAAGTAGCTGAAACTCACTGTTTCTTAGTTGCAGGCAGAAAGCCAACCATTTCCATGGCCTGATGAAGTCTTTTAAATTCATACTGAATTTCAGCTTCATCTTCCAAATGAGGATTATCCTGTAAAGACAAAGACAATAACCCCTCAATAAACACTCCTATTCACAAGAATGAGAGATATTAGTCCATTAACACCCTCGATAAACATACATAAACTCTATACACTGGATAAGGAGATATTAGTTTTTAAAATAACATCAATAAACACTTCTATTTATTGAAATAAGAGATAATAGCCTATAACAACAACCTATAAACACACTAGTACATTAGAATAAGAGACTGTACTCTATAAACATCAATAAAAAAACACTCCTATACACTTGAGAAGGAGATATATGCTCAAACTTTTTGCACATGCAACCCCTTCAGTCTCTATTCTTTAAAGTGCACCCCCTCCTCCAACAGCACCCTACCCTCCCACACAGTGACCATCCAAAAGTCATATACAATGCAATATTGTCACAATGATTGCAAAATTGTTATGTAACCTTATTGTTTGAGACAGTTCTGTGAGTACAACAGAGGAATTTGTGGTTCAATTCCAGACACAGCTAGTCATAAATCACCTTCCATAGTCAGTCAACGTGAGCTGATCTTGCTTTTGATGTTAACGTGTGCAGAAAACATGGCTTTATAAAGCTGAGTAGAGTGAATCTGCAAGACTGCACAAGTGCGCTGGTAGGTCTGCTATGCAATTAGTCCAACAAAACTGGTGCAAATGGAAACAGAAGGTGCAAATGGAAACAGAAATACAGTGCTTAATGTGGACCACAGCTGGTACCGTCTTTGTCGTCATGACATACAGTTACATTTCTGTAGGTATATATGAGGTAAATATTTCTTGAATTGTATGCATTATTTACAGTCAGAAAAAGTGCCAAGTCTCACCCATATAAACACTGCATTGTACTAGAATAGGAGGTATCAGTTCCTAAACAACCTCAAAAATATATATGTGTGCGTGTGTGTACCTGTTTGAGGTAGTGATACTCTTCTGGCTCCAGCAGCTTGAACTCCTCCCTTTCTTCCTCAGATGCTCCAACCAGCAGATAGTAAAACACATGATAGTTCCTGCAATAAAACACAAAGACTTTAACTACGGATCACACAATAGAAACATTTCCTTCTAATAAGGGAGTTTAACGTCTCAAAATGCTCTCAGAGAAACATAACAAATGTTTTTTAGACACATTTGTTATACAAGAGTATCTAAAACGTGTTTTTAAAATCACATATAATCAAAAAAGGTAAGGGGATATATATATATCTGTAAGTGCTCCTGCATTTTTGCTACAGCACAACAATTTCAAAACAATGATACTTTTTTACATTTTTAAACAAGGATCATTTAACAGACCCATGTCAGTTTATAAAAATATAATTTGATCTCACACAAAATGGCCTTATTCATTTACTAAAAAGTAAATGAAAATATGTTTATTTTGGATAGTAGGGGCGGTTTCTATAGTAAATTAAATGGCTATATATGTGTACATGTCATGGTAACTGATATATGATTTCATGATTCCATTCACTACCACCACTGTGAAACAGGTTTCTCTACAGTACACAGTACTTTGTGTACTATTTTTTTTATTTTTCTACGTTATTTAAAAACATAAACAGTGACTCCGACATCAGAGAGTATATTCATTATCATTTGGTGTAATTTCTCTGAGGAAGATTTTAAGGTTACATCTGATTCCATTCATCACAACTGCAACCGATCTGGCTGAGTACATTTCTGTAGAACAGTGTCTTACACCTAAGCCCACTATGAATTACTTTGCACACATCTTATGAGCATCTCTTGGGCATATTTATGGGTCAAGAATGTAAAGAATGCATGCTGTTGTAAGTTTAGTTTGAAGGTTACCTTTCAGAGCTCTTCCTGGACACCAGTCGACACTTCTCCAGCAGATACTTCTCTATAGTTGCTCTGAAAATAAATTTATATCCAAAGCAAATCATCATCACCACTATTACTCCTCTACTGGCAACTCTATGACACATTAGTTCTATCACAAATCAGGGGCTACATCCTTTGAAAAGCTGCGTAGACTGTGAAGACTGAACTGCAGTTATGTCCTCACATGTCCAACAGACAATTCATCTTAGGATATGTTGGTTGGCTAAGGATCCTCAGCTGCACATGCCTTCAAAATTGGACACTGTGATCCTGTCTGCAAACCCAGCTTTCAAAGGATACACTGCCTGAATTGGAACACACTTATTGTTTTATATTATGCAGGCAAATAAGGTGTAGATTAGAGTAATAAAGCTATTGTGTCAATCACAGTCAGGGGAGGAGTTCTGGTTAAGGTCCAAGTCAGGGAAAAAGTCAGACTATATGAGGTGGTGCTTTAAAACAATTAAAGTCAGGTCGAGGAGTCTCAGAAAAACAAGATGGGGCTTTAGGACAAATCACAGTAAGCAAAACAATCTAATACTTACAATACTTAATAAGACAAAATTTCTTATCAGAGAAAAAAAACAAAGATTTATTGCCTTGAAATTACATAACTTCAGATTATTTATTAGCTACATTAACCTCACATCTCCAGAGCAAATTGGTGGGGTATAAGTGTCCATTATTTGTTAGCAAAATTAGTCTCATGACTTCTGTGCTAACTGATGGGTCACTGATTGCTTGTTAGCTTCATTAAACTCATGTATCTGTAGTTGACTGGAACAAAGTCCATTGAATATTAGCTACATTCATCTCACTGTTTCAGTGCTAAGTGGTGGAGTACAAGCTTCCTTTAACCATTAGCTACAGTCACCTCACTATTTCAGTACTAATTGGTGAGCTATTCGCTTCCATTTAATGTTAGCTACGTTTCCTTCTTAGTTTCAGTGCTAGTTTGCGGGGTATAAATTCCTTCATAGCTCCACTATTAATTTGTGGGGTATATGCTTCTACTGATTCCTAGTTACATAAGCCTAAAGGGTAGAGTGCAAACCGGTGAGATACAGGTTGTTACTTGTTAGTCACAAAAGCATCATAGATTAAGTTCTAACTGCTGGAGTATAAAATTACATTGCATGTTAGCTACATTAGACTCATAGCTCTAGTGCTAATTGGTGGGGAATAAGTGTCCATTATTTGTTAGCTAAATAAGTTTCATGACTCCAGTGCTAACTGTTTGGGTATCAGCTTCCACTGATAGATTTTTAGCTACATTAGACTCATCACTCCAGTGCTAATTTGTGGGGTATTCACTGCCATTGAATGTTAGCTACATTAACTTCATAACTTCAGTGCTAATTAGAGGGGTATTAGTGTCCATCACTTGTTACATACACTTGCTTTATAGCTCTAATGCTAATTGATGGGGTATAAGTGCCTTTTTTGTTAGGTTAGCTACATTAGCCTCATAGCTCCAGAGATAATTGGTGAGGTATAAGCATCTATTACTTGTTAGCTACATTTGCTTCATACTACTAGTATTAATTGGTGGGGTACCAGCTTCCTTTGCTTGTTGGCTACATTAGCCTCATAGTTTCTTTGCCAATTACTGGGGTATAAGTGTTTCTTGTTTTTATAGCTAGCTACATGGGTATTATAACTTCAGTGTTAATAGGTTGGTTATAGGTATGATATTTTTTGTTAGCTAGTTAACTACATTGGTCTACATTGCGGATCAACCACAAGGGGGAGAAGTACTGCTTTTGGTGGACTCTCTCTTTAAATAAAAGAATGAGATCTCGGCCCCTATCTCTCTCTCTGAGCAGTCTGAATAAAGCTGATCTAAAGTCTGCAGAAGTTTTCAGGCGGACTCACCCTCTGACGATGCCACCCTCCAAAAAGTTCACCTGGATAAACTTCCCAAAACGGCTGGAGTTGTTGTTGTATGTGGTTTTAGCATTCCCAAAAGCCTGCAGGAGTAAAAAAGGGAAACGCACACTGAATTAGCACCAGTACAGTACTGTACAGTACAGTACAGTACAGTACAGAACAGTAGCAGCAGCCACATTTGAACTGATCTAAGTGCTCAGCAGTATTTAGATCTCAGAGAAACGCTGTACAGTAAAACACCTTATAACAACAGAAGCCTAAGTCTCCCAGCATACAAGCTAGCATGCTAACTACCCAAACACAAACCAGCCCCTCTCAATATGCTTAATGTTACAGTGTGTAAGTTGTAGGTGTGAATGTATGCTAAAAAGTACATTTTAAATGTGAAATGTGGTGCAGTTTCTTTTCATAATGAATGAATCTGGTGATCTAGTAAATCTGGGGTTCTAATTCTACATTAACATTTCCTTTAGGTAATATTAGGGGTGGACGATATGGCTCTAAAATAATATCATGATATTTCAGGGTATTTTTGCGATATCGATATACTTGGCGATATAGGAAAACAGAAAATAATAATTTGTTAATTTCAGGAATATAGTATAATAGTTTAACAGTATAATCATAATGTGGCAAAATAAATATATAGCATAAATAATATAATGCAGCAAATAATATTGCAGAATATTTAGTGCATGCATATAAACTGCAAACTAAAACAATTATACAATACATTCACTTAAAGCTTTACAGTAAATAATAGACTTCTTTTAAGACAACATGATATTTCTGTGTCACAATATATTGTATAGGATATAATATTGCCCACCCCTAGGTAATATGTCACAATAAGCACTTTAGTGTTGGTTTTATGTCTTTTCTATAATAAAAGTTTGTTGAAACACTTAAAATATAAAGCCTTTAAAAACAAAGAAATACTAAGTCATAGTATTTTACTGATTGTTTTATATGATAAAAGTCCTAGTTTTTGACCAATCCCCACAATAAATGGCACTGCAATAAACGTTTTATATTATAATAAATATGTTAGACTTTTCTTTTAAATTTTCTACTATAAAAACATTCATTTTATTATATCAATATAATATAGAAAGAGAGATTTAAAGAGTTTTAATAATAAAAGCCTCAACATTTGAAAACTGTTTTGATAAAGGCTTGGTATATGAAGGCTTTTCCTATAAAGTTTTTTTTAATTATAAAAGCCCAAAAGATTATACAGAAGATTATTATTCTGTGTAATAAAAGTATTTTATAAAGCATCCTAACGTGACCCAACAATGCTGCAAGACTAATAAAGCATTGTATTAAATTACTTTAAATTAAGGTCACAAAACTGATGCATGCGTTTGTGTGTAAGACCAGCAACAAAAGATGTCATTAAATTATCATGCTAAAGTTGATAGTTTTAATTCTTTTTTATTTCTGTTTTTATTCCTCCCCAGGCTAAATTTTTATAAGGCTTTAGTGTGAGTCACAAATCTCAGCTAATAGTCCAGATCCACAGCATGATTTATAATTGTGCTTTTTTGTTGAATAGGCTAATTAGAATGACAAAAAACACAACCATTAACAAGAAACACAGCTGGAGATCAGAACAGAGCCCGCAGATGGATGGCCAGTTTTAGGGAAGATCAAACCTTGTGAGTGAAAATGAAACAGACAGAAATAAAACTGCCCACACACACAGCCACACACACAGCCACACACACAGCCACACACACAGCCACACACACAGAGACACACACAGAGACACACACAGACACACACAGCTGTATAGAGTAAGAGTAAGTGTATTTGGCACTAAGGCACATAAAGAATCCTGCGAGTAAGAAAAGCAGTGGGGGTTCTCTTGCCTGGCCTAAATACAGCTGAAACAGTCTGCGTCATGTGGGTTTCTGTTTCTGTCACATATGAGCTCTCACACACACTTCAGTCAAAATAACACACACCACTATGCTGCCCATCACACTTAATAAACAGGCGGTTTTCTTTTTTTTTAGTTTGCAGAAACAGTTCGTATTAATTAACATTAGAATATGTGAATGAGAATGGGTGAGACCTTTAAACATGTTACACAAGCTTCGTAATAAAAGAGTCTATTTAAAATGGACTACACATTCTTTAAATATGTGACCATCCACCCAAAGTGACAGATCGAGCATGGAGAGCACTGGTCAGGGAAGCAGCCAAGAGGCAAATAGTCACTCTGGAGGAGCTGCAGAAATCCACAGCTCAGAATCAGCAACTATATATGCACTCCCCAAATATGGCCTTAGTTAAAGAGTGGCAAGTAGAAAACCACTGTGAAACATGGTGGTGGCAGCATCATGCTGTGGGGATGCTTTTCTTCAGCAGGGACAGGGAAGCTGGTCAGAGGTGGTCGGAAGATAAACGGCGAATTTTTTTTGAAGAAAATCTGGTGGAGGCTGTGAAAGACTTAAGACTGGGAAGGAGATTCATCTTTCAGCAAGACAATGACCTTAAACATACAGCCAGAGATACAGTGGAATGGTTTAGATCAAAGAATATGTGTGTGTTAGAATGGTCCAGTCAAAGTCCTGACCTAAATCCCATTGAGCTTCTGTGGAGAGACATGATAACTGCTGTTCACAGATGCCTCCATCCAACCTGGCTGAGCTTCAGCTGTTTTGCAAAGTAGAACAGGCAAAAAGTCTCTATATGTGCACAGCAGGTAGAGACATACCCCAAAAGACTCTCAGCTGTAACTGCAGCTTTTTTTGGTTGAAAACCATATATAATTTTTGTTGCACATCACAATATTGTGCTACTTTGTGTTGGTCTATCATTTACAATCTCAATAAAATACTTTTTTTTTTAAGTATGTGGTTGTAAGATGACAAAAGGTGAAAATGTTCAAGGGGCATGAGTACTTTTGCAAGGCACTGTGTATTATGTTTCTTCCTATAACAGAACAGTTTTGATATTAGAAAACGTTTTATTCGTCCATCAATTCGTCTTCTTATCAAAGGGTTTCTGTAAATGTAGTGCCTACCCAGAATCATCAGGCACCAGGCAGGAATACCCTTTGGAGAGTGCACTTGCACTGTACAATACAACCATTCACTCACTTCTCTCTCACACACACACACATCAAACTCTTCCTCACAAACAGTGACAAAAGCAAATTGATCGAACCCACAACCACACTCACAAAGCTCTGTGACACACACACTTTTTATGAATCTTTTCAATAACAAGAAAAAAAGATTACGTGATAGCTTTTCTATAATGAAAAATGCCATATTTAAATTTCAATATTGCCATATCAAAGCTTACCTTAAATAAAGTTTAACATTTATTTTTGTGAAATTAAAATGGTTTTAAACCTTCTTTATAAAGCAAAACTTACACAAAACTTCAACATCTAGAACCCCTTTCTCCCAAATACAAAATGCTAGAGGGCAAAGGGTGAAAGCCAGCAGGGTCTTCTTTTTTCTCAAGCTTCACTAAATCTTTTTAAATTACCCCAAGTCATCACCATTGGAGCTCAACACATTTGGAAGAGAATGCTAAATTCTAATCCTAGCATTACCCAATCTGAGTGATGATATGTAGAACTTACAGTCATTGATGGAGGGCTGTGGCATCATTGGTGTCAAACCTGCGACCTATTCATGATAAAGTCTTGTTGATTTGTACAAAAAATGAAAATAGAAAAATATTATGGACAGTTTCCCACACTAGTTTGGAGTACACAGCTTTTTAAAAGGTGATTCTCCAATAAGAAGAAAATATAGCCCACAACATGGCTTAATCCATGTCCAGAAAACCGACCCTATATGTCCAAATTGTTCTGAACACCCCATATAATGAATGCATTCAGTTGCTTCAAGTTGCACCCATTGCTGACAAAGATGTGTAAATGGGCATTCACACATAGAATAGGCCAATGTTGAGCAGATAAATGTAAACCTATTGGCACCATGCCTAATGCCAGGCGTGGATTAGATAATTATAAAGAGTTCTCTGGAATAACAGTGCTATGTGCAGTACATTTGGGAAGAATTAGGAAGGTAAGGATGAGGTGGGGTGGTGATCATCCAAATCCTGACCTCATTAAAGCACTTGTGTCTGAATGCAATCAACTCTTCACAGCAATGATTCAAAATCTAGTGGAATGCATTTTCTGGATAGTAAAGCAAAATCAATTTAAAACACTTTTGTCCAAAGAAAAATGTATCTCCAAAACAGCAACTTTACAGGAGAGAGATAAAACCTTTTTAAGTAATGATAAAAAAAAACTTCTTTCAGGTGATAAAAAAAAAACAATTTGTCTATTCATCAAGAAATTTTGTCACAGAGACAATGTGTGTTCAAGTTATGTAGTAAACATCGACAAAAATGTAAATGCTGTTTTTTCATTGGACAGCGACAACATGATTCAATTTGTGTTGCAGTCATTATGATGCCCCGTTCCATTTACAACCACTGTAAAGAGATCTGAGTCATCACTGAATTATGCTGAGAATTTTAGATTCCCTTTTAAAATCAGTCCTTGTGACGGATTTCTGCCAGTCTCTGATCGATGACCTTTTAAGGTCTACTAGAGACTGTGGTTTGGCGGAAGAAGAGATAGCAGATTGGAGTGACAGATACTGTGTGAAGAGAAATGTTTCAGCCATGGTTGCTGCGCTGAGTGCACGTTCATATACAGCAGCGAGAGGAGGCAGGCTGCGGCGTGTTTCTGCCTGCTGTGGTATTCAAGATGCAGACAACACCCTTCTCACAAACCCGGAGGACTCGTCCCCCAGCACCTTTACACACACGCGGGCGTGCCACACACACACACACACACACCTCAGCATGTACAACTAAGCAGCCTCAAAATACACCTCTTCAAAATTCCCCAGTTAAAGAAGTGTTTCTAATAATACTTCCTCTCATCCGTCACATGTGTCCGTCCATGTCCAATTGCGTAACCTCTCATTTCTAAACATCTCTAAACACCACCATCTCGTCATATAAACCAGGACTCTCCAACATGTGGAGATCTACCAGACGCCCCTTGGTCTGTATCAATATAGCATGACTTTTGTGCCAGAGGAACAGTTGTTTAAAATGAATGCAAACACTGTGTTACAATACATATTCAGAGTAAATCTTCATTAACACATTATAACAAATACAGAGGAATGTTACCCTTTACTTTGTACATTTTATACACTTCTCTTTTGTGTGGTGTTGGACTTTTTTTCGCCATGTCCACAGTGCAAGTTAAATTTAATTATTTATTTAAGTGGTTACATGATACATTTCTTAAACACATTTCTTAATATTTTGAAGATGATTTTTTATCATTTAGGCATTTAAATTATTAATTTAGCTAATGTTATAATAAAAAACTGTCCACTCAGTCATCCTAGGATAATTCTGCTCTTAAAAAACAAGGAATATTTACCCTCAATAACATCAGGAACGTAATGCTTAATCTGTATAGTCTGAAGTATTACATGGTATGATAATTAGTAAAATGTAAATATTAAGTCTTTTTTTCAGATCAAAAAGCACAGTATTAAACAATTAAGCTCTGGGAAATCCTGCATTATGGAAAAGCCCTGAGGTGTTCCATTTCATATACACGCCAGCCAAAACAATACCGGCACCCCCACACATCCAGTAACCTCCCACTTGCCTTTCAGATGACGACATGAGATTACAGTGAATATCTGGAAACCATTGAAAATCAACAGTTTACCCCTAACCCATGTGTGTGCTCAAGAAAATTTGGTTATGTTTAGTACGAAATATGGTGGTTCAATTGTGAATTTCTAGAAATACATAACTTTGGATACCACAGCAACCCCCTAGCAACTGCACAGCACTGTCATGTAATATTATAGTAACTGACAACAGCAATTAAACCATAGTTTTGGTTTGGTGTATGGTTCCATTACTTGGTAGCTACATTACAGCCTCATAGCTGATATTCTAATTGGTGTAGTGTAAGCTTCCACTACCTGTTAGCTACATCAGCCTCACGTATATCGGTCGTTAACTGTCACGTGTGTGAGACTTCACCAAAGCGCCATGTTTAAGGTGGTGTTACTGTGAGCAATACAGTGAAAATGGAGAATTTAAAGCAATACAACTCTAGAAACGGACACAAAGTGAGGAAACAGTGACTTCAGATGAGCCGAGTGACAATTCCAGAAACTCCACTTCAGATTAATAATTATCTGTTTACAACACAGATAAATGCATCCTGATTACACAAAACGGAAATGCTATTTCTGCTTATTATATTCAATTAATGAAATATTAAATTCATAATTATATTTAATATTAAGAACCGGCTTCAGACCCAGAACTTACGGTAAAACCGTGTCTCAGGCATCAGACAGTGTATTTATAACCATTTGGTGTAATAACTTTTAAAAAACGTTTTAAATTGAATATAATAAATAGGGGAAAAATACTGTAACATCCAGGTAACATTGTGAGGCTGGATGCAGCAGAAATAGCATTTCCGTTTGTTGTAATCAGGATGCATTTATCTGTGTTGTTTATTCATCTGTGATTAGTTATGGAGTTTCTGGAATTGTCACTCGGCTCATCTGAAGGCACTGTTTCCTCACTTTGTGTCCGTTTCTAGAGTTGTATTGCTTTAAATTCTCCAAATATACTGTATGTATACTGTATGTTTTGTGCTAGCCTGATTAATCCAAAACATAAGCCTAATAGCTCCAGTTCCAATTGGTGAGGTGGAAGTATTATATTAATTATTATTTATTAGATAAATTAGATTCATAGTTTAAGTTTTGGTTTGCTAAATATAAATATATTGCTTATTAGCTACATAAGCCTTGTAGCTCTAGTGGTAAACCACTAAACTGCACTGGTGTTTTATTTTTTCTGGAACTGCACTTTCTTCATTATTACATTATGTGTAATAATGAAAAAGTGCAGTTCCAGAAAAAAATAAAACACCAGTGCTGATGGTGGCACAGTAGTCAGAATGTTGACTGCTACACTTCCTTCTACACAATGTGGTCATTGCTATTCAGGTCAGAACACAATGTAAGCCTAACCAGGCTTCCTCCCCTCTTAAAGAGAAGGCAACAGAGGCTGGACTGGGGTGAACAGATCATAAATCAGTAATCAAATACGATTCTCTACAGACACAGCAGCCCCAATCATTAGAAGATTTATATTTAAAAAGCCTGTTTGGGTCAGGTCGCTGTTTCTTTAGATCATGATGATCAATAAATGGCGGTTACCAGGAATGGTGGAGGTAAAGTTGAGGTCTGAAAGTATTGCTGGAAATGGAAACCCAAACCCCTTTTGCCTGCAAACGAACAGTGCAGACATACCAGCAAATTCTGGAAGCAATGGTCAATATATATTTATTTATATTAATTGTAATAATTGTGGTTTCACATTGCAAAACACTATTCCAACTACAGACAGTTTAAAATTATTGTGATTTGGGCTTGTATACAGCTTTTTGATTTAAAGCATGGTTTCCATGTATTAAAATTTTTTGCTGATTTAAAGCATGGTTTCCATGTATTAAAATTTTTTGCTGATTTATTTTCCAATAAGCAACATTTTGGCCTCTTTTTATGTCACAAATACACAAGTAACACCTAACAGACCCCATGAGGTACCACAGCAACAACTTGACAATCACCTACCAATACCAACCAACCACTAAACAACAGCTTAAGCATAGTTTAAATATCATTGCAACCACCTTGCAACAGTGCAGCATCTGTGATCTACTGATCTACACTCACCGGCCACTTAATTAGGTACACTTCTCCAACTGCTCATTAACGCAAATGTAGAATCAGCCAATCACATGGCAGCAACTCAATGCATTTAGGCATGTAGACATGGCCAAGACGATCTGCTGCAGTTCAAACCGAGCATCAGAATGGGGAAGAAAGATGATTTAAGTGATTTTAAACGTGGCATGGTTGTTGGGTTGTTGGTGTCAGACGGGCTGATCTGAGTTTTTCAGAAACTGCTGATCTACTGGGATTTTCACGCACAACCATCTCTAGAGTTTACAGAGAATGATCTGAAAAAGAGAAAATATCCAGTGAGCTGATATCAGTTCTGTGGAGCAAATGCCTTGTTGATGCCAGAGGTCAGAGAAGAACAGCCAGACTGGTTCAAGCTGATAGAAGAGCAACAGTAACTCAAATAACCACTCGTTACAACCGAGGTCTGCAGAAGAGCATCTCTGAACACAACACGGCCAACCTTGAGGCGGATGATGAGCTACAGCAGCAGCAGATACACCGGGTGCAGATCCTGTCAGCTGAGAACAAAAACTGAGGCTAGAATTTTAAGAGGAGCTGTTGCTTCAGAAAATTACTATTTCAAGAATTAAAAAAAAAATCTAATTATTTAAAGATGTAAAGTTACAATTCTACAAACAGGTTACTATTGGATAGTTAGTATGAAATGTGTGGGACACATTCTTTATATATTCCTTGTATACATTCTTTGTATTTCCCAAAATTTGCATTAAGCTGATTATTCTGGGCCATCATACAAAGCAATTAGGGGCTTTTAGGATCTACTAGTATCTGGCGTCTGCAATATGTGAAACAGGTTCAGGCCACATCAATGTTGCTATCAGGAATACAGCTTGCATAATGCCACCAGCTAAGAGTAAATCAAGGTAAATGAGATTTTCTTTTTAGAACAGTCACTTACTGCAGAACAATACCAATAAATAGTTTACTCTGTTTATACGGTTTCCTCTGTTTATATCTATTCTATGTCTCGGGCATCAGGCAGTATATTCATAACTATATTCTCTGAATTAACAAATGAGCAAGACCATCAGGACATACTCAGTGCAACTCACTTTGTGGCCATTCCCTCTGTGCGTAGGCAGAGCTTCAGAGGTTCAGGAGCCCAGAAGAAAAGGAAAGGCCGTTAGGGAATTGTAAGAACAGGTCTGACCTGTTTCAGAGAGTCCTGACACATTACTACCTGAGAACTCAAAGACTACAGGTCAGAGTTGCAGTCCCACAGCTGTTCCTGTAGCTGTGACTTTAGATTTTAAAGGTCTAGTGTTTTTACTAAGGTCTTGGTTCTATAAAGCTCAGATTCTGTTCTACATTGGTTGATTCTGCTCAGATCTATCTTCTTCAGTACAACTTAGAAAATATTCTACCAAAAATCCAAAATGTACCATATTTAGTGCCTGCATAAAAACAAAACTATTAAAAACAAATACAGTAAAAAGCAAAACATACAAAACAAATTGCTTTTGAGAATATTGCGATATCGGTAAACCGAGTGGTCCAGCGGTCTAATGCGCTGCCACTGTGAATGGGAGGTCGCAGGTTTGAATCCCGTTCACGTAGCTCTGCCATCAGCTGCCGGCGCCCAAACAGAGCAAAAATGGCCTTGCTTCCTCTGGGTGGGTTGATGGCACTCTCTCCCATTACGCTCAAAAGTGGTGGCGGGCGGGACAAGGCGTCTGTGAGCAGATGTATCTGAACCTAGCCCCTGTGCTTTCCTCCAAGTGTGCTCGCTTCTCAGGCAATGATTAATCAGCAGCAGTTTAAAAAAGGGGTGATTGATTTCACATGTGTCGGAGGAGGCATGTGCTCGTCCGCACTCTCCTAGCAGGCGCCACTGGTGATGGGGACCCACAAAGGGGTGGGACAACTGGATAGCCAAAAAAAAAAAGATATGTATATATGTATATAAGTATATATATATATATATATATATATATATATATATATATGTATATATATATATACACATATGTGTGTGTGTGTGTATATATATATATATATATATATATATATATATATATATATATATATATATATTGCAATACCACAATATGGAGTTTTTGTTGTGTCAAAGATTTTGGCTATATTAGTGGTGAAACAATGGTTATTACTTGAGTAATTAGAGTTACTCAATATAAAAAATGGATCGATTTTTCTGTGCCTCGAGTAATCGTTTAATTAATCTTTAAAAGTCAGAGCAAAAATTTGTGCTCTGCATTTTATGTGAAACAGCGCATAGTGTTTGATCACCCGCGCACAGGAAGCAGGAGGAGGAGGCAGAGGGTTTTGAATTGGTGGAGCGGTGAGTAGGTCAATTTAACTTATAATAAATCAATGAGATTAAGATTAATGTACCTTAAGAACAGAACGACAGCGCTGTGGAGTGCGGATTATTATTAATACTGTCTAATGTGTGTGATTAGTTTATTACAATGGAGACAAGTTCTAGACTAAATACAGGCTTTATGTGATCAGTAAACTCAGCGCTGTGGAGTTTATAAATAAATACATGTTAAAGTTAGCGAGATAAAGTTACTCTGGCTGGAATGCACGGCCATGAACTTACTGTATTGTCTAAGATACATAACATAAAGCCATTGTTTATGCCTTTATTATTGATTAATGCCCTATATTTAATACTTACAAGAAATCATTAGTTAAAATAACTGTACAACTTTATTTATTACATTTATTAAATTATTACTTGTGGTATTTATGTCTATTTTGTGTTTTATTTGTTTATATTTGTGTTTGCAATGTGGAAATGTATGTTGTGAATTAAAATATTAAACCAATTGGTCATTCATTATTAAGTGAAATTTTTTATTTTATGTTTTATTCGATTAATCGAAACGATTTTTCAGTAGAGTACTTGATTACTAAAATAATGGGCTAATATTTTTGCATGCTATACGATATGTCACATCTCTAGTTGCTGTAGTTGTATTTAAAAAAGGTGTTACAAATATGGTATCATAAAGGTGGAACTACTGTTTTTGTATATGAAGAGCAAGGCAAAAAAAAAAATCTAAAATCTAATCTAAAAGGTTTATTTACATGTCATGATTATTTGCAGAACAAGTGCGTTTACAGAAAATGCATTACATATAAGGAACCTTTTAATCAGGCAAAGAGCCATTTAAGCAGTTATAGTAGTCATGTTGTCAAATGGTTCAACATAGCACCTCTGTCTTCAGTAAATCACCCTTAAAGAGTAAACTAGAACCCAGTAAAAATGCAGTGCTGTTTATTATTAGCTGTAATTATTTGCACCAAAAACAGGAACACAGCTAAATACACCACCAGCTGACCCTGTGCTACTTGCAATATATTATCAATTCATGCCATCAAATATCATTATTTTTATTAAAACATACATGCTCTAAATTTCAAAAGACTCTTCCCCCAATTTGCTGCTTCATTACTCCACATGGTGGCGCTAATCATATGAATAGGGTAAATCTATAGTGAAGAATATTGGATATGAAATGTAAATCCATGATTCCTGTTATTTGCTTATTTAGTATTTTATCCTCTTCAGTGACACAGACTAAGTGTCAGAGAGAATTATCTTGTGATATATCGAGTATTCCAGAATCACAGTATGCTCATATCATCGTTATCATGGGCAACGTAACGCAATATCTCATCTGAAGATGCTCTGTGATTCTCAACCCGAATATCAAACAGTCCACACCACCTTCTGTACACCAGCTGCCCAACGCTGGAGCTCTGAGCCACTCCTCAGTCAGACAGACTGGCAGACTCTATTTATAGCCAGGGCTTTCTTTTGGAGCCCCCTAGTTCCCCTGAGAGGAAGTGGTAAAGGGGTGTTCCCAGGTCATGTGAGCAGTTTCTAGATCCGACTTTAACAATGCTTCAGAAAGTGTGAACAACATGTAACACCTACAGAGTCCAACAGGCAAGCAGCTTGCTCTTGGCTTAGGGTCTCCTTGAAACTTAATATTTACATTTTTAACCAGGTAATGAATTTGACCAGGGTTACCTTAAATAACCCAATTCTATCTAACATTTTTCTTGTATTTTATTTTTGTTGCATTTTACTTCTTGCCAAAAACTACTAATAACTACTATCAAACTTTGTCTTTTATGTACCAAAATTAAACAAACATCTGAATTACACAAATTAGGCATTTTAAAACACAACTACACAAAAATAAGGCATTTGGGAAGACAACTACAGACAAATTAGGGATTTCAGAACAACTACATTGCAGTGCTGATTTGTGGTTGGTTGCTGTGGTGTTGCTAGGTGGTTGCTAAGTTGTTGCTATGGTATCTGTGTTGGTTGCTATGTTGTTTCAAAGTGGTTGCATGAGCAAACACATGGCATGGCTATGGATGCTGGTTTGCTCTGGACATGTGGTGTGTCCAAAATGTTGAGTGCAACTATGAACACTAGGTTGCTATGGCACCTGTGGTAGTTGCTGTGGTGTTGCTTGGTGGTTGCTAAAGAATGTATTTGCATAAATCAGATTAAAATGTACATGACATGGCTAAGGATGCTAGGTTCCTCTGAACGTGTGAAGGGTCTAAACTTTTGATCAATAGCTAGTTTATCCACAAGCTGCTTCATACATACACATTACTGGAGTGCTGGCTGACATCCGGAGTGTCCAAATTTTGAGCTAATGCTGCTTTACAAATACGTGCAAATACAAGGTGCAACTATAGACACTAGGTTGCTATGGCACCTGTGGTGGTTGCTATAGTGTTGCTCAGTGGTTGCTAAGTAATGCATTTGCATAAATCAGATTAAAATGTACATTGCACTGCAATGGATGCTAGGTTGCTCTGTATGCTTTATCCAATGGCTGTTCCATACTCACACAGTACTGGAGTGCTGGCTGGCACACAACACAACTACAATTAGATATTTTAATACACAACTAAACACAAATAAGCAAAAACAACCTGGTTAAATGTACCACCACTGTACAGAAACCAGAATTAACAATGAATGCTTTCACACCTAACCTCACTTCTGAATGACTTAAATATTATATTTTGTCCCTTTTTGTTGTCGTTTTTCTTCTGCTATACCATGGGTATACCAAACCATGACAACAACATTTTCTGATATACATTTTAAGGGTGCATACTTTTGGAAAAGGTATTCTTAGATTTTCAACAAAAGTAGAATCTTTTGGTGCTTTGTAGAGTTTTTCCACCAATCTGAGGAGCCCTTTAACAAGTTAAAGCATCCTTCTTCACCCACTGAGTTCCAATTGTAATGTCTGCAAGTGCATCAAAAATAAAAAAGGAAGCATCAGAATTAACTAGAAGGACTTGGGGAACTAGGAGAATGGTAACTACTCATTTTAGCACTTATGATGTAATAAGCATGGGTGTGTGTTTGGCTCACAAGGACATATGTAGCTAACAATTGCCAACAAAATGGTTTAAGAAGTGCTAATTAGTTATTATCAGTTAACACTGTTGGCTAAAGTTTGCTAACAACAAGCTATGACACTAGATGTTAGCATCTGCTAATGAAATATCACTGGCTAACTCCAGAGAATTCACTAATACTGGCTAAGTAGTTTGCATTACCCCATAATCTGCATACCCATGTCTCTTCTGAAATCAGTGGTATTTATAACGGCTTTATCCTGCATTAGTTGGAGTGACTACAAATGCTCAGAAAAATAAAGGGATTAAAGTAACACTTTCTAGATCTCAATAAATAAAATATTCCAGTTGAAAATCTTTATTTATTATATAGTGAAATGCGTTGAGAACAAAATAACATACAAATTATCAATATAAATCAAAATTATTATCCCATGGAGGTCTGGATTTAGAATCACACTCAAAATCAAAGTGGAGAATCAAATGACAGGCTGATCCAGCTTCAGTGGAAATTCCTCAAGATTAGTTAAAATGAGGATCAGTAGTGTGTGTGGCTCCATGTGCCTGTATGACCTCCCCACAACACCTGGTCATTCTCCTGAAGAGGCAGCGGATGTTCTCCTGAGAAATCTCCTCTCAGATCTGGATTAAACAGTCAGTCAACTCCTGGACAGTCTGTGGTGCAGTGTGGTGTTGGTGGATGGAGCGAGACATGATGTTCCAGATGTGCTGGATTAGATTCAGGTCTGGGAAATGGGCGGGGCCAGTCCATAGCATCAATGCCAGTACCTCTGGCGAGCACATGGAGGACTGACAGACATCAGCCAGAAAGGAGGTTGTATTGCTAACTGCCTCTTTATTTCTACCTGTTGTTTGTTCCATTTGCACAACAGAAGGTGAAATATTGATTCACAATCAGTGTTGCTTCCTAACTGGACAGGTTGATTTTACAGAAGTGTGGGTGGCTTGGAGTTACATTGTGTTGTTTAAGTGTTCCCTTTTTTTTTTTTTTGAGTAGTGTACCTTCTTCTATATTTTGGAGGTTTTTAAAAGGATTTGATTGCATTCAGTTTCAAGTCTAGTAAGGTCAGAACGTTGGATGATGGTTCACTGCTCCACAGTTCAAACTGTAAACACATCCAGCCCATGCCTGGCATTATAGGCACTTTATATTAATAAGCTTTACACTTATCTGCTACAGAGAGTCGTAATCTACAGGAAATGCGGCTATACAGAAACTAGAGACACAGTATGTGTCAATAGGTGCTATTTAAAGCAGCTGAATGCTCAGAAGGTAACTAAGTGTAACTAACACAGCTAAGCAGTGGCTTATTAGGTAAGTTGGCATGAACATCAGCAAACTCATCACACCAGAGTCCTGATTACATCCAGGTTAAACAGGTTTCACTGATTCCATTTAACAAACTCTCACACTAAACTCAAGCTGTTTAATGAGCTGACCCACAGCTTGCTTTACACAATAGAGGAAACTTCCAGCAGCCTGGCGTCTCTTATACTGAAACAAGTTTATGAATAATCCACCAAGAGTTCCGTATTCTTCCACTTTCAGCTCCACAAAGGACAGTAGGTCAGATACTACACCAAATGATCATGAATGCACTGTTTAACCAGAGTTCTGAGAAGATGGAAAAAATGGTCAGCCATGACAAACATACCTTCACTGAACTATACACGAAGTATACATCATACAAACAACAGCATTTTAGACCACAACTTCAAACTAATTTTGCATTCCCCAAAAAGAATATGTGTATTTCATCATACATTGGCATGTCATGGTCATATGCTGTCCCATGATGTTTGCAATGTTTTTAAGTCCACCTAATACTAAAGAAGGCTACAATGACCTGTAGGATATGTGTGCAGTGTCCTACATTAAATGTCAGTGTGATTTCTGCCACAGTCACTTGTCTGTTCACACAGAATAATTAAGCCAGGACACTAGGGCTGCAAAATGTATCCTTCAATACAATCTCAATGTGCACATCGCAGGCCATTCCATTCAAATTACATTTTAAAAGATTTCCTACAGTCTGCACACTAACATATATGTGTGTATATATATAGTCAGCATATCAAGATGGTCAGCATATCAAGATGCTGATTAGACACAGTGATCCTTACACAGGTGTACCTTTGGCTGGCCACAATAAAATGGCACTCTAAAATGTGTAGTTTTGTCAAAAAGTTATGAGGGAGCGTGCAATTGGCATGTTGACTGCATGAATGTCTATGAGAGCTGTTGCCTGTGAGGAACATAGTGAGGAAATGGAAGACCACAGGAACAGTTCTAGTTAAGGCCTGTAGTGGCAGAACAATAAAAATCTCAGATAATCAGAGGAGAAAGATGGTGAGAACAGTCATAGTCAACCCACAGAACAGCTCCAAAGACCTACATCATCTTACTGCAGATGGAGTCACTGTCAGTGATAAAGTTCCAGGGCTGGATACTTCAACAAGACAACGACCCTAAATACTTAACACTGCTCTAAATCTACTAAAGCATTCAGACAGAGGAACAAGTACAACGTCCTGGAATGATCATCTCAGTCCCAAGACCTGAATAATACTGAACATATGTGGTGTGATTTAAAACATGTTTATGATCAGAAACCATCAAACCTGACTGAACTGGAGATGTTTTGTAAAGAGGAATGATCCAAAATAGGGGTGGGCGATATGGCTCTAAAATAATATCACGATATTTCAGGGTATTTTTGCGATAACGATATACTTGGCGATATAGGAAAACTAAAATAATTCATTCATTTCATCATTTCACAGTATAATCATAATGTGGCAAAATAAATAGTATAGCATAAAATAATATAATGCAGCAAATAATATTGCAGAATATTTAGTGCATGCATATAAACTGCAAACTAAAACAATTATACAATAAATACACCTAAAGCTTCACAGTAAATAATACACTACTTTTAAGACAGAACAGCCCTATTATCACGATATGGATTTTTAATATCATGATATTTCTGTGTCACGATATATTGTATACGATATAATTTTGCCCACCCCTAATCCAAAATGCCTTCAAACAGAAGCCAGACTCTCATTAGAAGCTATAGGAAAAGTTTTAGAGGCTGTTATTTTTGCAAAAGTGTTGAACCATTTTTTTTTTTTTTGGGGGGGGGGGGGGGGGTTCAAATGTATGCACCTGCATAATTTTGTTTAAAGTATTTTTGCACACTTTCTGTAAATCCTATAAACTTATTTCACTTCTCAAATATCACTGTGGTCATCTGCTTTATGATATTTTTAAATACTTCTTCAAATTTTATGTTTTGTTTTTAAAGTTAGGTAACACTGTGTTGCCAGCAGAGAGTGAACAACCAACCCTGATATATATACTGTAGCGATAATGCAGTCATGTTCTGTGTTTACTGACTGTTAAAACATGCACTGTTGTGTTTAGGGTATAAGACAAGTGTGGGATTGGGGGAGAGAGTAGGGGGGGCGGCTGAGAGAGAGCAGGGTCTCTGTGTGTGAAGAGCTCACTGTGAGTGTTTGTTTTAGCCTGTTAGCTTGTTAGCTCACTGGAATGTTGTTATATTGTTCCAGCATTAAAGCAAGAACACTTACTTATCTTTTCATGTAAGGAAATTTCCAAAACAATGCACAATGACTTTAATCAGATTACTGGATTGGAGGTAGTAACATGTCAGATTACTCGTTACTGAAAAAAATGGTCAGATTAGAGTAACACGTAATGCATTATTGACTGAACATTATTATCACTGAACTCTACTACTTTACTAGAGAGGCAAAAAATTCAAAAAAATGTCCTCGACAAGTTCAGCACAGCTGTTAACTGAAAGCCATTACAGGTGACTCAAATACGTAATCTAAACAAGAGGTGCTCCTTTAAAGAATCTAAAATATAAAACATACTCTGGATTGTTTAACATTTTTTTGTTTACTAAATAATTCACACACACACACACACACACACACAATACTGTGTACAGTAACATTAATAAGTCATGTGTACCAGCAGTGCTACAAACAGAAACAACCACGGTGGACCATCTTCTGTGGTGATGTTATCTACCTTGTTGTTAAGTATCATAGGCGCAAGTGTGTGTCTATGTAACAGCCAGAGAGAGAGTGAGATTGTGATAGAGAGTGAGATTGTGATAGAGAGTGAGAGAGTGAGAGAGAGAGAGAGAGAGAGAGAGAGAGAGAGTGTGTGAACGAGATGTGAGAGGCTGTAGTGCTTCCTGTACTGTAGTCGTTATTTCCACTTTGCAGAAACCGGTCAGGAAATCATGAGGCAGAAATGAAAACAACAAAGATCACATCAGTGAATCATCACTTGCATCTACAGGCCCTCAGCCTTAGATGAGAACACTGCAGCTCAAACTTGACTGTCATTCTCTGGGCTCAGTTTAGGGAAGCTTTTACTGTAGTACACAATCACAATGAGAAGGTTGTTAGGATGGGAGTGATCTGTGTGCTATTGTGTTTATTGAACTTCAGGAGACACTGGGTTCATTTTACTGTCTTTGGAACCCTCTATTTTCTATATCACAGTTTTTCTTTTTTTTTTACTAATCCCCATCCACAGCCTAAACAGCCAGAGAAGGGCACCATGTGGAACTCAATTTCTGCATAATTAAACAGTTGATGTGAACAGGGTCATTCAGAGTGGCTTCAGGGTTAAAAGCTCTCTTCAATATACAGTGGCTTGCAAAAGTATTCATACCATAAGTTTTCACATTTTGTCACTGTGCAACCACAAACTAAAATGTATTTTATATAGATATAGAGATTTATAGAGAAGTAATAAACTAACACAAAGTAGCACATAATTGTAAAGTAAAATGAAAATTATATATTTTTTCTAACTTTTTATTAAATAAAATTTTGAAAAGTGTGATGTTCAAATGTATTCTGCCCCCTTTATTGAATCCCCTAAATAAAATCCAATTGACTGCCTTTAGAAGTCACTGAATTAGTTAATAGAGTCCAGCTGTGTGTGATTTAGTCTCAGTATAAATACAGCTGTTCTGTATTGACCTCAGTGGTTTGATAGAACACTAGTGAACAAACAGCATCCTGAAGACCAATAAACTCACCAGACAGGTCAGAGATAAAGTTGTGGAGCAGTTTAAAGCAGGGTTTGGTTACAAAAATATATATCCCAAGCTTTAAGTATCCCAAAGAGCCCTGTTTAATCGATCATCCAAAAATGGAAAATGTATTCTACAACTGCAGACATGGCCCTTCACCCAAGCTGACAGATCAGACAAGGAGAGCACTGGTCAGAGATGCAGCCAAGGCCCATGGTCACTCTGGAGGAGCTGCAGAAATCCACAGCTCAGGTGGGAGAATCTGTTTACAGGACAACTAAGTCGTGCACTCCACAAATCTGGCCTTTATGGAAAAGTGGCAAGAAGAAAACCACTGTTAAAGAAAAACTTATTAAGTGCTGTTTGTACAGCGAACATGTGGTAGAAGGTTCTGTGGTCAGTTGAGAACAAAAAAAGTTTTTTGGCCTAAATAAAAAGTGCTTTGTGTGACTAAAAAAAGTAACACTGTTCATCATCCTGAACATACCATTCCCAAAGTGAAACATGGTGGTGGCAGCGTTATGCTGTGGGGATGATTTGTTCAGCAGGGACAGTGAAGTTGGTCAGAGATGTCTAAAGCTGGTAGAGACAAACCCCAAAGCACTTACAGTTGTAATTACAGCGAATGGTGGCTTTACAAATTATTTATATAGGGGGATGAAGACTTTTGCGCATCACACATTTCAGATTTTTATATTTTTCATTCGACTTCACACTTATGCAACTCTTTGTGTTTGTCTAACACTTAAAATCTCAATAATAATACATTTAAGTTTGTGGTTGTAAGGTGACAAAATGTGGAAAAGTTTAAGGGGTATGAATACTTTTGCAAGCCACTGTGTACTTAGTCAGAATTGTTCAAAGTGTTGGTTAATGCAATCAGACGTCTGCAACTCTAAATGCTCCCTCACAGAAAGTGATTACACTAAATGTTCATATTTACATTGTCTGATTCCCAAGATCCTGAGGTAGCAGGGACATACACAATGTGCAGGGTGCAAAAAAATGATCACCAAAAAAAAAAGTATTTCTGGTTTATATATATGTTAACTACTCAAGTACTCGCAGGTATTAAACTTACACATTCCTGAACACAACTGCATGCAAATTATTACTGCAATCTAAAACTCAAAGTGTGTAACAATGTCTTCTCTGAGTCAGGACTAGGCTTAACCCCTGTCTGGTAAACTGTCCCCCAACGATATAACCTTGAGTCTTTAAAGGTTCTTCAGGATGACACATACCTTTAACAAACTAAAACACGACAAATTCCAATACACAAATGCATACAAATTAGCCACCTAAGAATTCAATTATATGCAAAGAAGGCATCTTAAAACCCAATCACACACAAATTAAGGAGTCAGAAACACAAGTACATTAGATTACATGTTCAACAACATTCTAATAATCAACTTAATACAAATTACATATTTAAGAACCACAACACATGAAAAGTAGACATTCTAGTACAAAGCTACACTGAAAACACAACTAAACATAAATAAGGCATTTTAGAGCCCAAGTACACAAATGAGGCCTTCTAAACCCAAGTACACACAAAAGTGGCAATAAGGGACAAACAAGGACTACACAACTGAGGCGTTTAAGAAAGTACATGCAAATTCCTTTTCCTGGTTCTACAGCTGCATTACAAAATCTAGGTTGCAGCTGATGTGGGCTGCATGTCTTGGCTGCAAAGTCACAGAGGGTTGATCCAAGCAGAAGGATTCTTACATACAGACAAGAAATGCAGAGCGATTTCAAAGATGGAACTGATGTGGCTGGCCTATGTGGGCCTGGTCGCACAAGGGGAAAAAACAGCACCATGAAAATGGTGATAAATAAATGGTGGTAAAAAAAAAAAGTCTTTATTCATTTTTAAATTATTTTCATGTTAGTGTCATGCCTCAGTGTCTACACGAAGCTGTGTTACACTGTTCGGAATATATGTGACCAACAACCTACTGAGAACTGCAACTTAACTGCAACAATGAGCTTTTAAGGAGCTGATTAGGTTTGTTGGTGTGATCAGGTGTGTTGGGAGCAGTGGGCTTCCCAGACCTGGGTTGAGAAACACTGCTCTAGGAGCCAATTATCAAAGGTGTCAAAAGTTTTCACATTCATTACTCAGGTAGAAGTATAGAAAGTAGTGTTTAAAAACACTTTTTTAGAAGTTGAAGTATCAAGTATCATTTATCATCTTTTACAGTGTAAAAGTTACGTAAGTGGAAAATAAAATCAATTAAGGACGAAAAGCTTAAAAGCTGACACCTCCCTGCTGATTATACACAAATGAGGTATTCTAGAACTCAGAACTTGTACACCCATGAGACTTTCTTCATGAGATTACTCCATCATACCTGACCATCATATACAACTCAGAAGACAAGTGTAAGTTCAATGACCTGTTTAACTCAATCTATTCTTAATCTTGTATCCTTAGAAAAATTTGATATTTATCGTTTATCCAGTATCACCCACCCTTATATGGGAACCCCTCTGTTCTTAATAATCCTGGCAGTATTTGCTTACCTCCAGCACTGGCCCTGCCCCCAGGATGGTCCTCTCCACACCGCTGGTGCAGCCCTTGCGGCTAAAGGCGGTCAGGCAGTGGATCAGGAAGTTGGTGCTCTGGGTCTTGCCTGAGCCACTTTCACCGGAGATGACAATACACTGGTTAAGGTGTTTGCTGAGCATAGCACGGAAGGCAGCATCAGCAATGGCAAAGATGTGTGGGTCCAGTTGGCCCAGCGTGTGGTTCTCGTACAACTCCACATACTTCGGGTTGTAGATGGGAAGAAACTTGAAGGGGTTGACTGCAATAAGGATGTTATTGGCGTAAGTGTAAATCTGGTTCTTAAGGAAGCGGTGACGGAGCGTCTCTAGGATGTTCTTCTCGGTCAAAACGGGAAGACTGCACAGATCATTGCAGTTCTCTGGGTGAAGATACTGAAGGCAGCAGATGTCGGGCACACGATTTGCCTGGCTCTGCTTGTCTGGACCACCCAATTGAAGGGCAAAGTAGTACCCATGGCTTTGAGGGTGGATCTCTTGGACCTTTCTCGGCCAAAGGAGCACCCTTTCAACCGGGCGGTCGCTGGCTTGCAGGGGCCACTCCTCACCTCCAAACTCCCTGACCTCCACAAGCTGGTAGGGTTTGGACATATCCAGGCCCAGAGTGACCCCTGCATTCTGGATGACTCTGGCAGCCGTGGCATCCTTGTGTACCCTGAGGGTGCAGCTCTGGGCTGTTTTGACAGACAGTCTTGGGTATATCAGGAGAATGTAGGTGGTTTCATCTTGATAGGTGGATTTTCTGCTGTCAGGGACGCTCATCGTAACACTCGCAGGCACGCACCAGCTTCGCCTCAGCACACCGCATGACATAGATCACCTGAGGGAGGGAGGGAACACGAGAATTCAAAGAAGGAGTGGAAAAAAAAAACTTCAGGTCGGTGCATGTTCACACTTGTTCCTTTTGAACTAGAACGCTTGGAACTCCAGAGCTGCCCCTATCAGGAATAATGTTTGCAAGAACTTTTACATGGTGAATGATTAAATTGAAGAAGTTAATAATTATATCATGATGGGTTTGTGAAACAATAGGAACTATACTAAATCCCCCTCCAACAAAAAAAAAAACGACCACTTATATCACCTATGCTCAGGTGTACTTCCTTCACCTGATCTCTGCTGCTTACACTGGCAGTTTCCTCAGAGCTCAATCACAAACCTGTCCCGTCAAAACCCCCCAGATAAGCTGTAAAACAACCCCACCCTCACCCGATTAACAACTAAACATCTGCTGAACGAGCTCACCTGGTTTAGTCTGGTGTCATTTCATTACAGCACGCGCCCAGTCCAATGAGGAAAGCAGAAAAACAACGTCACAGCTTCCCACCGTCCAAAGTTCACCAAACCTCTGCCTGACCCCCAGAACACACCTGAGCGCGGGACTCACCCACAGCCCGTCAGCAGTGACGCTCTCTCCACAGGTGAGATATGAACACAGCGCAGGTAAAAATCACCACAGCGCGAGCCGCGCCGCTCCGCTCCGCTCCGCTCCGCGCGATTACAGCTCAGGTCTGCTCTCGTGCCGCGCGCGGTCTCACTTCCTCGCTCTGTGACTTCGCTTCACCCCCACCTCCCTCCACCCCCACCACCCCGCCCCTTACACCGCCTCTACACCTCACACCCGTATTCAGACAGGCCCCGCCCACCCGCGCACTGATTAGCCAGAAGATCGAGGTCAGCGCAGCAATAGGCTATTCCATTTTCAGAACTGCCTTCCAACAAACATTCAACATAGGTGACACTGTTTATATGTGTTCTAAGCTACCTGTACTTCTATTCTCTGTGATCTTGTGTTCTAGTGTGTCTAAATTCTGTAAACTTGTGTTCTAGTGTGTCTAAATTCTGTAAACTTGTGTTCTAGTGTGTCTTAAGTATGCGTACTTGTGTTCTAGTGTGTTTTAAGTATGTGTACTTGTGTTCTACTGTGTCTTAAGTATGCGTACTTGTGTTCTAGTGTGTCTAAAGTATGCATACTTGTGTTCTACTGTGTCTAAAGTATGCATACTTGTGTTCTACTGTGTCTAAAGTATGCGTATTTGTGTTCTAGTGTGTCTAAAGTATGCGTACTTGTGTTCTAGTGTGTCTAAAGTATGTGTACTTGTGTTCTACTGTGTCTTAAGTATGCGTACTTGTGTTCTAGTGTGTCTAAAGTATGCATACTTGTGTTCTAGTGTGTCTAAAGTATGTGTACTTGTGTTCTACTGTGTCTTAAGTATGCGTACTTGTGTTCTAGTGTGTCTAAAGTATGCGTACTTGTGTTCTAGTGTGTCTAAAGTATGTGTACTTGTGTTCTAGTGTGTCTAAAGTATGCGTACTTGTGTTCTAGTGTGTCTAAAGTATGCGTACTTGTGTTCTAGTGTGTCTAAAGTATGTGTACTTGTGTTCTACTGTGTCTTAAGTATGCGTACTTGTGTTCTAGTGTGTCTAAAGTATGCGTACTTGTGTTCTAGTGTGTCTAAAGTATGTGTACTTGTGTTCTACTGTGTCTTAAGTATGCGTACTTGTGTTCTAGTGTGTCTAAAGTATGTGTACTTGTGTTCTAGTGTGTCTAAAGTATGCGTACTTGTGTTCTAGTGTGTCTAAAGTATGTGTACTTGTGTTCTACTGTGTCTTAAGTATGCGTACTTGTGTTCTAGTGTGTCTAAAGTATGCATACTTGTGTTCTACTGTGTCTAAAGTATGCGTATTTGTGTTCTAGTGTGTCTTAAGTATGTGTACTTGTGTTCTACTGTGTCTAAAGTATGCGTATTTGTGTTCTAGTGTGTCTTAAGTATGTGTACTTAGTAGTTCATTCACTAGTTAATTCATCTACTGTTTACGTATCTTTTGCACTGTTTACGTATCTTTTGCACTGTTTACGTATCTTTTGCACTGCTTAATTTAAATTATTATATAACTGTGTATTTGCACTTTCTGTTTGGCTGACATCAGTTATCCTCACTTTATGCACATCAACTGGTGTTCACTGTCTATTGTGTTCAATTGCACTACCTCCATTCTCCATCTCCATTACACACACACACACGAAGACTGTACATTTACACTGTATATTCTATTTCTTATTTGATTGTATTTATATGTATCTTTATATTTTATATTTTTTAACTTTGTGTATTGTGTAACTATCTATCTATCTATCTATCTATCTATCTATCTATCTATCTATCTATCTATCTATCTATCTATCTCTACTGTGTCTAAAGTATGCGTACTTATGTTCTAGTGTGTCTAAAGTATGCGTACTTGTGTTCTAGTGTGTCTAAAGTATGCGTACTTGTGTTCTACTGTGTCTAAAGTATGCGTACTTGTGTTCTAGTGTGTCTAAAGTATGCGTACTTGTGTTCTACTGTGTCTAAAGTATGCGTACTTGTGTTCTAGTGTGTCTAAAGTATGCGTACTTGTGTTCTACTGTGTCTAAAGTATGCGTACTTGTGTTCTAGTGTGTCTAAAGTATGCGTACTTGTGTTCTAGTGTGTCTAAAGTATGCATACTTGTGTTCTAGTGTGTCTAAATTCTGTAAACTTGTGTTCTAGTGTGTCTTAAGTATGTGTACTTGTGTTCTAGTGTGTCTAAAGTATGCGTACTTGTGTTCTAGTGTGTCTAAAGTATGCGTACTTGTGTTCTAGTGTGTCTAAATTCTGTAAACTTGTGTTCTAGTGTGTCTTAAGTATGTGTACTTGTGTTCTAGTGTGTCTAAAGTATGCGTACTTGTGTTCTAGTGTGTCTAAATTCTGTAAACTTGTGTTCTAGTGTGTCTAAATTCTGTAAACTTGTGTTCTAGTGTGTCTAAAGTATGCGTACTTGTGTTCTAGTGTGTCTAAAGTATGCGTACTTGTGTTCTAGTGTGTCTAAAGTATGCGTACTTGTGTTCTAGTGTGTCTAAAGTATGCATACTTGTGTTCTAGTGTGTCTAAAGTATGCATACTTGTGTTCTAGTGTGTCTAAAGTATGTGTACTTGTGTTCTAGTGTGTCTAAAGTATGCGTACTTGTGTTCTAGTGTGTCTAAAGTATGCGTACTTGTGTTCTAGTGTGTCTAAAGTATGCATACTTGTGTTCTAGTGTGTCTGTCTTGGGTGCTTGTGTTCTATAGTTTCAGTGTTGTGTGTACATGTGTATAAATTGCATGTGCTCGTGTTCTAGAGTGTATAAATTGCATGTGCTCGTGTTCTAGACTGTATAAATTGCATGTGCTCGTGTTCTAGAGTGTATAAATTGCATGTGATTGTGTTCTAGAGTGTATAACTTGCATGTGCTCGTGTTCTAGAGTGTATAAATTGCATGTGCTCGTGTTCTAGAGTGTATTAATTGCATGTGCTCATTTAGTAGGGTGTATAAATTGCAGGTTCTTGTGTTTCAGAGTGTCTAAATTGTGTGTGATTGTGTTCAAGAGTATCTAAATTGTATGTGCTCGTTTTCTAGAGTGTCTAAATGGTATGTGCTTGTGTTCTAGAGTGTCTAAATTGCATGTGCTAGTGTTCTAGAGTGTATAAATTGGATGTGCTCGTGTTGTAGAGTGTCTAAATTGCATGTGCTCGTGTTCTAGAGTGTATAAATTGCAAGTGCTCGTGTTCTAGAGTGTATAAATTGCATGTGCTCGTTTTGTAGAGTATATAAATTGCATGTGCTCGTTTTGGAGAGTGTATAAATTGCATGTGCTCGTTTTGTAGAGTATATAAATTGCATGTGCTCGTTTTGGAGAGTGTATAAATTGCATGTGCTCGTTTTGTAGTGTATAAATTGCATGTGCTCGTGTTCTAGAGTGTATAAATTGCATGTGATTGTGTTCTAGAGTGTATAAATTGCATGTGATTGTGTTCTAGAGTGTATAAATTGCATGTGCTCGTGTTCTAGAGTGTGTATATTACCTGTGATTGTGTTCTAGAGTGTATAAATTGCATGTGCTCGTGTTCTAGAGTGTCTAAATTGCATGTGCTCATGTTCTAGAGTGTATTAATTGCATGTGCTTGTGTTGTAGAGTGTCTAAATTGCATGTGCTCATGTTCTAGAGTGTATAAATTGCAAGTGCTCGTATTCTAGAGTGTCTAAATTGCATGTGCTCATGTTCTAGAGTGTATAAATTGCATGTGATTGTGTTTTAGAGTGCATAAATTGCATGTGATTATGTTCTAGAGTGTATAAATTGTATGTGCTCATTTTCTAGAGTGTCTGAATTGTATGTGATTGTAATTTAGAGTGTATAAATTACATGTGCTCGTGTTCTAGAGTGTATAAATTGCATGTGATTGTGTTCTAGAGTGTATAAATTGCATGTGATTGTGTTCTAGAGTGTATAAATTGCATGTGATTGTGTTCTAGAGTGTATACATTGCATGTGATTGTGTTCTAGAGTGTATAAATTGCATGTGATTGTGTTCTAGAGTGTATAAATTGCATGTGATTGTGTTCTAGAGTGTATAAATTGCATGTGATTGTGTTCTAGAGTGTATAAATTGCATTGGCTCATGTTTTAGAGTGTATAATTTGCATGTGCTTGTGTTCTAGAGTGTATAAATTGCATGTGATTGTGTTCTAGAGTGTATAAATTGCATGGGCTCGTGTTCTAGAGTGTATAAATTGCATGTGATTGTGTTCTAGAGTGTACAATTTGCATGTGCTCGTGTTCTAGAGTGTATAAATTGCATGTGCTCATGTTCTAGAGTGTATAAATTGCATGTGATTATGTTCTAGAATGTCTAAATTGTATGTGATTGTGTTCTAGAGTGCATAAATTGCATGTGATTATGTTCTAGAGTGTCTGAATTGTATGTGATTGTGTTTTAGAGTGTATAAATTGCATGTGATTGTGTTCTAGAGTGCATAAATTGCATGTGATTGTGTTCTAGAGTGCATAAATTGCATGTGATTATGTTCTAGAGTGTATAAATTGTATGTGCTCGTGTTCTAGAGTGTCTGAATTGTATGTGATTGTGTTATAGTGTATAAATTGCATGTGATTGTGTTCTAGAGTGTATAAATTGCATGCGATTGTGTTTTAGAGTGTATAAATTGCATGCGATTGTGTTTTAGAGTGTATAAATTGCATGTGCTCGTGTTCTAGAGTGTATAAATTGCATGTGATTGTTCTAGAGTGTATAAATTGCATGTGATTGTTCTAGAGTGTCTAAATTGCATGTGATTGTGTTTTAGAGTGTATAAATTGCATGAGATTATTTTCTAGAATGTCTAAATTGTATGTGATTGTGTTTTAGATTGCATAAATTGCATGTGATTATGTTCTAGAGTGTATAAACTGCATGTGCTCGTGTTCTAGAGTGTGTAAATTGCATGTGATTGTGTTCTAGAGTGTATAAATTGCATGGGCTTGTGATTGAGAGTGTATAATTTGCATGTGCTCGTGTTCTAGAGTGTATAAATTGCATGTGCTCGTGTTCTAGAGTGTGTAAATTGCATGTGATTGTGTTCTAGAGTGTATAAATTGCATGTGATTGTGTTTTAGAGTGTATAAATTGCATGTGATTGTGTTCTAGAGTGTATAAATTGCATGCGATTGTGTTCTAGAAATTCTAAATTGCATGTGATTGTGTTTTAGAGTGTATAAATTGCATGTGCTCATTTTCTAGAGTGTATAAATTGCATGTGATTGTGTTCTAGAGTGTATAAATTGCATGGGATTGTGTTCTAGAGTGTATAAATTGCATGTGATTGTGTTCTAGAGTGTCTAAATTGCATGTGATTGTGTTCTAGAGTGTCTAAATTGCATGTGATTGTGTTCTAGAGTGTATAAATTGCATGGGCTCGTGTTTTAGAGTGTATAATTTGCATGTGCTCGTGTTCTAGAGTGTATAAATTGCATGTGATTGTGTTCTAGAGTGTATCATTTGCATGTGATTGTGTTCTAGAGTGTATAATTTGCATGTGCTCATGTTCTAGAGTGTATAATTTGCATGTGCTCATGTTCTAGAGTGTATAAATTGCATGTGATTGTGTTCTAGAGTGTATAAATTGCATGTGATTGTGTTCTAGAGTGTATCATTTGCATGTGCTCATGTTCTAGAGTGTATAAATTGCATGTGATTGTGTTCTAGAGTGTCTAAAATGCATGTGCTTGTGTTCTAGAGTGTATAAATTGCATGTGATTGTGTTCTAGTGTGTATAAATTGCATGTGCTCATGTTCTAGAGTGTGTAAATTGCATGGGCTCGTGTTTTAGAGTGTATAATTTGCATGTGCTCGTATTCTAGAGTGTATAAATTGCATGTGATTGTGTTCTAGAGTGTATAAATTGCATGTGCTTGTGTTCTAGAGTGTATAAATTGCATGTGCTCGTGTTCTAGAGTGTATAAATTGCATGTGATTGTTCTAGAGTGTATAAATTGCATGTGATTGTTCTAGAGTGTATAAATTGCATGTGCTTGTGTTCTAGAGTGTGTAAATTGCATGTGATTGTGTTCTAGAGTGTATAAATTGCATGGGCTCTTGTTTTAGAGTGTATAATTTGCATGTGCTCGTGTTCTAGAGTGTATAAATTGCATGTGCTTGTGTTCTAGAGTGTATAAATTGCATGTGATTGTGTTCTAGAGTGTATAAATTGCATGTGCTCATGTTCTAGAGTGAATAAATTGCATGTGTTCATGTTCTAGAGTGTGTAAATTGCATGGGCTCGTGTTTTAGAGTGTATAATTTGCATGTGCTCGTATTCTAGAGTGTATAAATTGCATGTGATTGTGTTCTAGAGTGTATAAATTGCATGTGCTTGTGTTCTAGAGTGTATAAATTGCATGTGCTCGTGTTCTAGAGTGTATAAATTGCATGTGATTGTTCTAGAGTGTATAAATTGCATGTGATTGTTCTAGAGTGTATAAATTGCATGTGCTTGTGTTCTAGAGTGTGTAAATTGCATGTGATTGTGTTCTAGAGTGTATAAATTGCATGGGCTCTTGTTTTAGAGTGTATAATTTGCATGTGCTCGTGTTCTAGAGTGTATAAATTGCATGTGCTTGTGTTCTAGAGTGTATAAATTGCATGTGATTGTGTTCTAGAGTGTATAAATTGCATGTGCTCATGTTCTAGAGTGAATAAATTGCATGTGTTCATGTTCTAGAGTGTGTAAATTGCATGGGCTCGTGTTTTAGAGTTTATAATTTGCATGTGCTCGTATTCTAGAGTGTATAAATTGCATGTGATTGTGTTCTAGAGTGTATACTTTGCATGTGCTCGTGTTCTAGAGTGTATAAATTGCATGTACTCATGTTCTAGAGTGTATAAATTGCATGTGCTCGTGTTCTAGAGTGTATACATTGCATGTGATTGTTCTAGAGTGCATAAATTGCATGTGATTGTTCTAGAGTGCATAAATTGCATGTGATTGTTCTAGAGTGTATAAATTGCATGTGATTGTGTTTTAGAGTGTATAAATTGCATGTGATTATGTTCTAGAATGTCTAATTTGTATGTGATTGTGTTTTAGAGTGCATAAATTGCATGTGATTGTGTTCTAGAGTGTATACTTTGCATGTGCTCGTGTTCTAGAGTGTATAAATTGCATGTACTCATGTTCTAGAGTGTATAAATTGCATGTGCTCGTGTTCTAGAGTGTATACATTGCATGTGATTGTTCTAGAGTGCATAAATTGCATGTGATTGTTCTAGAGTGTATAAATTGCATGTGATTGTTCTAGTGTGTATAAATTGCATGTGATTGTGTTTTAGAGTGTATAAATTGCATGTGATTATGTTCTAGAATGTCTAATTTGTATGTGATTGTGTTTTAGAGTGCATAAATTGCATGTGATTATGTTCTAGAGTGTATAAATTGTATGTGCTCGTGTTCTAGAGTGTCTGAATTGTATGTGATTGTGTTTTAGAGTGTATAAATTGCATGTGATTGTGTTCTAGAGTGTATAAATTGCATGCGATTGTGTTCTAGAAAGTCTAAATTGCATGTGATTCTGTTTTAGAGTGTATAAATTGCATGTGCTCATTTTCTAGAGTGAATAAATTGCATGTGATTGTGTTCTAGAGTGTCTAAATTGCATGTGCTTGTGTTCTAGAGTGTATAAATTGCATGTGATTGTGTTCTAGAGTGCATAAATTGCATGTGATTATGTTCTAGAGTGTATAAATTGTATGTGCTCGTGTTCTAGAGTGTCTGAATTGTATGTGATTGTGTTTTAGAGTGTATAAATTGCATGCGATTGTGTTCTAGAGTGTCTAAGTTGCATGTGATTGTGTTTTAGAGTGTATAAATTGCATGTGCTCATTTTCTAGAGTGTATAAATTGCATGTGATTGTGTTTAGTGTCTAAATTGCATGTGATTGTGTTTTAGAATGTATAAATTGCATGTGCTCATTTTCTAGAGTGTATAAATTGCATGTGATTGTGTTCTAGAGTGTATAAATTGCATGCGATTGTTTTCTAGAGTGTATAAATTGCATGTGATTGTGTTTTAGAGTGTCTAAATCGCATGTGATTGTTCTAGAGTGTATAAATTGCATGTGCTTGTGTTCTAGATTGTATAAATTTCTTGTGATTGTGTTCTAGAGTGTCTAAATTACATGTGCTCGTGTTCTAGAGTGTCTCTGAGATTTTGTTCTAGAGCGTCAGTGGTGTATTTGTGTTTTAGAGTGGCTGTGTTTTATGTACTTGTGTACTTGTATGTACAGTGCCTAGGGAGTCTGTGCTTGTGTTCTGGGGTGCCTGAATTATCTGCGGTTGTGTTTTAGAGTGTTCAATGCCAAGCTCTGACTACACAACATTTTTGTCTCTCTCGATGTTCCCTATGTTAGATTAAGCAGTCATCTTCATTTTGTGTCTTTCTAGAGGAACTGGCAACATTACACCTTAGTCCCTGACCAATCATTGTCCACGTCCTTGCGTGAGTTTGTAGTGGATCGCGGAGAAGGAGCAAAAAGGGCTCTTTATTGGGTTACATCACAGGCTCTGTCTACTTCAGAGAGAACTCGAGGTATGGTATGTTTCAGTGCATTTAAACAGAATATCTCATGGATAAAGAAGATTATAAAAAAAATAATAATTATTTATGTACATACACATTACACAGGCCCGTTGCATCAGGTAAACCAAGCAATGCATGGGGCCCTCACCTGGTTATGAGTTGAATGCAACAATGAACTGTGAGAAGCCATTTTAAATTCGATGACGGTCAATGCAGGAAAATACGACATTGATTTACTGACATCAATTTCACTTTTAAATCCTGGAAACAGCACACCAAAACTTCAAGCGAAAGATGTGTAGCCATGCTATATCTGAACTCGAAAGAGCTGCAAAAGAGAAAAGTGCAGCACATTTTGCCTCAATCTTGGTCAAACAACAATATAACATTTCAGTAAAGATGGTGGTTATAATGTGTTTATACCATTGCTTTTTATACCATAAAATTTTTGACCAAGACTGAGGCGGACTGCTGCACACTCCAACATGCTCACGCGTCTCCAGCTGCTAGTGTCATTTTAGAGCACTGGACAAAAGTAATAATGACTTAATATATTTAATTTTCTCAACATGTGACCTGGTGATGAAAAACAAACCCTTACGTATACCCTTAAAGATCTGTCTATTTCACCACTCTGAGTGTCCATCATCCCTATTGATCAGCACCAGGGAGCACACTGCAGAGCATGTCAAACTAGGTGATAAAATACACAAATTTTAACATGCTAGTTTTTCCATGGGATGGTTGAACAGCGCCACCCAAGTCAAATTACTGCTCTTTCACTATGTCATACTACAAGGACCTTTGTACCTTGCAACACTAAATCAGGCCAAAATCTGGCTAATTAGTGTAGTCTGATCCGGGCTTGTGCTCAAAAGCACGTGTGTTCTGGAGTGTCTAAATTGTTAGTTTGTGTTGTAGAGTTAAATCTGTATTTGTCATTTTGAGTTGTTTCTTTACTTTACTAATGAGTCTCTGTTGAGCTCTTGGGGTAATTTTGACTAGGCACCCACTTTTGGCAAGGTAGCCAGAGCCCCCAAATTGAGACAGCCCCATTTGTAGGTTCTTTGCCTTACTGTAGACTGGTGAAAGTCATTAAAATCTCTTTGTAACTCTTTCCAAGTTCTTGTAGATCAACGTTGATCCTCTGAAAGCTCTTTTTGGCACAGCATAGATCACACAGGCAAATCCTTCTTGTGTGGAGCAAACAGCAAATGTCTTTTATCAGTCAAATTAGCTCCAGTCCACACCTCCAAATTAGCAAGACTCTAGTTATGCTAACACTTGACTCCAGTTAGCTTTTTTGAGATAATGAAGAGTTCCCATACTTTTCCTTGCCGCTGTACTTGACCAATCCATCACCTTCAACTTCAGCTCCCTCGCATTCAGAATGTCACAGGACATGTTGAAATTCAGCATTCATGAGACAAATTAGACACTCTAGATCACAAATACACAAAAGTGAGTGAGTGTACTAGTGTCCTAGAATGTTTGGTTTTTGTGTAGAACTATATCAAATCAAATCAAATCAAATTTATTTGTATAGCGCTTTTTACAACAGGTGTTGGCACAAAGCAGCTTTACAGAAACATGATTACAGGACAAAGAATCAGGCAAAACATTACACATAGAAAATACAGAATACAGAACCCCCAGTGAGCGCGGAGGCAAGGAAAAACTCCCTCAGAGCTGCAGGAGGAGGAAGAAACCTTGGGAGGACCAAGACTCACATTTGAGGGGGGACCATCCTACCACTGGTCAAACGGCTTTTAAATTAAAATTTCAAAAGTCTTTTATACATCCATATAGGTTTTATGTATTCAGGAGTATAATAGCGCCACTAATGGCTTGTATGTAATCAGTAGTGGAGAATAAGATGGACGATGAGCAGCTGATCTGTGGTGGTGGTGGAGAAGAGCTGACTTCAGAAACTTCCATCAGTCTGGCCGGACAGGAGACGCGAGAGCCTGAGGGTCCAACATCGGTATCGGGTCAGACAGGTGGGCAGTCAGTAACTCGGAGGAAAGCAGAGAGATGGAATTAGTTTTGACTGGATTTATGCAAAACTGAGAATATTAAAACATTATCAGAGTGTGGCAAATGACTCCGGCAGAACTGAATAAAACAGCCTAACTAAAGGGAGAGAGTCAGAAGGTAACATAGACATGGAGGCACCCTGAAACACTGGCATCCACCCACTCCACCGTCCACAAACCTGAGTGACCGTGTGCAGTGGGAGGACAACAGCACCAGCATCTCAGTTTACCCACAATTCCCTCTGTCCATGAACCCCTGAATCTGCAGCCTTATCTAAAAGGAAAAACATTAATTACCAAAAGCTAAACTAAACAAGTAAGTTTTCAGTCTAGACTTAAAGATTGAGACTGTGTCTGAGTCCCGAACATATTCGGGGAGATTATTCCAGAGTTGAGGCGCTTTATAAGAGAAAGCTCTTCCTCCTGCAGAGCTCCTCTGAATTTTAGGAACTACTAATAAACCAGCACCCTGAGATCTAAGTAATCGCGGTGGTTCATAACAGGAGATGAGGTCTTGTAAATACTCAGGAGCGAGCCCGTGTAGGGCTTTATACGTTAACAGGAGAATTTTATAGTCTATGCGGAATTTGACTGGAAGCCAGTGCAGTGCTGATAGTACTGGACTAATATGGTCAAATTTTCTCGTTTTAGTAAGGACCCTGGCTGCAGCATTTTGAACTAGCTGAAGTTTATTTAAGTTACTGCCGGAACATCCAGACAGTAGCGCATTACAATAATCTAGCCTTGAGGTAATGAAGGCATGGACTAATTTTTCTGCGTCATGCAGTGACAGGGCATTTCTTAGCTTGGCAATATTACGGAGGTGTAGAAAAGCTGTTCTAGTAACATTAGATATGTGTTTATCGAATGCTAGATCTGAATCTATGATAACTCCAAGGTTTTTAGCTGCTGAACCAGGGGTGGCTGAGAAGTCAGCCAGATTTAGCATTAAGTCTGATAATTTATTTCTAGCAGCTTTGGGGCCTAATAGGAGAACTTCTGTTTTATCACTATTTAATAGGAGGAAGTTGTGCGACATCCATGATTTTACATCTTCTACACAATCCTCGATTTTCTTTAATCTCACTCTGTCATCAGGTTTGGCTGATATGAAGAGCTGCGTGTCATAATAACGGTCCTAATATAGAGCCTTGTGGAATTCCATATCTTACCTTGGTATAACTGGAAGACATATCATTTAACCTCACAAACTGATAGCGATCGGTTAAGTACGATTTAAACCATGCTAAGGCAGTTCCGGTTACACCGACCATGTTCTCTAGTCTTTCTAAAAGGATAGTATGATCTATTGTATCAAAGGCTGCGCTCAGATCGAGAAGTACGAGTAGGGAAACACAGCCTTGGTCGGCGGCTATAAGTAGATCGTTTGTTATTCTAACTAAAGCTGTCTCAGTGCTATAATAAGGCCTAAATCCAGATTGAAATTTTTCATAGATCTGGTTTCTTTGCAGGTAAGAGCAAAGTTGTTGGGCTACAGCTTTTTCTAAAATCTTAGAAATAAAGGGTAAGTTTGAAATAGGTCTATAGTTAGACAGTACACTAGGATCAAGATTTGGTTTCTTGATCAGAGTTTAATTACAGCTGTTTTAAAGGCTTTGGGTACATGGCCCAGGGTGAGTGATGAGTTTACTATCATTAACAGAGGTTTAATTATATCTGGCAGTACCTGTTTTAGTAATTTTGTGGGAACAGCATCAAGTGTGCAGGTTGTGCTGTTTGAAGAGGAGATAATTTTCTCTAGTTCTAGCTGTGGAAGTGGGTTAAAGACTTCCAACCTAACTTCAGTAACAGGGTTTTGTTCTAGATCAGCCAGACCAGATGACAGAGAGGATGTAATATTTATCTGTTTAATTTTATCCCGAATGTTTTCAATTTTACTATTGAAGAAGTCCATAAAATCGTTGCTGGTGTGAATGGCTGGAATCTGAGGTTCAGTACCTGCCTGGTTTTTAGTTAATTTGGAAATAACACTAAAGAGAACTCTAGGATTATTTTTATTTATCTCGATCTGTGAGGCCAGATACGCTGAGCGGGCTTTATTTAGTTCTTTTCTATATTTAACAAGACTTTCTTTCCACGCAGAGTGAAACACTTCCAGTTTAGTTGATCGATATTTACGCTCTAAATTTCGTACTAACTGCTTTAAGGTACGGGTTTGATCATTGTACCACGGTGCGAGCTTTTTCTGTCTCTCTATTTTGTGTTTAAGGGGTGCTACAACATCTAAGGTAGAGCGAAAGGTATTTTCTAAACCTTCGGTTAGTTTGTCTAGTTCTACTGGGTCTATAGGAGAATATATTAGAGTTGATAAGTCTGGAAGCTTATCTGTAAATTGTTGGGCTGTAAAAGGCGTAATTGAACGTTTTACAGAGTAGCTAGGGGATGTACGTATATTATGACTGAGATGTAATTTAAATGAAATAAGGTAATGATCTGAAATTGCGGAGGTTTGAGAACGAATATTCAGGTTATCTATGCTCACACCCAGGGTCAAAACTAAATCCAGAGTATGATTACAGTAATGAGTAGGTCCTGTTATATTTTGAATAATACCAACTGAGTCTAAAATCGATGTGAATGCCTTCTTTAATGGATCATCCAATTTTTCGAAATGAATGCTGAAGTCTCCAACTATAATCACTTTATCACTACTTACTGCTAAGTCTGTGACAAAATCACTAAATTCTTTTAAAAATTCTAAATAGGGCCCTGGTGGTCTGTAGATATTAATTAAGGAAAATGCATTCTTTTTTGTAACTGGATTAATTATACTGGTGTAAAGAAGCTCAAAAGAAGTAAAATTTTCATAGTGTTTCTGATTGCTAACTAAGGTACTTTGGAAAAATATGCAGACCCCACCTCCTCTACCGGACAGTCTCGGATTGTGTATATAATTATAGCCTGCAGGGGTGGCTTCATTTAATGCTACATATTCATTTGGCCTAATCCAGGTTTCTGTCAGACACAGAACATCGAATTTCTGATCAGTTATCATTTCATTCACTAGAACTGCTTTTGAATTTAGAGATCTAATATTAAGTAAACCAATCTTTAGGCTTGAAATGTTAGTACTACAGTCTGGATATGATTGTTTAATATAAGTTAAGTTATTTAGATTTACTGTTTTAGTTTTTTGATGTTTTTGTTTCACTCGGGGGACAGACACAGTCTGAATACATTGGTATCTAGGTAACGTCTCTTTGCAGCTCGCAGACGGTCGGTTAAGCCTCTCTGTCTGCGGCCTGGTCCCGGCTCTGGATTGTCAGCAGCTTCTAATACTACTCTGCCGACTAGCTAAAAGACTATGAGCTATGCTGCATGAAAGTAAGGCAGCACCCTCCCGCGTGGGGTGGACACCATCCCTACCTAAAAGACCAGGCTTGCCCTCAAAGTGTAGCCAGTTATCTATAAAGCCCACATGATTTTCTGCACACCACTTGGACATCCAGCGGTTCAGCGAAGAAAGCCTGCTGTAAGCTTCATCACCACGCCTCATTGGGATGGGGCCAGAGCTTAATCACCTCTTTAATATTAGCCTTAGTTACTTCAGACTGCCGCAGACGAATATCATTGGCCCCTACATGAATTACAACCCTCGAATATCTCCTATTCCCTAACCTGAGGTTGCCACTAATGTCCGGTGCTCTGGCTCCCGGTAAACAAGTAACTGTTGCCGCTGGTGCCCCTAAAGGAGTAGCTAATTTCACGTGTCGGATGATAGAGTCTCCTATCACCAGAGTACCTTTAACAGGCTCCTCAGTTGGTGCTTCACTGAGCGGGGCAAACCTGTTTGACACGTGAACTGGGGGAGCGTGGTGTTTAGGTGGGCTGGCTGTGGCCTTTGCGGTAGCATTAGCCTTAGCCTTTCGACTATGCCGCCGAGACGTTACCCATTCGCCCCGCTGTGAGGGCTCTAAGGCCGGAGTCGAGGGGGTACTAACTCTCCCTGAGACACCCGGGGCTGCTAACAGTGAATCCTGCTGTCTATCCCTTATTAAACCCCGGACGTGCAGCTCTAACTTATTCACCTTATCCACCAAGGTGCTAACTATCTCACACTTAGTACAAATACCACTATTGTTACCAGTATCGGTGGATAAGGGATCTAAGCTATACATGCCACACTCTAAACAGGTGTAAACCTGAGCAGAAGCCATGGAGAAAAAAAGCACTCACCTTGTTTCAGTTGAAATTAGAAACTTACACAAACAAACTGCAGCAGCAAACAGCTAATCCAGCAAACCTGAGGAAAAAAGTCTATAAAAGTAGACTGAGAGTGGATTAATAGGTGTGTAGAGCAAAGAGGAAGCAGACTAAAAGTGGATTAGTAAGTGTGAAGAGAGTAAAAGAGAAGAAAACAGAGAAAAGTGTAGAAGCTGAAGATTAAAGCAAGCTTTCAGCAGCAGAGCAGCACAGCAGCCAACTATAACCAACTGCAGTTTCCATTAAAGGTTTAAAATACAGATGCTGGCAATTTAATCTACATTTAAAGCTTAAAATAAATCAGTACAATTATTCGTATTGTTTGTTTATACTACTGTTAATAATTATTGTAAGATTACAGAGGTTTTCCAAAAATAAAAGCTTGTTGGTGAGTTAGTGAGCCAATCCCAGCACAGGAGGGCGGGGCTTGTCGGAATACAGGTGGGGGAATTCCAGCTGAACACCTGAGAGAACAGCAGGTACAGTAAGAAGGAAATGATCAACTCTGAAACTGAAAGGAGAGAACAGTGTTCTAGATAAACCTTCCACACACAAACGCACAGGCACACACACACACACACACACACACACACTCATGCAGTGTCATTAAAGTAAATTTAAGTTCTCAGTGATGACACGGCTGCTGTCCACTAGAGTCCGACATTTATCGCATTTATTCCCCTGCAGTCAGAGCGCTGCAGTTACATTCTCCTACACCAGAGTGCGACAAAACCCAGATATAATAGAACACATTGACTCAGTTCAGTCAGAATATTATGAGCACTTCATTAGAGCAGGCAGCATAGGCTGGTCAAACTCAGAGGCAGATCTGGTTCTTTGCTTGTGGGAGATGCAGCACTCCTGAACAGTGATCTCCCAACACAGTTGTCAGGTTCACGGTTTTCCCGCCAAATTGGACTTGTTTAAAAGTACAGTAGTGGATACCACGGGTGCTTTTTTAAAATTGCAAATAGGAGAAATATGAGAAATGGCAGTGGGGTGCAGTGAGGCCCTTCTAACCCTTTAGAGAAGGGGTGACAATAAGTGCATGTAAATATTTTATTTTATTCAGGAAATATATATATTATAGTTATTGTAAGTGTAAGAATTTATTTTATAAATTAACTAAAATAAAAAACAGCAAATAGTTTAAAGCATTAGTCTGTGTTCTCAGTTACTACAGTGGTTTTAACCAATCAAAGCTTTTTAAAATGGCTTCTGCCCCCGCGTGACTGTGTGACCCTACTGCTGATTTTGAGAAGGGTGTAGTAATGTATCTATTAGCAAAGTCGAAGCAAGTCTAACCAATCAGATTCATGATTTTCACTCCGGGGGCGGAGTCATGGCTGTGTAACCCCTTCTCAGCGCTCTGGTGAAGGTGTTACGCGTTTCTTAGTCATAAACGGCGCTCATGCTGGATTAAGAAGGGTTGCAGAAGGGGTACCCACTATATTCACTGCAAGCCACTGAGAAATGGCATTGGAAGAATCGTTTTGTTTATAAATTTCTGTTAACCAAGTTAACTGCTACTCTCCTTAACGTTTCTAGGCTGTATAGAAATACAGTGGTATTAAAAGATTTTGGCACTATTTTTTTCATTTTTTCATTTTTCATTCATGATAATTTTCATAAATTTCCCATCAATTTTGTGTATATAAAACAAATGTGAGGACTGAACCTGAGCATCAGCTGGGCTGAAATAATCATTGCTCGTTTTAGACCAATAACACAACTCTAATTCTCTTTAAATATAAGTAAAAAAAAATGAACATCTGTGATTTAGGTTCTGAAACCATGGAATTATAATAAAACAAAGTTTTCTTTCACCACAAACAGCCATTAGGTCTAAAATGAAAGACTGCTCTCTTACTCTCTCTTTACTGCTGGCCTTTACTGCTCTTTACTGCTGTTTGGTGTTAAAAAAACATGATAAGCACAGCTTAACGAGATATGGTTCTTACTCACTTGAACATTTCCCATTATTTATAATTATTAATAATTTAAACATCATCCTAACACAATATTGTTTTTGTTTTATAAAAAAAGCCCTTGACTGCTCGACTCAACTGACGAGGCTAAAGACAAGTTTGAAGAAACTTTTAACGTTGGGTCTGAAAAGATCTTAGTGGATTGCATTCCTGCTGTCAGACCCACACTGGACAACTCTAGATCACCCTCGACTAGACTTTTAACAGATATAAACTCTTTTTTGTGGTGTAAATCCACTTTGAACCCCTTTTGAAAGCTGGAAATTATCTGTGGCGTTGAACATCTTCCAACATCTGCTGGATCAGGGTAAATCTCCATCCACTATTAAAAAGAGTGTTGCAGCTGTCTCCATGTGCCACGTTGGCATTGATGGCGCCCCACTATCAGAGATTTGCATTTAGTGCTTGACTCCCTTTGTAGTCCCCAATTTGAACCCCTGGACCAGATGGATTTGAAATGGATTTTGCTTATAACAACCATTTTGTTGGCAGTGAGCTCTTCGGGTCTTTCTACTTTCTATCGGGTCTTTCTACTTTTTATACTTTCTGCATCCTGCCTAAGGTTGCTCAACCAGCGTTTACCCTGAACCTTATTTAAAACAGGAGAGAGTGTGAAAGCCTGTGTAATCCTACAGAAAAATGGATTAATAAATATAAAAAAACATCTCAGTGTTTCATATGCAACTTGAAAATAAGATTATAATATATGTATTATTTTTTTTAATTAAAAAATGCACAAGTAGCTAGATATCTAAAACCATTTTTCTGGAGTTAAAGCTCATTGGTTAACCCAGGAAGTGCTAGCCTCCTATTAGAGCAGTGGATCTTGATCCTCAAGGATTCAAGAATTCAAGGAGATTTTATTGTCATTCGCATCACATGTGGTACATGAAGTGTAACGAAATTGTGATCTCGCGATCCAGTTTACACCCAGGCAAAATTGTTAAAACAGATTAATATAGATAAAATAAAATAAAATAAAAATAGAACACAATAAAATAGAATAGAACAAAATAGACATCAAGATAAATACGCAAAAAAATTTAGGCAGGTGGCAGCAACATGAAGTCCAGACTGCAAGTTTGCTATAGCAGCATGATAGTGTGCCTCTCTTCTAGAGGTGAATGAAGAATGAGGGAAGAAACAGCCAGAACAAGATATTGGGGTGGAATTTAGGAGATGGCTGGATAGCTGGGGAAATAAAAACAAGTTAAACCTTAACCTGGGTGGTGTTTTACTGTGTTTTCTGGCAAAAAAGGTCCAAAACTGATAATTATGAGGATAATTGAGTTGAACTGCTAATCAGCTACAGATGATGTGGTCAAGCAGTGCTATTTTTTTAAACTTAGATTCAATTTGAGTTTACAAAACAGAGAGTAATGTTTATACAGTCATATGAAAAAGTTTGGGCATCCCTATTAATCTTAATCATTTTTAGTTCTAAATATTTGAGTGTTTGTAACAGCCATTTCAGTTTGATATATCTAATAACTGATGGACACAGTAATATTTCAGGATTGAAATGAGGTCTATTGAACTAACAGAAAAGGTGCAATATGCATTAAACCAAAATTTGACCGGTGCAAAAGTATGGGCACCCTTATCATTTTATTGATTTGAATACTCCTAACTACTTTTTACTGACTTACTGAAGCACAGAATTGGTTTGGTAACCTCATTGAGCTTTGAACTTCATAGCCAGGTGTATCCAATCATGAGAAAAGGTATTTAAGGTGGCCAATTGCAAGTTGTTCTCCTATTTGAATCTCCTTTGAAGAGTGGCATCATGGGCTCATCAAAACAACCCTCAAATGATCTAAAAACAAAGATTGTTCAACATAGTTGTTCAGGGGAAGGATACAAAAAGTTGTCTCAGAGATTTAACCTGTCAGTTTCCACTGTGAGGAACATAGTAAGGAAATGGAAGACCACAGGGACAGTTCTTGTTAAGCCCAGAAGTGGCAGGCCAAGAAAAAAATCAGAAAGGCAGAGAAGAAGAATGGTGAGAACAGTCAAGGACAATCCACAGACCACCTCCAAAGAGCTGCAGCATCATCTTGCTGCAGATGGTGTCACTGTGCATCGGTCAACAAAACAGCGCACTTTGCACAAGGAGAAGCTGTATGGGAGAGAGAAAGAAGCCATTTCTGCAAGCACGCCACAAACAGCACACCTCAGGCGACTCTGTTTGTGGCTTCTTTCGCATCACTCTCTCATACAGCTTCTCCTTGTGCAAAGTGCGCTGTATTGTTAACCGATGCACAGTGACACCATCAGCAGCAAGATGATGCTGCAGCTCTTTGGAGCTCTTTACTATGTTCCTCACAGTGGAAATTGACAGGTTAAATCTCTGAGACAACTTTTTTTATTCTTCCCCTGAACAACTATGTTGAACAATCTTTGTTTTTAGATTACTTGAGAGTTGTTTTGATGAGCCCATGATTCAGTGGAGATTCAAATAGGAGAACAACTTGCAATTGGCCACCTTACATACCTTTTCTCATGATTGGATACACCTGGCTATAAAGTTCAAAGCTCAATGAGGTTACCAAACCAATTTTGTGCTTCAGTAAGTCAGTAAAAAGTAGTTAGGAGTATTCAAATCAATAAAATGATAAGGGTGCCCATACTTTTGCACCAGTCAATTTTTGGTTATTGCACATTTTCTGTTAGTACAATAGACCTCATTTCAATCCTGAAATATTACTGTGTCCATCAGTTATTAGATATATCAAACTGAAATGGCTGTTACAAACACACAAATATTTAGAACTAAAAATGATTAAGATTAATAGGGGTGCCCAAACTTTTTCATATGACTATATACTGTAACTAAGTTAATAATTGTCTTAAACATAAAGATAACAAGCATAGAGCGCAATATAACAATAAGACAAAGTGAGCTGTAGTTAGCTGTAGCTTTGGCTGTGTCTTAGGGGTAAGGCATTAAAGTAATTAGAGCATTAGAGTAATAGTATCACTTGCTGGAGAAGACAAGAAGTATGGTTGTAATTTAGACTGTATTTTGGCTATCATTATATTGTAAGCTTGTTTTAGTTTGGTATTAGTATTATTTTAAGCAAAGAGTAAGAATCAAAACAGGTCTTGTTCATACAATTCATTGTGTATATGGTTCAAATTGGTGACGTATTTATTATATCAGAGACACAGTTGAGACGTCAGTAGGAATTAACTGGTTAAAAAAGTGGTTGATTTGTTCTTAAAAGGAGATGAAACATTATTATGTACTGTATTTACTATACGGTTGAGTGTATTTGTTGGTTGTAAGAGACCTACCCCCATAGAGCCGTCTCTGTGGGGGTAGGTCGTCTTTGTGGGGGTGAGTCGTCTCTGGCGGGGTGGGCAGTCTGTGGGTGTGGGTCGTCTCTGTGGGGGTGGGTCGTCTCTGTGGGAGTGGGCTGTCTGTGGGAGTGGGCCGTCTCTGTGGTGATAGGTCGTCTCTGTGGGGGTAGGTCATCTTTGTGGGGGTGAGTCGTCTCTGGCAGGGTGGGCTGTCTGTGGGGGTGGGAGGTCTCTTTGGGGGTGGGTCATTTCTGTGGATGTGGGGCGTCTCTGTGGGGGGGGCGTTGTCTCTGTGGGGGTAGGTCGTCTCTGTGGGGGTGCATCATCTCTGTGGTGGTGGGTCATCTCTGTGGGGGCGGTTGTCTCTGTGGGGGTAGGTCGTCTCTGTGAAGGTAGGTCGTTTCTGTGGGGGTGGGTCGTCTCTGTGGTGGATGCCCTCTCTGTGGCAGTGGGTCGTGTCTGTGGGGGTGGGCTGTCTGTGGGGGTGGGCCATCTCTTTGGGGGTTGTGGGCCATCCTCATGCGAGTGGGCTGTCTGTGGGGGTTGTGGGCCATCCCTGTGGGATTGGGCTGTCTGTGGGAGTGGGCTGTCTCTGTGGGGATAGGTTTTCTCTGTGGGGATAGGTCGTCTTGGTGGTGGTGGATAATTTCTGTGGTGGTGGGTCGTCTCTGTGGGGTGGGTTGTCTCTGTGGGGATAGGTCGTCCCTGTGGGGGTGGGTCATCTCTGTGGGGTTGGGTCATCTCTGTAGTAGTGGCTCCCTCCTTGGTGGTAAGCCATCTCTATGGGATAGGTCGTCCCTGTGGGGGTGGGTCATCTCTGTGGGGGTAGGTCGTCTCTGTGGGGTGGGTCATCTCTGTGGGGGTAGGTTGTCTCTGTGGGGGTGGGTCATCTCTGTGGGGTGGGTCGTCTCTGTGGGGATAGGTCGTCTCTGTGGGGGTGGGTCATCTCTGTGGGGGTGGGTCGTCTCTGTGGGGTGGGTTGTCTCTGTGGGGATAGGTCATCCCTGTGGGGGTGGGTCATCTCTGTGGGGGTAGGTCGTCTCTGTGGGGGTAGGTCATCTCTGTGGGGATAGGTCGTCTCTGTGGGGATAGGTCGTCTCTGTGGGGGTGGGTTGTTCTTTGGAAGTGGGTCGTCTCTGTGGTGGCTCCCTCCCTGGTGGAAAGCCATCTCTATGGGGATAGGTCATCCCTGTGGTGGTGGGTCATCTCTGTGGTGGATGCCCTCTCTGTGGTAGTGGGTTGTCTCTGTGGTGGTGGGTCGTCTCTGTGGTGGATGCCCTCTCTGTGGGGGTGGGTCGTATCTGTGGTGAATGCCCTCTCTGAGGCGGTGGGTCATCTCTGTAGTGGTGGCTCCCTCTCTGTGGTGGATGCCCTCTCTGTGGGGGTGGGTCGTATCTGTGGTGAATGCCCTCTCTGAGGCGGTGGGTCATCTCTGTAGTGGTGGCTCCCTCCTTGGTGGTAAGCCATCTCTATGGGGATAGGTCGTCCCTGTGGTGGATGCCCTCTCTGCGGGGGTGGGTTGTCACTGTGGGGTGGGTTTGGATTTGAAATCATACTCAAAATCAAAGTGGAAAGTCCAACTTTAGTGTAAATTCCTCAAGATAAGGTAAAATGAGGCTCAGTAGTGTGTGTATCTCCATATGCCTGTATGACCTCCCTACAACCAGTGATGGAAATAATGGCGTTGAAATAAACAGCGTTACTAACGCTGTTACCTTTTTTCAGTAACGAGTAATCTAACTAATTACTTTGACTGTCACTATAACTGCGTTACCATTTCTGACACCCCGTTACTGCATGTTACTTTAGCCGCTCAATTAACTTTTTTTATTTTTTACAAAAGCATACTGTCTGGTGCTGTAGGCACTCCTGTTTCTCCCACACACAGCGCTAACAGAGGTTTTCAGTCAACATTCAGACAACTACACTACCCAGAACGCACCACCCGCTGACATCACACACACACCCACTGACGTGACACCTCACCTGCTTCCTCCAGGAAGCCCTGAATACTGATTACCCTGCTGTATAAAAGGACACTCCACGCACACACCTGTTCCGCGTATTGTTGGTACTTCCACTTTACAAAGCGTTACTCTCGCTGATTGTTGTTTTTCTCATGTATGACCTTGCTTTTGTTTTCTCAACGCCGATTTTTGCCTGTGCCTCTGATTGTGGATTTACCGTGTATGATCTGGACTGTTTATTGTTTCTCCCCTTTTGGATTATCTCTACTGCTGGCTTCTCTCGTGTATGAACTGTGGACTGTCTCCAGTTTATGGAATGGTTTTGTCTGTTTTGCTTCTCTTTACCGGTGCTCTATTATTTTTCCAACCGTCTACTCCTTCGTTGATTACTGTTTTAATAAACACCCACTTTAGCCGTATCTGCGAGTGTCTGTATTCTGCGCACACCGTGACACATACCTGTCAAAACTCCCGTTTTGGCCCAGAAACTACCGTATTTTACCCCTCTTTCCCGCTGTCCTCCCGTATTAGTATTGTCCCAGTAATTCCCCATATAAAAAAAAAAGGTATAAATGAGAGACTATTAAATCCCTAAACGCCAATCATGGTGTCAGTTCAAGGAAAAAGTCCTGCCTTTCAGGAGAAACAGCCAATCAGCTTGCTGGGTTTGTGGAGCGCAGAGGAGGGTCAGTGTGGGGAAGCCAGTAACTGATTATTTGTTTTTACGTGTATTTACTCATTTAGGATTGCAGGACTTCAGTTAGATAACTAGTTTGCTAGAAGCAGGATGTAGAGGATAGCCAGAATTTTGCACAGTACTTTATGTTGGTAGTTTAAAGCAGTTTCTGAACTCTGATAAACAATCCTTTACTGAGTTTACCTGTTAAATCCCTTAGCCCACTGTGGACCATAACTCAGTCATTATGTAAATCCAGCAGTGTATTAGACACATCATACCACCACTTACTTTATTATCTGGAAGTACTCCTGAGCTGTTTTTGTTGCCTGCTAGAGGAATATTAAATAAAGATTATTAATTGTGTAGGCCCCTTAGAACTGATATGTATGGATATTTCTCTTAATAATTCTTTTAATAAAAGTTCCTTCGTATTATAAAAGGTAAATAAACAAATCAGAAACAAGTGAATTGTTTACATTATTATATTGCTACATGAAATCCATTGTTGATATACTGTTTTGCATACTTTATTGAGGAATGGATTCACTGATGGACTATATCTGGTCCATGTCCTTTAGTAAAAGATCATTTTGCAGAATTTGTGCACAATTTGTTAAATTTTATTTCCATTGAATAAAAAAAATATATAACACGATTCTGACAAAATATATAACGACTCAAAGCGGGCGGCAGAAAATTTTCCTTATTTTTAAATTCAAAACTTGACAGGTATGCAAAAGTAACACACTAGTTACTTTAACTGGTAACTAGTTACTTTTGTAGTGGAGTAACTCAGTTAGTAACTGAGTTACTTTTTTGGAGAAGTAACTAGTAACTATAACTAATTACTTTTCAAAGTAACGTGCCCAACACTGCCTACAACACCTGGGCATGCTCATGATGAGGTGGCAGATGTTCTCCTGAGGAAACTCCTCTGTCTCCACCCCACAACCCCACCCCCCGCCCAACCGCTGTTTTTTCCTTTCTACAGAACAAAAGAACATTTTAACTTGAGTTTTCTAATTTCCTGTGAAGAAAATAAAAAGTTTGAGTTTGTTCAGATGTCTCTGTCTGGTTCTGGCTCGCTGGTGACAAAACTTTAATGTTTTATTTGTGGTTATTGATTGGACACTGTATTCTGTGTATTTTGTGGGTGATAGTCAGGATTGCTTAGGACCTGATGTCTCTCCTTAACCATGCACCAACCAATCAGAATTTTTTCTGAATTTCCCAGAAGCAAATCAGTGCTCTGAAGGCAAATGCTGAAGATTTGAGGGATAATTAAACAAAATGTTCTCAGCTGCGTGATCATGGAGAGTGAACGCGAAATTTGAAGAGGTGCGGTCAGCTTATAAATCCACTGTTTGGGATCATTTTGGCTTCAGCGTTGAGTATGATAAACAAAGCAAAAAGACAGCCAGCAGACATATAAATAACAATATATTTTGTGATTTTAATTAATCTATGCCTTTTTTTCTATTTAATATTGGATCTGCAAGTATGAGTATGAAAATGAAATGTTATCACAGGACAAAATCAGGCAAAACATTAAACATAAAGAATACAGAATACAAAACCCCCAGTGTATGCGACTCAACTAAAGGGGGACCATACTACCACTGGTCAGACAGCTTTTAAATACATTTTAAAGTGTCTTTCTACATCCACATACCTCTTATATATTCAGATGTATAGCAGCGCCAATAATTGAAGCAGTTCGAGGGTCTGAGGGTCCAACATCCATCGGTATCGGGTCAGACATGTGGGCAGTCAGTAACTCGGAGGAAGCCAGAGAGATGGAATTAGTTTTAACTGGATTTATGTAGAACAGAAAATATGAAACATTATCACAGTGTGCCTAATGACTCCAGCAGATCTGAATATAACACTGGCATCAGCCCACTCCACCGTCCACAAACCTGAGTAACCGTGTGCAGTGGGAGAACAACAGCACCAGCATCTCAGTTTACCACAATTCCCTATGTCCATGAACCCCTGGATCTGCAGCCTTATCTAAAGGGAGAAACATTAATTACCAAAAGCTAAACTAAACAAGTAAGTTTTTAGTCTAGACTTAAAGATTGAGACTGTGTCTGAGTCCCGAACATATTCGGGGAGATTATTCCAGAGTTGAGGCGCTTTATAAGAGAAAGCTCTTCCTCCTGCAGAGCTCCTCTGAATTTTAGGAACTACTAAGAAACCAGCACCCTGAGATCTAAGTAATCGCGGTGGTTCATAACAGGAGATGAGGTCTCGCAAATACTCAGAAGTTTTAATGAGGACCCTGGCTGCAGCATTTTGAACTAGCTGAAGTTTATTTAAGTTATTGCAGGAACATCCTGACACTAACGCAGGTTTGGCTGATATGAAGAGCTGTGTGTTTTCTAATGACTTTGCCCAGTGGAAGCATATATATGTATGTGAACCCTTTGGGATTACATGAATTTCTGCATAAATTGGTCATTAAATGTATTTTGATCTTCATCTAAGTCACAGTAATAATAACACAGTCTGCTTAAACTAATACCACACAAAACATTATGTTATGTTGTTTAGGTAGTAAGAATGCAAGACTCCGTAATAACTTTCTTAAACTTTATCTAAAGATCTGCAACATGTACAGCAGGGAAACATCACATCACTGCTTCAAGTACTCCTTCTACATATGCTTATCAACTCCCAGGGTAATGGTGCCAACTAGTGGTGTGGCAGTATGCAGACACAACATCCCCCCACAACATAAAACAATTCTTCCTGCCATGAAGTCACTAGAAATACCTTCAGGGTTATGCCTGTAACGTAAGGCATTTTAAACATTGATTAAACAATAAAGCCCTAGAATTAGACTGTCGAGTCATTAATGAACTTAATGTATAAGCACCCGAAGGTGATCAAACTTGCATACCGTACCATTTTTAACGTAAGCATCAACAATGAATGAATTCACTTTCATCCATCCATCCATCCATTTTCCTCCGCTTATCCCAGGTCGCGGGGGCAGCAGCCTAAGCAGGGAAACCCAGACTTTCCTCTCCTCAGCCACTTGGGCCAGCTCGTCCGGGGGAATTCCAAGGCGTTCCCAGGCCAGCCGAGAGACAGCAGCGGCTCTACTCTGAGTCCCTCCCGGATGACTGAGCTTCTCATCCTATCTCTAAGGGAGAGCCCAGACATCCTGCGGAGCTCATTTCGTCCGCTTGTATCCGTGATCTCGTTCTTTCGGTCATGACCCAAAGCTCATGACCATAGATGAGGGTAGGAACGTAGATCGACCGGTAAACCGAGAGCTTTGCTTTTTGGCTCAGCTCTCTCTTCACCAGGACGGATCCGTACAGCGCCCGCATCACTGCTGATGCAGCACCGATCCGTCTGTCGATCTCCCGCTCCATCTTTCCCTCATTCGTGAACAAGACCCCAAGATACTTAAACTTCTCCACTTGAGGCAGGACCTCCTCCCCAACCCGGAGAAGGAATTCTACCCTTTTTCCGGCTCAGGACCATGGCCTCAGACTTGGAGGCGCTGATTCTCATCCCGGCCATTTCACACTTGGCTGCGAACTGCTCCAGTGCGAGTTGTAGATCACGAGCTGATGAAGCCAATAGGACCACATCATCTGAAAAAGCAGAGACGCTATCCCAAGGCCACCAAAACAGATCCCCTCAACACCTTGGCTGCGCCTAGAAATTCTATCCATAAAAGTTATGAACAGAATCGGTGACAAAGGGCAACCTTGGCGGAGTCCAACCCTCACTGGAAACGAGTCCGACTTACTGCCGGCAATGCGGACCAAGCTCTGACACCGGTCATACAGGGACCTGACAGCCCGTAACAAAGGGCCCTGTACCCCATACTCCCAGAGTACCCCCCACAAGACTCCCCGAGGGACACGATCGAACGTCTTCTCCAAGTCCACAAAACACATGTAGACTGGTTGGGGGAACTCCCATGACCCCTCCAAGACCCTGCTGAGGGTGTAGAGCTGATCCAGTGTTCCACGGCCAGGACGAAAACCACACTGCTCTTCCTGAATCCGAGGTTCGACTATCCGACGAACCCTCCTCTCCAGGACCCCCGAATAGACCTTACCAGGGAGGCTTAATCCAGTCTGCCAATCCAGTGGATCTGCCCCAATGCCCACGCAATGTTGCAGAGTCTCGTTAACCAACACAACCCTACTACATCCAGAGCCTTAAGGAACTCCGGGCGAATCTCATCCACCCCCGGTGCCTTACCACCGAGGAGCTTTTTAACCACCTCGGTGACCTCAGCGTCCGAGATTGGAGAGCCCACCCCAAGGTCCCCCGGCTCTGCATGGAAGGCATGCTGGTGGGATTGAGGTAGGGTGACCAGATTCCAATTCAACAGATGTGGGACAAAGACTATTTTTGTGTGGGACAATGTGGGACACCAATGCATCGAGGCAGTCGAAACAAAACAAAACAATGAAACATCTCTATTCTGCCTCTTTAGCACATAACAGACTGCAAAAAAATGTGTATATATATATACACACATTTATATTTTTATATATATTTTTATTACATATAATAACTTATTTAAATATACTTTAAAATAAACTGAAATAAACTTTCTCTCACGTAAGAAAAAATAGTAAGCATGGACATTTCATACTATTTCACAGTGCTTCTCAAGTTAAAACACCCGACTGTGTACAATTAAACAGAACAGACAGTTCTAAGGGTATGGCTTTCCTGCATTTTCTCTAACAACACAGAGCAACAACACAACACCAGCACAACTCCAAACACCACATTAAAGTGCTTTTTTCTGGTAGAATAATATACTGAACCACATATGTACTGGATTAGGCACTAGTTTCACCCAGGGGTAGATAGTTTCCCAGTCTTTGTTGTAGCTGCATTTTCGCGTCGCGCTTACCTCCCTTTCCTCCATATCTCGTGCTGCACGCCGGTGCTGTTTTAACCTGATTTGCATTGGTTTGTGTTGGTGGGCATGCCTTAACCCGCGTCCGCGTTCCTGTTTGATTGACATGATGAAACAGCCCGTCCTGCCCCCTGCTGACAGCCTTCACTGTTTTCCCCACACAGCCGTTTAATAAATGCCAGATTACAAAACAAGCATTTTAAAACTGGAGTCTGATTGTCACTAATGCGGGACAGCGTCTCAATTTGCGGGACACATGAAAAGTAATGAAATTGCGTGACTGTCCCACACAAAGCGGGACATCTGGTCACCCTAGATTGAGGAGGTCTTCGAAGTATTCCGCCCACCAGCCCACAACGTCCCGAGTTGAGGTCAACAGCACACCACACCCACTATAAATAGTGTTTGTGGGATACTGCTTCCCCCCCCGAGACGCCATATGGTGGACCAGAATCGCCTCAAAGCCGTACGGAAGTCATTTTCCATGGCCTCTCCGAACTCCTCCCACGCCCGAGTTTTTGCCTCAGCAACCACCCGTGCCGCATGCCGCTTGGACTGTCGGTACCCGTCAGCTGCTTCCGAAGTCCCATGGGCCAGAAAGGCCTGATAGGACTCCTTCTTCAGCCTGACAGCATCCCTCACCGCCGGTGTCCACCAGCAGGTTCGAGGATTGCCGCCACGACAGGCACCAACAACCTTGCAGCCACATCTCCGGTAGGCCGCTTCAGCAATGGAGGTGCGGAACACGGCCCACTCGGACTCAATGTCCCCAACCTCCCCCGGAACGTGTTTGAAGCTCTCCCGGAGGTGGGAGTTGAAACTCCGTCTGACAGGAGACTCTGCCAACCGTTCCCAGCAGACCCTCACAATTCGTTTAGGTCTGCCAGGTCTGACCGGCATCGTTCCCCACCATCGGAGCCAACTCACCACCAGGTAGTGGTCAGTGGAGAGCTCCGCTCCCCTCTTCACCCGAGTGTCCAAGACATGCGGCCGCAGATCAGATGACACGACAACAAAGTCTATCATTGAACTGCGGCCTAGGGTGTCCTGGTGCCAAGTGCACATATGGGCACCCTTATGCTTGAACATGGTGTTAGTTATGGACAATCCATGACGAGCACAGAAGTCCAATAACAAAACACCACTCGGGTTACGATCGGGAGGGCCATTTCTCCCAACCACACCTCTCCAGGTCTCACTGTCATTACCCATGTGAGCATTGAAGTCCCCCAGCAGAACAAGGGAGTCCCCTGGAGGGGTGCTCTCCAAAACCCCCTCCAAAGACTCCAAAAAGAGTGGGTAGCCTGAACTGCTGTTCGGTGCATAGGCACAAACAACAGTCAGGACCCGTCCCCCCACCCGTAGGCAAAGGGAGGCTACCCTCTCGTTCACTGCGGTGAACCCCAACGTACAGGCCCCGAGATGGGGGGCAACAAGTATGCCAACCCCAGCTCGGCGCCTCTCTCCCGGGGCAACTTCAGAGTGAAAGAGTGTCCAACCCCTCTCAAGGAGACTGGTTTCAGAGCCAGAGCCGTGCGTCGAGGTGAGCCCGACTATTTCTAGCCGGAACCTCTCTAACTCGCACACCAACTCCGGCTCCTTCCCCTCCAGAGAGGTGACATTCCACGTCCCAAGAGCCAGCTACTGCAGCTGAGGATCAGATCGCCAGGGTCCCTGCCTTCGGCCGCCACCCAAATCACACTGCACCCGACCCCTTTGGCCCCTCCCACAGGTGGTGAGCCCATAGGAAGGGGGGCCCCTGTCTCCTCTTCGGGCTATGCCCGGCCGAGCTCCATGGGCAAAATCCCGGCCACCAGGCGCTCGCCAGCATGCCCCACCTCCAGGCCTGGCTCCAGAGTGGGGCCCCAGTGACCCGCGTCCAGGCGAGGGAACACTTAATCCAAAGTTGTCTCTCTTCATTGGGGTCGTTTGGGCAGCACTTCGTCTGGTCCCTCACCTAGGACCTGTTTGTCTTGGGTGTCCCTACCAGGGGCATGAAGCCCCTGACAACATAGCTCCTAGGATCCTTGAGACACTCAAACCCCTCCACCACGATAAGGTGGCAGCCCAGGGAGAGGGAATTCACTTTCAGCATTCTTCTTTTTTTTTTTAAGGTATATGAATGAACAATGAATTAACTTGTAGCATAACTGGAAAAGATATGGATCAGTCCATTTTTTTTATTTATTTATCAGGCCTCATAGTCTTTCAACCATTCAGGAGGCCTCCGCTCTCTGGCCGGATGCACTCGGTCAGCAGGCTGTTTTCTCTCAGGTGCATGTACTTCAGCTGCCGCAGTTGGAGGTTGCTCGGAAGGCGTTGTCACAGTGTATGTCTCCTTGGCGTGCTGATCTGGTGGCTTCACAGCTGCATCAGGCGCTCGTGTAAGTTGAGAAGAATGCCAGTTCTTTCCGTCGGCCAGTTCGAACATGCATGGTCCCACTCGTTTTTGGATTGGAACTGGGTGAGTGAATTTGGGATGACCTTTGGGAACATGTGTCTGTTTTCTCACCCGAACTTTGTCTCCCACTTTGAAAGCAGGTGTGCGTGCCCTGGTGCCCTGGTGGTTCTCATGTGCCAGCACAACTAGTGTTTTCCGCAGGGAACGAGGCACCACAAAGCGAGAGCCACGGAGCACTAGGTTCTCATATACACTCAGTTCATAGCGCATTTTGAAATAGGGCTGAAGGTCAGGGCTCAGGGATTTTTGTGAAGCAGGCCAGCCTTTTTGAATTTGCAAGCGTAAGGCTGAGAGCTCTGTGCATGACATGGAAGCAGACTGGAACTCAGCAGGTGTAATGGCTGCTTGGGCTGTGGAGAGTAGGGCAACAACCTCAGGCTCTGTCTCAGGTTCATCAGCATCAGATGTAGGCAAGGGTAAGCGAGACAGACAGTCTGCAGTTTGGTTCTGTGCACCAGCCTGATAGACAATGTCGTAGTTGAAGCAGAGCAGTCGTGCGGACCACCTGGCGATGCACATTCCAGCCCTGTCAGTGCCTTTGGTGCAGAGGAGTGTAGTGAGGGCCTGATGGTCGGTGCGTAGGGTGAACCTATGGTCCCACAGGTATGTTCTCCATTTCTCGACTGCCCAAACACATGCTAAGGCTTCTTTCTCCACAGTCGCATACTTCCTTTCAGCCTGTGTAAGTGTCCTTGACGCAAAAGCAACAGTGCGCTCACTGTCGTCAGGGTGAATCTGTGTAAACACAGCACCTATGCCGTAGTCAGAGGCATCTGTAGAAATGATGCAGGGCAAGGTAGGGTCGTACAGGGCAAGTGCAGAGCTGTGCACAAGCAGTTGTTTCACCTCACTGAAGCACTTGTCAGCCTCAGCAGTCCAGCTGAACTCTGTGTCAGTGCGCAGGCAAGCACGCAATGGCTCCACCATGGTAGCGTAGTTGGGTATGAATTTGTTGTACCATGAGAGCATCCCAAGGAATGAACGTAAGGTAGCTGCATCATTTGGTGGAGGTGCTTGTTTGATTGCTTGGACATGTTCTTTGTCCGGCTCAATGCCCTTTGCAGTCACTAAGTGTCCCAAGAAGCACAGGCTGGGCTGTCTGAACTGGCACTTTTTCTTGTTCAGGCGCAGGCCTACCTTCCTCAGGCGCAGCAACACTATATCCAGTGCAGCATCATGCTCGGCTTGTGTACACCCATGGCATATGACGTCATCTAGGTAGCTCTGAACGTTGGACACTCCCACCAGCACAGTAGACATCATCTTTTGAAATGCAGCAGGAGCAGAAGCCAACCCATACGGCACACGGCAGTACCTGAATAGGCCCTCGTGGGTTATGAAGGCAGTGAGATCCCTGTTGTCCGGGTGTAGTGGTAGCTGGTGGTAGGCACTTTCCAGGTCGATTGTTGAGAAGAGTGTTGAGCCGGCAAGTTTTGTAAGCAGTTCCTCCATATGTGGTAGAGGATGACTGTCCACCACTATGGCTTTGTTGGGCTCTCGTAAGTCGGCACACATCCTGATGCCGCCCGTCTTCTTTTGTGTCACTACAATGTTTGACACCCAGGGTGACGCATCAACTCGCTCGATCACCCCTGCAGAAAGCAATCGTTTGAGTTCATCAGACACGGCAGATCGTACAGCAAAGGGTAGACGGCGCAGCTTCTGACTAACAGGTGAGACGGTCTCACGGATCTTTACTTTGTGCATGAACCCTTCAACGCAGCCCACCGATGGAGAATCAGCACTATCCATGGCGAGCTGTAGGACTGGGTTGGAAGCAGGTAAGTTGCACACAGGTGAAGCAGGAAGCACAGTGTCCCCTTCAATGTGCAGTTTCAAAGCAGAGATCAAGTCCATGCCCATCAGTGGGGTTCCACTCTCTGTCACATAGAAGTTTGCTTTGCAGGTTTCGTTGTCCCTCACCACTGTAGCAGGCATGCAACCCAGCACTGTAATTGGAGTTTTGGCATACGTCACTAAGCGGGCTGCAGGAGGCTGTAGGGGTATTCCTTTGAAGTTTTCCTCGACCAGGCACTTTGGTAGCACAGACACTGACGCACCAGTGTCAACGGTAAGTTTCACAGTCTTTCTTGCAGTTCCAGCTCGAATATCCACGGTACAATGGAGCTTGGCTGGTGATTCAGACTGTTGCAGTAAGAGCAGCGTGTATTCCGGAACTTCCACTTGCTGTACTCTATGCGTCCGTGCAGACCTACACACACGAGCAAAATGTCCTTTTTTCTTGCAATCTTTGCATACAACTTTAATCGCGGGGCACTCGGGTGCATTTGCTAGGTGTTTATCAGATCCACAGCGAAAACATTCACGAGAACTAGTCAGAGTGGAGGCGGAGCGGCTCGTCGGCAAAACTGATTGTGCATTCCCTCTACACCGCTGCCTGCTTTTCCCTCTGCTTTGAACTTGGACCACCTGAACTGGTAAGCTAGAATGACCAGCACTAGCCATAGCTTTCGCTTGCTCGCCAGCAGACTCAACTTGACTAGCAAGGGTAATGGCATCCTTCAGTGTCAATTTTGTCTTCAGCAGCAATCTTTCCACAAGTTGATCTTGGATCATGTCATCAGCATTTTCAAACTCACAGGTAGCAGCTAACTGGCGCAGCGCAGCAACGTATTGTACTATGGTTTCATCACGTAACTGAGCTCGCTTTCTAAAAGTGTGTCATTCCACTACGACATTTACCTTTGGTGTGAAGTATTCATGCAGAGCCTTTAGTGCCGTTGCTAGTGTAGTCCCCGTATCAGGCAAAGTGTAGAAGATCCTTTGGCCTTCGGTGCCCAGGCAGTGAAGTAGAAGAGTTCTTTGCCTTGCCTCGGTCCATTTTTGTCCTTCCACATCGATGACCAAGCAGTAGTTGTTGAACATTTTCTTCCGTGTCTTGAAGGGAATGGCAGGCTCCCCCGGCGCAGGAAGAAAAAAACTCGGCAGAGGTGTTGTAATAGCCATCGTAAAAAAATACAAAATAAGTCAGCATGTTGACCGAAAGTAAGCAAAAAAAACGCAGGAGTAAGTTCCTCGTCGCCAATTTGTTATGTTGTTTAGGTAGTAAGAATGCAAGACTCCGTAATAACTTTCTTAAACTTTATCTAAAGGTCTGCAACATGTACAGCAGGGAAACATCACATCACTGCTTCAAGTACTCCTTCTACATATGCTTACCAACTCCCAGGGTAACGGTGCCACCTAGTGGTGTGGCAGTATGCAGACACAACACATTATATGTTTCATGGTTTTACTGAACACATCATGTTAACATGACGGGGGGAAAGGTATGTGAATCTTTGGATTTAATAACTGGTTTTCCTTCCTTTGGCAGCAAAAACCTCAACCAAACATTTCTTGTAGTTGCAGATCAGACCTGCAGAACGGTCAGGAGGAACTTATCTTCACTAAACTGTTTCAGTTTAGCAATATTCTTAGGATATCTGGTGTGAATCACTCTCTTGAGGTCGAGCCGCAGCATCTCAATTGGGTTGAGGTCAGGACTCTCCAGAAGGCATATTTTCTTCTGTTGAAGCCATTCGGTTGTTGATTTACTTCTATATTTTGGGTCATTGTTCTATTCTCTGTTGAGCTTCAGTTCGTGAAAAGATGGTCTTAAGTTTTCCTGCAAAATGTCTTTGTTAACTTGGGAATTAAATTTTCCATTGATGACGGCAATCTCTCCAGGCCCTGATGCAGCAAAGCAGCCCCAAACCATGATGCTGCCTCCACCATGTTTCACAGTTGGGATGAGGTTTTGATGATGCCTTTTTTCTCCACACATAGCGTTGTGTGTTTCTTCCAAACAACCTCCCTGAGATAGTTTCATCAAGAGGAATGGCCATCAGTACATTTTATTAGTTACAGCACTTCCAGTCAGCCAGCTAACTTTGTCATACCAGCACAGCTGAAAAGACTTGTTACTTTTCCCCACCTTTTACACCAAATTAATCTGAGGAGTTGACCTGCCCTGCTGTTTAACTCTTAAGTTTTTCTTTGTAAAGAAGACTATCAAATGACTTCGCCAAACTCCGGTCCAAAACATTGAAACCGTCTGACATCATGTGCAGCTTGCTACCTAGCTAGAGACTGGCGCGAGGCTAGTGTGAAGTGTGTCTGTCTGTGAGTGCTTTGTGACGGTGAAGGGGCTCAGCAGCACCCGCTGGACAGAAACTGCGATAGAAGTCAGAAAGAGTGATAGAAGTCAAAAAGAGTGATAGAAGTCAAAAAGAGTGATAGAAGTCAGAAAGAGTGATAGAAGTCAGTCTCCAAACACAAGCAGCTACAAAAAAACACCAGAAATAGAAGCTTGATTTGTCGCTAGTCGTTTTTAATAAAGAAAATGCCGCTAAAAAGATTAGGAAAGTCTCAGGTTCAACTCAGAACAGAGTGAAAATTAAATGCTCCCAGCACGGATGTTTACACCAAAAGATCGCTGATTCGCTCATTTCGCTGTCAATCAAAAAGGTATTAAGCTTCAGACAGATTATCCAATCATCATGCAGAAGCCGAGCGTCCGGGCCGGCCGAGGCAAGCCCACTGCCCCATGGACCCCCAGAGACGCTGACCATCCGATAGGCGGAACAAAGCCCAGCATTTATCCAATGGCTCGTCTCGTTTCGCTGCACGCTTTGCTTCCCTATTGAACTCCACACTGTTTAAAGCACCGTGAAGCTGCGGAAATGAGTGAGAGGAAAGCTGCGTTACCAGTGATAAGAAGCTGATTCTGAAGTTCAGCGCGTTGTAGCGCATATTTATTCAGTGACATGTACACACAACAGTATATATTTGATCACTTATTTTTTTACCTTTTAGGGGAAGCTGAGCTTCCCTTGCAGTCTTAAAGCAATCGCCTCTGGTCCACAGTATATTTAACCAGGACTGCTGTGGAACATACAAGTGCTCTTTTACAACTTCAAACGTGCAGCAACGTTTTTTTTTTGGACAGCGGTGGCTTCCTCTGTGGTGTTATGTGGCTCTGTGGCTCTCTCTCTTATAAACTTCATTCTCGTTTAATGTTTTCCTTATTGTAGATTTTTCAACAAAAATGTTAGCATGTGCCAGAGATTTTTGTAAGTCTTCAGCTGATACTCTAGTATTCTTCCTCACCTCACTGATTTTTCTGTGCTGTGCTCTTGCAGTCATCTTTACAGGACAACCACGCCTAGGGAGAGTAACAGTAACAGTGCTGAACTTTCTCCATTTGTAGACCGTCTGTCGTACCGTGGACACATGAACATCAAGGCTTTTAGAGATTCTTTTGTAACCCTTTCCAGCTTCATGCAAGTCAACAATTCTTGAACATGGGTCTTCTGAGAGCTCTTTTGTGTGAGGCATCATCCACATCAAGTAATGCTTTTTAAGAGCAGCAAACTCAACACTGGTGTGTGTTTTTTATAAGGCAGGTGAGCTTTAATCAACACATTCAATCTCATCACATCCTGCCTCCAATTAGCTCTTAGAAAAGTCATTAGCCTAGGGGTTCACATACTCCCCTCACTGTGTATGTTAACATTTTGGACGCTATTGTACACCCTGTACACTCCAAGGCGTGTAGCGTGGCGCGTTACCATCATACACCCTGTCAATTTTCCCGCTTTGCGCACTCATCCTTAAAATAGCGTTGGACTTTAGGAATGTATTAACGCTGATGGGTGTGGTGGTCTGGAAATGACGTGTGTTTAGGTAAATTTCTGGCATGTTTCTATCTTGGCAGCAGAAAATAGACCTGCGAGACTGATCTGGTTATACCCCGACAAAAGTCAACAGTCAGTCTGACAGCCAGAACTGGATCACTGATCCATATATTGACATATTCTGACAGTTCTAAGGATTTATATTTATGTTCAGTACACAGACTTAATAACTGTAGCTTAATACAGCAGATATAGACATTCTGCTGTTTGAGAATTTTAACAGATGTTTATTCTCACTCAAATGCTGGAGTTTTCAAAAGAAAACTTAAAAGAGAAAAGCACTGAATATAAATGTATTTTATTTCGCTTCACTATTATCTAATTTAAATTCACCTTAATTTTTTTTTTTTGTAAAACATGTAGAATACACAGAAATATAAAGCTAAATGTTAGCATTCGTTTCTTATCACCAGGGCAAATTTATTAAAATAAAAAATATGTTAATTACTTAATTAATATCTCGTCTAACGCTCTAAAATGTCGCAGGCATGCATAGCGGAGGTTGGATTAAGATCAAAACACATTTAATGACCAATTTATATTATTATTTATTTTGTATTATCATTTATTTATTTAATTTATTATTTTTGCAACTGTAATGTAAATAATAACGGTCCTAAGATAGAGCCTTGTGGAATTCCTTATCTTACCTTAGTATAACTGGAAGACATATCATTTACCCTCACAAACTGATAATGATGGGTTAAGTATGATTTGAACCGTGATAAGGTAGTTCCAGTTACACCGACCATGTTCTCTAATCTTTCTAAAAGGATAGTATGATCTATTGAAGGGAAACACAGTCTTGGTTGACAACAAGAAGCAGATTGTTTGTTTTACCATTGTTTTAAAGTTGTGTTGTAAAGAGGTAGAGTTACAGGTATACAGTAAATAGCCCTAGTTGAATAATGTTCTAATCCATATTGTGGTAAGAACTACTCAACTAAGTAAAGAACAAATAATCTAAGATGTGATGGTCAGTCAGTCTGAAAAACTTTAAGAATTTTAAAAGTATTCTCAAGTGCAGTCACAAATAACATTAAAAACGTTATGATGTAACTTCAGGACTGCCCCAAAAAGGCAAGAGTTTTTGGTCTGTTTAACACTTCCTTATGTAATCCGTGATAGCTTGTAGGAGTTCAATATTAATTTACAGGAAAAATATTAATTAGGTAGAAATGAATTAGAAAGTGTGTCCAAACGTTTGTCTAGTATTGTATCTGTTTATTTATCATATAATATAATTATTTTATAATGAATAAAATGCTATATATATTTATAGAAATCTGTATTCTATGTTTTGGCTCATGGTAAATGAGGGTTACTGTCAGTGTGCTCAGAGTCTAAATACAGGTTTATTGATTGATTGACCTAGAAAAGTTCAGCAGCTGAGAAGTCCAGACATGGAGAAGGCTAAAATTAAAATCTGCAATAATCCTGTTTCAAAGCATTTAACATTATTTATTACCCATCAAATTCCCCAAGGGTTACTTTGCCACTCACCCCCACCCACTCCACATGTGTGTGTGTGTGTGTGTGTGTGTGTGTGTGTGTGTGTGTGTGTGTGAGTGAGAGAGAGAGGAAACCCCGTCTTTCTGCCGGAAATGAGCTCTTGAGTCACTCATCTCTTTAACCACATTTTATAAATACTCCCTAAACAGGCATCTGGTTTCCATAGACACTGTTTTGGTTACCTAGCAACACAAACAAACGATGGGATGTGATGTGATAGCAGAATACACTGAACATAAACATTATTAGTGTGATTCTATTAATAAAGAAACATCAAGATTTCCCCTGAACTGCAGTTCGCCAGTTTTTCCATCTGCAAAATAGAAAAATTTGTAATTGAAATTTTGTTTTAGTGCCACTTTCTAATGAACACATTTTTATGGAATGATCACAATGATAATTATGACTGCTACACAGCAAATGCCTTGTGGAATGTAAGTTTACTATATGCGTATACAGCGTCCTCCATAATTATTGGCACCCCTGGCAAATAAGCGTTTTTGGCTTCTAATAAATTATTTTAAAATAATATAAGACATCAATTAAAAAAAGAGAAAAATCTAAGCTTTAATTCAAGTGCCTTTATTTGGGCGGAAAAAAAAATCACACATTAAGAAATAAATATTTTAAATGAAATCATGTGTGCCACAATTATTGGCACCCCTGGTGTTAATACTTTGTACAACCTTCTTTTGCCAAAAAGACAGCACTTAATCTTCTCCTATAACTTCTCACAAGATGAGAGAATACAGAAAGAGGGATCTTTGACCCTTCCTCTTTACACAACCTCACTAAATCCTCCAGAGTCCTTGTGAACCATTTCTGAGTAGATTTGGCCACATGTTTAGGGTCATTATCTTGCTGAAAGACCCAGTGATGACCCATCAAAATGTCTTTTCAAAGAGTTCATGATTTCATGTAACCTTACCAGGTTCCCAGGTCCTTTGGCGGAGAAACAGGCCCACAACATCACCGATGCTTCACCATATTTCACAGTGGGCATGAGGTGTTTTCTGCATACTCATGCTTAGTTACGTCAGACCCACTTTGTTTTAGTGTTTGTTCCCAAAAAGCTTTATCTTGGTCTCATCTGACCAAAGCACACTGTCCCAGTTAAAATCCCAGTACAGCCTGGCAGACTCCACCCATTTACACTTACGATTATAACTCAGAAAATACTTTCTTCGTGCTGCACGCCTCCCAAACAGCTTGTTAGCCTGTAGATGATAGCGCCTGATGGTTGTTTTGGAGGCCTTCTAACCCCAAGATGCTCCATCTGATTCAGTTCTCTTACAGTGAACTCTGAAGAACTTTTTACTTGTCTTACCGTGCTTCTCACTGTGCGCGGTGGCAAGATACTCTTGTGTCCTCTTCCAGGCTTGTTTGTCACGGTTTAGATGTTTTAACTTTATGATAATTGGTCTGACTGTAGATAAGGGCATCTGCAGGTGAGTCCCTGATTTTTGAAAGTCGACACACATCTGCCTCATTTGAATAGTTTTCAAAAGATTGAAAATAGAAATGTGTGTGAAAAAAGAAAGAAAGAAAGAAAGAAATGAGGAAAAGAGAGAGAAGAGGAAAAAGGTGAGAAATGAAGAGTAAAATAAAGAGAGAGGGATGCAGGGAGACACTGGAAGCGAGCAGGAAAGTGGGAGTGACCAATAGAGAGAGTAAGAGAAAGAGGGAGTGACTGCTGGATGGAGAAAGAGAGAAAAAATCAGCAGCGTTGTGTTTTTTTCTCCTAATGTGGTAAAGCTCTGTTCAAAGAGAGAGTGAGAGAGAGAGAGAGAGAGAGAGAGAGAGAGAGAGAGAGAGAGAGAGAGAGAGAGAGAGAAAGGGGTTTCCTTCAGCGTCCACTCTGTCTGCACAGCCCTGGATCAGACTGACCGGCCCAGAGCAGGAGGTAAGACTGTGTGTGAGTGAGTGTGTGCTGTAGTAGAGATACCTCAGACTCCAGATTGTACTTTGAGGGGTGCTTTAGCTGTACTGGGGGGGCGTTTTCTGTACTGTGGGGGGGGCTTCTTTTGTACTGAGGGGTGCTTCAGCTGTACTAAGTGGGGCTTTAGCTGACTAACAGACTGACTGTAACCTACACACTCTTTATGTTATAACAGGTTATATGACAGTACACACTGTTATAACACATTGATAACAATCAGTGTTGACTACACTTATGCACTGCTTATAGCTTGCAACGGTTTTGAACCTGCAGTGTATGTGTGTGTGTAAGTGTGTGTGTGTGTTTGTGTGCATGCGCTAGCTGGCAGATCTGTACTATTGTAATTATACTGAACATTTCATATTATTGTTATAATTGCATACTAATATACTTCAGCTAAGTGAAGAGGATTGTTAAAACTGGTAGTATAGAAACTCATTCTGGGTACCATGACATGTGTGCGTGTGTGTAGGAACACACCCACCAGATCACTCACAGAGCAGATGGGTGTGATCATTTATTCACAAACAAAAAAGGCATCATTAAAAATAGAAAAAAATTTTTTTTAGATGATTTCATATTATTGTCTCTTTTTAAAAAAAATGAAAAAAAAAAAAAATCAAGATATCCAGATTGTTACTTTAGAATCATTTTGCAAACTGTGTTCCAGTTTTAATAGTTAAATGGCACTACTTTTACTACAGAATTATCTTGTTTCTGTAGCTTTGTCTTTTTTTTTGTTTACAAATTGTTAAAGTTAATAAATTATATATGATAATATGTCTACACAGATGAGATGGGTGACAGTTTAAGTCACCGTGGTCACAGTGGTTGTTAGCAACATAAACCTGGACTAGAACCTGGACTACCTGCAAATATCAGAATCTATGCTCTATGATCAATTCAGATAATTACATTTTTTCACTGAACTGCTTCTTTGTAGAATCTGAGCTGTAAAATTGAGCTGATTATGAAGGGGTGTGGCATGCATGCAGTTTGCTTTAGACAGTCAGGCAGCAGTGTGTGTGTGTGTAACCAGGCTTATGTAAGCTGTGTTCAGTAGCTGCTCTGAGTAGGTTTGGGATACTCTGCTAAATTAAAGAGGAAATTTAGTTACTAATGGAAAGCTGGGGTCATGTGACATCATCCCCTTTTTTGTTCTGTTGCAAGATGAGCTAAAAGGCCATTCTGTGGTCAGTAATGTTCTGAGATTCGCTTAAAGGTCAAAGTGAAAAGGCCATTTTACAATTGTAATGGCACTTCTATTGCTTTTCTGATGGATTGCTGCTGTATGCAAAGTGGATTCAATTAGCTGGATTTATGCCATCAGTGAGTCACAGACATGTAGACGAAATGGGGACAAGGTAAAACGGTAGTTCAGACCAATTTTTCACTTTAATCTTTAAAGTTTTAACCTGATAATTATTTGAATGGCATATTTCATGATGCAGTCTCTAGATATTAACTGAAATAACAGAGAACTGGAAATCATACAACAATGATCAGGACCAATAATAAGCAGGAGGAGGGATCTCAGAACAAATGAGATGATGATTACAACCAATCACATTTAAGAGGAGTCTCTCTTAGCACCAAAATCAGTCAGGAGGAAGAGTCTCGAAGCCATCTAAGTGCAATTAGGACCAATCACAATCTTATGTTTTTTCAGAATACAAACAGTGATTTAAAAGCAATTATTTGCAGAGAGTCAGGAGTCTCAGGCTAAACGTGGTAGGTAAAACCAATCCCAGCCAATAGGCTTACAACTAGGACTAATCTCAGTCAGGGGAGGAGCTTCAGACTTAACAAGGTGGTGATTAGGACCAATCCTAGCCAGAGAGAGGCATCTCAGAATGACCAAGATAACAATTAGGACTAATGACAGTCAGGGGGAGGAGTCTCTAGAAAAAGAACATTTAAATAGGACTAATGACAGTCAGGGGGAGGAGTCTCTAGAAAAAGAACATTTAAATAGAACTAATGACAGTCAGGGGGAGGAGTCTCTAGAAAAAGAAAGTTTAAATAGGACTAATGACAGTCAGGGGGAGGAGTCTGTGAACAAAATAAAGTTTAAATAGGACTAATGACAGTCAAGGGGAGGAGTCTGTGAACAAATTAAGTTTAAATAGGACTAATGACAGTCAGGAGGAGGAGTCTCTAGACAAATGAAGTTTAAATAGGACTAATGACCGTCAGGGGGAGGAGTCTCTAGACAAATGAAGTTTAAATATGAATAATTACAGTCGGGGGGGGGGGGGGTCTCTAGAAAAATGTAGTTTAAATAAGACTAATGACAGTCAGGAGGAGGAGTCTCTAGAAAAATAAAGTTTAAATATGAATATGACAGTCAGGGGGAGGAGTCTCTAGAAAAATAAAGTTTAAATATGAATAATGACAGTCAGGGGGAAGAGTCTTTAGACAAATGAAGTTTAAATAGGACTAATGACAGTCAGGGGGAGGAGTCTTTAGACAAATTAAGTTTAAATAAGACTAATGACAGTCAGGGGGAGGAGTCTCTAGACAAGTGAAGTTTAAATAGGACTAATTACAGTCAGGGGGAGGAGTCTCTAGAAAAAGAAAGTTTAAATAGGACTAATTACAGTCAGGGGGAGGAGTCTGTGAACAAAATAAAGATTATTTAGGACTAATCACAGTCAGGGGGAGGAGTCTCTAGAAAAATTAACGAAAAATACCCTTAAACGATCTCAAAATTCAAAAGATTCAGTGATATTTAGGAGGTAAATATACACAGAATAAAACGTACAGGGTTCTGAACATATTTATTTACCACAGAATGTGACAGAGGACAGTTTTTGAAAAGCCCATTCAAATTCCATATTTACTTGAACAGCTTAGACACAGAACCCCAAATATGGGCATAAACAACAGTGTACCTTCTACAAAATGACGACACGACACTATAGTGGTCTATTAGGACTAATCAAAGGGAGGAGTCTGGCTGGGGTATATGCCTACATTACTTGTTAGCTACATTAGTCTCATAGCTCCAGTGCTAAAAGAAGCCACTGGTGAAATTTGAACTTTTGTTAAGGTATTCCTTTAAAACCCCATTAGAGAGTGAGAGAGTGGGGTGTGAGTGTTGGAGGCAGCTGAAAGGTAGAATTGTGTAGGAGGAGGAGGTTGTGGGGCTGGTGAGAAGGGTACAGTAAAATGGAAAACTTTAGGCATGTTTCTCTCTCTCTTTCCGCTGTTTGGAGGGATCCTTAACATCTGGGACACATCAGCTAAAACACATAAAGCTGGAAACTCTGACACAGAACTAGAAGAGTGAGCAAGAGAGTGAGAAGGTAAGAGCGGGAGGGAGAAAGAACAGTGAGGGAGGAGTGACTCATGACTCGACTATTCGTGCTTAAAACATAGCCTCTCTGAGGTGAAAAAACAGAGAGAATCTCCCTCCTGTTAAAATCTCCCTCCCCCCTCTCTCTGTCTCTCTCTCCATATCTGGCTTGTCTTCTTGCCCTGTATTTGCACCTGAAGTCTCCATCTCTAGTTTGTTTGCGTGAATCATGGATTTCATTATCAGTGTCCACTATGAATTTCTTAGTAAATACAATTGAATTAATTATCCAATATCTGTTATAAATAACATATTGCCTATAATGACTGATTCAGTGTCTACAATTAATTATTCTGCATCCACTCTTATCCCCCATGAATTATTTAGCACCCACTATTACCTATTCAACTATAGACTATTCACTATCCACTATGATTTTCATTCATTATTATGAACTAAGTTCTAATAAATGGCATATAAAACTCTGAATAAATGAACAACTAAACCAGCCTGACGTGAAACCCATCTGAAGAGGGGAGCAGGTTCTTCTAAATTTGAGTTTCTGCATTAAATTCAGAGAGCACACACAAAATATGCAATTTTACAGTAATATTTATACAGAAATATCCAAGATTAGCTTTGAAATACAGCTTTGGATTGATGTCATTTAAGCAAATGAGGACACTCTACTGTACTTCACATTACTTCCTAATGTAACTATAACTAATATAACCTATCCTATTGCTTTCATACAAAGAAAGATCGGGTCATTATGGTCATTAGGCTTTGCCTCAGGATGAGCTAGCTACAGATCTTGTTAAAAGTACACGCTTTTGGCTTTTAAATATACAAAGATTCTCCCAGTCAGGAAACGTTGGCTGGAGTTTTTCCAGCTTTGCTTGTTAGGAGAATCTATTTAGCAAACTTTCAAGTGTGTCCTTTATTAATGACAAATACTCAATTATATTTTTACTTAACAAATTGTCTAATTGTATATTTTGATTAATATACTCTTTAAAACTCTCTTCAACTATTCAGTTTTCTCTAAATATGATTGATACGGTATCCGATATAAATTATTTATTACCTTCCATTAACTATATAGTATCCATTTTAAACTATTACAGATCATGCAGTATCATAAAAAAGTTGTTCAGCATACACTGCAAATTTTGCATAGACTAATATGAATTATTCAATATCCATTATGAATTATCAAGTGTCTATTATGAGTCATTTAGTCTTTGCAAAATCAATAATACCCTCATAAGATATAATATAATAATAATTATAGATATTAGTGTTTTAGGATTAATAATAACAGTGATAATGTTTAAGTAAAAGCACAAAATTATTTATATGTGTATAAATATATACTGTGTATACGTACATGTGTCTATATGGTATGGGTACACACACAGTGTATACAGTATATATTTAGAACGTGCTATAGTTACTATTTCATTCTTTTCTCTAAGGCTAGGACAGCTGTGTATATAATATCTTTTTCTCCTTTTATGGTCACTCCTTTTTTCATCCCTCACTCCTGTTACTCTCCTCCCTCCCCCTTTTCCACCACCTCCATTGGTGTGAAGAGTTGATTTGAAACTGAAAGGTGTGGTCACTCTGTTTATAACAAACCTCGCTGTGTATGTGTTTTATGAGAGGGATTCCATCCTGCCGAAGTGAAGTGTAGGAGTGGCAATGGTCTGAATGTGGCGATTGTTCTGCTATCAGGCTCCTCCCACACGCGCTGATGACAGATGGATTGTGGGGTTGAGTAAAGGTCTCGGTTGTGCCGTGCTGGACTAAATAGCCGGAATACATTACTCACAGGCTCTTACAGGGCGGCCGCCTGGCAGGCAGGCCTTCCTCAGCTGCTGCTCTGAGACCTTTTTGTTGAAGCTCTGATGGCATTAAACAGAAGGAGGAGAATTTGTTAACATTTTAACATTTCACTCTTTTGCGTAAGCGCTGCAGTCGCGTGAATACAGCTGCCATTGCTGCTATAATATAACTTTTGTTTCACAAACCAAGTATTATTCACCACCTGTTTATTAGAGCCCCCACACCTTCCACTCACTGGCCACTTTATAAGAAACACCTATACTCTTTTGCTTTCATTGACTGGCCATTTTATTAGAAAAATCTACATTGCGCTTCTCTACACCCCTTTATCAGAAATGTCTACATTGTCTTCCATTTGATTGGCCACTTTATTAGAACCCCATTAGAACCCCCTTTCTGGTAGGTCCACTACTCTCTTTAGTCTTCGTAAGGCATGTATCTTTTATAAGGTGTGGAGCTACGAGGCATGGGTTTCTGGTGAAATGTGCATTGTAAATTGTATAGAATTGATAAAAACCTTGTTAATCCTGTATTCTTTTGTGTTTATAGATATTCCAGAGTCGCAGAAGGGCAAGTCAAGCTCAAGTTTGAAAGTTTTTCACGCAGTCATCCTGCCTGAGTGCATCTCATCATGGCGATAGTTTTCCGCTCCTCTCCACTGCTGTGGACACGTGTGGCGGCCATGGTGTTCGCCTGTGTGGCCTTCAGCGTTGCCCTGTACGGTGCCGCCCTCCCCCATGGCACAGGTGACTGGTGCATTTTCTGCTGGAGCTTCAGCTTCGCCGGCACACTCCTGGTGGTTCTAGTGGAGCTCTGCGATGTCCAGGGCAGAGTCCCGGTCTCCTGGAAGAACTTCCCCATCACTTTCGCCTGCTATGCCTCTCTTCTGTGCCTTTCTGCCTCCATCATTTTCCCCCTGTACTTCTTGAAGGGCTACAGCGACCGCAGTGAGAAAGTCAACTGCCGCATTGTCTCCACTGTCTTCTCCTGCCTGGCCACCCTGGCCTACCTGAGCGAGGTCAGCCTGAGCAAGGCCCGACCAGGAGAGGTGTCCGGTTACATGGCTACTGCTCCCGGTTTGCTGAAGGTGTGCGAGACCTTTGTGGCCTGCATCATCTTCGTCTTCATCAGCGACCCGATTTCATACAACCAGAATGCTGCCACCAAGTGGTGCCTGGCTGTCTACTGCATCTGCTTCATCCTGTCGGCGGGCATCATTGTGCTTTGTGTTGCCGAGTGGACCGGATGCCTGCCGTTCCCTTTCGCCCGTTTCCTGTCCACCTACGCCCTGTTAGCCGTAGCCATGTACCTGTCGGCGACCATCGTCTGGCCCATCTACAAGTTTGATGAAAAGCATGGAGGCATAAGCCACAGGCCCAACAACTGCGGCTCCATGTTAGGCCTGTGTCCATGGGACAAGTTGCTGGCAATCGCCGTGCTGTCCGCTCTGAACTTCATCCTCTATCTGGCTGACCTCATTTACTCGGCCAGGCTGGTGTTTGTCACAGTGTAACCCTGGTGTTTTTGTTGTGGTTGTTCTTATTTCCTCACTGTTTGGGCTCATAGAGTCCCCTATGCTGTATGTGTTTCAATAATAACCTAGTTTTGCCTTCATTTTTGTTTTAATATTATACTAAAGGAACCAATAGATAGAAAACTAAATCTCAACCTTTTCCAAAAACTGGCCACCAAAATTGGACCATAATTGCAGGAGAACCCTGAAATTGTGTCTTCGTTGTGTAGTCCACTCCCTACCCATGTTAGGCACTCTGGGTCTAAAGTCTAGTCTACCCTTTACACTTTACCTGAACTACAACAAAACATCATACATTTAATTTCCTCTGTCACAGAATTATCCCAGGACTAATGAAATCTACAATGATGGCATTGTAAATACAATTTATTGCATCACATCTATGAAATCAATAAAAACAAAACTAAAAAGCACTTAAATATGTAAAACCTTCAATTTATCGGTTTAAAACAATTACGCAATCAGAAGATTTGTCCATGCTTTTATAAGGATGACATTTTGAATACGTAATGTATTTCTTGTATTATGCAAAAGAAGTTCTCAAGTTTTCACAATTCCATGTATCAGAGATAAAAAAAAATCTTCACTATCTATCCCTGTGGTAAAAACACACAGTCCACACACCATACATGTAGACCTGCGTACACTATTATCTTGAATGTCTTTGAATCCTCTTTGAAGTTTACACCCTGGAAAGGAGCTAAAAAATGACAATCCTACATGCTATGCTAACACTGTTGTTAGACAGCAACAACATAAGACCTTTAAATATCCAAACAAGACCAGTGAGCTTTGTTCAGTGTGGGAGTTGTGAAGCAGCAAATCCATTCTACACAGATTAATTTTACCCAAATTTGGCAGATGCACTGTAGCTAATGCAATCAGTTTATTTATCACAAAACTACTGTGGCTGTGGTTTAGTCCACAAGGCTTTAACTAAACTAAAGCAATAGCTAGCTAAACTGAAACTGTCTGTATTACCAACAGTTAGCAATCTACAGCTAGCCAGCAAAACTGCTACCCAAAGCTTAGTGGATGTTTAATATATTATACTTAACTTCAACCTCTTTTTAACCTCGTTTTGGGGGTCAAATAATAGAACTTATGCTATTGAAAGCTGTTTACATTGGCAGAAAGAATTTTGCAAAAATTTATGGGTGCAACCCACATATTCAGCTCTACTACTCATCCTACAAATGCATGTTCCTTACAAATATGGTTCCATTTAAAAGGGAAAGCAATAATATAATTGTTATTGCCAAAAAGCATTGTTACAGCAAAGATGTAATCTACTCAACACGAATTTCCTTATTTTTGTGCTATGTTCGTGTTTTTACCACAGGATATAACAGTGGAGATTCTTTTGCTAACATCCATAGTTCCTAATATAAGAACAATGTAGACTTTGGAATTAGACACTCCATTAGATGCATATTATTACACTGTTAATTATGTTTTTTTTATTGTTTATCTTGGATTATATTGTTTGTAAACACATTTTGCTTTATAGCAATAGTTACATCTTTGTAGAATAATAATTAGCAAAAGGCAACAGTATTATACTAATAAATCAGTGTTAGGTGTGTTAAGGAGCTGTTATGGAAGGTCTGGGGTCTCCAGGACCTTAAACAGACAACACGGGTTAAAATGGTTGGAGTGAAGAGTGTGTTAAAAGCCTGGCTCATTGCCAGGGAGGCATCTGTAGTGTTATGGTTAGTCTAAACCAAAGCTCTGTAAAGGTCAACATCCGCAAGGCTAGTGGCCTGGTGGTCCACAAGATAATCTGTCGGTAGGCTATTAAAATCATATTTTTGATGTGTTCTCAGTGCCTTATTATGTCAGGGCCCTCAGAATTCTAACAATAAAATGTTGAGATATTTTGAGCTTATTGGTGTGAAAATAGCGATTTCTTTGCATGGAAACTGCTTTGCCCCTATCACTAGCATTGTTAGCCTGTTGGGAGCATTGGCTAAAATGCTGTATTTGTGAATGCTGGGGGAAAGTAGAGGTGTTTCACAAACCTTCATACTCATTATCATGTTTCACTAGTAAACCCCAAGTCCATTTCACACCAGATTTCTAACTTAAAGCAGTATATTAAGTGAACCATTGGCCATGAGTCCAGTTCTACTCAAACAAGAAATGCCTGAACAATAAATGAGGTGTTTTTTGTTGTTGTTGTTTTTTAGTAAGTGATTATTTCTTTTATAGCTATGTAAGTTTACAGTTTAGTGCAACATGCTGTGTTTGTCACCTTTCAGCAATCATACAATACCAAAGAAGCTTTGAAATAGAATTTACAGTGCTTTAAATTCAGGTAGAATTTCAACTGTTGCTCAGACGGGCTCAGATGAGATAATCATAGATGTGTAGGATAGATATTATTAAGTGGTCTTTATGTTTATCCATTATATCAATAACATGCAGGATAATTTACTTACATCAAATCCTCTCTATGATACTTGACTATATGAATATTCAACATGTAACACTGGTGCTTACTGACTAGTGCATAAAGTACAGGCCTGTGGTTAAGGTTCTGCTCATCTTATATTATCTTGTCTCGACTTGAATTACTAGAAGTTGAATTATAATGGCGAACTAAGTGTATATTCTGACATATCATAGATCATATATTCAATTAGAAATATTAAGCAGCGTTAAACCTGTTGATGGCAAATTAAGTATGTTTTGCTTTTCAACTCAGCAAAAATAAACAAATGCTGAAATCTTTTAAATCTTGTTGGTATCTCTGGTCTTTCTTTTCAGGTTGTTACCAGAAGACACGTTACAGTGGTGTTGAATCGAACCAGTTGTGAATGGGTCACCATGACTAAAACGCTGAAGGCCTCTCAGAACTCTGATAAAACTGTATATCAGATATAAGGCAATGTATTCATAATCATAACCTTTTGGTAATACATTTTTGTAAATCAGCTTTTAGGGGTCCAGACATCTGATTTTATTAATCACCACTCTAAACAATTCTGCCTAGATATACAGTAGCAAGGAAAACATCTTCTCCTTCTTTTTTTTCTTCATTTTTTTCTAAGTTACAAATGAGTACTGACGTCATGCAGACTATGAAGATAACATGAGGAATCATATAGTAACATAAAAGTTACCAAAGTTATGTGAAGCATTTAGGGGCACTTATCTGGGGTGCTGTTAAATTGCGGTTTTCTAAAGCTGGTTAACCTGATGAACTCATCCTGTGGAACAGAGAACTTTTTCTCTTTTTGTCCTGAAGTGGTCCTGATGAGTGACAAAAACACTGAATTTAAGGTTTATCAAAGTGTAACTATTGACTAGCACGGTATATTCTCTAGAATGTAAAAAATACTGACATAAATTATGGTAATGATAAGTTAAGTAAATGTATTGTTTGATTGACAGGAAACATAAGGGCCAGTAGAATAGAGATACAGTTGCAAAATGCTTATAGTGTTTACAGTAAGAAGAGAATGAATGAAAATGTCTACAAATCAGTGTAAACATTTTTATAATATTCTCACAACACTCTTTCATAGTGGGTATATTAGACAATGTCAATAATAGCTGTATTATACCATTGAATCATAAAAACAGTATGTTAAGCTAAAACTCTCAGTGTGTGTGTGTGTGTGTGCGTGTGTGTGTGTTTCTTTGCTTTTTCTCTGTAAACTGTATCAGTTACACAGACACCTCCCAGCAACCAAACAAAGAAAGATCACTGTGTGTGTGTGTGTGTGTGTGTGTGGCTGTCTCTGACTGTTACGGGGTCGTGGGGGTGATTCACTGTGTGATCAAGAAGGGTTTGTAGTATTGTTCTGTGGTGTCTTTGTGGTATCTTTGTGGTGTGTGTGTTTTGTGTGTGATTTGTGTGTGTGTGTGTTTGTGTGTCGAAATCAAGCTCTGACAAAAAGCTGTCTAAAGGAAATGACCTCTTTGTATGTGTGAGTGTGTGTGTGAGTGTGTGTGTGTGTGTGTATCTGGATGGTTGTGTGAAAGCTCAGACAGCAGAGATACAGATGGCAGCTCTGATGTCAGCAGAGATAGAGAGTATCTTCTGCATTCTACACACTCTAAGATACTTATACTGCATCAAACAAACCCAAACATAAACAGATAACTGTTCACAGTGGTGCTGGAGAGAAGCAGATGTTGAATCTCACAGAGAGTTATTACATCAAATGGTTGTGAATAAACTGCCTAGTGTTTGTTGACTGAGACTGACTTATGGGAAGATTGTGGGTCTAAAACGTTATATTATTGTAGTAGCAGAGGGGCACATGTGCAACATTCAACAGCATCAACATTCCATATTAAAGGTTCCCTGGTGGGTTTGAAGATTAAATTGAAATTCCCTGACATGCTAAATCTCATGGAACAGGAACTAGTTTAGTGTCCCTTTACTTTTGCCATATTGTTTTATTGAAGCTAAAAACACTGCACTGCAATCACAATCATTATCACCCACTGCTCTCTCCACTGCAAGTGGTAATGTCTACTTTGGCATATTCCTGGTACACACCTGACTCTGTGTGGATGGAGGAATGTTTAATGCCTGCACAACTTTAGAAACTGAATGTCCCATCCATCTGTCCATCCTATCAAACTCCACTCAAACTGAAACAATAAGGTATACCAGTGTGCAACCTGCACACAAAGAGGTCATGTATTTCTTCACATGGTGCTTGTGAATATATCTTCACTGATGGGTGCAGTGTGGAAGTGAGGTGTGTTCAGGTACATTTCTGGCGTATCATTATCTTTGCAACGGAATTCACAATTGTCAAACACTGTCGCATCCCCAACGCTCATAAACCTCCGTGTGTGTGTGTGTGTTACACACACAACCCATATCATGTGTTTGGTGCCAGCTATGCAAAATTTGGTACCACTTAAAACTACCCTTATAAATGGTTTATAAATGGTTTACAATTTGTTTATTAATGGTTACTAATTAGGTTGTAAATGCCTTAAAAATCATTAGTAATCAGTTATAACACATACATAGTATGGGCAACAATGACCTGTTGTTTTTCAAATAGTGAACCCACAGCCACCTATATTGTTGCCCTTTCTACGTATGTGTTATAAATGATTATAATTAATAATTAGGCATTTACAACCTAATTAGTAACTATTAATAAACTGATTGTAAACCATTTATAAACCCTTTATAAAGGTAGTTTTAAAGTGGTACCCAAAATTTTACCTCAATATTAAACAGAATGAACGTACAGCTCAGTTTCCTCTGCTGAGAAGTGTTGGACGTGTCCAGGTAGCTATGCCCCTGAAATAGCAATCTGCTAAAGTCAGTGTGCACCTGGCTTTTTTAAAAGCAATGGCAAGTGGCACCCTTAAGTTTTTTTACATCAAAAACACACCTATGATCACTTAAGAGAATTAGTACATGCCTTTTACACATTTTGACCAGCACACTCTGTACTTTTCCTGTAGTTATGATAGCAAGGACACACTGACACCCTAAATCAAGCTGTGTGGTGTGTGATTTCCTTGATAACTTGATAACCCTATGGGCCAGATGCCACTGGTAACTATATTTATCAAGAAACAGTATCATGTCATTTGCCTGCATTTGACTGTAGCATTTTGTAGTGTAAGAGGTGTGTCTCACCTCTTACATTTGTCCATATAATGTATCTGTAACATGCCTGCTAGTAGAAACACACACACATGCACACACTAATGCAAAGGGTGTGGCTGAGACAGAAAGTTATCACCTGCCTTAGTCTTCACCTGCCCCATTTCCCTCTGCTCTCCAAAGCAAAATGGCACAGCTGAAGCAGCTTCTGGACAAAGAACAGTTCATTTGCCTGGACTTGCTCAGAGATCCTGTGGCTATTCCATGTGGACACAGCTACTGCATGGGCTGCATTAATCTCTACTGGAAAAACAATGACCCACATGCCACCTTCTGCTGCCCACAGTGCAGACAGAGCTTCAGCCTCAACATGCCTATCCTCAAGCCTATCCTCAACATGAACACCATCCTGGCTGATGTGGTGGAGAAGATGAAGGTTCTGGTGCAGCCGGCTGTGAGTTGGTCAGCTGCCCACAAGGTGGCAAGTGAAGTGGAGTGTGATTTCTGCACAGAGACCAGAGAAAAAGCCGTAAAGTCCTGCTTGGTCTGCTTGGCGTCGTACTGTAAGATTCACCTCCAGCCACACTATCAGTCTCTGGCTCTGAAAAAACACAAGCTGGTCGAAGTCTCTGGGCATCTTCAGGAGAAAATCTGCCCTCAGCACAGCAAACTGTTGGAGATATACTGTCAGACAGACCAGCAGTGCATCTGTCTGCTGTGTGTGATAGATGGACACAAGGGTCACGAAACGGTTTTGGCTGCATCAGAGAGTGCAAGACAACAGGTAAGAAACAGGAAAGTGAGGCGCTTGTGTGTAGAATCTGAGGTAGTAATTAATGTTAATGCATGTTAACAAAGGCAAATATTCTGGAAACTTTAATGCGTTAATTTTTAGCACAAAATGTATTATTTTAACAAATTTATTCCCAATTACCCCTTACAGGACCAAGTGACATATAAGAGTTTTTTTTATCAGCAGGTTGAGTTCAGTAGGTAGACTTTTGTGTGATTTATATTGAAATATGGATTAAACCATAACTAACTCTTTTAGTCTTTAATCTCTCCCACGTTTTATCATTCTTTTGCAACTCTCTCTCTCTCTCTCTCTCTCTCTCTCTCTCTCTCTCTCACACACACACACACAGACACACAGCTGTGACTCCTATGAAGCAACAGTTTGTCATGTTTCCTCTCTCCTGGTTGCTTAATTCAGCTGTTTATCTGGTAAAAGTAGTGTTTAACAGGGAAGGACTCCATTCAAACATATTGCAAAAGGAGTTACTCCTACTTCTTGTTTTCAAATGTCACCCTTTCTCCCATAAAGGGAAATGGTTGAAATAGGACAACCCTTCAAAGATATGAGCCATCACTGAAGTAAATAAATAAAAAATTAACACTGCTTTATTACAAGGCTACTTGCAGTACCCTGTAAGCAGCCTTGCCAGTCTGTTGTGGCCGCAGAAGTAGATTTTAGGACATGGCATCTCTTCAAAACATCTACTAAGGCATTCATACAGAGAAACGAGTGCAATGTTCTGAAATGGCATCCCAGTCCTGAATATTATTGAAAATCTCTGTGTTCAGATAAGATCAGGTTCAGAAACCATTAAACCTGACTGAACTGCAGATGTTTTGTAAAAATTGGTCCAACATACCTTCAAACAGAAGCCAGACTCTCATTGGAAGCTGCATTTAGATACTGTTATTTATGCAAAAGGAGGATCTACTGAATATTGATATAATTTTTCTGTTGGGCTGCCCACATTTATGCACCTGCCTAATTTAGTTTTAAGAATTATTGCACACTTTCTGTAAATCATATAAACTTCAAATATCACTTCTCAAATATCACTGTGTTCTTCTGCTATATGATATATTTCTGAGCAACCAATGATTTCTAAAGAAAAATCATGAAAATTATCAGGGATGCCCAAACATTTCATACCACTGTATCTCCTCAAAGAGCTGAAATGGCTGTAGGTTTTTCTTTTATCAAAGCAGTAGCTGATGACAAGCTATAAAACTGATTAAAATAAAGGAATCAGATGTTCCCCAGGCTGTTTGGAGCAACACTAGCTCATTATGAAGTCTGAGAGAGCACAACTGGCCTTGTTCTCTCTGGGTGGGTAGATGCATACTCTCAGTGTGATGTTGGTCACCACAGGCTGCAAAAAATGGGTAATTGGTCTTTCAAATTGGGAAGAAAATAGGGGAAAATTAAAAAACAATTTATTCAACAAAAAATAAGATTGAAGAGAGCACCAATTTTAATCAAGGTTTAATCAAGGTTTCAAGCCAAACTATCCAGATATATTGTTATCAATTATTGGCGAAAAGGAAGATAATAAAAGAACACATTGTCTCCCATTCAAATTTCAGCTCCACGGCTTCCTTTATTTTTATTAACTGAGATTGACATCAATCCAGTGGGAGGCAAGACTAGAGGATGGGTGCCCATACTGTTTTGAATGTGGTACACATATCATATCTCTATTTCCATCACCATCTCATCATCCAGTGTCTCATAATTTGGATTTACCTTGATTTGCCACCTCTACTAACATTCTTTTGTTAACAAAAGTATAAGTAACATTTTTGATCAGATTATCTCTGGTTGTTCCTCCACAGGAGCAGCTGGGGCTGGTCAGACGGAAGTTCAAGGGGAAAATCCACACCAAGGAAAAGGAACTGCTGGAACTGAGACAGGCAGTGGATACTCTCAAAGTAAGAAGCTTTTACACAACCCAAAATATCCTTCTTTTATTCTGTAATCTCTTATGCGAAACTCATTTATGCATTCTTTTCATATTTCCATTTGGTCTTGACACCCTTATAAACACTCCAAGCGCAAACAAAATCCATCCGTTTTTTGTGAATTGGCTGAAGATTGTAGATAGAGAGTCATGTTCCATTTGAAAGTTCTGTTATACACAGATTGGACAAGCTATGTATGTGCATTCACACACTTGTGCCAATAATTGGTGCAACTTAATGTAACTGAATGCATCCATTAGAAGGAGTGTCCACATTATATAAATATGGCCTGAATTTCTAATATATTCCATTCTTCATACTTAAGATTTGTTTTTGAGAAAATATCTGCAAACGAAATTAAACACTTTTACCAGATAAAATCAAATCAAATCAAATTTATTTATATAACTACATAAGGAGGACTTAAAATATGCAAAAATATCCAAAGAATCTTACCAAAAGTCTTACAAAAAATAAATGTACACTGCCTGGTCAAAATAAAAGGTCACCACCCGGATTTAACTAAGCAAATAGCCAAGAGCCTCCTATTGGACAGTTACTGCATGAGTAAATATGTTAAATATGTATGAAGTTATTTATGAGTAGCTCTTTAATTAAACAAACCATGTGAAGACACAAAGATATGTTTAATAAGAAGAGCATTTCCACATGCACAATGTGAACTCAAGGGATTAAACCGCTGTGAAGCCTTAAGAAAACCACTGTACAAGCCTGTGGGGGAGGGGTTTTGATCTGGGGTTGCTGCAGTTGGTCAGGTCTAGGTTCAGCATATTCCAAGATGAAATTGTCAGGATTCATGGTGCTGGAATTATGAAAGAGTGTTTCAGGGAGCATGAGATCATCATTTACATACATGGATTGAGAGTTCACCACAGAGTCCAGATCTTCACCTCACTGAGAATCTTTGGGATGTAATGGAGAAGACTTTGTGCAGCGCTCAGACACTACCATCATGAATCAGCAAGATCTTGGTGAAAAATTTTTGCAACACTGGATTTAAAAAAATCTTGTGACACTGCAGAAGCTTGTGGAAACAAAGCAGTGATTAAAACTAAAGGCGGTTTAACCAAATATTACAGTACGAGAGCTTTTTTTGTCCAGGCAGTGTATTTTGATTTTTTTAAGATTATTTTAAATGCTAAAATGCTGCAATTAAAATAAAACATACATACAATCTTCTTCACAGATCTCAGTAAACTCGACAATGGAGAACAGTGATCAGATCTTTGATGAATTTGTTCAGGCTGTTAAGAAACGAAGCCAGGAAGTGAGAGGCCTGATCCAAGATCAGGAGAAGATGGCTGTGAGCCTGTTAGAGAAACTGGAGCAGGAAATCACTGAACTCAAAGAGCAGGACAACAAGCTGGAGCATCTCCTGCACACTGATGACCATGTCCATGTTCTTCAGGTAGTCTGAGATTTGCTTTTAAGATTAGTGGAAGCTGAACATAGATTCCTGTCTTGAAGGTCTGAACCACTACAGTGCTCTCTCTTTCTTTCTCTAGACCCACCGGTTGATCTCTGCCCCTTTCGGATCTACAGATGTGCTCAGCATCTCCATTGCTTCATTGTCTGATCTTGGGAACGTGACTAATGCCGTTGCTGCCCTTAGGACAAGGTTGGAAGGGGTTTTTAAAGTGGAGTGGCCCAAGATTGTCAGATCAGGTAAGGAAGAATTAACTGTTGGCTTAGTGGTTAGCTCTGGGGTCCTGGGTTCAAGTCCCTATCAGTGTAGGATTTCAATGTTCTGCCTAAATATGACCTATATTTCTGCATAAATATGACCTAAAATATCATAGGATTTTCAAGTCAAAAAGTAGATAAAGAGAACCCAGTTAAACAAATAAGACAAGATATTATACTTGATAATTTATTTATTAAGGAAAAGTATCCAATTTATTGAGTGGAAAAAGTATGTGAATCTCTAGGATAAAATTAATCAGGTGTTTTCAATCAATTTGATGGTTTTATTTAAAGAACAGGGATAAATCAAGTCTGCTCTTTACAACACGTTTGTGGAAGTGTTGGAAGTGGAAGATTTTGAAAAGATTCCAATTTTCCAGTGCACTCCCATCAAACACCAAAAGTATTCAGAATAATCTCAGAAAACTCCTCAAATTCATCCAAAAGGTATTCAGTGATTGTCACCTTTCCTACGGACCTCAGCAGATAAAATATTATCTTTACAGCTAATACCAAAAGAATTCAGCACCAAGAGTTGCTCAATGCGACATGTGTGCCTGATTCTCTAATTAGATAGACATGTAGTCTAGCCATTTTCAACATTATGTAATTTTGTGCATCAATAATGTATTAAACAATGTAATCAATGTATATTCACTATAGTTTAGTTATAAGGCTTTTAATAGTTTACTGAATCGTTTTGTTCCCAGCCAGCACAGTGAAAATCCTCCAGAGCCCACTTCCCAAAATCAGAGCGGAGTTCCTTTACTGTGAGTACTGCAGCTTTCCCTTACCTCTTTTCCACCAACAAAGTGCTGGTGCCTGAGCCGGAGGCAGGTCCTGCGAACCTGCGAACCTTTTAACTCTTAGCTGTGAATTGAGGTGAGGTTTGTAAACAACTTTGCCCTGGAGATGCTTCAGCGCCCCTTTTTGGCTGCTCGCGTCACAGGTTCGATGGTTCCAGACCAGCAAGGTTGTGGGGCCAGAACGGAACTGGCTTTTCTGGCCGAGAATCTGTGATTTTGCGGTGGAAACGCAAAGAACTGTTTGGGAACCTGGCACCAGCATCAGCACCATGCCGGTGGAAAAGCGCCTCCTCACTCTCTGCCACTGCTGATGTGGACTAGAGTGAAACTAATGATAATGTTATATATGCTTTCGATCTTGACAGAGGTTGAGACGGCTGTGTATGAAAGTGCAGTTGAACACTTTGCATAGCTGCTTGACTGAGTTTGCATAATTTACCTGTTGAATCAGAGCCAGTATTTGTTGTATAACCTCCTTCCTCTTTGCACATCTTTTTTTCCCTCTCTTTTTTCCAGACTCCAGCCAACTCGCGCTAGACCCTCATTCAGCTCACAGGGAGCTGAACGTGTCTCCTGACCGCAGGACGGTGTCGGTGCGGGCGCGGGAACACTCCTGGCCGGACCAGCCCGAGCGCTTTGACTACTGGTGTCAGGTGTTGGGCTCTGAAGGGCTGCTGGGCTGCTGTTACTGGGAAGCAGAGTGGAGCGGGATGGGCATCACCATAGCCATGGCATACAAGGACCTGGCCAGGAAGGGGGATGGCAATGACTCTCACTTTGGACGCAACATCATATCCTGGAGTTTGTTCTGTTCCAGGAAGGGTTACGCCTTCTGGCACAATAATGCAGTAACCAGGATCCCCGGGCCGAGCTCCTCCAGAATAGGGGTGTATCTGGACCATAGTGGAGGTACTTTAGCCTTCTACAGTGTGTCTGAATCCATGAAGCTCCTCCACAAAGTTCATACAGCATTCACTCAGCCTCTGTATCCTGGACTTGAGTTTACATGTTATGGAGTGTCTGTAACATTAAGTCAAATGGAATAGGGGTATAAGCAATGTTCAATTGTTACATTTTAATCACATCTACTTTTTAAGTAAGTACTTACTGTACCTTATACTTTCACATTATTAGAAACACCTGCCATATTTACTGTTTCCATTTACCAGCTCCTGAAAAAATTAAAAGATCACTTCAAAATGACCAGTTTCTCAGACTTTTGAGTAAAATTGTTGTTTTATTGTATAAACTACTGACTACATGTCGCCCAAATTCCAAATAAAAATTATTGTGATTTAAAGCGTTTATCTGCAGAAAATGTGAACATTTGAAAATGTGTCATAACAAAAAAGGATGCACTGCTTTCATATTCTTTAAGAAACAACAATACAACAATTAGAGTTTAGAAACTAATATTTGGTAGAATAATCCTGATTTTTAATCACCAATCTTTCACACTGCTTTTGGGTGACCTTATGTCACTCCTGCAGTCATTCAAGCAGTTAAGCTCTGCTTTTTTTTAAGCTTCAAGCAGTTAAGCAGTTGAGCTCTATATAAGCAATATATTCAAATTACAGTAATGGATGTGTACAATCCAGTATATATACAGTACACTAAACATTGATTTTGTAGTTACTGGCCACTACATTTGTCAGCAAAATATTGTTCACTTAAATCATTTTGTTGTTCATATTTTATTTATTATATTATATTTACTGTAAATAAAATACAGAGTGTTTTCACTGCACTTATTCCTGAATATAGTCTGTTATTATCAATATTTGCTTTAAATTTACTACATTATTCCACTACTAATAGTAGTACTAAAATATTATTCTATTTATTCTAACACTTCCTCATTACTATGTTTAATATTAAAAAAGCGTATTGCCATTCATCTTCATCAAATGTATTTTCTTTTCAAATATAATACAAGTCTATTTTAGCTGCATTTATATCGTATCACTATTAATAATTATGTTACTTTAATACTGAAACTGTATAATCTTGTCTGATTTGTAATTCAGAAAAGGCAGGTTAAAGGTGCCCCCTGGTGGTGATCAGACGCATACTCATAACATAAAATCACAGGCTCAGATTAAAGGGAGATTAGAGTTTCAGCAGGCGGCTCTCCAAACTGGTCCTTAGAGACCCCCAACTGGTTTCGGCTGCACCCCACCATAACCATCACACCAGCACCAGACCAGTACATGCTGGTTTACCAAACCCTGAAATACACTGAAATACTTGTCAGTCAGCACTGCACCAAAATTAGACCAATATAAACCAGTATAGTTTGAAACACTAGCATTCTGGTCAACCATCAACAGACCAGCATAGCCCAGCATATGTTACCTTTGAACACTTGTATACTGGTCAACCATCATTAAACCAGTGTAAATGTGCCGTGTTGTAAACACTAACCCGGAAAAGACCAGGATAAATCTGTATCTGTGTTGTGAATACAGGCATACAGACTGTACCAAACCAGTGTCAACTAGCATATATTTCACTCCAGCGCCACAACAACATAAACCAATATACACTACCATTCATAAGTGTGGACACCTGGAATGGCTTTCAGTTAACAGCTGTTCTAAACTGAAAAGTTAATTACTTGAATTTCTTGTCCTTTGAGTTTGTGTTTGAGAGCATCAGTTGTAAAGTAGTGAAGAGGTAGATTTACAGGTATACAGTGAATAGCTCTATCTGAATAATGTTCTAATACATATTATGGCAAGAGCTACTCAACTAAGTAAAGAAAAAAATACTTTTAGAAATGAAGGTCAGTCAATGTGCAACATTTTAAGAACTTTGAAAGTATCCTCAAGTGCAGTCACGAAGACCAACAGAAAGGTTATGAGGAAACTGGCTCTCATCAGGGCTGCCCTGGGTAAGGAAGAGCCAGAGTTAGCTCTGCTGTACAGGATAAGTTTATCAGAGTTACCAGCCTCAGAAACTGAAAGTTACCAGCTCCCCAGATAAGAGCACCTAAATGCTTCTTCACAGACTATTTTGGTTTGTTTAACACTTTTAAGTTTCTACATGATTCCTTATGTGTTCCTTCATAGTCTTGACGACATCAGTATTCAGTACCATTTACAATGTAGGAAAAAAAATTGAATTAGAAGGTGTGTCCAAACTTTTGACTGGTACTGTGTGTCGTGTTTATTGGTCAGCTAGCATCACACCAGCACCACATCAGTATAAAACAGTATAGACCAGCTTAGACCAGCACGGAATTAAATCAACAACAACAAAACAGGTTTGGGCTACAGTCTGTATCTCTATCTCCTAAGTGAAATAGAAATGGTAAAACAGTCACGTGATCATGTGACTGGGTCACTTCACTGGAACTGCAGGAGTAACATCTGATAGTGTTGTTTATACGAGCTGAGAGCAGGTTAGCGGTGGGTTTGAGATGAGATCAGATGCTGTAATCAGGCGATGGCCTTACACAGCTGATAGGAAACACACTGCCAGGATGTGGGTTGAAGGTGTGCTGCTGAAAACTGCCTGTGAAGAAAGATCAGCGATTTCTCAGGGGAACTCCTCCAGGGGTCAGATGGAGGGCAGGAACACACCAGCATGGCCTCAGGGTGATATGCTATTATCACACTACACTGTACTAATGATACACTTTACTCACAGACAGCATACACATTTCCGCAACACTTGTCAGCTGCATGCTTCATAAACTTCATAAAACCTATTCAAGATAAATAGTCCATAACAAACAACAAACAGTAGAGCCATACAGAAAGAATGTGGGAATGTGGGGTGCCCATACAGTAGAAAAGGGAAAGGTGTGCATTAAGCCACTACTATATATATGCGTTATTTCTGCACAAGCTGAGAAGCATGTTGACTGATTCTGTAGAGTAACATCATAGAATTTCATACAAATATATTAATAATCAGTGTTTAGAGCAATTGGTTATTGATGACAAGGGTTCCGCACATGGGTTTAGTTTGAAAAGTTGACACTTTTCAGCAAGGACCGTCACATTCTCGTTCTCGTTCTTGTTCTAACTCTATGTCATGTGCCATGTGTTTTCTTGCATGTGGCTATCCGTCTCCTTGTCTCCTTCCTTGTCTTCAGTGCTCCCCCGTGTGTCATTTGTAACTCTTCCCCCTCGTTACCTCTCCCCAGGTGTTTCCTGTTCTCTCAGTTCTTGTGCGTGTTCCACATCAGTCAGGTTGCGTGTGTTTCGTTGTTTTTTTCAGTCTCAGTGTACTTCATGTTTTTGTTTGTTTATTTTCTTTGTTTATTAATGTATTGCTCACATTTGCCTCCTTCTCCGTGTCCTCCATGCTGCACAACCTGACAAAGACCATGAGCAAGGCCCTTTAACCCTCATATTGAGGAAACATTCTAATGTAACATTCCTGCAATCAAAATAGAACATTAGAGGAATGTGATCTAAAAACATCATGCCAAGACAATGTTTGTATTATAAATGTTTGTAAACGAAATACACTTTTGTTGCATATAAGGTTTAGGTAATGTTGAGATAACATTACAGTGGAACATTTCTGCAGTCAAAACCATATGTTCTTAGAACATTTCAAGACATAGTCCTAGAATGTTACACCGAGAGATTTTAGGCATTACATCGTCATTGGTCTGTCGTTGTGCTCACTAGACCTATCACTGTATTCCGTGGGCAGGATTTATACATGAAGTCTCTCTTCATAGTTTATCAGTGGAGTTATTCGGCTGCATGCAGAGACTTACAGTGAACACATTTGCCCAAAGTGCCAATATTTGGTGTGACCACCATTATTATCTAGCACTGCCTTAACCCTCTTTGGAAATCAACAGAGCTGCACAGGTTGCTATATTGGAATTCTCTTTCACTCCATCGTGATGACAACACAGAGCTGGTAGATGTTAGACACCTTGCGTTTGTCTACCTTCTGCATAAGAATGCCCCACAGGTGCTCATTTGAGTTTATGCCTGGTAAGTGTAAGATAAAGATGGTGGACTGGCCAAGTATGCCTAACTTAGTCAGTCCATCACCTTTATTTATCTTCAGCTTTCCCTGCAAGGCAGTTTTCATATTGGATGTGTGTTTAGGGTCGTTATCATTTTGGTATCAGTTTCCGAAGGAAGAGGAGCTTTGCTTTAGAATGTCCCAGTACATGTTAGAATTCAGCTTCCAAGTACCCTAGCAAAACAAGTTTTCCTTGGTCTTGTCAGACCATAGGACATGGTTCCAGTAATACATGTTATTGGCCTGCTTATTTTGAGCAAACTGTTTCCAAGCTTTCTTTTGGTTTAGCTTTTTTCTGGGAAGCTTTTTTTCTGGGATGAAAGCCATGCAGACAAAGTTGATGCTGTGTGCAGCGTATGGTCTGAGCACTGTAGGCTGACTTAAAGCTCTGCATCTATTTTTTAAGTCATGTGACAATTTCTGGCTGACCTTGACATGGTCAAACTGCTGTATGACCATGACCATTGTGCTGTAGCTCAGTGTCAGGGTGTTAGAAATTTCTTTGTAAAGAACAAAAATTCTATTTCTCACAACCTTAGAGAGTTCTTTATCATGAGGTGCCATGTTGAATATCCAGTTGCCATTATGAGATAATTGTACCCAAAACACCAACCAATAGCCCTGCTCCCCATTCCAGTCTCCAGGACTGTCTAATAGATCTGACTGAAGGTCAGCAGCAGCAGCTGTGTGAGGAGAGCTGAGAGAGACTGATGAGGAATGAAAGACGCGTGGATGGCGTCACTCGAACCTCCTAAATAACATTACAATAACATGGGTAAACAGGTCTGGAAAACACGCCGCCTCGCTGGAAGGTCACCAAGGTGTACTTCGGCTTGTTTTGGAAACAGAACAACATTCCCGCATGACAGACTTTCACACAAGCGCTGGAGGGATTCAGATTAATTACTGTGATTTGCAGCTGAGAGAAGCATTCGAGACCAAATCAAATGTTCAGTCTTATTAGATCCAGATTTTTGAAAGGTTACTCAGGGTTAAAGGGGGGCTCTGGTCTTGTCTCGTTGCTTTATCTAAGGTAGCCTAGGGGAATGACTACACACCGACAGTGTGTGTCAGAAACTATTCTATTGACAATACTTTTCTTCATTAGACAAGTTGTCAGTGTGTATTTACACAGCAGCTGGATGCAACATAAAGTAGTTGAATGCATTCATTAGAAGGGTTGGCCAGTTTTCATTATCGAGTATTTATTGCATTCATTTCAATAAATTTAGTTTGCTTCCCATACCACATATGTAAACTAAGCAGCAAAAACTTTTTTATACACGTTTTATATGAAATATATGTTGTGATGTCACAACTACCAAGGCACTTACATACAGTGTAGCTGTGTTCCAAAGCCTAGACTGCAGCCTAGATAGGGCAGGTCCTCAGTAGGACTCCTTCTTAGGTTTGAGGTCACACATATGGAACAGTATTAATAAGGCTGTGTGGTGATGCCACATGTGAACATGACCGATAATGCTGTGATATGAAACTGGCATGCTTTTTCATGTCTTCATGGAAATTAATTATAATTACAAAAATCGTATATTATGTGGCTGCTTTGTTTTCCACCATTTTCACCTCATTTTCATGGTGCTGTTTTTCTTTTTTCCTTTCATGCTGTTCATGCACAGAGGGACATGAACAGTGGGTGACTGAGGGCCTTGAAGTATACATCAGCTGCATCCCCCAAATTGATCTGAACAGGGGCTACATTTTCCGGTTGTATATAAATGATTCTTTACTTTGGAATAGCCTTCAGTGACGTAGGCCCACCTAAACCCTAAATGCTTTTTGAATGAAGGCACCAGTCAGAACATTTAAAGAACATTAACACTCTTTAAATACATATCGTGTGTCCTAAAGACACAGTAACAAAAATAACTTTCTGATTCTAAGGAATAAAAAGGCAATTATTTTATATTTAATGAAACACAGGGAAGATACAGTATATGGGATGTTTATGCTATATAACTGTGTAACTGCTTCAGCCTTTGTAGTGCATACTGGTTGTGGAGAAGGTTTGACTAAAAAGTTGCCTTTCCTTATTTAGTTTCACCACCAGGGGGCAGTGCGGTTACCCTAATTTATCAACAACAAACACACACAAACACGTATATACATACAGTGGCGTAAAAAAAATATTTGACGCCTAAATGTCATGTTTATGCTTGTTTGTAATACTGTTTTTTTATATTATCAAACACACTTTTTAAAATAATTAAAGGAAAAAAATCCAATCTAGCCCTGTGTGAAAAAGTGTTTGTCCCCTAAACCTGATAACTTGGTTAGGCCACCCTTGGCGGCAACAACTGCAATCAAGCTTTACTGATAACTGACAATGAGTCTTTCACATCTCTGTGGAGGAATTTCGGCTGCACTTTTCTTTACAGATTATTTTTCATTCAGACACTTTGGAGGGTTTTTGAGAATGAACAGCCTGTTTGAGATAATTCTACAGCATCTCAATCAGACTTTGACTAGGCCACTCCAACACCTTCATTTAGTTTTTTTAAGCCATTCAGAGGTGGACTTGTTTGTGTGCTTTGGATCATTGTTCTGCTGCAGAACCCAAGTTCACCTGAGCTTGAGATCATAAACAGATGGTCGGACATTCTCCTAAACAGTAAACAGTCAGAATTCCTGGTTTCATCCATTACAGCAGGTGTCCAGGCCCTGAAGCAGCAAAGCAGCCCCAGATCATCACACTTCCCTCAACATGTTTAACATGTTTTATGTGTTAGTTTTACACCACATGTAACAGCATAAAAGCCAAGAATATCTATCCAAAGTCCTGGTGATAAGATATTTTTGGCAAATGTGAGTATATATATATTAGGGCTGTCAACGTTGAAGTGTTAACGCATCCTGGTAATTTGGAATCAGTAACGCGTTACGATTTTTTTAACGCAAGTTAATTAAGTCACCAAGTTTGACCACTGCTTCCGCCATAATCTGCCCCACCCATGCCCAATGCACTGATCTGTTGTCTGGCTGAACGTTTAAACGGCGCGCTCTGAACTTCCAGCACCCTGTCTACCTCTCTCTTTCTCACAAGCACACTTGCACGCGCGCACACACACACAGACCCCTGCTTTTCTGCCCTGCTCCTATCGCTGGGATTTTTATTCTCATCAAATTAAGTTCGAATTCAGAAATTCTCACAACCAAGCTGAGACATTTACAATCCAATTTATCATGCACTCTTTATTCCAGCACCCTACATTGATTTTATCTCCCCTCAAACAAATATATACTATAATTGTAATTAACACCACGCAGTTAATCACAGAATTTTGGAATTTTGTTGTGATTAATCGTATTAAATGTTTTAATCAATCAACACCACTAATATATATATATATATATATATATATATATATATATATATATATATATATATGCAAAAAATGGTCTAATCAATGCATGTTTTTTTTTTTAGTAATAATATATGAGTATGTAGACATCATATGACATTGTGAGACAAAATTTGACACCCTAATCTTTATTACTACTTTAAATGCAAAACATTATTATAAGCCTCTGTCATGTCTGGCACTGATAGAGCTCCTGTCTCGCACTCAGCTTTTTTTTTGCACTCTTCAGTCACCGAACTACAATACACAGAACGCACTACACTTGTACTACAATGACTCACCCAATCACATGACTCTGCACGCGGCCCCAACAGGAAGTTATCAATGTAATTAGCCTCACCTGTTCCCCTCTGTATTTTCACCCCCTCAGTTCACGCTCTCCCTCTCGCCGAGTTTTGTTTGGTTTATACTGCTTTACAATGTGTTTTCCTTGCTCTGTTTTGATTATCTGTTTTACCTGTTTGAGTCCTACCAGATCATGACAGTCTCAAATTTGTCACAAGAAAACTGCTTTTCTAATAATTTCATTTTAAGAGATTTTTTTTGTTTGGCGTGTTTAGCTACACTCATTATACACATTTCATATTTAGGCCCTTCAACAGCCAGTCAATGTCAATATTGTTTGCAGTGGTGTTGTGAACACCACGGACTGGAACCGTACAGTCTTCAGAGACGACTCCAGTTTCTGTTTGGGATTGAGTATGAAGACCTCGCAGTGAGTGCTTCAATCCTGGCATTAACAGCTCAGTGATATGCGCAAGACATCCATGAGTATTGCTCCTGTGGCAGGGCTTCCAATTGGCATTTTTCACATTTATCAGCAGGATAATGCTCGCCCACACATAGCACGTGTTTCACAGGAAACTCTAAGCCAGACTTCAACAGTTACTTGCATTTAAGCATTTATTTGACCAGCTACCTACAAGTGTGCAGGATCTACATGCCCAGTTGCAACATCTGAGTCTGACCATATATCATCTTGTATTCAGGCTGGAGGTGGCCTAACAGGAAACAAGAGTCTACTATGTATATCTAATGCAAATACTGTATAAAGGCACTTGAGAACCCAGATACTACAATGATAATTTATTTTGGCAACCAGATTAAAAAACATTAATTCAAATATGCAGTCATGATGAAGTAAAAGAAATCTATAAACATACTTACAGATGAACCCCTGCATTCTGTATTACAACAGTCAAAACTGCAGCTCTGCATATTGCCTTATCTGGGCAACATACCATAAACAGATATAAATGTATACATAAGAGAGTGATATGATATTAATAATGCTCTTGTTATGGCAGATTTATAAAAGGGTACAGTGTGGTCATCCAGGCCTGCTGTCTGTGTGAGGGCCTGCATGAAAGGCTCTGATGTCCTCACCAATAAACTCGTTCACTATAAAGGAGGAGAAAACAATAAACAATAATCAGTACAAATCACCCAAAAGTCATTTAATCTATGTATTTACAGAATATTATATAATATTTGGTACTATATATATATATATATATATATATATATATATATATATATATATATATATATATATATATATATATATATATATATCTTTATTCTACTGTATTATGTTTGGGCCAGGTATCTCGGTAACTCATCAGATAAACTCTGTCCTTCTCAGACCTGCACACATAACCAAGCATCAACTCTTCGTCTTGCAAAAGATGAAACTATGAAAATGAAGAATCCAATAAGCGATGACCCAAATCTGACTCAGGATTTGGTTTACATATCTCTCCATTCCATTTTATATAGTAGAATAACTACCTTGAACATTGTTAAGTCAGGTTCATGTGTTTTGACACAAATTATAACAAACTAAAAAACTCACTGTAGGTAAATAAGCTAGCTTAACTTTGTTGTCCTTTAAAAAAGCAAACAGCAAAAAGATCTGAACAACCTGGACTGGGCTCTGGGTATTCTTTAACATTGAGCAGCAGCAGCAACATATTGACTTTCTTAATGCCAACACTGTTTTAATGACAATTGAATAAATTGTAACATTATTTTTTGTTTTAAATAATAACTATTAATGCTAATTAATATTTTAGATTTATTCATGCTAACAATGGCTTTGTGATGCTAGCATATTACCTTTACTTATTCTAACAACTTTATTGCTGTTTACAATTTTGGAATATATTACTTTTATTGATGCCAACAAAATAATTAATGCTGAAGTATTAACTTTATTGATACTAATATATATATTAACTTTATAAACCCTATCCTGATAACTTTATCAATGCTAACCTATTAACATTATTGATGCGATATAATTAACTTCTATAAATGATGACAACATACTAACCCTAATAATGCTAACACATTTTTATTTAAGAGAGAAAGGAGAGGAAGCGATGGTTTATATAGGTCAGAGAGTGGGAGGAGTAAGGGCATGGATCCATTTGCCAAAACAAAGTTATGTACATAACTCCACTTTGCTCGTATTTCCCCACGCCCTTGACTGAAAGAGAAGGAAAAGAGAAGGGGATTGGGCAGGAGTTCGGGGCAGCTTCGCTGGAAAAGCGTGAAGCCCCAAAAAGTTTGATCTGAAGTTTGAGTACAGCAAGAAAATTGTGAGTGGGTATGTAGCTGTGGTAGGCTTGGGATCTCTAGTGTTGTAGAATTTGGGATGTGTGATTGGGTAGTCCTTGGGTGAGCCGGAGGCTGCGCTGATTCGAGCTGGTGAATTTATGTGTCTGGTTTGAGGGTAAGGTTACTTAATCTAGGATAGAGAGATCTGTCAGAGAATCTTGAGAGTGGATTTACATAAGTAGAAGGGCTTAAATCCAGGCAACGGAACTAAATGAGCCGGAGGAAAAGGTTTTAAGGTGTTGCAAAGTAGAAGGAGAGACATAACCTGCGCAGGGTATGGAATACAGTAACACAAAATATAAGAAGCAAAGAAGTTGCTGATTGAGAGCGCGAGGCTCTCGTTGCTGTCTCTGAAGAACAAAGCATAGGTGGTGGTTGGAAGGGGTGAGGAGAGTAGCAGTTGAGGAAGAATTAAGGCAGAGAGGTAATTAAGGCAGAGAGGTAAAAGGAAGAACAAATGCTGGCAAGATGATGAAGGCCGTGTGGAGTCCTAGAGAAAGAAAGATAGAAGGTCATTAATTAAGTGAGGTGTTTTGAGGTGCTGCCAGCCTATCCGAATATGGAATGTACTGGAATAACAGCATAGAGGATGAGGTCCTGGGAGTCAGAATCGGTTAAAGTGGGAAATTGTGTAATGTGGTGTGGTTTAAAGCCCCCAAAGAGAAGCCGCCGCTCCGTGTCGCATAGCAGGAGCGACCAAGGAAGGTAGACAGAGTGCCCATGGTGGTCCAACTTGACCGGGGGAAGTGAAATGAAGTAGGTTGAGGATGGTTTGGAAGTCGAAGATCATGGCGAAGATGAGCATGATGATGACGATGATGGCAATAATGGTGACGATGATTGTAAATGACGACAAAGATGACGCAAAGGTAATTAGTGCATTGATGCAGGCAATGATGGAGACGATGGCTATGGTGACGAAGGCAAAGATGGTGATGACGATGGCAGTGATAAAGGCAATGACGATAATGGCGGTGATGTGGGCAGAGATGGTGGCAATGATTATGGTGATGAAGATGGCCAAAAAGATGATGACGATGGTGGTGATAAAGGCAATGATGATGATGCAGACAGAGATGGTGGCGATGACGATGGTGATGAAGATGGCAATGATGATGAAGAAGATGGCAGTAATGATAGCGAAGACAATGAGGGTGATAATGGCGGCGAAGATGGCGATGGTAAGGTGATGAAGGCGAGGGTGAAGGTAGCGAGGATGATGGTGGCGAGGATGTCGATGAAGGAGGTGAGGATGAAGAGGAAGGCAGGATGATGATGATTAAAGTGAGGACGAAGATGACAGAGAGGCAGGAGCTGCTGTGAGGCATGCCGTGGGAGACAAAAGCAAGCCAGATAGGAAGCCACTGACAGGGCAGCAGGGGCCGGGGCGCGGCTCAGGAAGAAAGAAGGCAGAGGCAAAGCTGAGGGAGGACAGTGGGTAGACGGCCGAGGAGGAGGGATGACAGGGGAGGATGGCGGGATGACGGGGGAGAAGGTGGATGACTAGGGGAGGAGTTGGATGATGTGGGAGGAGTTGGATGATGAGGAAGGGGTTGAATGATGAGGGGAGGAGTTTGATGATGGGGAGGAGTTGGATGATGAGGGAGGGGTTGGATGACGAGGGAAGGAGTTGAGATGACGGGAAAAAGAATAGAAAGTAAAGAAGAAGAGGGTAGGGAGAGAGGAAGCAAGGGTTGAATACTTACCACGAGAACGAGTTAAGATGATGACGAGGGGAGGAGTTGGATGATAAGGGGAGGAGTTAGATGAGGGGAGGAGTTGGGATGACCGGAAAAAAACAGGAAGGAGAGAAGGTGAAGGGAAGAGAGACAAGAGCAAGGGTTGGATACTTACCATGGAAGCGGGAAGAAGAGAGAGAGAATGACAAGGAGGATCGCCCAAGAGAGAGAGAGGGAAGAAAGAGAGAGGATGAACAGACTGGTGTAGAGGAGGGATGAGAGAGAGAGAGCAAGTGAGAGAGAGAATGATGAGGAGGATCGCCCAGGAGAGAGAGGGCAGAAAGAGAGAGGATGAACAGACTGGTGTAAAGGAGGGATGAGAGAGAGAGAGCAAGTGAGAGAGAGAATGATGAGGAGGATGGCCCAGGAGAGAGAGAGGGAAGAGAGAGAGAGAAGAGAGAGAGAGAATGGACAGACTGGGGTAGGGTGGATAGACAGACTGGTGTAGGGGAGGAATGAGAGAGAAAGAGAGAGAGAGATGATGGGGAATATGGGATGACGAGGGGCGGAGTCGGGATGTCGAGGGGTGGGGTCGGAATGAAAGGGGCGGAGTTGGGATGATGGGGGAAAAAAAGAATAGGAAGGAGAGAAGAAGAGGAAAGAGAGACAAGTAGCAAGGGTTGAATTAACACGTGAGCGGGAAGAAGAGAGAGAGAAGGACGAGGAGGACTGCCCTGAAGAGACAGAGGAAGAGCCGTGGATGGGCCGCGAGTGAGGACCGTCGAGCCAGCAGGGAGTACAGGGTGAGTCGAGGGCGGCAGTGAGGAAGAAGAGCCGCGGGGGCGAAGCCCCTGCAGCTCCTGGGGGCCAGGCAGAAGAGAGCCGGAGACCCAGGCTGGAAGCGAGGAAGAGAAAGAACAAGCGATGCTTGTTGGAGCATCTGAGCATCGTCTGCGGGCCCGAGACAGTCCGATCTCCAATGCAGGGAACGGCTGGAGGGGGGGGAGGAGTACAAGGATGCCATCATGGACCAGGTAAGGAGCGGGAGCCAACACCACATGCGAGGTTGTTTGACATGCAGGTACAGAGGAAGTGATGGAGAGTATATATTTATATAGGTCGGAGAGTGGGAGGAGTAAGGCGTGGAAAATTAAGTTATATAACTGCACTTAATCATAGTTGTGTTTGGGCAGTAAGGTGCAATAAACCAACCAGAGCCATTCCCTTCAAGAGCCAGGTGCACTCTGATTTTGACACATTGCTAGTAGAGGCCTGGATGTGTCCAACACTTCTCAGAAGAGGAAACTGACCTGCTCATTTACGCTGTGAAGGTGCACAAGCAATTATTTACATAATATAACAATGACTTTAATTTATGTTGATGTAGAATAATGTTATTTAATTTTTTATTCTGTTTATTGAGGATGTAGAGTTTGCATATCTGCCAACAGGCACACACTATGGGTTTGTGCACTGCTGCATGTCCATGTGTGTGTAACAAACGGGTGTACACAAATTAAAGATAGCAATGAACGCCTGGCACATCTGTGTTTTTATTTTCATTGCCAAGATAACAATACACCAGAAATTTACCTAAACACACCCTTATTTCAAGACCACCAAGCCCATCAGCGTAGATATATTTACGAGCATCGTTGCTATTTAAAGGATGCAGGCAGGAGGTGTAAAAATAAACTGTTGGTGGGATGTAAGATAGCAATGAGCATTGTGACACCCACAGTGGAGGGTGTAAGATCAGGCCCTAAGTGTCTTACTGATTTATTTACAGTGAGTTTGTATATTTTTACTGCTAATGTAATGAAAATGTAATGTATTACCATATCGCCCAGTCCAAGTCTCATGAATCAGTATCAATATCACACATTCCTAATTACCTACCTTCCTCTAGTGTGATGCTGTGCATTGGTGGAGCTCCACTCAAGCCCAACTGCTCATCCGCCCCCTCCCTTTCATCTGGGAGGGGGGATTGGTGCTCCCAGGTATCGTATGAAGGGTAGGGGCAGATCTCCTGAGGGTAGGGGGGGCAGTGAGGATAAGGTGAGTGGGGGAGAGGCGGTAGTGGGGAGGTGGATATGGGACTGCTTGCAGGGAATGGGCTGAGAGAGGAGGAGTGAGAAGGGGATGGGGAGGAGGACAAGTAGGGGGAGTCCAGCCAGGGGGAGGGTGATGGTGGGGCAGGTGAGCAGGAGCGCTGAATCACCCGTGGGGGGTATAGAGGGGGTAAAAGCTCAGTGAAGCCGAGCTCCAAGCTCTCGAAGCTTGGGTTTCTCTCGTTTAGAACTTCATGGCCTCTGGAGCTGTCCTCCTGAGCGTCGGGTTTGGCGCAGAAGTCATCCTGGTACCCTTGGTGGGGGTAGGAGAACTCGCTGGGGTACGGCGGCAGCTGGAAGGAAGCAACTCTGTCATCAGCCAGAGAATGGTCCCTCGTGGGGCAAAGAGTCACCCCTTCCAAGTTCAGAAGAGAGGGGCGGGACAAGAGGGGGTCCTCCTCCTTATACATGACTGGAGAATGGGAGAGGGGGGAGAAAGTAGGAAAAAAATTCACGATTAAATATGAAAGAGTTACTGTTTTCTTATGTGTAGATTCTTTGTGGGCGGGACTAAATTCTTCTTCTAGGGTGCAATGAGTAGGGCAGAACTCCTTTAGGCTCTATGTGTGGGGCTAAACTGTGGTAAGCTGAATGAGTAGTGCTGAACTGTAATAGGCTGTGGTAAACCTAATGTGTGAGGCTAAACTGATAAATAGGTGGGACTAAATTGCTAAGGGCTGGTAAACTGAAGGAGCTACAGTGCTGTAAACCGGAAAGGTGGGGCTAAACTAGAAAAAAAGTGTGCCTAACTTGCTTTAGATGGAATGGGTGGGGCTAAACTGATTAAAAGGTGTGAGCAAACTGTTTAAAGCTGAATGGGTGGAAATAGGTGGAAAAAAAGGTGGGGCTAAAATCTGTACCTTAACTGTTGTAGACTTAATACATATGGCTAAATTGGTAAACAGGTGTGTCTAGACTACTGTAGACCCAATTGATTGGACCAAACAGCAGAAGGTAGACTAAATGTGTGGGGCTACATTTCTGATATATGATGAACTGAAAATATACTGTGTTTGTAGTTTAGTTTCTACACACTATATAAACAGCAAAAATCCTGTTTCACATACGCTTTGTGTGTATGTGTGTGTGTGTCTTACTCACTGGGCAGGTATTTAAAGCAGTGTGTGCTGCTCCTCTTGCGTTTGCCATTGGATACGTACAGGCAGACAGAGATGGGCTGACTCACAGACAGGTCACTGTAGGCTGGCACTCGCACACACAACACACACTGACACAAAAAACACAGAAAACATTTATACACTCTCTGTTTGTGCATACAAACACAACAAGAATATTGTGTATATTATTTATACACACATGAATACCACACACACTGGGATATACATGCTTTAATTCATAAACAATGTGTGTGTCTGTGTGTGTGCATGTTCCTACCTCTGTGCTTTTGTCTCGGTCCACATGTGCCTCCTCCTCCCACTCCAGTTTACCATCTATAAAACCAAACAAAAAACATACTGATATCATCAGCCAATCAAAAGCATGTAAAATATGTATATGTACAACCCTAATTCCAATGAAGTTGGTACATTGTGTAAAAGATTAATAAAAATGTAATAAATAGATTTGCAAATCCTTTTCAACCCATATTTATTTGAATATACTACAAAGACAAGATATTTAATGCTCAAACTTCATTGTTTTTTTTTGTTGCAAATATGCACTCATTTTGAATTTGATGCAGTAACATGTTCCAAAGAAATTGTGGCAGGGGCAATAAAAAACTGGGAAAGTTGAGGAATGCTCAAAACACACCTGTTTGGAAGATTGCACAGTTGAACAGGTTAATTGAAAACAGGTTAGTGGGTATGAATGGGTATAAAGGGAGCATCCCCAAAAGGCTCAGTTGTTGTCAAGTAAGAAATGGAGCGAGGTTCACCACTTTGTGAGCAACTGCGAGAGCAAATAGTCCAACAGTTTAAGAACAACATTTCTCAATGTGCAATTGCAAGGAATTAAGGGATATTCTCATCCACACTCAATATCATCAAAAGATTTAGAGAATCTGGACAAATCTCTGCAATTAAGCAGCAAGGCAAAAAAAACACACTAAATGCCCGTGATCTTCTATCCCTCGCAGCACTGCACTAAAATCCCACATCATTCTGTAACAGATATTCCCACATGAGCTCAGAAACACTTGAGTGAAAATCAGTGAACACAGTTCCATCTACAAGTGCAAGTTAAACCTCTGCCAAAGTGAAAGCCAGACACCAGCAACACCCAGGGCCCTGTCGTGCACCCTGCACAGGGCGCGTGGTGAGGCGCGTTGCATCCTGTCAACAGTCTATTTTTACGCCTTGCACACAAGTCCTTAAAATAGCGTTGGACTTTAGGAATACATTAACGCAGATGGGTGTGGTGGTGTGGAAATGATGTGTGTTCAGGTAATTTTCTGGCGTGTTTCTATCTTGGCAGCGGAAAATGGACCTGCGAGACTGATCCGGTTAAACCCCAACTAGTAAACCCCGAACAGTCAGCCGCACAACCATGATGAATCAGTGATAACCCTGCGCCCTGCTCACCAAAATACCCCATACCATCACTTCTTTACCACAGCAAAAAACACCTCTCCCAGAGCCTTCAGCAATTAAAATAAAATATACTTACGCACAGTAACTATAAGTTATTATTAGTTAAATTTATTTCTGACATTTAGAAGAATTTATATTTATCTTTAGTACACAGACTTAATAATTGTATCTTAATATAACAGATAAAGGCATTTTACAGATGCTCATTCTCAATCATTCTCACTCAAACCCTGCAAGAAATAGGTTGATGGATTGAGTGATTGATTAATATTGAGTGTTGCAAACCCAGCTTTTACATAAACAATAAACAGAATAAAGAATAAAATAACATTGCTGTTTCTTTAAATGAGCTGCTGGTGTACATTGTGAACGCCCAGGTCAGTTTCCTTTGCTACTGGCACACTAATTGGATTTTATGGTTTAATGTTACGCCCAAAACACACCCATGAATAATTAAGGGGATTAAAACACGCCCTTTGCGCCGTTGGAGCTACACAAGGTGTCTTTTTCGTGCTCTTACAACACCAAAGACACGCCCCTGAATCCGAGATGTGGGTCTCTGCAGCTCGGAGTAGTGGGTGTGTTTAAAGGTGTGGGCGTGTTGAAAGGTGTGGGCGTGTCAAAAGGTGTGGGCGTGTCGAAAGGTGTGGGCATGTCAAAAGGTGTGGGGGTGTGGAAAGGTGTGGGCGTGTCAAAAGGTGTGGGGGTGTGGAAAGGTGTGGGCGTGTCAAAAGGTGGTCGTCTATTGGTCTACTGGAGCTGGCGTTTCAGCGTGGCCGCCATTTTGGAGTCGGCAACCGTGCGCCCCCAGTGGGTTTATTTACACTGAGGAAGGGGTTTAATAAACCTATAATATTCACAACAATTTTTACCTGATTTACACACGAATTGATTTGTTACAAACAGAGATGTAGTAATGATTCAGGACTTCAGGACGCTGTCGCACATTACAAATACATGCTTTCATGCTGAAATATTTAATCTTTTCCTTTTTAACTAAGACATATGGTATGGCATATTAATAAGGGCATAAATTAATTATATATATATATATATATATATATATATATATTTACAATTAATTTAATATTTAACCTCTTGAATGTAATCTATAATTCTTTGCATTATTTGAGGTCTGAAAACTGCATATATATATATGTGTGTGTGTGTCTATGCACATATAAATATAAAATTAATTAATTTATACACTTATTAATATGCCATACTATATGTCTGTCTTTGTTAAAGAACATAATATAAAGGATTTGTAATGTGTGACAGCGTCCTGAATCATTACTACAACTCTGCTTTTTGTAACAAACTAAACAGTTTGAAAATCGGGTAAAAGTTCATTATAGTGATCATTATAAGTGATCATTATAAGTGTATTTAATCCTTTTCGGGAGCAAAGTTTTGACACGCCTACTCTATTGCGTACATCACATTAAGACACGCCCACACCTTTCGACACGCCCACCTTTCGACACACCCATACCTTTCGAAGTGGAAAAGTGTCCTGTGGTCTGAAGAATCCACATTTCAAACAGAAGTGCAAAATACAACATCAAGCAAAAACGGGAAGGAATTCCACCTACAAAACAACAATTAGTTTCCTCAGTTCCCCAAAGCTTATTGAGTGTTAAAAGAATATCTGATGTAACACAGTGGTAAACATGCCCCTGTCCCAACCTGTTTGGAACGTGTTGCAGCAGCAAATTTAAAATGAGTGAATATTTGCAACATATTTGAACATTAAATATCTTGTCTTTGTAGTGTATTCAATTGAACATAGGTTGAAAAGGAAGTATTCTGTTTTTAGTTATGTTTTACAAAATGTCCGAACTTCACTGGAATTGGGGTTGCACATATAGTTTTATGTGTACCCCTATTCAAATGGCAGGTGTTTTAGATTTTCTTCATTTTCTTTTTCTTTTCATTTTCTGGACATTTTATATATCCAAAAATAAATAAAATGAACATGCTATCTGTACATAGATACAGTACATTTATACATAAGGAATTTTTTCACACCCTCAGGGGGTTAAAGCATTTTAGACCCTGGTAGTACTGACCAGAGCCCCTCTCCATAAACACCACTTTAGATGCGGACAGGAAGTTGGTCCCGCCCACCAAAAGCTCCTCCCCTCCCTCCACAGAGCATGACGATAGGCTGATAGACTCGACCACGGGCAGTTCCTGGGCAGACCGCTGGGCTGGATGCAAAAAGAGACAAAATAATATTCTCTTATAAAGCTCCTTAACTCTGAAATAATCTCCCTGGATATGTTCAGGACTCAGACACAATCTTTAAGACTCAATGTTTAAGTCTACCCTTAAAACTTGCTTGTTTAGTTTAGCTTTTGGTAATTAATGTTTTTCCTTTTAGATAAGGCTGCAGATTCAGGGGTTCATGGACAGAGGGAATTGTGGTAAACTGAATGCTGGTGCTGCTATTCGTCCAATGCACTCACGGTCACTCAGGTTTGTGGACGGTGGAGTGGGTGGATGCCAGTGTCTCAGGGTGTCTCTGTGTCTATGTTACCTTCTGGCTCTAAGCCTCTAGTTGGCTGTTTTACTCAGATCTGCTGAAGTCATTAGCCACACTTTGATAATATTTTATATTTCCTGTTCTCCACAAATGTTGTCAAAAATCAATTCCATTCCGTCTTTCTGTTTTCTCTATTTATCTCTTCTACATGTATCAAGATGCCCTGTTCCTCATGTTGCCCAGCCTGACAATCACAATCACAATACCTACATTTAGAGAGTTATTAATTATTATTTACTCTAATGAGAGACTATAGCTGTACTCAGTGTATATCACAATACCTACATTTAGAGAGTTATTAATTATTATTTACTCTAATGAGAGACTGTAGCTCCACTCAGTGTATATCACAATACCTACATTTAGAGAGTTATTAATTATTATTTACTCTAATGAGAGACTGTAGCTGTACTCAGTGTATATCACAATACCTACATTTAGAGAGTTATTAATTATTATTTACTCTAATGAGAGACTGGAGCTGTACTCAGTGTATATCACAATACCTACATTTAGAGAGTTATTCATTAATATTTACTCTGATGAGAGACTGTAGCTCCACTCAGTGTATATCACAATACCTACATTAACCCTACTGACAAAGTTATGGATGAAGGACACAGCTGAAAACCGAATATACAATAGATTGCTGATTGGACGTACTCACAGCACTCTATGGGTAGAGAGGCCACTTGCAGTGCTAAGATCCTTCCTGGAGGAGCAAGGGGCGGGGCCAGAGGGAGATGAGTGCGGAAAACCAAGCGCACACGTGTGTTCTTTCTTCCAACGTCCGTCTCTCCTTTCCTCAACTCAATATCAGAATTCCTCAGCTTCAGGATCCCTGCGCAGTCAATTCTAGAGAAACATAGACCATGCCTCACATCATCACACTCTCTCCTTAAACTGTGTGGAGATACACCGATTACAATCCTTAATTAGCCCCGGCCAAAATTCTCACCTCAGTGCATCCCTAATACAAATGCCTAATGTAAGCTGTATTTTAGAAAACAGTGGTAGGAATGTATATGCCTGAATTCTGTGCATTTGCCAACGTGAATGTTTCAAGCAGAAAAATTCATTTTAAACAGAATGTCCGGAATGTAATTGTGTGCTGCTCACAGTGCAGTCATGTTGTTCTCTGGGTTCAGGGGGATGTCCAGCAGTTTGGTTCCAGCCTGCATGCTCTCCTGACTCGCTGTCCCCACCATTTTCCCTGTCACTCTGAGAAAGAAAGATGCTTATTTAGCTCTCATAAATTAAAAATATTTTTGTCAGAGGTTTTTCCTACATTGTAAATGAATACCAAAGTCATCCAGAATATGAAGGAACACATAAGGAATCAGGTTTAACAAACCAAAATACTCTGTGAAGCATTTAGATGGCTCTTATCTGGGGTGCTGTTAAGTTGCGATTTCTGAGGCTAGTAACTCTGATGAACTCATCCTGTGCATAGAAGTAACCCTTGGTCTCACGTTTCTGGGGCGGTCGTAATGAGTGCCAGTTTCATCATAACGCTTTTGATGGTCTTTGCAACTGCACTTGAGGATACTTTCAAAGTCGGACTGACTGACCTTAATTTTTCCCATATTTCTTTCTTTACTTAGCTGAGTGGTTCTTACCATAATATGTATTATAACATTATTCAAATAGAGCCATACACTGTATACCTGTAACTCTACCTCTTCACAACTTTACAACTGATGCTCTCAAACACATTAAGAGGACAAGAAATTCAAGCAATTAATTCTTGACATGTTAACTGCAATGTCCCATGAGTCATTACAATATCATTAGGATGGTAGTACCTGTGTATTTGATAGAACGGATGTGGCCGAATTGACCTGTCATCAGCTGTTCCCACAAACACCTGTAGAGAAAGAGGCTGCCGCTCTGTGTATCCAGCCAGCTGTAGGATCGAAAACACAAACAGGAAAACAAATCTGAGATAAACACAGTATTCGGGTAAATACCGAACCACACATGAATGAATATTCTCACATCAGACTGAAATAAAAAAATTAACAAGTTTATTCTGTACAATTATATTTTAACCCTAATAGCAAGCAGATGGATCTCAAGGATAAACACACCGTATGGATAAACGTATTGAGACACCTACATATTATTATATAATATTATAAGGCTTGACCATTTTTGTGATTGATGTATTGTACAGTGTTTCAATATTTGTATTAATTAAAATCTCATTACTCTTTAAAAGGGAATACCATATATTGTGACAGGCCTAATACTGACATGCTTATGTATTTGTGTATGTACATCACAATGTATCGCATGGAAACAATAATAATAACTTTGCATATGTCAATAGCTTTTAAAAACACAGTTTTAACTATAAGGAGCAGCTTCTCAGACATGGATTAAACCTATTCTTGAACTACACAGCATCATGAATAGGCATTTGTCATAAAAGGGAAAATATAGTCTAGGACTAGGCTTAATCCTCGTCCAGGAAACAAACTCTAACATTTAGAACATAACAGTACCTTTATTCTAATTTTACATTTTAAGGACCCTCATCCACAACATTATAAAAGATGTTTTCGAGGATCAGTCTGTAGAAGCCTGAAGTAAATCTATATAGTGTCAGTGGATCAGCTCTCATTCATGCAGTTCATAGATTCCTCAGCAATCTGACCTTCACTACAGGATGTCCACCTGGCGATGCTTTCACAGCCCCTCGGCTTCCTTCGGTTTCGTAGTGGGCCCGGTGATGCGGCCGCGGCTGCACCTCGATCCGCAGCTCGTATTGGTCAAACTGGCATGGCAGAGGCCAGTCCAAGGGTGGCAGTGCATTAGACCTATACAATAGCAAAAAATAGGTACATATGTTGTGATATTCTAATGTGTTTCTGGATCTGAATGGGAGTTTGTGACACTGAGGTTTTTCAAGGTTAGGTTTTGTTAGATCACATTCATTACAGATCACAGAGATGCAGTTCAGATGCAGCAGAAATAGTAAACAATCATGGAAATATAACAAAAATATTAAAAAACAGCACCACCTAGAGCCACCAAATATATTCTAAAAAATTTTTAAGTGATTCAAAACTTATATGCTTAATATAACTATAACTATACACTGACTGGCCAAAAAAACGTCGCCGCCAAAAAAAAAGGTCAAGCACTCTAGTATTTTGTTGGATCGCCTTTAGGAGGGGCACCTCCGAATGAGCTGTCCCATTCGCCCTTGTGCAATGTCAGGCTACATCACCCAGCGCATGAGTTCCGATTCGTGCGCTGATGCGGTGAGTACGCCTGATCCTCCAGACTCATTAAACATGTTCACTGTCCTCGTGACATTGCATTACCTTAAGGAGCATCGAAGGATCCACGCTGACAAGGAACAGCCTATTGGAGAAGGCGTGGTCACACACCACAGAGCCTCTTAAAGTGAAAGTAGGAGCCATTCACAGTGAGATGTTGACTTTTTATGTGCTCAGTTTTTCTTCTCACCCAATTATATTGGGTTTGCCATGGCTCACCGAACATAATCCTAGCATTTCAAGGCAGGAAAAGGACATCACAAACTGGTGCAAAGATGGTTTAAAAGATGCATTCCTTTAACAGTAGCTTCCACTACCATTAAAAGCCCTTCCAACACAGCCCTGTCTGACATTCCAACGAATATGATGATCTCATGCCAGTATTCAGCAAATCCAAAGCCACTGTGATACCACCTCATAGGCCTTGATTATGCTATAGAGCTAGAGGAAGAGAAGATCCCTCCTAGGTCACATGTTTTCCCCTCTCAATTGCAGAAACTAGTGCTTTGGAAGAGTACATTAAAGAGGCTCTAGACCAGCGTTTTATTAGACATTGCACTTCCCCTGCTTCTGCAGGTTTTTGAGGAGAAGAAAGACAGCGGTCTATAGATTACAGGGGCCTCAACGCCATAGCTAAGAAATTTCACTACCCATTGCCTTTAGTGCATTCTGCACTTGAACAACTACATGGAGCATGCTATTTTACTAAATTAGATTTGAGAAGTGCACACAATCTAGTGAGAATCAGAGAAGGAGATGAATGGAATAGAGTGATTCTCTGGCCATTATGAGTATATGGTAATGAGTTATGGGATGGTAAACGCCCCATCTTTTTTCCAGTCCTTTATCAACAAGGTATTGAGAGACATGCTTGGAAATTTTGTGGTTGTTATTTTTGATGACATATCCATTTACTCCTCTAATATGTCAGAACACGTCCAGCACGTCAGGCAATGGCTTAGGAGATAACTACAAAGTGTCAGTTCCACAAGACCCACATAGCTTTCTGGACTGTTGATGCTGAAGATGCTTTCAAGGTGCTCAAAACAAGATTCACATCGGCACCCATGCTAAGACACCCTGATCCTACCTTGCCTGTAGTAGAGGTAGATGCCTGTGACTCCGGAATAGGTGCTGTTCTCTCGCAACGATAAACCAGCAAAACTCTTTCTTTGTGCTTTCTTGTCCAAGGAATTTTACTCCCACAGAGCGCAATTATGACGTTGGCAATCGAGAACTGCTGGCCATCAAGTTGGCATTGGAGGAATAGTGCTATTGGTTGGAGGGAGCTCACCATCAGTTTACTGTTCTGACAGATTACAGGAACCTGGAGTATCTGCGGACTGCTAAAAGACTAAATTCACGGCAAGCCAGGTGGATGATGTTCTTTTCTTGCTTTGATTTTGTGATCACCTACAGGCCTGGATCTCAAAATGGCAAAGCAGATGCCTTGTCACGACTGTACGAAGACGAGAGAACCGAACAAGAACCAAAAACCATCTTGAATCCAGCGTGTATTGTGGCCCTTATTCAATTGAATATCGATGAGGACATAAGGCAAGCCCCTCTATCAAATCTCACACCTGTTAACTGCCCTAACGACCGAGTTTTTGTACTCCAGGTTTGCAGAGATCGCCTTATCAAGTGGGCACATGCGTCACTAGCCACAGGACATCTGGGTACGAGTCGCACTACCCATCTCCTGTCTGAAAGTTATTGGTGGCCTAGCATGGAAAAGGATGTCCATATCTACGTCCAGTCCTGTTCTCTTTGTGCTATTACAAAGACTCATAGATGTAAGCTTTAACACCTACCGATTCCCCACAGACCATGGTCACATTTGTCTATTGACTATATCACAGATCTACCACCCTCACAAGGTTTCTGTAAGAGGCCGCCCGCGCCGTGGTCTTCCCACCACTAGAGGGAGGCCACGCTCTAAGCCAGGTGGTAATCAGCGCGATTAACAACAGCTGGTGTCACTACCTTATAAGGGCTTCCTTCCGGTTCCTCGGCGCAGAGTCTTGAGTATTCCCTTCAGAAAGCAAGACCACGCCGGTTTTTCTAGCGATCTTTTCTGAGTTGCCAAGTGGCTCTCTATCTTTAACCTCTATGAGAACGGTGTATACTGGGCTCAGTTCAGAGAGGTTCTCTTTATTTCTTCTAGAGCTACCTGCGTCGCTCTAATCCCTTCACCTCGCTGGTCGTGTCACCACGAGGCTGTCTTTCCCCTTCTCTCTCTCTCTTTGTACTTTCGTCAAAAAAAAAAAAAAAAAAAAAAACTTTCTATCGTTTATAGCGACCAGAGGGGATTCCCCTTCACTTCTAAGTTCGCTTACTTTTTCTTTCTATCCCTTATTGTTTTTTTACTGTTTTAAAATCATTATTTCTGCTTGGTTTATTTTTTTTTTCACTTCATTCACTTAGCTCACTCTCCCGCTTGCTGTGAGTCATTAAGTTGTGTCCGGCGCTGACGTCATCGGCTCATCCCCGGTGGCGCAGCGTGTTGGCTGTGTTCACTGCGCTTCAGAGCCCATTCTCGTGAGGGTTCGAGCCCCGCTCTCAGCGTTTTATAATTTATTTTTTTCAAACCTTTTTCTGCCGCTTTGTGTTTTCATTTCTTACATTTCTCCACAGTAAAGCAGTTCTTTCTTCTCTCACACTTTAGTTTGTGTAATTAATCAGTGTTCTAAACCTTGCCCGCAGTGTTAAAACCCTTACAGTCACCAAGCACTCATAATCCTCCATAGTGTTGTGGTCTACTCATTAGCCCTTCACACCAACGGTCTGGGTTCAATCCCAGCTCACTGCATTTCTCATTTATTTGCTTTTGAGTTCATCCTGGTGCTATATTCCACCAGGTTAAATAGAAGTCTGAGACAGCTATCTGGATCTTCCCTTCAGGGTAGCTGTCTCATTACAGCAAGACTCTGCCTTAATATGGACTCAGCAGATAAGGCAGCAATGCAGCAGGCCATAACAACTCAGGGTGCTCGTCTGGGCAAGCATGAGGAGGCATTAAATCAGCTAGCTCAGCGTATGCAGGAGTTAACAGTGGCTGTCCAACTGTTAACAATCCCACCCAAGGATGAAGCCCCACCTGCTGCTGAGGCTCCGCCTCTCACTGCATCCTCTGCAGACATCATGCTACCAGCCCCTATGAGATTCAGTGGTGAGCCAGGTGGATGTCGGGGCTTCCTGCTCCAATGCTCTTTGGCCTTTAAGCAAGCCCCTAATCGGTTCCCCACTGAGGACGCTAAGGTCGCATACATGATTTCCCTCCTTTCTGACCGTGCCTTAGAATGGGCTACAGCCCTTTGGGAGGCTGGATCTGTAGACTGTAAGACCTCTTCTCTCTTTGCCGGAGCCATGAGGCGGACTTTTGATAGCTCCTGTAGGGGCAGTGATGCTGCCACTGCCCTCCTCAATGTACACCAGGGTACTCGGTCTATTGCAGACTACAATATTGCTTTCTGTACCCTGGCTGCTGAGAGTGGATGGGACTCCCTTGCCCTTATAGCTGTTTACCAACAAGGCCTCAGTGAAGAGCTAAAAGTTCTCATGTCAGTCCGTGATCCTCCAAATTCCTTGGAGGACCTGTATGACTTGGCTCTTACAGCTAACGGCTTGACAACCGTCTTCGGGAACGTCGTCGGGCCAGCAAGAAGGGGCCGCGTACTCCTCAACCTCGCGAACCTTCTCCTTATTCCCGGCCACAGTCTCGGGCTGATGGGAATGAACCCATGCAACTCGGTTGCACCCACCTCACCCCCCAAGAGGCCGAGACACGTCGCCGTCAGGGCAGATGTATGTATTGTGGTGGGGGTGACCACAAAATAGAAAAATGCCCTGTTAGGCCAGTAAAAGGCCAAGCCTACCCCCGGTAGGGGACCCCAGGGTAGGCTCTCTCCTCAGTCCCCAGTCAAGTGGGCTGTTTCTCCCAGTCGCTTTGATATGGGGAACACCACCTAAGGAGGGACGCCTGACTGCATTTGTTGACTCCGGTGCAGCAGGCGATTTCATGGACATCTCTACAGCACGCCAACTAGGCTTACCCTTGGAGTCCCTTACCACTCCTCTACCAGTGTCGGCTATAGATGGCTTCCCACTGAGATCAGGGGCAATTAAGCAACAGACCAAACCAGTCATTATGAGAGTGGGTCAACATACTGAACGCATCTCTTTCTTTTTGACCCAAGCACCAAGTCTACCTGTAATCCTGGGGTATTCTTGGCTGCAAAGGCACAACCCTCATATAGACTGGCTCTCCAAAAGCATTCGTCAGTGGGGTTCACATTGTAGGGCTTCATGTTTATGCCCTGGCCTCCTGGAGAGTCATGGAACACCACACCAAAAGCCTGTTGACCTGAGCAAGGTACCAAAGGCTTACCATGACCTTAAGGAGGTCTTCAGCAAGCAGAAGACTGAGGTCCTACCACCTCACCGTACCTTCGATTGTGCCATCGAATTAATGCCAGGGACTGCTCCTCCTAGGGGGCGCCTCTTTTCTCTATCAGGGCCTGAGAGAGAGGCTATGGAGGAATACATAAAAGAAGCACTGGCACAGGGGTTCATCCGTCCTTCAACATCTCCTGCTGGGGCAGGATTTTTTTTGTAGGCAAGAAGGACGGGGGTCTACGACCGTGTATCGATTACAGAGGCCTCAACAAAATCACGGTCAAGGACCGCTACCCTTTGCCTTTGATGACAACAGCCTTTGAGGCACTCCAACAGGCCTCTATTTTTACAAAATTGGACCTTCGGAGTGCCTACAACCTGGTACGGATCCGCCCCGGGGATGAATGGAAGACAGCTTTTGTCACCCCTACAGGCCACTATGAATACTTAGTAATGCCTTTTGGACTAATGAATGCACCAGCTGTCTTCCAAAGACTTATCCATGAGGTCCTGCACGAGACCCTCGGCCTATATACTTTCGTTTACCTGGATGACATCCTCATATTCAGCAAAAACCTGAATGAGCATATTGTTCATGTTCGCCGAGTGCTACAGCTGCTCCTTGAAAACCATCTCTTTGTAAAACTTGAGAAGTCTGAATTCCATGTAGCTACAGTGCATTTCCTGGGGTTTGTGGTTTCCAAGGGCAGTTTAGCTATGGATCCTGTCAAACTGAAAGCAGTGGCCGAGTGGCCTCGCCCAACATCCCTCCGCCTAGTGCAACGTTTTTTGGGCTTCGCCAACTTTTACCGCCGGTTTGTTAGGAACTTTGGCTCAGTTGCGGCACCACTCACTGCTCTGACCCGCAAGCAGCCAGGCCTATTCCAATGGACCGACGAGGCCCAGAAAGCCTTTGAGGAGCTCAAACACCGGTTTATCAGTGCCCCTATCTTACGCCTCCCGGACCCTGACCTCCCATTTTTGGTGGAGGTGGATGCCTCGGACATTGGGGTTGGTGCTGTCCTGTCCCAGCGCTCAGGTGAGAACAACAAGCTCCATCCGTGTGCTTATTTCTCTCACCGTTTGACTCCCACTGAAAGGAATTATGATGTGGGAGATCGGGAACTCTTGGCCGTTAAGATGGCCCTTGAAGAATGGAGACACTGGCTAGAGGGATCCAAACACCCGTTCTTGGTCTGGACGGATCACAAGAACCTCTCGTACATCCAGAGTGCCAAGCGGCTGAACCCTAGACAGGCCCGTTGGGCCCTGTTTTTCAGTCGCTTTGACTTCACTCTATCTTACCGTCCAGGATCCAAGAACATTAAGCCTGATGCCCTTTCCAGGCAGTGGGAGGCACCCTCTGTACCACAGTTCTCTCCTATCCTTCCCCCCGAACGCATACTGGCCCCCCTGCAGTGGGAGATTGAGGGAGTAGTCCGGGCAGCCTTACAAACTGAGCCAGACCCAGGCGGAGGCCCCACCAACAGGCTGTATGTCCCCACATCTGCTCGGACTCAGGTTATGGACTGGGGACACACCAATCCTGTTTCAGGCCATCCAGGGGTTAAACGCACACTAGAATTCCTGAGCAGACGATTCTGGTGGCCTAAGATGGCAAGAGAGGTTCGGCAGTTTGTGGCTTCCTGTGATGTATGTGCACGAAACAAGGAGCCCAGGACTAGACCCCCTGGACTGCTACACCCTTTACCTGTCCCACATCGCCCATGGTCACATCTGTCCTTGGATTTCATCACCGGATTACCCAAATCCAGAGGCAACACGGTCATTTTGGTGATTGTGGACAGGTTTTCAAAGGCAGCTCGGTTTGTCGCCCTGTCAAAACTCCCATCATCTCAGGAGACTGCTCAACTCATTCTCCACCAAGTAGTGCAGTACCACGGGATCCCTGTAGACCTGGTATCAGATAGAGGCCCCCAGTTTTCGAGTCGGTTCTGGAAAGCCTTTTGTACTTCTCTGGGGGCTTCTGTCAGTCTGTCCTCAGGGTATCATCCTCAGTCTAATGGGCAGACCGAGAGGGTGAACCAAGACCTTGAGCAGTCTCTCCGGTGTCTGGCATCCACTTGCCCTACCACCTGGGCGGATCACTTGTTGTGGGCCGAATACGCTCACAACACCCTGTGGCACTCCTCTCTGGGAATGTCCCCTTTTGAGTGTCAGTTTGGTTATCCGCCTCCCTTGTTTTCAGACCAGGAAGCAGACACAGCCGTTCCCTCTGCACTCAGTATGGTGAGGCGTTGCAAGAAGGCGTGGCAACGTGCACGGGCCACTTTGCTAGCACAAACTGCATCACGCAAGGCCACTGCAGATCGGAGGCGTATGCTGGGGCCATCTCTACGTCCAGGTCAGCGTGTGTGGTTAGCGGCTAAGGACCTTCCGCTCAAAGTGGTCAACAAAAAATTGGCCCCCCGTTACATCGGGCCCTTCAAGGTCATCCGCCGAGTCAACCCTGTGTCATACAGGCTGCAGCTGCCGCCGTCCCTTAGGATCAATCCCACTTTCCACATTTCGCGTCTCAAGCCCTACCTATGTTCAACTGGGGCTAGGCCGATGGACCCGCCGCCCCCTCGCATGGTGGCTGGCTCTCCGGCCTATACAGTAAATAAAATACTGGATTCCCGTATGGTGAGGGGCAGAGTACAGTATCTGGTGGATTGGGAGGGTTATGGTCCTGAAGAGCGCTCTTGGGTTCCAGCTGCTCGGATTCTTGATCCGGATCTCATCCGGGCTTTTCGGCGTGATCGGGCGGCTGGGCTTGGGACTTCTGGAGCCGCCCCTCGGGGAGGGGGTCCTGTAAGAGGCCGCCCGCGCCGTGGTCTTCCCACCACTAGAGGGAGGCCACGCTCTAAGCCAGGTGGTAATCAGCGCGATTAACAACAGCTGGTGTCACTACCTTATAACCTTCCGGTTCCTCGGCGCAGAGTCTTGAGTATTCCCTTCAGAAAGCAAGACCACGCCGGTTTTTCTAGCGATCTTTTCTGAGTTGCCAAGTGGCTCTCTATCTTTAACCTCTATGAGAACGGTGTATACTGGGCTCAGTTCAGAGAGGTTCTCTTTATTTCTTCTAGAGCTACCTGCGTCGCTCTAATCCCTTCACCTCGCTGGTCGTGTCACCACGAGGCTGTCTTTCCCCTTCTCTCTCTCTCTTTGTACTTTCGTCAAAAAAAAAAAAAAAAAAAAAACTTTCTATCGTTTATAGCGACCAGAGGGGATTCCCCTTCACTTCTAAGTTCGCTTACTTTTTCTTTCTATCCCTTATTGTTTTTTTTACCGTTTTAAAATCATTATTTCTGCTTGGTTTATTTTTTTTTTCACTTCATTCACTTAGCTCACTCTCCCGCTTGCTGTGAGTCATTAAGTTGTGTCCGGCGCTGACGTCATCGGCTCATCCCCGGTGGCGCAGCGTGTTGGCTGTGTTCACTGCGCTTCAGAGCCCATTCTCGTGAGGGTTCGAGCCCCGCTCTCAGCGTTTTATAATTTATTTTTTGCCGCTTTGTGTTTTCATTTCTTACATTTCTCCACAGTAAAGCAGTTCTTTCTTCTCTCACACTTTAGTTTGTGTAATTAATCAGTGTTCTAAACCTTGCCCGCAGTGTTAAAACCCTTACAGTCACCAAGCACTCATAATCCTCCATAGTGTTGTGGTCTACTCATTAGCCCTTCACACCAACGGTCTGGGTTCAATCCCAGCTCACTGCATTTCTCATTTATTTGCTTTTGAGTTCATCCTGGTGCTATATTCCACCAGGTTAAATAGAAGTCTGAGACAGCTATCTGGATCTTCCCTTCAGGGTAGCTGTCTCATTACAGTTTCACCACCATCTTGGTGATTATTGACAGATTCTCTAAGGCCTGCAAACTCAAACCATTCTCTTCCATACCCACTGCTTTCCTCACAGCCGAGGCCCTGTTTACCCACTTATTCAGAAATTTTGGCATCCCTGAGGACATTGTGTCAGACAAGGGCAATTCACTTCACAAGTATGGAAGGCGTTCATGGATAAATTGGGAGTTTCTGTCAGTCTTACTTCAGGTCATACACCACAAGCAAATGGTCAAGTGGAACGCCTTAATCAAGAAATAGGACGTCTTCTTTGTCATTACTGTCACGATCAACAGAATTAATGGTCAAGTTTCCTTCCATGGGCAGAGTATGCACAAAACTCAGTGGGGATATGCAGTAGAATATACAGAAAAGTGTGAATATGCAGTAGAATATACAGAAAAGTGTGAATAAGCAGTAGAATATACAGAAAAGTGTGAATACGCAGTAGAATATACAGAACGGTGGGAATATGCAGTAGAATATGCAGAACGGTGGGAATATGCAGTAGAGTATGCAGGAACAGTGGGAATGTGCAGCAGAATATACAGAACAGTGGGAATATGCAGTAGAATATGCGAAACAGTGGGAATATGCAGTAGAATATGCAAAACAGTGGGAATATGCAGTAGAATATGCAGAACAGTGGGAATATGCAGTAGAATATACAGAACATTGGGAATGTGCAGTAGAATATGCAGAACAGTGGGAATATGCAGTAGAATATACAGAACAGTGGGAATATGCAGTAGAATATACAGTAGAGTGGGAATGTGCAGCAGAATATACAGTACAGTGGGAATGTGCAGTAGAATATACAGAACAGTGGGAATATGCAGTAGAATATGCAGAACAGTGGGAATATGCAGTAGAATATACAGAACAGTGGGAATATGCAGTAGAATATGCAGAACAGTGGGAATATGCAGTAGAATATGCAGAACAGTGGGAATATGCAGTAGAATATACAGTAGAGTGGGAATGTGCAGCAGAATATACAGTACAGTGGGAATGTGCAGTAGAATATACAGAACAGTGGAAATATGCAGTAGAATATGCAGAACAGTGGGAATATGCAGTAGAATATACAGAACAGTGGGAATATGCAGTAGAATATGCAGAACAGTGGGAATATGCAGTAGAATATGCAGAACAGTGGGAATATGCAGTAGAATATACAGAACAGTGGGAATATGCAGTAGAATATACAGAACAGTGGGAATGTGCAGTAAAATATGCAAAACAGTGGGAATATGCAGTAGAATATACAGAACAGTGGGAATAAGCAGTAGAATATACAGAACAGTGGGAATATGCAGTAGAATATGCAGAACAGTGGGAATATGCAGTAGAATATGCAGAACAGTGGGAATATGCTCCAGAATATGCAGAACAGTGGGAATATGCAATAGAATATGCAGAACAGTGGGAATATGCAGTAGAATATACTGACCAGTGGGAATACGCAGTAGAATATACAGAACAGTGGGAATATGCAGTAGAATATACAGAACAGTGGGAATATGCAGCAGAATAAGCAGAACAGTGGGAATATGCAGTAGAATATGCAGAACAGTAGGAATATGCAGTAGAATAAGCAGAACAGTGGGAATATGCAGTAGAATACACAGAACAGTGGGAATATGCAGTAGAATATACAGAACAGTGGGAATATGCAGTAGAATATACAGAACAGTGGGAATATGCAGTAGAATATACAGAACAGTGGGAATATGCAGTAGAATATACAGAACAGTGGGAATATGCAGTAGAGTATGCAGAACAGTGGGAATATGCAGTAGAATATACAGAACAATTTTGTTTTTGCACCCAGTGATGGTTTTCATCGCACCCCAGACTTCCTTCATGTTGTTATCTTGCAGCTTTCTTTTCACCATTTTCCAAAGAGACTCCTTGGCCTCTTTAAGACGTACCTTGAGTTCCCCCTGTACGCGCTTCAGCTCTACCAAGTTTCCATCTTTGAACGCCCTCTTCTTTTGGTTGAGGAGGTCCTTGACGGTGCTGGTAATCCAGGGTTTGTTGTTTGGAAAGCAGCGTACAGTCTCTGTGGGAACAGCAACATCCATACAGAAATTCAAGTATTCTGTAACACAGTGAGTCACCCCCTCAATGTCCTCACCATGTGGGTGCAGCAGCATGCTCCAGTCAGTGGTGTCATAGCAGTCCCTGAGGGCTTCTTCTGCTTCAGGAGACCAGACTCTGAATGAGCGTGTGGTAGTGGGCTGCCTCAGTACCAGTGGTTTGTACTAAGGCTGTAGGAAGACCATGTTGTGATCTGATCTCCCCAGCGGTGGTAGTGGAATAGCCCTGTATGCATCCCTCACATACAGCAAGTCTATGGTTCTGTTCTTCCTGGTGGGACAGTCCACAAACTGGAAAAAGGCAGGCAGGGTAGAGTCCAGTGAAACGTGATTAAAATCACCAGTAATCACATAGAAGGCGTCAGGGTGCTGTGTCTGCAGCGCTGCGACGGTGGAGTGGATGACGTCCCACGCCGCATGCACGTTCGCTCTCGGCTGAATGTAAACACAGATGAGGATCGTGTGAGAGAGCTCCCGCGGCATGTAATAAGGTCGGAGACTCACCGCTAACAGTTCAATATCCTGACAGCAGATCACCTCCTTCACGTTCACATGTCCAGGGTTGCACCATCTGGTGTTAATGAAAAGCGCAATCCCCCCACCTTTCCGCTTGCCGCATAGCGCCGGGTCCCTGTCCACTCTCACTGTAGAGAAGCCAGGTCTCGGTGAAACACAGCACGCTACACTCCCTGTAGAGCTTCTGATTCTTCACCAGACACGCTAGCTCGTCGTTTTGTTGGTCAGTGAGTTGACATTCCCCATAACCACTGACGGAAGAGAGGGTTTATACCTCCACCGCTTCTCCGCCTTCTTAGCCGTTAGCTTAGCTCCGGCCCTGCAGCCTCTGTAATTCCTCCTCAGATCCCCCTGGTATTGTGTGGACAATGCCCCCACGTCCCGCGGGTCAAAGGGCCAGCAGTTCTTCGCGGGAATAAACACGATATTCCTCGCTTCCCGCATATTTACACTAGAAATATCCTTAGGATATAAATAAGATGCACACTAGACATGTGTAGTAGCACAGACACGATAAATAAACTTCAAAAAACTCGAAAAAACACACTAAGGAGATGGAGCTACCGGAACAGGTGGCCACTCGCGTCGGCGTCAGAAGTATATAATATAATAATATAATTTGTTTCAGCGTGTCAGAAATAGTAAAAGAAGAAATTATTTGTTTACATTATTACATTGTTACATCGAATCCATTGTTGACGTATTGTTTTGCATACTTTATTAAGGAATGGATTCACTGGTGGAATATATGTGGTCTTTAGAAAAAGCTCATGCTCATACTAACAGACTAGGACTTTTTTAAAAAGAGGGGGGTAAATGTAAATATATAAATAAACAACGGAATTGACATGCCAATACATAATAATAATAATAATAATAATAATAATAATCACATCTGTTATATTATTTTATATTTTTGGTGATAACTCATCAGTTTTTGTCATATATGTATAGAATTCAGACATTGCACGCATAATTTTTTTTTTAACAGTAAATGTAATATGGAGATGTTTAGGTTTACTTGGATGTGAATATTACTTGGATGTAACTAATAATAAACAGAAGTAAAGAAAAATGGTTTATTTGTGATCAAAAGTAATTCCACAAATGTTGTTCTAAGACACTATAGGGTGGGCGTTGATTCATATTAGCAGATGTGCCCCCCCCAATACCAAACCCGTTCCTACACCCTTGTACTGTACAAAAGTGATTCAAATCTCTTGATTCACTCCACCTCTGGACAGTGTGCTTAGTTACCCACCACAAGTGCTACAACTTCCTTACAGTCATTAATTAACTATGTACAAAAGTTATGGGGACACATACTCTTTCAGTGTTTTTTTAGAAATCAATTGTATTGAAAAGAGTTTTTCCAGCTTTTGTTTGATTATTACATTACATTACATTTGGCAGATGCTTTTGTCCAAAGCAACTTACAATAGTCAAGTACAAAAGTAATAGAAGTTAAAGGTGAAACATCTTTAGATAGGGCTTAAAGGAGGTCAAAGGGAGATAATGGGATAGAGTGAAGGAGGGGAAGAAGGAAATGAGGTTAGAAGTAGTTTGTTAGTTAGTAGTGTGTTAGAGGTGTTAAGAGAGTAAGGGCTCTTTGAAGAGCTCTGTCTTCAGGAGTTTCTTAAAGATAGTGAGAGATTCTCCTGATCTGGTAGTGGAAGGTAGTTTTTTCCACCATTGGGGAACTCTGTATGAGAACAGTCTGGATTGCTTTGTGTAAATGTTTGTTTGGTAAAGCGAGGCGACGTTCATTGGAGGAGTGCAGCGGCCGGGAGGAGGCGTAAGCCTTCAGGAGTGAATGTAGGTAGGATGGAGCCTGTTCTGTCGTCACCTTGTAGGCGATTGTAAGAGCTTTGAATTTGATGCGAGCATCAACTGGTAGCCAATGGAGCTCAATGAGCAGCGGGGTGACGTGTGCCCGTTTTGGCTGGTTGAAGACCAGATGTGCTGCTGCATTCTGAATCATTTGGAGTGGTTTTACTACGCAGGCCGGAAGGCCAGTTAGCAGGGCATTGCAGTAGTTGAGGTGTGAAATGACCACTGCTTGTACCAGGAGTTGGGTGGCCTGTTGCGTCAGAAACGGTCTAATTTTTCTGATGTTATAATGCCGAAGCGGCAGGATTGAGCAACTAAGGCCACATGGTGCGTGAAGGAGAGCTGATCGTCAACAATAACACCCAGGTTCCTAGCAACCTTTGTCAGTGAGAGAGAGAGAGAGTCGATGCTTATAGAGAAGTTGTGTTGAAAAGATGGTTTTGCTGGTATGACCAGAAGTTCAGTCTTAATTGAAGGTGATGCTCCTTTATCCATGAGGATATGTCAGAGAGACACTGCGATATCTGTGCAGAGATTGAGTTATCTTCAGGTGAGAATGACAGAAATAGCTGGGTGTCACCAGCAAAGCAATGGTAGGAAAAGCCATGTGAGCAGATAACCTGACCAAGAGAGGCGGTGTATATTGAGAAGAGAAGGGGACCCAGTACCGAACCCTGGGGAACCCCAGTGGATAGGAATTGAGCTGAGGATAGCTGTCCTTGCCACGACACCTTGAATGAGCGCCCAGTGAGGTATGATCTGAACCATGACAGCACATTGTCTGAGATCCCCATGTTTGAGAGTATAGTTAGGAGGAAGTCATGGTTGACAGTGTCGAAGGCGGCCGAGAGGTCCAGCAGAATGAGCACTGAAGACTGGCCTGCAGCTCTAGCAGTTTTCAACGCTTCAGTTACAGACAACAGAGCCGTCTCGGTAGAGTGTCCTTTTTTGAACCCAGATTGGTTCTGGTCCAGGAGGTCATTCTGGGAGAGGAAGCCAGAGACCTGATTTAAAACTGCTCTCTCTAGTGTTTTAGAGAGAAAGGGTAGTAGTGAGACCGGTCTGTAGTTATCAACCTGGGCAGGGTTGAGAGAAGGCTTTTTAAGCAGTGGTGTCACATGTGCTTGTTTGAAAGCAGTTGGGAATACACCAGAAGTTAAAGAGGCATTGATCATGGGAGTGATAGCAGGTGCGATGGTTTGCAGTAGGTTTGAAGGAATTGGATCAAGTGGAAACGTAGTAGGACGGCTACGTGTTAGGAGAGCCAGTGTCTCGTTCTCAGTGAGAGGAGTGAATGAGGAGAAAGCGACGCCTTCGATGGAGGGACACCGGGCAGCAGAGCATGTAGTAGGACTGCTATATGTTACATCAGTAAACTGGTTGCTGATAGCTGCCACTTTCCCAGTAAAGAATGAGGCAAGTGTTTCAGCAGTAAGGGATGTAACCGGAGGAGGAGGCGGAGGGTTGAGTAGTGATTTAAATGTAGCAAATAGTTTCCGGGAGTCTGTGAGGGAGCTGAATTTATTGTGATATTCAGCTTTAGCAGTAGTGATGCTGGCTGAGAAAGAAGCCAGGAGCAGTTGGTAATTTTTTAGGTCTGCTTGTTTTTGTTTTATTTGCCATTTTCTTTCGGCAGCTCGGAGTTTGGAGCGTAGTTCCCCGAGTGAGTTATTTTTTAGCCATGGCTGTGGTTTGCTTGAGCTAATGGCTCGAAATGTAAGAGGACAGAGGTTGTCCAAACAGGAGCTTAGTGTGAAGCAGAGAGTGTCAGTGGCATCATTGAGTGATGAAACTCATTGAGTGATGAAAATGAGCCTGGTGGAGGCATGTTGTCAGACACCAGCGAGGAGAACTGGTCTGCTGAGATATCTTGAATATTTTGGCGGAACGAGACCATTGTAGGAGTAGCTGTGGGTTTATTTGAAATATGAATATTGAGTTGCATGAAGTAGTGATATGAGAGGTGCAAAGGAGTGACAGTTAAAGAGTCGGTGCCACAGTTATGAGTGAAGATCAGGTCTAGATGTTTGCCAGCTTTATGTGTTGGAGGGCTGGGGACCTGCTCCAGATCGAAAGACTGCATGAGGGATATGAAGTCTGTGAAGCTGGTACTGTCATGGTGGGTGTTCATATCCCCTAGAATGAGCATGGGACAATCTTGCTCAGGGATAGAAGACAGTAGCATGTCATGTTCATGTGTGAACTCGCCCATTTGTCCAGGAGGACGATAGATAACAATAATGGCAAGTTTTGCTGGCGTAAACCAGTGATCATCTATTTCTACAGTCCAGGGAAGGTTTTCTGCAGTATTTTAGAACACTGCTGTCACATGTGATCCAAATTGTGTTAAAATTATGGGTTAGCAGCAACGGTAACAGCTGGGCAAAGCTGGATAAATGCTGTAAAAAGCCAACCTTGGCAATGCTAACAGCAATGTCAATGAACCCTGCATCTATTTAGGGGGTTTTCAAAGTAATCACCTAAAGTAATTATTTTAGTGGGGTGGAAATTGGTAAAATTAGATTTGCTTCTTTGTTTATTTCTCCTCTGGGATCTGATAAAGCAAAGTTTTCTGTGATTTTACCATGGCAAGGTTGCGATTCTTCCTGGCAAAATCAACGGCTCCATCTCAAATTCCACCCTTTCCTTTTTTAATCCCTTGCTGTAATTTCTTTTTTCCTGCGAAGGACTTCATAACATAGTTGAATCGGTAGATTGCCAACATCTGCATCCCACACACCCTGACCAAACTCGGCTAACCATTAAATCAAAGCAATGGAATTGGTAACTACAGATCATCCCACTCATCATCCACTTTCTGGACTTAGTTTCAACCACAGCAAGGTCCAGCAAGCAGTGATCAAATCAGCAGGAGTTTTTCTGCTACTAATGAATCCCACACTTGATCTATCTTCTGTTTCAACCTTAGGATTTCTGTTCAAAACCACAGAGCAGGTTTGGATCTTCTCATCTTGAGTAGAACAACCTCTTTCATGCAGACCAGTCCGGACACAAGCCAAGGAACTGAAGAGAAACTGTCTGTCCACCACTGTCTTTAGTCAGTGACCCACTTTGCCTCGCTATATTGATTTCACACTGGGAATGACCACTGGTAGCACTGTTCCCTCCTGCTCTCAATGTTTATGATTTCAAGCAACACCTTTACACCTTTTAACTGGATTTTTTTGCAAACTGCAAATGTCCTCAATCTGTTTTCGGTAAACAGTATAATTACGTGCTTTAACAAATAAAATCTGGCTACATATTTATAATTTACACCAGTATAGTGGACGGTCTTATCATATGTGTACAAAGTTATGATCATTGTGAATGGAGATACGTTAGACAAAGACCTGTTTATAAGCATATACATAATTGTTTTTACATATATACAGTAGACTGTTACTACTAAAATGTACTACATAAATAGTGGAAAATCCACCTGCAAGTACTTTTTCCATCAGAAAGTAAAAACACACGAAAATAATTACAACCAATCTGAACTGCATCATGAATTTGTCTCTTTAAGCATAAAATGTTTACTTTATTGTAAACACGACTGAAACAAGACATTTATTCTGTGTCTACAACTGATAAAACAGCGTGTTTACAGAGTAGCACTGTTAGCCCTCACCACCAAACAAGCACAGCATGAAATTATAGTAAAATAAAAACACATCAGTAAAAGCTTTTACAAGCCCCAGATTAAAATGTATCTTTGAATTTGGAGCAATATACTGCAGGATAAACTTACAAAACCTGGATCAGATACAATATATGTAAATTCTACCTTACTGTAACCATCGAATATATCCACAAACAACAATACCCGGACTACAACTCTATTAAGTAATGTTTTGAATATGAAGCTAGCTAGACTATCTCAGCAAAACACCAGAGCAAAAAAATAAGACGTTACTTACTTGTTCAACAAGAAGCCAGACAGATCGGTGTCTGTTTTCAGCTGTTTAGCGTCTCTTGGCTCATGCCAATGAGTGAAAGAGATTCATATATTTATTCTTGTCCAGTCTCTAGGCCAATTAGTCTCTCTTTCTTCGGTTTCTTTATAGCTTCTGCCACAGTGTCTGTATGTTAGTTAGTAGTGTTGTGTTGTTAGCGAACGATTCGTTCAAATGAACAAATCTTTTTAACAAATCTTTTTAGTAAACAAATTCAAATGATTCAGTTCATCTAAAAGAGCTGCTGTGCCTATCACTACTAGTAAGCATCTGTAAAAAATAAACTCCAATGGCAGGATTTTGTAGTCGTAGGTCTGAAAGCATGTCGCAGTTCTGGAAAGAGGTGCAGTTCTCGCGAGAGTTGGTCACGGCCTACTAGGAAAACTTACTTTAGGTAGAGCTGAGTGAGGGGAACACAGGTGTGCTTTCAGCACCAGACATGACAGTACTCTCCCCCAAAGGAGCCGGAGCGGAGACAGATCGGGGCCGACCCCGGCGACGACCCGACGGACAGGGAGTACAGGCGGGAGGAGCAGATGGCGCAGCGTAGGTACAGGACAGGCAGGGTCCCCTGGAGCGGGCGACCCAATGAACTGGAGCAAAGCTGTCCGGGAGCTCTTGGGACGTCAACGCGGCCTAGGGGCAGGCTTACCAGGATTACGGGCACGAAACTCCGCGAGTAACGCAGGGTACAACACGTCCTTGGCAGCCACCCAACAGCGCTCCTCCAGACCATACCCCTCCCAGTCAATGAGGTATTGGAGAATACCCCCACGCCTGCGTGAGTCCAGCACCTCCCGGATAGCATATGTGGACGAGCCCTCCCCCTCCACCGCCGCGGGTGGTTCATCAGCCGGTGCAGCAAGGGGATCCGGGACCATAGGCTTGAGGAGAGACACATGGAAAGTATTGGGGAGTGAGATGCTCTGTCTGAAGCGCAGTAGACTCTAGACAGTGCATCGGCCTTAGTGTTACGATTACCTAGACGGAACGAGATCTGGAAGTCAAACTGGGAGAAAAATTAAGTCGAGGATTAAGTCATTTAGCGGTGCGGAGATACTCCAAATTTTTGTGATCTGTGAGCACAGTAAATGGATGGGCGGACCCTTCCAGCCAGTGACGCCACTCTTCAAGGGCTAGTTTGACAGCAAGGAGCTCCCTATCCCCTATCCCATAGTTACGCTCCGCAGGAGAAAGTTTGCGCGAGAAGAAGGCTATAGGATATAATTTGGGTGGCGACCCACTACGCTGAGAGAGGACTGCACCTACACCAGACTTGGAGGCATCGACCTCCACTACAAAGGGTAACTCGGGTTTAGGTTGCTTGAGTATGGGAGCGGAGGTGAAGGCTGCTTTGAGATCGCAGAATGCGCTTTCGGCTTCGGGAGACCATCTGAGCTGCTTAGCAGCGCCCTTAGTGAGAGCAGTAAGAGGGGCGGCGATGCTACTGAAATTACGGATAAACCGTCTATAAAAGTTAGCGAAACCAAGAAATCGCTGGAGATCTTTAATAGTCTGAGGTACTGGCCAGCTAGTGACGGCTGAAACTTTAGCATCCATTCATAATGACACCGTTGGAGCTGATAACGTAGCCGAGAAATGTGACCTGTTGCAGATGGAATTCACATTTCTCGGCTTTGGTAAAGAGATTATTCTCTCGTAAACGGTCGAGAACTTGGAGGACCTGACGAACGTGCATGGAAAGATCGGAGGAGTAAATCAAAATGTCGTCTATAAAAAGTATAACGAACTGGCCAATGTAATCACGAAAAATGTCGTTCATAAAAGATTGGAAGACAGCGGCGTTAGCGAGGCCGTAACTCATAACGAGGTACTCGTATTGGCTGTTAGTAGTCGAGAATGCTGTCTTCCACTCATCCCTCTCCCTAATGCCTACTAAATTATACGCGCTGCGGAGATCAAGCTTGGTGAAGTACTGAGGTCGTGCAACTGCTCTAACGCAGACGGAATAAGTGGAAGCGGGTAGGCGAATTTTTGTCCTTAAGTCCTCTATAATCAATACAGGGTCTCAAACCCCCATCCTTCTTCTTGACAAAGAAGAAACTTGAACCGACTGGGGATTTGGATGGGCGAATGATACCCTGAGCTAAAGCCTCAGAAACGTATTCCTCCATAGCCTTCTCCTCGTCATGAGTGAGGGGATAAACGCGTGCTTTGGGCAGAGTGGCTCCCTCTATTAAATCAATAGAGCAATCGCACTCGCGATGTGGGAGCAACTTAGTGGCGTTAGATTTGCTAAACACATCAGCATAATCAGCATACTCAGAAGGAATTACAGGGGTGTCTATAGCATTAGGGCTCTCAACAGAGGTGGACTGCATAGTGATAGAGTTAAAAGAGAGACAGTTCTCACGACAGAAGGGTGACCAGGCAGTGATGTCTCCCAGGCTCCAGGAAATCGTGGGGTCGTGAGTCTTGAGCCAGGGTGCCCCCAACACGAGAGGATGTTCGGTGCAGAACGAAGAGTGGAAGGTCTTCTACATGGAGAGCGCTGGTCTGGATGGTGAGAGGAAGAGTCTGCAGAGTGATGGGTTTGGAGCGCACCCTCTGTCCATCTATGGCGTGAACGGCGATGGGACAAGGAAGTTCTTGAGTGGGTACAGCGTGCTCCACAACCAGGTCAGTGCTGATGAAGTTACCCTCCGCCCCAGAGTCTACAAGCGCTAGGACACAAAACGTATGAGTTTTAGTGGAAACAATTACAGGTAACGTAAGGCATTTAGCTCTGTGTACTGTAACAACTGTACGTACCACATTAGCGCATGGAGTGTTCTCCATGCGCTGTCCCGGGGCTGACGCCTTAGTAGATCGGGACCAGAGCGCATACTCAGATTTGAGATGACCTGGCTTCCTACAGTAGAGGCAGAGGTGCAGACAGATCCGGCTTTGTCTCTCAGCAGCAGTAAGTCTCGACTTTTCGACTTCCATGGGCTCAGGGTCTCGTGGAATAGATGAAGTTGCAGCTGGAGTGCAGGGAAGAGACAGATTCACAGGAGCTGCTGGAGGCTGGCTGGAAACTCTGGGTCTTCTAGACAGGAGCTGATCCAGGTGGATCGACAGGGAAATTAGCTGATCCAGGGTGAGTGAGTCGTCTTTACACGCCAGTTCCCTCTGAATATCGGAGTGGAGTCCATGCCGAAAAACATTAACCAGTGCGGGGTTATTACAACCACTGCTAGCTGCTAACGTTCTGAACTCCAGCGCGTAGGCAGCTACAGACTTCTTTCCCTGGATCAGGTTCAACAAAAGTTCTCCGCTGGATTGCCCATAGCGTGTTTGATCAAAAGCGCTGCGGAAAGTAGCCAAAAAAGAATCATAGCTGGCCTCAGAAACACTGTCCCAAATAGCAGTGGCCCACTCTAAAGCTTTGCCTGAGAGACGAGAGACAATGAACCCGATCTTAGCTCGATCGGTAGCAGGTGGAGAGTTAGAAAAAAATACAGAGCACTGAAGTAAAAACCCACCGCATTTCTCCGGGTTGCCGTCATAAACTTCAGGTTTGCAGACAGAGAAGGTAGATTCCTTGGTAGCGTTTAGAGTGGGGGTAGGCTTAGCAATGGGGCTAGTAGCGTGGGTAGCTAATCCTCTGAGGTGCCCGATAACCTCAGTTAGCTGCTGTTGCTGGCTAACCTGCTGGCGTGCTAGCTCATCTACAGCCTGGGTCACACCAGCGAGCATTTGCTGGTGCTGACCGAGTAGCCGGCCCTGGTTAGCCAAACCAGATTTAATCAACTCAGTATCCGCAGTCTCTGTCATAGCGGCTGAGTAATATGTCAGGCCCAGACAAGGAGGAGACTTGTGCAGATACGATAAAAATCTTGTATTAAAAGATTCAGCAGGGGTAGTCAAAACAAGCCAGGTCAATACCAGAGAAACATTGAGCAGGAAAACCATATCATAAACGGGAGACAGTCCAGAGTTCATACACGAGCAGGGAGTATCACAGAGAAGGCAGAAATCCAAATGAGTAACAGTCCAGGTCATACACAGAATATCCAATACACAGGCAAGGCAAAAATCAAAGTAGGAAAAACACGGAAAAGGATTATACACGGAAAATAACAATAGGGCAATGGAAACGCTTTGTAATGCAGGGTAGAACCAATACAATTACTCGGCGAGGAGTGAGCGTGAGCGTGGTCTATTTATACTGAGGGGTAATCAATACTCAGGACTTCCTGGGGGTGTCATGCGGTGTACCACGTGATTGGGAGAGTGTGTGATGTCATGGTGAGGTGCGTTCTGGGTATTGTAGTTTTGTTTGTAATTTGTTTTGTCTTTCCATTGTTGATGACAGAGACTGTAAAAAAAGATGTACGCCATGTCTCCGTTCCCATTCATTCAATGAAAATGAAGCCAAAATCTTCCGCCATGTTGCCGATCCTGACACCCGATTCTGCACAGTAGAGACCAGAGGAGGGAGAAAGGCTGTGGATAGCAACCTACTCATTTAAATAACCCCGCTCCTGAGGGCTGCCTTGTGGTCACAGACTGCAGAGCGGGGCGGAGCGGAGCTGACGGTCTGTTATTGGTCCCGCCCATAAGCAGCCCTTTTACCATAACCACACCTTTTTTGAATAGAGCTGAATAATGTTTTAAAAACCGAATTCTGTGGGGATATAAAAATTTGACAATATAAGCAGAGGATACTCTAGCTGTTGCATTTAAATAATGGAGGTAGAATTACAGTATATTAGAAAAAAATGTGATTGAATGTTGTCTGTTTAGCCATTGAAACCTATGGGGATGGGTGGAGTTACACAGCTTTCTGCAGCCGAACAGCAGGGGGCGCCCGACCTGTGGTGGCTTTACTTTTGAGAGACGATGCTCTGTCCAGCTATATACAGTCTATGGTTGATGACAAAACACTGACAGAACTACTAGGCTTCTTCAGTATACAGCAGGGGTGTCAAACTCATTTTGGCCGAGGGCCACATTGGCATATTGGCTGTCCTCCGAGGGCCAGATGTAACTTATAAATGTAATAAAATGTAACCAAATGTAATATATGTAAATGAATGTAATTACTCCTTAATGTTAAATAACTCTCAATATATTATTTATTCAATCAAATATTACAGTTGCATGGAAAAAATGTTTGCTTGTTGCTCTATTAACATAAATCCTTTTAATTTGTCATGTCATGAAATCCAAAAACTCCATCAATCAAGAACCAAACTATTCAAGTGAATAGAAATGACATCAAGTTATATTAACTTGAAATTATTAACTGAAATAAGGCTTAATAAATATAAAATCAAAAATTGTGAGCTGTTAAGAACATAGCATTTCCTCAGATTTAGCAGTTCCTCATCCAACCACTAGTGGGAGCTGCAGCAGCAGCACCACAAGTCCGCAGTCTTTACTGAGTCAGAGCTACAGCCCAGCCACGGGCTACAGGGCTCAGCTCAGCCAGTCTGGAGCGTTTTTAAAAATTTTAAGTTCTTCTGTGTATGAAATAAAGATTTTTGTAACCGAATAATACAGCTCTCTACAGTTCATCTTTCAGCCCAATCAGCTAACAGCAGCCGTTTAGAGCATGAGTCACTGCTGGGATTACATTATAAACAGGTCAGTTATCGCGCTGCTAACCTCAGGATGTTTATAACTACGGAGTTTAGTGGACACACCACGGCTGCAAGGTTAGACTGTTGAAGGCTACTGAAGACTATTAAAGGCTATTGGAGGTTATTGAAAGGGTTATTGAGGGCAGAAATTAGTAAAGGCTGGTTAGATAAGTTATTCACGTCCTCGTACTTTGCTGCGGTGAAACTGCGACTAGCGCTGTCCCAGTGATGTTTATTAACGTCATTAAAACAGATTTTGTCAGCTATTGTCTTATAAATATTTACACAGAACTTATATCTCTCCTAAAAAGCGTTTATTTTGGTCAGTAACACTCTTCGTAACACAAAAGGCATACCGGTCTTTCACCTTGAAGCACAGCCGTCCGTCTGCATCAACTTCTCTTTTTCTGGACATTATGGGATAAACATTTATATGTCTCAATTCCACCCGCGAAGTTACACCTTCCCTCCGGCAGGGTTTCCACATCAATGACTACACTGCCGTGTAGTGGCAGTAAGCCGTAACTTTGCGGGTAATACAATCGACAAGCATTGTGGGAAATGTATTTTTTGGTCAAAGAACGCTTCTGACTTATTTATTATAGACACTAAGATCTTACAAGCTCTCGCGGGCCACATAAAAAGACGTGGCGGGCCACATTTGGCCCGCGGGCCTTGTGTTTGACACATGTGGTATACAGGATATAGCACTGAATCATAACACAAGTTAAAATTAATGACGGTCCGGACCTCATTTTCTTTAACTGGACCGTACTGAATTCTAAATACACCTGATCTAGGCTATCCTGCTTTGCAACCTTTCATCAATTTTTACTTTCCGTCCACGTCCAGAGAGATACTGGGTTGTAAACTTTTCGATTATGTTGCTCACTGTGGACAAAAAAGAACTTTAGGATCTCTGCTGATGGCCTTGTAATCCTGATTGTTGATATTTTTCTTCTCCTCTTTCTGCTCTGCAAGTGTGGCACAAAGAACAAAAAATACAAAAATTGATTCAACTTCAGTTTCAGATGTGATTTTTATATTGACCACATCTGTTACTTGCCATTACAGTTACACACACACACATATATATATATATATATATATATATATATATATATATATATATATAATTTTTTTTTTTTTTTTTTGTTTCTCTGATTTTTGAATTCATTGAATTCAGACAAAGGAAATAAACATGTGTTTAACAAAATATGTGTAATTGCAAAAATTATCTGGGAGAAATACTTTTCTGGGAAGATATTAGGAGTGCCACCACTTTCGGCCATGACTGTATGACCTCTGTTTCCAGGTCCTGTTGATTTCTGCTTCAGATCCAAAATCCATCTCTTATAGAAAGGTTGGTCATATTTTTTAACTCCTTCTCTTTAACAAAGTACATATTCTGATATCTACTTCCTCATCTGAAAACACTTTACTGGCTGTGGTAACTGGAATCAAGTGCAAAGGTCCGGGCCTAACTCTTCACTACCTCTGAACCTAATTTCAGGACCTACACCAGCAATGAGGACAATAAAATAAAAATGATTTTCTGACCTGAAGATTGGGCTGTGTGCGCTGGCACGAGTTCTGCCCCAACCCAAGGCAGGGGGTACAGACAGATAGTCCATGCCCAGAGATGGGGGGTCCCGCCTCAGCTGCACAGGCTCTGAGATTGGGCAGGAGGTGTTAGAGCTAGCAGTCTGCTCCGAATCCACATCCCTGGAGGAAACCTGCATTCATAACCACGCATATTCAGATTTACAAATAAACATGTTTCATCAAGATTGAAAACATAGCAGGATGTCTCCTCCTAGCTGACCACCAATGCCAACAGACATTAATTTCAGGCTGAATGTCAGTCATGATGTCAGATGACAAACATTTTACATCGGGACGACGTCTAATACTGTTACGTGCCTGCAGGGCTAAGATATGAGAGAAACATGCCAAATTGAGGCACTCGCATCTCTTGATTGCAGTGCTTCAGTCAGAATGTTCTTCTTTGCATTGTCCATCATGAAGCGGAAATCTGTTTTTTTTTTTTATAAGTTGCCAGGTATGAAACACAATGGCAGGCAAACACAGCCTCATCCTCCTAAATACTCTAAAAATACTCTGAAATATGATGATATAGTGGTAAAAAAGTACAACTGTCTCTTCCTGCTCTCAGTGTGACACAGTTACAATGCAAAATCTCAATGCATTCAGTGCCATATCAAAGTGCAATAATATTAAGAAACTTAAATATAGATTTTGTTGCAGTAATGTACTTTTGAACGTATTATTATTAATATTGTTTTTATTATTAGTATTATTTGTAATTAAATGTTTTGGCATATCTTTTTGAATATCGTTAACACAAAAATACAGAGAAATATTGTGATATTATTTTAGGGCCATTTCGCACACCCCTAATATGAGTGCATGTATTCAGAGGCCGGCATGCAGCAAATATTTGAAATGTTTTGGAGGAACCTCTGCCATTCACATTTAAATGATTTCCTGCTCTAAAACACTTCTTTCAACAGCTTATTAGCAGATGTACTGAGATAAACCTAACATAGATGTGTTGAGGGTAAACAAACAAATGTGCAGAAGTGGAGGTCCTCCATGAACAAGGACAGGAACCACTGGACTAGAAAACATTCAATATTTACAGATTTAAGGCAAAACATTAAAAAATGACTTTAAATAATAAATATTAAACTAATTAATAACAATCTAATATGACACTATAATTGAATATTTACATTAAACATTATATGCATTATATGCATAATCCAATTTGCTAGTTTAGAACATGCCACAGTCATGCCTGTGATTATTAGGGAGGAGTCTGAAGAGAGAGAACTTGAATATTCAGAATGCTATTTATCATTGGATTGTGAACTGAACATGAATGCACTCACTGACACATTTGAACAGTCTTTCCATGACTAACTCACCTGTTCCAAAGACGTCTTCCTGGCCTTCTGGGGGATGCTGAGCTCACAGCTGCTGGCTGGACCCTGAGACTGGCTGGCATTTTCTCCCACCTCCAGGAGGGTGGGGTTTTCCTCTGAGTAACTGCCCCTGCGGGAAGTGCAGGGGGAGGCCAAGGGGGAGTTTCTTCTCTTTTTGCCCACTGGGGAGGTAGGTCGAGAAGAAGGTGAGAGACAGAAGTGAGTGGTTGCTTCGTTTAGCTCTTCGTCCTCCACCAGTAGCGAATCACAGCTGGAGGCAGGGCTCAGCCAGCCACGGGAGGACGGGCTGGAGGCAGGGCTTGGGCTGAGTGACCCTGCACCCATCCCACCATCCCGATAGCAGTACGGGTCAAGCAGGGGCAGATAGAGACGCTCCCGGTCCCAGCCCCCTCCAGTGTCCCAGTAATTGCCACCACCAGGAGGAGCAGAATCATCTTCGGGGGAGATAGTGGTTATCTGGATGCTTGGACACTCCAGTACTCTGGATTCAGACACCTGAAAGAGACAGAGGGAAAAACGATTATTTTTGTTTTGATATGTAAGGTATTTCTTGTGCCATCACACCTCTTCACAGCACCTGTATTGTTATTTACCTGTACAGATCTTGCTGGTAGGCTCTCATACGTTCCACTGAACTCCCTCACTAACGCCCGCCTGGGTGGAGGGGAGTGCATGCCTGCTCGGTGTGTGGCTGATGGAGGAGACGAAGGGATACCCATCGGCTGGTTGGAATGCGTGGAGTTCAGTTGTGTGTTGGGGACTGGACAGAACAGATAGTGAATTTTCTTTTAGGGCATACAGAGGACCACACAAAATGCGCAGCATACTATTTAATTACACTCTTAAAAGCTTAAGTTTCTTGAGCAGCTTCTATTTGCAATAGAAAGCCAGTCACTTATCTCTGATAAGTGCTGTCAGGCAGGAGCGATGATACAATTAAGGGCACTTTATAGTTCTTACTCCTGAGCCTATGCTGTAGCCAGATACGGAAAAGTAACAACGCACCTTGCAACACAGACAGATGCATTTGTGGTTGGTCCACCGAGCCTTGTGTTCTTTTACTGTTTAAACTGCAGTAAAATCGCGACCACTGTGTAGGGCACTTGCACAGGCTATGCCATAGGTAATGTGTTAACTCAATGTGGAGGATGGTGGAGGGTTGCGAAGACCTGTAATGAATATGTGAGCAAGGTGGGCTTTCAAGCATGTTCCAACTAAATACAGTTACAAGGAAACCCTTTGGGATTACTTGAATTCCTGCATAAATTGATAATTAAATGTGTTCACACAATAGTCAAACACACAATATACAATAGTCACAACAATAGACAAACACAGTCTGCTTAAACTAATACCACACAAAAAAGTGTTTGCATGGTTTTATTGAACACAACATGTTAACATTCACAGTGAGGGGGAAAAGTATGTGAACTCCTAGGCTAATAACTTTTCTAAGAGCTAATTGGATCCAGGATGTGATGAGATTGGATATGTTGGTTAAAGCTGAACTGCCCTATAAAAAAACACACACACCAGTGTTGAGTTTGCTGTTCTTAAGCATTGCTTGATGTAAATTATGCCTCACACAAAAAAGCTCTCAGAAGACCTTGCATGAAGCTGAAAAGGGTTACAAAAAGATGTAGGCCTGTCACAATAACAACATTTTCAGGACGATATATTGTCCCAGAAAGTTTTGCGCTAAACGATAATATTGTCATTTTAAAGGGACACTATAGAAAATGCTTCTGCTTCTTGGCCCCCAAAGGAGCTATAAGATAATGTGCCACACTAATAATATACTAACATAATAATACTATTACACCATTTTACAGTTAAACTAACTTTTTATTATTAAGAGCAGACATTGGGCTCCCAATATAAAAATATTTTAATATCCTAAATAACTAAAGCAAATAAAGTACAACCACCCTGGGACTCTGTGGGTTCTGAGAAAACAACAAATATTTTAAAGTAACATTTACATAATTTTTTTTTTATTCTGAACACAAAGGAACTTGCAGATTCCTTTTTCTGATCATATATGTATATACTGTAAAACACAAATTAGCTCAAAAACACAAGTGCTCATATGATCAAAGACACAGATGTCTCAGACAGAGCTCTTGCTATAAATATATTTTTAATGTAACTGTCAGACAAATTCTGAGCAGGAACCCCAACATGTTTACTGTGTGGGGCTTGAGGCAGGATCTCTCTGAAGTAACAATTTTTATATTCAATATTCAGCTGGATGAATTGAGCTGGATGGTTGTGCTTTTAGTGGTGAAACGATTACTCGAGTAAATCAAGTAACTCGATTAAAAAAATGATCGATTAATTTTCTGTGCCTCGAGAAATCGTTTAATTAATTCACGCCACAGTCCCTCCCCCTAAGCTTCCAGCCACCAGGGTCGAAGGTGAGGCGTGACCTGGTGACTGGAGCGAATGAAGAGAGGCGGGGTGAGGAGAGCGGGGGATCCAGTTCGTTCGCTTGGGCTCCCCCCTCCAGAGAGAGGCCCGGGGAGATGAAAGCCCACCTCCCAGCCTCTGTCCCTGAGCCTCGCAGAGTGGCGGCTCTCGGCAGCGCCGTGGTGGGCGGTGCGGCGGCTCTCGGCAGCGCCGTGGCTGGCGGTGCGGCTGCTCGTGGCACCGGGACAGGTGGAGCGGCTGCTCGTGGCACCGGGACAGGTGGAGGGGCTGCTCGTGGCACCGGCACAGGTGGAGCAGCTGCTCGTGGCACCGGGACAGGTGGAGTGGCTGCTCGTGGCACCAGCACAGGTGGAGTGGCTGCTCGTGGCACCGGGGCTGGCTGAGCGGCGGCTCTCGGCAGCGCCGGGGCTGGCTGAGCAGCGGCTCTTGGTAGCGCTGGGGCTGGCTGAGCGGCGGCCCCCGGTAGCGTTCTCCACCACTGTGGTAGGCCCCTGGGGTTAGGGGCGTGAACACTGTGACCCGGAAGGAGGAAGCACACAGAGATACACAGACACGGGGAGTAAATGAACTCAAACGTACCTTTATTGTTTTAAAGGCCCTCCACCACACCCAGAGTAAACTCAAACAAACATAATGCTAGCCCAGTGGGGCTCTAGAGTCTGTAGAATTACTTAGTTTTTACATATAGCTCCGTGCAGCCTTAGCCCTCAGCTCCCCAGTGAAAGTCCTCTCGAGTGAGGGCTGAGGCTCAGTATATATGCCTGTCCCAGCTGGCGGCTCAATCAGTCCTCATGCGGACCAACTGGGACAGACATGGCTTGACGCTATATGTTTCCTAGCTAACACATGCTAACACATGCTAATACTCTCCACACGTGTGTGTGTGTGTAGCGGCACGTCACTGCTCATTCTCCCTGCTGCATAAACTCTGCATGCACTACAATTTCTAACTGATAGATGTCGCTGTCTGACGGATTCACCGAGAGCCAGTGAGAGAGCAGCACAGCGCGAGTTGCTCTCTCATGTACAGCATCAAAACCTCATCCCAACTGTGAAACATGGTGGAGGGAGCATCATGGTTTGGGGCTGCTTTGTTGCCTCAGGGTCAGGACGGATTGCCGTCATCAACGGAAAAATTTATTCCCAAGTTTCAAAGACATTTTGCAGGAAAACTTAAGACCATCTGTCCACCAACTGAAGCTCAACAGAAAATAGATGATACAACAGAACAACAACCCAAAACATAGAAGTAAATCAACAAGTAAATGGCTTCAACAGAAGAAAATATGCCCTCTGGAGAGTCCTGACCTCAACCCAATTGAGATGCTGTGGCTCGACCTCAAGAGAGTGATTCACACCAGATATCCCAAGAATATTGCTGAACTGAAACAGTTTTGTGAAGAGGAATGATCCAAAAGTCCTCCTGACTGTTGTTCAGGTCTGATCTGCAGCTACAGGAAACCTTTGGTTGAGGTTTTTGCTGCCAAAGGAGGATCAACCAGTTATTAAATCCAAAGGTTCACCTACGTTTCCCCCCTGCACTGTGAATGTTAACATGTCTTTAATAAAACCATGCAAACATTTATATTTCTGTGTGGTTTTAGTTTAAGCAGACTGTGTTTGTCTATTGTTGTGACTTATATGAAGATCATAACACATTTAATGACCAATTTTTGCAAAAATCCAAGTAATCCCAAAGGGTTCACATACTTTTTCTTGCAACTGTATGTTTCAGAGAAATTCTACAATTTAATGAAACCTTAACAAAGTATAATATTAAAATATTTGTGATTATTTGTAACACCAAAAGCAACATCGCTATAATAAGAAAACTACACTGGATAAAGTTGTTTGAGATATACATTTTTTTTAAATGAATATGTGCAATGCACTATTCTATTCTGTTGAGTGTCATCTCATCATAAACCAAATTATTTCTACACAAACCGCCCATGTACCTTCTTTAACGGAAACAAGTTACATTCAGATGGTAACCTGCATAGCAGGCACAATATAAAAATTTGGTCATTTTTTTAATTTAGCATAAAATGCTGTCTGGCACAAGATACTATAGCACCACCATGCAATCAGACTCCTCAACACACAGAGACTGAATTAAAGCCCGACCTCACCCCTTACACATCCACTCTCACAGGGACTGGACCCCCCACCACTCCTCACACACAACATATGTACAAGACTGTACAGAAACCTTCCAATCACTCACACACACACAGACACACTCAAGTCAAATCAAATACATTTTTATAGTGTTTTTTACAAATGATTTCACAAAGCAGCTTTACAGAACAGAGAATCAGACAAATAACCGAATGTACAATACAGAACCCCAGTGAGGAAAACTCCCTTGGAGCTAGGCTATGTTATCGATCATTTTTCTCGACGTCAATAACAGCCATTGGGTTTCCAAGTGAATTTGTTTACATAAGAATGAACCAAAGCTAGTCGTGCTGTGCTGCTCTCTCGCTGGCTCTCGATGAATCTGTCGGACAGCGGCATCTATCAGTTAGAAAATGAGTGTAGTGCACGCAGAGCTTATGCACAATAGACAGCCCCTTCACTCACACACATACATATATGGAGATGTGTTAGCTGGCGAACCCATTCAAGGCTAATATGACTTTCTCAAAAAATAACCAGCTTTAGAGAACATTTAGAAGGTTTAGAGTAGGTCTTAGAGAAGGAATTTTAAAAACAACATTAAAAATTACATTCATTCATACATACAAGAACTTTGGGCTGCTAAGCCATCTGTGTCTTCGATCATATGAACACGTGTTTTTGAGCTAATTTGTGTTTTACAGCATTTACATATATTATTAGAAAAACAAATATGCAAGCGCCTGTGTTTCCAGAGTTAAAAAAGTTGAACTTAATGTAAAAGTTACTTTAATCTATTTGTTGTTACTTGATTTTTTTTTTTTTAAGATCTATTTAATATTTAGTGCAATTTTCTTAGAACCCACAGAGTCTCAGGGTGGTTGTACTTTATTTGTTTTATTTATTTAAGATTTTAAAATATTTTTATATTGGAAGCCCAATGTCTGTTCATAATAATAAAAAGTTAGTTTCACTGTAAAATGGTGTAATAGTTTTATTATGTTAGTATATTATTTTTGTGGAACATTGCCTTAAAGCTCCTTTGGAAGCCCAGAAGCAGGAAAAAAACAGTTTCTATAGTGCACATATAAAATGACAAAAATGATTGTTTATCGCAATACTTTCTTAGACAATATATTGTCCTGAAAATATTGTTATTGTGACAGGCCTTCTCAGAGCTGGAGGAGGAAGAACATTTGGGAGGACCAGAGGGGATAGGTCTAACATATTTAGGCATAAGCAACACCAATAATGAAAGCAGTTCAAGTTCATGTAAACTCTGATCTCAATATAGCTTAAGTGTTAAACAGGGGCGGAAAAAGCACTGAAAATTGCAATTAAGTAAAATTACCTTTACTTTGTTAAAATTCTAATAAAAAAAGTAAAAGTACCCATCTAAAAATCTACTCAAGTAAAAGTAAAAAAGTACTCAATTTAAAATGTACTTTGAGTAAAAGTTACATAGTTACTTTCAATTATTTGATGTAAAAAAGTACAACAAACCATAAATTAAATCGTTTTAAATGAACTACTATTCCACATAATAATTTGGACCTTTCAGGCAGTATTTGTTCAGACCAGCTTATAAAACATTTTCAAGAACAAGTGGCATAGAAGTCTATGATTAATTTTCTTTCTTTACTGTTAAAAAGTTATGGTCATACAGGTATATGGTCACACCGTATTTTTATAGTTTTACAGTTCATTATTATTTTTGTAATGCTTTACTTTAATGGCTATTTACATGTTTTTTTTTTCATTTAAGCAGATTGTTTAATGTTTCCAATAAAAACTTGGGTAGCATAATTCAACAGAACACCGGTTCCCCCGAGCTGCGCACACACACCCCAGGCTACACACAGAGGACAAAACTCAGCACAAACTATGTGTAATAAAATTAGTGGAACATAAACACAGCGAACATTATGAAGCATTTCTCTCACCACCAAGACTTTCCAGTTTAGTTCAGCGTTGTATAATATCTAAAAGGGAACTATGTATTCCATGATCATTAGCTAAGGTATTTAGGTTATATTCGCCTCAATCGCCTGTCAACATTGCGCCGACAGACACATTTAATAAAGCTTTCAGTGAATTTAATATACTATTAATTTAGGCATTAACACTAATTAACATACAGGATAACAAATACCCATTTCGTCTCCATTAACCTACACTGTTTTTCAGAAAACCCAGAAAAGAAGAATTCTGCCAAAGGTTGTACAATTATACAAAGGGATTATAATAAAGGGATTATTGTGCTGGATATTCTGCTGAATACAGAAGATTGTATAATCTGTGTAGCTGCATCTGAACGGAGATTACTGGTCTTTATAAAGTAAATCCACAGCTAACCAGTGAATTTAGAATATACATATAACTTACCACCACATGCTTTCGCAGGTTTGATGTAAAAGTTTTGAAAGCTGACAGCTCTGTCCGGCAGTTCACATTTAGCATTGCATAAGGGCGTTATTCCACTCGCAAGCATCCGTGCGCTCAGCGCATCCGCGCAATTTATTTATTTATTTTTTAATTTAGACATTTTTTTCCCCAGCATTTTATTTTTTACTCAGTAATGGGGAGTTTTCCAATGTAGCGAAATAAATTACTTGTGTCAAAATGTACTTGCATAAAAGTAAAATTACCTATATTAAAAACTACTTAAAAATTACAAACTCCTCATAAAATCTACTCAATTACAGTAACGTGAGTAAATGTAATTCGTTACTTTCCACCTCTGGTGTTATATTCACAGTATATTTCCTTATTTCATTAAATCATACAATATAATTCTAATATCAATTTAAACAACATAAAATCCACAGAAAAACTGCAATAAGTGGCCAAAACTGACATCTGTAATATGAACATCAGTACGTGTTTGATGCTGTAAGAATGTGTACTGTAATACTGGAAAAATCATATCACCTTTACTGAAACATTTTACTGCAATAAACTGCAACATACTGCGCTAGTGCTATCTCTTTCGCTTTTCAGGGTTGAGTATATGGGACTGTAGTCTGGGAGTGTAACGTGTTAAAACAAGCTGCATGGGACGAACCCTGGGTTACGGGAATACTCAATACTCCTCAGTCTACCGCTATCGGGCAGCATTTACTAGTGCTGCTAATCAGGGATGGCTAGTGCTGCTAACTGGGGCTGGCTAGCACTGCTTACAGCGGCTGGAAAGCACTGCTTACCGGGGCTGACTAAGTGCTTGCTAACCGCAGCTAGTGCTCACCCCTGGACAGAATACTCAAATTTTAAGCTTACTGTAAATGAACAGTGATTAACTCACCCAAATAAAGAGTTTTCAGGAGAGAAATCTGTGTAGCTTAATATCCAGTGCTCATTTGAGATGAGACCTGCTGAATTAGAAGGGATACATGGCGACACCCCTTATTCACTTCAAGTACGCATTCTTCTACTAGTGTCGCTTAATTCGCCTTATGATCCAGTGTGCCTTATGTATGAAAATAGACCAGAAACTAGAGGTTTATAGTGTGCCTTATAATCTGCAGAGCCTCATAGTCCAAAAAATACGGTAAATATAATGTTAGGAAGCAAAAAAAGTGGGCAGCTTCTATTGTAGCCAGTCCCCATTCTTTTATAAGTGAGGTAAGGAAAAAGAGATTGCAGAGTGGAGGAGACGTGATGGTGTAGGGGTTACAAAGACTCAAAATATGAATCATATTTTATAGGCTGTTAGATTAAGATCAAAAATCTTCCCAAATACTAAAATAGAGAATATTTAAGGCATGCATATAAACACGTAACTGTAGGTGGAAAATGTTTTTAGAACAGAAATTTTATTCTGAACACCGCTTTCAATGTTTAGAGCTTTTTATGAGTTCTCACTATTGGTCCAGTTATCCCTAAAGCCAACTGAGTACTGATATGTTTAATGTGTGTGCTGTGAGGGTGTGTGTACTGTGCCTGCGTGGGGTTATGATCTTCTGGTATGCAGAGTGGAGGTGGAGTGTGTTAAGATGCCTCAGATAGATGCTGTATGTGTGTGTGGAAGAAAAGCTGGAGTGTGTTAGTGAGCCTGATGCCAGTGTGAAGGGGATGGGTGTGTGCCGGAGTGTGTGCCATGAGGAGAGAAAAGAGGGCAAAGAATCAGTGTGTGTGTGTGTGTGTGTGTGTGTGTGCATTCTCAGTAAACAGAGACTGAAGGTTCTGTCCAGATGGCAACTGTTAACGTTACTCACACGCACAGCTGATTAAAACCACATTGTGCTGTACCCTTCTCTCTCACACACACATAATGTGTGTATTCCTCTCTTTATGGGGTATTTCCGTTGACTCCCGTATTACTGAAAACCTAGCAAGCCTCAAATTCAAAGAGAAGCTGTAACTTTTTCGCAGACCAATCAAACGCTCCCACAAAGACTTCATGGGGATGTCTGGTCCCCACAGAGAGCTAAACAAGCACATGTGCACACAAGGTGACTGAACTATACACAGAATACTGTTAGATAGCTCAAAGCTTGAGTTCATGCATTTCCACTGAACTTATTTTGCAGTCGTTCCTCTATCCTACTTATTTGATCGTGGTCGTCATTGGCTTATCGTGTCTTCATTTTAAGATGGTAGCATCTGGGGAACTACCTTAAGATATTGTGTATATAAACAGTGTTTTGTTTAATAAACCACCTGTGTACTTTCAAAGTTCTCAGTGTCTCATTTTAAATGTCAGCCCCCTTGGAATTCTACCAATGAAGTGTGGAGCTACTTTGAGCTTATTAATGGTGTAAAAATAGTAATTTCTTTACATGGACAATTCTGTGCCCCTATCACTAGCATTGTTGGGAGCATCAGCTAAAAGCTCTGTATTAAATGCTGGGGATGAACAGAGGTGAGCTATTTGTTTGTTCTCGTTATCATGTTTTACTACACCCCAAGTCCATTTCATACCGGATTTCTCCTTTAATTTCAGTTGTGGTATCTTATATTGTATGTCCTGCGTTAATTCTGAACATGTACACACTGCAGTGGTAATGCTTAAATTATATGCTGTGTAGCCAAATACGTAAATCAATGGAAATTTTACTTCCGGACCATTCAAATATAACCAAAATGAGTGTCCCCACAGATTGTTAAACACACTTAAACAGTTAAACACACACACACACACTTACTTATTAGCCTCCTTCCAATTATCACTATATAAAGTTCAGCTAGGCTAGTGCTAACGAACAAACCACGATCATGCACCCAACTTCAACAAGCAGCAGCAGTAGTGCGGAGCGCCAGCCCCGAGGCCGGGTCCGCTTCGCTGCCCGCACAGAGTGCTCTGACCCCCGCTACCCGCTTACCTGCGCCCACGGCCTCCTGCGGATCCTCCTCGAACACCAGCTTAAACTCAAACTCCCCCTCCTCCCAGCCGGAGCCCGGGGCTGCCCCCATCCTCAGCCCAGAGCACGGGCACGGAGCACGGAGAGAGAGAGAGAGAGAGAGAGAGAGAGAGAGAGAGAGAGAGAGAGAGAGAGAGAGAGAGAGAGAGACTCGGTTTAGGTCCAATAGAGTACAGCTCCACTCTCTCGATCAGGACGAAGAGTTTTTGGAGAAATAAAAACAGAAATATCCACTTTTCCCAAACTTCTCCTCCCTCCACAGCTCCGGGTTCAATCTCACATTCCCACGACCTTCATCCCTTCATCCTCCGTTCAGACTGTCATCCGCTCCAGCTTCCTTTCTTCCTCCTCTCTCTGGGTTCTCTCCTTCCCCGAGCTTTCAGAACTTCTGCAGAGTTCGCATCGCTCCAAAAACACTCAACACTCAATACCCACACACACACATACATACAAACACACACAATTACTCACACACTATCCAGCTCTCTCTCTCTTTCTTCTGCACAAAAAAGTTATCAGACTTTTTTCGACCCCCCCCCCCTTTCTTTACCCTTAATTGCCTGTGGGTGGGCTCCTCCAGCTCCCTTCATGCTCCTTCACTCCATCCCCTATTGGTCACTTTGTCTGTCCATCAACAGACCCCCCTACCCAACTCCTCCAAACCCCACCCCCCCTTTTTCCTTTCCCAGTTTCCTTTGCCCACTCTGCTCAGGCTTCCATTGGTTTTCAGAGAAACCACATCCTATGTGGGTGAGTTATAACTTCATGATAACCACGAGAAGCTCTCCAGCGTACATTCGTCAAGGCAGAAGCACGTTCCTCCCCCCGTCCAGCGGAGAATTCCCTGGAAGGAGACCAGCAAGAGAAGCTAGAACAACCCATCCCACCCCGAATGTGGCCCTGTGTATCAGTTTCAGCCCTGTGTATTCTTGCACTGTACTCTGAACACTTATAATATACAATTTTGAGCTATACAGTGTGCAGTTGTAATTATACTATATACTTACACTATAAAATCTTACACTATGCATTCACACAGTAGTCTTATACTTACACTATACAATGTATCACAAAAGGAAGTACACCCCTCACATTTCTGCAGACAGATTATATACCAGTATAAATTTGTTCTTCCCTCAAAATAACTCAATATACAGCCATTAATATCTAAACCACCAGCAACAAAAGTGAGTACACCCCTTAGTGAAAGTTCCTGAAGTGTCAATATTTTGTGTGGGCACTATTATTTACCAGAACTGCCTTAACTCTCCTGGGCATGGAGTTGACCAGAGCTTCACCCGTTGCCACTGAAATGCTTTTCCACTCCTACATGCAGTCCATCACCTTTACCCTCAGCCTCTTCAATAAAGCAGTGGTCGTCTAAGAGGTGTGGTCATTATCATGCTGGAACACCGCCCTGCAACCCAGTTTCCAGAGGGAGGGGATCATGCTCTGCTTCAGTATTTCACAGTACATATTGGAGTTCATGTGTCCCTCAATGAAATGTACAGTAACTCCCCAACACCTGCTGCACTCATGCAGCCCTAGACCATGGCATTCCTACCACCATGCTTGACTGTAGGCATTACACACTTATCTTTGTACTCCTCACCTGATTGCCGCCACACATGCTTAAGACCGTCTGAACCAAACAAATAATATTGGTCTCTTCAGAACATAGGACATGGTTCTAGTAATCCAAAATTGAAATCGAAACCAGTGCTTAATTTGGACATTTAGGGGTGTAGTCTCTTAGGGGTGTACTCACTTTTGTTGCTGGTGGTTTAGACATTAATGGATGTATATTGAGTTATTTTGAGGAAAGAATAAATGTATACTGTTATATGAGCTGCACCAAACTACTTTTCATTGTGTCAAAGTGTCATTTTGTGGGTGTTGTCCAATGAAAAATCTATATTTGCAGAAATATCTGCAAAAAAGTGAAGGGGTGTACTTAATTTTGTGATACACTGTATATATGGACACCATACACTAAACATTTACGCTACACTCACAACATACACACACTGTATCAATCAATCAATTAATCAAGATTATATTTTCGCTAATACATTAAGGGGAACTCTTATTTTCACAGAAGCCAAGCATTTACAACCTAAACCTAAATAAAATAATTACAAATAAAATAACACCAAAATTATAAAGAAAGCAGGTGATGAAAATAAAAAGTAAAACAGAAGATAGAATAAATAAAAGGACAAAATAAATGAAATAAAAGGTAAAAGGTAAAATAAATAAAAAGGATGAAATGAACAAAATAAATGAAAAATGAAAGAAAAACTCAAATAAACCAGATACAGGCTGTCTGAAGGTGGTTAGAAACTGAAAGTTTAAATGATTTAGTGACTCCAGCGAGCTGAGTTTTAGAGTTTCCTGTAGTGAATTCCAGCACACTGGTTCTCTGGAGCTAAAAGCAGATTTTCCCAGTCCAGTAAAAACTGACAGGTAATCCAGCCACTACAGTGGGTCTGATAATTACTGTTTAATTACAAATCATGGATGAGATATAAGGTGGCAAATGGTTGGAGTGCGAGTTGTATATAACTACCACTATAAGCTTATACTATATTCTTACATTGAATGGAGATGTAATTCTCTTTGGCACTCTCCCATCAAACTTTAACATATAATGGGTCTGTAGATCCTGGACACTTGTACGTTGCTGAAGCTGATATCCCAGATGGTTTCATATATGTTCAACTGCAGACTAGGCAGGCCAAGGATGTGTTGGGTTCTGGCATACCTGGGAAGCCCTTGTTTTGTGTGTGTGTTTGTGTGTGTGTGTGTGTGCTGAAAAAGTACAGCGTGTTGTTACTCTAGGAAACACACAGGTCACACAGAATGTCCTGCATATATCACAATCTTGCTAGAGTATATTAAATGTACATATACTGTACCCTTGTTCACTGCACATTGTGTACACTTGTACTTTAACTCTACACTTTACAACCTTTACAATACAGTTCTGAGTTCTATATTTACACAATGCTGTAATGCTGTTTGTGCAGTGCTATTGAACAACGTACTATGTTCTAACACTATAATAGTGAGTAGTACCCTAGGGGAGAGGTTGGTTTGAGACACGGCCCGGGTAGTGTGTAATAGTGCAGGCCTGCTGACAGGAAGAAGACTGAACTCAGATGGTGATGACAAGCCGACAGGGCCCGCTCTTCTGTCATCCGCACTCTTCTCTTCATACTTGGCCTTCTCTGCCCCTCCCCCATTCGATTGCTATCCCCCATTCCTCAGTACACTCCTCCCTCTACCCCCTCCACCCCTAAAGATCTGTTTCTCATTATCCTCTGTAGTCTGCACTCTGTCTGAGACGGAGACCAAAAACTTAAATAAACATCTTTCTCTCTCTCTCTCTCCCCTCCTTTCTCACATTATCTTACTGTCTCTCTCTCCAAATGTGTTTCCTTGACATCTACTAAAGCTATCACTGGCTTTTCACACACACACACACACACACTCCACATTGCCGACCCCCAGCTGCTAAGTCTCCTCGGACTTTGCCACCAGAACTTTTGGATTTGTTGGTTCTGAGCTCAGTTTGTTGTTTAGGATTCTGTTCCGCTGGGACAGAGAGGCCGGTTGGAGGCCGTTATCAGGGAAGAGGAACACTTACACGAAGATTATGATTAGGGAACGATGGAAGGCCTTGGGTGGTCTTCCGTGTGGGGTTTCATTTGTTTACTGAGCCAGGAAGTGTAATTACAGACACACCGATATGTGGTGTGTTCACAATATTATTATTTTTTCATAATACACCCAAAATGATACATTAAACATTGCATAGGGCACAATTTGTGCTCTGTTTACAAACATACTGTATGTCCTTGTTCACTACAGAGTGCACTTTTTTCTGTTTCTGAGTCAACAATATTAGCCACGTCAACATTTCTGTTCTAAGTACAATTCTCTTTCGTTATATAGTGCATTATCTTTTCTGTTTTAAATCTAAAATGGTACCCTTACAAAGTGTACTGTTTTAAGTGTAAACTTACACACATATCCTCTACATAGAGCACTAGTTTTCTGTTTTTAGTGTAAAATGATATTCTTACATATTACATAGTGCACTAGTTTTCTGTTTTTAGTATAAAATGATATTCTTACACATTACATAGTGCACTAGTTTTCTGTTTTTAGTGTAAAATGATATTCTCACACATTACATAGTGCACTAGTTTTCTGTTGTAACAAAAAAAAGATAACCTTTTTCAGTTGTATGATGAAATAATGCCCATAGCCCATATTAAATTATACTCTTATTCATTACATAGTTGATTACATTAGACTTAGTTTTGACACTGGGTATTGAGGCTGAGAATACAGTTACTCTTTCTCAACATTACATTACATTACATTACATTTGGCAGACGCTTTTGTCCAAAGCGACTTACAATATTGAAGTGCAATATATTAGAAGAGGTTAAGTACAAAAATAATAGAAGTTAAAAATAAAGCATCTATAGATAGGGCCTTAAGGAGGTCAGAGGGAAATAATGGGATAGAGGAGTAGAGAAGAGGAAGAAGGAGATGAGGTTAGAATTAGTTAGTTTGTTAGAGGTGTTAAGAGAGTAAGTGCTCTTTGAAGAGCTCTGTCTTCAGGAGTTTATTAAAGATAGTGAGAGATTCTCCTGATCTGGTAGTGGAAGGTAGTTTGCTCCACCATTGGGCAACTCTGTATGAGAACAGTCTGGATTGCTTTGTGTGAGTGTTTGGCAAAGCGAGGCGACGTTCATTGGAGGAGCGCAGCGGCCGGGAGGTAGCGTAAGCCTTCAGGAGTGAGTGCAGGTAGGAAGGAGCCTGTTCTGTCATCACCTTGTAGGCGATTGTAAGAGTTTTGAATTTGATGCGAGCAGCAACCGGTAGCCAGTGGAGCTCAACGAGCAGCGGAGTTACATGTGCCCGTTTTGGTTGGTTGAAGACCAAACGTGCTGCTGCATTCTGAATCAACTGTAGTGGTTTTACTACACAGGCCGGGAGGCCAGTTAGTACGGCATTGCAGTAGTCGAGGCGTGAGATTACCACAGCTTGTACCAGGAGTTGGGTGGCCTGTTGCGTCAGAAACGGTCGAATTTTCCCGATGTTGTAAAGCGCAAAGCGGCAGGATCGAGCAACTGAGGCCACATGGTGCGTGAAGAGAAGCTGGTCATCAACCATGACACCCAGGTTCCTAGCAACCTTTGTCGGTGAGAGAGAGAGCAAGTCGATGGTTATGGCAAAGTTGTGTTGAATAGAAGGTTTTGCTGGTATGACCAGAAGTTCAGTTTTTGAGAGGTTTAGTTGGAGGTGATGTTCCTTCATCCATGCGGATATGTCTGAGAGACACTGCGATATCTGTGCAGAGATTGAGTGATCATCTGGTGAGAACGACAGGTATAGCTGAGTGTCGTCAGCAAAGCAGTGGTAGGAAAAACCATGTGAGCGGATAACCCGACCTAGAGAGGTGGTGTATATTGAGAAGAGAAGAGGTCCCAGTACCGAACCCTGGGGAACCCCAGTGGGTAACGAGTGGGCTGGGAACAGCCGTCCTTGCCATGACACCCTGAACGAGCGCCCAGTGAGGTACGATCTGAACCATGACAGCGCATTGTCTGAGATCCCCATGTTCGAGAGTATAGTTAGGAGGAAGTCATTGTTGACTGTGTCGAAAGCAGACGAGAGGTCCAGCAGAATGAGCACTGAGGACTGTCCTGCAGATCTAGCAGTTTTTAACGCTTCTGTCACAGACAACAGAGCCGTCTCAGTAGAGTGCACTTTCTTGAAACCAAATTGGTTCTGGTCCAGGAGGTCATTTTGGGTGAGGAAGCCAGAGACTTGATTGAGAGCTGCTCTTTCTAATGTTTTAGAAAGAAAAGGCAGTAGTGAGACCGGTCTGTGGTTATCAACCTGGGCGGGGTTGAGAGAAGGCTTTTTAAGCAGTGGTGACTCAATATCCGATCACTATTTAATTATGTTTGAAATAGTTTTTAATCAAAATATCCTCCTCCCGCCCCGCTATATCAGCAAGCGTAAAATAACAACCTCAATTGTTAATGAATTTGTAAATAATCTCCCCGACTTAACTATCTCCTTTCCGTCCCATGAACATGATCTCGAGCACAAAACAGAAAATCTACAAACTGTGCTCCGGTCTAACCTTGACCATGTTGCGCCGACAAAAATAAAACAAATCAGGGATAAAAAGCTAGCACCATGGTATAATGACCACATTTGTACATTAAAACAAACCGCTCGTAACTCTGACCATAAATGGCGACACACAAAACTCGAATTTTTTCGGCTAGCATGGCAGCATAGTCTCACAGACTACAAAAAAGCCCTAATTAAAACAAAATCCCAGTATATTTCATTGCTTATTGAGAAAAACAGAGACAATCCTAGATTCCTTTTCACTACTGTGGCTAAACTCACCGGCAGTCAAAACAAACTAGCTCCGTTATCCCTGCCGACATTAATAGTAATGATTTCATGAAGTTCTTTGATGATAAAATGAATAGCATTAGACAAAAAAATCAGTATCACTCCCAAAATTTACCTATAAATATTAATGAATGCTGCTTCAGCTCTGAGGCACACCTAGAGTGTTTCAGCCCGGTTACAGAAAAAGATTTACTTAGTGTAATTAACTCATCAAAATCAACATCATGTATATTAGATCCAGTACCCACACAATTATTTAAACAGGCACTGCCAAAGGTGGGAAAATCATTACTAGAAATAGTAAATTCATCCCTTAGCATGGGCTACGTACCCAATTCTCTTAAATTGGCGGTCAATAAGCCCATTATCAAAAAGCCAAATCTGGACCCCCACGAGCTTGCTAACTATAGACCAATTTCTAATCTTTCCTTTGTAGCCAAAATCCTAGAAAAAATTGTGTTTAACCAGCTGCGCTTGTATCTACAAAGTAAAAGTATTCATGAGGTTTTTCAATCTGGATTTAGACTAAACCATAGCACTGAAACAGCTTTACTTAGAGTAACTAATGATTTACTTTCAGCTCTTGATAGGGGCAGTACTACCATCCTTGTACTTCTAGATCTGAGTGCTGCCTTTGACACCACAGATAACGGCATTTCTACTTGATAGGTTAGAAAATCTTATAGGAATTAAAGGATCTGCCCTCACCTGGTTCAGATCTTATCTGAGAGATCGATTCCAGTGTGTCTACTTAAATAACGAATGCTCTTATCAGTCTAGAGTAAAATATGGTGTCCCTCAAGGATCAATACTGGGTCCATTACTCTTTACTCTTTATATGCTACCACTGGGTAAAATTATCCGTAGGCATGGTATTGACTTTCACTGCTATGCTGATGACACGCAACTTTACATATCTGCTAAACCCAACGAGGACCTCTGTCTAAATCAATTAACAGACTGTATTAAAGAGATAAAAAAATGGATGATGCACAACTTTGTCTTACTTAATTCTGATAAGACTGAGGTCCTTCTATTAGGTCCTAATATTGATAAAAACATAAATGTTAATACTGTAGATGTAGATGGTCACTTAATTATACCTGGTAAAACTGTGAAAAACCTTGGGGTCATCTTTGACCCAATTCTTTTGTTTGATGCTCACATATGTAGCATAGTCAAAACTGCATTCTTCCATTTAAGAAATATAGCTAAACTATCCCTCAATGGTCTGGCCCGGCATTATCTACAGGAACTCCTTACTCCTTACAATCTGCCACATTCACTCCGCTCCCAAGACGCTGGTCTGTTATTAGTCCCGCGTATTTGGAAAAGCTATGCAGGAGGAAGAGCTTTCTTTTATAAAGCTCCCCAACTTTGGAATAGCCTCCCTATTAATATACGGGACTCAGACACACTCTCAATCTTTAAATCTAGACTCAAAACATTTCTATTTGCTCAAGCTTTTGAGTAATGTCTCATTTCAATTTTCTTCCTCTTACAGCTTATCCAGCAAATATAAACCCTGTCCTAATCATCTGCTTTCTCTTTCTCTCCACACGTCCTGAGCTGCTGCTGCCAAGTGCCCATCCCACTCCAGCAGAGTTTTATAAAACCATTCTAACCCCTTTTTCTTCCCTCCCCTCTCTGTTCTTTCTCTCTATCTTTCTCACATGTGCTGAGACGCCTGGCCGGCCGGTCGGCCTGGATGTGTCCGTCTGTGGTTCCAGCTTTCAGGAATCAGCCCTGTCTCTTCTACATGTATGGAGATGCCCTGTTCCTGATGTTCCCAGCCTGGCTCTCCACTGCCCGCTGTGTCGTTCTCCAGCTCTGCAACCCTGCACTGATCAACATTAACACACTCAGTATCTGTTTCTGTATTAGTCATAGCTCTATAGTTTGTGCCCATCACATTATTATATTCATAAATTAGTACCTGTTATATTAGCCATAGTTCACATTAATTCTCTGTACTGTTTTGTTCTGTTAATAGTTTGTTGTTTGTTATTTGTTTGTACTGAGCGGGTCAACCCGAGTAGGATGGGTTCCGCGGACTGAGTCTTGGTTCCTTCCAAGGTTTCTTCCTCTTAAAGGGAGTTTTTCCTTGCCACTGTGTCACCATAAAATTGGCATCTCTGTGGTGGTGCTGCTCATAAGAGGCGTGGACCTGTTTTTCCTGTAAAGCGGCTTTGTGACAACCTTTGTTGTAAAAAGCGCTATATAAATAAAATTGAATTGAATTGAATTGAATTTCCTCTTTTAAGCCTAAAATAATACCTAAAATTATAGTATTGTTTAAAAAGGATACTCTTACACTCTATATATTGCACTATTTGTTTAAGTCTAAAATGACACCCTTAAACAATATATAGTGCACTAATGTTAAGTGTAAAATTATATTATTATTCATTACATAGTGCAGTAGTTTTCTATTTTAAGTATAAAATGCAGTACCACTTTAAAATAAGCCTACCTTTATAAAGGATTTATAATAGGTTTACAATTGGTTTATTAATGGTTACTAATTAGGTTGTAAATGCCTTAAAAGTCATTAATAATCAATTATAATGCATATGTAGAATGGACAACAATATAGACGGCTGAAACGGTAATAAACACTAATAAAGTCTAGAATGAAACCCTTGTGCACTGTACACTAGACACTATACATAGTGTATTTTTTTCCCCCAAAAAAATGCCATCATACAGTGTATAACAAAAATGAGTACACCCCTTACATTTCGACAGATATTTATGTAGATCTTTTCATGGGACAACACTGACAAAATGAAACTTTGACACAATGAAAAGTAGTCTGTGTGCAGCATATATAACAGTGTAAATTTATTCTTCCTTCAAAATAACTCAATATACAGCCATTAATGTCTAAACCAGCAGCAACAAAAGTGAGTACATCCCTTAGTGAAAGTTCCTAATGTATCAATATTTTGTGTGGCCACCATTACTTTCCAGAACTGTCTTAACTCTCCTGGGCATGGAGTTGACCAGAGCTTCACCTGTTGCCACTGGAATGCTTTTCCACTCCTCCATGACGACATCATAGAGCTGGCGGATATTCAAGACTTTGTGCTCCTCCACCTTCCATTTGAGGATGCCCCAAAGATGTTCTATTGGGTTAGAGGTGTGTTAGGGATCATGCTCTGCTTCAGTATTTCCCAGTACATATTGGAGTTCATGTGTCCCTCAATGACATTTCATTAAGGGACACATGAACTTCAATATTTACTGGGAAATACTGAAGCAGAGCATGATCTTGTTTTAACCTTCTGCTGTAACTCCCCAACACCCATACACTCATGCAGCCCCAGACCATGGCATTTCCACCACCATGCTTGACTGTAGGGATGACATACTTATCTTTGTTCTCCTCATCTGATTGCTGCCACACATACTTGACACCATCTGAACCAAACAAATTAAGGAGCAAACTGTTGGCCCACCGCCAAACACCTACGCATGCGTGTTTAAATTACTGGCGGCGAAAATACGACAGCAGAGCAGTACAGCCAACGGCCCAACTAGTACTGACTGCAACCTGCAGGAAGTGGGACGTCCAATAAAAAGTCAAAAAAAAATACAACCGCTAAAAGCCCTGTTCTTTGTTTACTTCCATTCAGAGGCGGAACACAGACATGACGCGGACAAGTTGGGCGGGACTGGACGCGCTGGACGTCCAAACCCGCCTTCCTGCAGGCTGCAGTCAGTACCCTCTCGTTCAGGCAGGCAAGATAGACTGCAATGCTACTTCTCACGATATTTCCCTCCACCTATATCTGTAAATCATCATTTTCTTCAATGAACATTATCAAAAGCCAGGACAGAAACAGATTTTCCAGTGCACACCTTAAGCAGTGTATTCGCATTGCCACTACAGAGCACCAACCCAACTTCAGGTCTCTTGTTTTAACCTTCCGAACCTTCCGCTGTCACTTCTCTCATTGAATGGTGAGTAAAATAACCCAGCTGCAGTTCATATACTTATTTAATGACATCCACTAAAATAGTAAACAAATAGCTATTGTTCTATCTGCCTAATTAGCTAACATTATGTGACTAATTTACTGCCCCTTGCTTTTGTACCTAGAAAAAAATGTAATTGGGGACGCCTGCTATAGGACATGGCCTTTTGTTAACATGTCTTCAGCAAACTGCGGGCTTTCTTGTTTACAGACTTCATAAGAGGCTCTCTTCTGGGGTGACAGCCATGCAGACCAATTTAATGTAGTGTATGGTCTGAGCACTGACAGGCTGACACCCCACCTCTTCAATCTCTGCAGTAATGCTGACAGAACTCCTGCGCCAATCCTTCAAAATCAGCATTTGGATGTGACGTTCTGAGTGCACCCTGCTCTTTTAAAATGCTGAATGATCTTGGCCACTGTGGAGCAGCTCAGTTTCAGGGTGTTGGCAATCTTCTTGTAGCGCAACAATTTGTCTTTTAAGATCTTCAAAGAGTTTTTTGCCACGAGGTGTCATGTTGGAAATTTCAGTGACCAGTATGATCAATGACATGCAGAAGCTATGGCCCAATGTGCTTGGGCAACTGTCCTTTTGCCGTCCTTGGCTGATATTGCCCTTCCGAGGGAAGGGAAAAAATAATATAGGCAAATATGATTTTATATTTCAACAAGATTTTCTTCATAATTCGTAATTTTTTTTTTAAGTTTCGTAAACAAAAAAAAGTTTTTTCATTCAGATTCAAACACCAAGAGGGATAGGCAAAAGGGAGGGCCGCGGGCGTAGGAGGGGACATGCAGCACGCTTCACTAGGAAAAAAAAAAAAAAAAGCGCAGCACACGACTGGGCGGCGCTTCAGCCGACTAGCAGAGACAGTTTGAAGATGCCGTGGGAGTAGAGACTGCCCTGAAAGTGAGCTTGAAATGTAGCCTTCACAGTATTACAAGACATGATCACAATCAACTTCTCTAAAATCCTTTCTTCAGGTTAGAGCAACTGCCCTTCAAGACTCCTGTGCACGTCCCTGAGTATGAGAGTGTGAGAGCAGTGATACAAAATTGAACACACCTGATCCCTATGCACACCTGAGACATAGTAACACTAACAAGGTGTAGTCTCACTTTTGTTGCCAGTTACTCACTTTTGTTGCCGGTGGTTTAGATGTTAATGGCTGTATATTGAGTTTTTTGGAGGGAAGAATAAATGTACACTGTTATATAAGCTGTACAAAGACGACTTTTCATTTTTTTGTCAGTGTTGTCTCATGAAAAGATACACTTAAATATCTGCAAAAATGTGAGGGGTGTACACAATTGGGCTCAGATCTGTTAACAGTTGAATGCTGCCATCCTGTGGCAATACACATATATGTTATTTATCACAATTAATTTATGGGGAGGGCAAACACTTTTTCACAAATGGTTGGCTTGGTTTGGGTAGTTTTTCCCCATATAAATGAATTCATCATTTAAAAAGTGTTTTACTCTTTGTCTGATATTAAACTTATATAAAGAATTGCATGATATTAAAGTAAAAAAATATATATAAACAGTGAAGGAAATAAGTATTTGATCCCCCCCCCACTGATTTTGAAAGTTTGTATTTTTTATGATAGCTTCAGTTTAACAGTGAGAGATGGAATATCAAAAATAAAATCAAGAAAATTAAATAATAATTTTAAAAAATGCATTTCATTGAGGGAAAAAAGTATTTGATCCCCTTAAAACCACTAATGTTGGCTGACACACCCTAATCTCAGTGAAGTCGTTACCTGCATAAGAGACACCTGTCCCAAATTGTCACCTGCATTAAAGGCCACCTGCCAACAGTCTCAGTGACACTCCAACATCTCCACCATGGGCAAAACTAAAGAGCTGTCTGAAGATGTCAGGGACAAAATTGTTAACCTACACAAGCTTGGAATGGGCTAAAAAGCCATAAGTAAGAAGCTGGATGAGAAGGTGACAACTGTTGGTGAAATTATGCAGAAGTGGAAGAAGTACAAGATTACTGTCAGTCGACCTGGAGGCCTGGAGCTCCATGCAAGATATCACCTCGTGGAGTCTCATAGATCATAAGAAAGGCTAAAAATCAGCCAAAGCTAAACGGGAGGTACTGGTTAAAAATCTCAAGGCAGCTGGGACCACAGTCTCCAACATTGGTAATACACTGGTATAAAATAATGCAGTGCACGAGAGTTTCCTCTGCTTAAGAAGGCTCACATCCAGGCCCAGCTCAAGTTCACCAATGAACATATTAATGACTCCGAGAGAGAGACTGGGAGGAGGTGCTGTGGTCAGATGAAACCAAAATTGATCTTTTTGGCCCCAACTCAACTCAACATGTTTGGAGAAGGAAAAATACAGAATATGACCCTAAGCACACCATCCCTACCGTCAAGCATGGTGGTGAAAGTATTATGTTTTGGGGGTGTTCTTTTCTTCTAAAGGCACAGGCCAACCTCACCGCATCGTCTGGAAGATGAACAGGGCCATGTATTGCACTGTTAAAATAAAACTGGATTAAGGTTATGATATATTTTATTTAAATTTTTGTATTAAAACTTTTCAAGTGGGGGATCAAATACTCCTCCACTGTATATATACTTTTTTAACAGAAAAAATACTACCCTTTTTAATAAAGTATTTTCTTTTTTTATTTATATATATATAAATTCCATTTGAATTTATGTAAATTGATGTCACAGTGTGGGAAGGAGACCAGGAGTCAGACATAAGTGCAGGGTGATTTAATGCAATAAACTGCACAGAGATCTAAAACAGGTACACAGACAGATGAATACTCATATAAAGACAGATATGGAGGATGAAACACTGGGGCTGATCACACTAGGACTGAGAAACACCTGGGGACACTAATTAGGGGCTACAAATTAGAACAGGTGGGAGCACTAAGGACAAAGGCAGAGAATGGGAAAGCCACATGCTCTCCAGCACATGGCTGGGTTCTCTTTCTGTCACGTCTGGTGCTGTTAGCTCCTCTGTCCCTTCCACACCCAGCTCTAACGGAGGCTCTCAGGTTAACAACTACAGTACCCAGAATGCACCACCCGCTGACATCACGCACACCTGATCACATGACACCTCACCTGCTTCCTCCAGGAAGTCCCGAATACTGATTACTGGCACTATTTAAGAGCACACCACACACACACTCACGCCGTGTATTGTAGGTTCTCCTCTTTACAAAGCGTTTCTATATCTCTTGTCTCTGTTTATCTCGTGTATGACCTTGCCTTTGTTTTCTCGACGCCGATTATTGCCTTTGCCTCTGATATTGGATTTCCTGTGTATTACCTGGACTGTGTATCACTACTGCCTCTTGGATTATCTCTGCTACTGGATATCTCGTGTATGAACTCTGGACTGTTTCTTGGTTATGGTATGGTTTTGTCTACGTTGCTCCTGTTTATGGTAATGACCTGTTTTTCTGTATCGACCACGATTTACCTCTGTTTATTTTATCATAAACACTGTTTTATCAGTATCTGTACGTGTCTGCATTCTGTACATACCATGACACTTTCTTTATAAAGAACATTCCAAAGAAGTGATTTGGTTCGCACACGCAAGTGTGTACTTGTGAATGTTTTAAACAAGGGTGTGTTATATTCAGTGGTGGTGGGTATGACTCCATTCACTTGAATTGTTTAGTAATAACTCGTGTAGTAGTATAGTGAACATTGTGTTCAGCAAGAGTTGTACGTACATACATACACACACACACACACATTCATGGCTGCTGTGGGACTTTGCTTAGAGACCGTTTGTGGACACAAGAGTAAACACACATTATGAGAAAGAAGAGCTCAGTATTAGTTTATTTCTCTTTATTCTGACAAACATTTGGAGGCTTAAAGTAGCTGCAATATCTCCTAATGTACAAATTGCAGATCTTATTGCAGATCTTATTCATATTATTAATCATAAATATTGGTGACGTCCCAACTCAATGTCCCCTCATCCAATCTGAGAACATTAGTCAATACTGATCTGACCTGAAGAACTCAATGCTGAACATCAGTCGATATTAATCTGACCTGCACTCTTCAATGCTGAGCATCAACAAAGCCACAAGTAAGAAGCTGGATGAGACGGTGACATCTGTTGGAGAAATTATGTAGAAGTGGAAGAAGTACAAGATTACTGTCAATCGACCTGGAGGCCTGGAGCTCCATGCAAGATGTCACCTTGCAGAGTCTCATAGATCATGAGAAAGGCTAAAAATCAGCCAAGAACTACACAGGAGGTACTGGTTAACAATCTCAAAGCAGCAGGGACCACAGTCTCCAACATTGGTAATACACTGAGATGTAATGGTTTAAAATCAAGTTAATGTGCTGACAATCATGAAGTCAATGTGCTGACAATGTGCTGTCATGGTTCAGATCATACCTCACTGGGTGCTCATTCAAGGTGTCATGGCAAGGACAGCTGTCCTCAGCCCACTAATTATCCACTGGGGTTCCCCAGGGTTCGGCACTGGGACCCCTTCTATTATCGATATACACACCCTCTCTAGGTTAGGTCATCCGCTCACATGGCTTTTCCTACCATTGCTTTGCTAATGATACCCAGCTATACCTGTCATTCTGACCTGATGATTATTCGATCTCTGCATGGATATCACAGTGTCTCTCAGACATATCCGCATGGATGAAGGAGCATCACCTTCAACTAAATCTCTCAAAGACTGAACTTCTGGTTATACCAGTGAAACCATCTTTTCAACACAACCTCACTATAACCATAGACTCTTTCTCTCGCTCCCTGACAAAGGTTGCTAGAAACCTAGGTGTTATGGTTGATGACCAGCTCTCCTTCATGCACCATGTGGCCTTAGTTGCTAGATCCTGCTGCTTTATAACATCAGAAAAATTTGACCACCCAACTCCTGGTACAAGCAGTGGTCATCTCCCGGCCTGTGTAGTAAAACCACTCTAGATGATCCAGAATGCAACAGCACGTCTGGTCTTCAACCAGCCAAAATGGGCACGTCACCCCACTGCTCATTGAGCTCCATTGGCTACCAGTTGCTGCTTGTATCAAATTCAAAGCTCTTACAATCGCCTAAAAGGTGATGACAGAACAGCTCCTTCCTACCTGCACTCACTCCTGAAGGCTTACGTTACCTACTGGTCGCTTTGCTCCTCCAATGAACGTCGCCTCGCTTTGCCAAACATTTACACAAAGCAATCCAGACTGTTCTCATACAGAGTTCCCCAATGGTGGAAAAAAACTACCTTCCACTACCAGATCAGGAGAATCTCTCACTATCTTTAATAAACTCCTGAAGACAGAGCTCTTCAAAGAGCACTTACTCTCTTAACACCTCTAACACACTAACTACATCTAACCTCATTTCCTTCTTCCCCTTCTCCACTCCCCTATCCCATTATATTTCTTTGACCTCTTTTAGGCCCCATCTAAAGATGTTATTACCTTTAACTTCTATTACTTTTGTCCTTCACTTTTGTAAGTTGTTTTGGACAGAAGTGTCTGCCAAATGAAATGTAATGTAATGTAATAAAGTGCACACGAGGTTCCTCTGCTTAAGAAGGTTCACCTCCTGAAATGTTGAGAATCAGTCGATACTGATCTGACCTGAGAAACTAAATGCTGAGAATCAGTCTATACTGATCTGACCTGAGGAGCTCAATGCTGAGAATCAGTCGATACTAATCTGACCTGAGGAGCTCAATGCTGAGAACCAGTCGATACTGATCTGACCTGAGAAACTCAATGCTGAGAATCAGTCGATACTGATCTGACCTGAGAAACTCAATGCTGAGAATCAGTCGATACTGATCTGACCTGAGGAACTCAATGCTGAGAATCAGTCGATACTAATCTGACCTGAGGAGCTCAATGCTGAGAACCAGTCGATACTAATCTGACCTGAGGAGCTCAATGCTGAGAATTAGTCGATACTGATCTGACCTGAGAAAATCAATGCTGAGAATCAGTCGATACTGATCTGACCTGAGAAATGTAATGCTGAGACTCAGTCGATACTGATCTGACCTGAGGAGCTCAATGCTGAGAATCAGTCGATACTGATCTGACCTGAGAAACTCAATGCTGAGAATCAGTCTATACTAATCTGACCTGAGAAACTCAATGCTGAGAATCAGTCTATACTGATCTGACCTGAGGAACTCAATGCTGAGAATCAATCGATACTGATCTGACCTGAGAAATGTAATGCTAAGAATCAGTCGATACTAATCTGACCTGAGGAACTAAATGCTGAGAATCAGTCTATAATGATTTGATCTGAGGAACTAAATGCTGAGAATCAGTCAATACTGATCTGATCTGAGGAACTAAATGCTGAGAATCAGTCTATACTGATCTGACCTGAGGAGCTCAATGCTGAGAATCAGTCAATACTGATCTGATCTGAGGAACTAAATGCTGAGAATCAGTCTATACTAATCTGACCTGAGGAGCTCAATGCTGAGAATCAGTCTATACTGATCTGACCTGAGGAGCTCAATGCTGAGAATCAGTCTATACTGATCTGACCTGAGGAGCTCAATGCTGAGAATCAATCGATACTGATCTGACCTGAGGAACTCAATGCTGAGAATCAGTCAATACTAATCTGACCTGAGGAGCTCAATGCTGAGAACCAGTCGATACTAATCTGACCTAAGGAGCTCAATGCTGAGAATCAGTTGATACTGATCTGACCTAAGAAATGTAATGCTGAGAATCAGTCGATACTGATTTGACCTGAGAAATTTAATACTGAGAATCAGTCGATACTGATCTGACCTGAGAAATGTAATACTGAGAATCAGTCGATACTGATCTGACCTGAGAAACTCAATGCTGAGAATCAGTCAATACTGATCTGACCTGAGAAACTCAATGCTGAGAATCAGTCTATACTAATCTGACCTGAGGAACTCAATGCTGAGAATCAGTCGATACAAATCTGACCTGAGGAACTCAATGCTAAGAACCAGTCAATACTAATCTGACCTGAGGAGCTCAATGCTGAGAATCAGTCGATACTAATCTGACCTGAGGAACTCAATGCTGAGAACCAGTCAATACTAATCTGACCTGAGAAGCTCAAGGCTGAGAATCAGTCTATACTAATCTGACCTGAGGAGCTCAATGCTGAGAATCAGTCTATACTAATCTGACCTGAGGAGCTCAATGCTGAGAATCAGTCAATACTGATCTGACCTGAGGAACTCAATGCTGAGAATCAGTCGATACTAATCTGACCTGAGGAGCTCAATGCTGAGAATCAGTCGATACTGATCTGACCTGAGAAACTCAATGCTGAGAATCAGTCGATACTGATCTGACCTGAGGAACTAAATGCTGAGAATCAGTCTATACTGATCTGACCTGAGGAGCTCAATGCTGAGAATCAGTCTATACTAATCTGACCTGAGGAGCTCAATGCTGAGAATCAGTCTATACTGATCTGACCTGAGGAGCTCAATGCTGAGAATCAGTCTATACTGATCTGACCTGAGGAGCTCAATGCTGAGAATCAATCGATACTGATCTGACCTGAGGAACTCAATGCTGAGAATCAGTCAATACTAATCTGACCTGAGGAGCTCAATGCTGAGAATCAGTCGATACTAATCTGACCTAAGGAGCTCAATGCTGAGAATCAGTCGATACTGATCTGACCTGAGAAATGTAATGCTGAGAATCAGTCGATACTGATTTGACCTGAGAAATTTAATACTGAGAATCAGTCGATACTGATCTGACCTGAGAAATTTAATACTGAGAATCAGTCGATACTGACCTGACCTGAGAAATTTAATACTGAGAATCAGTCGATATTGATCTAACCTGAGAAGCTCAAGGCTGAGAATCAGTCGATACTGATCTGACCTGAGAAACTCAATGCTGAGAATCAGTCGATACTGATCTGACCTGAGAAATGTAATGCTGAGAATCAGTCAATACTGATCTGACCTGAGAAACTCAATGCTGAGAATCAGTCTATACTAATCTGACCTGAGAAACTCAATGCTGAGAATCAGTCGATACTAATCTGACCTGAGGAACTCAATGCTGAGAACCAGTCAATACTAATCTGACCTGAGAAGCTCAAAGCTGAGAATCAGTCTATACTGATCTGACCTGAGGAGCTCAATGCTGAGAATCAGTCTATACTAATCTGACCTGAGGAGCTCAATGCTGAGAATCAGTCGATACTAATCTGACCTGAGGAACTCAATGCTGAGAACCAGTCAATACTAATCTGACCTGAGGAGCTCAATGCTGAGAATCAGTCGATACTAATCTGACCTGAGGAACTCAATGCTGAGAATCAGTCGATACTAATCTGACCTGAGAAATTTAATACTGAGAATCAGTCGATATTGATCTGACCTGAGAAGCTCAAGGCTGAGAATCAGTCGATACTGATCTGACCTGAGGAGCTCAATGCTGAGAATCAGTCGATACTGATCTGACCTGAGGAACTCAATGCTGAGAATCAGTCTATACTAATCTGACCTGAGGAGCTCAAGGCTGAGAACCAGTCGATACTAATCTGACCTGAGGAGCTCAATGCTGAGAATCAGTTGATACTGATCTGACCTGAAAAATTTAATACTGAGAATCAGTCGATACTAATCTGACTTGAGAAATTTAATACTGAGAATCAGTCGATACTAATCTGACCTGAAAAATTTAATACTGAGAATCAGTCGATACTGATCTGACCTGAGAAATTTAATACTGAGAATCAGTCGATACTAATCTGATTTGAGAAATTTAATACTGAGAATCAGTCGATATTGATCTGACCTGAGAAGCTCAAGGCTGAGAATCAGTCGATACTAATCTGACCTGAGGAGCTCAAGGCTGAGAATCAGTCGATACTAATCTGACCTGAAAAATGTAATACTGAGAATCAGTCGATACTGATCTGACCTGAGAAACGCAAGGCTGAGAATCAGTCGATACTAATCTGACCTGAAAAATTTTATACTGAGAATCAGTCGATATTGATCTGACCTGAGAAACGCAAGGCTGAGAATCAGTCGATACTAATCTGACCTGAGGAGCTCAAGGCTCAGAATCAATCGATACTGATCTGACCTGAGAAACTCAATGCTGAGAATCAGTCGATACTAATCTGACCTGAGAAATTTAATACTGAGAATCAGTCGATACTAATCTGACCTGAGAAATTTAATACTGAGAATCAGTCGATATTGATCTGACCTTAGAAGCTCAATGCTGAGAATCAGTCGATACTAATCTGACCTGAAAAATTTAATACTGAGAATCAGTCGATATTGATCTGACCTGAGAAACTCAATGCTGAGAATCAGTCGATACTGATCTGACCTGAGGAGCTCAATGCTGAGAATCAGTCGATACTGATCTGACCTGAGGAGCTCAATGCTGAGAATCAGTCGATACTGATCTGACCTGAGAAATTTAATACTGAGAATCAGTCGATACTAATCTGACCTGAGAAATTTAATACTGAGAATCAGTCCATACTGATCTGACCAGAGAAATTTAATACTGAGAATCAGTCGATACTAATCTGACCTGAGAAATTTAATACTGAGAATCAGTCGATACTAATCTGACCTGAGAAATTTAATACTGAGAATCAGTCGATATTGATCTGACCTGAGAAGCTCAACGCTGAGAATCAGTCGATACTGATCTGACCTGAGAAGCTCAATGCTGAGAATCAGTCGATACTAATCTGACCTGAGAAATTTAATACTGAGAATCAGTCGATATTGATCTGACCTGAGAAGCTCAATGCTGAGAATCAGTCGATACTAATCTGACCTGAGAAATTTAATACTGAGAATCAGTCAATACTAATCTGACCTGAGGAGCTCAATGCTGAGAATCAGTCAATACTAATCTGACCTGAGGAGCTCAATGCTGAGAATCAGTCTATACTGATCTGACCTGAGGAGCTCAATGCTGAGAATCAGTCTATACTGATCTGACCTGAGAAATTTAATACTGAGAATCAGTCGATACTGATCTGAGGAACTCAATGCTGAGAATCAGTCGATACTGATCTGATCTGAGCGCCTCATTGATGAGTATCAATCAATACTATTCTGATAAGAGTACTTTATTGCTTTATTGCTGATGATCATCTAATACCAATTAGATCCCAGTACTTTATAGCTGTATCTTAATTCTCAGAATCAGCCAATACTGATCTGATGTGGCTAATACCATTTTGATTTGACTATCTCTGTATCTTAAAGTTAAGTCAAATATCAATGCAATCCGAGTACTTTTATGTTGAGTCCTGGCTAATACTGGTCCAATTTGAGCACCTTACAACAACTAATACCAATATGTACCTTAGTGTTGAATTTATGAGTTAAGTATATTTACACTGAATATGGGCTCATAACGATCCAAGAAACTTAATGCCAATTGATCTGAGTACCTGTGTCATGTCCTGTCTGTCCTGGTGCCTGTGTGTGTTCCACGTGACCTGTGCCTCTGTGTTCTGTCCCAGTACTTTTCCACCTGTGTCAATTTGTAGCTCCGCCCCCTAGCCCCAGGTGTTTCCACTTCCCTTGTGTGTTAAATAGCCCTCCTCGGTCACTTGTCCTTCGTCGGTCTTTGCACTAACCCCTGTTGTTTGTCGTACCTCTGTTTCTTGTGTTCATTCCTGCGCTCCTTGGTTTCCTGCTCTCTGTTTATCCCGTCTTGTTATAGTTCCTTGTTTATCTTGTTTACTCCTTGTTATTGTCTCTGCTCTGTTTTGTTCATAGTCTTGTTACATTATTTATTTGTTTTCCTCGTATAGCCTCCCTCTTTGTTTGTAGTTTATATTTATCTTCTGGTTTATTCTCGTGCTCCTTAGTTCCCTTCTTAGTGTATATCTTTGTATATCTTTTGTTTATCCTTTGTTATTTTTAAGTTCCCTGTGTTTTCCCTAGTTTATTCCCTTGCCCTGTTTTAGTTTATCCTGCCCAGTTTTATAATATCTCTTGTTTGTTTATGTAAGTTTTATATCACGTTGGTTTTCTTATTCATTTCATTGTTCCGTGTTTACCCGTCTATTTGTTTATTTGTGGTTTAGTTATTAAATTCAAACTTGCACTTGCACTTACGTCGTCTCCTCGTCTCCCTACCTGGGTCAATCCTGACATGAAGACCGACCATCATGGACGTAGCACAGTGGCATGCAGCTCGAAAGGCGGACCTTGAATATCTCCGGCTTCTCGCCGAGCAAATCCGGGGAGATGATCCGCTTCCAGCGCCTTTCCTCGGGTTGGAGCCCGTCAGCCCAGCTTCAGAGGAGCCCACCGAGACCCACCCCCCGAGGAGAGCGGGGGTGGCAGGGATGCAGGCTGTGAGGAGTCCTATTTCTGGGACTACACAGACCTCCTCACACCACACACGTCCAGTGAGGAGGAAGAGGATTACCCTGTCACACCAGCCCGCCTGCCGCTATCTCCAAGAGCGGTGGCTGAACCGCGCTCCGAGACCCCCTACGCGGCGAAACAGCCGCGGCCAGAGACTCTCCTCACACCTGACTCTACCGGAGAGATTACAACTCCAGTCCGGGTTTTTGCTTCACCCGCGGCTTCAGGCCCCATTGTTGCAGCACCGGATCTCTACACGCCGAGCCCCGAAGTTCACTTCGGCTTCTTCGGCTGTTGAGCTACGCCCCCGGACTCCTGCCGTCCCAGAGCCTGCATACGCTGATGTACGTGCAGCCCAAACCTCTGTGGCAGCTCCAGCAGTTCCAGCCTCCATGTCTGCTCCTGCCCCAGCTCAAGCACCAGCAGCACCCGCTGCTCCAGCTCCAGCTCAAGCACCAGCAGCACCCGCTGCTCCAGCTCCAGCTCAAGCACCAGCAGCACCCGCTGCTCCAGCTCCAGCTCAAGCACCAGCAGCACCCGCTGCTCCAGCTTCAGCTCAAGCACCAGCAGCACCCGGTGATCCAGCTCCAGCTCAAGCACCAGCAGCATCCGCTGCTCCAGCTCAAGCACCAGCAGCACCCGCTGCTCCAGCTCCAGCTCAAGCACCAGCAGCACCCGCTGCTCCAGCTCCAGCTGAAGCACCAGCAGCACCCGCTGCTCCAGCTCAAGCACCAGAAGCACCCGCTGCTCCAGCTCAAGCACCAGCAGCACCTGCTGCTCCAGCTCAAGCACCAGCAGCACCCGCTGCTCCAGCTCAAGCACCAGCAGCACCCGCAGCTCAAGCACCAGCAGCACCCGCTGCTCCAGCCTCAGCTCCAGCTCCAGCAGTGCCTGCCGCCCACGTGGTACCCACTGCCTCTGATCCTGTGCCCACTCCCAGAACAATGTTTGGCCCTAGGCCCCGTGTCCCTAGGCCAGCAAGGCCTCCTGACTTTGCCCCCAGTACTGTGCCCAGGCTGTCCCCACAGACTTTTGCTGGTCCTGGGCACCCTCCTGTGTTTTTTGTGCCCCTTTCTCTCCCTGTCATGGTCCCTGTGTCCTTAGTTCCCTTCTTAATATATATCTTTGTATATCTTTTGTTTATCCTTTGTTATTTTTAAGTTCCCTTTATTTTTAACTTGCCCAGTTTTATAGTATCTCTTGTTTGTTTATGTTAGTTTTATATCATGTTGGTTTTCTTATTCATTTCATTGTTCCATGTTTACCCGTCTATTTGTTTATTTGTGGTTTAGTTATTAAATTCTAACTTGCACTTGCACTTACGTCGTCTCCTCGTCTCCCTACCTGGGTCAATCCTGACAACCTTAGTACCTTATTGCTATGTATTGGCTAATACCAATCTGATCCTAGTACCATAATGCTGACTATCAGCCGATACTTATGTGATACAAGCCTTAATGCTAAATATACGTAGATCACTATCTGCTGTATATACCATAATGCTGATAACTGGCTGATAATGATACAATCCAATTAAGGTTCTGTTGATAATGGAACACTTTCTTTAAATGGTTTTACAAAGAACTACTAGAGCTTTTTGCTGTATTAAAATAACATTTTATGCATACAAAAACAACATATGGAACAACATGTGTAACCTTATAGATAGATAGAATAAATATCTATCTATCTATCTGTCTGTCTGTCTGTCTGGTTACAGATGGTTTGCGGGGTGTGAGGGATCTATACAGATTTTTATTTGGTTATTGGTTATAGAAATGTTTAGAACAAGAGAGGATGGAGGAGGAGAAAGTACTGACGTATTCTCTCTCTCTCTCTTTCTCTTTCTCTCTCTCAGCATGCTGCAGCCTGTGTGGAGCAGTAAAACCTGGGCAAAACCTGGTGTGCTAAAATCAGGGGGAACACAACAGTGTCGTAAGCACAGAGACAACAGGTTTCTTCATAGGAGAAAGAAAAAAGAGGATAAAAAGGAGAGAGAGGGAGGGAGAAAGAGAGAGTGAATTAAAATCTGAAGGTAAAATACTAAGAAATACAGACAAAAACAAAAACAGAGAAAAAGACTCTAGATAGAGAGGGAGAGGGAAAGTTCATCCGACATTGTTATCCGACTCAGTCCTTTTTGGATTTTCTGATAAAACTTCTGCATTTCAAACGCTCCCTCCACAATCACACTGGTAAGTAACTTTTATCTATTCTCAACTCAATTAACTTTACTGTGTCTGTCTACCTAACTCTTTCTTACAAACACTGAAAACTAACCCCTCCGTATCAATCCTCTTAACTAACTCTTTCTTTCAAACACTGAAAACTAACCCCTCCGTATCAATCCTCTTAACTAACTCTTTCTTACAAACACTGAAAACTAACCCCTCCGTATCAATCCTCTTAACTAACTCTTTCTTACAAACACTGAAAACTAACCCCTCCGTATCAATCCTCTTAACTAACTCTTTCTTACAAACACTGAAAACTAACCCCTCCGTATCAATCCTCTTAACTAACTCTTTCTTACAAATACTGAAAACTAACCCCTCCGTATCAATCCTCTTAACTAACACTTTCTTACAAATACTGAAAATTAACCCCTCCATATCAATCCTCTTAACTAACTCTTTCTTACAAACACTGAAAACTAACCCCTCCGTATCAATCCTCTTAACTAACTCTTTCTTACAAACACTGAAAACTAACCCCTCCGTATCAATCCTCTTAACTAACTCTTTCTTACAAACACTGAAAACTACCCCTCCGTATCAATCCTCTTAACTAACTCTTTCTTACAAACACTGAAAACTAACCCCTCCGTATCAATCCTCTTAACTAACTCTTTCTTACAAACACTGAAAACTAACCCCTTTGTATCAATCCTCTTAACTAACTCTTACAAATACCGAAAACTAACCCCTCCGTATCAATCCTCTTAACTAACTCTTTCTTACAAACACTGAAAACTACCCCCTCCGTATCAATCCTCTTAACTAACTCTTTAAAACAAACACTGAAAACTAACCCCTACATATCAATCCTCTTAACTAACTCTTTCTTACAAACACTGAAAACTAACCCCTCCGTATCAATCCTCTTAACTAACTCTTTCTTACAAACACTGAAAACTAACCCCTCCGTATCAATCCTCTTAACTAACTCTTTCTTACAAATACTGAAAATTAACCCCTCCGTATCAATCCTCTTAACTAACTCTTTCTTACAAACACTGAAAACTAACCCCTCCGTACCAATCCTCTTAACTAACTCTTTCTTACAAATACTGAAAATTAACCCCTCCATATCAATCCTCTTAACTAACTCTTTCTTACAAACACTGAAAACTAACCCCTTCGAATCAATCCTCTTAACTAACTCTTACAAATACCGAAAACTAACCCCTCCGTATCAATCCTCTTAACTAACTCTTACAAATACTGAAAACTAACCCCTCCGTATCAATCCTCTTAACTAACTCTTTCTTACAAACACTGAAAACTAACCCCTCCGTATCAATCCTCTTAACTAACTCTTTCTTACAAACACTGAAAACTAACCCCTCCGTATCAATCCTCTTAACTAACTCTTACAAATACTGAAAACTAACCCCTCCGTATCAATCCTCTTAACTAACTCTTTCTTACAAACACTGAAAACTAACCCCTCCGTATCAATCCTCTTAACTAACTCTTTCTTACAAACACTGAAAACTAACCCCTCCGTATCAATCCTCTTAACTAACTCTTTCTTACAAACACTGAAAACTAACCCATCCATATCAATCCTCTTAACTAACTCTTTCTTACAAACCCTGAAAACTAACCCATCCATATCAATCCTCTTAACTAACTCTTTCTTACAAACACTGAAAACTAACCCCTCCATATCAATCCTCTTAACTAACTCTTTCTTACAAACACTGAAAACTAACCCCTCCATATCAATCCTCTTAACTAACTCTTTCTTACAAACCCTGAAAACTAACCCATCCATATCAATCCTCTTAACTAACTCTTTCTTACAAACACTGAAAACTAACCCATCCATATCAATCCTCTTAACTAACTCTTTCTTACAAACCCTGAAAACTAACCCCTCCATATCAATCCTCTTAACTAACTCTTTCTTACAAATACTGAAAACTAACCCCTCCGTATCAATCCTCTTAACTAACTCTTTCTTACAAACACTGAAAACTAACCCCTCCGTATCAATCCTCTTAACTAACTCTTTCTTACAAACACTGAAAACTACCCCCTCCGTATCAATCCTCTTAACTAACTCTTTCTTACAAACACTGAAAACTAACCCCTCCGTATCAATCCTCTTAACTAACTCTTTCTTACAAACACTGAAAACTAACCCCTCCGTATCAATCCTCTTAACTAACTCTTTCTTACAAACACTGAAAACTAACCCCTCCGTATCAATCCTCTTAACTAACTCTTTCTTACAAATACTGAAAATTAACCCCTCCGTATCAATCCTCTTAACTAACTCTTTCTTACAAACACTGAAAACTAACCCCTCCGTACCAATCCTCTTAACTAACTCTTTCTTACAAATACTGAAAATTAACCCCTCCATATCAATCCTCTTAACTAACTCTTTCTTACAAACACTGAAAACTAACCCCTTCGAATCAATCCTCTTAACTAACTCTTACAAATACCGAAAACTAACCCCTCCGTATCAATCCTCTTAACTAACTCTTTCTTACAAACACTGAAAACTAACCCCTCCGTATCAATCCTCTTAACTAACTCTTTCTTACAAACACTGAAAACTAACCCCTCCGTATCAATCCTCTTAACTAACTCTTTCTTACAAACACTGAAAACTAACCCCTCCGTATCAATCCTCTTAACTAACTCTTACAAATACCGAAAACTAACCCCTCCGTATCAATCCTCTTAACTAACTCTTTCTTACAAACACTGAAAACTGACCCCTCCGTATCAATCCTCTTAACTAACTCTTTCTTACAAATACTGAAAATTAACCCCTCCATATCAATCCTCTTAACTAACTCTTTTTAACAAACACTGAAAACTAACCCCTCCGTATCAATCCTCTTAACTAACTCTTACAAATACTGAAAATTAACCCCTCCATATCAATCCTCTTAACTAACTCTTTCTTACAAACACTGAAAACTAACCCCTTCGAATCAATCCTCTTAACTAACTCTTACAAATACCGAAAACTAACCCCTCCGTATCAATCCTCTTAACTAACTCTTTCTTACAAACACTGAAAACTACCCCCTCCGTATCAATCCTCTTAACTAACTCTTTCTTACAAACACTGAAAACTAACCCCTCCATATCAATCCTCTTAACTAACTCTTTCTTACAAACACTGAAAACTAACCCCTCCGTATCAATCCTCTTAACTAACTCTTTCTTACAAACACTGAAAACTAACCCCTTCGTATCAATCCTCTTAACTAACTCTTTCTTACAAACACTGAAAACTAACCCCTCCGTATCAATCCTCTTAACTAACTCTTTCTTACAAACACTGAAAACTGACCCCTCCGTATCAATCCTCTTAACTAACTCTTTCTTACAAATACTGAAAATTAACCCCTCCATATCAATCCTCTTAACTAACTCTTTTTAACAAACACTGAAAACTAACCCCTCTGTATCAATCCTCTTAACTAACTCTTACAAACACTGAAAACTAACCCCTCCGTATCAATCCTCTTAACTAACTCTTTCTTACAAATACTGAAAACTAACCCCTCCATATCAATCCTCTTAACTAACTCTTTCTTACAAATACTGAAAACTAACCCCTCCATATCAATCCTCTTAACTAACTCTTTCTTGCAATTACTGAAAACTAACCCCTCCATATCAATCCTCTTAACTAACTCTTTCTTGCAATTACTGAAAACTAACCCCTCCATATCAATCCTCTTAACTAACTTTTTCTTGCAAATACTGAAAACGAACCCATCCGTATCAATCCTCTTAACTATCTTTCTTACAAACACTGAAAACTAACCCCTCCATATCAATCCTCTTAACTAACTCTTTCTTACAAACACTGAAAACTAACCCCTCCGTATCAATCCTCTTAACTAACTCTTTCTCACAAACACTGAAAACTAACCCCTCCGTATCAATCCTATTAAGTAACTCTTTCTTACAAACACTGAAAACTAACCCCTTTTTATAAATCCTCCAAACTTACCCCCTCTTATCAATCCTCCAAACTAATCCCTTCCTTATCAATTGTCCAAACTAACCTCTTCTTATTATTCCTCCAAACTAACCCCTTCTTATCAATCCATCAAACTAATCCCTTCCTTATCAAACATCCAAATGAACACATTCTTGTTAATCCTCCAAACTAACCCCTTCTTATCATTCCTCCAAAGTAACCCCTTTTTATCAATCTTCCTAACTAACCCCTTCTTATCAATCCTCCAAACTAACCCTTTATCAATCCTCCAAACTAACCCCTTCTTATCAATCCTCCAAACTAACCCCTTCTTATCAATCCTCTTAACTAACTCTTTCTTACAAACACTGAAAACTAACCCCTCCGTATCAATCCTCTTAACTAACTCTTTCTTACAAACACTGAAAACTAACCCCTCCATATCAATCCTCTTAACTAACTCTTTCTTACAAACACTGAAAACTAACCCCTCCGTACCAATCCTCTTAACTAACTCTTTCTCACAAACACTGAAAACTAACCCCTCCATATCAATCCTCTTAACTAACTCTTCCTTACAGACACTGAAAACTAACCCCTCCAAATCAATCCTCTTAACTAACTCTTTCTTACAAATACTGAAAACTAACCCCTCCATATCAATCCTCTTAACTAACTCTTTCATACAAATACTGAAAACTAACCCCTCCATATCAATCCTCTTAACTAACTCTTTCTTGCAATTACTGAAAACTAACCCCTCCATATCAATCCTCTTAACTAACTTTTTCTTGCAAATACAGAAAACGAACCCATCCGTATCAATCTTCTTAACTATCTTTCTTACAAACACTGAAAACTAACCCCTCCATATCAATCCTCTTAACTAACTCTTTATTAGAAATACTGAAAACTAACCCCTCCATATCAATCCTCTTAAATAACTCTTTATTAGAAATACTGAAAACTAACCCCTCCATATCAATCCTCTTAACTCACTCTTTCTTACAAACACTGAAAACTAACCCCTCCATATCAATCCTCTTAACTAACTCTTTCTTACAAACACTGAAAACTAACCCCTTTTTATAAATCCTCCAAACTAATCCCTTCTTATTAATCCTCCAAACTAACCCCTTCTTATGAATCCGACAAACTAACCCCTTTTTATTAATCTGACCATCTAATCCCTTCCTTATCATTAGTCCAAATGAACCCCTTCTTATCAATCCTCCAAACTAATCCCTTCCTTATCAATCCTCCAAACTAACCCCTTCTTATTAATCCTCCAAACTAACCCCTTCTTACCAATTCTCCAAACTAACCCCTTCTTATTAATCCTTCAAACTAACCCCTTCTTATCAATCCTCCAAACTAACCCTTTATCAATCCTCCAAACTAATCCCTTCTTATCAATCCTCCAAACTAACCCTCTATCAATCCTTCAAACTAACCCCTTCTTATTAATCCTTCAAACTAACCCCTTCTTATCAATCCTCCAAACTAACCCTTTATCAATCCTCCAAACTATTCTCTTCTTATCAATCCTCCAAACTAACCCCTTCTTATCAATCCTCCAAACTATCCTCTTCTTATCAATCCTCCAAACTAACCCCTTCTTATCAATCCTCCAAACTATCCTCTTCTTATCAATCCTCCAAACTAACCCCTTCTTATCAATCCTCCAAACTAACCCCTTCTTATCAATCGTCCAAACTAACCCCTTCTTATCATTCCTCCAAACGACCCCTTCTTATTAATCCGCCAAACTAATCCCTTCTTATTAATCCTCCAAACTAACCCCTTCTTATGAATCCGACAAACTAACCCCTTCTTACCAATTCTTCAAACTAACCCCTTCTCATTAATCCTTCAAACTAACCCCTTCTTATCAATCCTCCAAACTAACCTTTTATCAATCCTCCAAACTTTTTATTAATCTGACCATCTAATCCCTTCCTTATCGTTAGTCCAAACGAACCCCTTCTTATCAATCCTCCAGACTAATCCCTTCCTTATCAATCTTCCAAACTAACCCCTTCTTATTAATCCTCCAAACTAACCCCTTCTTACAATTCTTCAAACTATCCCCTTCTTATTAATCCTTCAAACTAACCCCTTCTTATCAATCCTCTAAACTAACCTTTTATCAATCCTCCAAACTAACCCCTTCTTATCAATTCTCCAAACTAACCCCTTCTTATCAATTCTCCAAACTAACCCCTTCTTATCAATCCTCCAAACTAACTCTTTATCAATCCTTCAAACTAACCCCTTCTTATTAATCCTTCAAACTAACCCCTTCCTATCAATCCTCCAAACTAACCTTTTATCAATCCTCCAAACTATTCTCTTCTTATCAATCCTCCAAGCTAACCCCTTCTTATCAACCCTCCAAACTACCCCCTTCTTATCAATCCTCCAAACTAACCCCTTCTTATCAATCCTCCAAACTATCCTCTTCTTATCAATCCTCCAAACTAACCCCTTCTCATCAATCCTCCAAGCTAACCCCTTTTTATTAATCCTACCATCTAATCCCTTCCTGATCGTTAGTCCAAACGAACCCCTTCTTATCAAACCTCCAAACTAACCCCTTCTTATTAATCCTCCAAACTAACCCCTTCTTACCAATTCTCCAAACTAACCCCTTCTTATTAATCCTTCAAACTAACACCTTCTTATTAATCCTTCAAACTAACCCCTTCTTATCAATCCTCCAAACTAACCCCTTCTTATCAATCCTCCAAACTAACCCTTTATCAATCCTCCAAACTATTCTCTTCTTATCAATCCTCCAAACTAACCCCTTGTTATCAATCCTCCAAACTAGCCCCTTGTTATCAATCCTCCAAACTAACCCCTTCTTATCAATCCTCCAAACTAACCCCTTCTTATCAACCCTCCAAACTACCCCCTTCTTATCAATCCTCCAAACTAACCCCTTCTTATCAATCCTCCAAACTATCCTCTTCTTATCAATTCTCCAAACTAACCCTTTCTCATCAATCCTCCAAACTAACCCCTTTTTATTAATCCGACCATCTAATCCCTTCCTTATCGTTAGTCCAAACGAACCCCTTCTTATCAATCCTCCAAACTAACCCCTTCTTATTAATCCTCCAAAGTAACCCCTTCTTATTAATCTGCCAAATTAATCCCTTCCTTATCAATCGTGTCACATTACCCCTTCTTATCAATCCTCCAAAGTAACCCCTTCTTATTAATCTGCCAAACTAATCCTTTCCTTATCAATCGTGTCACATTACCCCTAACACATCAGGCAGGGCTTGTGGGCTGTTCCCAGTATACAGGGGTCAATATAAACCATAATATTTTAAAGAAGGACGACCTGTAGCCAGTGTAAATTATGCATTCCATACTGGTCCCACCTCACAACCTACAAAACTTTCTCTTGAATCATCTAGCCTGTGGCCAGGAATAATTCAAGCTTTCATTTGTGTTTAAGGATGGGCCAATATGCTCTGTTACAAGAGAGGATATGAGCAATTGACTGCGTACCTGGCATGTTTTAACATGCTGCATTTGTAGATTACTGCTGAGTGCTGCAAGAGCGCAGAACAGCAAATATCTCTGCACGTGCGTCAGAGCTCTATAGGCCACAAAAATAAAAAAAAAACACTTTTAACCCCACCACATATGTGATCAATATGTCAAGACATGTTACTTTAAGCTGCGTAGAGATGTTCTGTAATCTCTAGACTACTGCTTACACTGCAGCACAATGCAGGATTGTTATCTAGAAATAGAAATGTTCTTGTTTTTCCCCCCTTATCCAAATTCCAGTTCTGAAATTAGGTTGGCTTGGAAAGCCAACTTCTTGTTCTTCGTAATCTTCTTATTATTATTATTCTCGCCACAATTTCTTTAACGCTACTCCTCCTACAGCTTTTGACGTAGAATCATGAAATTTTGCAGTATCGTAGGACCTATACCCGATTAAGTTGCTTGTGCCTTTTTAAGCGATATATCGTACGTTTTTTGGTAAAAACTTCGTAAACGTGCGCTTTTTTTTCCCATTGGAAACGAATAGGGACAAATTTGAACATCCACGTAGGTCACAATTTTTGAGATATGAAGACCAAATTCGGAGAGCTTATAGATGTAATAGGTATAATTAAATTATACGATGTACGGTTTTCATACAATTGTCTTACGAAGTTTTCTCATAGGAATGAATGGGGGCCCCACCCTTCAATCTCGCACACGAGCAGCTCTGCGCACGGAACCCCTTCTCTCCCCTGCTCCTCCAGTACTGTGAGTGTATGGAGGAGCTGCTGTATGGAGCAGCTATCAGTCAAAAGTTTGGCACTTAGCAACCACTTAGCAACCATGTAGAATATGTTAGCAACTGCCTAGCAGCTACTTTAAAAATGATAGCAACTGCCTAGCAACCAGTTAGCAAACACTTTAGAAATGATAGCAACTGCCTAGCAACCAGATAGCAACACCTTAGCAACCACCTGGAAAACGCTAGCAACAGCCTAGCAACCACTTAGCAAACACTTTAGAAATGATAGCAACTGCCTAGCAACCAGATAGCAACAGCGTAGCAACCACCTGGAAAATGTTAGCAACTACCTAGCAACCACTTAGCAACCATGTGGAATATGTTAGCAACTGCCTAGCAACCAGTTAGCAACACCTTAGCAACCACCTGGAAAATGTTAGCAACTGCCTAGCAACCACTTTGCAACCACTTTAGAAATAATAGCAACTACCTAGCAACCAGTTAGCAACACCTTAGCAACTACCGGAAAACGTTAGCAACTGCCTAGCAACCATTTAGCAACCACTTTAGAAATGATAGCAACTGCCTAGCAACCACTTATCAACCACTTTAGAAATGATAGCAACTGCCTAGCAACCAGTTAGCAACTCTTTAGCAACCACCTGGAAAATGTTAGCAACTGCCTAGCAACAGCGTAGCAACCACTTAAAAAATTATAGCAACTGCCTGGCAACCTCTAAGCAACCACCTGGCAAATGTTAGCAACTGCCTAGCAACAGCTTAGCAACCACCTGGTATATGTTACCAACTGCCTAGCAACCAGGTAGCAACACCTTAGCAACCACCTGAAAACATTAACAACCGCAACCACTTAGCAACATCTTAGCAACCACCTGGACAAGGCTAGCAACTGCCTAGCAACCACTCAGCAACACATTCCTATATCAGACAATTATTAGTATTCCACCATGTTTTTGGAACATGTTTTTTGTCAACAGCATAGCAACCACTCACACACACTTCAGACTGAAACAGCTTATAAACCATTTTAACTTTTTTAACGTTATTAGCATACTTTTCCAAGCCAAATTAAAGTTCATTCACGAACTTTGCCTTTTCTAGTTACAGACTGTAGTTCTGTATCTGTTTCTCTGACTACTTTATTATCCTCCTTTCACCCGGTTCTTCAGAGCTCAGCACCCCACAGGACAGACGACTACAGAGCAGCTATTATTTGGGTGGTGTGTTTGTGTTGTGATGTATAAGTGGGTCAGACACAGCTGTGCTGCTACAGTTTTTACAACACCTCAGTGTCTCTGCTGGGCTTAGAATAGTCTTGTGGGCAGCATCCCAACAAACACCTGTTTGGAAGATTCCACAGGTGAACAGGTTAATTGGAAACAGATAAGTGTCATGATTGGGTATAAAAGGTGCATCCCTGATAAGCTCATCACAAAAGCGTTGTTCACAAGCAAGGATGGGGTGAGGTTCACCACTATAGTAGAGGTAAAAAAAAAGAGGCAAAAACTTTAACTGAAATGAAAACACTAAAATGAAAATGTAAATACCGTTTTATCCATTTTGCACTTTCATTTTTCCAAACGTGTAAACATATTATGAAAAATTGAAAAATAAAATTAAATCACTTCATTTGCTATTTTTCTCGTGAGCATGGGTCATATGTGTCAAAAATAAAATTAAAATTCATTTTCTTTATCATACAGGTATTTTACAACCAAATCTATAATGAAAAAAGCTAACTGTGCAAAAAATAAATAAAGGCTTTGTTCTTGCGTTTTCTTGATGAACTGCATAATAAATGTCAAAAATAAAATCAAAATGAAATGAAAACTTTTTTATTTATTAGTCCTTGAATGAGCTGCATGTCTGACAGAATTAAAATAAAAAACACTACATTGGAAAATCAATAGCAAAGTAACATTTTGTCATTCGGTGGTGATTTACTTTTTGTTTTTCACTTTGCTTTTTCATTTTCCCATTTTTTATTTTGATTTTCCACTTCACCAGCATGCAGGGCTGGACTGGGACAAAAAATCGGCCCTGGCATTTTTGGTTTAGACCGGCCCTCATAATTAGCGGAACACTACCAACTTATAATTTATATATGTGGGGTTACAGAGAAGCATAATGTATCATCAGCATATTAAATTCAATATAGAGTTCAATTCTATTTTTTCAGGTTAAAGGTGCTTCCTCCTTTAAACAGTTATACCATGTATTTGTATCAGGCTACAAACAGGGCTTTCTGTATAGCCTCACCATTATCAACTTCATAATAAAAATTGTACTTTATTATAATCATGTTTTGTTTTTTGGGATGGAATGTTGTAACGGGGCTCGAGCTCTTTTATTAAATGCTTGAAACCAGGGTTCACTCCTACTCTCATCATGAGAGGATATTTTGATCTAGGTAGAACAAACAAACAATGAGCCTGATTGTGGCGCTTTATTAAAAACAAAAACAGCATTACTTTAACTACAAATACTTTTTTATTATTACTGGATGCATTTTAATGTTCTTTTTAAGAAACATCAGCTTTAAATTTATAAATTAAATTATATTTGTAGTGTCAATCACTTACATCAGAGAGAGACAGAGCGAGCGAGAAAGAGAGCGAGCGAGGAAAAGAGAGAGACAGTCAAAGAGAGCGAGCGAGAGACAGAAAAAAGGGAGAGAGCGAGAAAAAGAGAAAGAGAGCGAGTGAAAAAAAGAGACAGTCAGAGAGAGAGAGCGAGCGAGCGAGAGACAGAGAAAAAATGGAAAGAGCGAGAAAGAGAGAGAGAGAGACAGTCAGAGAGAGAGTGCGTGCGATTAGGCGAGCGAGGGAGCGAGAGAGAGACCTCCTCTAACTTGTGGGCCGGTCTCTTAGAAAAAAAGGAAGAAAAAAAGGACTGTCCACCCACCCGCCAGATCACCAGCCCAGCCCTGCCAGCATGGAAATACATGTAAATGAACAGCAGGCTGGGTTACAACTACTGACCTTCCTGCCAGCGAGAGCAAAGCAGCGGGGGGGACCGCAGGGACTAAACTGGACCACAGCCACAGCACTGATACTTGACTCCGGTGCAAAGTGCTGGGTACTGCTGCTGAACCACGACCTCAGCAGCCTGCAGCCGCTTGCGTGGCAACTGAGACCGTTTAAAGTAGGTGGCTTGTTAGTTAGTTAGCTAAGCTAGCTAACACTGGCTAACTAACAAGCCACTGACCCTGAACGGTCTCTCTCACCATGGAAGCGGCTGGAGGCTGCTGAGGTCGCGGTTCCCTAGCGCTTTGCACCAAAGGCCAAAATTTTAATTTTATTTTTGTCACATATGACCCATGCTAAAGTGAAAAATGTAATTGCAAATGAAGATATTTAATTTTGTTCATATTTTCATACATGTTTGGAAAAAGAAAGTGCAAAACGGTATTTGCATTTTCCTTTTTTTTTTAAATATATTTTCTAGTTTTATTTTTGGCAAGATTTACATCCCATACACCACTTTGTAAACAACTGCAATAGCAAATATTTCAACCCTTACGAAAAAAATCCAGTTAATTTAATAAGTAAACGTAAGTAAAGTTTAAGTATATTTTCCCAAGTATATATTATGTAAGTATACTAGGATCAATGTACTTGTAGACTTGTGAGTGTTTAATACTTCTTGGAGTAAATTGGTCCAATTTTAGTATAAAAGTATAAAGGTATAATTTTAAGTATGCAAGTAGTACGCTTTAAATACACAACTAGTTCACTAATATTTTAAAAAATAAAGCTTAGATGTAAACTAGTAATGTATTCAAAATGTACTACTTGTACACTAGTATTATACTACACTTTATGTGTACTTTAGTTGTACATTTAGTGAAGTTTGAGTACACAAGTAGTTTACATATAAGTCTAATTTTGTAGTCCAGGTATACTTTGAACTATACCTAAAGTGGGCTCAGGCAAAACGTGCATGGGTTTAGGACGGGTCAGGCTGGATTTTTTAGGCCTGATCTAACCTCTAACTTATAAGTGTACTGTTAGTTTACTACTTATTCAATTCTATTCCATGTTTTAGCACCATTAATGCTATAAGATACATTATATATATAACCTGCCTGCAGTCCAGACCTGTCTTCCACTGCAAATGCGCATTATATATATAACCTGCCTGCAGTCCAGACCTGTCTTCCACTGCAAATGCGCATTATATATATAACCTGCCTGCAGTCCAGACCTGTCTTCCACTGCAAATGCGCATTATATATATAACCTGCCTGCAGTCCAGACCTGTCTTCCACTGCAAATGCATGGCTCATTAAATATATGATACGAGACCCGGCCTGTTGATGGGAAGGATGCGAAAGAATTCCACCTACAAAACATTTTGTTTCCTTAGTTATCAAACACTTATTGAGTACTCAAAGTAAATGTAATGTAACACAGTAGTTAACATCCCCCTGTCCCAATTTCTTTGGACTGTGTTGCAGCATCAAATATTTGCCAAAAAAATAAAGTTTATCTATTTGAACATTAAATTTCTTCTGTTTGTAGTGTATTCAATTAAACTAAAAAGAATTTGCACATTATTGTATTTTGTGTTTATTTGTTTTACACAACTTGGAATTGGGTTTGTACAAGGTTGACACAGCAGCGACACATGGGTGTCTTTAAAAACTCCAGCAGCACTGCTGTATCTGATTCACTTGTGCAAAACTGTGCGGTCCTGAGCATTGAAGAACAGAGTGAAATGATAAAAAAGTATTCAGAGAAACAGATACAGGTTTACAGCCTGTAATTTTAGGCAAAATGTCCTATAGGATAAGTAGAGATGAAAAAAGGATAATGGGTATATAAACATAAAGAACATAAAGTCATAATGTGATGACTGATTGGTATATAGTACTATAAGAACAATGTGTTTAACTGCAGGAAATAAATAATGGTTTCTAAACCCACACAGGTGCTATAAGTGGGACTCAGGAGTTTTACAATACCTAGGAAGGATGTAGGATATGAAACCTAAATAGATAAATAATAGTAATAAAAGTATTTTTTTAATATTTATTAAACCTATTTAGTCAATATATTCATCAATATTAAAAAGTACCTAATCATTGTTGACCTTATCTTCACAGGCCTTCCCAATGACCCCAGAAAATACTAACAGCACTGTCCGCCCCGAGACTTCTTCAGAAATTTCCTTCATCATTGGCACCTTCATCCTGGTCATGGTCTTCCTCCTAGGTGTCCCAGGAAACCTCTTTATCATCTGGAGCATCCTGGCCCGGGCCCGCAAACGCTCCGTCACCACACTGCTAATCCTGAACCTAGCCTGTGCTGACGGCACCATCATGTGCCTCACCGTGTTTTTCTTTACGTACCTAGCCAAACAATGCTGGGTGTTTGGCCGAGTGATGTGTAAGCTACTCTTCTACCTGTGCAACACAAACATGTACGCCTCCATCATGCTGATCACGCTGATGAGCCTGCACAGGCTGGTGGCCGTGCTGTGGCCCCACCGCGTCCACGCCCTCGCCCGTCGCAGGAATGTCCTGGCTATTCTCATTGGGATGTGGCTGCTGGTCTTCACTCTGGCTTTGCCAGCTTTAATTTTTAGAGAGGAGCGGCTGAACAAAAAACAACGATTGCTCTGCGATCACAACCACAACTCAACTAGCTACGTACGTACTTCTCAACTGTTCTTTTTTTACAGTTTATACAGTACATACAACTTTCCACCTCCACCATTCCATAATGAAGCCGAAAAATTACAGAAACTTTTAATTCCTAAATGTAGTCTAAATTTAATTCCGAGAATGTAAGAATGTTTGAATTCTTTTTTAGTAGTGTAAAAGACTATAGCTCCATTCCAATAGCTCGGGTGCAGCTGAAATGGGTTTCGGGTCTTAGCTGTTACAAAGAAGGTTGTTCCAAACTGAAGGATCCTTATGCAGCCAGAAAAATGCAACTGACAAGTAGATTCATTTAAATAACACAACTGCTTGGTTACTACAGGTGGGAGTCACAGGGTATTATTACAATACTGTGATACTGTAATTCTGCGCTATTATTAAAAAAATCACAGGGCAATTATGTACAAAATTTCACAGCATCTGTGTTAAGGAAGAGGATAAATACTCCTGAAAAATCAACTACCAGGAATTAGGTATTTGTTAGTTACAGTTTGACAGAAATTGAGAACCAAAATTATTCACCGCATATTTATCTAACTCACCACATGAAGTAATTATTTGAGTTTTTTATTAGTTTTTTTATTAGTAAGTCAAAAAATATCAATATTTGACTCCAATAAGAAGGGCAAAAAGAAAAACAGCTTTACAAAGAAGTGTGTAGATGGTGGAAATTGAAGCTTTGTTTTTAAAATGTTTTAAAATGATTTGGAAAATAATTTTGTCATAGTTGCACCAGCATAGTCCCATTTCTGTTTTGTATCTCTAACCCAGGGGTGTCCAAACTTTTTTTGTTGGGGGCCAGAAGGAGAAATATATTTGAAGTCACGGGCCAAACTCTGTAATAAAACAAATAATGAAATATACCACTTGAAATAATACTTTTTTCCTGATTATTTCATTTACACACCATTTTACTTGACTTACTATCTTTATCTTTGACAGTGTTGTGTAAACTAAGATTTTTCAAATTGATGTTTAATTTCATGATGTCTCTTAATATTAAACTCCTTAATTACGGGCACTTTTAGACTCTTTTGCCCCGTTTTTCTGCGCTAGAAATGTGCACTCTCTCCGCTTTTAGAATCTTTGGGCCGTTTTTCTGCACTAGAAATGCGCACTCTCTCACTTTTAGACTCTTTTGCCCGTTTTTCTCCTCTAGAAATGCGCACCCTCTCTGCTTTTAGACTCTTTGGCCCCGTTTTTCTGCGCTAGAAATGCGCACTTTCTCCGCTTTTAGACTCTTTGGCCCGTTTCTGACACCTAGCGTTCAAACTTTGAATCTCACATTAGAAAAACCTGTTTAACAGCGGACCAACTTTCATTCTATTTCTAAAATACCTCGCGGGCCGCTCCAAAGAAGGAAACGGGCCGCAAATGGCGGGCCGTAGTTTGGACACCCCTGCTCTAACCCTTGTTTGAGTGTAACACTTCTCCTAGGAACAGAGTTACAAGGACAATGGGTGAAATCCTCCCCCTAAGAGTTTTCAGCCATTCAAAAATATGTGATATTGGATAATTTTCCTCAATAAACAAATAATTACGTGTAAAAGTTTTGTCTCATTTGTTTAACTGTGTTCTCTTTATCTACTTTTAGGACTTTTAAGTGTGGAAATCTGTTGATTTTTTAGGACATATTTATGCAGAAATATGCAGAAAAGTCTAAGGGGTTTACAAACTTTCAAGCACCAATTAAGAATATCACTTAACTCTGATGAACTCTGATTGTATTATCTGTGTATCTGAGCAGGTGGTGCTCCAGTTCATGACAGAGACATCGGTGGGCTTCCTGATCCCGTATGGAATAATCCTGGGCAGCTACATGTGCATCCTGCGACGCCTCAGGCAGTCCAAGTTTAAGAGGAGAGTCCACAGTGAGAAGCTGATCCTGGCCATTGTAGTGACCTTTGCTGTGTTCTGGCTGCCCTACCACATTATCAATATTGTGCAGGTGAGGAGCTTAACTCCTGCAGGATTCGAAGATTGTGAAAGTGAATTCAAATACAAATGCTGAATTTAAATTAATTACATGTGTGTTTTTTAGGTTGCAGCTGCATGTACATCAGAGAATTCGAATCTCAAGGAAACGTAAGTAATGGCTTACCTACCTTTCTAAATATGCAGTTTTCCAGTACACAAGGCACACTGTGGATTGAGCAATGTTAAATGCCTATACAGCTACTGTGATTAGATCCCTGCGTCCTTTAAATTATGCTATTTTATTGATATATTTCAACAAACTGAACAGATTGTTTCACAGGTCAGCTCTGTTAGAACAAGGCACAGCCAATTAGAACAGAGAAAATGTGGAATATGAACCTTTTATTTTACTGTTATATTTTTTTCAGGAAACCCCAAAACGATTATCATTGTGCCAATGTGCTACAGACAAAATGTAGCTATTAGCATAGATAAGAAAAACAATCATATTTACCATGCTTGTGTCAGGCACAAATGCAATGTGGCAACATGTGCACATTTTTTGCACCATGGGCCAAAAATGTGAACGATTGTCAGAATGTGCTGAAGTGTGGTTGTTTTGCTCCACAACACAACACAACACAACACAACTGTTCACCTTTCCAGAAACCTCTTTGGACAAATTAGTAAAATCCCTGTCTCCACATTTATATCCCTTTACTATAATATCTATAATAACTGTAATATTTGCATATCTGAGAAAGTTGTACTCAGTTCATTGGTGGGCTTCCAGATGCCATACTCAGTTAACTGCTACACCAATTAAGAGCTAACAGGCTACCAACAAAATGTATTTATTAACATAGACAAGGCAGGATAATTATATTTAGCTTAGACATATATTTGGACAGGGTATTTGGATGGAATGTGCCCTTAGTGCACATGTAGAATATGAACAATAGACTGTTAACCAATATGATAGGAATGGATTCCCTTATTAATTTAACTTTGAAAGGCTTTACTGTGTTAAAATCAACAGCTCATCTCTCCTCTTTCCTTTTCTTCCTCGCAGACTAGATAAAATTTGGCAGTCCTGCCGCCCGGTGACCTCTGCCCTGGCCTTCATCAGCAGCAGTGCTAACCCGGTGCTGTACACGTTTGCCGGACGATCCTACATAAGAGCTGATGGCTTTGCATTTATGGCCCGGCTCTTCGAGGGTATAGCCTCAGACTCTAACGGCAGAAAAGCTGAGCAGGTCGGTCGAGAGAAAATGGCTCTGGGGCTGAAAACCTCCCCAAACTCCACCAGCGCTTATGTTAAAACATAGAACCCAAAACATGGGGTGTTAAAGAAACCTGCAGATGATGTAAAAAAACTGATTATAAAATGTAAGGTATACAAACAAGAGTATTGGTACACCTGTTTATTCATTGTTTCTTTCTAATTAAAAGGTGTTTTTATCCTGCTTTTGTTGGAGTAATTGTCTCTACAGTTCAGGAAAGACTTTCCCCTTTTCTACTCCAAAAAAAGATTTTGTAGCATTGCTGTGAGTACAGCAACCACCTCACCTTAGCCCCAAGTCATCCCAAAAGTATTGGATAGAGAACACATTCCAGAGAACACAGTTCCACTGCTCCAGCACATCTTCCCAGTCAAACTGCAGCCAACACAACTCCAGTGGAACGCAACATGCTTGGATGCAAACACTTATTCTGTTACAACAGCTAAACGATGACCCCACTGGCTATCATTGCCCACACTCAGTGATGAAGGAGAGAGGGTATAATCCTTCCCAATTAGAGAGAAGACTGTTATGCTCTCTGGGACTCCTGATAGGGATTGCAATGGCATCCCTCAGTGATGACTGTGACTTTTTGGTGACAGTGTGGACGTAATACATTTTATTAACGCGTTAATGATGTATCATTTTGTCCTGTTTGCAAGTTTATTACTGAATGGAGTTGTAAACTATATATATATTCAATGGAAAAGTCTCAACTCAAAACTATATATTCCAAAATAAAGCTTAATCCTTGTATGGGAAACTGTTACTTAGGGTCCTCAGGTGGTATTCTGTGTCCAATGGCTTATATCAGAGGTTTAATTCAGAGATTTATAGACTTTCTACTTCAGATTTGCCTGATTGGACATGGTAATTCTTGGCACAAAACTAAGTGAGTCAGGCAGGGTCTGAATGTGAGTTGCAGAGCTTTGTGAGCAGCTCATCTTCTGTGAGGAACCTATAAATCCTAATGACAACAATAAATATAGGACTGCTTAACATTTTAGCATGAGCTGGACTCATTCTGAGAGCATTTATAAGGCCACACTGTGGAACAACATTGTGTTATACAGTATTTCTCTGAATGTAACAAAGGACACTAATAAAATAAAATGATGCAAGCTTTATAAAATGTTCACATATGAATCAGATGTGTATTGAAATACGATCAAAACACTGAACAACAGTACCAAATACAAGGAAAAGGCACCATACCCACTGCCAAGCATTGGATAGATGCGTATTAGCTCCACCCAGGAACCATATTCTCTAAATCCACGAGAAACTTGTGGGAGTTTTTCTCAGCAGATTGGCCTCAAATTAAGAAAGCGGGTTCAACAAACTCCAAACCTAACCCTGAACTCTATGGAACGCCAAAAGGCCCAAAAAACGTCTGGACCAGACGCCTTTTATCGAAAGTGTGGGTTTTACGCCGTAATATACGCCGTATGATTTCATGACGCCGTAATATACGCCGTATGATTTCACGAAGCCGTTAAAAACGCCGCTAAAAGCACAGAAGACGCCGTTTCCCACGGCGTTTTTCGACCCTTTTGGCGCGCCGTACAGAGCGCCATCTCAGTGCAATGAGACGGCGTAAAAAGCAGCGTTTTAGTGTCTCTCTTGACGCCATAATAAGCGGCGTAAAAAGCGGCGTTTAATAATAAGATAATGAGCTCCACCTTCCAGTTTTGAAAGCCAATACATTTAAATTTTGTTCAGCCAATGCTCTTACAGAGAGACTCAGTCTAAAGCAATTCACTGCAGATCCGAGCTCCTGAACCTGAGCTCTTCAGTTTTTTAATTACAAATTTACAATATACCTTCTTCAGACATTCCCGCTGGTGCTCATGCCTTTTATTAGTCTAATATTTATGCTGTTCAATGTATTTTAAATAAAATTAATAGTAGTAGGGACACCCCTTGTGCATGAATTTTATTAATTAATGGTGTGTTTCTTTTTAGGCTACGTTTGGTAAATGGTAGCTAATAGGGTCATTCTGCTATATTTCAGGAGTTTCTTGGTTTATTAGCTCTTAAATATTTAGCCAGGTACTGTATCAGTATTTATATTATTTGAAGGATCTAAATAACAGGAGTGTTAGTAATCATAAAATGTAAGGAAACGTAAATGTTTATAAGATATACAGTGATAAACTAAAAAACACCCCGACAGCTGAATATTCAATGAACGGACACGGAGGTGTTGGTAGAGAGAAGGATGACGGCTAAATTTATACTCCACGAAGAACACTCTTGATCACTGGATAGCTCAACTTACCAATCATTCAATTAATAAACCTTTTTTTTCTCGAGTAAGAAAATAGAATTAATAAGAATAAATGAAAAAAAAAAAAATTATATATATATATATATATATATATATATATATATATATATATATATATATATATATATATAAATAATCAATGCCGGGCTGCTTTGCCCCTGTTTGTGCAAATGAATGATTTTTAAGACCACCAGAGACAAAATTATGAAAATATGAAAATTGCAAAAAGCACAAAACACCAATGTTAAATTCAAAGGATTTACAGTAAGATTTAAAGGCCTTTTTTTAGGTCAAATAAATGACAAGACTTGATAAGACATCCGCAAACCGTGAATAGGTGTCTATACACAGGAACGTCGCTATAGCCCCTTTTTTTGGGATGTTTTGATTGTTTTTACAGAAGTGTCTCTGTAATATGTTAAAAATGTTCAAATCTTAAAGTATACCACAAATACATAATTTTAGGAACAAAATCAATCTCCCCACGCAGCGCGAAATTTCTGATCCACTTTGTCTCGGAGCCGCGTCAAGAAAAATGCATACACGCACGCAAAATTTAACAGCGCTTCTTTAATCTATTAAGCTAATGATGCAGGCTGTCCAGCATTTAGACTGGAGTGATTTAGGCTAGCTGTGGTGCTGTTGGTCGGTTTGTGTGTTTATATTAAATACAGTGTATTGTACTGCCTGTATGTGTATCAGCTAATTGATGTTACATAATAACAGAATATGATGAGATAAGTTGACATTCATAATGTGCGTGGGGCTTGCCAATGAGTTATATTATATAATATTGGATAGATTTTCCAAAGTAAAGAGCCAGATTAATAATTTAATGAAGGTTTCTAAGCGACTGAAGTAAATATAATATAATAATAAATATAAATATAATAAATATGTAACTTGTAAGTCTATGTCTGTAAATGACATTACTTGTTTCCTTATGGAAATAGAAAAATTACCGGATCTGCTGAAGCATAAAAACTAATATTAATAATATTATGCTTAAACAACAACAAAACAATAATATTCATAGTAAATTAAGAATAATTTACATCTTATAATAATAATAATCATAATAATAATAATAATAATAATAATAATAATAATAAATAATTATAATATATAATTTTATATAATATTTACAATATATTATAATTATACTATATAATTATAATATTATAACTAGAAAAGGCAAAGTTCGTGAACGAACTTTAAGTTGGCTTGGAAAAGTACGCTAATAACGTTGAAAAGTTAAAATGGTTGCTAAGTGGTTGCTAGGCAGTTGTGATCATTTCTAAAGTGGTTGCTAAGCGTTTGCTAGGCAGTTGCTAACGTTTTCCAGGTGGTTGCTTAGGTGTTGGTAAGCAGTTGCTAGGCAGTTGCTAATGTATTCCACACGGTTGCTAAGCAGTTGCTAACGTTTTCCAAGTGGTGGCTAAAGTGTAGCTAACTGGTTGCTAGGCAGTTGCTATCATTTCTAAAGTGGTTGCTAAGCAGTTGCTAGGCAGTTGCTAACATATTCCACATGGTTGCTAAGTGGTTGCTAGGCAGTTGCTAACATTTTCCAGGTGGCTGATAAGATGTTGTTAAGTGGTTGCTAGGCAGTTGCTATAATTTCTAAAGTGGTTGCTAGGCAGTTGCTAACGTTTTCCTAGTGGTTGCTAAGGTGTTGCTAAGTGGTTGCTAGGCAGTTGCTATCATTACTAAAGTGGTTGATAAGTGGTTGCTAGGCAGTTGCTAACGTTTTCCTAGTGGTTGCTAAGGTGTTGCTAAGTGGTTGCTAGGCAGTTGCTATCGTTTCTAAAGTGGTTGCTAAGTGGTTTCTAGGCCATTGCTATCGTTTCTAAAGTGGTTGCTAAGCAGTTGCTAACATATTCCACATGGTTGCTAAGTGGTTGCTAGGCAGTTGCTAACATTTTCCAGGTGGTTGCTAAGATGTTGTTAAGTGGTTGCTAGGCAGTTGCTATAATTTCTAAAGTGGTTGCTAGGCAGTTGCTAACGTTTTCCTAGTGGTTGCTACGGTGTTGCTAAGTGGTTGCTAGGCAGTTGCTATCATTACTAAAGTGGTTGCTAAGTGGTTGCTAGGCAGTTGCTAATGTTTTCCTAGTGGTTGCTAAGGTGTTGCTAAGTGGTTGCTAGGCAGTTGCTATCATTTCTAAAGTGGTTGCTAAGTGGTTGCTAGGTCGTTGCTATCGTTTCTAAAGTGGTTGCTAAGCAGTTGCTAGGCAGTTGCTAACATATTCCACATGGTTGCTAAGTGGTTGCTAGGCGGTTGCTAACATTTTCCAGGTGGTTGCTAAGATGTTGTTAAGTGGTTGCTAGGCAGTTGCTATAATTTCTAAAGTGGTTGCTAGGCAGTTTCTAACGTTTCCCTAGTGGTTGCTAAGGTGTTGCTAAGTGGTTGCTAGGCAGTTGCTATCATTACTAATGTGGTTGCTAAGTGGTTGCTAAGCAGTTGCTAACGTTTTCCTAGTGGTTGCTAAGGTGTTGCTAAGTGGTTGCTAGGCAGTTGCTATCATTACTAAAGTGGTTGCTAAGTGGTTGCAAGGCAGTTGCTAACGTTTTCCTAGTGGTTGCTAAGGTGTTGCTAAGTGGTTGCTAGGCAGTTGCTAACGTTTTCCTAGTGGTTGCTAAGGTGTTGCTAAGTGGTTGCTAGGCAGTTGCTATCATTTCTAAAGTGGTTGCTAAGTGGTTGCTAGGCAGTTGCTAACATATTCCACATGGTTGCTAAGTGGTTGCAAGGCAGTTGCTAACGTTTTCCTAGTGGTTGCTAAGGTGTTGCTAAGTGGTTGCTAGGCAGTTGCTATAATTTCTAAAGTGGTTACTAAGTGGTTGCTAGGCAGTTGCTATCGTTTCTAAAGTGGTTGCTAAGTGGTTGCTAGGCCGTTGCTATCGTTTCTAAAGTGGTTGCTAAGCAGTTGCTAGGCAGTTGCTAACATATTCCACATGGTTGCTAAGTGGTTGCTAGGCAGTTGCTAACATTTTCCAGGTGGTTGCTAAGATGTTGTTAAGTGGTTGCTAGGCAGTTGCTATAATTTCTAAAGTGGTTGCTAGGCAGTTTCTAACGTTTTCCTAGTGGTTGCTAAGGTGTTGCTAAGTGGTTGCTAGGCAGTTGCTAACATTTTCCAGGTGGTTGCTAAGATGTTGTTAAGTGGTTGCTAGGCAGTTGCTATAATTTCTAAAGTGGTTGCTAGGCAGTTTCTAACGTTTTCCTAGTGGTTGCTAAGGTGTTGCTAAGTGGTTGCTAGGCAGTTGCTAACGTTTTCCTAGTGGTTGCTAAGGTGTTGCTAAGTGGTTGCTAGGCAGTTGCTATAATTACTAAAGTGGTTGCTAAGTGGTTGCAAGGCAGTTGCTAATGTTTTCCTAGTGGTTGCTAAGGTGTTGCTAAGTGGTTGCTAGGCAGTTGCTATAATTTCTAAAGTGGTTACTAAGTGGTTGCTAGGCAGTTGCTAACGTTTTCCAGGTGGTTGCTAAGGTGTTGCTAAGTGGTTGCTAGGCAGTTGTTAACATTTTCCAGGTGGTTGCTAAGGTGTTGCTAAGTGGTTGCTAGGTAGTTGCTAACGTTTTCCAGGTGGTTGCTAAGGTGTTGCTAAGTGGTTGCTAGGCAGTTGTTGACGTTTTCCAGGTGGTTGCTAAGGTGGTTGCTAAACCCTGGCTGGGCTGCCGGGGTGTCCAAACTTTTGACTGATAGCTGCTCCATAGAGCAGCTCCTCCATACACTCACAGTACTGGAGGAGCAGGGGAGAGAAGGGGTTCCGTGCGCAGAGCTGCTCGTGTGCGAGTTAGAACTCTGGTCCCCCCATTCATTTCTATGGAAAAACTTCGTACGACAATTGTACGAAAACCGTACGTATCGTTTCGTAAAGCATATTTTCGGAAAGAACGCGGTAGGTTTTATAGACCAGCCGAATTACGTCTTCGTATCTCAAAAATTGTGACCTACGTGGACGTTCAAAATTTTCCCCCATTCATTCCTATGGGGAAAAAAAGCGTACGTTTACGAAGTTTTTACGAAAACCGTACGATATATCGCTTCAAAAAGCACAAGCAACCTAATCGGGCATAGGTCCAACGATCCTGTAAAGTTTCGTGTTCCTACGTTAAAAGCCCTAGGAAGAGTGATTAAATTTTGCAAATAGAATAATAATAAGAAGAACTAGAAAAGGCAAAGTTCGTGAACGAACTTTAAGTTGGCTTGGAAAAGTACGCTAATAACGTTGTAAAGTTAAAATGGTTGCTAAGTGGTTGCTAGGCAGTTGTGATAATTTCTAAAGTGGTTGCTAAGCGTTTGCTAGGCAGTTGCTAACGTTTTCCAGGTGGTTTCTAAGGTGTTGCTAAGCGGTTGCTAGGCAGTTGCTAACGTATTCCACATGGTTGCTTAGTGGTTGCTAGGTGGTTGCTAAGCAGTTGCTAACGTTTTCCAAGTGGTGGCTAAAGTGTAGCTAACTGGTTGCTAGGCAGTTGCTATCATTTCTAAAGTGGTTGCTAAGCGGTTGCTAGGCAGTTGCTAACATATTCCACATGGTTGCTAAGTGGTTGCTAGGAAGTTGCTAATGTATTCCAGGTGGTTACTAAGTGGTTGCTAGGCAGTAGCTAACGTTTTCCAGGTGGTTGCTAAAGTGTTGCTAAGTGGTTGCTAGGCAGTTGCTATCATTTCTAAAGTGGTTGCTAGGCAGTTGCTAACATTTTCTAGGTGGTTGCTAAGATGTTGTTAAGTGATTGCTACGCAGTTGCTATCATTTCTAAAGTGGTTGCTAGGCAGTTGCTAACGTTTTCCTAGTGGTTGCTAAGGTGTTGCTAAGTGGTTGCTAGGCAGTTGCTATCATTTCTAAAGTGGTTGCTAGGCAGTTGCTAACGTTTAACTAGTGGTTGCTAAGGTGCTGCTAACTGGTTGCTAGGCAGTTGCTATCATTTCTAAAGTGGTTGCTAAGTGGTTGCTAGGCAGTTGCTAATGTTTTCCAGGTGGTTGCAAAGGTGTTGCTAAGTGGTTGCTAGGCAGTTGCTATCGTTTCTAAAGTGGTTGCTAAGTGGTTGCTAGGCAGTTGCTAAAGTTTTCCATGTGGTTGCTAAGTGGTTGCTAGGCAGTTGCTATCATTTCTAAAGTGGTTGCTAAGTGGTTGCTAGGCAGTTGCTAACGTTTTCCTAGTGGTTGTTAAGGTGTTGCTAAGTGGTTGCTAGGCAGTTGCTATTGTTTTACTTAATAAGAATAAAAATAAGAAGAATCAGCTTCCTAATATAATTTGTAACTAATTTAATAAATTCATTTATTGAAACCCTGATGTTTTTGCAACAATAGGGTTCTTCATGTGTGATATACTGACAAGGTGATGTGATTTCCATCTGGATAAAGAAACAAGTGGGGAGCTGCACAGCATTTTGCTTTCACCTAAACCTAGAGTTTATTTTTACATTGATACAGCATAAATATTAGACTAATAAAAGGCATGAGCACCAGCGGGAATGTCTATAGATGGTATATTGTTAATTGGTAATAAAAAACTGTGTCTGAAGAGTTCAGGAGCTCGGATCTGCAGTGAAATGCTTTAGACTGAGGCTATATTCGGAATGGCATACTACTATACTGCGTACTGCATACTGCACTAGTATGTACTGCATACTACACACTGCGCAGTATGTAGTATTCAGCACTGCACCACTTTTGATTGCAGTACATACAAGGTCCCGTGACACACCAGTCAGTGCTCTGTAGTGCTCTGAATTCCTTAGAGTGAGTTGTAAACAGAAAGAACATGAAAAATGTCCTACCGTTTCATTATTAAGACTAATGAGATCTGCATACTGTCAAGAACAGCAATTGCTGCTTTTATTTTAGAGTTTAGCAGCTAACCCAATTCTAACAACCATTTAGCAGCAGCCCCCACAACCCAAGTATGTTCCAGTTATATTTAGGGCCCGAGCACCGTAGGTGCAAAGCCCTATTGTTTTTGGTCCGTTTATTAGGGCCCGAGCACCGAAGGCGCAGGTGAAGCCTGCACCGGAGGTGCAAAGCCCTATTGTTTTTGGTCCGTTTATTAGGGCCCGAGCACCGAAGGCGCAGGCGAAGCCTGCACCGGAGGTGCAAAGCCCTATTGTTTTTGGAAGGATTATTATTATTAGGGCATTTTGGCACAGGCCTCAAACTCGGCGAAAATTTTAAAGTTCCATAGAGCATGGACTTTGGCGTGGTTCAGGAGCTCTATAGCGCCCCCAAATGTCAGCAGTGGCCGGGATAAAGTTTGTCCAATGTGCACCAACTTTGGTACGCTCATTGACCTCCTCATAAAGAACAAGGATCACTTGGTTTTATTTGGCTCCGCCCAACAGGAAGTCGGCCATTTTGACAGGAAGTCACAAAATAAAAAGTTTCCCGCTGGGTTTCGGAGGGGTTAAGATGTTTGAAAACTCCTAAAACTTCACAGGCCTATTTAGCTTAGGCCATTCTTTGACCTTAAGTTGGAATTTCAGATATTCGTGTTTTATCAGCTCTCTAGCGCCACCTATTTTATATCACATTTATGGAAATCTCCCAGCCTCTTGGTAATTGGCAGATTCAATAAGGCCTCGAAATGATTGAGATATATATTGTCATTTTTGTCGTGTGTAGCTAGATGACTCTACAGCGCCCCGTATTTCGTTCAGCTAATAAATTAGCCGCAGCCTTCTCAAAAATTCTCAGATGTTCTCGATATTTGGTAGAAACATAGATAATATGATCCTGCACATACTACCAATTGACATGCATTAGCTCCGCCCAACAGGAAGTCGGCCATATTGGAATTTGTGAAATTTTTATACATTTTTCACAAACTCATTTGAACTCCTCCTAGAGTCTTCATCAGATTACCTCAAAATTGGGTTTGGATAGTCTTCTGACATACATGGTGCTAAATTGCGAAGGAATAGTCGATAGCTAAAACAATGACATAATAGCGGGCAATTTATTTAATGGAGGCGCAACACTAGCCCATATAGAACCATGAGCACGGTGAGAACACAGGTGTTTGAAAAATCATGAAACTTTACAGAAACATAATAGACATCATTCCACACATTGTCACCATTGGTATGATTGACTCCGCCCAACAGGAAGTCGGCCATTTTGAAAAACGTGCATTTTACACACATTTTTTGCATATTTTGTCAAACTCCTCCTAGGGAATTTGTTGAATACTCTTGATATTTGTCAGTAATAAACTACTAACACACCTGATGATAAATCGCGAAGGAATAGCCGATATCTTAAACGAGGACGAAATGGCGGACAGTTGAATTGCTTGAGATACCCCATTAAAACAGGAAGTGAATACATTCTGGTGTTGGTAGGTGTTTGAGTGTACCAACTTTGGTACACTCATTGACCTCTTCATAAACAACAAGAATCACTAGGTTTTATTTGACTCCGCCCAACAGGAAGTCGGCCATTTTGACAGGAAGTTGCAAAATAAAAAGTTTCCCGCTGGGTTTCGGAGTGGTTAGGATGTTTGAAAACTCCTAAAATTTTACAGAGCTATTTGGCTTAGGCCACACTTTCACCGTGAATTAAAATTTTGTATATTCGTGTTTCATCAGCTCTCTAGCGCCACCTATTTCATATGACATTTTTGGAAAGCGCTCAGCCTCTTGATAATTGGCAGATTCAATAAGGCCTCGAAGTGACTTAGATATATATTGTCATTTTTATCGTGTGTAGCTAGATGACTCTACAGCGCCCCCTATTTGGTTCGGCTAATAAATTAGCCGTGGCCTTCTCAAAAATTCTCAGATATTCTCGATTTTTGACAGAAACATAGACAATATGATTCTGCACATATTAGCAATCGGAATGCATTAGCTCCGCCCAACAGGAAGTCGGCCATTTTGGAATTTGTGGAATTTTTACATATTTTTCACAAACTCATTCGAACTCCTCCTAGAGTCTTTGTCAGATTACCTCTAAATTGTCAGTGGATAGTCCCCAGACATACATGGTGCTAAATTGCGAAGGAATAGTCGATAGCTGAAACGATGACGTAATGGCGGGCAATTGATTTAATGGAGACACAACACTAAACCAAACAGAAACATTAGCATGATCAGAACACAGCTGCTTGGAAATTCATGAAACTTGGCAAAAACATAAAAGACATCATTACACACGTTTTCAGTGTTGATATGATTGACTCCGCCCAACAGGAAGTCGGCCATTTTGAAATATGTGCATTTTACACACATTTTTTGCATACTTTGTCGAACTCCTCCTAGGGAATTTGTTGAATACTCTTGATATTTGTCAGCAAAAAACTACTACCATCCGTGATGATAAATTGCGAAGGAATAGTCGATATCTTAAGCGAGGACGAAATGGCGGACAGTTGAATTGCTTGAGATGCTCCATTAAAACAGGAAGTGAATACATTCTGGTGTTGGTAGGTGTTTGAGGAGGTTAAAAAGGTTGCAAACTCATAAAACTTTACAGGCCTGCTTGATTTATGCGGCGCTTTGATCCAAAATTGAAATTTCATATATACGTATTTCATTGGCTCTATAGCGCCACCTAGGTTTCATTGCATATTTTACATTACGGAAATGCTCAAAAACTCTTGAAAATTGTCAGATTGCATAAGACCTAAAAACACTATACAAATATAGTGATAATTTTTTCATGTGTAGCTAACAGACTCTACAGCGCCCCCTAATTCGTTTGTTTAATAAATTAGCTGTGGATGTGTCAAAATTTGTCTAATCTTCTCAAATTTTGGTAGGAGTGTAGATACTGTAACTCTGCAGATATTTGCAATTGGCTTGTATTAGCTCCGCCGAACAGGAAGTCGGCCATTTTGAAATTTGTGAAATTTTTACATATTTTTAACAAACTCATTTAAACTGCTCCTAAACTGCCCAACAGGAAGTCAGCCATTTTGAAATATGTGCATTTAACACACATTTTTTGCGTACTTTTTCAAACTCCTCCTAGGGAATTTGTTGAATACTCTTGTTATTTGGTAAAAATAAACATTTAACATATCTGATGATAAATTGTAAAGGAATAGTCGATATCTCAAACCAGGACGAAATGGCGGACTGTTGAATTTTTGAGATGCCACCTCGAAACAGGAAGTTGACACCTAGGTAATGCTAGTCGTTTTGAGGAGGTTATAACAGAGAAAAGCTAAGAAAATTTGACCGTCCTGCTTATCTGAGGCTGTTGTTTGATCTAGAATTAAAATTCCGAATACATGTGTTTTCACAGCTCTATAGCGCCACCTATATTTTAAATGAATATTTTACATGTTTGGCAGGATAGAAAACTCTTAAAAAATTGCCACACTCAATAAGCCCTCTAAATTACTTTCACCGGTTTCTCGGTTTGGCCCGGTACGAATTGCACTGTTATGCGAGGGCCCTACGTCCCCCTGTGACAGGGGGACAACTCGTTTAATATGTTTTCCTATTTATTTTAGTAGATTACTATTTTCATCTATGTAAGTACCAACAAGAAAACATTTAAACAAACTCTCATTCATATTTACACAATCTCAACACAAGTGAAACAATTTTATTAATTTGTATTCAAATAATTCCCTTATTTAAAAGAAAAATATGTATTAAAACTTAGGGGAATTATTTATTAAATTAACAGAACGATTTATTAAACAAAGGTAATTATTTATTAAATTAACAGAACGATTTATTGGAATTATTTATTAAATAAAGAGAACGATTTATTAAAACTGAGGGAATTATTTATTAAAGTAAGGGAATAATTTATTAAAACTGAGGGAATTATGTATTAAAGTAACAGAATAATTTATTAAAACTGAGGGAATTATTAATTAAAGTAACAGAATAATTCATTAAAACTGAGGGAATTATTAATTAAAGTAACAGAATAATTTATTAAAACTGAGGGAATTATTTATTAAAGTAACAGAATAATTTATTAAAACTGAGGGAATCATTTATTAAAGTAACAGAATAATTTATTAAAACTGAGGGAATCATTTATTAAAATAACAGAATAATTAATTAAAACTGAGGGTATTATTAATTAAAGTAACAGAATAATTTATTAAAACTGAGGGAATTATTTATTAAAGTAACAGAATAATTTATTAAAACTGAGGGAATCATTTATTAAAGTAACAGAATAATTTATTAAAACTGAGGGAATTATTTATTAAAATAACAGAATAATTAATTAAAACTGAGGGAATTATTTATTAAAATAACAGAATACTTTATTAAAACTGAGGGTATTATTAATTAAAGTAACAGAATAATTTATTAAAACTGAGGGAATTATTTATTAAAGTAACAGAATAATTTATTAAAACTGAAGTAATTATTTACTACATCAAGGAAAGTATTGGCTCACCCCTGTCGAGCCCCCTCCGCTGTCCCGGCCGCGGAAAGCGCTCGACCACGGCAGCGGAGGGTCCCGGCCGCGGAAAGCGCTCGGCCGCGGCAGCGGAGGGGGATCGACAGCGGTGAGCCAATACTTTCCAAAATAATTCCCTTAATTTAAAAATATATTTATTTATATAATTTAAAAATCAGCGCCACCATCTTGTTTTTTTTCTGAAGCAAGCTGGAGAAGCCAGTCGCAATGCATGTTGGGATGCAGTACACCGCGAAGATAGCTCCCCATGCACACTACGAAATCGGAGCGGAGTAGTATACCATCCAGGTACCTGTAGTGCACTACAGGTCCTCAGTTTGGTCGCATACTGCATACAAGCTTTAGGCAGATTTAGTACGCGAGTAGTATGTAGTATGCCATTCCAAAAAAAGCCTGAGTCTCTCTGTAAGAGCATTGGCTGAACAGAGTTTAAATGTATTGGCTTTAAAAACTGGAAGGTGGAGCTCATTATCTTATTATTAAACGCCGCTTTTTACGGCGTCAAGAGAGACACTAAAACGCCGCTTTTTGCGCCGTCTTATTGCACTGAGACGGCGCTCTGTACAGCGCGCCAAAAGGGTCGAAAGACGCCGGGGGAAACGCGTTTTCTATGCTTTTAGCGGCGTTTTTCACGGCGTCGTGAAATCATACGGCGTATATTACGGCGTAAAGCCCACACAGAGCGGCATATTTTACGCCGTTCTTTTCGATAAAAGGCGTCTGGTTCAGAAGTTTTTTGGGCCTTTTGGCGTTCAGAGTTGACTTACCTCACCGCGTCATACTCCCGAGTTTTCAGTTCCACAGCAGCTGATCAGAGTTAGGTTACTCAACTTTGATTAGGTTAAACCCAGGTGAAGCGCGTTCACGGCTACCTACAAACAGACCTTCTCAATGGAGCGCTGAAACAGGGATAGACCATGAAAATGAATGAGGGAAAGCAGGCATCATATTTCACCCCCATTGATCAGGAAATATTAATATCTGCGTATGCAAAGTATTAAATCATAGTCTGAAATCATATTCAGGCATAAAAGCAGCAAAGCAAAGGGAGTCAGTTTGGGCAAAAATAGCTGACAGAGTCAATGCGTGAGTTAACATAAAAATTTTAAACTCAACATTGCACTTAGTCAAAAAACATGGAAAATATTTTAATTGTTGTTTAATGTAATTGTTTAGTTGTTATTATTATTTAAACATTTTTATTTGTCTTAATTTGTACACTTTTCTTCTTTTTTTTATTAATTTAGGTGTAATCCAAGTGGGATTAAACGCACATGGCAGCAAGTGAAAATTAAATATAAAAAACATAGTCCACAGTGGTATGACTTGTACACAACTACCTAATATTGTTACTTTTATCAAGCTTAGTTTGCCCTACAGTTGATTATGGTTTTGTAGCTAATAGGAAAAAGGCTGAGGTAAGAAAAACAGGAGGGGTGCCACCACCGCCACCTTTTACCCAGACAGAGGATCTGGCATTTTCACAGAACAGTGGGAGTGACTGTCCTATAACAGAATGTGACTGGTGATCAGGAATCTGATGAGGAACCATCCACTTCCAAAGCTCAGCTTGGAACAGTAAGAATGCTTATGTCTCAACAAATATCAAAACTATTCAGAACAAAAAGCTATTTATTTAGTCATAACATGGTATTTTTGTATTTTTCTTCCATGATGGCTGTTTAAGATTTATACTAGGTTCACCTAAAAAAAACACATTGAGAAGTGTGATATACAAAAGGAACACATAAAACTGCAAATAAAACAGACAAGACTGGAAATTGAGATGCTGGAATATAAATTAAAGGTGGGAGTAGTTGCTGCGAATGTATACCTGTTTTTACCAAGAATGAGGACAAGAAAATTTACTTGTTGGCATTTTTTTTTCAGGAAATAAATAAATCATAAACACAAGCAAACCCTGGTCAAATTTACTGTATTCTTGCATCATGTACAGAGCCTGGCCATTTGGCTTCATAATGTTGGTAGCATCACATATGATCTTAATGGAGGAGAAAATAAGTGTGTAATGTGTTAAATATTAGTCCTTTATTTTTTTTAAAGTAGTACATTTATGATCATTACTTGTATATTAATGCTGTGGAAGGATTTTGTGTTTACATAATCCCCTTCATTTTAGGCAGGTGCTTTAATTGGAACGTGGGTTCCATCCATGCATGCAATGACTCTTGGAAATCCTAAAATATTATTTTAATAATATAATTATTATTTATTTATTTTTTTTATAAATGTAATTTTGCAGAGCTACTTATCTTCCACTTCCCATTTGTCTGATAATTTTGTAATCTTTGTTATAAAGACAACCCTGCAATTCTGTGGAATTCCTCTTTAATGTTCATTAAAGACTTATGCCCAGGAACACCACAAAACTGGACAACAACTGTTTTAAAGTTAGGCATACTTTAAAAGGCTGATCCACGATGCGGGATATTTTAAATGTGTGGCTTTAAAATATTGTTTAGGTATAACATTGACTGCGAGGAAAAACGGTAACGTACGAGGAGAAACTGAAAGCACGTCTAATCTGGGTCTAATTACTCGTTCAGGACGGAGAACTCTGCGAATAATTTGCGTTTCAATATCAACTGGATCCGTTTGCATGAGAAAAGTGGCCGTAACCCTGAGTTCGGAGTAAGCTAACCTGCTAGCGAGCAGCCAGTCCCTCAGTTACAATTGCAGGTTCTGTTCAGATATGAAGGAGATTCTCAGAGAATTTATGTTGAAATCGTACATGGGAAAAACCCATTATTAAAAAGTGTTGTTAACGTGTCCATAACAAGTATACATGTAATGTAAACACTTGTCTTGACTCACACTTACCAAACTTCAGTGAGAAAAGACTTTGAATTTTATTTTAAAGAAATGTTTGGGTTGGCTTTTACTCTAAAGGCAACTGTTGCTGCATTTAACTTGGAATTGAAAATGCAGGAAATTATAACTTGTTTGCCAAATGAAGTAAATTTACTACAAATTAAATGTAGCTTGTTTAAGTCTAGCAGGCCCTACTAACAATGAGAAATGTTGCCATCTTTAGAGTCACTAAAAACTGGTTGAAGACTGAATGTACTAGTGCATCTCAATTTGAAGAGCCATGTAATTTGCTGATGTTGGTCCACTGTGTTTTAAGTCCGTAGTCAGTGCATTTTTCCCAGAAAATCTTACAGCACTAACTGCTTCCAACAACTTTTACAGACACGATTTTCATTTTCCAGCAGGATTTGGCATACTTCCAAAAGTATCAGTTGGTCCTAACAATATTCTAATTCTCTGACATGGCTTTTCATTACCTTGTAAGCCACAGACAATTGAACACTTAATAAATCAGGGTGTAATACATATATAGGTTTCACATTTAAATAAATTACAGTAGATTTTAAATTATATTTTAATTTGAGATGCCCTGGTATATACTGTATACATCTCCAGGTGATTTACATGGGAAACCACACCCCCACCCACACAATTCTAAAGGACAGAACACAGTAATGACACAGCACAGCTTCATAATTAAGACATTTATTAATTGAGCATGTACATGATCATTCAGTGCTTCAGTTACAAAACCAGATCAATAGTAAAACAATGTAAACAAAAGTTAAATTTTCAAAAAATGTACACTGGGATTAGCTTTAAATGACTGCAAAAGGCATTATTTCTACACAATGAAGGTGCAACATGTAGTAACTAGTCTTTCAAAGCATGTAAAATGTAACTAGGGCTGCAACGATTAGTCGACATAGACAATGTCGATTTTTTTAATTTGCCGTAAAAATTTCATTGTTGACTAATCTTTAATTTGTAAAAGTACTGCATTACACAAAGTACTGGAGGCAGAAGCACAATGGGAGATGGGTAAGTGGCTTACTTAAACAGTTTAAATTCAACTCTGTTTTTCCAAAAGTGCCCAGAGACAACAGATTACATATTTACTTACTAAATTTAGTCCATGTTCAAACAAAATCTAGACCTTTAAATGCCTTTTAACCCTTGTGTTTATCTGTCTTTTGTTTTTAGAGATTGAGGAAGTGGCAGAAATAATCGTTGACTAATCCAAAAAATAATCAGTTTAATCGACTACCAATATAATCATTAGTTGCAGCCCTAATAGTAACGATGTTCAGATGAAACATGGACAGACATCCAGCTTATCAGCACAACACACCTCAGAGAAAGGAAGTAACTCACCATCAGACCATAAATTGCAGCTGGACCCTGTAAAAGAAAAACAAGTGTTAATCCAGTTCCATCTAAAAATTGCTTCACTTTCCATCTGCAGACCTGATCAGTGCAGTAAGAGTGTAATCATTACAGTCAGGTGAAACACGGACTGCAGAAATCATCACTTCAGGATTAAACAGCAGATACACCAATTACTCAACACAGCAAAGAACAAGAGTCCTCAACCCCCACAGTAATGCTAGTGATACATGGTCATATGTAAGTAAAGTACATATGACTACAGATCACTAACCCGATCCATGTGCTGCTGGAGAACAAAAATCCTGATGCCGCAAAAAAATTAGCACTGAATTGAAACTTCAACACCTTAACAGCAGTTTTCCAGACATAAGGCTGGGCATTGGGCAAACAAACTTTTCTTTAAAGTAGTGTTGCATTGTCTCTTAGACACAGTGGCTTTAAACACCATTGGCAAGACTCAAAAGCAGAACTGTGGATTAATTCAGTACTAAAAGATCCAATTCAGCAGTTAAGTGCCTTAATCCTGGGATGATAATACAGGACAGTAAGAACCAAATCCATGGCAATAAAGCACCATCAAGCTGGATGCATGTTGAAGCCATGAGTGAAGAAGTCAAAGTAAACTCGCAGTAAATAATTATAATTCTTATCAATGTACCCACGGCCTGCAAGACCAGTAAATCTTATTTAGTAAATTTCTTAGCACAATGTTAGCAGCACTGAGCTTAAACTATCACGCGACTAGCCTCAAAACAAGTTTATTTTAACCCAGTAAGTCTCCGTTTAGCGCTTGAAACATTGCAGGGGTTGTAACAGTTCCTCTGTGTATCTTTGCTGTGTAAAGAGTTTAGCATGAACGCAGAACTGCGACACATCTGGAAGCAGTTAGCTGTGTTTGGATGGAGGCACCTGCTGCTATTACAGTTCAGTTTCCACATTTAAGCTCTTACCATCTCGCGTGCTCCTGAAGCCTGATCTGACCCGGCAGCTCCTTTGCGAACACGGGGATTCAGCACAGCTCCCCTGCAGCGCTGATATTTATGGCTAGTACGGCTTTAAAATGATCTGCGTGCGAGTTTAAGCGAGCTCAGATAGCCAATATTTTCATACAAACAACTAACTCTTCAGTGTCCCTCCAGTCCGCATTACACAGCCCATTAGCTTCACCTCGTGTTTGCTAGCCTCCCCTTTTCTAATACAGCGCGTGAATACTGTATTAAAGACTACAGCACCCCAGGGTCGCTGTAAACCCAAACAACAAAACCTAATAATAACTAAAGGCTAGAAGAAATAACAATGAAAAAATATATAAATAAAAATAAAAACGCGCTAATCTGGGCCCAAGTGCAGCTAGCTGGCTGTCCAGCTGGCCTCCGTTCCCGCGAGGTAAAGAAAGAAAGAAGCGCCCCATGTGCTCGTGCTTTATCTTATCAACCACGTGCTCCTCTTGCTCATCGCCCCATCCACCTTTACTCCTCCTCCTAATCACGATTAACTGCAAGGGTAGAATCACATTTCTTACACAGCTTATTTATTTTATTAAAAATATGAGTAAATATGCAGTAATGTGATTTTCTACCTGCATAACAATAATATTAATAATAATAATAATAATAATAATAATAATAGGTGACTGTCATCAGTACAGTCTTTATGTTACAGCAAGATAATTCATGAGGTTTCAGACCTATTCAGATAAGTTAAGGAAAAAATATCAATCTTCATATTAGTATTTTAATATATTTATATACACATCATACACAAATATGTTTTTTCTAATTAAATTTTGAAACTTTATTAAATTGTATTAAGATCCAACATCCCAATCAAACTACTACTTCTAATGATTTTTGTTTTAAATGTTCACATTTAATAAGAAAAAAATGCCCTTACCAATATGGCTACCCATCCACGCTTTTCAGACTTCATGCATTCCTACTGATTCATGTTAACTGAAAATAATAAATATAAAAACTACACTTCCCATGAATACCTGCTCTCCAGCTTATCTGCACTGCTAAAAAAGTACAAAATACATAAAACATTACATCTTTTTTTCCTGATAAACTTAACCAGTCGCACTTTCACTGATCACTGATTTTTGCTTGATTTATGTATTTTTTCACTCATTTTAAGACTTGATATTATATTTAAAAACACTTACTAAGAACAATGAGCTTACCCTATTGGCAGTTTTTCCTCCTTAATATTATCTGTTATATTCATTAAAATTTAAATATATTTTGTCTAGTTTTTGCCAATAGATTTTTTTGTGCAGTGTGGTATTATTGTTTACCTACTCAGCACTGATAATTGGTAATAATGCAGCTCTCTTGATTTAAGTAGAATAATGTTAAAATTAATATCTAATGAAAAAGAGGAGCGCCGTTTGTTGGTTCTGTTTTAGTTCACTGATATGCTAAAGATCGCCAAGTAATCCCGTGTTGCTCTTGTGGATTTGTAGTTTTTAAAAACGAACTACAACTCAAGGTTTTACGTTAAAAAAAAAATAAAAACTATCGCATATTCTATTGTGTTATTAGACCCCACAAACTAGTTAATAGTAAAATAAGATAAAAATTACAGTATAATTAAAGCAATGTGAAATGAGCAACAGTTGCTGAAAAGTCATGTGACTTTCCCGTCAAAATAAAAGTGATTTTACCGAGAAGAAGGTTAGGTAAGACAGGTAAGAAGTGGAATTTCCCTCTGCCACACAGGTTTTTTTTTTTAAATAATGTCGATTGGCTTGCTAATTTATAAGAAAACTCCATATTGTACTGTATTAATACACAGAATAAAACATGTTAGCAAATGAAAGTATCTATGCCCATTCTGTTTAATAAAACACTGTTAAAAATAAAACAATAATAATAATAATAATAATAATAATAATAATAATAATAATAATAATTATTATTATTATTATTATTATTATAGGCGTGTGCTCGTCCGCATCCTCCGAGGGTCACGGGCGTCACCGGTGATGGGGACGCACAAAGGGACAATTGGATATCCGAAAATGGTGAAAAATCAGAAATAAAAAAAAGAAATATATTTTTCTTTAAAATATTCAATTGTTTTTAAAGAGTTGTGTGTCCTGAATCAGAATATAATAATAAAGTCCCAGCGCAAAACTGTATTACCCAGCAACACTAGTTTTAGTACAATTTCTTACTTTTTATTTTATTATCTACGTTATTTAAACGTGTTTAGAAGTTTTGAAAAGCTTTTAATTAGTTTTAAACTGTAAATATTATTAAACTAGTTCATACTTTTTCATTTACAGCCTCAAAACTGATTTTTATTACATTTTAGGGGGACTTTTATTTTGACAGGAAATCGCTTTGGACTCCTGCTAAGTGTTGCTAGAATCACAATGCTGGAAATATGTTCTTGAGTGATTCATGTTAGACACACGTAAAGGGAATTTACCGGTTAACGACAGAATGAGAGTTCTGATCGGTGAGTTAATCGATTAAACGTTGTCGAAGGGACTCAGAGCGGGTGGGCGTAGCTGTGATGTTCTTTAAATAAATAGCTAAAGGCTAATTTCTAATTGTCATTTCTAATGACAGTCATGGTCATGCATGGAGCTGTAAACAGTACTTTAAAGACACTGTGAATTGTTTATGGTAACACATGAATTAAATGCTGTACAATGCACATACGTGTTTAGTTTAATTCAGCCTTAAAGGTCAAATTTAGCTTTCCCTTTTTAGAACTGGAGGTGAGCTGTTTTGTAAACCCAGAGACGCACATGCGCACTGGATCAGAAAATGTGCCTATTTTTTTGCACAGTGAAAGAATGTTTTTTAGGAAACGCAAAAACATATGACAGTTGTCGTGGCTATTTTAAAATGAAAAATGGTTTAAGAGGATAGTTTATCATAAAGTCGAGCAGTAGAAGCAACCAGAAACAATCCTAATTCAACGTTTTTTTCCAAATTATTGGAAAGACAGATAACAGTTAACATTTTAACAGCCACAATCTGTACAGCATTTTTACTTTATGGACTATTTTGCTGACTGAAATACAGAATAAATTGCAGACAAAATAACTCTATAATAAGACTAAACAACTATAAAATGTGTATCCTTTATTAATATTAAGTAAACTTTAAATAATAGTACTTTTCCCATCATTATTAATTAAAATTAAAGTCACATTTTATCTTGCTGTAGGCATAGTAAATAATCTTAAGTCACACTCCTGACATAGATACTTATCAAGTCAAGTCAAGTAGTTTTATTGTCAATGCTGCATATGTACAGGACATACAGAGGATTGAAATTACGTTACTCTTCTTCCCAAAGGTAACAACAAATACAGAAAAAAGATTATAAATATAAAAGAATGGGAGACACTATATGTACAGTAGAAGAAGGACACAGATAGACACGTGAGGCAAAGTACACAAGACAGTAGTGCAATAATGATGGGGTGGGGGTGGTTAAAGAGAGAAAGACAGTATAAACAAAACCTGTACAACAGTATAGTGCAAATATTGTTGTATAATCCCTTAAGGCTGGTAAAGTGAATGAGAGCATATAGTTCTTCAAAGTTCAGGGGGAATTAAAGTGGGTATGACAGTGCAAGTATAAGCAGTAGTGCAGGTGATCTGATCAGCTGAGGGTGTAGGAGATTTTGCCACAGGTGGGCCATACAGCATTGTGAGGAGATGATTTGGGCAAAAAAATGCTAGAAAGTTAATGATATGAACATCTTTTTTTTTTTTTTTTAATTCAGAAATTTCCCAACAGCGGCATTTAGCCTTTAACATTAAGTATTTATTTATAGAATTAGTATATAAAACTAAAATAATAGAATATAGTACATGATGCAGTATAATGTATACTATGATCTGTATATATATAAGAGATGTTTTCTGTAACATTTTTCTGATAGAAATATATTTATTGTGCCATACTGTTACATAAGAGTCTTACCTCTAGCTGTCTTATCTCCCCAGGAGGAGGATCAGGGTTTGTGGGGCGGGAACTCACCCGTTTGCTGAAGAGCAAAGGTCATGAAGTCACCATCATCTCCAGACAGCCTGGTCCTGGCAGAATCACTTGGGTATGGTCTTATTGAGGGCATCTATTTGGGCATTACCCAAATAATGTGTTGTGGTCTCCTATACTGCAATCAGACATTCTGCAGTCATGTTTAGCCTTCAATCACCCAAGTGTCTGTTTATCTTAGTAACCACTAGACCAAGTGTGTTTCAAGATGTCTTGCCCAAAGAAAATGCATTTATATTTATACTATAATGACTTTTTTTCTGTGGCGTCTCCTCTGAAGGCTGATGTTGAATCCAGTGGTCTCCCACCGTGTGAGGGGGCTGTAAACCTGGCTGGGGAAAACATCATGAACCCATTGAGATGGTCAGTCAGCATACAATGACATCACCGTTTTTTTTTTATTTTACTGTTCTTAGTTTTAGGTTTTTGTACTATTGGCATATATTTAAACTAGAGGATAGAAACAAGACTAACATAAATTGAATTGATTAGACTATACTTAATTCACACCCACCTCCAGTCACACTGCAATAATTTTATTTTTGGTAGTTATTTTCTGTATTTTCTTTTATGTTTCTTTAATCCTTCTGTTATGACCAACTGTATGGAACAGCAATAATGCTCCCTGGTCAAATAGTAATAATAACAATAATACATTTTATTTGTAATGCACTTTACATTTCGAAGGAATCTCAAAGTGCTACAGCGTAAAGGCAATAAAATCAGAAGCAAACATTTAGGAACAAGTGGATAAAAACAACAAAATTACACAGATCAATAGAGATATAAATGAATATGTCCTAGTAGGATAAGAAAATAAGAAAGTCTTTAGTTGTATATTAAAAGACTCCACGCACTGTGACGCCCTCAGGGAGTCTGGGAGGGCTTTCCACAGACGTGGGACAACAGCTTGAAACCATAACTGAGCTGTGTTTAACCATGTTTAATATATAATTAACTCAAGTACTATAACTATAATGCATATTTGGAAGAGCATGGTTTACCTGTGATTATTTACAAACACACAATTAGGCCTCAGTTATGGTTTAAAATTTTATTATTTGAGGCCTGTTTTCACTACTGGGTCACTGACCAAAACAACATGTGTGTAACATGAACATATATCAATGTACATAATATTAATACAGTAAAGAACTAGTTAATTAAAGCCGGTGGAAAAGGATTCAATGATTTGAAATATTTTTTCTCTATTTTTAAACTTTGAAACGTGTCAATTTGGTCCCACAACATTACAGAAGGATTGAATTATATTTAGTTTCTAATTAAATGCAGTTGTCAATTGTAAAATGTAAATATATTAAATAATTTATATTTTAAGTTTAGAATAACTTTCCATATAATTCCAATCATTTTTATATAGACTTTTATTGTTCTTAAAATACATTTATTTGTATTATTTATTTATATAACTTGTTTATTTGTTTTAAGCTCTTTTTTTATTATTGTATTTTATCACTTTCTATTTAATCGCTTACTGGCTACATTAGAAATGCCTGGAAAGCCTCGCTGTAAACTAAACTGCAGTGCAGTATTCCTGATCTGGCACCTTTGATCCCACAGGTGGAATGACAGCTATAAGAGGGATTTGTTCTCCAGCAGAGTGGACACTACAAGAACTTTGGCTCAGGCAATTAGCACTTCCTCATTGCCTCCACATTCATGGGTACTGATCACAGGAGTAGGTGAGTGTGTTATCTGTCTGAATTAGCAGGACTTTATATTTATTTATATGTTTCCAGTTTCTGACAGTGATCATCTTTTCGTTTACAGCCTGTTACAAACCCAGTCTCCAGAACCAGTATACAGAAGAAAGTGAGTGGACATCTTTTGACCTGCTGTCCCGACTCGTAGAGGAGTGGGAAGAGGCTGGACGTCTCCCTCAGAGTGTTGCTCAGAAAACCAGACAAGTGGTCATCAGACCAGGTGATCTACAGCAAACCTGTTAAAGCTTTGTAAAGCTTTCCAATGTGTTCTTCACTCCAAATCCCACAGTTCCCTGTCACAGGGGTTGTAAAAATGTAGGTTAAAACTAAATTATATCAAAATAATGTGCCTTTTATGTTTTATATGGAGTGTTTGATGATGTACACACATCATTTAAGACATGGTTGCAAAATTTGTCACACCCAGAAGGAAGGTTACCAGGAACAATCATTTAGAGGTTTTTAATGATGCCCTTTTATAATCTATTCCACACAGCTGGAATATTCAAGAAATTCCTGTTAAGATTTTGCAGTACAGGTGGAATAGTGATGATACGTCCAATAGCCTCCCACATATTTGCAGTCGGGGATAGTTCTCGCAGTGTGGATGGTCAAGGCATAGTATCTGCGTGTTCAAGGCAGGCTCTTGAGATGGCAGCAGTATATGGACTAGCATTGGCACAAAAGTACACAAAAGTGTGCGTTTAGAAATGATGAGGCCTCTGGTTGCTGGACCTCATTAATGTAACATTGGGTTAACAAAGGGCCTGTAACAAAGAGCAAAAGGTGATCTGGTATTGTACAAAGTTGCTCCCTACACTGTAACACTAGACTTCCTGGACATGTGATGGGTGACAACAAACCCTTTATCTTGGTGCTGATTATGGTGCCTCCACACACGCATTTGTTGATGATATCCACCACAACACAAATGGGACTCATGCCTGAGGATGACCCACTGCCATTCACTCGATGACAGTTCGACACAACTACCGAGTTATATTCCTGCCTGGCTGCAACAATTTTTTTTTACAATGAGTGTAAAATAGTATAAATCTGTTAAAATCCTTTCTTTGGTACTATTGTTGGGTCACACAACACCCTGCATAGATGTCTCTCTGCCAAACCTGTTTTAGACCCAATATCATACCAAAATATGAATCAGGCAGTGTTTTCATAACCATTTGGTGCAATCTTAACTTTCTGTGAGGGATCTTCAGGTGCCTAGAGGTTTACAAATCTAGTTCAATGCACTGTTCTCTGTGTATGTTATTTTTTCAGGTGCTGTATTGGGCCGGGATGGCGGAGCTATGAAGCAGATGCTGACCCCTTTCTGGCTGGGTCTTGGTGGTCCTCTGGGCTCTGGTCGTCAACCTTTTCCTTGGATCCATGTTTCAGACCTGGCTGGACTAATCCTCCACGCTTTGGAGCCCTCAACAAACACCACACCCCCCTCCACACAACCAGAGGTGTTTAATGGGGTAGCCCCAGCACTCAACACCAACTACGAGTTCACAAAGGAGCTGGGCCGGATCCTGTGGAGGCCCACCCTGTTCCCTGTCCCAGGGTTCCTCATGGATGCCCTACTAGGCTCTGAAAGGGCAGTCATTCTCACACAGGGTCAGAAGGTCATTCCCAAGAGGACTCTGGAGTCTGGATTTCAGTTTCAGTACCCAGACTTAGTCTCAGCCTTGCGGAAGATCGTCAAAGGCTAGAAAATCAAACGTACCTGGATTATTAGGTACTATGTTATGAAGATCATCATTGCAGAGACTGCAGACGATATATCAGAAGACAATCGGTTTATATAAGCAAGCAAAATTTTAATTTATAATCACCAGAAATTAAATTTATTACATTAGTAAATACATAGCGCACACATGGTCTGATGTACGGTACTGTGCAAAAGTCAGAGCACCCTTTATTTCTTTCATTTCCAGTCAAAAGATTTCTAAAGTGATTATATATAAGAAAAACTCATTTTCTGAAAATAGAAAACAAACCAGAACAGAAAACAGGGAGTGATTGTGCACATTGTGCACTTAATTCCCAGGTGGTTGCTGTGGGTTTGCTAGAGGGTTAATATGCTATTTTAAGTGACAGTTTTCCCTGTAGTTGCTATGAAGTTGTTGGAATGCTTGCTACACTATATGTCCAAATATTTGTAGACACCCCTTTCAGTAAATGTATTCAGCTACTTTAACTTGCATAAATTATTGACACATATTGACACATTTATGTAATTGGACTATTCAAATGCTCTCTCATATTTATGACATACATTTCTTTTATCTAAATTTGCTGCAATTTATCAAATATAACTGGACTATTTACGATTATATACGATTATGTTCTATATAATAAAATGTAAAGGTTTGTAAACTAAGAACTAATAATATTCATGATAAACTTGTATCACAAAATGTATCACAAAACAAAAAAATATTGTCATATTGCCCATCTCTAGTGCCAATAAAATACAACTCTCTCAAGCAGTTAAAACATGACATGCCTAATGCCATGCATGAGATAGCGGGGTATTAAGCCCCACTGAGCTGTAGAGCAGTTGCAATGATATCCCAGGTAGCCAATATGGGGGTATATACAGGGGTTGGACAATGAAACTGAAACACCTGTCATTTTAGTGTGGGAGGTTTCATGGCTAAATTGGAGCAGCTGGGTGGCCAATCTTCATTAATTGCGCATTATTGCACCAGTAAGAGCAGAGTGTGAAGGTTCAATTAGCAGGGTAAGAGCACAGTTTTGCTCAAAATATTGCAATGCACACAACATTATGGGTGACACACCAGAGTTAAAAAGAGGACAAGTGGTTGGTGCGCGCCTTGCTGGCGCATCTGTGACCAAGACAGCAAGTCTTTGTGATGTATCAAGAGCCACGGTATCCAGGGTAATGTCAGCATACCACCAAGAAGGACCAGCCACATCCAACAGGATTAACTGTGGACACAAGAGGAAGCTGTCTGAAAGGGATGTTCGGGTGCTAACCCGGATTGTATCCAAAAAAAATAAAACCACGGCTCCCCAAATCACGGCAGAATTCAATGTGCACCTCAACTCTCCTGTTTCCACCAGAACTGTCCTCAGGACAAAAAACTACTGTGGTCTAAAACCAGGTGTTTCAGTTTCATTGTCTAACCCCTGTAAATATATATATATATATATATATATATATCAGTGGTGATTGCTCTAAGACTGCAAGGGAAGCTCAGCTTCCCCTAAAATGTAAAAAAAATAAGTGATTAAATATATACTGTTGTGTGTACATGTCACTGATTAAATATGCGCTACATCGCGCTGAATTAGTTCAGAATCAGCTTCTTATCACTGGTAACGCCACGGCTTTCCTCTCACTCATTCCCGCAGCTTCACAGCGCTGCTTTAAACAGTGCACAGACTTCAATAGCGGAGCAAAGCGCGCGGCGAAACGAGACGAGTCATTGGATAAATGCTGGGCTTTGTCCCGCCCATCGAACGCTCAGCGTCTCTGGGGGTCTATGGAGCAGTGGGCTGGCCTCGGCCGGCCCGGACGCTCAGCTTCTGCATGATGATTGGATGATCTGTCTGAGGCGGAGTCCCTTTTTGATTGACAGCGAAATAAGCGAATCAGCGATCTTTTAGTGTAAAAATCCGTGATGGGTAATATCAGACAGTTTTAATGTTGTGGACCGGATTTTGGTGAAGCCATTTGATAGTCTTCCTTACGAAGAAAAACTTAAGAGTTAAACAGGAGGGCAGATCAACTGCTCAGATTAATTTGGTGTAAAAGTGGGAAAAGTAACAGGTATTTTCAGCTTTTCTGGTATGATAAAGTGAGCTGGCTGACTGGAAGTGCTGTAACAAATAAAATGTACTGATGGCCATTCCTCTTGATGAATCTCAGGACATAAATTAACAGGGACCAGTAGTAAGTATTGTGTTGTCATTAAAAATATTAAAGGGATTATTCAAGGGAATTAAAACTGTTCAAAAAGGAAATACATTTACCTGCATTTTTTTCCATTACCAACTTTAAAGATTTTGCAAAAAGTTTTTTTTAATGATCATTTTATGTTTATTCATGTCATAGCGTCTTTTTTATGGATTTGTTCAATGTAAAGAATGGGTACCTTTTTCTTGTGTAGTGAAAACTTGAAAATAATGCCTTTTGTTTACAAAAAAAAAACATCTCAGGGAGAGTAGAATTTACGTATAAATAAAACGACATATGTTAAGATGTAGGGCGAAATTGAGCTTCCCCTCCTTGAAAGACCAGCATCCACCACTGATATATATATATATATATATATATATATATATATATATATATATATATATATATATATATATATATATGCTTGGTAATATGCTGACTTTCACACAGTGCAGTCCTTCCAAATTCACATTATCAAGAACATTTTCATTTGGCTGTTCCTCCTATTACACCTCTACCAGATGTTCAGTTATGTATGCTTGGTAAAGGTGCAATGGGAATTGAGAGAAAGCCAAAATATGGTTGTTGGGGATCCTCAAGCTCTGAACTGACCAAATGACTCCAATATAACCTGCTTCCAAATCCATTTCTTCTAGACCATCTCAAAACAGGGATCGAGCATACTATGAACCATCTGAGGTTCCCCAAGGACAGGGCTAAGAAACTCTGGACAGGACTTCCACTGTTTTTCCACAGTACACTGTTGTTTGTGCGCAATGTGCTCTCTTCATTAATCCCTATTCTGTTTTTCGGCAGTGGTCTGCATAGACCCCCATCACGAGTTCCTCCCAGCTGCTTTTTTCCGCTCAGTGGGCTCTGTAAAAATAACCGGTGACCTAGTTCCAGCGCTGACCTCTTCTCGTCATATTCCGTCATGGAACCGGGTTGAGTGATTGCTGTGAGCGCGTCATTCACATGGCGCTGTACTGGTTAGATTAGCTGGTTATAACAGATGGATGAAACTGTGCTGGTTAGATTAGTAGATTCTGGGGTTCGATAACCAATGGATGGCACTGTACTGGTTAGTTTAGTAGATTCTGGGGTTTGATAACAGATGGATGGTGCTGTGCTGGTTAGATTAGTAGATTCTGGGGTTTGATAACCGATGGATGGCACTGTACTGGTTAGATTAGTAGGTTCTGGGGTTTGATAACAGGTGGATGGCGCTGTACTGGTTAGTTTAGTAGATTCTGGGGTTTGATAACAGATGGATGGTGCTGTGCTGGTTAGATTAGTAGTTTCTGGGGTTTGATAACAGATGGATGGCGCTGTGCTGGTTAGATTAAGAGTTTCTGGGGTTTGATAACAGATGGATGGAGCTGTGCTGGTTAGATTAGTAGTTTCTGGGGTTTGATAACAGATGGATGGTGCTGTACTGGTTAGATTAGTAGGTTCTGGGGTTTGATAACAGATGGATGGCGCTGTACTGGTTAGATTAGTAGGTTCTGGGGTTTGATAACAGATGGATGGCGCTGTACTGGTTAGATTAGTAGATTCTGGGGTTTGATAACAGATGGATGGTGCTGTGCTGGTTAGATTAGTAGGCTCTGGGGTTTGATAACAGATGGATGGAACTGTGCTGATTAGATTAGTAGGTTCTGGGGTTTGATAACCGATGGATGGCACTGTACTGGTTAGATTAGCTAGTTATGGGGTTTGATAACAGATGGATGAAACTGTGCTGGTTAGATTAGTAGATTCTGGGGTTCGATAACCGATGGATGGCACTGTGCTGGTTAGATTAGCTGGTTATGGGGTTTGATAACAGATGGATGAAACTGTGCTGGTTAGATTAGTAGATTCTGGGGTTCGATAACCGATGGATGGCACTGTACTGGTTAGATTAGTAGGTTCTGGGGTTTGATAACAGATGGATGGTGCTGTGCTGGTTAGATTAGTAGATTCTGGGGTTTGATAACCGATGGATGGCACTGTACTGGTTAGATTAGTAGGTTCTGGGGTTTGATAACAGATGGATGGCGCTGTACTGGTTAGATTAGTAGATTCTGGGGTTTGATAACAGATGGATGGTGCTGTGCTGGTTAGATTAGTAGATTCTGGGGTTTGATAACAGATGGATGGCGCTGTACTGGTTAGATCAGTAGGTTCTGGGGTTTGATAACAGATGGATGGCGCTGTGCTGGTTAGATTAGTAGGTTCTGGGGTTTGATAACAGATGGATGGCGCTGTGCTGGTTAGATCAGTAGGTTCTGGGGTTTGATAACAGATGGATGGCGCTGTACTGGTTAGATTAGTAGATTCTGGGGTTTGATAACAGATGGATGGTGCTGTGCTGGTTAGATTAGTAGATTCTGGGGTTTGATAACAGATGGATGGTGCTGTACTGGTTAGATTAGTAGGTTCTGGGGTTTGATAACAGATGGATGGCGCTGTACTGGTTAGATCAGTAGGTTCTGGGGTTTGATAACAGATGGATGGCGCTGTGCTGGTTAGATTAGTAGGTTCTGGGGTTTGATAACAGATGGATGGCGCTGTACTGGTTAGATTAGTAGATTCTGGGGTTTGATAACAGATGGATGGCGCTGTACTGGTTAGATCAGTAGGTTCTGGGGTTTGATAACAGATGGATGGCGCTGTGCTGGTTAGATTAGTAGGTTCTGGGGTTTGATAACAGATGGATGGCGCTGTACTGGTTAGATTAGTAGATTCTGGGGTTTGATAACAGATGGATGGCGCTGTGCTGGTTAGATAAGTAGGTTCTGGGGTTTGATAACAGATGGATGGCACTGTGTTGGTTAGATTAGTAGGTTCTGGGGTTTGATAACAGATTAATGCTAGATAACCGTGAAACTCAGCATTATGATTGAAATTTTTTAGGTTGGATACTACCTGTTTTTTGAGATGAAATAAAGGCTGTTTTTTGATATTAGAATAAAGTTACTGTGCTGTGCGGTTTAATATGATATGTATATGATGTCTCTACATATCTCTGGCCTTCAGTTATAAGACGTTACGTTCGACTCAGAACTGTAGCGCTGGGTAATAGGGCACAAGACAATTAATCAGTTTTTTTATGTTAATTTGACAGCCCTAATCCATACATATGTTTCTTATTTCTAAATGGACGGCAATTTGTACAGTAGTCCGCTGCAGTATATGTAACAACGTGGTACCACAATGCCACGACCACAGATGAGACACGACACAGGGTGCATTGCCAACAGTAATAAATGCAAAAATACACCTATATAAACGTATGCATGAAGATTTGGGAATAATATCACAATATCATTTGGTTTTATTCAGGTTTTTAGGAAAAAACAGTACTGTGTGAATGTAACTGCCGCTGCTCTCCGGTATTATTGTTGTTATTTCTCTTCTTTTTTGGTCAATACACTTCTGGGTCTACTAACCATCTGCTTTACAATGCGGGTGTGCCAGTTGTACATCTGTTTTGCGCTTGTTTTGCCTGTCCTGGCCTGTCTCTTTTATCAACCGGCGGCAGGTTTACACCAATACACCGTGACTGAACTCCTGCGGCTTCTCTTTCATCACCTGGAGCCCCCGCCAGTGGTGCCCCACGACATCGTTTTTCTGCCTCGCCCCATTTACATTCATCGGGGATGACAGCGGCGTAGGATTGGAAAGTCCTCTCTGTGTCTGTGCCCACTTACCCTTCATTGGAGTGTTTAACGTGTGAAATGCCTGGACCTTCTCCTACCATCATCACTACAGTCTACCGTCCTCCTAAGCCACACAAGGACTTTCTAACGGATTTTGCCTCTACACATGGACTGCAGTAATCTTCCTCTCACCAAGGATCCACACAAGAGGATATACTCTGGACTAAAATTGTTGTTCCGGCCTCATTCCCTCAAACTGATGATCTCCATGTACTGATCATTTCCTTCTCTCATGTAACATTACACTCTGTCTCTCCAAAAATAAACCATCATGTCTCATCTCATTCAGGAATATCAAAGACAATAATATGGATGTCCGTACCGCTAGCTTCGACTGTATTTTGAACCTGGACAATTAATCCACACCTGATGAACTCGCTGCTAACTGTAACAACGGTCTAACAGATATTCTGAACTTTCTTGCCCCTGTGAAAACCCACTCTGTTTCTTTCTCTCTTTCTGCCCCCTGGTAAACCCCTGTACTCCGACAACTCGAGCGAAACCTTCTACATGTCAGCTTGATCCTCTCCCTACAGTTCTAGTTAAATCCTGTTTTTCTTCCCTGCTTACCCTCATAACTGCCATCGTTCATTTCTCACTTATTAGTGGAATTGTTCATACACTCTTTAAAATAGCAGCCATTACACCTACTCTAAAAAAAAACCTGGCTCAGATCCCAACAATTTTAATAACCTGTGCTTTCAGCCGCTCTGCTCCCAAACTCCCCCCCTCCCAACATCTGTAACATTGATTCTCTTCCTCTTTTTAAATCTAGACTTAAAACTCACCTGTTCAAACTAGCCTATGAGCTGTAATTTTCCACTCTATTGTCTCCTGTGTTTTTTTTGTCCTATGTTTGTTTTATTTTATTTTTATATTTTGTAAAGTGTCCTTGAGTGTTGTGAAAGGCACTTTAAAAAATGAAATGTATTATTATTTATTATTATAATATCAACTGTTAATTAAGGCTCCTCTGTGAGGGCGTTGTCCTCTGTGGAGATGGTTGGCAGACGATCTCCCCAGTCACTGCTCCGGGCACAGCGGTACATGTCTCTGAAAGACATAAGAAAAAAAAAATCTTTTAAAAGTGTTCAGGCTGACTTTTGAGTTTGTTTCTCTGAAAAAAAATTGAAGCGGATTGAATTAAGTATATCTGGGGGAGTCACAATTAAAACAGTTACACACTTGTTTTTGCTATAAAAAAAAGCACTTATTTGAAACAGTTGAAGAGCGTTTGTGTAACTTAAATAAATAATTTAAATAAAAAATGCAAACCAAGAAACTAAAGTGCTTTTATTGCAACAAATGCAGAGTGACTTTTTATCAAAAGTTCCTAGGTAGTTATGGTATTCCAGATGACTGCTCAGAATCCAGATGACACGTTATTACATACAGTATGGTTGCTATGGCAGTGTTAGGCACGTACTTTGCTATTTCATATGGTTGTTATGGTTGTTGTTTTGAATTATCAGCATCGGCTATCGATATTTCATGATAATTGCTGATGTATTTATTGTATGCTGAAAAATAACCAATTGACACTGGCTGCACTGCTACAATTGGGTGACACTGGCCACAATACTTTTAAATTCATTGATTTTATTGTTTTATTTATTTGTATTAGTTTCAATAGATTGTTTGTTTTATGTAACCTGTTAATTAAAAAAAAGGTTTAAAGCTGGTACCAGGCTGTGTAAGAACCTGTTCACTAAATAAATGTGAACCCAAAAGATATAAAAACAAGTTTCTCAGGAAAAAAAACTTTCATTTTATAGTTTGCATACAGCTGGATGAAAGCTAAAAGGTGAGGCACATAAATGTTACATTTGTTTCTAAAGTTATACCAGGGTATCTAGTTTCTCTGTAAGGCACATTGGATATTGGCATCAGTCCAGAATTCTCACATTGGACCATCCCTAGTTGCTAGGGTGTAATTCAGCAGTTGCTACGGTATTCCAGAGGTCTAGTTTCTTGTTGGCTTGTTTTACTAGATGGTAGCTAGGGCATTGATACGTGCTTGCCAAGTTATTCCAGGTAGTTGCTAGGGTGTTGTCATGTTTTTGCTTAGTTATTATATTATAGTTGGCAGGTGATTGCTAAGGTGTTGCATAGTGGTTGCTATGGTATTGCAAAACATTGCTAGGGAGTTACTAGGCAGTTGCTATGTTATTCCAAATGGTTATGTGTAAAAATAAGGAAGCGTGTATACTGTACCTGCCATGCTTGCGGGGGGTGACGGCGAGCTGTTTGAGCTTTCCGGTGGAACTGCAGATCTGACACTGGACATGTCTGGTTCTGCGATGAACTGGAGCGGTCAGTCTACCCCACTGTACTAGCTCCGTCTGCCCCGGCTTTTCTACCTGCTTCTCCTCCCTGCACATGATCAGGTAGCTGAACTTCTCCTGCTCTGTTTCACCACTCTAATGAGACAAAGAATCAAACAGAGCTTCTGTTAACATCACGTCCAGATAATCTGATTCTGGTTTATTAAGGCTATGTTCACACAGCAGGTAAATGTGGCCAAAACTCTTTTTTTTGCCATATGTGACATTTTCAATTCTGATTAAGGATGCTTTGATGTGTGGATCACAGCAGTACTAGCAGTATTTCATTTAGCTTTACATGTGTGTTTACGATGTACAGTCTCTGCCAAAAGTTTGGACAGACATTCTCATTAATATTTGTTCTTTATTCGTATATTTAACTACATTGTAGGTTAACATTAAATACCTAAAAACTATTAAAGAACACATATGCAGTTAGGTAGTAGACAAAAAATGTTTGGCCTCCACAAACACCTGACATAAAAACCCAATCCAGGGGCCTCATGTACTAAGACTTGCGTGGACTTCCTACTAAAATGTTCCGTACAACATAAGTGTCGCCAAATGACAAACACAATACATACGCACAAAAAAAAGGCGTACACCCGAAACGAAAGTGCCGTGGGGGAACGCACTTTCTCACGTTCAAGTCAAATTTAGTACATCTGACCGTGAGCGTGAAATATGACGTACGCAATGTTTTTGTGCGTACACACCTTTAGTACATGAGGCTCCAGGTCTTTTGGGACTAGTTGGAGCCCAGAGTGGGAAAAAAAAGCAAGAGAGCTCAGCTCCTCTTAAACAAGTTCTAGTTGTCAGGTTCTACCTCATAAAGCTGACTAAGCGAATAAAGCCAAGAGTGGGCAAAGTTGGCATCAAAGTAAAATGTGCTTCTTTGAAGAATCTAAAGTATAAAACAGATTTTGGCTTGTTTAACACGTTTCTGTTTACTTCATGATTGCATAAATCATTCAAAATCAATCTGTAAAGTAGAAATAAATATAAATAAGGAAAACTTATTAAATGAGAGGGGTGTATCCAAACTTTTGACTGGTACTATATAATTTAATAATAATACAATATATAATTTTTTCAATCCTTTTACCTCTTGTAAACAAACACACCATGCCTTTAAGTCTGAGATATCGGGATACCTGCTCACTTATTTTTTCTTCTGAAATCAAGGGCTTTTTTGTGAGTAATGGTCTCTACTGTCCATGTAAAGCCACCTACTGAATTTTGAATCAAGTTGTGGGGATTTGATTGCTTTTAGCATCAAGGTTGCTTTTAAGATTAATATGATATCTTGGTTTTTTTTTTTTGCATGTTTGTCACTCAAATATCATTTTAGGCAGAGACAACAGAAATACTCATGACTCCACCATAAGAAAGAGTCTGGGCACAAATGTCCTGCATGGCAGAGTGCCAAGAAAAAAACCACTGCTGAGCAAAAATGCCCAAGTATTTTTGGGGAAATACTCTGATGACTGATGAAAGTTGACTTTTTGGAAGGTGTTTGTTCCAATTACATCTGGCGTAAAATATAGTGTTGGTAAAGTTTTGGTCTGGGTCTTTTTTGCTGCTTTAGAACCTGGAAGACTTGCTGTGATAAATGAAACCATGAATTAAAAGAGAATGTCCAGCCATCTTTTCGTGACCTCAAATACACCAGCAAGTCCACCTTTAAATGGCTGAGGAAAATCAAAGTGAAGACTTTGGAGTGGCCTAGTCAAAGTCCTGACCTGAATCTGATTGAAATGCTGTAGCATGACCTTAAAAAGGCCATTCATGCTCAAAAATCCACAAATGTGGCTGAATTACAATTCTGTTTAGATGAGTGGACCAAAATTCCTCCACAATGCTGTAAAAGACTCATTGCAAGTTCCCACAAACACATGATTGCAGTTGTTGCTGCTAAGTGTGGCCCAACCAGTTATTAGGTTTAAGGGCAAACACTTTTTTTACACAGGGCCATGTAGGTTTGGATTTTTTCTCCCTAATACTCAAAACCTTCATTTAAAAACTGCATTGGTCTTTATCTAATATTTACATTTGTTTAACATGCAAACAAATAAGAAATCATGAAGGGGTCAAACTCTTTTTCTCACCACTGTAAAAAAAAATACCATCTCTCTCTCTGTCTTTTGTCATCATAGGGGAAAAAAAAGGGGGAAAACAAACCGTGCGTCTTTACACTGGTTAATTGCCTGAACCACTCGGAAAGTTCAGCATATACATTTCTTCCCATACTCAATCAGTCTACCAAAATGTTTATAAGATATCTTTTCAAAAACGGCCACCCTAGCCATTTCTTCTTCCCACTTACTGACTGGTGGGGCTCCTTCATGCTTCCATCTCCTGAGCAGTATCTGTCTGCCCACCACGATGCTTGTTTGAATCCAACTAGTGTTTTTATCTACACCTAATGAAACTGATTCGTCAGCCAAAACAGTTAACTTAGGACTAATGAAGTGTAACCCTAAATAACCCTAACCTAAACAATCCGAAGTCCAATAGAAACAATACATAGTTTTAAATAAGGTGCATCTTTGCTTTGACATTGCCTTAATATTTCCATCTTATCCCACTCTTTTATCTCCCAACATTTGATTCGAATCCCTTCCCAAATATTCTTGAGAGCTAGTAAAGAGTTTCTATTCATATTTTAAATCATCATCGAGTAGTACACTGAAGTTTCACAACCTGTTTTTAGCTGTTTAATATAGTACCTAGAAAGTGTGCAGATTGGGGAGAAAAATTGTAGATGACTGAGTTGTAGGTGTCTAATAGTTGTTACAGGTCTACGATGGGTTTCACCCATCATAATAGAGATCACTCAGTGTATAAATTCCATTTTCTGTTCATTATTTCCAGCAAAATGAAAATTTACCAATGTATAACTTTGAATTTATTCAAATACTCGAAGACATTGAAAATCCATTGAAGGTCCATTTCAAACTTCAGGGTAACTTTACTCCAGATTGACTTCAGATGGGCAATTACTGGTTGGCTTTTACTTAAATTGGTAGAAATATTCTGCATGGATAAAACTGGGGCCATGACAGACCGTTCAACACAAAACCACAGAGGAGACAAATGTCTAAGATTAAAAGCATAATAGTAAAACAATATGTTGGGGACTCGGAGTCTGCCTTTATCTGTTGGTCTTTGTTACTGTAATACATGATGATGTTATTCTGTCAAACCATTTAAAATATGACATTGGGATCTCCAGCAGGAGAGAATGGATGAGATAATTCAATTTGAGGATACAGTTAATTTAAAATGAACCTTAACTAAATCTTTCAGCTGAGGAGGAAATAGAGTGCCTAGGTATTTAATCCCCTGTTTGGGCCAGTTAAATGCTCCCGGGTGAAAAGCCATAGCAGGACATTTACCAGTAAATGAGAGTGCTCTAGATTTTAACCAGTTTACTCTATATCCTGAAAATCTTAGAAAATAATTTTAACCCGGGTTACTGACAAATAAAAGTATATCGTCCGCATAAAGCATAATTTTGGGAACTGTCTCGCTTATTATGACCCCTGGAAACTCTCTGCTCTTACAGCTAGCCAAACAAAACAGTGGAAAAAAAGGGGTAAACCCTGACTTGTTCCTCTACCATGCTTGACATATTCAGAAATTTAACCAATAGGTTGCTCTGGGTGAATAAAACATGTATCCACTATATATTTATCCCCAAAAAGATCCAGACCCATTCTACAATATCTAAGGCCTTTTAAGCATCTAGGGAAATTGTACCTACTGGGGTTAAAACTTCTGTCATTGAGCACATAATATTAATAAAACGCCTTATATAACCCACCGGATCAATATGAATTAGTATGCCATTTCCTGGTTCAATCGATTGGCTATGATTTTAGAAATGATTGTAATGTCAACCTGAATGAATGAAATGGGATGTTAAATGATTTGAGGAACCAGTAGGTTTATGTTTATGAGATCCAGTACTTTTCTACAGGGACTAGACAAGTTGTGTCTGCAATGCAAGCAACTTAAAGTAGCTGAATGTTTTTATTAGAAGCGGATCCACAAACATTTGAACACGTAGTGTAGATGCAGTTAGTAACATACTAATCATTGTACACACATGTCCATGAAAGATGTCCATTAAAGAATATTACAATTATTTTAAGAATATGTGGGCCAATACTGTGTGAAGCTAAAGAGGTGGGGATATGTAAATGAGTTTTTATGACTCACCCCAGGTAGAGGAAGGGGGCAGTAAGACTGGAGGAAATTGCAGGGCACTACTGGCTGATTAAGCAGTTTTGGACAAGACAGCTCATGAGTACACTGAAATAAAACACAACAGACTGCATCATTAAACAAAGCAAAGCAGTGTTTAGAGCAAAGCAGTAGACTATGGTGTAACAATAATGGTAACGATTATATCAGTAGCTTTAACTCACAGGAGCGAACACCACTGGCCTCCGGAAGTCATGAAGCACCTTCTCCTGCTTCTGTAAACACATGCACACACATAAAAGATGCATTACACATAAACCTATACTCCTACACACTTTATACTTTTAAAACCATACCTTCAGCAATACGTCTCTGGCTTCCATTAATATATGATGACCTTGTTTTGTTCCATTTTCTACCAGGACCTTAAAAAGGACAGAAGGTATAATAGAGGCAGAATTTTTTTTATACAAGAAATTAGTTATTGTTTTTCATTTTCATCTGCAGCTAAACATTTATAAAAAATGTGTATACATATAAAATTTGTATAAATGAGTATACAATTTGTAACATGTAGCATTGTCTCAGAAGTGACTTTTTGTTATTACCTCATGAGATGAAAAAATATTGAAATATATATCTTTTATCGCCTTTTAGCTACAAAATATTAAAATCTAAAATTTGCAGGGCAGTAGTACTCCAGGACCATGATAAAGAACCACTGTCAAGCTAATTTACAAGAATGAAGCTCTAATAATATTAATATTCAGAACGATGTTCTAATACAAATATTAACAGGACACACATTGTAACTGATCACTTACGAGGTAAGTGTTTGTTTTCCTCCATAATGTAAGAACAGTGTCCTCTCGTTCTTTCTGGGTAGACAACTCTGATAAAGAGAACGCTGCCACCACCAAATCAGACTGGACCTGTGGAGAACACACACACACACATTATCAGAGTTAAAAAATACCAGAAACATTATGACTGGATTCAGCAGGAGCAGTGGCTGACTGTAGGTTTGTGTGTGTGTGTGTGTGTTCTCCACAGGTGTACACTTACTTTTGGAGAGACAGGAAGGAACTGACGGAAGTAGGCATGTTTAATGAGTGGACCCTTCTCGCTGCCCCCTGTACAAATGACACCACTGTAATTAGAATCACTGCAGCAATGTGTTGTGTGTATGTGTGTATGTCTAAGCAAGTGTGTGTACATCAGAGTTTCCTCAGTTATCATACCGCTGAGGAGCTGCTCTGCCAGGGTGTTCATGGCTCCTGAAGCATCCACACACACATACTCCTTCAGAGAGTCGCCCCAGTGTGAGTGCGAGGCCCTGAGGCAGAGCGAGAGTAGAGGAGAGAATTAAGAGAACAGAACAAATGAAGGGCAAACACATAAATGCTCTCAATCCTCTCTGATGTAATATGGCCGACCCTGAGCTAGTAAAGGGCACTAATAACTTAAATTAATTTCATGGTTAATTGAACTTTTTAACTCAATATTGATACGTGAACACACACACAAATTAGTGAACTTATTAACAGAATTTTTCAAAAATCATTTGCAAGATTTACATCAGTTAAAGGTTCTAAACATCGGTCTCAATACATTTATGATTGTTACTGAAACTTGGAAAAGCCCAAACCCTGGCCAGTTTGTTCATGGCAAGGAGACCTGAAATAGTGGATGCTGATAATGGGTGCCAGATGGATTCATAAATTAGGTTGTGTGTGATTGCTTAATTCACAGTGTCATGTTTTTTACATTCCATCGCATATGGCATGGGACATAATACTAGTTCTTGTTGCAATACTTTTGGCATGTCAGTGTAGATAAACTATTATTATTATTATTATTATTAAACAAATACAGATATTAACATGTTTTAAACACATCTTTAAGATTAAGAAATAGTCTTAACAAATTAATGTTGCTAAAAATAATTAGCACAAAAGAAAATCTAGTAAGCTAGTCAGCTCAGTCATTGTTACCAGAGAACAGTTCCAAGCCCCGAGCCGAAGTCCAGTAAAGAACAAGGCGCAAACATCTGATCCCTCTTCTTTATCTGCAAGGAAATATTTTTAAAATAAGAGAAGAGCTGAAGGACACAAAACTTAACTTATCTGGTTAAACTGAAAGAAAAAAAAGCCTGAGCTTATGCTGCATTTACATGCATGTTGGGTGGTTCATTTCTCAGAAGTGAAATTCGTTCCCCAACTCATTTTCATGTGGTTTGTGTGGGACATAATGGGTCCTATTTTAACGATCTATTGCGCACTGGGTAACAGCTGGATTTAGGGGCGTGTCCTGTGTCTTTGGTATCGTAAGGGCGCAAAAAATACGCCTTGCACAGCTCCAACGGCGCAAAGGGCGTGTTTTAATTCCCTTAATTATTCATGGGTGTGTTTTGGGCGTAACATGAAATAAACCAATCAGTGTGTCTGTATTTATCCCCTTTAAGAGGCAGCTGCGCTCTGACTTCTGTTCATTTCTATTTTAAGAGCGAATAAACTGACTCGTGTCACGCTGTTCAAATAAGGGAAGCAGCTGAAATAAGGGAAGTGTAATGTTATTTTATTCTTTATTCTGTTTATTGTTTATGTAAAAACTGGGTTTGCAACACTGAATATTAATCAAGCAATCGATTATTTACACTGGAGGGGGACCCTCATTTACAATGCCGCTGAGCATTTACAGTTTAAAAGGGATTAAAAATATAAAAAAAAAACAGAAATAAAAACATAAAGACATTTACTATAGACAAATAAAATATATACGTAAAAAAGGAAAAACAGGACATTTTTAAAAAGATCATAAAAATTGACATAAAAAGTAAGTTTGATTAATAAAAGAATAAAAATAATTAAAATGAATAAAAAAATAAATAATATAAAATATAAACTTATTTAAAAACTCATTTAACACAATCACAGGCTTTCTGTGCAGAATAAAAAAAGTTTTGGTTAGTTTCAGTTATTTGATTAACTTACAGGACCTCCTGTGTCTGCTATATTAAGCTACAGTTATTTAGTCTGTGAACCAAACATAAATATAAAGCCTTTTAACTGACAGAAATAATTATAACTAATAATAATTTATAGTTACTCTGCAGAGTACAGTAAAAGTATAAAAGTATATTTTATTTTTATAGTTGATTGCTGAAGGCTCTGGGTGAGGTTTATTTTTTAGTGGTAAGGAAGTGATGGGGGGGTATTTTGGAGCGCAGGGTGATCGTGATTCAGTTTTGGCTGGGCCAGTGACAGGTGAATTTAGACGTCCTTTCAGAGAATCAAACACACAATCTGTGTGCCAAGATAGAAACACGCCAGAAATGTACCTGAACACACGACATTTCCAGACCACCATGCCCATCAGCCTTAATATATTCCAAAAATCCATTGCTATTTTAAGGACGTGTGCGCAAGGCGTAAAAATAGACTGTTGACGGGGTGTACGATGGCAACGCGCCAGGCTACACACTTTGCACAGGGTGTACAATAGGGCCCAAAGTTTTTTTTTTATGTATAAAAAAAAGTTGTTTTAATGTATGACAATGTTGCTGCTCTGTTTGAAGCTGCGCTTTTTGGCTTGTAAGTGCTGCATCATTTCTAGGTTACCTGTATGTGGTTATACATGGCATAATACATGGAGAGCTTCAGTTACACAGAGCATAACCAGCTGATAATGGCATTCACAGAATGTCTCTCAGCCAATCCCACTGCAGGCTCGGAACTAATTTTGGTATAACTGTTCATTTTTTTTCATGCTAAATACTGTATATGTTGTTGTATATGTCTAATAATTGGCATTAGGGTTAGAATTAATGTACAATTGTTTTATTATTTGATATTTTACATTTTACATTATTTTACTGGGGCTCTGTTATTCATTAGCTACATTGATCATTTGCTACATTTTTGTAGTGTGAGCTAGGGGTGGGCAAAATGGCTCTAAAATAATATCACAATATTTCAGGGTATTTTTGCGATAACGATATACTTGGCGATATAAGAAAACAGAAAAATATTTAATTTATTTCATGAATATAGTATAAGAGTATAACAGCATAATCATAATGTGGCAAAATAAATAATATAGCATAAAATAATATAATGCAGCAAAAAATATTGCAGAATATTTAGTGCATGCATATAAACTGCAAACTAAAACAATTATACAATAAATACACCTAAAGCTTCACAGTAAATAACAGACTACTTTTAAGACAGAACAGCCCTATTATCACGATATGGATTTTTAATATCACGATATTTCTGTATCACGATATATTGTATACGATATAATATTGCCCACCCCTAGTGTGAGCTTCCATTACTTGTTAGTACACATGTATAATGTACTAGAGACCTAGACTTGAGTAAAAGTATAAGTGCTCTATCAAAAAAATTACTTGAGTAAAAGTTTTAGTGTTATTTAACCTTACATTGGGTATGCACTGTATGACAATAATAAGTCATTATATTATTAATATACTTAATATATTATTACTTATTATTAACAATAATAATAACGTTTTATAACATCACATAAATAAAAAAGGGACCATGGATGACCCTATAAAAAAGCAAATAAAAGAAAAAAAATAATACTTCAGTAGATACAGATGCAGCATTTTAGAAGAGAAGTGAGCTTAGATTTACTATATGTTACTATATGTCTCTGCTCTGCTTTAATAGTGTCATAGATACAGTGTTAACTGGTGAGTTACATGATTTAATTATTTATTACCTAAATTACTACAATGCTTTTTTTATTAACTTTTTGGGGTGTAAGCTCCTATTGATGTAGTTACACTAGCCTCACAGTTCTAGAGCTAATTTATCTTTGCAGTACAGCAGCAAACAGTGCTGTATATTTATATATGTGTGTGTGTGTGTGTGTGTTTACCTCGTTAAGTGCTCTTATGGCAGCAGCATAGCTACCTGCAAGCCTAGCAGCCAAATACACCACGCCCAGCTCCTCATCATACCTGCCGCAGAGTAAACACAGAGAGGAAGAGCAGATACACACAGAGCAGAAGAGTAAAATAACTCATGAACTTCATCTGCACCTCAGAGGCATCCAGTGATATGTCATCTTCCTCAGTTCATACAAAACCTTCTTCCTGATTTTAGCTTCTGAGGTGCTAGAATCTTCTCCATCTAAACAACATAAAATAAACATGTTAACAGAACAAACATTATTCCAGTCAATCAGCCAGGACTTGTTAGATGTCTTAAGTTTGCTTGTCTATTTCTTTACTGGTGGTGTTTTGAGCCTGGGGGTTGTTTTCCCTTTGGATGAGCAGTTTTTCATCCACCTTGAATGTCAAAGACTAGTTTAGGCCATCTGAAACCAGCTACTTGCAAAAACTGTTCAGACTCGCATAGTTATTTATACATAGTGGTTGGTGTGGTGCAGTGGAACTCCACCGCCTGCCAGTGAGCCACTATGTATGAGACTGGGGTTCAATTCCAGGTCTGGGTGTCCATACTGTGCTACATCAATAAGAGTCCTTGGGCAATACTCCTAACACTACTGTTCATTGGCCCACATCTGTAATAGGAATAACCTTGTAAGTCGCTCTGGATAGGAGCGTCAGCTAAATGCTGTAAATGTAATTGTAAATGTAAATTTATTGAATAGGCCTGTCCCCTTTTCTTCGAGACCAAGCGGACCTCCATTGAGCTTAGAGTTTGTTCACTGAGTTTACAGTGTGAGTCAGACTGCCTTTGTTAAGTTTAAATGGTAGTCAGACTGCCTTCATTGAGTTTACAACGTTAAGTTTAAGTTTACAGCAAAGACAGACTGACATCATTGAGTTTACAGCACAGTCAGACTGCCTTTACTGAGTTTACAGTGTTATCAAACTGCCTTCATTGAGTTTATAGTGCAGAACTGAAGTAAACTCTTCTTTGTTCAGTGATTGTAACATTTGAACAGTAAAAGTGCAGTTAATATCAGTTCCACTAAACTCAACATGAATTTAATGAGTGGAATAGCCATTCTTAAGTGTAAGCCATTTGGGGTCATTTTTGCAAGTTTCTAACTTCTATCTGCCTGCTAGAGCTTACCTTTCTGTTGATTCTTCTCCATCAATTTCCTCTCCAGTGTCACGGCCTTCTCCCTGAGTTCTGAAGCCTCTACTGCTCGTTTACGGCTCCACAGGTAGTTCTTCAACTTGCTGGACCTTTCAGACAAGTCCTTGACCTCTGACTCTGCAACAGCACACACAACACAGAGACAATCACAACAACATCAACAACAACAATAATAATAATAAACCTCATTTATCATCCGTATTAAATATAACTAACTGATTCATCACTATTTCGTAATACACCGTTACCATATTTAAATACCGTGGTATACCGAAATACCATCATAGCGCCCAACCCTACTCTGAATATAACATCGACCTTTATTAGCTTCTTCCCCAACCAGCAAGTGGGCCCCACATGTGCTTTACATGGGTTTATCGGGCTTAAGCTGGGCTTGGGCTCAAAGTGAGCAAATATATGGGCTGTAAATGGGCCCCACTGGGGCTTCCCATTCAAAGTGTGTAGTTTTATGTGGGACAGCCCACTTGGGTCTTCAGTGGACAATTGCATCGGCTATGTTTGGGCACTGCTTGGACAACTCATGAAACTAGCTTTTAACTAACTGGGTTTCATATGGGCTATTACAGGTGGGTTTATTATGGGCAATCTGATGGGTTTTGGCTGGGTCCCACATGGGAAAACATTAAGGGCCCTATTTTAGCGATCTATAGTGCACTAGTTAATTGTGCGTGGTATTCATGGGTGTGTTTTGGGCGTAATGTGAAATAATCCAATCAGTGTATCTGTAGTCATTACCTTTAAGAGGCAGGTGCGCGCTGAATGAGAGTGACTTAGTGAGAGTGAGTAAGTGAGTGAGTGAGTAAGTGAGAGTGAGTGAGTGAGTGAGAGTGAGTGAGTGGGTGAGATTGAGTGGGTGAGAGAGAGTGAGTGAGTGAGAGTGAGTAAGTGAGAGTGAGTAAGTGAGTGAGTGAGTGAGTGGGTGAGATTGAGTGGGTGAGAGAGAGTGAGTGAGAGAGTGAGAGAGAGTGAGTGAGAGAGAGTGAGTAAGTGAGTGAGTGAGTGAGTGAGTGAGTGAGAGTGAGTGAGTGAGAGTGAGTGGGTGTGAGTGAGTGAGAGTGAGTGAGAGAGAGTGAGTGAGTGAGAGTGAGTGAGTAAGTGAGTGAGTGAGTGAGTGAGAGTGAGTGGGTGAGAGAGAGTGAGTGGGTGAGTGAGTGAGAGAAAGTGAGAGTGAGTGAGTGAGAGTGAGTGAGTGAGTGAGAGAATAAGTGAGTGAGTGAGAGCGAGTGGGTGAGAGTGAGTGAGTGAGAGAGAGTGAGAGGGTAAGAGAGAGTGAGAGTGAGTGAGTGAGTGAGAGTGAGTGAGTGAGAGAGAGTGAGTGAGTGAGTGAGAGAGAGTGAGTGGGTAAGAGAGAGTGAGAGTGAGTGAGTGAGTGAGTGAGAGTGAGTGAGTGAGAGAGTGAGAGTGAGTGAGTGAGTGAGTGAGAGTGAGTGAGTGAGTGAGTAAGTGAGTGAGTAAGAAAGAGTGAGTGGGTGAGTGAGTGAGTGAGTGAGAGTGAGTGAGTGAGTGGGTGAGTGAGAGAGAGTGAGTGAGTAAGAGTGAGTGAGAGAGTGAGAGAGTAAGAGAGTGAGAGAGTGAGAGACTAAGAGAGTGAGTGAGTGAGTGAGAGAGTGAGTGGGTGAGAGAGTGAGAGAGTGAGAGTGAGTGAGTGAGAGTGAGTGAGTGAGTGAGAGAGTGAGTGAGTGGGTGAGAGAGTGAGCATTATGGGATGACTGAGGTGAAGGAGCTGGTTCCTGGAGGAGAGAACATCACAGTGGACCGGTCCAACAGAGAGGAGTTTGTGCAGGCGTACCTGCGCTACGTGTTCAGTGACAGTGTGCAGGAGCTGTACTCTGCTTTCTCAGGGGGTTTCCTGAAGGTTTGTGGTGGGAGGATCCTCTCGCTGTTCCAGCCCTCCGAGCTTATGGCCATGGTGGTGGGCAACAGCAGCTACAACTGGGAGGAGCTGGAAAAGAATGCGGTTTATAAGGGCGAGTTCTCAGCCTCTCATCCCACAGTGCGGATGTTTTGGGAGGTGTTCCACGACTTTCCCCTGGAGAAGAAGAAGCAGTTCTTACTGTTCCTGACGGGCAGCGACCGCATCCCCATCCACGGCATGGCCAGCCTGCGCATCGTCCTCCAGTCCACGTCCGCGGCCGAGCACTACCTGCCCGTGGCCCACACCTGCTACAACCTGCTGGACATGCCCTGCTACAAGACCAAAGAGACGCTGCACCTGCGGCTCACCCGCGCCATCGAGCAGTACGAGGGCTTCAGCCTGGTCTGAGAGGAAGGACGTCAATCTGCGGAGGCCGAATGCACTGCACTTTTACCCCAATCACCCGGCGGGGGGCGGGGAGGGGGCGGGGGACTGGACTGGATGGGGCATAATGAAACAGAACGGCACGGGAGTCCAGGGTGTGCTCTCACTGTGATTGGTCCGTGGTGGAGACAGAGTTGCACTTTCTGACCGAGTGTCCCAGGTACGCCCAGATCAGAGAGAGATATTATGGACAAATGATCGACATCTCTCCTGAGTTCCTGCACTACAGTAACAATGAGAAACTCTCCTGTTTATTAGGAGAGAAGAGTAAACTCCTCCCACTCTCAGCTCTCTATATCACAGCCTGTCACAACCTGAGAGACAACCACTCTAAACAATAATCAATATCCATTATTAATCAATATTACCCCCTACTGTTCACTTATTTATATTTAGATTATATATATATATATATATATATATATATCTTTTCATTGATATGTCATTATTATTGTTAACATTGTTATTTCATATTTAATATTTTTCATATCAATATTATTTAATCTCTTCTTGTTTAAGTTGTTTTATTAGATTTTCTTTTTTCATTGTGTTTATATTTGTGTATTGTTTGTCTGCTTTGGCAACAGTGTACCTTGTGACAGTCATGCCAATAAAGCTTTATTGAACTTGAACTTGAGTGAGAGTGAGAGTGAGTGAGTGAGTGAGGGTGAGTGAGTGAGTGAGTGAGTGAGAGAGAGAGTGAGTGAGTAAGAGTGAGTGAGAGAGTGAGAGAGTAAGAGAGTGAGAGAGTGAGAGTGAGAGACTAAGAGAGTGAGAGAGTGAGAGAGTGAGAGACTAAGAGAGTGAGAGAGTGAGAGAGTGAGAGACTAAGAGAGTGAGACAGTTGCCATTTTAGACGTTGCTTTTGACTGTAACCAGCACCAAAGATAAACGCACAGGAAGTGAAACACACCCCAAGAGGTGTAAGAGGGAGCTGAGCCTTGAGCATTCTAAAAAACAGTGAAAGATAGTCTCTCTGAGCCCACAAAACACACACGTATCACGAACGTCTAGATTAATGATGGAAACAAAAGCATTAACAGCTAAAACCCCATGTAATATTCTCCATTGAAAATCACCAGATCTTTTTGTGAGTGGTGGCTTATACAGTACTCTCCAGACAGGCCGCCAGTCCATCTCCACCCCCAGCTTGTCCCTCCACACAGTGTCAGGCCGACCATTCAACACTGCCTTATTAAAAACCTTTACACAACATCTGTATAAAATCTTGCCAGACACAGTGTGAAAGTCCAAGTCTTGGAGGCTAGAAAGCTCCAACAATGGACCTGATGCACTGTCCATAACTGGTGCAAGAGCAGTCTTAGGGAAAGGATCTATTATGTTAGGCACTACAATCCCATTTCCATAATCACGTAGTAAGGACAGTTCTTCTAGGGAGAGTCTGTCCTTCCATGCATCCACAATCATCCTGGTGTGACGAATGGATCTATGCCCAAGCACAGATGCAACAGCCTGGACATCAGCCAAGTCCGATCCAGCAAAATCCACCAAGTTCCGCAGTTTTACCATCCTCGAAGCACAGAGCATCTGACTGAGACCCATGGCACCGTCACCCGAAACATCCAGACGAGAACCTCTGATCAAAGGCTCCTCAAGCAGCCAGTGGAGCGAGTTATTCTCCAGTCTTTGAAACTTAAAATGTCCCCACACTTTAAAAAGTCCACGATAGAAAATAGGTAATCCATTTAAACGCAACTGTTTATAATCCACAAGAAAAAGAGCCGTGTCCAGACCCAGTCCATCAACAGTGCGTAGAATGGTGTTTGCCACCTCTTTCCACACTAAATCCACAGAACTCGTCAGGAACTTCTGAATAAACTGCAGACGAAAAGCAGCAAGTCTGCTTGCAAGATGCACCAGACCTTGCCCCCCTTCTTCCCTGGGTAGGAAGAGCACACCTTGTGGGACCCAGTGCAGACGGTCCCAAAAGAAGTCCACTAAAATTGCTTGCAGCCGAGATAGTAGGCCTATAGGAGGGTCCATACATGAGAGTCTATGCCACAGCACTGATGCAACCAGGTTATTAATAACAAGCACTCTACCCCTGAAAGACATCCGTCCATGTATCCATTTCCATCTTGCTAAACGGCCTTTCATGTTTTCACACACTCCATCCCAATTTTTCTGCTGTGTGCCTTCATCCCCAAGGAAAACCCCAAGGTACCTTATTCCCCCTCTTTTCCAAGACATGTCAGGTGGCAGCCGAGGCAGCCCTCCAACCCACTGCCCCACTGCCAAAGCCTCGTTTTTACCCCAATTCACCTTAGCTGACGATAAAGCCCCAAAATCATTAACAACAGAAATTAAATTATCAATATCAGCCTGCCCCTTCACCAATAATATTGCATCATCAGCATAAGATGATAAACGATGATGAATAGGATGCTCAAGTCCCAACTTAATACCCTCAATCTTAGAGCGAAGCTTATTTAGCAGTGGTTCAATGGAAATGGAATAGAGCATACCAGACAATCCACAGCCCTGCCTTATGCCCCGAAGAGCCTTGAATGGAGCGCTCAGCCCGCCATTAATTTTCAGCACACTTTCAATGTCCTGGTACAGTACTTTAATCATTTTAATAAAAGATGGCCCAAAACCAAAAGTCTCCAGAGTGTGCCATAGGTATTGGAGCTCAACTCTATCAAAGGCAATCTCCTGATCAATAGAAATGAGCCCAAAATCAAGTCCCTGAGTCTTAGAGATTTCCAAAATATCTCTAATTAGGCAAATATTATCCCTAATGGACCTGCCAGGGACACAGTAGGTCTGATCCTGGTAAATTACCTGCCCCACTTCTCTCAGTCTGGTAGCCAGGGTTTTAGAGAGGATCTTCAGATCTCAACGGCAGGAACCCATCAGCCAAACTCTCGTTTAAGAACTGCTTGCTGTTTTAAACGAGAGTTTGGCTGATGGGTTCCTGCCGTTGAGATCTGAAGATCCTCTCTAAAACCCTGGCTACCAGACTGAGAGAAGTGGGGCAGGTCATTTACCTATACCACTTATACCAGGGGCAGTCCCACCCTCCATGCTCCCCAAAGCAGCAATAGAGCTCCTGCACACCTAGCGGCCTTTCCAGTATTGCACTGGAGCATTCACTGACCCTCGGCAAACCTGCATAGAAATCAGCAGCCAGTTCCTCATTTTCCCTGTACTCAATTCTGTACAATTCAGTATAGAAACGTACAGCCCGCTTACGGAGCTCTGTTGGCTCTGTCAGTTCCTGCCCATCCTCAGAGCGCAGAGAGTGAATAAAACGACTCTGACCGTTCCGCTTCTCCAGACTAAAGAAAAATTTGGATGGGGCATCCATCTGGGTCAGAGTCTGAAACCTAGAACGGACCAGAGCTCCCTGTGCCCTGACATCCAAAAGGTCTCTCAGAGCTTTTGGATGCTAAGAGCTAAGAACTCTGACTTGACTTTGGTTTCCAGTGGAGTCCATGTGTCTTTGTAATTCTGAAATTTCATTTTCCAAATCTTTCATAGATTGGGTAATGTGCCTTGAGACATTAAATGTGTACTGCTGACAGAGTTGCTTAATTTGTACCTTGCCATAATCCCACCATTCCCGTAGGTTACCAAAATATTGCTTTTGCAATTTAAAACCATTCCAAAAAACAACAAAAACTTTTTTTAAATGAACATCACAAAAAAGACTAGTATGAAAATGCCAATATGCACTGTTGGGTTTAAAATTAGCAGTAAAAACAGAACACAAAACCAAACTATGATCTGAAAACCCAACAGAAGTAATTACACAGCTTTTAAATACATTCAGCTGGTACTTAAAACAATAAAACCGATCTAGCCTTGTCACGGCTTGTGCTGTTAGCTCCTCTGTCCCTTCCACACCCAGCTCTAACGGAGGCTCTCAGGTCAACAACTACACTACCCAGAATGCACCACCCGCTGACATCACGCACACACCTGATCACGTGACACCTCACCTGCTTCCTCCAGGAAGTCCCGAATACTGATTACTGGCACTATTTAAGAGCACACCACACACACACTCACGCCGCGTATTGTAGGTTCTCCTCTTTACAAAGCGTTACTTTATCTCTTGTCTCTGTTTATCTTGTGTATGACCTTGCCTTTGTTTTCTCGACGCTGATTATTGCCTTTGCCTCTGATATTGGATTTTCTGTGTATTACTTGGACTGTGTATTATGAACTCTGGACTGTTTCTCGTTTATGGTATGGTTTTGTCTACGTTGCTCCTGTTATTGGTGATTACCTATTTTTTTGTACCGACTACGTTTTACATCTGTTTATTTTATAATAAACAATCTTTTATCAGTATCTGTACGTGTCTGCATTCTGTACTAGCCATGACAAGCCTGGCCATTGACATAAAACCATCTCTCACCTGAGACCATGTATACTGCCTAGTGCTCTGATTTAGAGTCCTCCAAACATCACACAGACTATGAATTCTCAGGATCTCACGAAGAGCATGTTGGGATGCAGCATGAGGTTTCCTGAGTAAGCATAATATCTATACCTTTCTGCTTCATGAGCTCATACAGCAGTGCCCTCTTCCGAAAGTCCCACGCCCCATTCAGATTTAAAGAGCCCACCCTTACTTTACTCATAAAAGGTAGAAAGGAGAAACACAGTAGAACAAGAAGCAGGACAAGACTAGGAGGTTTCAAAACCATCTTCATATTTTAATTCCAATTTCAGTCTCAAAACTATTTTCCTTAATCTGTAAATTTCTTGAGGAGTGAACTGATCATCTCCTTCATTTCTCAAAAAAGTTAGGACAGAATCAATAAAAAGTTTACGAACAGGAAAGTATTCTTCCACCACAACACCCTTCATATTTTTGGTTTTGTGAAGAAAGAACCGTATCTTATCAAAAACATATGCACTGCTTCTACTACGCTGGCTTTTAACACCTGGAGGATCACTGTCAGAATCATCAAGAGTGCCAGAGCCAGAACCAGGGTTCTCTCTATGCTTCTCGCTCTGTGCCTTTCCTTTCTTCCCAGTAGCCTTTGCCCGTTTCATTTTTCTTTTACCAGATGGCACCCTCAAGACAGACTCATCAGCCACAGAGTCCATCTCCATACCCTCCCTTTCCAAAATCAGCTCAGCAGCTGCAACAGCATCCACCACTGCCCCAGCTTCAGTACAACTCTGCCTCCCCTGCCCCACAGTATCATCAATATTGCTTTCAGATCTGTCCTCTGTAACAGACTCCCCACCTTCCCCAGCATGAGTATCTGATGCTACAACAGTTGCTCCTAACTCATCAGCTCTAAAAACTGTTTCACTATCCCCCACTCCTCTAGGCCCTGCTTCTGCTTCAGCCTCAGTCTCCACTACTACATCAGGCTCAGAATCTGCATCAGCCGTGCCACCCACTACACCACACGCTGGTGCAGAGTCTGTCCACACCCAAAACACTTCATCGTGTCTGATGTAGCAAACACTACATACTCAAAACCATCAATCTTAAATTTAAAAGTCACATTCAGTTACTCAGTTTTTAAAACCATTAGGATTGGCGTCTGAAGCAGACAACATGTTTCAGTAGTGGTGATTTGGTACCAAGGGGAATTTTTCTCATTCCAGACATTACCTGACCAAAACAGCTTAATTCTGCAATTAATACTTCATCTCTGATGAAAGGTGGGACATTAGACAGTGTTATTTTCTTGGCTGGTCGTATAAGGGGCACTACAGGTGTCAAAGTTTCCTGAATAACTACACCTGATTGGACTATAGCATTAGCTTTATCAATGCTGTCCGGAAAGATCACTACAGCACTGTTCATTCTGGAGGCAGACAGGATACTTGAGAATCCTGTTGCCTTTCCGACAGCCAGGGCACATTCTTCTACTGAGCACCGAACTGCAGGGGCGATCTTAATACCGTGCCTGCGGGACAGCTGCTCAAACCGAACTTTCTCCGCCACTGCCATGGCGACCGGCAAAACACCGGTGAGTGAATGAGTGAGTGAGTGAGAGTGAGTGAGAGAATGAGTGAGAGAGTGAGTAAGTGAGTGAGTGAGAGTGAGTGAGAGTGAGTAAGTGAGAGAATGAGTGAGAGAGTGAGTAAGTGAGTGAGAGAATGAGTGAGAGAGTGAGTAAGTGAGTGAGTGAGAGTGAGTGAGTAAGTGAGTGAGAGTGAGTGAGTAAGTGAGTGAGTGAGTGAGAGTGAGTGATTAAGAGAGTGAGTGAGAGAGTGAATAAGTGAGTGAGTGAGAGTGAGTGAGTAAGTGAGTGAGAGTGAGTGAGTAAGTGAGTGAGTGAGTGAGAGTGAGTGAGTGATTAAGAGAGTGAGTGAGAGAGAGTGAGAGTGAGTGAGAGAGTGAATAAGTGAGTGAGTGAGAGTGAGTGAGTAAGTGAGTGAGAGTGAGTGAGTAAGTGAGTGAGTGAGTGAGAGTGAGTGAGTGATTAAGAGAGTGAGTGAGAGAGAGTGAGAGTGAGTGAGTGAGAGTGAGAGAGTGGGAGAGTGAGAGAGTGAGAGAGTGGGAGAGTGAGAGAGTGAATAAGTGAGTGAGTGAGAGAGTGAATAAGTGAGTGAGTGAGAGAGTGAGTGGGATTGAGTGAGCAAGAGTGAGAGTGAGTGAGAGAGTGAGTAAGTGAGTGAGTGAGAGAGTGAGTGAGTAAGTGAGTGAGTGAGAGAGTGAGTAAGTGAGTGAGTGAGAGAGTGAGTGAGAGAGAGAGTGAGTGAGTGAGTGAGTGAGTGAGTGAGTGAGAGAGTGAGTAAGAGAGTGAGAGAGTGAGAGAGTTATCTTATTATTATTATTATCTTATTATATTATTATAATATTGTTATTATCTTCCCCAACCATACAGATGGGCTGCAAACAGTGCTGAAATATTCTACTAAAATCAGCAGAATTAATGGATAAAATAGGCACATTTCAGAACACTCACTACAATCCAAATAAAGAAGGTATAAACCTGGCTGTAAATGACATCACCAACATCTTTACTATAGCTGCCATTAAATCCAACCTTAGTCAAAGAAAAAGAAAAGTAAAACCAAATAAACAAACTAAGAAATGGTTTGATACTGAATGTAAAATTATCAGACAAAAGCTACGTGAGCTATCAAATTATAAACATTACAACCCACATGACAAAGACTGTTGTTTGGAATATTCTGATACACTAAAATTGTATAAGAATGTTTTAAAAAAGAAAAAACACAACCATTTAACCAAAACACTATTTTATGGAATAAATTGAACACAACAAAACAAGAAACATCTATTCAAAATGGAGAAATATGGAAAAAACATTTTACAAATTTATACCAAGAAATAAATGCACAAGATTGGAACTCAGATCAAAAAGCTATAGTGGAAAAATTGTCCTTAATTGAATCCACAATTAAAAATAACCAAAATCCAGGAGCTGTCAGATAAAATAGCTTCTTTGAAGACGGGTAAATCAAGTGGCCCTGATAACATTCGGACAGAGATGTTAAAACATATGACTCCTGAACTGCAAGAAGCTGTGCTCAAGTTGTTCAATCTAATACTAACTGCAGGCTGTTTTCCTGAGTTCTGGAATATAGGTTTGATTTCACCAATTTATAAGAGTGGTGAGAAAACGGACCCTAACAACTACAGAGGCATATGTGTAAATAGTAACCTGGGGAAGGTTTTCTGCAGTATTATTAACTAATTTTAGAGCTCACTCATCAGCTACCATCCAGCAGCTCTACAGTTCAGACCCCTCCTGCTGACCAAATTCCAATTCAACAAATAATCAAACTCTCACAAAATTCTTATCTGGAACATTGGGACACCACAACAACTCAGCAAAACAAAATGATCTGCTACCGGTCCATCAGAGATACCTACACACTGGCCCCGTATCTCTACTCTATCAGAGATCCTCAACACAGAAACCTCCTTACCAAGTACAGACTGAGTGATCACAGCCTGGCTATAGAGCGAGGCAGGCAGAGGAAGACCTGGCTGCCCAGAGGAGAGAGGCTGTGTGATCAGTGTGGGCGGGGAGAGGTGTAGACAGAGATGCACTTTCTCCTCCACTGTAATAAATATAAACATATTCACTGATTTATCAGATAAACAGAAACTGAGGGTAGTGCTGGGAGAGGAGCGGAGTCCTGCTCTGGCTGGCAGGTATGTGCAGGAGTGTCACAGTCTGAGGGAGAGTGGGTTAGTTCAGTCATAAACACACCAAAACACCAGATTCTAATACAGAGATAATCATATAAATCATATAATTAAAAATATATATATATATATATATATATATATATATATATATATATATATATATATATATATATATATATAATAAACCCACATGGGACCCATATAAATGGGTCATAAACCCACATGGCACCCATATAAATTTGCTGGATGGGTCTTTAGTGGCCAAGCTAGCAGCTAGCAATGTTGGGTATTGTAGTAAGAAAATACTGAATGGCATTCTACACAGAAATGATGCAGTGCTGTGTGAACATAAAATATAAAACACTATTTATATTTGTAATAGTGTTTTTTGTTTTTACACTCACTGTGTATGAGCATTAGGGCTCCTCTCTGAAGATCCTCAGGCAGACGGACTGTTTTGAGGTTTGTCACTCCGGGGTGTTTTCTGTGTGGAGAGCCTTTCAGTAACTCAGCCTGGACCAGAGCCACTGCTGTACTCTCACACTAACAAACATTACACACAGAAATTTAGGTAATAAGATAAACAAACATAATAATAATAATAATAATAATAATAATAATAATAATAATAATAATAATAATGTTTTCTATTACACATGCATGTAGGAGTGCAAATCGAGAAACACTAAGCTTAAATTATATATTCGTAATGTTGACATGAACATTTTAGGATTTTGGTTCTTTACCATTTAAACACGTCCCTTTTTTTTGCATTAACATTATATTTAATTAAGTAATTTGCAAAAACGACTGAAAGTAACAAAAATACTAAATAAAATTAGATGATCTTATATGTAAAGGCTTAAGACAAGAAAGTCACTTTACACTACAAAAAAATAAAATCTTGCAAAAAAATTATCTAATTTTAGGAACAATGACCTTAAAATAAACTCACTTAGAAATTTGGTCTCATTTTATAAATTATTTGAACTCAAAATGGGCAAAAAATATCACCAGTCAAGTTAATCTGATTCATGTGTACAAATTTAAGATATAAAATTAGAGATTTTTACTTGGTTCAAGTCATACTTCAAGAATTTTGTTTTTGTAAATTGATTTTTGTAGTGTGGTATTGGTAGAGGTATAAATCATCTACAAACAGTTGTTTGTATGAGTGTGAAACTTTAAATCAACAATCATAAGAAGGTTGACTAAGAAATCCAAATACGGTAAAAATCCAGACATTTTTATGATTTATAATATAAACGCGTTCTGCAACATTGAGCGCGTCCTCTTACGTCATACAGTCTAAACCAATCACTGAGGGCTATCTGCATTTTCCCAAAAATCTCTTCGTTCCGCGAATCGTTCAGAGAAATGTATTACACCCTATCATTAGTTTTACTGTTCTAAACATAAATGTTGTTACTTAAACACAAACAAACAAATCCGAAATCGTAAAAAAAAAATCCACCGTAATCGAAACACAATTCCTTCTGACGTGCCTATAAATTCAGTCTTCCGATGTCATAACTTCCGGAGCGGGTGGAAGCTCACTGTAGAGGTCACGTGCTGAGTGCTCGTCACTCCACCAATCATCTCGGGGAAGGTCTGAGACACGAGCCAATCGCCGCTCTCGCAGGGCGTCATCTGACCAGATGAGCGAGCGCACAGAGAAATGTGGCCAGCGCGCAAGTACCCGCACGAGACGCCGCGCGGAGTGATCTGAACTCCGGCAGCTGATGCGGTGCGAGCAGGCTTGGAATCGCTCGCGGCTGGCAGACTGAGTGCGATGTGTGAGCCGGTCCACTGAACCGGAACCCAATTCAGACTACTCTCCTCCCGCTTTTTAATCTTGAATTTGGACCTGCACTGGCTTCCAAAATAGCTGTATTGGAGAAAACCGACCCTAAAATTATTGGTTCCATCATGTTTATATTCTATTCTTACAGGGTGTTCTTGTAGGGTAGAAAGGGGCTTTTTTTAGTTATAATGATTAAAATTATTTAAAAATATATATTATTAGCACCTATTATATAATTAACACCTTCAATGTCAGAATTTGAACAATTCATCTTCCTTTATTTTGTATTATCCAGTATTACACTGAAAAAAGAGAATTGTTAGACCAACTTAAAAAAAATACAATTGGGAACACATAATGGATTTTTTTTCTAAATCAAGTTAACAAGTTACATTAACACAGTTACTTTAAACCTCAACCTAATTGTTTTTAAATGTTTGCATTAATAAAACGTAAATGTAAATGTAAAGCAAGTCAACTTAAACCAGTTAGGTGTTAATAATTGTAATAATTTGAGCTTAAATAACACACTGAATGAAGTACAGACAGTTATTTAAGTTAACCCAGAACCTTCTGATTATACATCTTGACCTGGCATTTAACCTACATAAGGCCACTCTCTGCAGCAGAGAAAGGGTTAACTTGCTCTTACAGCCTATAAAACAGAGGCCAGCACTATCTGCTCATGGATGGTGAGTAACTCAACTAAATCAACTGACCTTAAGTCAAAATATGCTAATAGGTTGATCTTATACAAATGAACTAAATGTGTAAAGTGTGTATTTAAGTTATGCTTACTTAATTTATGTAGGTGGTATGGTAGTTCGATTTTACATTGATCTCTTTAAAATATTACATTACTTTAACTATTACTAAAATACAATTTTACTGTGTACTATAATCAATAACATTATCCCACAATCAACAGTGAACAAATTTACAGTTTACATGTAATAGAGATCACATGGATAACAAAGGCTAAAGTCAGGGCTTTTCTATTCGAAAATGATTGACACATGCTCCGCCCTTTAGCTACGCCCACTGGGGCTCCGGTCTGCAGCATTACACACACAGCAAACAGCCAGGAACCCTCACACTCACCCTCTGCGTGTCTCTGAGGGACACTCACCCTGCGATTATGCTGGAAAGCGACAACGCAACAAGTGACTATTTCCTATGGCAAGGCACGATTTGTCGCCGCGACACAAAGTTGAAATTATCTCAACTTTATGCATATTATTTATGATGCGGTGAAGCGACATTCTAACCTGATAGGCTGCCAACCTTTTTTGGACCTATCACATTCAAGGCGGTCGGAAGTCCTCAAAGCTTCTGCTCTCTGAATTGTTGGTTCCTTTCGCTGAATCATAATACACGCGCGCGTTGAGCTTTGACATGGCCACAAGCGAAAAACGCGAGGCGACACGAGCGACTCGTCGCGTTCTAGTATGAACGCAGGGTCACACTCACCATCTGTGTGTCTCTGAGGGGAAAAGCAGCAAAGCGTCTCCAACCAGCACCGATCAGCCGCTGAAGCAGAGAAGACATTCCTGATCCGGATTAAAATGCTCCGGTTTAATGAAGATAAACAATCAGATAAACTGGATCAGAACAAGCTCAGATAATCTCTAGTCCAGCACAGCCTGTGCTCATCACCCACCACCATCAAGGCACATGGACTCACACAGGAGCAGCATCAAAATAAAGCCGTGCAGAAACACGCAGCGGACTGTAACTCGTTCCGGAGTTAACAATGCAATCTGTTTCTCTCCTCAGCGCTCCTATAGCGTTATATGACCGTAATATGGCCACTTAGCCTAAAATCAGTTTTACTGGTAAAAACTCAAAATGTAATATCTCTACAAAGTAGGATTGGTTTTCTATAGTAAAAGTTCTCATTTCGGAGATCAGCTGTAAATATTTTACAAATAATAATATATACAGAACTATAAACCCATTCTGACTAGACACCATCCATTTACATAGAATTTCCATTTCTATCGATAATAACAGTTGTTTTATTTTTGCTAACAAAAGCTCCTTTTTTGCTTGTAGAAATTGTAAATCGAATTATAAGTCGAATTATTATACCCACATTGAACAATAAGGTGTGTCTAAATATATATATATATATATATATATATATATAAAACTGCACAAATAAAAAAATGCACATTACTACTATCATATCTTGAACTAACATTTGTTTCGGTCAGTATAGATAAAAGTGTAGATACTTCTACACTGTTTTTAGTGGAACATATAAATAAACTCTGTGCATGTTATATCTCTGTTAAATGCTGAGTTATTTTAATCTGCTCGTGTTTAGCTGTTCTGAATAATTCCGTGTGGGGTTTCTGTGCTTCTGTAATGCGGCTTTGGGGGACCGAATTCACTGTAACTCCGGCGCGAACTCCAACAGGAAGGAGTTAGGAAGGAGCATGTAGTTAGCATTACCCTCGCGCTGCAGGAGAAATAAACTTTAAACAATATTAATTATATAATTTTATAAAGACGAAATGCGTCAAACAAGAAGCCTCCGAGCAAAATCAGCCGCTAAGTCAGAGACTGAAGGGCCAGCAGGTAAATCTAACAGCCGGGTTTACTCTGTATCCTATTTTTAATAATTGTTCGGCAAACAGCAGAAAATCTGGTTCCATTTATCACAGCAAGTTTTCCAGACCTTTTTTTTTCTTGGAACTCTCCCATGGAGACCTTTTCTAACCAGTCTATATCTTATTATTGAATAATTACCACTGTTAAATAAAACCTGCAGTTCTTTAAATGTTGTTCTGGGTTCTTTTAAGACTCCTGGATGAGTTGTCCATGTCTATTTGGAATAATTTTGATTGGCCAGCCACTCCTGGGTTTACCAGCGTTTCATATTTTCTCCACTTGTGAATAATAGCTCTCACTGTGAGTCGCTGGAGTCCAACAGCCTTAGAAACGTTTGTAACCTTTTCCAGACTGACAGATAATCTGTGACTTTGTTTTCTCATCTGTTTTTGCATTTCTTCAGATCACGGCATAATGTGTTGCTTTAGAGATCTTTTTGCTGCTTCATGTTGTCAGACAGGTTCTATTTAAGCGTTTTCTTGATTCCACAGGTCTGCCAGTAATCAGGCCTGATTGTGGTTAGTAAAATTTAATTTAATCACAGTTAATTGGGGGCAAAATCTTTTTCACACAGGGTTTGGTTTGGATATTTATTTTCCCTTAATAAATGAAATCATCATTAAAAAGTGCTTTTATATTTATTCAGTTTATATTTGCCTGATATTAAAGTTTTTTTGATAATCTGAATAATGCAAGTTTGACAAAAATGCAAAAACAGGGTAAAGAAATCTATAAGGGGCAAATACTTTTTATGCTACTGTATATATCTATATATATTTGAAAAGGCTATATATTGGAAGAGGCTATTCATGTTTTAAAACCCTCCACAGTAGTGCTGTGCAGTATACCGGTCCCTACGGCATACCTGAGGGCAAAGTAGAACCGGTATGTGTTTCTGTCATACCGTCATACTGCTAGAGGCGCTGCGGAGCGCTGTGAGAAACAGCACTGTAAAAAAGAACAAGCAGCTCTGTGGAGTCCAACGCTGGTCTAGCTCTGTCCTGCCTGGAGAGAAATGAGAACAGCTCCTGCTTCTGTTTCTCACTATATGAGTATTTTTACCTGAGTAAAATACAGCAGTACCTACAGCCCTTTTAAATATTTTAATACTGTAGCTTGAAGGAGGATTTGAATGTATTTGTTAACTGAAGAAAGGGGAATTGTGGCTGTATTTTAATACTGTAAAGCCTCTAATGGCTTCTGGATTAATATATTGTAAATAGATATTAAACTTGTCTGACTTGTGCAATAGAGCTTTTGAGAAATATCTCTTGAATATTTAAACTTTGTGTATTTTAGATCCGCTTATAGTAATTATGAAACTATAATTTATATAACTAAACTAAACGGTAATTAAATATTTAGTTTAGGAAAGGAAGTTGTTTTAAAGTTGTTGGCATATCTCTTTTTAAGGTTGATTGTTTACATTCTTCAGCTGATTTTCAGCCAATAATCTGATTTCTTCATATATTGTTTAATTTTGTAGGATACTAATCAAAGCCTTAATTTAAAACCTTAGAATTTTATTTATTATATGTACTCCTAACAGTACAGTAACTCACAAACCAATGTAAAAGCCTAGTGATGCAAAAAATAAAAAGTAGAATTAAAAAAAAAACACCAGACTAACTCCCCCCCCCCACCAACTGTCCTTAAGCTTGTCAGCCACCCCAAACTAAAATTGTTCGTCCCATTTTTTTCATTACTGTTGTATTTATTTGTGCATTTTACTACAGACAAAATGTCATCTGACTTAATTAAACAGCCATATGGCTGCTCATCTCTCCTGGATTTGAATGTCTATTGTGACTCACACCTGGTGGCCAAAAGAAGAGTAATGTATTCTATTCTAATCTTGCCAATGAGACAAAAAGACAGTACACAGTGATGGTGATCAGTTTATTTTAGATAACTGTGGTTTACCAATTGTTTTGGTAAAATGTCTTATTTATTTTTCAGCTGTATTTCTGATAATGAAGTCTGATTTCTAAAACTCAATAGTGTCAAAGCCTCAGTTTAAGCCTTTGTGTTTTATATTATATGTACTCCTAACAGTGTAGTAACTTACAAACCTATATTAAAGCCCGGTCATTGAAAAAAAAAAAATAATAATAATAATAATAGTACCTTGATATACCGTGAAACTGTCAGAATCTTGAAAATACTGTGATATGCATTTTTGGTCATACTGCCCAGCACTAACTCCACAGAGATTAACTCATTGATAGTTATTGCCATCGCTTAATTGTAGTTGTTGCTGCCAAGGGAGGCCCAACCGGTAATAGGCTTAGGGGGCAAACACTTTTTCACACAGGGCTAGATTGATATGGATAACTTTTTTCTCTTAATAAATGAATTATTTAAAAACTGCTTTTTATATTGAATCAGGTTATCTGTCTGATGTAAAATTGTGTTTGTTAATCAGAAAAAATATAAGTATGGTATGATAAAAAAAAAAAGCAAAAACAACAAAAAAATGTAGGGCAAATACTTTTTCACAGCACTGTAAGCTTTTTACAGTAAATTCACACAAGTAGTGTGTTCTAGTACAGGATACTGTTAAAGGCAATACAGTCATGGTTTCCATGATCCTAATTTTAATTGTATACCTTGCTTCCAACAGCACTAATCCAGACACACACAAGAGAAAATATTTCAGCTCTATAAAAAATTGGAATATTGCTACTATTAGGTATGGCTGGTAATAAAGAAGATATTTCTGCCTATTTTCAGTGTGGCAGTGGGAGAATGATGATGGACAGTGGGAGCCATATACATCCACAGTGTGTGCCCAGCTTGATGCAGCATTCAGAGCCAGGAAGAGCTTAGTAACCCTGCAGTTCGGCCCTGGATACAAAGTGGACCTGGTGAAGATGACCCAGACTAACTCAGCAACCAAATATTGCAGGAAGATCCGCTCACACACTGTGAAGGCAGGTAGATGTGGAAGACATTATTTACCACATATAGACAATAAAGGCAATACACACAGAAACATACACACACATTCTGTCTTTTCACCCTACAGAGAATGTGAATGGAGATGGGGGCTCCCATCTGACCAGTGATGCTCCCGTTAAAGAGGAAGAAACTGAGGAGGAGGTGCCTGATGCAAAGAAGAGACGCAGAGGTGGGAAGAGCCAGAAAGATACCAAAGCTTCACCCACTAAGGAGACAGACAGTAAAGGTGACTTTTACTGTAGATCTGCTGAAATATGCACAATATTAACAGTGACCTTCAGCATTAAGGCGTATTTCTAACACAACAGGGTTTAATTTTATTTAACTTATTACTATGTCATGAATCAGAATAACCTAAAACGCATGTGAATGAAAATATGTATGTTGTTTTTACAAAATATATATTTGTATTATATTTTCATATAATATATTATTTATGTTTTATATTCAACCAAAATTAGTGGAGGCTCAAATTAATGTGCCTGTTGATCCATGCCCATAGTTTATATCCTGTGTAGCTTTCTGTGTAGTTTTCATGTAAAATGGCAAAAATAGATTTACTTTAGTTTAAGATAAAACTTAGATAAAACTTTAATAAAAAATGTAATCATTTGTTTAGGTTTATTTAAACATTTTACACTATTTTTGTAAATCCCTCATTGGCGCTGTAGAAGGTTTAACAGTCAAGTTCCTGAAAAGGTTTTATTTCAATCCACTCTTTTCCATGGGGAATTTAGTAGCAGTAACAGCTAATCCTCAGATGAATTGCTTTGTGGATTTGCATATAAATAAACATTATTCACAGTTCCTTCTATGTGTGTTTTGCTACAGAGGTGGTAAAGACGGTGGTGATGAAGGGGAAAGCTCCGGTAGATTTAGAGTGCAAGGCCAAACTGGGAAAGGTAACTTTTAGAAGAGCTGTAGGGTGATGTGACGTTTTTCTATTTATAAGCTGGAAAGTTTAAACTGAACACAACATGTATCATTCCTCTGGTTCCCCTGTGACGTCCACCCTCCTGCTCCTCTGCAGGCTCATGTGTACAGCGAAGGAAGTGACATTTATGATGTCATGCTAAATCAGGTGTGTACTAAACTGGTTTATTTGTATTAATTTGTTAATGAAACAGAACAGTGAAGGGACAAGATGTCGAAACATTGGCCAAATGTTGCAGAATATATGAATCCCATGGTTACACACAATTCAAAAGCTGTTCAATATTAAGAACTTATAATGTAATATAATATTAAGCTAGGCCTGTCACGATAGTTATGTTATCGACTTATCATAACAACAGACTGCTTGGATTTTTCCTTATTGAAACAGTAAAAAATACATATGTATGTTATTTCCAGAGTTTGTTGTTACTTAATTTTACCCTTTTACATGTTTTATTGACAAGGTCTGACAATTCTTAGAATTCACAATGTGCCCCAGTGTGGTTGTACTTTATTTGTTTTGTTTATTTAGTAAAGGAAAGTATTGGAAGCTCAATGTCACATTCTCAATGTCAAATTTCACATTAAAATGCTACTTTATCATTACTGTGGCACATTGTCTTTAAGCTACTTTGGGAGCCCAGAAGCAGGAAAAAAAAAAAACATTTTCTATAGTGGCGCTTTAAAATGACAATATTATCATTTTTTGCAATCATTTCTGGTACAATATATCATCCTGAAAATGTTATCATGACAGGCCTATATGAAGCTGATTCAAATGATCTGTTCCACCTTGGTGCAGCAGATTATGTCCCTCAGATTGGTTGTTTTAACTTAAAGTTTTACATCACACAGTGTACCCTACCTACCTATGTACCCTCCTACCTGCCTAACAACACTATTGCTCTGTTTTAACTTGGGGTTGAGAGGCTTTTCCGGTATTCTAAGTAGAAAATCCAACCTGTTGGAGCGTTTTTTAGTTCCGACATTTAAACTGTAACGTAGTTATGTGATGTTCACATTCACTTTGAATAGATTTGAGTCCACATCCACTCAAATTGACCGATTGTGCCATCTTTCAGACAAATTTGCAGTTCAACAACAATAAGTACTACCTTATCCAGCTGCTGCAGGATGACCACGCCAAAGCCTACAGTGTATGGATGAGATGGGGGAGAGGTAGGCAATATTTTCCAGCCTACAGCATTTTAACCCGACACATTCAACCTACAGCAGTTTATCCACACATTCAACCTACAGCAGTTTATCCACACATTCAACCTACAGCAGTTTATCCCACACATTCAGACTACAGCAGTTTATCCACACATTCAACCTACAGCAGTTTATCCACACATTCAGACTACAGCAGTTTATCCACACATTCAACCTACAGCAGTTTATCCACACATTCAGCCTACAGCAGTTTATCCACACATTCAACCTACAGCAGTTTATCCACACATTCAGCCTACAGCAGTTTATCCACACATTCAGTCTACAGCAGTTTATCCACACATTCAACCTACAGCAGTTTATCCACACATTCAGCCTACAGCAGTTTATCCACACATTCAGTCTACAGCAGTTTATCCACACATTCAACCTACAGCAGTTTATCCACACATTCAACCTACAGCAATTTATCCACACATTCAGACTACAGCAGTTTATCCACACATTCAGACTACAGCAGTTTATCCACACATTCAGCCTACAGCAGTTTATCCACACATTCAGCCTACAGCAGTTTATCCACACATTCAACCTACAGCAGTTTATCCACACATTCAACCTACAGCAGTTTATCCACACATTCAGCCTACAGCAGTTTATCCCACACATTCAGACTACAGCAGTTTATCCCACACATTCAACCTACAGCAGTTTATCCACACATTCAGTCTACAGCAGTTTATCCACACATTCAGTCTACAGCAGTTTATCCACACATTCAGCCTACAGCAGTTTATCCACACATTCAGCTTACAGCAGTTTATCCCACACATTCAGCCTACAGCAGTTTATCCACACATTCAGCCTACAGCAGTTTATCCACACATTCAGCCTACAGCAGTTTATCCACACATTCAGTCTACAGCAGTTTATCCACACATTCAGACTACAGCAGTTTATCCACACATTCAGCCTACAGCAGTTTATCCACACATTCAGTCTACAGCAGTTTATCCACACATTCAGACTACAGCAGTTTATCCACACATTCAGCCTACAGCAGTTTATCCACACATTCAGTCTACAGCAGTTTATCCACACATTCAGTCTTCAGCAGTTTATCCACACATTCAGTCTACAGCAGTTTATCCACACATTCAACCTACAACCTCTTGTGCAATGGATGTATCTGGTGCATATGAGGCTTTTAAGTTAGCTGTTTTTGGGTACCGTGTATTCTCTGTCTTTCCCCATAATCGAGATTCATTCCCCTCCACTAAAATTATAATTCAATTTAATGCAGTGAACCATAGATGCAGGTCCTGTTCTTTGGAAGGCAGTGGATACAGTATAGATACGTAGTACTGCTAAATATTAGATTTTGGTTTGGTCTGCAGTATATACTGTACTAATTATAACACATGATATTTTCCCACAGTGGGAAAAGTTGGACAGAACAATTTGGTGTCGTGTGGTGGAAACCTCGCTGAAGCTAAAGAGATCTTTAAAAAAAAGTATGATTTTCTTTAAAGGTTGATTTCAGTACTGTTAGTTACTGTTTGTTAGCATAGATTTTACAGTTGTGTGTGTGTGTTTTTGTTTCCCAGATTCTTAGATAAGACAAAAAATGAGTGGGAGGATCGGGCAAATTTTGAAAAAGTACCTGGAAAATATGATTTGGTGTTCATGGACTATACTGGTAATGACAATGTAAGAATGAACAAATGGTTTGATCCTTGTAAACTCTCATGTATTTAGAAATTTTATAATATAAATATTTGTGTGAAGTGTTTTTTATTACTATTATTAGTGGAATCATGGTTAACATACGATTGCTTTTTAACATCTAACCAAAACACATCTTTAACCTTAAAGTGAAATTAATGTAATAAGTGATTGCACATATTTTTACCTATTTACTCGTTTTTTGATGAATGGTTACTTGTATTCAGTTAATAGTTATGGTCAATCCTTATCTAATCTAATAATTTACTTTCTGCTTCTTTAATAGGAGGAAGAATCATGTGATGTCTCCACTTCTGTCCAGAAGAAGCCGTCTCAGCTGGACCTTAAATTGCAGTCTCTTCTGGAGCTCATCTGTGACATTAAAGCCATGGAGGAGTGTGTTCTTGAAATGAAGTTTGACACCAAAAAAGCTCCTTTAGGTATGTGTGTGTGTGTGTGTGTGTGTGTCTGTCTGTCTCTAACAGAAAAAATGGTAAATCTAAATTCTACTAATTTAACTGATCTAAATTCTTATAATCACACACAGATTGTAACTTTTGTGTAAATGCTTTCAGGGAAGCTGACTGTCGAGCAGATCCGAGCAGGGTACGCCTCTCTGAAGAGGATTGAGGAGTGTCTGAAGAAAAAAGGCAGCAACAGGGAGCTTCTGGAGGCCTGCAACCAGTTTTACACTCGAATCCCCCACGACTTCGGGTACAGTCAGTAAAACGGCAGCACAAATGTTTACACCTTAAAAAAAAACGTGCACAATAGTACATACTGAATAATTAATAATAGTTAATGCAAAATAATTTGTAGTGCATACCAAATAATTCAGTGGTAGTTACAATACAATTCATAATGAGTATTGAATAGTCATTTATAATACTTAATGATTCATTTGTAGTAGATTCAGAATAATTCATGGTGGATACTAAATGGTCCATTGTGATTACTGAAAAATGGATGGTTGGAATAATATAAATAATACAAAATATATCTTATTAAATATTGAACGATTTATAGTAGCTTATTAGATTAATTAAAAAGATACATTTTAGAGGATTCATTTGTATTGCAGTAGTTACTGAATAATTAATGGTTAGGAATGGATACTAAGTAATTCACAGATGATGCTCAATAATTATTAGTAGATACTAAACAATAAATGTAGATACTAAATAACTCAGTGGATACTAATAAATAATATATAGTGGTTGTGGAATAATACGTAGTAAATAGTGAATATTTTATAGTATTTACTAAGTAAATACAGTGGATTCAGAATAATTCATAGGTGATGCTGAAAAAGTGTCAGTAGATACTATTCAAATTAGGTACTGAGTAATTCATATTACATACTAAATAATATATAGTGGACACTGAATATTTCATAGTAGTTACTGAAGGATTTACAATGGATACTAAATAATTCACGGTGGATACTGAACATTTCATAGTAGACACTGAATGATTCCTAGAGGTTTGAAATAAGTCACTAGGTACTACATTATTCATAGTGAAGACTTAATAACTAATAGTACTAAATAGGGGTAAAACGGCACAGAACATTTACGGTTCAGTTCAAACTTCGTATAAACCCCACGGTTCCGTGCTTTTTTATGTTTGAGTTCTTTTTAAGAAATATCTGCAATGGATTGTTAAAATTTAATTAAATTAGTGGTGTCAGTCACTTAAAAATGAATTAAAAATTCATTTAATGCTGAAACTTCCTAGTATTATTGTGAGGCCACAGTAATAATAGTGTAGTGTGGTTTAGATCTGGTAGAATAAATTTTTTAGACATTCATACTAAGCGTCGTTGAGAGAGAGAGAGATAAAGAAAGAGAGATTGACAATAAACATTGTTTTAGGGCTTAACTTTTGTACTAGCTGTATCTAATTTGAAAACATTACAATCTGTAATTTTCTTTTATTTCTGCTCTCTAGTTTACGGGTGCCCCCTACAATCCGCACAGAGGAGGAGCTAAAGGAGAAGATGGCACTGCTGGAGGTGTGAGCAGAAATACAAGCTAATCACAGAACACTGATCATAAAACTTATTAAAACTCTTATACCATAAATCATAAATGGGTATAATTAGCTGAACTGTTTGTTTACTTGTTTTACCATGTCATTTATATTCTAAAAAAAAGTAGCGTAAGTCCCCCCCCTTCTTTCTCTCTCTCTCTCTCTCTCTCTCTCTCTCTCTCTCTCTCTCTCTCTCTCTCTCTCACATCTCACATCTCACACACTCAGGCCCTAAGTGATATCCAGATAGCAGTGAAGATGGTGGAGTCGAGTAGCCACAGTGATGAGCATCCTCTGGACAGGCAATACCACTCTCTGAAGTGTCAGCTGCAGCCTGTGACCCCCAACAGCCACGAGTTCCAGGTACACACAACTAGCTGTGCTCAGATGCAGCAGCTGGACAGCAGGTTGATCATAGCCCAGTTAGAACTGATGTTTTAGTATAATATATGAACCAGTAGTTGATTGGAGTAAGGTGGCTTTTACTGATGTTTAGTAAATTAATTCACTGCAGCAAATTGTTATGTAGCATTTCTTTTTTTTTGTATTTAATTAACTTTCAGTGACAGGCCTGTTAGAATAATAATGTGAATGGCCAGGATGTTTGTATTGTTCTGCCCCAATGCCTTGCCAGGGTCAACAGCAAGTTAACTCCTCCAAAAAAACACACCAGACGACAGTTTCCAATTCACACTTTATGGTCTTTGAAGTAGGGTAAAACTAGGAAACAAATACAACCCATTCAGAATGTAACTTAACAGAGTGCTAGCAAAACAAGGTTACCTTAGACAGAGTATAAAGTAACATACAGTCTTGTACTAAACTTTATAACTAAGTCATTCATAAGCATCTCGTGAAATATAACCTACCGACGATGCCTTCAAAGCAACCTTGATGCTCAGGAAGAAATAAACGTGTAACTTTAGCCTCTGCAAGCAAGAGTAAAGCACCCTGCTCTGTTTTCATGTAGAACTAATGTCCACTAAATATGATATCATCAACTAGTTACTGAATAGAAAAAACACCAAAATTGGTCAGTAGATGGCGGCAGAGGATTGCAAATAACCATACAACACTAAAAACAGGAGCAATTAATTACCGTATTTTTCGGACTATAAGGCGCACTTAAAAACTTTTAATTTTCACAAAAATTGACAGTGCGTCTTATAATACGGTGCGCCTTTTGTATGGATTTTACTCGTCAGGTTGTAAGGAGCAGTAAACACACACTCCGTGCAGCGTTATAGAGAGTTTCAGTGCTATACAGAGTCCAGAGCCGTGCAGCTCCGAGGCTGAGCAGCAATAGCATTAGCTAGATGCTAACCGCTAAGCTAGCTAGCTTATTCACTGAGATCAGTATTATCTAAATTTTACTCGTCAGGTTGTAAGTAGCAGTAAACACACACTCCGTGCAGCGTTATACAGAGTTTCAGTGCTATACAGAGTCCAGAGCCGTGCAGCTCCGAGGCTGGAGCAGCAAATAGCATTAGCTAGCTTATTCACTGTTCAGAGATCAGTATTATCTAAATTTTACCCGTCAGGTGTAAGGAGCAGTAAACACACACTCCGTGCAGAGCCGTGCCGCTCCGAGGCTGGAGCAGCAATAAATAGCATTAGCTAGATGCTAACCGCTTAGCTAGCTAGCTTTTTCACTGTTCAGAGATCAGTATTTTCTAAATTTAGCACTTTTAATACTGCTGGAGCAGTATTATTAGAGTTAGATGCTAATCGCTAAGCGTTCACCGTTCAGAGGTGAGTTATCGGCCTGTAAGTCTGTGCTGCTTAGCCTGGCTAGCATTAGCTAGATGCTAAGCGCTAACTCTCTCAGAGGTGAGTTTTATCAGCCTGTAATCTGCTTGTTTACCGTGTTAAAACAAGCTACGGGGGACGAATCGCTAGCTAATATCTCACTGTCTTACCAGAACACGCAGGATTACTCAGTGTAACGCTGTCGTTTAAGTTTGGGTTAACTTTACTAGTTTAGGTGACTAGCTAGCGTGCTAGCGGATAGCTATGCTAACGCTGGTGCAGCAAGCCTTAGTGGACATCTGGAAATCTAAGCTTACTGTAAATAAACTGAAGCACGTTACTCACCCAAATAAACAGTTTTCAGGAGAGGAATCTGTGTAGATTAATATCCAGCACTCGTTTGACTTTGAAAGAGCTATATTTTGTATACTGAGACGCTCCACCGGCAAGCGACCACCCCCGGTGGGGGAAGGGAAACATGGCGCCACCCCTGTTCACTTTGATATAGGCACCCTTTCTAGTGTCACTTAACGCGCCTTATAATGCGATGCGCCCTATGTATGGAAAAATAGCAGAAAATAGGCGTTCTTTGATAGTGCGTCTTATAATACGGTGCGCCTTATAGTCCGAAAAATACGGTAAATAGAATAATGTTGACTTGGTTTAAAAACAGTGGTTTCATTTTATTTATTTAGGATATTATCATTAAATCATTGGCATAATTTTACCAATTATTTATTATCATCAAATCATTGGCAAAACAATGAATGATTAACGTTTATCACAATTATTTTGGTACAATATATTGTGCACATAAAAATGTTTTTGTGACAGGTGTGGTATAATATTTAAGCTTTTTAATATTTCAGTTTACTTTTTACCATATTTTCCGTACTATAAGGTGCTGGATGTTAATATACACTGATTTCTCTCCTGAAAACTGAATATTTGGGTGAGTAAAGTGCTTCTGTTTACTTATAGTAAGCTTAGATTTGCAGATTTCAGTGGCTAGTCGCGGTAAGCGGCTAATGCCGGTTGACAGCGCTACACTGAGGAACCCCGAGTGTTCTGGTAAGCCAGGGTGATATTAGCTAGCTAGTTCACCCCACATAGCTTGTTTTAACACAGGCTATGGTCCGATAATACTGACTTGGCAAAGTAGCTAGCGCTTAGCACAGTTAGTGGGTAATGCTAATACTGCTCCAGTCTTGAGTCTCTGTGTTGGAGAACTAAACTGAAACTCCTGTATAATGCTGTACTTCAGCGAGTGGCTTTACTGCTCCTTACAAACTAACTGGTAAAATTCATACATACAAGGCGCACCAGATTATATTTCATTATCTTTATTGCAGTGGCATGAAATGCCTTAAAATGATAATATTGTTTATTGCAATTATTTCTCAGGCAAATATCATCCTAAAAACATTATCAGCACAGGCAAAACATTTTTTTTTTTCTCTGAGCTTGTCCAGAAATGTGTGAAGCTCAAACTCCACTTCCTAACTGCAGAAGATAAACTGATCTCCAAAAGCCGTTACATTTAATATTATAATTTTTTTCAACATTTAAAAAAAAATTTGCTTTCTTCATTTTACATTGAAAAGGGGAAAACTTGGGCAAATTATTTAAGCATTGTTTCAAATTTTCTTGATAAATGGACCACTATAATTGCTTCCTAATGCATTAGAATTAAACGTTTTTACATTGATTTTCATTAACAGTTAAGAGGCTGCAAGGTTTTTGTGCATCAGTGACAATATAAGTGTTACTTTATGAACAAATAGGCAGTCTTTACACTATAAGAAAAGAGATGTACTGTCAAATATTACTGGAATGTGCATCTGTTCATACTCTCCACAACTTTTTTTAATGTTTGTTAGGTAATTGAGAAGTATCTTCAGTCCACCCATGCACCCACCCACAGTGACTACACCATGACTGTCCTGGATATTTTCTTAGTGGACAGAGAAGGAGAGAGGGACAGTTTCCTCACTGAGATGCACAACAGGTACTAACAAACATCTGAGTGTGATTTTCTTAAACAAAAAATATATTTGCAAATCAGAGGGCTGAGGTTTCTGTCGATTGGGTGGAACTTCAAGCAAATCCATGACAGTCTTAGCAGACATTTTATTCAACATTATATTGGGCTAGACAGTGTTTCTTCTAAGATATATTTTTTGAGATGCCACATAAGTTTTTCTGATTGGCCTAGTTGGTCTAGCAGGAAAGTTCAGAGAGCAATCAGAGCTAAGGAAATGTGGAAAGTGTGTAGTTCTATAATATATTGCATTTATCAATTTAATAATTAGGGCTGTGTAATATTGTATCGTACACATTATATCTTGACAGTAATATCATTATAGTAATATGATTTTAAACAATACGTATTGTGATAATAGCAGTCTTTAAAGCAGTGTATTGTTTAGTTTAGATTTTCAGGTTTTAGCTTTTTGGAATTATGGTTGAATGATTTGCTATTTATTGTGTATTGTTACATTATTACTATTTAACACAAAATCAGAATCTTGGTGTTGTTTACAAAATAGACAAAAGTTTACATATTTTTTTTAATAATAATTTTTGTTGTGTATTTTAAATCCAGGAACATTGTTATTGCAAAAATACCCTGAAATAAAGTGATAATTCTTTTTTAGCCATTTAGGGCCGACACCTAATAGAAATATGTAATTTCATCTTTGCGGTCATAATTTCATCCGCCTTATGAGTACCTTTCTAGTGGTATGTTTTGGTTAAGCAGACACACTCTCCCTAAACATTAGTCAGTCTTTTTATAATACTGACTTAATAACTGCAGAGTTATATACCTTCTGTTAGACCTTTTAGAGCCTTTTATCAGGATGTCATAAAAGTTTTTTTAAGGTGTCTCTTTTTTTCATACAGTGTATTATGCTGTATCAGATCCTTAATAATTGTGTGTGTGTTGACCTAAGGATGCTGCTGTGGCATGGGTCTCGTCTCTCTAACTGGGTGGGCATCCTGAGTCAGGGTCTTCGAGTGGCTCCTCCTGAAGCGCCAGTTACCGGCTATATGGTGATAACCCACACACACACACACACACACACACACATACACACACACACTTATAAGCACACACTAAAGCAATCATAAAAACACTATTATAGAGAGGAATTAGTGTCAAATTAAAAAGCAAACACTACCGTGGGAAAATGTGAATGCAGCTTTTCCTCACTAACATGGTCTCTTTATTGAAAAACAATACACAACTATTTACATTTCGAAACCAAACACTGAATTTGCAGCAGTGTGGGACTATTTCGGATACCCGCTGAACGCACCCGAGGCTGGTTATCCGTTTTTGTGATCAATGTGGCCGTAAAGTCACAGCTAAAGGTGAACATACGTCAAACCTGTTCTCCCATCTCCGAGAACACCATCCCGCCGTGCAGCGCAAAGAATATGTTTCGTTTATAATTTTACTCTGAACCTAAATAAAACCTCTTTGTAGTCGTGCACAACCCATGCGGTAAGCGCCCGCAAAAGCGCTGAGTTATCCGAAATTTGGGCACGCAGGTACAGGCGTGAAGTGCGTGCTACGATGGATGCACGTGTCCGTGTAAAGGTCCTGGCCGGACTGGATGTGAAAGACGCCATTTATTTACATGCGTTAATTTTCTAATTCTGACGTGCCTGTTTTTCATATGTTAAAACCAGACTCTGTGTGAAAGCCTTAAAATAGAAATCTCTATTGTGAGGATCATGTCAGAAATAAATCCCCTCTTTCTGCAGTATCTGGTTATATACCAACTTGGCAGTAAAACGGACGTTTACAACAGTTATTTATCAGACACTGACCCAGTCTCAGTTCATCAGATATTAAATAATTTAAACTTAAATAATTGTACTGAATATTTTAAATACAGGATCTTTACTTCTTAGAGGACATGTAATGTGTATAACGTGTGTGTATGTGTGTATATATATATTATATATATTTACATATATATATATATATATATATATATTTTTTATATACACTCTTAATGCCCTTAAGAGTAGTGCAAAAACCTGGTTTCCTTCACCTAATGGTGTACACCTTTTTTTTTTTTTTTTAAGGAGACATTAAAATTATAATTGTTCCAGGTTTCTACAATAAATAGTTAATTGAACAAAAAACCTTTGTTGTAATTTCGTTAAGGGTCAGTTTAATAATATATGTAAAAACTGTGATACCGTGATAACACAGTATTTTCTGAGACGGTTATCATACCGTGAAAATCTCATACTGTTGCAACCCTAATAGTATTATAGTATTTATAGTATTATATCCTGTCAAAAAATACATTTTCTCTAATTTAAAGCAGAACTCCAGTGTAAAATGGACTTTGGGTGTATTAAAACGTGATAAAAAAATAGTAACCTTTGTTGAATAGTGCTCGACGCCCACAGATTTGCCCATGCAATGGGATGTAAACAGTGGCTTTTAATAAACTTTTTGTGCAGTTCTTAATGCTTCGTTTTAAATGTCAGGGCTCTCCAGATTCTGCCAATGAAGTGTGGGGCTTTTGAGCCTGAATATCGGTGGAAAAGTTCAGCGTTTGGTTTTAAAAAAGCAAATTCTTGTGTATTGAGATCAAGTGCAGTGAAATGTAATGTGATGTGTTTTTGCATTTCATTTCGGCATGTATTCTGCATGTTAGTGAGGAAAAGCATTAAACGTTTTCTGGCTTGCTTTTACATTTTTCCATAGTAGTGTTTGCTTTTCAATTTGGCACTAATTCCTCTTCATACTCTATTGCCCAGAAATCTGTAAGCAGTACTGAATTGAATTTAAATAATAAATGGACACTTTCACACTGTTGTTCTGAGGTTTATTAATGTGGTTTATAATTTGGTTTTGTTATGGCCATTTCTCTGTCTTTCTTTTGTCTGTAGTTTGGAAAAGGTATTTACTTTGCTGACATGTCATCCAAAAGTGCCAATTACTGCTTCACCAATCAGAAGAATAACATTGGGCTGCTCTTGCTGTGCGAGGTGAGGTGACCAGGTGTTTAAAACACACTTAGTCAGAGGGAACTAAAAGTACAGAACTGTAAATATATATACTATCAGAGTTAAAAGCTGATTATCTAGACAGTATTTTTTTTATTTTCTCACGAAAACACAATTTAAATATAATTACACTTTATAAGCAGAACATTTTCTATTATATCTTCTTTTAAATCTGTTGATATCCAGGAAATAAGTAATATAATTGATAAATTAGAGATATCTTCAGCTGGTCATATTTCTGCATTATTGCAACCACTTGCTTATATTTTTTAATTATCTTTTAAAACTTGTATTGTGGCAGAAGATTTAAAAGTTACCAAAAGTTATTCCCATGTTTAAAGCAGATAATCCATGTTGTTTTAACAATCATAAACTAAAAGCATGTCAAAAATTACAATTGAATCTGTGGTGTTGCTTAAAGTGCCCAAATTCAAAGTTTTATTTAAGTTGCAAGGAGCAAATAGACTGGGTTAAAAGAAAAATAAATAAATCTATTGGTATAATAAGGAGGGTTAGGTATCTGGTTAACACAAAATGTCTTCTTTCTCTTACTCTTCTTCTTCTTACAATATTATGATAAAGATAAATAATATTCATACAAAAAAATTAGAGGTTTAACATCACTCAGAACATTTCCAAAACTCTTCTCATGCTGGTATAGTGTAAGTATTGAGTATTTACTGCATGCTGTGTATTTAAATAGTAAATCATTGTGTACGTTAATATAATAAACATAAGGTCCTTAAGCATAAGGCACTTTTTGTGGTGTTTCACTATTTTCATAAACAACTCTAAATTATGTTGTGAGATGGTAAAATAAACACAGAGGCAATAAATGCAATCTCATACAAGAACGAGTGTTTATTATTTTTTCTTGCCCCAACAGGTGGCTCTTGGTGACTGTAATGAGATGCTGGATGCAAACTATGATGCTGACAGACTGCCTTCTGGAAAACACAGCACTAAAGGCCTGGGACAGACCGGTCCTGATCCTAAAAACTTTGTCACACTGTAGGTTCCGAATTTAAGAATGATATTTTCCCCCATCAGCCAACCTAAGAATTGTGGGATTGTGGTGAATCTTATGGTAAACCAATAGATTTATATTAAAAGGAATAGACTGCCGAGTGGTCCAGCATTCTAAAGCGCTGCCCCTATGAGCGGGAGGTTGCAGGTTCGAATCCCCGCTCATGCAGCTTTGCCATCAAGCTGCCGGCAGCTGCGGCGCTCAGAGGAAGCAAAAATTGACCTGCTCCCTCCGGGTGGGTAGATGGCGCTCTCTTGCCACATCACTAAAGGGTGATGTCCACAGCACAGGGCGTCTGTGAGCTGATGTATCGGAACCGAGCCGCTGCGCTTGTGTTAGTCTTCACCCTCCTGGTGTGTTGGGGCCAGGAGGTGATAGGGGAAGCCCTAGTGAGTGGGTTGGGTAATTGGCAGTGCTAAGTGCAGAAATCAGTTACTGAAAAGAAACACAGAAGTGCTAGGAAACAGGTGTGTTTCCACAGTGTTCTGTGGAGATCTGTCCTGAGGACCTACAGCTTCTCCTTGTGCAAAGTGCGCTGTATTGTTGACCGATGCACAGTGACACCATCTGCAGCAAGATGATGCTGCAGCTCTTTGGAGGGGGTCTGTGGATTGTCCTTGACTGTTCTCACCATTCTTCTTCTCTGCCTTTCTGATTTTTTTCTTGGCCTGCCACTTCTGGGCTTAACAAGAACTGTCCCTGTGGTCTTCCATTTCCTTACTATGTTCCTCACAGTGGAAACTGACAGGTTAAATCTCTGAGACAACTTTTTTTATTCTTCCCCTGAACAACTATGTTGAACAATCTTTGTTTTTAGATCATTTGAGAGTTGTTTTGATGAGCCCATGATGCCACTCTTCAGAGGAGATTCAAATAGGAGAACAACTTGCAATTGGCCTCCTTAAATACCTTTTCTCATGATTGGATACACCTGGCTATGAAGTTCAAAGCTCAATGAGGTTACCAAACCAATTCTGTGCTTCAGTAAGTCAGTAAAAAGTAGTTAGGAGTATTCAAATCAATAAAATGATAAGGGTGCCCATACTTTTGCACCGGTCAAATTTTGGTTTAATGCATATTGCACATTTTCTGTTAGTTCAATAAACCTCATTTCAATCCTGAAATATTACTGTATCCATCAGTTATTAGATTTATCAAACTGAAATGGCTGTTACAAACACCCAAATATTTAGAACTAAAATGATTAAGATTAATAGGGGTGCCCAAACTTTTTCATATGACTGTATAAACAAAATGACCTATGAGGAACTTAAGATAATTTCATTTAACGTAAATGGTCTACTAAATCCTGTAAAGAGAAGCAAAATTTTAACCAAAATGAAGAAAGAAGGAGCATCTGACGTTTTTCTACAAGAAACCCATTTAAATGACACTAAAAAGCTAAAGCTAAAACGCATGGGTTTCTTCAAAATATTTTTCTCTTCATACAAAACTGGGAGTAGAAGGGGATTAGCTATATTAATATCACAACAGGTAGCTTTTGAGTTGCATACAATGACCAAAGATAAGGAAGGTAGGTTCATTTTAATTTCAGGAAGTGTAGATGGGGTGGAAATAACATTGTTAAATATATATGCTCCCCCAGGTAGCAATCTTAAATTTTATCAGAAAATGTTTAATTTAATGGCAGAGGCTACAGGAGTATTAATATGTGGAGGTGATTTTAATATTCACCTTAATCCAAAAATGGATGTGCCTCATACATCACCTAAAAAATTAACATCAATACAAAAAAGAATTAGATTTCATAATGGAGGAATTAGGAATAATAGATTTGTGGAGGGATTTCTACCCAACAGGACGTGATTACACTCACTACTCATTTCCCCATTCAACATATTCCAGAATCGACTATTTTTTTTTCATATAAAAAGGAGCGGCATAAAATGTTAAAATGTGAAAAATGAACCATAGACCTTTCTGATCATGCACCAGTTTCAATGTCCGTATTGCTCAACGAAACATTAAAATATTTAGGAAATACCTTACCTAAAGATTTGTCTTGGACCTCTTTTCACAACAATTAAATCAGATATTCAAAGAAGGGATGTGATTCCCTTTCTTAACCTTAATTCAAGGGTGGAATCCATTAAAATAAACGTACTTCCTCGTTTCCTTTATCTCTTTCAAGCGCTACCCGTCAGAATTCCTACAAGTACTTTTAAAGCATGGGATATGATTATTTCTAGATGCATATGGCAAATTCGATTTCGAACCTTACAGCTCTCAAAAGAAAAAGGAGGAATGGCATTACCAAATTTAGAAAAATATTACGTTGCAGCACAGACAAGGCCTCCAATTTATTCATGTAATCCCAAATATACAGCAAAATGGAAAGATATGGAAGCTTCATTGGTAAATGATCCTCCTGTACAGGCATTTCTGGGGGATTGGGAATTTGTCAAAAATAAAATTGATTGTATAAAAAACACATATATCAAAGCAAACTTAAGTACATGGATAATGGTAATAAAAAAACATAATTTAAAGGAATCATTGAAATCCGTGTATCATTCGTTCATTTGATATTCAATTGAGAATCAAAATCGGAAAATTAAAAAACCAATTCGTTTTTTCGTTTTTGAATATAATACCAAAAAACAAATAACGGCTTGTATTTTGTATTTTTATTTGGTTATCCAAACAAAAATTGGAAATTTAAAAAACGGACCAGGAGCCGAATTTGATTTTGATTTTGAACTTGACCCATTTGTGTGCCCCGGAAGTTACTGATTTGTTTATTCTTGGTGGGTTTCTGTTGCGCGGGAGTTCACTGCAGTGTTATCTACACAGTCTGTATTGCTGTAGGCAGCATGGCCGGACTGGAACCACATTCTGGCCTAATTAAAGATCTTTTTGAAGGTATTAACTAAATATGACATTTAGCTACGGAACGTTAGACAAACACCTGAAAGATCCTGCCGATTTTTTCTGTTGTCATATCGTCTTCTTTCACTGCAACGCGTTTAGTTCCTCTGAACAAGATAAAACTCTCCATCCTCAACTCCATCCAAAGCCTACAGCAATACAGACTGTGTAGATAACACTGCAGTGAACTCCCGCGCAACAGAAACCCACCAAGAATAAACAAATCAGTAACTTCCGGGGCACACAAATGGGTCAAGTTCAAAATCAAAATCAAATTCGGCTCCTGGTCCGTTTTTTAAATTTCCAATTTTTGTTTGGATAACCAAATAAAAATACAAAATACAAGCCGTTATTCGTTTTTTGGTATTATATTCAAAAACGAAAAAACGAATTGGTTTTTTAATTTTCCGATTTTGATTCTCAATTGAATATCAAATGAACGAATGATACACGGATTCATTGAGAGTAATCCGATGGTGTGCTTATGATACTGATTTCATACCTAATAAACTAGATAAAAGATTTAAAATTTGGTTATCGAACGGGATTAAAGCGTATTGTAATATTATTGAAAAAAATAATCCACAAAATTTTCAAACGGTAAAAAAAAAAATAGTCCCTTGAGAACCAAGATTTTTATCATTATCTACAGATTCGACACTACTTCTATAAAACAATTAAAAATAATTCACCTGATAACACATCAAAATTATTTTTTGAAGCACATCAATCTCAGTCTCTAAAAGGAATTATATCTAAAATGTATAAGGGATTAATGGAAATTACAGATAATTCAACTGAATACATAAAACAAAAATGCTGTGTGGTCAGGAAGCTGGACATTGGCAAATATTTTGGGGATGCCCAAAATTAAGGGCTTATTGGTCAGATTTGCACAATACACTACAAAAAATATTTGACTTAGAAATTAACCAGAGATTTGATATTTTATTTTTAGGAGAGATCAGTCCTGAAGCAATTGGATCAAATAGATATCTGTGGAATATTCTTTTGATTGCAAGTAAAAAAGCCATAACAAGGAAATGGCATATACCTGATCCCCCAGTAATGGAAGAATGGATTAATATAGTCAATGAAATATATGTAATGGAAAAACTTACATTTGCACTTAGGCTGCAAATGTCAAAATTTGCAAAATTATGGTCAAAATGGACAATTTACATGAAGAATGAAAGACCAGATTTCATTGAAAAACAAACAGACTAAACTACAACCCAGAAAACTATTTTATTTCTTTTTTTATATATTGTGAATGTCAATTTTGGAAGTACACACTGGAAAAATAAAGAATTACAAAACAATAAAAGTGACCAAAACATCAGCTAGAAAGCATAGGTACTGAGAAGTGGTCTGTGGTCCTAACCTGCAGAAACACTCCTTTATAGGGGTTTTCTTGCCTATAATTTCCACTGGTTTTCTGTTCCATTTGCTTAGTTACATTGTGTTGTTTAATACATTTTTTTGAGCAGTATATATATATATATATATATATATATGAACATTGTAAATTTAAGATCAGGGATTCCACAACATTATCAAAGAATTTACAACTCCTGCATTAGGTGTAATAACTGAATAATAGGCCAAGAGCTTAAATAAATGACTGTACAGTGGTGAATTCATTCTGGATCAGTGCTCTCACTCTCTGCTGTTCTCTTATTCTGTAGGGATGGTGCCACCGTGCCCATGGGTCCCGGGGTAAAGACTGGTGTAGGCCAGGGTGGAGGATGCTCCCTGCTGTATAATGAGTTTGTGGTGTATAACCCAGCTCAAACACGCATGAGATACCTCCTCCGGGTGCACTTCAACTACTCCTCTCTGTGGTGAGGCTGATCAGCCTAGCGCTACAGATCTGTGCCTGGGATAAAGGTTTGAAATAAGGGACCTGCATGTAGAAGCATAGTGTAGATACAGCTGTACTGACTCCAGAACGTACAGTGGGTTCAGTTCTGACAGACTCCTTATTGTTGTAACAGTTGCTGGATATTTTGAAGATACCTATTTTACTATTTTTTGCTCTGTTGCTGTTTCTTTTAGACATTTTGTTACTGGAATTATTAATACGTTATTGGGTTTAAAAAGTAAGGTTTAGAGGTTTTCATGTTTGGGTTTTCAAGAACACATTGAAAAACTGGAAATTTGGTGATTGTTTACGGCTTGAACTTCAAAAGAAGAAAAGCTATGTAAAATGAATATTGAAATATTGAAGGTTCTGCTCTATTTCATTTAAAGTGAATGTATGACACTGTCAAAGTTGAGGTAAATAAAGGTTATATGTGCTTGAAGTTTTAGGAGACTCAGATGGGTCTTAGAGGCTGATTAGACAGCAAATACTGGAATTGAAGTTTATATTCCATGTTTCACTCCAGTTCTTATGCTGCTGCTATGTTTTGTAATTAAAAATAATTTATTAAAAGTGAAAAGTGTATCTATTTATTTTTGGACCCCAGTGACACATGCATGTTTACTGTCTTCAGAAAGATATATCATAAAACAAATGTAATGTTCAGTTTTGCAAACATTTTTGACATACAGTGGGATGAAAAAATATTTGCCCCCTTACGGATTTTTTTTTTTGTGTTTACACTTCACACTGTCATAGGTAAATTTTTCAAATGATCAAACTAACTTTAATCTCAGACAAATATAACCTGAGTAAATATAAAAAGCTCCTTCACATGATTTCATTTATTACGGGAAAAATATGCAAACCAATCTAGCCCTGTGTGAAAAAGGGTTTGCCCCCATAAATTAACTGAGATTAATCACACTTTTTGGAAAGCCGAGTTTCACTAACCAGAACCAGGCCTAATTACTGCCAGCCCTGTGGAATCAAGAAATCACATAAATAAAACCTGTCTGACAACTTGAAGCAGCTTAAAGAGTTCAAAAAGCAACACATTATGCCGTGATCTGAAGAAATTCAAAAAAGATTATCTGTCAGTCTGGAAAAGGTTACAAACGTTTCTAAGGCTGTTGGACTCCAGCGACTCACAGTGAGAGCTATTATTCACAAGTGGAGAAAATATGAAACACTGGTAAACCTTCCCAAGAGTGGCTGGCCAAACAAAATTATTCCAAATGGACATGGACAACTCATCCAGGATGTCAGAAAAGAACCCAGAACAACATTTAACATTTAACCAGAACTCTCAGGTCTCACTCGCCTCAGTTAAGGTCAGTGTTAATGATTTAATAATAAATTTGTGTCCATGGGAGAGTTCCACAGAAAAACCCACTGCTGACCACAAAGAACACAACGACCCGTCTCACATTTACCAACAAACATCTTGACGATCCCCAGAACTTTGGATAAACAATCTTTGGTGTGAAGAGAACATACTGAACTTTAAACATGGTGGTGGTAGTCTGATGGTCTGGGGCTGCTTTGCTGCTTTAGGGCCTGGACACCTGCTGTAACAGATGGAACCTGGAATTCTGCTGTTTACCAGACAATCCTGAAGGACATCTGTTTATGTCCTCAAGCTCAGGTGTACTTGGGTTCTGCAGCAGGACAATGATCCAAAGCACACAAACAACTCTGAGACGCTGTGGATGATCTTAAACAGACGGTTCATGCTCGAAAACCCTCTAATGTGTCTGAATTAAATACATTCTGTAAAAAAAGAGTGGAACAAAATTCCTCCACAGAGATGCAAGAGACTCTGTGCCAGTTATCGGTAAAGATTGCAGGAGGCAAACTCTTGTTCTACACAGGGCTAGATTGGTTTGGATAGTTTTCTTTCTTTTAATAAAATTATCATTTTAATGCTGATTATATTTGTCTGATATTCAAATTTTAGAATCAGAAAAATGTCAATATGACAGATTTCAGTGTTCCAAAGCCACTGTATTTGATGGGTTTTGTTTTTTTTTTGATGTTCACAATAGATTTTGGTGTATTTAACATTTATACTTGATTCCTTTAGCAAACAGGAAAATACACATACATTTCTGAGTGTTGATTGGTTTTAAAATCCATTTTCTATGCATTTTACCTTTATCAGCAGTAAAGTAAACTTTTTCTTTTCAGAATTTCAAATATTAAAATGAGGAAATCTGAAAGTAATCAATTACATTTTAACAAAGTTGATCAATCTGCACAATTTCAACATAGTCTATAACAGATAGCTCAGTTATCAGTTAAGTTATCGAAACATCTTATAAATGCATCTACAAGTCGTATATCACCACCGTGCAAGCTTTCCATGAGAACTTCAGAGGTGTTAGTTCCACTCGTGGTGTGGGATACCTTTATATTCACTGAATGATGGTGGGCAGCTCCATGAAATCCAGTAAACTATAATCAGTTTAGATAATCAGCAGTTATGAACAGTTTTTAGCATGTAAGTCAAACAAATGTTTATCAAGATCAAGGTTTACTCAGCACAATTCAAGTAATAACTAGTTATAAGTAATAACTTAGAAAAATAATAAAACACCACAGTAGTAGTATCAGAGTAGAACTGTGCTGTACTAAACATTTGACCACAAAACAAGTAATTCGATTTAAGACAGAAAGGTTAGTATGAGACAAGAGTTCAGAATCTCAGCTTTTATTTCCTGCTAGTTTTCATCAGATGTGATAAACTAATCAGGACATACCACCCTTTCTTGAAACTTATTGTACGATAAATCGATAACATAGTTATCGCGACAGGCCTAAAAATGGTCAAATTCAGAGTAATAAATTGTTTCTGTCCAATGAACAACTTGTGTCTTGAAAACAGAAATTTTAAAGGTGAGAGATAAAAGCTTCTTAACTTTCAATTAAAGTCAATGTAAAGAGAGTTCATTTCAGGTCGTTTCGTTTTCTATTGGTCCATTCATCAAGAATTTTGCCACAGTGTAAGAGACAGTTTGTGTGTTCACATTATGTAGTATGCAAAACATACTAAAACAAAAATATACTTGTTTTTCATTGGACAATATCATTTCTGTTCATATTTACATTGAAGATATATTCAAGTGACCTAAATTTTCCTGAAAATAACAACATCCAGCATGTGTGAATCTCCCCTATAGTTTGCTTTGTAATATTTAGGTTAATATAGGTATTATATATCCTGCAAAATCTGTCTAGAGCCCTAAATGTTTAGCTGTCAATGTGCAGTAAAACATCCATTGGATCATAACCCTTACCAATAGGAAACACAAAAGTAATAATAGTAACTAATCGACTAATCAAAAAATAATGGGTAGACTAGTCGACTACTTAAAGAGTCATTAGTTCCAGTCTTATATTTCAGTCACATTACATGTTGGTAGATGTATAGAGAGATATTTAGATAAATAGACAGACTCAGTGATGTTAATCACGTTTGAGTGCTATAGTAACCAAACTCTGAGTGAAATGTCCTTTCTGGATCTTCTACAAAACTGGTGCTAAATGGAGAATGTCTGTATAAATGCGTTTTAATGGAACGTTTTCTTTTCTAATCAAAAGCAGTTAATTGTTTGAGCTTCCACCAAGAATCATGAGGATGTAGAGGAAGATCATGATGATGTCTAGATAGATGATTAAGGCTCCAAAGACATACTCCTCAGGATTCAGGCTGTACTTCTCCCGACCCATCACCAACTGACAGTCCACCGCCAGAAACTGCAGCAGAGAGAGAGAGAGACAGTCATTAGACTACGACAGTAACTTTGAGTATGTACTACATACTCCTACACAGATGACAATAGATCAATCATTTCTTGAAAACAATAGATTACCCATTTTTCAGAGAAATCTCTTATTATTTTTTTTTACATTAAAATATTTAAATGTGCTTTATTTAAACTTGTATTTATTCTTTCATAAAGGCAGTTGAAATGAATTATTCAATTTCGATCAAATATAAAACAAAATAACTGTTCATATTGTCAATAAGAGAAATTTGCCTGTAAGAAAAATGAATAAATTCAGAAAATATCAATAGTAAAGGACTCTCTTGAACAGATAATTATTAGGTCACAGCTGATATTGGTACTTAATATTAGCATATACCTGAGAATCAGGAATCAACATCAGAAGGGATCAAACGCTATCTTCTCACGGATGCTGATTTTGTGCAACAGCATTTACCAGATTTCCTATTCTTCCTCCCAGATTTATGCAACCAATTTCTCAAACTTCGTGTCACACAAAATTGCAAAATGTCCTAAACTTGTTTTTCACTTTCTTCACAGTGGAATGCATAAGAACCATGCAAAAAAAAAAAATAACTGGCAAAACATGAACAGCCTCATAACTGAACCTTGTGGAACGCCCCTCTTTATTCCTATAAGATTTAACTACAAAACATACTGGTCCAGCATATTCAGCAATGTTCTGTGCAGACCCTGGAACTATAAGGCCTGTGGGCCACATCTGTTTTTTTGCCTTTCCATACCCGGCTCTCAAAAAATTAACTAGATTTTGCTGCACTTGTTCAAGCCAAAGTACTAAAAAGACAAAAAACAATTGTTAAGTATTAAGTAATTTAATGCTCGTTCTTACTGCAAACACGAACATTTTCACATAAGTATTTTTGTTTAATAGGAATTTTAAATAAAAATTGTAATATTAATGTTTTTTTTACTATGCGTGCTTTACATTTCCATTGCTGTAACTCTTACTGGTAACAGCTTATCAAAATCATCTTTAATGCATTATTGAAAAATATAAAATTAACAAATAGAAGTCAACTGGTTGGCCTTGCCCTCCAAAACAGTCTCAGCATATCATGTGGTCATTCCGGAAAATTAATTGCCTACCCCTGATTTGTGGTGTACTGGACCACTCTGAGTGTGGACTGTGGATGGGCATGTTTACCACTTCTTACCAGTGAATAAAGCAGAGCTCCCAGACATCCGTACAAAATCTGTAACATGCTTGAGTAGTAAAATATGCTGAAGAAGCCAAACATGAGCAGATCGACTGCCAGAATGATGATAATACCATTACATATAGTAAAATCCACTCGGGTCTGAAACACAGCACACAAGAAAACAACAAATAACTTCAGTTACTTAACTTTACCACACATGAAATTAGAAACAGGAACCAATAAGACCAAATGATTATTGGTCTTAGTAATAATACCACCATATTTAATGAAGAAATACTTAAGTGGAGTACGCATATATAACAAAACCTCCTTGGATGTGTGTAGGGTGTTTTTTTTTGTTTGTTTTTGTGTGTGTGTGTGTGTGTGTGTGTGTGTGTGTGTGTGTGTTTGTATTTCTTTTCATTTATGAATATAAGTCTTATAATCCTATTTATAAATGCTTTGTATTAATGTACCAGATATTCTCTCTGATGGGATGTGAAAATGTAAAATCTTGTTAATCTTTTTCTTTCCCAAATAAAATTGAAATATTAAAAAACAGAACTTAACTATAACAATTATATGATTCCTCCTGCTCATTCTGACTGACTTTAATACTCTAAATGAAGGGTAGGGGGGAGCTCTATAATGCTATATATAATGTTCATATGATCCAAATACCCATCCTGACATACTGGTATAAACTGGAATTTTCATATGATCCACACACACATTCTGACAGATTGTAATACACTACATGTGCTGTGTAATGCTCCAAAATGTTCGTGATTTGTAGACTCATTCTCACAAACTAATACACTGCAGAAAATATTGGGTAACTTAAACATCACCCTGCTTGATCTGTATAAATAAACTTCAATATCAGACACATATAGCCTGTTACTTTTAAATGCACTTTTTAAATTATGATTTTGAATGAAAATGTGTGAAAAAGTGTTTGCCCCAATAAATTAACTGTGATTAATCACACTTTTTGGAAAGCTGAGTTTAAGTTAACTACCCACAATCAGGCCTGATTACTGCCAGACCTGAAGAATCAAGAAATCACTTAAATAGAACCTTTCTGACAACATGAATCAGCAAAAAGATCTCAAAAAGCAACACATTATGTCGTGATCTGAGGAAATTTAAAAACAGATGAGAAAACAATGTTATCTTGAAGAGGTTACAAAGGCTTTGGAACTTCTAAGGCTTTGGGACTCCAGTGGACCACAGTGAGAGCTATTATTCACAAACTGAGAAAACATGGAACACTGGTGAACCTTCCTAGGAGTGGCTGAAATTATTCCAAAAGGGCATGGTTAAGGTCAGTGTTTTGATTCAATAGTAAAAAAGAGATTGGTTGAGTTCCATAGCAAAAAACACTGATGACCAAAAAGAACACAAGAGCCAGTCTCACGTTTGCCAAAAAAACATCTTGATGATGCTTAGGACTTTGGGTAAATATTTTTTGGACTTTTTTGGTTTAACCACACTGGATTGGGAGCCTCACCAATAGGAAGTACAAACAGAGGGCATGACAAAAAACAACCACGACTAACTGACTAATCAAAAAAAATATTATCAGATTAGTCAACTTCTAGTTGCAGCGCTATTTTTCAAACAGGGCTAGAATGGTTTGGAAAGATTTTCTTTCATGAATTAATAAAATTCTTATTTAAAAGTTTTTTTTTCACTCAGGTTATCTCTGTCTGATATTAAAGTTTGTCTGATAATCAAAAAAATATTAGTATGACAAAAATACAAAAACAAAAGAAATCTGTAGGGGCAAAATACTTTTTCATGCCATGAGGGAATATTAGATGAGAAGTGGTAACCACTCGCTTCTGAGCTATTGAGGTCAATCAGCCAAAAGTTCGACCTAAATGCCACGAAACACTTTTACAAAACACTCTGGTATAAAACAAGCTCTCTTCAGGGAGCTTTAGTAAACAAACAGGCAGTTACAAAAAAAACTGAGTGTGCTTACATGAACTTCATAATCAGATTACTGCAGAATTTTTCAGTTTTTAGCATTTTCAATGAATATATGCAGCTGAAACAAGAAGCAATTTTTTTCCCCTAAATTACTTTTACTTTTATACTTTAAGTAGTTCTGAAAGTAAAAATTAAAAAGGTTGAGTTGATACCTCAGCTTATACCAAAGTATTTTAAACATTAGTTTCTATGAGTCCTAAACATATTTGGGAATATTTCCAGAATATGTTCAGGACTCAGACACAGCCTCAATCTTTAGACTAAAAACTGTTACTTGTTAAACGCTGCTCGCTTATTTCTGGTACCAAACTAAGAAATAAAAAAAAAACTTAGTTAAGAATACACATACACTAAAGGCCCTGTCCCACTGCGATTGCGTCTAAATATCTACTAAAGTACGTCCAAATTTCAGTGGACGCAGTTTAGTGGATATTTAGTGGATATTTAGACGCAATCTGGACGTAGTTTAGTGGATATTTGGACGGCACCGTCCAAGTGGACGTAGTTTAGACGTTGCTGTCCACTTTAGACGCAAAAGTGGTTTTGGTACTTACTAAAATTTTCGGAATAGACGGCAACTAATATGGACGTAATTTAGTGGATATTTAGACGCAGTACGGACGTAATTTAGTGGATATTTGGACGGCACGTACAGGTGGACGTCGACGTCCATAAAAATATTTTTCTGGCGTCCATCGCTTTTCCACACTTTCCAAACTCCACCCGGCGTACAATCCAAGGCCTGACCCATACAGTCCTCTCCTGCTGCTGCTTCCTCCTCCTCCCGGTCTGGTCCAGCACATGGAGGAGTATGTTCTGCTGCTGCACCATCACTGCAAGGAATCTGTGGTCCATGGTTGTGTAGAAGAGAATAGATGTGCTCTCTCTTGTAGCTCAAGAAGAAATGATGATTCACTAGAAAAAACAACCATATATAGTTGGAAGTCGATGTCCAAAAAGTGGACGTCCAAAGAGTGGAAGTCGACGTACAAATTTGGAAGTCGGCGTCCAACTTCAATTTAGACGGAATATGGAAGTAATTTGGACGCAGTGCGTCTATATTTTGGACGCAGCGCGTTCACTCAGTGGACGCAGTGTTTTCTGATAAATTTGGACGTACTTTAGTGGATATTTGGACGCAATCGCAGTGGGACAGGGCCTTAAGAAAGACTGATTGCTGAGGTAAATTGTTCCTCATTTTATCAGATTTTCTAATCTGATTTTAAGATCTGACTCCAATATACAAAATCAGAGTATGCTGTTTACATGACTAATTGAATAATCAGATACCTGCATTAACCTGTTCATAATCAAATTAGGTAGTGCATGTAAATACTCTCAGTGACAGATTATATTTGAGGTATTATTTGACTTTTTAAATATTCCAGATCTTACCTGAGCAGAGAAGATTATGATGGTGAAGGAGATGACTAGTGTAGCACCCATAGCAATGACCACAGAAGTTGTGTTATGGAAGGAAGCCACAGTTCCCACCATGTAGGAGAGACTCAAGGTCACTACCGCCTGTAGACACAATTTAAAATATGTTCATTAGAAGATTTATCTCCTATACATCAGTTTCCCAGACAAGAAATAAGTCTAGTCATAATCACGGATATGTGTAGTCTGAATGTGTGGATAAACTGCTGTAGACTGAGTGTGTGGGATAAACTGCTGTCGGTTGAATGTGTGGGATAAACTGCTGTAGGTTGAATGTGTGGATAAACTGCTGTATACTGAATGTGTGGATAAACTGCTATAGACTGAATGTGTGGATAAACTGCTGTAGACTGAATGTGTGGATAAACTGCTATAGACTGAATGTGTGGATAAACTGCTGTAGACTGAATGTGTGGATAAACTGCTGTAGTCTGAATGTGTGGATAAACTGCTGTAGGTTGAATGTGTGGATAAACTGCTGTAGGCTGAATGTGTGGATAAACTGCTGTAGGCTGAATGTGTGGATAAACTGCTGTAGGTTGAATGTGTGGATAAACTGCTGTAGACTGAATGTGTGGATAAACTGCTGTAGGTTGAATGTGTGGATAAACTGCTGTAGGTTGAATGTGTGGATAAACTGCTGTAGACTGAATGTGTGGAATAAACTGCTGTAGGTTGAATGAATAGACAAATGTGTAAAGCCCAGTGTGTAGGCTGCCTGAGAAATGATGTAATGCCAGAAAAGAAAGAACAAAAGAGTGTGAGATGTCTAACCACAGTGAAGTTCATGCCCTACATGTGCGGTAAACTGTTTTTTTGGTCAGCTTGTTGAGGCATGAGAACCATAGACAGGAACAAATAAATCAGGTCAGGAGACATAACATAACACAGGAGGAAGTTTTTGATGCTTCTACTGAATTATGATAAAATTTACTAAGGTAATAGTTTACTATATACTGATCAAGCATAACAGCACTCTGAGCATATAAATATTATATTATATATTATATTATATTATTATAGTTCTATAATAATAATTACTGACTTTAGTCCATTTTGTTTCATTGCATACTTTATTTTTCTCTTTTTACCCTTTTCTTAAATGCTCAGGACCCCACAGGACCACCAAAGAGTATGTACAGTATGATCTGGGTGGTGGGTTATTCTTAGCACTGCAGTGATGGATTTCAAGACCTGCTTGTTCAGTTACACTCTTACCAGGCTGATGAGGTTCCATGGGTGTAAGCGACTGAAAGAGGAGCAAACAGACAGACACATAGCCACCACCATAAAGATGATGTAGGAGCTGATGTACACCCATATGTTGGACTGCACTGCTGTTTTCACTGTTTCCGAGAAGGTGAACACACACACTACTGAGAAGGTGACCAGCAGCTGCAGAGTGACCACGCTGAACACCTAAAAAAATATGCAATATTAAAGTATTTAACATACTAAAGCCAACTCAAATTACACCAACTGATAAAAAATACAAATGCAAAACTCGATATGCAGTTTTGTATAACTGCAAAGTTCTACTTGACTGTAAGTGTAAATAGTGATGTGATGTCTCTGTCTAGCATTAGACCCTTCTTTAACTGTAAAGCCTCTTAAGGTGCCTTGAGGAATCTTCAAGAAAAGCACTTTAAAAGAAAATGTTCCTTGATGCACCTTAAACTTTCATGAAGGCTCTTCAAAGCACCTTCTCAGCTAACAATTTTTGGTTAGAAGAACGTTTCATGAACCTTACAGTTAACATGGTTGAAGCATTCAGGTTTTCTGGATGTTCTTAGAATGTTTTTTTACAGTACTTTTATTTGTAGTCTTAGGAACATTACTTTTAATGTTAATGTTAACATTTGCATAGCTGGGAATGTTACAGCTTAAGAAACGTAATAATGTTGTAATGCAAACTTTTATTATGTCACAGATTTTCAGAACAAAATATTACATTACATTACATTTGGCAGACGCTTTTGTCCCAAGCGACTTACAATAATGAAGTACAAAAGTAATAGGAATTAAGATAAACCATTTTTAGATAGGGCTTAAAGGAGGTCGAAGGGAAATAAAGGGATAGAGAAGTGAAGGAGGGGAAGAAGGAAATGGGGTTAGAAGTAGTTAGTGTGTTAGAGGTGTTAGGAGAGTAAGTGCTCTTTGAAGAGCTCTGTCTTCAGGAGTCTCTTAAAGATAGCGAGAGATTCTCCTGATCTGGTAGTGGAAGGTAGTTTGTTCCACCATTGGGGAACTCTGTATGAGAACAGTCTGGATTGCTTTGTGTGAGTGTTTGGCAAAGCGAGGCGACGTTCATTGGAGGAGCGCAGCGGCCGGGAGGTAACGTAAGCCTTCAGGAGTGAGTGCAGGTAGGAAGGAGCCTGTTCTGTCGTCACCTTGTAGGCGATTGTAAGAGTTTTGAATTTGATGCGAGCATCAACTGGTAGCCAGTGGTGCTCAATGAGCAGCGGGGTGACATGTGCCCGTTTTGGTTGGTTGAAGACCAAACGTGCTGCTGCATTCTGAATCATCTGTAGTGGTTTTACTACACAGGCCGGGAGGCCAGTTAGCAGGGCATTGCAGTAGTCGAGGCGTGAGATGACGACTGCTTGTACCAGGAGTTGGGTGGCCTGTTGCCTCAGAAACGGTCTAATTTTTCTGATGTTATAAAGCGCGAAGCGGCAGGATCGAGTAACTGAGGCCACATGGTGCGTGAAGGAGAGCTGGTCATCAACCATAACACCCAGGTTCCTAGCAACCTTTGTCGGTGAGAGAGAGAGAGAGTCGATGCTTATAGAGAAGTTGTGTTGAAAAGATGGTTTTGCTGGTATGACCAGAAGTTCAGTCTTTGAGAGATTTAATTGAAGGTGATGCTCCTTTCTCCATGCGGATATGTCAGAGAGACACTGCGATATCTGTGCAGAGATTGAGTTATCTTCAGGTGAGAATGATAGGTAAAGCTGGGTGTCATCAGCAAAGCAATGGTAGGAAAAGCCATGTGAGTGGATAACCTGACCAAGAGAGGCAGTGTATATTGAGAAGAGAAGGGGACCCAGTACCGAACCCTGGGGAACCCCAGTGGATAGGGAGTGGGCTGAGGACAGCTGTCCTTGCCACGACACCTTGAACGAGCGCCCAGTGAGGTATGATCTAAACCATGACAGCACATTGTCTGAGATCCCCATGTTTGAGAGTATAGTTAGGAGGAAGTCGTGGTTGACCGTGTCGAAGGCGGCCGAGAGGTCCAGCAGAATGAGCACTGAGGACTGGCCTGCAGCTATAGCAGTTTTCAACGCTTCAGTTACAGACAACAGAGCCGTCTCGGTAGAGTGTCCTTTTTTGAATCCAGATTGGTTCTGGTCCAGGAGGTCATTCTGGGAGAGGAAGCCAGAGACCTGATTGAAAACTGCTCTCTCAAGAGTTTTAGAGAGAAAGGTTAGTAGTGAGACCGGTCTGTAGTTATCAACCTGGGCGGGGTTGAGAGAAGGCTTTTTAAGCAGTGGTGTCACATGTGCTTGTTTGAAAACACCAGAAGTTAAAGAGGCATTGATGGTGTGAGTGATAGCCGGAATGATTGCAGGTGCGATGGTTTGTAGTAAGTTTGAGGGAATTGGGTCAAGCGGACACGTAGTAGGACGGCTACGTGTTAGGAGAGCCAGTGTCTCGTTCTCAGTGACAGAAGTGAACGAGGAGAGCGCAACGCCTTCGGTGGAGGGACACCGGGCTGCAGAGCATGTAGTAGGACTGCTACATGTTATTTCTGTAGCATTCTGTAGCATTACTGGCTAAAGTTCCAGGAAACATTTCAAAATGTGAAATATGTTCTTATAACTTTCTCTGTTAGCTAGGTGTATAGATTCCTCACAAACTCAAACTTATATTTTTAACAGAGGTTCTAGATAGTGGTAATGCTATTGCAATTGGAAAACATGTTAAATGCATTGTGGTTAGCTTAACTAACCTACTGCTAGAATCCTATAACAAGGCTGGCAACAATTAACATTACCATAATTACCATATGTGTGTGGGTTATCCATTTTTTAACATAGTTTAAACATGCTAGCTAATGTAACTAGCTCGATTGCTAAATTAGCCTTTTAGCTGACATGAGTCCTCTGAACTGGAGGCTAATCTCTAACACTGTCTGATGACCTGTGTGTGTGTTTGTGTTATACTTTTTAATAGCAAACACAAAATACAAACTGTTAAAAAAAATAGCACAAACCTTTCTGATAAAAGCCCGCCGCACGGTTTTGTCCTCGAATGCTGAATCTACAAGAACTGACTGAGTATCTGTGCACTCAGTTCCTAAAAAATAAATTCAACACAGTTATCATACATCAGCAATGTGATACACACTACCTGGCCACTTTATTAGAAACCCAGTGCCATACAAGCTGCCACTAAGATGGAGCTCATAGGTGTTTCTAATAAAGTGGCCAGAAAGTGAAAGCTCATGAATGTAGATGTTTGTAATAAAGTGGCCAGTGAGTGGATGTACCTGTATAGGCCATATTACCCTCAGGGGGTAGGTTATCCGCTACATGACCACCCTGCCCAGGGGGGTAAGGTGGATATGCTGGATACACAGGTGGGGTGGGGTCTGGACCATAGGCTGCAGCTACAGGAGGGTAAGTGGAGTAGACGGTTGAGCCGTAGGGGTATGGAGGAGGGGGCTGCATCTGATCTGGTCCAGTTTGATACGGAGGTGGGTCAGCTGGAGCCACACCGGGGCCGCCGCTCACCTCCTCAGGAATCGGCTGCTTCTGAATGTCCGTCATTCTGTAGGATACAAGAAGGATGAAGGTGCCATAGGGAATGGGGAGCCATTGCATACAGCAGTTAGTCACCCCTAGTAATGATAAAAGGGACACTAACATCTCAGCAATATGTGTGGGACATCCTGTGGGTGTCATTTTTCAGCAGGATAATGCTCTTTCACACAGAGCATGGGCTTCCCAAGAATGTCTGCTCTAGATTGCAACATTTCCTTGGCCTTCTCGCTCACCAGGAACCATATCTTATGTTGAATACTTTAAATTGTTTATTTGCTTTTTTTTTAATACATTTTCACTCTGATATTGTAATCACTTAATTAATTACGTACAGAATATCATTATTATATTCACACACAAAGTTTCATTTGATTCCTTCTTGGTGCAATCATTTTTTGTCAGAAAGTATATTAGTGTATTAATTTTAGTGTATAATCTTTCGTATTTAATATAATAATAATAAGTAATGCAGGGCTCACTGTGACAGTAAATCCTTCCACTGTTGGGCAAAGAAACAACAGAGTAAAAAAAAACACAGAGTGAGGAAAGTGTGTTTCCACAGGCATCACATGTGTGAATTTGGTGATGTCTTAATGTTGTTTTAATAAAGGTTAGTGGGCTTTGAGGTTATGATAAGGAAGATAATGAACAATGTATCTCAAGAACAGCAACATCTTATAGAAGCAAATAACATAACTTTCAATGGAAATCAGTGTCAAAATATTTTATTCTTAGTCAATTCAAAGGACAACACTGTTTAATAGGTAACTAAGCAGTAACTAAGTAATAGTGCTACATTAACACCTAAACCTCTTCTATTAACTACCAGGAAGTACTTAGTAGATAGTACTGAACTAATGATTATAGTAGTTCACTATTAACTCCACATTATTTACTGAGACTTACATACCTCCTGGAGAATTACTTACTAATTATGTCTTCTTTTTAGTAACTATTAATTACTAAAACATTAATTACTGCTCAACATTAATCAACATTAACTACTGAAAACCCTTACATGCCACTTGGGGAAATTATTTGATTAGTGGTGATAATAAAGGCATATTTGAAGCCAGTGACACCATTTGTAGCAGTAACCTTAATTATTTTATTATCCTCAGTATCTTTTAAATATTAGCAACATATAGTAAAATACTACAGAGTGTATTAGTCTGCTTAACCTCATTTTTGGAAGAAAAAACATAATGACATAATATTATTACATAGGAGACATCAATTAATGTTCTCCAGAAGGCATCTAAGACACTTAAGAATGACTGTAATAACTTTTGTTTTAATCATCATTGCTTTATTACTAAGCACTAACCTTTTAAAAGTTTATCTTCATACTTTAATTTGCGCACTATTAGGGTAATTACGGTAATTTCACAGCGCCGGACAGCTGCTGCAGGTGGTGATATTACAGCCAGTGACACCATTTGTCATTTATAAACATTACTTACCATAGTATCCTTTAATATTGTCCAAGTGTTAGACACACTGAAATGTGCAATAATCTGCTTAACCCTAATTTTTGTAATGTTCTGTCAGTGTGTTACAGGTGTTTATTCTAAGTCCTCCTGGAGATGTGTTTAGTAGTAGTGATGGCTCACATACAGCTTTACTGTAGGTTGTGTCCTACATCCTTATTTTGCTGGAAACCATGTTTTAATAAGTAAATATTTGTGTTAGATAACGGACTATGTGTCCCTGTGTTTTTCATAGATAATTTCATAGATAATTAAGGGGTCCCTGTCTTCTTTTTCAGGAGTTAACAGCAGCACATGGTAACCCATTATTAATTACTGAGGTTAGTTAGATTAGTTACTGTGTTCTTCTTTAAGAGTTACTGCAGATCATGTCACAGTATTATAAAGTGAGAAACATGGTAACAGTTAAATAATTACTATAACTAACATATAACCTAGCTAACTAACACACATATAACCTAGCTAACTAACACACATATAACCTAGCTAACTAACACACATTTAACCTAGCTAACTAACACACATATAACCTAGCTGACTAACACACATTTAACCAAGCTAACTAACACACATATAACCTAGCTAACTAACACACATATAACCTAGCTAACTAACACACATTTAACCTAGCTAACTAACACACATATAACCTAGCTGACTAACACACATTTAACCAAGCTAACTAACACACATTTAACCTAGCTGACTAACACACATATAACCTAGCTAACTAACACACATATAACCTAGCTGACTAACACACATATAACCTAGCTGACTAACACACATATAACCTAGCTAGCTAACGCTAACCACGCACACAATTTAGCTTACTTAGCTAGCTAACTAACACACATAAACTAGCTAACTTAGCTAGCGCTAACTACACATCCTACAGCAGTTTAACAACACACAAAGCGTTCTCGGTCGATCTGGGGGGTAAAATAAGCTGGAAAAGATCTAAATATCTTGATTACTTGTTTATTTTCAGTCAAATACAGAAATATGAAAGCAGCAGCAAGACAGCAGAGACTTTACACTGGAGACCAGGAGAGCTGCGTCTGCTGCGAAATTACCGTAATTACCCTAATAATGCGCACTCCGAGGTCTCTGTGAGACTGCAAGGGTGAAGATGAAAATGTATAAGATTGATGCTTAATATTAAAGCAGTGATCATTAAAACAAAAAATATTACAGTCGTTCAGTCATTGTTAGATGCCTTCTGAAGAACATTACTTAAAATTACTGATCTGAACAGCCAATGATTTATAAAGGAAAATCATTAAAAGGGTGATAAATTTTTTCCCACCACTGTATGTTACATAAAATTGACAACAGACAAAGCAATTACTGAATAAAGGTTTACAGAAAAATGCAATGTACAAATCTGTGAAGATGCTACAGAATTTTCACAGAAGCTTATTATCAAGGTACTGATAATCTGATACTGTTACACTCTTAGTTCCTCATCTGACCAGACTGATGACCTCAATGCATGTAAAACGCATGTTTCTCGCTGTTTCTTTTTTTCTCTCTTGCTCCAGCTATTACTGTTATTAAATAAAAAAGCGATATAGTGATATAGTCAACACCACTTCAGATAAACTACTTCACAAAAAACCTTGCAGCTAAAAAAAATCACAACCCCAAGCTGCTTTATATCAGACATATCTCTATTCCTCTGACTCTTGTTAAGAGTCCTGATTAGACTAATATTAAGATCATATTTATTAATCAGATATCTGAGATTTGTCCAATCAGATTAAGGTACACACACCTTTACTACTGTGCACATTCAGCAGCTAAACTAAATTTAAGCACATCATTAAAGAGCCTCTTACCGTGTTCTTCTGTGTATGTATGTGTATATCTTGTGAACACACAATTACTCACTCACTCACTCACTCACACAGCTAAACTCTGGTTTTCTCACCTCTTACCAATCACAGACTGGAACTGCTCACTTCCGTACGTTGAACTGAAAGAAAAAAATATCCTGTATGTGGTAAACACTCACACACACACACACACACACACACACACACACACACACCTACTTCTTCTTTATTTCTTAAGGTATGTGATTTTCACTGTTTAAAAATATCTACACTGAAAGGATCTCAGACGTGCTGATAAAAGGTGCTTTCCGTAACCATTCCAAACCAAAAAAAATTTAACCCTTTAATAAATAAATACAAAATATTTTAGCATCCAAATGGTCTTTTGTCTTGGTTTTGGAATATTCAAAATACATGTACAAACCTCAGGCAGGAAGGATCCCCTGGGAGGACAGTTCAAATAACAATTAGACCATACCTACAAACCTTAAGGATCCAGAAAAAAATCTAAAAGGATGAATGGTCCAAATACTTTCGAGATTTTAGGCACAAAGAAGGTGTTAAGGAAAACACACTAAACACCTGGGAACAAAAGGTATGTTTAGTTGTTATTTACAAACTCAAAGATTTAGAAAAGTTCTACTTTTGGACAAATGGTACAAGAAGTTCAAAATACACCTAAAAACCTGAACAATACATATTTATACTCAAAGGACAACCTGCAATTTGTTGTAATGGTGATGAATGTTTGATGATTAGCCAAGATACATTTTCCAACTACACTGATGTAGAAAATGTCTGCTAGACAGCCCAACAACTTATAAGATACACTAACAAACCGGAGAAATCTAGAACGATTCAGCATGTATGAATTGTGCAAGAAAATACAAGATTACCAGAAAACCTAAAGGATCTAAACATGATTTCAATTAATAAATGTCTTAAGAACTAAAACTATCACAGCTATGACAAGTCATAGCTATTATTAGTTCTTTAAATTTTAAATTTCATATTTTAGAGTTTTCAGGGTTTTTATCCTGGTACTTGATACTCTTTAAGTTTAGATTTTATTCATTGAATTAATTATTTAAAAGTGTTCACATACAATTTTCCGATTTCTGGACGTGTTCCTGAGCCCATACACTAATTTTCAAAACAGGATCAGTATAGCTTGTTTTTAGTGCAATATCCAAATCTTCACAATTTTACACTGAAGGACATTTTTCTTTTGTACATGTAATCATGTACGGTACATGATTACAGTTCTTTCTTGAGGAGAATGGAAGAAATACTTTACTGAATCAAAAAAATGCAGAATTGAATATGACGTGGACATGGAGAAGTGAAGAAGATCTAGATGCACACATAATCATAACAAGTAATTTGTTGGTTTAAATGTAAGCAACCATGTTTCCTGTGAAAATAAAAGATGCAAAAACAGTGCACACCGATCAGCCCCTAACCTCACTGCAAAAACATGGAGTTCACCATATTGTGACACCGTGTTTCAAAACCCCTTAAAATCTAGAGTTACAGAGGTTTCACCTAAACTTCCTTTTTACTCAACCGAGTTCAGCTTTTACTTAATGCAGTAAATGAAGAGGAACATTGCAGGTCACATGAACTTAAAATGCAGAACCCATGTCTGGACGTCTTTATAGGTGGATTATAACTTGTTATATTTTAAATGGCTAAAATGTGGGATGGTATGGCTCTGCAATGATCTCCATATCAAGGGAAAAAAGAGATGCACATGAGACTAAGGGCAGGTTTGTTATTCTAAGGATAATGTATACAGACATGTCAAAAGTCAAAGGATAACAGTATATAAGGTGGTCATGATTGCTATCTTAGGTAATGGCTTGGGAACACTCTAGTTTAACTTATGGGTGTGGTAATACGAAGCCAGAGACATGAATTATTGGACAGTATATTCTATTTCTGGAGTTGTTAGGCATTTAACGTTCCTGGATCCACAGTGTCACATATGCATCGATATAGAACATTCTATGCACTATCATAATGATTATGAAATGCAAAAATGAATATCTTGGTTTCATACTCTCAAATAAAATAAAAGCAAATAAAAGTAAGTAAATAGAATAAACAGTTTTATGCACTATGTTGTCTATATAGTGCTGACTCCCTATGATCTGGAGTTGTACAAAGGATGTCAATATGCCAATCCCTAGATAGCTTGAAAGAAGTTAGATGTTTAAAATAACAGCATGACTCTATTGAAAAAGCAGCTGAAGGAAACAAACACAGACACTTAAAGCATATTTATTGTAAAAAATACATATAAAACATTTTTTCAGACATACAAAAGGTCTGAGCATAGAAACAGTATCATGGACAAACAGAAAACCAAGCCATTTTTGAAATGAGACATATAAACACTTTAATAAATAAATAATCAATCAGTCTTTAGCATAATGGAGGCAAGATTGTCTAAATTTGGGGATGCAGAGACCGTCACACCGACATTAAAACACCTAAACACATCCCAATGTCTTATTTTAAACCCAGAAACTCCTCAGCAACAGAAACCTAACAGCAACATTTCAATCTGTACTTACATACTGTATCCATATAAACAGAAAAAAAATCAACAAAAAACACTGCTTTTGGAGGTGTGTGATCATATATGCTTCTTTGACTTTGACTAACAATAGTGGAACCTTTTTAGTTTTTTTTTTTTTTTTTTAGCAGTGGTTCTTAAAGTAGTCCTCATGGATCCTCAGATGGTCCATATTTTTGCTGTATCCTTTTGTTTTATGAGAGAAAAAAGTGGATCATCTGGAAGTCTCTGGGAACCAGGTTGTGAACCACTACCACACAGAACTATTAAAAGCTGTGGTTCTCTTACCAGTCCTGCGAGACTCTTAGATGGTCGCACTGAAGCAAAAATATGAGCCATCTAGAAGTTCCTGATGCTCAGAACCACTGTTTTGCAGTGCAAAAAAAAATGTTTTATAAAGGTAGTATTTTAATTAATTTTTCTGGTGCTTAGCTTTTCTCGCTTTATTCTTCCACTTCTCACCGCCTGCTTCGCCTGTGTGGCTCTGCGCTCCCGCATGCTGCACAGATCTGATTGGCATAGAAGAGCGTTTAGTGATTTTGCAGCACACATGATTGGTCTGTAAGTTTACTGCGCTGTAAAGCACATAAACCATAAAGACAAGAAAAGTTCCGCCGCTTTAAATGAACACGGTCAGAATTAAATCCCTCTCAGTAGTTTTCGGTTTGAGTCCGGATTGGACAACGTATGGGTCCGGACCCGGACCGCGGTCCGCCTATTAGTGACCCCTGCCCCAAGAGGACAGATTGGTCATGGCACATTCAAAGGCGTCTAAATTTGGTCATGGAGAACCTTCAGTCCAGAATAGTCGTGTGATTTCCACGATCAAGTTACCACAAATTAAATGTGGTATCATTAAATCATCTGGGATCAGAGTTGGAATGCTTTGTGCAATGAAGAACTGAATTATAACATTAACTAGTAATCCAATCAAAAGGTCAAATCTTTTTTTTTTTCAAATTTCTCCCCCAATTTACACGGCCAATTACCCAACCCACTCATTAGGACTCCCCCTATCACTAGTGATGCCCCAACACACCAGGAGGGTTAAGACTAACACATGCTTCCTCCGACACATGTGAATCCAGCCACCGCTTCTTTTCGAGCTGCTGCTGATGCTGCATTGCTGAGCAGCCAGCGGACTTGGAGGAAAGAGCAGCGACTTGGTTCCGGTACATCAGCTCACAGACGGCCTGTGTTGTGGATATCATCCTAGGAGTGATGTGGGGAGAGAGCAGGGCCAATTTGATGGCAAAACTGCACGAGTGGGGGTTTGAACCGGCAAACTCCCGCTCATAGTGGCAGTGCTTTAGACCGCTGGACTACTCGGCGCCCGGTCAAATCTATGCCTCAGACAGTGTTGTGCCAGTTCACAGTTTTTCTGAACTAGTTCAAGTTCAGTTCATACATGCTCAAAGTGAACAGTTCACGTTCAAAGTTCACAATTTTAATTCTGAACTAGTTCAAAGTTCAGTTCATTTTACTTTTTTCGTGAGATATTCAAATAAATACTTTTTTTTCACACTACAAGCTAGAAATCACTATACGTTCTTTGAAACTGCTCATTGTAGACATTTGCTCATGACACTCCAATTGTGGGTTTCTTAAAAGGTGATGAAAATGTTCATAAGGAGAATCGGTGTCTGTCTCTGTGCATCACTTCCACTAGCCAATTTTTTTAAAATTGCAGCGCTTTCTCTCACTCTCGTCATTGGTCTCTCTCTCTCTCCCTCGCCCTCGCTCCACGCTCCAGTCCTCCGCACTCCAGCCCTCCGCGATTCATCACGGGTAATGTCGTGCGGAAGCCAGTATGTTATTAACTAGCCAACGTTCATTTACAGTGATGTCTGCCGTTCATAACACATTGTGTGAACAAATTCACGTTCAGGTTCTTTATTAAAAAATGTATTGCGTTCAGTTCAACATTCACGAAAAAATGAGCGTGTTCAATGAACGTGTTCTTTTGAACTCGTTCACGCACAACACTGGCCTCAGAAATCCAATCTATGCTAATCGGGGTTTCCTTTAAAAAATGTAGAAGGTTTTGTTGCACTGGAAATTTTTGTTGGTGACATTTATAAGGGGAAATCCAATTATTTTACTTTCAGTTTCTTTGCAGCATCTCTCAAGTTTCTTAAGCACCACCTGAACCTGGGTCCAATCACTCCAAGTATTTTTTTCATTTTATTCATAAACAACTGCTTGTACTTTACAAACACTGCAGCATTAGATTAGCATGCTTGCAGTATATTGTTCTAAAAAAAAACGGTGTAGTTTTATGAGCATTTAAAATTTAGGATTACATTAAAATTAATATTAAATAAAAAAAATCAGGGGTTCAAATGAACAAACCATTGTGCCTCTTTATTTCGAAAGTTAGAGAAACAGAGGGGGACATTCGCCACTCAGCCTCACCTATTAACCAAACTTAAGTTCTCATTGGAATTTTCCTGTTCTAGACAGGTATCCATGTGACATTATAGGATGGCCTTTTTTTTTTAAAGGTTAAAATATGAAAGAAAATCTGACTGTGCCAATAGTCCCCAACTGCCCCCACTCTAGTCCAAATGTGTAATTGAGATGACTAATCACCTCCACACTTTGAAGAGAAACTTTTGACAAAATGTTATCTTGGGTGAAATGCTTGAGGTATCAACATGGATACATTTTTTTGGGACAAACTGTCATTCTCTCCACCGCCACCACAGAGGGGCAATATAATACTGTAATAATGAAATAATGAGGGATAATATTTACCCTACAGCTGTCTGCAGTCACTGTCCTCAGGCTAAGCGTATAGGTCCATATGGCCAAAAAAAAAAGCACGCACACACCTTTTCTGATTAGACGGCCTGGTTCTCTTTTCCTGTCTCACGCACAGACAAACACTCGTTGTACAGAGAGAGCCACTTCTGAACCACAGAGAAGTGTCCATGAATATGGATGATGTCTTCTTCTATGTCAACCCAGCGCTCAAAGAAAAGCCAAAAATGTCTAATGGGGTCATCAGGACTTACAAGGTCCCATTCGTCCAATTCTCTCCCAACACACACTGACGACACCCACAAGGCAATCTCTAACAAAACCCAACTCCTTAAGGCTTGTGGCTGAAGCCTTCTGACCACACACTCTTTAAATAAAGACTTCTTTCTATGGATGGTTCCTCCAGGAACCATATTAAAAAATATGTGCAAGTACAAAGAACTAAGTATCTGTTTATTATGTTTGGGTCTGCTTTACCTTTTTTAAGCCTCAACTTTCTTAATTTAGAGACTAAACTGCAATGAATGAATCGGTAGCGGTGCTTAAATAGAGCAGCTATCATTTTATATATGAAAATGTTGTGGCATCGCAGCTCCCTACTAGACATATTTTGAACTGCAGTGATGAACACTGTTTCAATTACGGTAAACATACACTAAGTAGTATTTTCAACTTTTTCAATGGGTGGTACTCACTCTAAAATCAATGTGCATTCAAAACATGTAAAAAAAAAAAAAAAAAAATCAGTCCTAAACAGGTTCTATACCATGTACTATACCTTTACTTTTAAGACTGTGGTCAGAAAACTTAGCCAAAGGGCCAGACTCTATCCAAACTGCATATAAAATAACGTTGGCAAGTTGGCAAATAACACTCCCTAAATAATAATAATCATTGTAATCGTAATAATACCAATAACAACCATACCATCAAAGTGTCATCCTCATGTCTCTAAGGGTATCTTGTCCAATGTCCAGGACAATGTTAGGACCCTAAGCAGTAATAATTATATTAATAATATTAATAATAATAATAATAATAATAATAATAATAATAATAATAATAATAATAATAATAAACACTTCAACCATGAACCCAAAGCATGGACACATCACCAATGTTCAAAATGAGCTTCTGTCCCCCTAAACTCTGCTCTGGGGAGGGTGAATGATGTCTCATCTTCCCCAGACAGTAAATATTTGCTGTATCTTTTTTTTTCTTCTATATTTCTTTTTTTTGTTTTAAGGGTCTTTTCAGTCAAGCAGATTCACTCAGGAGTGCAACAAGAGGAAAAGCATGCCTAGCAACACCGCCTTTTGTCCAAGCAAGCACTGAGCAGCACAGTATGACCCAGTGACGAATCATCTTAGCTCCAGCTCATGCTCAGAACTTCTGTTCTGTTCATTTCATTCCTCCCAGTTGTCCTGTCTTTGCTGAATCAACGTGGCTAGCAGGGTTGTAGTCTCCTGGAAAAGAAACAACGAAATGAATGTGTCAATATTTACTTTGAACAGCAACTTTACAGGAGAAGGTAAAAACTGTCCATGTATTACATGTAGATCATATCTGTATGTTACTCTGGTCTTCTTAATGTAGCCATCGGACAGATTCTGAATGATACTGAAACATAAAAAAATATTGTGCTGCTATTATTTAAATAAAAATTCTTTTGTAATAAATATTGATATTGATTTGTTGCCCAGCCCTATTCTGGGTGCATCTATTTTTTGGACAATAAGTGAACATATACATATAAATGCACCCATTTGCAATATTCTGAATTAAAATCAAGTCAAGTCAAGTCAAGTAGTTTTATTGTCAATACTGCATATGTACAGGACATACAGAGAATTAAAATTACGTTACTCTCCTTCCCAATTTTACAGCAAGTACAGATAACAGATATAATAAAAGAGAATGGGAGACACTATGGGTACAATACAGCAGGGACACAAATAGACATACATGAGACAAAAACAAGGTGCAGTAGTGTGGGGGAGAAATAGATATATAAATATAAGTGTTAAAAAAATAAAATAATAAAATAAAAATAGATATATAATATAAAAGAGTGGGAGACACTATATGTACAAAACAACAAGACACAATAAACATACTGTGGTAGGCCCTGGGGTTAGGGGCGTGACCACTGTGACCCGGAAGGAGGAAGCACACAGAGAACACAGACACGGGGAGTAAATGAAACTCAAATCATACCTTTTATTGGCTTTCAAACGCCCTCCACCACACCCAAAACAAACTTAACCCATAACTCAGCCCAATGGGGCTCTAGATTCTGTAGAATGAACTTTAGTTTAAGTTAAAGGTCCGTGCAGCCTCAGCCCTCAGCTCCCCAGTCAAGAGTCCACCTTCAGTGAGCTGAGACTGAGTTTTATACCTGTCAGACAGACATGGCTGTGAGTTCCGGCGTGGGGCGGACCCACGGTTCCCCCGCCTCCTCACGCCACAGTCCCTCCCCCTAAGCTTCCAGCCACCAGGGTCGAAGGTGAGGCGTGACCTGGTGACTGGAGCGAACGAAGAGAGGCGGGGTGAGGAGAGCGGGGGATGCAGTTCGTTCGCTTGGGCCCCCCCCTCCAGAGAGAGGCCCGTGGAGATGGCAGCCCACCTCCCAGCCTTAGTCCCCCAGCCTCGCGCAGCGGCGGCTCTCGGCAGCGCCGTGGCGGGAGGTGCGGCGGCTCTCGGCAGCGCCGTGGCGGGAGGTGCGGCGGCTCTTGGCAGCGCCGCTACAGGTGGAGCGGCTGCTCGGGGCACCGGGCCAGGTGGAGCGGCTGCTCGGGGCACCGGGCCAGGTGGAGCGGCTGCTCGGGGCACCGGGACAGGTGGAGCGGCTGCTCTCGGCACCGGGACAGGTGGAGCGGCGGCTCGTGGCACCGGGGCTGGCTGAGCGGCTGCTCGGGGCACCGGGACAGGTGGAGTGGCGGCTCGTGGCGCCAGGACAGGCGGAGCGGCGGCTCGGGGCGCCGGGACGGGTGGAGCGGCGGCTCGGGGTGTCGGGGCTTGCTGAGCGGCGGCTCTTGGCACCGGGGCTGGCTGAGCGGCGGCTCTCGGTGTCGGGACAGGCGGAGCGGCAGCTCGGGGCGCCGTGACAGGTGGAGCGGCTGCTCGGGGCACCGGGACAGGTGGAGCGGCTGCTCTCAGCACCGGGGCTGGCTGAGCGGCGGCTCTCGGTAGCGCCGGGGCTCGTGGAGCGGCGGCTCTCGGTAGCGCCGGGGCTTGTGGAGCGGCGGCTCTCGGTAGCGCCGGGGCTTGTGGAGCGGCGGCTCTCAGTAGCGCCGGGGCTTGTGGAGCGGCGGCTCTCGGTAGCTCCGGGGCTGGATGAGCGGCGGCTCTCGGTAGCTCCGGGGCTGGATGAGCTCCCGCTCTGGGTCGGCCTCGCTCTTGTCGGAGCCGTTCTCCCCCCTCCACGACTCGGACTCAGCCGCCGTAGAGTTTCGCCGGAGAGGCGGGGCGGAGTCGGACTTGAGCCCGGGCAGAGAGGCGCAGAACTCGTCCTCCTCCTCCGGGAAGACGCAGCAGCAGCAGAAGTCCGGGCCGGTGTGAGAGCACTCGGCCTCCCGGTGTCTGGGGCTCGGACACCACTCGCACCAGCCGAGTTCGGGGCGAGGCGCCCACTGCTGCTGCAGCCGCTTCTCGCTGGCGTCCTCCCAGCGCTGACGGAGCCACTCCGGCAGGAGAGAGGAGAAGGGGAAATCCCCAGCGTCACCGCTGCAGAGCGGTGGAGCGTAGCTGGGGGCGGGCTCGGGCTCGAGGAGTAAGGAGGCGAAGGGGAATTCCCTGGCGTCACACCAGAGCTGCGGTGAGTAGCCGGGGCCGGGCCTCCCCTTTTTCCTCCCGCGAGGCATTTTTTTTTTTTTTTTTTTTTTTTAGAAAAAAAAAAACCAAAACGAAACTCAGGTGTGGCTTCGGGCGGCCAAACAAAGGCACGATCTGAGCCCAATACGACCCCGTGTCGTGCTCTGCTCCGCAGCTTCCTTCCAACCGGGTCACTGGACCCCGCCCAAAAGGGGCGGTTCCCGCATTCTCCACCACTGTGGTAGGCCCTGGGGTTAGGGGCGTGACCACTGTGACCCGGAAGGAGGAAGCACACAGAGAACACAGACACGGGGAGTAAATGAAACTCAAATCATACCTTTTATTGGCTTTCAAACGCCCTCCACCACACCCAAAACAAACTTAACCCATAACTCAGCCCAATGGGGCTCTAGAGTCTGTAGAATGAACTTTAGTTTAAGTTAAAGGTCCGTGCAGCCTCAGCCCTCAGCTCCCCAGTCAAGAGTCCACCTTCAGTGAGCTGAGACTGAGTTTTATACCTGTCAGACAGACATGGCTGTGAGTTCCGGCGTGGGGCGGACCCACGGTTCCCCCGCCTCCTCACGCCACAATACGTAAGACAATAGTGCAATATTGAAGGTGATTGAGATGGAATGACAGTATAAATAGTAAATAACAGTAGTGCAAATACGGTATATGGTATATAGCTTAAGGCTGGTAAAGTGAATGGGTGCGTAAGTCCTTAAAGTTCACAGTTTAATTAAGTGGAATTAAAGTGTGTATTGACAGTGCAAGTATAGCAGTAGTGCAGGTATTGTGTAGTGCAAGTCTAGTGCAATAGACCAAGCACAGATGCAAACAGCAGTCAGACATCAAAACAGTGTGAAACAATGATTTCATGGGCTGCTTGTGGTTACTGTCACACTTATCTCCAATAGAGGTGGGATGTCGAGGCTTCGCAGCCCGCTCCCTATGCAAGACCTATACCCTCCTTGGCATCACAGGAGCTGCAAAAAGGAGAGCTATCAAGTCCACTACAGAGGCTGCAGAAAGAGCCTCAAGATGGATTTGGATCAAAAGGTCCGAAACATGGGCCAAAGCTGCTGGGACACAAGTCGGGGTCTGATTAGCCCTGGCTGGGTCGCCTGAGGGAGGGTGTCTGATGTTGTGAGACCCGAAACACCTAAGGATCTCAGGAAACATCACTGATAATGTGTCCCAGTGCATCCCCAGATGTATCTACACACCATAAACACAGACTAAACTGTGAGTCATACAGTGTCAGACACCAAACAAAATGTCTATTAGATCTTACTCTGCACCTCCACACAATTCTGATGATGTAGGTCTAGACACTCTTTGAAAGACCATAAGCTTCCCTTTATTGCTAAACTAGCTTAGCTTAAAGTTTAAATTGACTACCAAACAGATGATCTAAACTAAAACCATAAAAAATGATTTTCTATGAAAACTTACCCGAGTCAAGCAGATGAGGCGAAAAACCAAGTCAATCAAAAGGATGCTCTGGGCAACAAGGCTTCACCGTGCTCCAGGAGTCGATACATCTATACAGAAACAGAAAAGGAGGCCGAGTGATGATCATCAAGTTGATTCTCAGAGCCAAGAACACTTCCAGACTACCAATCTACTTCCAACCAATTTCTTCACTTTAGACCAACTATCTTTATCATTACATTTTAGAAGAATCAGATTCAGCAGAACAGCTGAGAGACTCAAACACACTGCATGTGAGGAGGCCATTTACATATACATTTTTAGTGTGTTGTTTTTTCTGTTTAGAAAGGCATTACAGAAAAACAGTTTTTTATTAAGCGTTTTAGAACTGCCTAAAATTATTGAGCATCCATTACAAAACTATATACATCCAGGGAATACATTTGCATATCAGAAAATTCAGAGCAGCAGTCAAAAAAGAAAATGAATATAAATAATACATTTAAACATTTAAGAATATATCCAGTCTATATATTTTCTTAAACTAATTAGGGTAATTTAATCATTAGCTTAAATTACATCTCAAATGTTTCCTTCTATGTATATTACTAACAAGTCATCTGGTCTTGTTTCTAATACATACTTTGTCCATTTATTACAGTGTTTTTTAAATAAATCTATTCTTATATTCACTGGGAATGTTATCTTTTCCATAAATCAATCTTCTTAGTTACGTTTATCCAGTCATCTAAGGTTGGTTCTTATTGTTGCATCCATTTTCTGGTCAGAGCTTTTTTACTGGCTGCTAAAAGAATAGCCAGCAAGTATTTATCTATTTGTTCTATGTCAGGGTGAATATAGCCTAAATACAACATCTAACAATCTAAAGGGAACTCCATTCTAAACATGATGTTGAGTGCGTAGCTATACTCATAAAAGATTTATAAATCTTAGATATAATTGTATAACATGCTTCATCTTTAGATGTTTGGATCATTAGATCTATAAATTCAATTTGCTTGTCCTCATACTTCGTCTTTACTTTTTGATTAAAGTAACTTCTGAATTGAAGGTATCTATAAAAGTCTTTGTTCCTTAATAAGATCCATTCTTTTAGTGTTTGAAAAGTCATAATTTCTTCTCCCTCTACTATGGAACACAAAGCTGTAATTCCCTTTATTACTCATATTTTGAATCTGTTATTCAGTCTATTTGATGGAAATTCTGAATCATATGCTATCCATGTCAACATTTTAATATGGTCTGTCAATTTATTTTTTCTAACAACAATTTTAGTGTGTTGTTTAAAAATAAATAAATATGGTTCTAAGCATTTACTGTTGCAAGAGTAGGTGAACCCTTTGGCATTACTTGGATTTCTGCATAAATTGGTCATTAAATGTGTTCTGATCTTCATTTAAGTCACAATAGACAGTTGCAGTCTGCTTAAACTAATACCACACAAAAATGATATGTTTGCATGATTTTTTTAAACACAACATGTTAATATTCACAGTGCAGGGGAGTATGTGAACCCCTAGGCTAATGAATTTTCTAAGAGCTAATTTGAGCCAGGATGTGATGAGATTGAATGTGTTGATTAAAGCTGCCCTGCCCTATAAAAAACACACACCATGGTTGAGTTTGCTGCTCTTAAGAAGCATTGCTTGATGTGAATCATACCTCACACAAGAGAACTCTCAGAAGTTCAAGAATTGTTGACTTACATGAAGCTGGAAAGGGTTACAAAAGTATCTCTAAAAGTCTTGATGTTCATGTGTCCACGGTACGACAGACGGTCTACAAAAAGAGAAAGTTCAAAACTGTTGCTGCTCTCCCTAGGTGTGATTGTCCTGTAAAAATGACTGCAAGAGCACAGCACAGAATAATCAGTGAGGTGAAGAAGAATCCTAGAGTGTCAGCTAAAGACTTACAGAAATCTCTGTCACATGCTAACATTTTTGTTGACAAATCTACAATAAGGAAAACATTAAGCAAGATTGGAGTTCATAAGAGGACACCACGAAAGAGGAACCCCTGTTGTCCAAAAAAAAGAAGAGAAAAAACAAACAAACAAACAAAAAAACATTGTTGCATGTTTGTAAAAGAGCATCCAGATGTCTCACATCAGTCCTGGCTAAATATACTGTGGACAGATGAAACCAAAATTTAGTTTTTTTGGAAGGAAAACACAACACTATGTGTGGAGAAAATAGGCACATCACCATCAAAATCTCATCCCAACTGTGAAACATGGTGGAGGGGGCATCATGGTTTGGGGCTGATTTGCTGCCTCAGGGTCTGGACGGATGCAGTCATCAACGGAAAAATACATTTTGTAGGAAAATTTAAGACCATCTGTCCGCCAACTGAAGCTCAACAGAGAATAGTTGATGCAACAAAACAATGACCTAAAACATAGAAGTAAATCAACGGCCTCAACAGAAGAAAATACGCCTTCTGGAGAGTCCTGAGCTCAACCCAATTAAGATGCTGTGGCTCGACCTCAAGAGAGCGATTCACACCAGATGTCCCAAGAATATTGCTGAACTGAAACAGTTTCATAAAGAGGAATGATCCAAAATTCCTCCTGACTGTTGTGCAGGTCTGATCTGCAGCTACAGGAAACATTTGGTTTTCGCTGCCAAAGGAGGATCAACCAGTTATTAAATCCAAAGGTTCACATACATGTGTTCAATAAAACCATGCAAACATATCATTTTATGTGTAGTATTAGTTTAAGCAGACTGTGTTTGTCTATTGTTGTGACTTATATGAAGATCAGAACACATTTAATGACCAGGGTTCACACACTTTTTCTTGCAACTGTATACTACATTCATACTAAAAAGTAATTTGTAAAAAAAAAAAAAAAAAATCAAAATTAGAGATGCAGATTGGACATTACAGCATATATTCAGGTGAAGTGGAACATTTTTAATATGCCTTAAATGAATAAAACACAATAAATAAATAGGTGTCTATGCAAACCATAAAATAAATAAATAAATAAAATAAAACATATTTATTTTATTAACCAGAGATTTATTTGCTGAATGCCCTGCTGAGAGTAACAGAAATGTCCAGTAACAGACAGCAAATAAAAGGCTAACTTTAGATTATATACCAACACATAAACTGACACACTAGGTTTTTGATGTAACTAAAGTATAAATTAATATTATATAGAGGGTTTAAAAAAATAAATTCCCAGCAGTGATGATCTCAAATGTGCTTTAGTGCGATACAAATGCGATTTCCATTTAATGTCCACATTTTTGATACGGGAACAATTATAATCACATCTTTCCTTACAGTAAATACATTATCAGTTACTATTATGTTGTGAATCTGTAATCTACAAATCTAATAATGATTGAGAAACACATTCAGTCAGATGTTTCCAAATTTTGTGGACAAGCAGAAAGACGACAGTTACTTCTTGTGGTAGACACATAGACAGGCCAGGCGAGCGATGGTCTCTCCCTGAAGCAGATCTTCAAGGCATATGGAGCACTCTCCAATGTCTTTACTGAGTACATCTGCTGCAGGACAGAAGAAAGGAAAATGTTTAGAGGTGTATTAGGTTTTACACCCTGTGCTGATGGGGTAAAGGTTGGTAATAAATCAGCAGCTTATTTATACTACCAAATAATACCAAGATTCTTCCAAAATCTCTGCATAATCAAACAGGTAAAACATGAAGAGAACAATTCAGTGTGAAACTCTCAAATTCTAATGAAACCTGCCCAGTCAGAATTGTTCACACCTTAGGTTATTATATCACATGGTTTTCGGATTTGTCACCATTTATCAATCCAGTGAGCATTTTAACATTTATTCACGGTTAAAACAAACACCACATTATGTTTAATTGATGCAGAATTATGTTGTGAATAAACTTATCTTGATATTGCAACTTTTTTTTTTTTTACCTTTTAACAAACTTTAGGGAACGTTGTTATCTGTACACTGAAAATTCTACACTGCACTTTTTCTTTACTAAAGACAATGCTCGAAAAAACACTATTTGCTGCTAAAAAGGTGCTTCAGACAGAAGAATTAAGATTTCAAGTTTGTTAAACTTTACATTGTAGTTTTTTTTTCTATTTTTCAACAAAAATTTAGATATTGGAGGTAGTAATGAATATATATATATATATATATATATATATATATATATATATATATATATATATATATATATTTATATTTATATATATATATATATATATATTTTTTTTTTTTTTTTTTTTTTTGTTTGATCAAAGAAATGTAAATACAAACAATTCCAGTCCTAAATAAAGGAAATACACCATTACTGATGCAGGATGACTGTCTGTGTTATATAAACCATATCATGATTAAATATACTGAATATAACATGCATATAACTTACATATGCATGTAAGTTATGATCTCTACAATGTGGAACTGTGTTAACTGACTTTGAGTTCTAACTGTACACTGTAAAAATGTGGAAAAAATGTATTTCCCTCTTTCACTCACAGATGCCCTGTTCCTGATGTTGCACAGCCGCTGTGTTGCACTGATATATATATATATTACACGGCCAATTACCCAACCCACTTGTAGGACTCCCCCTATCACTAGTGATGCCCCAACACACCAGGAGGGTGAAGACTAACACATGCTTCCTCAGATACATGTGAAGCCAGCTCGGAGGAAAGCGCAGCAAGCGCAGTTTCGATACATCAGCTCACAGACGTCTTGTGTTGCGGACATCACTCTAGGAGTGATGTGGGGAGAGAGTGCCATCTATCCACCCGGAGGGAGCAGGGCCAATTGTGCTCCCTCTGAGAACCGGTAGCTTGATGGCAAAGCTGCATGGGGTTCGAACCTGCGACCTCCCGCTCATAGTGGCAGCGCTTTAGACCACTGGACCACTCAGTGCCCCGCACTTATTAATATTAACACTGTGCATATACCCATCACACCTACTCACACTCAGAACATTAGCTATAGCTCTTGATTACCTTTTATGTGTCATTATCACTTCTTCACATTCATAACTCAGAACCCTTTTCTCTATTACCTACAGCTCCACATAATCTCTCTGTACTGTTGTTTTGTTCAGTTATTTGTTTGTTGTTTGTTATTTTTTTGTACTGTGCAGGTCGAACCGAGAGGGATGGGTTCCTCTGACTGAGTCTTGTTTTCTCCTCTTAATTGTAAAGGTGTTTTTCCTTGCAACTGTGTCACCACAATTATCTGTTTTCTCTGTAAAGCTGCTTTGTGACACATTTTTGTAAAAAGTGCTATACAAATAAGTTTGAATGGAATTGAATAATAAAGGAACTTGGACCAGTTCTAAGAATGTCACATATAAGACTTTTAAATCTGTAATACTACATGACATTTAAATAGCTGAAAACTAATAGTAATACAATGTTTTAAGATAAACTTATTTGAGTGGGCAATTTATATTACAATTTTGATCAATCTGATTATTTATTCCATTATGTTTTTTTTTTTTAAATGAGTATTAGATGTGACTAATTGTATTTGTAAGATGTAGGACAGTAATATTGTTATTACACTAAAACAGTTATCCTTTTCATACAATTAATTTGTATACCTATTATAAATTTATGGGAGAGTAAAAAGGGTGTTGCTGAATGTAATATCTTTAAAATCAGTTCTAAAGTATATAAAGCTCAACAGGCAACAATAGAATACCTCAGCAAAGTACCGCATGCTCGGACGACCTGGGAGGAATCTCGCAGAGGGAAAGCCGAAGGCTGGGCTACCGGTAGCAACGCCACAATGACAAAATTGACACTGTATTATCTAACTGTAACAACAAAGCATCAATAAGCAGCAGGTTATAAATATAGCTAACTGATGGAAATCACAGCAGCCATGTAACAGATCATGAAAATGCTCCTTTCCCTTCCTAAAATTTTATTTTTGTAATATTACAACTTTATTCATAAAGTCAACTATTTTTATTTTTACAGTGCTCTGGCAAATTCCCATTTGAGCTTGTGCTGTCCTCTTCATCATGCAGTAGTCCAGCCTTTCGAAACCCATTGCTGATAGTGGATGTTATGACACTGCTCCATACTGTCAGGTCCCACTGGCAGTCTTGAGCAAAAGTTACTCTTTGCATGCGGCCAGCTTTGGTAAATAATAATTTATCCAAGCCTTCCACTCAGCTCAGAGCGCCACTTACGCCAATTACAGTAATAAAATGCTAATACAATCCTAATAATCAATCTTAAGACAAAGGCATTACGTGATTCCACATTAACACTGCTTTATATGAATTTTGTTAACCATATGTATTTTCATAACTCTTTAAAATAGCACAATTTCAAAACAAATTTCAACAGTGACAATAATGGTTAGTCCTATGCTAGCTGGGCTCCTTACATAAATCTCAAAAGACAGTAAATAAGACAGCTATATTTATGCAAAACTATTGGTGACCAATGTTTGGTTCCCTTAACCACAGAGTCAGTAAGTTTCTTTACAATAAACCACAATATCACACTAAACCCCCACTCTAAATTTGCTCTTCTCATACAATCAGTTATGCAGTAATATTTCAAAAACAGGTGTCATTTCACTTTAAGTACAGTATTTTTACTGGTGGAACATCACAACAACTGGAGTAGGTGGCTTTATAGATTATAATGTTTTGGTTCTGTTGTTTGCTGTTAGGACATGGTGTTGGTCAGCAGGTGGCAGATTAGCTCTAAAAACTAAGATATGGGTATGTGTTTGGAATGCTTTTCAAACAGGATTATGAGGCAAGACGGCACCTAGTCATGTCTAATTTGAAGTTTAGTAATCTAGCCTTCCGTTTTATTGACAACACAGCTAATCACTCAGATCTAGCAATGAGCTGATAGCTTGGCAACATTTTTTTTTTACTTTTGATTCAAATACAGCAATCTTTATCAATACGTTGCATTGTAAGAGACACAGTATGGGCAGCAAGATTTCAAGTCAGCGTTTCTTGCATTTCAGACACAGGGATTAAGAACTGAGACCAAACACTCACTGTTGTAAGGCAGAGGTGGAGAGGTGAGGCAGCTCAGCAGGTGCTCCTCAATTCGGCCTCCAGGGAACGGTTTGGTGCAGAATGGACAGCGAATTGCTAACAGAATAAAAATAAATAAATAAATAAATAAGAAATTAGTTATCAGTTTACAGTTCATAAACTTGTAGTTTCCCCTTCTCTCGTCACTTACAAGGTAATGTCAGTCAGTATAGGTGTCTGTTAGGTGATGTGTATCAGAGCTGGTGCACTGCGCCTTCCTCTGAGCGTAATGGCTACCTGGTAATTCTACATCAGTCGCAGTTGGAAATGAGCATGTGGCTGTTATAAATCATCATCATCATAATCACTCTCAAATGTTTTGGTTCATCAAACAAATTGAAATAGTCTGCAAAGACAACACAAGTAAACACAAAAGGAAGTTTTAACTGAAGGTTTTCATTGTTTTCACTGATCACTGATCCAGATTCCAGTTCCACAGTTTACTCTGATAACCCAGCAGCTTCAGTCTGCGGCTAACTGAGTAAACTTTAGCTGTATATCTACAATAAAAAGTAAATTATCTGGAGAGTTTTTTTTCCTTTGGGGAGACAGAGTGGCTAAATGACAGCATCCGAGGGGTGAACAGATTAACATTGGACAGACAGCTGCATTCTAATGTTGTAAAGGTATTAACAGACTGGAGTAAACTATAGTCATAATTCACATATCCTATAAATCCACAGGATCTACAAACACTAACCAGCACAAACACACCCATCTGTTGTAAAAAACACAGCGATTAATTTAGTTTAGAAATTTAGTTAGCATCACCAGTTACCGCAAGCCATCTCCATTAATATCTGCAGTCTGTTAACCTAGCTAGCAACGGCCGACAGCTGCAATCCGGCATTGTGAATGTAGTCAAGTCAAGTCAAGTAGTTTTATTGTCAATGCTGCATATGTACAGGACATACATAGAATTGAAATTACGTTACTCTCCTTCCCAATTTTACAGCAAGTACAGATAATGGATAATAAAGAAAAATAAAGAAAAAGGGGAGACACTATGTGTACAATACAGCAGCAGGGACACAGACATACATGAGACAGAACAAGGTGCAGTAGTGGTGGGGGTGAAATAGATATATAAATAGAAATAAAAAGAAATAAATATATAATCTAAATCTAAATGAGTGGGAGACACTATATGTACAATACAACAAAAACACAATAGACATTTGTGAGACAGAAGATAATAGTGCAATATTAATGGTGATTAAGATCAAGTGACAATATAAATAGAACCCGTATAACAGTAGTGCAATGTTGTATCTAGCTTAAGGCTGGTAAAGTTCTTAAAGTTCCCAGTTCTTGGGGAATTAAAGTGTGTATGACAGTGCAGCGTAACAGTAGTGCAGGTATTGGGTGTGTAGTGCAGGTCCTTTTACAAAAGTTACAGTACTGTGTGTGTTCTAGTGCAGAGTTTCAGTACTGTGTTGGTGGGAGGATGTGGGGTCAGGATGATGAGAGTGTGTGTGCTGTGGGCAGGATTGGGATGGGGGTAGAGCAGGAAGAGAGTTCAGCATCCTCACAGCCTGATGGATGGGGCTGTCTCGCAGTCTGCTGGTCCTAGACCCGAGACTCCGCAGTCTTCTCCCTGATGGCAGCAGGCTGAAGAAGCTGTGTAGTGGGTGGGAGGGATCTCCTGCCAGACGGAGGGCTTTCCGCGTGAGGCGGGAGCTGTACAGGTCCTGAAGGGAGGGGAGAGAGGTGCCAACGATCTTCTCAGCTGCTCTCACGATGCGCTGGAGGGTCCTGCGGCAGGATGCTGTGCAGGCCCCGTACCACACGGTGAAACAGCTGGTCAGGATGCTCTCGATGGCCCCTCTGTAGAAAGTGGTCATGATGGGGGTGGGGGCTCCAGCTCTTCTCAGCTTGCGGAGAAAGTAGAGACGCTGGTTTGCCTTCCTGGCCAGTGATGCTGAGTTGGTGCTCCAGGAGAGGTCCTCTGTGACGTGCACACCCAGGAACTTGGTGCTGCTCACCCTCTCCACAGCAGTTCCGTTGATGGACAGAGGAGTGTGCAGTGTGTGAGTTCTCCTGAAGTCCACAACAATCTCCTTAGTCTTCTCTGTGTTCAGAGAGAGATTGTTGTGTTTGCACCAGGAGGCCTGGCGGCTCACCTCGCTCCTGTAGTGTGACTCATCGTTGTTGCTGATGAGACCCACCACCGTCGTGTCATCCGCAAACTTGACGAAGAGGTTGGAGGTGTGTTCTGGTGTGCAGTCGTGGGTCAGCAGAGTGAACAGGAGTGGGCTCAGTACACATCCTTGGGGAGCCCCTGTGTTCAGTGTGGTGATGCTGGATGTGTTGCTGCCAACCCGCACTGCCTGTGGTCTACCAGTCAGGAAGTCCAACAGCCAGTTGCACAGGGAAGTGCTCAGCCCCAGACTGTCCAGTTTGTGTATGAGCTGTTGGGGGATGATTGTGTTGAATGCTGAACTGAAGTCAACAAACAGCATTCTGACGTAGGTGTCTTTCTTGTCCAGGTGTGTGAGGGCTGAGTGGAGAACAGTGGAGATGGCATCATCGGTCGAGCGATTTGACCGATATGCAAACTGGTAGGGGTCCAGGGAGGAGGGGAGTGAAGACTTGATATGGTGCATGACTAGTCGTTCGAAGCACTTCATGAGGATGGGGGTGAGTGCAACCGGACGATAGTCGTTGAGACAGGATGGCGATGCCTTCTTAGGGACAGGGATGATGGTGGTGGCTTTGAAGCATGTGGGAACCACCGCCTGACTCAGAGAGGTGTTGTAGATGTCCGTATAAACCTCTGCGAGTTCCCAGGCACAGTCCTTCAGCACACGACCAGGAATGTTGTCAGGTCCAGGAGATTTTCGAGCATTGATCCTGCTGAATGCTCTTCTCACACTGTCTTGGGAGAGCGTTAGCACCTGGTCACCAGGAGGAGGGATGAATTTCTGGGCGGGTGTGTTGTTGAGTGGCTCGAACCTTGCGAAGAATCCATTCAGGTCGTTCAGCAGAGATGTGTCGCTGTTGCAGGTCTGTGGATGGGGTTTGTAGCCTGTGATAGACTGAATCCCTTGCCACAGGTTCCGTGTGTCTCTGCTGTCGCTGAAGCGTTGGGATATCTTCTTGGAGTACTGCCTCTTAGCTTTCCTGATGCCGCGGGACAGGTTGGCCCTGGCTGTCCTCAGGCCTGCCTGGTCTCCAGCTGTGAAGGCTGCATTTCTAGCCTTCAGGAGCTTGTGGACCTCTCCTGTCAGCCATGGTTTCTGATTCGCTCGAACAGTGACGGTCTTGAGGTCGGTTACATCATCAGTGCACTTGGTGATGTAGGCAGAGACAGTTTCTGTGTACTCCTGAATGTCTGTGGAGTTGTTGTGGGTGGCAGCCTCTCTAAACATGTTCCAGTCTGTTGTGCTGAAACAGTCCTGAAGTGCCTCTGAGGAACCCTCTGGCCACACTCGTACCTGCTTAAGAACTGGTTTGGTGACTTTAACCAGTGGTCTGTAAGCTGGCATTAGCATAATGGTGAGGTGGTCAGACGCTCCGAGGTGGGGGAGGGGGGAGGCTCTGTAAGCCCCTCTTTTTGTAGTAAAGACCTGGTCCAAAGTGTTGTTTCCCCTGGTTGGAAAGTCTATGTGTTTAAAAAGTCCAGAAAACACACTCTTTGGGTCTGCATGGTTGAAATCTCCAGCCAGAATGAGAAAAGCATCTGGGTGCGCTGTCTGCTGCTCACTGATGTACTGGTACAGTTCATTCAGTGCTTCACTCCTCACGCTGTTGTTGGAGGTCGGAGGGATGTAAACAGCAGCGATCAGCACGGCGGAGAAATCTCTCGGTAGATAGAACGGACGGCATTTGATAATCATCAGTTCCACTACCGGTGAGCAGTGTTTACAGACCACAACAACGTTCCGACACCAAGCATCGCTGATGTAAACACAGAGTCCGCCGCCGCGGCTCTTACCTCCGTCAGCTAGCGCGCGGTCCGCCCGATAGCATGTTAGCCTCTCCAGCTGAACGGCGTGGTCCGGGACGCTGTTGTTGAGCCAAGTTTCCGTGAAAATATAAACACAACAGTCTCTCACGGTCTTCTGAGTTGACTGAAGTAAGCGGATGTAGTCCAGTTTATTGTCCAACGATCTTACATTCGCCAAAAGCATGGTGGGGATAGCTGGCTTGTGTGGGCTAGCTGCTAGCCTCGCTCGGATACCTCCCCGCTTACCGCGCTTCTGCCGTCTCTCCCGCCGCCTGTGGCGCTTCCATTGTGGGCGAGCTGCAGCGGTGGGGGTCGGTGGGGGTGCGGGTGTCCGGAGCACGCCGCAGGCTCGCAGCTCTTCTCGGAGATCGCGGTTTAAATCCAAAAGTGAGTTTCTACCGGCTTCCAGCAGAAACTCACGGCTGTAGGTGCGTTTCAGGACGTGAACGCACGGCAAAGACGTACAAAAACAGGACAAAAAACACGAAAGCGCTGTATCCTCGGGAGAGCGAGAAGCCGCAGCGTGTGCACGCGCCGCCATCTTGGTCTTGAATAAGCAATGTAATGTAATAAGCAATCTCAAGTGAATTACAGCCATAATTCACATCTAATATCAAACCACAGGTCCTACCCACTCTAATCAGCACTAAGAAATCAATCTGTTATTAAAAACAGTGATTTTTAGCTCGGAAATACAGTTAGCGTCGCCAGTTAGCCGTTGCAGCTAATCCACTATGCTATGTGTCAAAATAAAAGTCTTCTGCACAACCAGAGCAAATAATTTGTCTAGAGCCCTTTATATAATATTTAACATATTTAATATTTAACTTTTTTATATTTAATACAAATGTAAATATTTAATTTGAAAGAAAACTATTGTGTATTGTATATAAAATATGTCAAATAAATTACATTAAATGCACATGTGTATACTCTCCAAAGGGCTGTGTGGTCTGTTTCAGCCTCATTTTGTAATCTTAATCCTAAGATTACAAAATGAGGCTGAAACAGACCACACCGCAAATGCAAATACAAATCTAGTAATAATAAACTAAAAGAGCCCTTTTATCAGTATTTGTATCGGTATCGGCCATTTTAAATCAGTTTTATATCGGAATCGGATCAAAGCTGAACAAAGTGGATCATCCTATCACTACCAAAATTCCTTCATAGTGCTGTGAAAGACTTCATGCAAGTTACCACACACGTTTGATTGCAGTTGTTGCTGCTAAAAGTGGCCCATCAATTATTAGTCTTTGAATAACTTAAATGTACACAGTGGTGTGAAAAAGTATTCTAGCAGTTCAGGTTTGTTTGATGGCTTGTGATCAATTTACATCTTACATGATTACATTCAGAGATTTTTCAGTGGGGTTCAGGTCTGGAGAATGACCAATAACTTATTTGAATGCCAGTCGGCAACTGCAAGATGACATCAATAGACCTACAAAAAGAATGGCAAATGGCAGCTGGGGTGAAGTGCATGGTGGAGGATCAGTGATGATCTGGAGATGCTTTAGTAAGGCTGGAATTGGGTTTGGTTTTTGCGAATGACGCATGAATCAAGCTGCATACAAGTTTATCCAGGAAAAAAACTTGCTTCCCTCTGCTCTGGCAATGTTCCCCAACTCTGATGACTGTTTTTTTTTTTCAAGCAGGACAATGCTCAGTTCCACACAGCAAGACCAATTAAGGTGTGGATGAAGGACCACCAGATCAAGACAGTGTCATTGCCAGCCCAATTTCCAGCCCTGAACACCATTAAAAACCTATGGAATGTAATTAAAAGGAAGATACATGGTCACAAGCCATCAAATAAATCTAAACTGCCTGAGTGGAATAAGGTCACCCAAAAGCAGTGTGAAGACCATGCCGACACACATGAAAACTGTGATTAAAAATCTGTGTTATTCTACCAATTATGGATTCTAATACTACTTCCTTAGATAAAACTATAGTATTGTTTCTAAATGAATATGAACTTGTTTTTATTTTATTTTTTTGCATTATTTCATGTTTGAAAGCTCTGGATCTTTTTTGTTAATTTGACCATTTCTCATTTTCTACAAATAAATGCTCTAAATTTCAATATTTTTATTTGAAATTGGGAAAAAAAAGTCATCAGTAGCGTATGGAATAAGACCACAATGTTAACTTTACTCAAACATATAACTATTTATTATTACTATACCATTATTTTGAAGTGGTCTGTATATATATATATATATATATATATATATATATATATATATATATATATATATGTATAGTAGTTATCATAAATCTCTCACATTTCCCCTGTTACACAAATTCAGATGACAGGCAGCTGATCAAGTCCAGGCAAGAAACACACAGAATCTATAAAGTCAATACATTTCACACAAACTTCACTTTAGCAAATTCATGTTTCAACAAGCCTGCTGCTTCTAGTGCAATCAGCTCTGCAGTTCAGCCCATGTTCTGTATAACAGTAACTCACACAGCATCAGAAACCGTATAAACAATTCTATTACAAATTACAGAACACCTTCATACAGTTTGAGAAGAGTGGGTGAGATGGTTAGCACAATGAATCCAATAATATGATACACTTTTATTTTAAAAATACTTGAAACCTTGAAGACAGATATATTAAAGAGCAGTTAAAGTGCATAAACAACTTTTACTGCATAAATGACGGATCACTGGTCCCAGATTAGCCTTTCCATAACACTGGAAAACATTCCGTCCATAATCAGTGCACAGGCTTTCTTTCTACTTGAAATTGAAAATTCCAGAGTGGTCTTTCTATTATTTTTGCTAATTAGGGCTAATCTAATTTTCATCTTCTGGTGAGGCCTCTGTTTTTATGTTCACAAAGTCTTGATGTCCTCTGGAGACAGTTGCTGAGGTCACTAACAGTTGTTTTACAGTCTTTCTTTACAGAAATGACAATGTTTGTCACCAACTGGTGTGGTTTCCCTTGTTCTACCAGTTAAACATCTGTTATTTCCAGTACATTAGTGATGACTTTCTTCTTCAGGACATTCCATATTCTTGTTCTGGCTATGAACAATATTTGCGCAATGGCTTTGAATGCATTTTTCATCCTCTCTAAGCTTTACAGATGCTTGTTTTTCACCCACAGACAACTCTCCGGCTTTCCTGTTGGTTACTCCTCCAAGTATAAATGCACCATCTGCACAAATAAAACCCAAATCTGAAACTGAATGTAGACATTCAGCAATATTTGATTAAACAATGTGTATCAGGAAACACCTGGGCAACAAAACACACATGACAGTCACATGTTCCACAGAAGGTGCGAACTTTTGAACTGTGTATTAGATCCAGATGTAAATACCTGGAAATACAGTGCAATGACATTGTAATTTTTTTGTGAAAAATCAACAACAAGTGGGACATAATTGTAAATACTTTTGCAAGGCACTGTAAAAGCTGAATGTTTTGCCTTATATTCATCTTTTAATGGTAACATTGTAATGTTAAGCCCAAATGTTTTTAGTTAACAGTAGAAAGAAATGGATTGACCTCACTGTTCCAACACTTTTGGAGGGGACTGTATGTCTAGAATAAGTTTTATGGCAAGTCAGTACAGGTGAGGTAACACCACTTTCCCTATGCCTTCACTTTTTTTAATAATCAAGAAGATTCTGCCTAAATAAACATTAAAATGTAATACTATTTCACTAATACCATGTCACTATTTCTGACTCTATTTTACAGTTTAAGTCGCATCTCAAAACATATCATTTCAGAACTGCCAAGAACTCCTGATTCTAACTGCTCTGTTTATTTTATCCATTTAATCTGTTATTTTATTTCACTTGAGTACTTTGTCCCGGATCACTGATTTATTTACTATTATTGTCCTACTTTATATTTTATTTGAGTACTATCTCCTGGTTTCGCTCATCTCCTGGTTTTATTGCATTCACAAAGTAGGAAACACCCTTTACTCCCCAAATCCCTAATTAATAAATAAAAATATTTTAATGTGACCTATATTTGACTGAGGAGTTTATTCATCTGAAGAGTTCAAACACAAAACAGCAATACTTCAAATGAAGTTTCAGTTTCACCTTTGCCAGTATCACAGGAGCTATCAAGAAATTTAAATGGCTGACAGTGGGGTTTATCACTAGAATGCATTCTACCCCCATGTTGTGCTGTTGCAATAAGTAACTTCTAAATAGGTTTAAACTGAAACATTATTCCAAATACTTGAGGTATTTGGGGTTTCCCCAGACATAGATTAAGCCTAGTCTTAGACTACACAGTATTCTGAAAGGAAATTTTTAATTGAAAGGAAAATACATTCTACACCTAATCCTGATCTCAGAAACCAGCCCATACCATTTACTCAGCAGGTATTTTACACAGTTTGAACAGTTTAATGAACATTTGTTCACATGTATCCACCTATTCAGCATGCTGCATTTTAGCCTTGCCCACTCATGTTAAGTATGATAAGCACCCATTTATATATAAGTCTTAAAGTTACAGTGTTTACTAGTTGATTAATCAATGTTCAGTTCAGTTCATAATACTCATATACACTGATGTTAAAAGTACAGCTTATTGTGTAGGGGTGGGGCTAAAATGCAAAAGTAGAGTAAGTATTTGCCCCTTAAGGCCACACAGAAGCCAAACAAGCGAAGCAGTGGGGTCAGCAGTGGCGAAACCAGGCTGGAAAAACAGCGGTAATGCTCATTCTAAGATGTTCCTCCCAGTCCTTTCACAGATCATCCCATCAGGAATGTCTGACACATTGGTAAATCCTTTACATAATTACACGCTGGAATAATTAGCCATCACAAACACAATGAGGCTTGTGTTCTAAGTGACGTTTAGCATTTAATCCACATTAAAATCAAGGGATAACCACAAACCAGGCCACGCTTTATTCACATTTGCGCTTTTTTAAGAGCTGGAAATGTCCCTCTCAAAACAGACTTCATGTAGATCAATAATGCCAGCTTTAAAAAATATTTAAGTAAGACCTCCTAAGACTTCATGTTATTGAACGAACCAATTTAGTAAAAAATAACGAAACTGATTAAATTCTAAGCCCAGATTTAGTCTATTAGCTAATGTTAGTATCTGACATGTTTACATTTATTAAGCGATGCTAGGCTAACACTGCTAACAAACTTGTGAAGATGTGAAGAATATACAGTTAAGTGAAAAAGTACTTCAGTCTGGTGAAAGTAATTTCTAAAGCTTTGAGACTCCAGTAGACCACAGTAAGAGTTATTATTCCAAAAAGGCATGGACAACTCATCCAGAAGGTCGCAAAAGAACCCAGAACAACAATTAAAGAACTGCTGGTCTCACTTGCCAAAGATAAGATCAGTGTTAATCATTCCATAATAAAAAAAAAGACTGTACAAAAATGGTCTCAAAATAAAGAAAAAAAAGCAAAGGAAAAAAACACACAACAAAGGCCTGTTTCACATTCACCAACAAACAGCTTAATGACAGACTTTAAGTAAATATTCTTTGGACTAACATGACAAAAGTGGGACTTTTTGGAAGGTATGTGTCCCATTACATCTGGCGTAACTAACTTATTTTAGAAAAAGAACCGCATACTGATCTTTAAACATGGTGGTAATGTGATGGTCTGGGGCTGCTTTGCTGCTGCAGGGCCTGGAAAACTTGCTGTAACAGATTGAATCAGGAATTTGGCTGTTTACCAGACAATCCTGAAGGAGAATGTCCAGCCATCTGTTTATGACCTCAAGCTCAGGTGTACTTGGGTTCTGCAGCAGGACAATGATCCAAAGCCCACAAACAAGTCCACCTCTGAATGGCTTAAAAAACAAACAAAATTAAGGTTTTGAAGAACCCTAGTCAAAGTCTAATTAAGATGCTATTACATGATCTTAAACAGGCTGTTCACTCTCAAAAACCCTCCAATGTGGTTGAATTAAATCAATTCCACAAAGAAGAGTGGACCAAAATTCCTCCACAATGATGTGAAAGACTCATTGCCGGTTATCGGTTGACTGCAGCTGTTGTCGCCAAGAGCACACCTTGTCACAACCAAGTTTTTTATTTATATATAATTCAGTAAACAAACAGTACTAGTTGTAGCAGCATGAAACAAGAAGTTGTTGTACTCGTTTACATGTAAAAGCCAGAATAAACCATTTAGAATGAATCCCCAGTAGCTGAGCTGTTGATCCTAAAAATGACTCTCAAACCTGACTTCAGTTAGATCAATAACTGTGAATGCATGCATGATGTGACACACATTTAAAGAGTGAGGTTTAACCTGGGTATTAAGACTGTTATTTGATTATTAAGTGTAATAATGGGCAGCCTGTTGAAGCTGAGTGTAATGAACTACTGTAAAAAAAACGTAACATATACCAAATAAAACGATAACAATACAACCAGAAAAAGACAAATCTGCTCTATACACATATATATTTTGAAACTAGTGTGTTAAATATACTCTAACTTAACTAATGCATTTAAATGGAACAGACAATGAGAACAAAGCCAACATTAAGCTTCGTCAGTTTAACCGACCATATTAAAAACACTGAACTTATGTCAAATACATAAATATTTCTTACTGCCGTGTCGAACTCTGTACAGACCGATCCAAGCCTCAGATACAGGACGGGAGCTCCTGACCCTCGCCGACCTAGCAGCGCTGCTGCGGCCGACTGAAGCATGCCTTCCTCCGGGGAGCCGCTCTGAGAAGGTCCGGTGCGGCGCAGGCCCCGCGTCCTCCTCCGGAGCCAGCCGCTCACTGCTGTCCGGGCTTCCTGTATTCTCATCGGGCTCTTCGTCGTCCTCTCCTGGCTTCTCATCGGCTTTTGGAAGAACCGTATCCGGACTCTGATCCGGAGTTCCGTGGAGGACTGTTGGACTCCCGGTGTCTGAGTCACTGCCTTCCTCCGAGCGGCTTCGGTTCGCCTCTGAATCGCGGTCAAAGCTGCCCGATAGGTCCAGCGAGAGGCTGGTCGGCCTGCTGCCGCTGCGCCGCCGGCGTGACTCGCGCTTCACCCCGCCGCGCTTGGAAAGAGAGGGCGGGGATGGCGCAACCTGCAGCCGGCTGGAGCGGGTTCCCATCTGGGTGAAAAGCCAGGAGCCAATGCTACGCAGCCGGAAAAAAAAGAAATGGAGAGACAAGCTCTCCTTTACTGAAAACGGGGTGTTAAAGTGTGTGTGTGTGTGTGTGTGTGTGTTTGCAGTACCGGAAATAACTGCTAGTGCCTTCCTCCACCAGAGTGTAAGTAGCATAGCTGTTTTTGTGCCGAAAAGAAAGACATTACAACATTACAAACCAACTCAAAAACCTTCATATTCACCAGGTTAAAGCAGCAGCTCTCAAGACATGTTTTTTCATTTAATAAAAGCAGAAGTATTTGTAAAAGGAGAGGAGACAAAAATATTCTAATAAATGCTATTTATTAGCAATAAGTGTGCTTCTGCAACCAGCCCTGCATAGCCAAATGTATTCATTAAAAAAACTGAAGGGTCTGGTAGCTTTCCCCAGGTTTCAGCTTCTGTTGATTACTTGAGTGACCATAGAGCAGCTAATATGGCACTAAAAGCCTACTAAAGCTCCTGCGGACAAGGTAATATCGGAACAGCACACTCAGTATTCACTAGCCGATTTACGCATCATTAAACCAAAGAAATACAGAATTAGAACTGAAGAGATCTGGAAAGATGAAAGAGAGCACAACAACCCACTAAACATTAGACGTCTTATGGACGTGCAGATCATGTCTATATTGCGTCGGTCGGTCCAAGACCAATTCTGTACGTCTACACGACGTGCAAACTAGGTCCGCTATTTGGACGTCTAACTATGACCCCACTTGGACGTCAATATGCAGTTAAACATTTGAACGTCGGACTAGGTCACTTTTTTGGACGTCATGGGGACGTCTAATACAGGTGCAGGAAATTAACATTATTTAAGAATATATTTATTTTTAAATGTATGTCAAAATTGTTGTTATCAATATTGTTAATCACTATGAATATAGATTATTTATGATTAAGCATCATTTATTTCTAATTATTTATTTGAGTATTATATTTTTTATCTATTTAATTAATTAACGAATGTAGGTATTTATTTACGTATGTTTTTATTTTTATTTGGAAATGCAATTTATGTGGGAAATTGTTAAGTTGATTTCAACCAGTCAACGCCACTCTGATTTGCTGAGACCGCACGTCATCATAAACTCCACTCTGATATGCCGAGGCAAAACACGCTAAACATTTTTTGGCTGCTGCAGTAGCTCAGCTCAGCTCAGCTCAGCTCATTCAGTTCAGCTCGCTCAGCTCAGCTCCGCTCCGGACCGGACTCAGCTGCCAAGCTATAAGGTAAGACGATATGTATAATAAGTTAATGTATTTGTAGTGTTAGTTGTTTTAGCTCTGTGGTCTTAACCTGAACCTGCTGGCGTTGCCTCTCTTCCCAGGCAGTTAGCTAACTAGCTAGCTAGCTAACGATAGCTAAACAGTGGCCATAGTTAAAATGGAATTGGAATTACTTTTGAGAACGACCGTAATGCAAATAATATTTACTGTAACCGAAGCTTTAACGTAGAAGCATTGTCCGGTCATTAAGTCAATGCACTAACCAGAGCTAGGCTGATAAGCCAATCTAAGCTAAATCAAAGAACCGTCTTTGGCTAAATTCGCTAAGCTAGCGTTAAGTTATATAAGTTTGTGGCACCCACAATTAACCTAGGCAACTGGGGGCAATATCAAGTGCATTTTGAATAGCCTGAAGAAGTAAGTTTATGTTAATATTACATAAATAAGGCAATTTAAAATAGTTTGTTGTGGGAAAACATTTATTAAAATAGCTTAATATGATGTGTGAGAATTAAAACGGCACGATAATTCTGGTCAGGTGTTAAATGTGTATTCCCGCCTTTAGCTTAGCGTTAGCTAAGCCATAGCATGAAGAAGTAAGTTTATGTTAATATTACATAAATAAGGCAATTTAAAATAGTTTGTTGTGGGAAAAAAAAATATTAAAATAGCTTAATATGATGTGTGAGAATTAAAACGGCACGATAATTCTGGTCAGGTGTTAAATGTGTATTCCCGCCTTTAGCTTAGCGTTAGCTAAGCCATAGCATGAAGAAGTAAGTTTATGTTAATATTACATAAATAAGGCAATTTAAAATAGTTTGTTGTGGGAAAAAAAAATATTAAAATAGCTTAATATGATGTGTGAGAATTAAAACGGCACGATAATTCTCGTCAGGTGTTAAATGTGTATTCCCGCCTTTAGCTTAGCGTTAGCTTATCGTTAGCTTAGCATTAGCTAAGCCATAGCATGAAGAAGTAAGTTTATGTGAATATTACATAAATAAGGCAATTTAAAATAGTTTGTTGTGGGAAAAAATTAATTAAAATAGCTTAATATGATGTGTGAGAATTAAAACGGCACGATAATTCTCGTCAGGTGTTAAATGTGTATTCCCGCCGTTAGCTTAGCGTTAGCTAAGCCATAGTGTGAAGAAGTAAGTTTATGTGAATATTACATAAATAAGGCAATTTAAAATAGTTTGTTGTGGGACAAAAATAAATGGCCATCTTCAACATTTTCTGAGATTTCTAATTTGTCTTTTTCTACTTGTGCAGATGGAGTCATGAAATGTGACGGGACAGCCACCGAGGACTTCATACTTCGGAGCATCTCAAACATGCACCACAAAGACGTGGAGGACACACCGCTGTCTCTCAGGACCTAGAATCTTAATGAAAGTATAATGATGTTAAGGGAAGGTGTAGTGGAAAGGTGTGATAGTGTTGAGGGAAGGGGTAATGTTAAAGGTGTAATAGTGTTAAGGGAAGGTATAATATTGTTAAGGGAAGGTGTAATGGAAAGGTGTGATAGTGTTGAGGGAAGGTGTAATAGTGTTGAGGGAAGGTGTAATAGTGTTGAGGGAAGGGGTAATGTTAAAGGTGTAATAGTGTTGAGGGAAGGTGTAATGTTAAAGGTGTAATAGTGTTAAGGGAAGGTGTAATGCAGGGGTCTCAAACTCATTTTTGCCGAGGGCCACATTGACATATTGGCTGTCCTCTGAGGGCCAGATGTAACTTACAAATATAAGAAAATGTAACCAGATGTAATATAAAATGAATGTAATTACTCCTTAATGTTAAATAACTCTCAATATACTATTTATTCAATCAAATATTACAGTTGCATGGAAAAATGTTTGCTTGTTGCTCTATTAACATAAATCCTTTTAATTTGTCATGTTATGAAATCCAAAAACTCCATCAATCAAGAACCAAACTATTCAAGTGAATAGAAATTACATCAAGTACAAGTTATATTAACTTTGATCAAAACGTTTGATACTGAAATAAGGCTTAATAAATATAAAATCAAAAATTGTGAGCTGTGACAGATTTAGCATTTCCTCAGATTTAGCAGTTCCTCATCCAACCACTAGTCGGAGCTGGAGCTGCAGCACCACAAGCCCGCAGTCTTTGCTTAGTCAGAGCTACAGCCCAGCCACGGGCTACAGGACTCAGCTGAGCCTGTCTGGAGCGTTTTGAAATTTTTTTAAGTTCTTCTGTGTATGAAATAAAATAACCCCACTAACCGGATAATACAGCTCTCTACAGTTCATCTTTCAGCCCAAGTAGCTAACAGCAGCAGTTTAGAGCAGCGTCACGGAGGCACTGCTCGGATTACATTATAAACAGGTCAGTTAGCGCTGCTAACCTCAGGATGTTTATAACTACGGAGTTTAATGCACACACCACGGCAGCAAGGTTAGACTGTTGAAGGCTACTGAAGACTACTAAAGCAGGCAACGCAGCGTAAGCAAAAAAAAAACAAAAACCACACACACACACCAAAATACAAGTTAAGATAAAATATGAAAACGAACATAATAAAGCATAAATAATTAAATTGAATTGCGGGCCAGATGTATGTTTATTTTGTTAACCCGTGAGGGGCCGTATGAAACCGCGTGGGCCGGTACTTTGAGACCCCTGGTGTAATGTAAAGGTGTAATAGTGTTGAGGGAGGTATAATATTGTTAAGGGAAGGTGTAATGTTAAAGGTGTAATAGTTTTGAGGGAAGGTGTAATAGTTTTGAGGGAAGGTGTAATAGTGTTGAGGGAAGGTGTAATGTTAAAGGTGTAATAGTGTTAAGGGAAGGTATAATATTGTTAAGGGAAGGTGTAATGTAAAGGTGTAATAGTGTTGAGGGAAGGTATAATATTGTTAAGGGAAGGTGTAATGTAAAGCTGTAATAGTTTTAAGGGAAGGTAAATGTTTAGTGAAATTGTTATGGTGTGAATCTAAGGTGTATGTTATGTTGATGTAAAATAAAGGCATTAACCCCAAATGAGATTTACTCATTATTTTTATTATTATATTAATGTTTCCCCAAACAGAAAGGGTCAATTTAAAGTCAACAGTGGTAAGGGGGTAATTAATTTATCCCTTGCTTTTACTGGTTCTTTGCAGGTTGACATGTTTTGGAAAAAGTGAGAGGGTTGAAATGCAATTTATTTGTAAAGCATATTGTGTATAACTAACGTGCATAACTAGTTCCAGAAGGTTGTGAACCTGTTCCAGTAATTGTTTGGCTTAGCTTTGTATGCGTTTCCAGTGATCTGCTGAAGCTGGAACAATGGAACAGTTGCCACCGTCTGAAATGGCACTACAGTTATGCAGGGAGCCTCAAAGTAGCTGGTCTATAAAAACGAATACATGTAAATTTCACGTAGAAAAGACGTCCACAACGACTTAATTTAAACTAGAATTAGCCCTTATCCGGAGGTCTGGGGGACGTCAATACTGGACGTGCAGAAGACGTCAGAAAAAAGACGTCGTCTGGCGTCACAGTCTGCACCTTCAGGAGACCAAAATTGGACGTGCAAAAATGACCTAGAAAAGACGTCGTTTCAACGTCTCTTTGTTTAGTGGGAAAGTCTTTGATAAAATCACTAGAATCACCCACTCTGAAAAGAGCCTGCCCCACAATGTGCGTTTTAAAAGGATTGTTCAGCATGTTGACACATTGTCTCAACACACATACAGACTCTCGCTTTAAATAAGTCCTAGACAAATTTAGAGAACTATTAGACTTTTAAAAGCAAGGGCGTAGGAGCGGGCTTGATATTGCCCACCCTATAGTTTCCTAGAACAACATTTGTGGAAATTACTTTTAATCACAAATAATCAATTTTTTTGTTTATTATTAGTTAACATCCAAGTAAAGGTGATTTTACAACCTAAACATGTTACTCCACATTACATTTACTGTTGTTAGACAAATATTATGCATGCAATGTCTGAATTATATACATATGTCAAAAATGATCAGTTATCACCTAATATTTAAAATAATATAACAGACTTGGTTATTATTATTATTATTATTATTATTTAATATTATTATGTATTGGCATGTAATTTCCGTTGTATATTTACATCTTTCTCCACTCTTTTAAAAAAAACTTTGGATCCTGCGCTTTTATTTTTTTTCTACTGAGAGCTCTTCTTAAGATGGTGTCCTTTTATGTAAAAGAATGTAACTTTACGTTTTATAGAGATTTTTATAAACGTCAGGACATGTGGTCTTACTGTGAACTACAAATGAACAGAAGTCACGTTTCAGCAGTGTTTCTTAACCCTGATTTTATATATTCTACTGCATATTAACACTGTTCTGCATATCAGAGCTTCCTCTGCTTTAAATGCACGCAATAAAGTAAGTGGTGGTATGATGTGTTTAATACACTGCTGGACAGTTGGGGTTGGATCTTTGCCTGCCGGGAGACGGGCGGCAGTGGTGGGTCAGCGTGACGTCAGCCGCCAGCCACTTTTTCATCGACCCGGCAGTAGCTGCGTTCAGTGAGCAACAATAAGGCTGCGTCCAGAAACTTTTGCTACTCCTCCTCTCCTACTCCTCCTTTCCTACTCCTCCTCTCCTACCCCGGAAGAAGGTGGAGGAATCGAGGAGAGGAGAGGAGGAGGAGGAATGGAGGGAAGGAGCTGTAATTGGGGAAATGGGACAGCTGATCCCTTTTAGATAGGATGTTGACTACCGTTGAACTGAGCCAATCACAACGCTCACTTTCAGCACGTTTCAGAACATTACTGTCACACACAGCTAAAAATTCAGATATTCCAATAAAATCCTGTTTACTCCCAGCCGCATTTTTGGCCGCATCTCTCTGGCAGCCCTGTCTGACCTTAGCCTTATGAGGGATTCAGTTCCTCATCAGTCCCTAAGTTAAAATAAATAAGTAAATGAATGAATTAATTAAAATTATATATATATATATTATAAATAATATATGTTTTTATATGTATAACATGATACACATAGGGTCATAAATATAGTTTTACTGAGCATACGGTTTATCTAAACTATAAATTATATTACTGCTTTACTGGCTGTTTAATTAGATAAGGAACCTAGTTAATTAATATGTTTATGACGTATATTTGGGCGTTGCCTTCCCCATTTTCGCGTGCTCTGTGGGCGTGGATGCAGTGATGTCATTGGAAAATCCTTAAAAGTCTTCCGGAGTAGGATACACTGATGTAACCTCTGTTGGAAGCCTACTACAGGTGGATTTTAAGCGGCTTCTTTCGTCTCCTATGGTATTCGGACAGGCGGCAAGATGGCGTCACGAAATCAGTTTCCGGGTCACGGAGGAGAGGAGGAGGATCGGTAGGAAAAAGGAGACACTGGGTGCGTCCAGAAACTTTTGCTACTCCTCCTCTCCTACTCCTCCTTTCCTACTCCTCCTCTCCTACCCCGGAAGAAGGTGGAGGAATCGAGGAGAGGAGAGGAGGAGGAGGAATGGAGGGAAGGAGCTGTAATTGGGGAAATGGGACAGCTGATCCCTTTTAGATAGGATGTTGACTACCGATGAACTGAGCCAATCACAACGCTCACTTTTAGCACATGCCGGATACTGCCCAGCCAATCACAGCTTCTGAATAAAGCTCAACATACAAAAATAAAAACGAGAGATCAATAAACACAATTCCAAATTCTAGAGATCAAGCTTCAAAGTGCAGCCTGATTAGCCATTGATGAAGGTTGCATATGTAAATATTAAATTATTTTAATAGTAAAATATGATTTCATTGAATGCAATAAAACAAATAACAAATCTTAATAAATAATAAATATAATAATACATATTATATTTTGCATACATGTTGAAGTGAAAAAATATTAGATGAAACAGCATCAATGGAACATTACTGTAACACAGCTAAATATTCAGATATTCCAATAAAATCCTGCTTACTCCCAGGCATTTTGGCCGCATCTCTGGCCAGTGAGATATATATATATATATATATATATATATATATATATATATATATATATATATATATATATATATATATATATATATATATATATATATCATGTTACAAATATGGGAACATTAATAAAGTTTTACTGAGCATACAGCTTATCTAAACAAAAACATATATTAGTGCTTTACTGGCTGTATAATTAGATAAGGAACCTAGTTAATTAATATGTTTATGACGTATATTTGGGCGTTGCCTGCTCCTCGCACTGCTTTTCGCGTGCTCTGTGGGCGTGGATGCAGTGATGTCATTGGAAAATCCTTAAAAGTCTTCCGGAGTAGGATACACTGATGTATCCTCCAATGGAAGCCTACTATAGGAGAATTTTAAGCGGCTTCTTTCGTCTCCTACGGTATTCGGACAGGCGGCAAGATGGCGTCACGAAATCAGTTTCCGGGTCACGGAGGAGAGGAGGAGGATCGGTAGGAAAAAGGAGACACTTTTGGGGTTTCTGGACGCAGCCACTGGCTGTATTCGGAATGGCATACTACATACTACTCGCGTACTAAATCTGCCTAAAGCCAGTATGCAGTACACAGTATGTGACCAAACTGAGGATCTGTAGTGCACTACAGGTACCCGGATGGTGTACTACTCCGCTCCGATTCCGCAGTGTGCATGGGGAGCTATCTTCGCGGTGTACTGCATCCCAACATGCATTGCGACTGGCTTCTCCAGCTCGCTTCAGAAAAAAACAAGATGGAGGCGAGTGCGAGAGATTTTTAAATTTTATAAATAAATATATTTTTAAATTAAGGGAATTATTTTGGAAAGTATTGGCTCATGATTCCCTCAGTTTTAATAAATTATTCTGTTACTTTAATAAAAAATTCCCTCAGTTTTAATAAATCGTTCTCTTTATTTAATAAATAATTACCTTTGTTTAATAAATCGTTCTGTTGATTTAATAAATAATTCCCTGTGTTTAAATACATATTTTTCTTTTAAATAAGGGAATTATTTGAATACAAATTAATAAAATTGTTTGATTTGTGTTGAGATTGTGTAAATATGAATGAGAGTTTGTTTAAATGTTTTCTTCTTGTTGGTACTTACATAGATGAAAATAGTAATCTACTAAAATAAATAGAAAAACATATTTAAATATAACTGGAACATACTTGGGTTGTGGGGGCTGCTGCTAATTGGTTGTTAGAATTGGGTTAGCTGCTAAACTCTAAAATAAAAGCAGCAATTGCTGTTCTGGACAGTATGCAGATCTCATTAGTTTTAATAATGAAAAGGTAGGACATTTTTCATGTTCTTTCTGTTTACAACTCACTCTGAGGAATTCGGAGCACTACAGAGGACTGACTGGTGTGTCATGGGGCCATGTAGGGTACTACAATCAAAAGTGTTGCAGTACCGAATACTACATACTGGGCAGCGTGTAGTATGCAGTACATACTAGTGCAGTATGCAGTACGCAGTATAGTAGTATGCCATTCCGAATACAGCCACTTTTGGGGTTTCTGGACGCAGCCTAAGCAACGAATTATACCCGGAAGTGTTTCGTTTTTCATGCTCCTCCCGAGTTTCCATTTCAAAATAAAAGCAATGAAGCGTTTGAATATGTTACACAATTAAATATAGTTTTACCAATCTGGAGGGTTATCCATTGCTTTAGTGACGTCTCTAGTTTATATGTAACCATTTCTGTTACAAATTTGAGTGATTTAAAATTATTATTTACGAAAACACTAGCCTTAACTTTAAACAGTAATATTAGTGTGAAATGAATCAGGGAGAGAATTTGGCAAAACAGTATAAAACATTTTTTATACCTCAACCATATATTCCATATTTACACATGCTGGGTCAGAAGAGACATTTACCCGTAGATGGCAGTAAGAGGTATGGTTGTTATCTTTTTTACAACTGTGAAAGCACTGACATGCTTCTTACAAACCGATCTATAATAATAATAATAATAATTAATATCAGTCTGCAGCCTAAACTATACATTGTGTCAGCATAAACCCATAGTGAAATTAATTCATCAGACCCTCCTCTGTCAGAAAACATGGAGTTATCTATGAAAAAAGCGTAATTGTAGACGTAGGAGTCACTTATACTATAGGCGATAAATGGTTATATACCATTAAATGATATGAATACAGGATGCGCATAGTTTTATCAGTCTGCTGTCTAAACTATACATTGTGTCAACATAAACCCATAGTGAAATTAATTCAGTAGACCCTCCTCTGTCAGAAAACATGGAGTTTACTATCAAAAAAGCGTAATTGTAGATGTAGGAGTCATCACACTATAGGCGATAAATGGTTATATACCATTAAATTATATTAATACAGAATAGGCATAGTTGTATCAGTCTGCTGTCTAAACTATACATTGTGTCAGCATAAACCCATAGTGAATCAGACCCTCCTCCTCTCCTTTGTTTCATCCAGACACCCAATAATTAAAAAAAAAACAATGATTGCATGTGATATTTGTAAGGAGTGGTATCATTTTGAATGTGTTGGAATACAAGAAACACAACCAAATGAAGACATAAAATCAACTGTGTTTATCTGTTCTTCAGACGAATGCAAGTTAAAAATACACCCATTAAAGAGAGGCTATATAATTAAAGGTAAAAGCAAAAGATTCAGTACATAACTAATATCAACTGTGAAAATGATGCAGAGCCTTTTTTGAATTGCAATTCTGTCAGCACCAAAATTCCTGTAGGGCATAATTTAAAGGCTAATAGTAAGATAACTGTTAAGGATTCTGTCACTGACATTAATAGCATCACAGCGAAATCAAAAATGACTATTTATAAGTCTTTCGGGGTTGATGATAAAGTTCAAGAGAATGGGATGTGTGATCTAGTCAGTTCTTCAGACATGGAATCTGAGGTCGTTGTAAAAACACCAACTAAAAACAATATAGCTTTTGAAGTGAATTCTGAAGAGTTTACACTCACACAAAACATTTCGAACATATAAAGGTAAAAAACATTAAAGAAGAAGAAAGCAAAGCTGTAGTTCAACAAATTATTTCTGAAGACACATTAAAGTGTATTCTATCTGAAAATGCAACATTTGCTAATTTTTGTACTGACATCCCACATTTTGCTTCTTTTGATTTCTCTGAGGAGGAGTGGCATAAAACACACTCAGAAAAAAAGGAAGATATTTAAAACCCTATTCATGGGAGGGTGTGTTCTATGAAAAACTTAAAGAATCTAATCCATACTGCATATTGATGTTCAAGAACCACTCCTTTAGCACATCTCATAAAAGGAACAGTAATTCACCATATTTTAATTTAAATGGATACTGTGCAAATAAATTGTGCACAGTAAATGTAAAAGTAATCATGAAGAAGGCTGATAAACCGCACTTTGAAGTCACTTACACAGGGAAAATAAAACATTCAGGTCACACACTTCAGGCCAGGCCATTCAGGTTTCCTGAAAGACAAAATTAGCAAATGATCTAGAGAACAAAACAGCTTTCAAAATTTATAGTAACTTGGTAGGCACAAGTGATCTTCAACCTTTAGCAGCTCAAAATAGAAGTGGAATTGGAACAAGCACAGCAATATTAAGAAAAATTAAATCTGTGGCACATTTTAAAAGTTTTTTAGACATTGATGAAGTTAAGTCCTTACAAATTCTTAAAAATAAACTAAACAATGCTGACCCTAGCGACCAAATTGTCAAAGGTTTCATTCAACTCATTCAAGTGTCCCCTTTAAAAGTAATCTGTTTCACAGAAGGGGGAATCAAACTCTGGCATGATATGGTACAGCAGTGTTCTGCTTTTTGGGATGCAACAGGTGGAATAGTCTCAAGTAAACTAAACCAAAAAAGACTTCTTTTTTTATGAAATAGTTTTGTCAACATCAACAGCACCATTTGTATCCGCCCCCATTGCTTTTATGATAAGTGAGGAACACACACAAAGTGCCCTGGAACACTTTTTAGTTACAGTCAGGAGCACTGAGAAAAAAAATACTAAAATCTAATACACAACCCTTACAAATTAACAGTGATCTCTCAATTGTGCTCATTAATGCGTCAATTAAGGTGTTCAATAACGAAACAATTGAAATGTACCTAAAACATTGCTGGAGAATCATAACTGGAACAGCCTCAGAAAAAGATTTTGACTTTACCATCATGCGAAACTGCAAAAGCCATCTTATGAGGCAAGGCAGTGAAATTGGCAAAAGCCAGTACAGTGGAAAAAACAGCAGATACATGGTTGGCATGTACTTTTTTAGTCTCTTAGTGAATTCTACAGAACTCAAAGAAATTTGCGCAGTTGTTTATGATATTTGTATTATTCTCTCAAGTAAAACTGATTCAGTATTGGTAGACAGGAGCTTGGAAAACATAAAGCAAAAAGTTTTCACTCTAAACCAGGAGTTTGAATACGTAGAAAGTGCTGAGAACATAGAAGATGAGTACAGCACAATTATTAAGAATACTAACTCACCTTTCATAAAATGCTTTGAAAATATCCGTTGTCAAGCAAAGAAGGACATGAATGTAGAAGGCAAGGCTAAAAATTGCTATTATGGCCCAATGCTTTTAGAGGAACTTTTTACAAATGTTCTGCCTGTTATACCTCTTTGAAGTGACCTCATGTCAGGGAACTTGTCACGGTTTTCAGCCAACTACCATATTTAAAAAAATCCATATAAATCCACATAAAACTACATCAATTTGTGAGGCCACATTTAAAAACACCAAATTATTATTTCTTAAAGCTCACCTTCCGTCGTTTTTTCTTTCATTTTAAAATGTCTAGTTGTGGTCTCTAGTATGAATGAATGACATGTGAGCCGTTTTTGTAAAAAAAAAGTGCTCAGGTGTCTCTGTATAGCTCTTTTTTAATGGACTGTTTTAGGGGTGTGTCCAAAATGACCGGATTCCAGCTTTGCTCATGAATATTCATACATGCAAACAGCATGCAAATATCTCTCCTCTGATTGGCTAGGAGCACTGCGACGCCCCTCCACCGCTCTGCCGCTCACTGCCTCCCACCTCCTAACTGATGAGCGGTGATGTTGCGTCGCTTCAGCTCCGCCTCTGGGAGTTTCTCGAGCCAAGGTGGGCTGGTCTGTGAGTTTCTGCCTACGTAGGCAGAAAGATAATTCAAAATTCACCCGTTTTTCGGAGGGGGGGAGGGGGGATTTCTTTGCTTAGCTCCTGCAGACAATGGGGGCTGCAAAACAGTTTAATGTGCAGGTGTACACATTCAACTCGGAGAGACCTACTGTATTCCACAAAAAACAAGAAAAATCGGATTTTCGCGGAAGGTGAGCTTTAACAACAAAATGCAAAGAATTGATCAATGCATTGATCAAATTCATGTCCTATATCAAGCTAAAGAGAGAGAATTCTGTGAGAAAATTAAGGTAAAAATACACAGAATAAAAAAACAATACCTAGACATCTCCGTAGATCAATTCAAAAGCCACCTGTCGCAAACACAAAAATATTCAAATTAAACCAAAAAGGTATGGCAAGCGCCCATGAAAATAGCCCAAAAGAAATCTCCAAATTTTCAAATAATTTCCAAAACTGTTGGTTTAATTCCACTATGCAATGTCTCCTTCGGCTGGATGCTATCAAAAGTACACTCCAATCTCACAGTACGCAAAAAAGAATTAATATGGCACCAATGAAAAAACACTTGGCCAACTTATTATGTTCCGCCATGCAAAATCCTGGAAAACTATTCACTAGAACGACATTAAAAGAGGTATTACTCGAAATTGAATCCCTAATTCCCTCACTGAAATTTGGCCAACAAAATGATCCACTTGATTTGATATAGCCATTGATGAGTTGGCTGAATAATTTGGGCATTAAAACACATGTCAACATTAAAAACAAAGATTACTGTAATGTGTGCTCAAATGTATTTCTGAGTGATTTACAAAGTGATTCAGTCATTTATATCCCTCAGGATATCCAAAGAAAAACTACTCTTAAACACTTGTTTAAAAAAGAAATAATAGAACATGAGTCACCCAAACGATGTGAACATTGTTTGAGCTCTATGACAAGATATTCAGAATGGGTCACAACTCCAGATCTTCTAGTTTTACATGTGCAAAAAATTTTGAATTATGAAGGCTTACTTTCAAGAACACATATAACCCCATCACTATTCATAGAATTGCCAACTCAAGGATTATAATCAAAAACTACACAATATAAATTGCAAGCTATTATTTGTCATTCTGGGCAAACTTGTACAAGTGGGCATTACTGGTCAGTGCTTATATATGACCAGCAGAAAATGTATGCAAATGATTCTATAGTGCGTCCAGATAATAGCACAGATGATGAAACATCAGGGGTTATTTATTTTTTTGAAAGATTACATTCATCTGTTAACATTGAGGGTAAACTCCTGGACAACAAAGTCTTAGAATGTCAGATATCTAATGAGACGTGTGTGCCTAAACTATCAAGCAATGGTTCAGAAAGTAAAGAAATAAAACCTGGAAAAAGCCTGTGCCAAAGTTTGAATGCATCATGCACACACAGTTTTACTCCTGCAATCACAAATGTCATGTCACTGGTTCATTCATTTTTAAAAAATACATCAGCCATTACAACTTGTCATGAACGTCTTCTAACAGCTGAAAAAATAAATCACTCAGATACATTTGAACATGCTATTAGAAAACTGGAACAAATCAAATTGGAAAAAGTTACCTATTTAACTCTCTCTGGTGAAATTACAGCACAGTCTATATATTCCTACAATAACAGCTTTGTACAACAAACAGTTCCAGGGAAGTTCTTATCAAGTGATTTGATGTACACTCATATTTTGACTTGGTATAGCTGCAAAGTATGCAATAAAAATTCAGCTATATATAACAGAAGCAATAAAATCCTTTTGTTACCAGCAAACGAGATTACATCTGAAGGACTTGAGGTTTCACTAAAATCATTTTCCCAAATTAAGTGTAAGAAATGTGGAAACAAAGATTCAGTGTCAATTAATAAAAACGAGACCATTCATTGCCCTAAAACACTAATTGTATTATCAGACCAGTGCAATATTAAGCTAGATCAAAAAATAAGGTTGTCTTCAGTGTTCAGTGATAATGTTTACAAAATTGGCGCCATTCTCTCTCACTATGAAACCCCGCTTTTGCTAAACTTTTCAAAGCAGGAAACAGTGGCTGGACTGTCAATGGTGTTAACCATATAAATTATAGCTCTACCTTAATTAATAAAATGGTATCCCAATCAAAATCAGTTATAGTTGCTTTAGAGTTAGAAAATTGTATAGATATACAGAATTTAAAACTGCAGGAGACAAAACATAAATGTACAGAGCAATGTGAGAAAACCACCCCTTATAAACATTCAGATGTATTTTGGCAAAACCATGATGATCTTCCAAAAAACTTACTTAAAGAGGATTTAGAGTTAATCACAAGTGGAAGATGGCTAAATGACAGAATTATAGATGCTTACCTTGCCCTTTTAAAAGACAAAGCAATAGATCAAAAAGTGCTGATGTGTCCATCTACATTTGCAAGTCAACAGCTTTGCAGTTTATATTGTGAGAAAATTGATATTCTGCCAGATGCCCCAAATCCTGAAAGAAACTGGTGGAGATATAATACTGTAGTTGTTCCAATTAATTTAGGCTCTGTACACTGGGTTGCTGCTGTTCTTAATATAACACAAAATGTGTCGGGTGAAAAAAGTATTATCAATGTAAAAATCTTAGATTCATTAAAAACATATGAACATGAAATTGTGAAAGTTCTAGTTAAAATACAAAAAAATATGGTTCTCCAATATTTAGCATTACATAGAAAAATTATAGAGATGCCTTTTCAGTATGAATTTTATCACAAATGCACTAATTTAAAAAAACAAACATGTGGCAGCAACTGTGGCCTTTATGTGTGTTTCTTTGTAAAAGCAATGTTGTTCAATGTTCCACTAAATCCATTTTGCAATGAAAACATGAGATATTATCTATTACATGAACTTCTCCATCAAAATATTGTACAGTAATTCATTAATTATTGATTTCACAAATTTGCAATTGTTATCCAATTGAGATTGTTCTTCTTTTTCTGAATCTTGGTATTTAATATTTTGTCCACTGACTAGTCTCATAGTTTTGAGATATCAACACTGTTTTAACTTAAGATTGATTGGCCTGATCAGGAATGGTGTGCTTGTACAAAGTTTTTTAATTGGATTCACAGATTTTAGATTTTGTCCCCATAGATAATGAACTGTCGCTCTGCATTGTCCTTAAGAAATGCACTTTTCTAGTTTCATTTCATACTTGATTTGTAAGTGCTAATTTTGTTATATGGATTTCTTATGATAATTATATGTTCAAAATATCTAGAATGTTTTTTTTAATATTTTTTCTATGGATTTCTTATGATAATTATATGTTCAAAATATCTAGAATGTTTTTTTTTACATTTTTTCTGAATACGTTACAAATTGCTTAATTATCTGATTGTTTATTCTTTGTTTAACAATCATATGTATATTAAACACAATTTACCCCACTAAAGACTTCAGTGAGTTTTTATTTTATTTGCTTATTTGTGTATCAAATATATTAACAATGGTAATCTTAAGTTGTAAAAAAAACTTAAATACCCTAATAAATCTATCATTGCAATGCTCGATAAAACTATGCCCATCCTGTATTAATATCATTTAATAGGATATAACCATGTATCGCCTATAGTATAAGTGACTCCTACATCTAAAATTACGCTTCTTTGATAGTAAACTCCATGTTTTCTGACAGAGGAGGGTCTGATGAATTAATTTCACTATGGGTTTATGCTGACACAATGTATAGTTTAGGCTGCAGACTGATACAACTATGCCCACCCTGTATTCATATCATTTAATGGTATATAACCACGTATCGCCTATAGTATAAGTGACCCCTACATCTACAATTACGCTTTTTTCATAGATAACCCCATGTTTTCTGACAGAGGAGGGTCTGATGAACTCATTTCACTGTGGGTTTATGTTGACACAATGTATAGTTTAGGCTGCAGACTGATAAAACTATGCCCACCCTGTATTCATATCATTTAATGGTATATAACCGTGTATAATCGTCAACAGCTGTTGGATTTACGAATTTTTAGCGATTTTGGCTCCGTAACCATGCCTACACAGAAGCGGCTGCTTAGCTTCGGAGTGCTACAGAAAGACCCGGAGGCCTACAGAGCAGTGGACCTGTCCAGCAGCACTAGCCGGCTGAGGAGCAAGCGGAGGCGGTGCGACCGTAAGCGGAAGCGCGGCTGTTGTGCGGGGCTAACAGCTAAGCTAAAAGCGAACCCTTACAAAACTCCGCTTCCTTCCATCTTTCTTTCCAATTTTCCCTTGATAACAAAATGGATCAGCTACAGCTGGAATTAACTACTAAACGAGAGATAAGGAACTGCTGCGCAATAATTCTGACAGAGACATGGCTTAACTCATCTATCCCGGGCAACGCGGTCATCAGGTACAGGTCTATAGTGTCAGATGAGGTACGGGCCTATAGTGTCTGATCAGGTACAGGTCTATAGTGTCTGATCAGGTACAGGTCTATAGTGTCTGATCAGGTACGGGCCTATAGTGTCTGATCAGGTACGGGCCTATAGTGTCTGATGAGGTACGGGCCTATAGTGTCTGATAAATATTAACTGAGACTCGTGCTCGGTGGCTACACGCCCCTCCCATATGCATTTTTGCTAACAGAAGGCTGATAACCTGCATGTATATTAGAGAGAGAGCAGAGTTTTTGTTCACTGCTGAGCTGTATGTTCCCTTCAAAGCTTTGAGTTTATTTATCTGTTTAGACATGTATGTAATTCCCCCAGTAACTTTCATTCTCTGTTTAAAGCATATATTGGTTGAGTTATTGTATTTTTGCTTATACTATTTAAATACAAAGCTGGTTTTAGGTCATTTTAAATATAGAAAATTTTAAATATTTAATTTTCATGTAGAAAGTGCTAACTCATTGTACGTATGCAAGGTTGCCTATATAATTCAGAATATTTAGGATACCTCAGTCTGTGTATCTGAGAGAGAGAGAGAGAGAGAGAGTTTATGTTATTTATATTATATTTATATTTATATTATGTTTACTGCAGAGCTGTATGTTCACTCCAGAGCTTTATGAGTTTATCTTATGGTTATACAGATAGATAAAGATCTGTTTATACATGCGTTATACATTGGTGTAAATTACAAAGAGAATGGAGGGCAGTTTGTAGATGTACACAAGGTGCCTTTGGTCTTCACCAAATGGAAAGAGGGTCAGAATTACAACAATGGTCAGAATTTGGAGCACTGTGCTGGAATATATACCAGTGGTGAGTGGAACAACATCCAGTATGGACTAGCTGTGTGAGAATCTGCACATCTAGTGTCAACAATAGGTGCATATTAAAAGTAGCTGGACATAATGTTCTGATTACCTAAACTGTTTTGTGCCTGTAAAAAGTAGTTCAGACTAAAACACTCCTGACTACTAAGGTATGAGTTTCTAATAAAGTGACCAGTAAAATGATGCACAAGGAGGTAGGTGGTTCAAACAAAGTGACCAAAGAGTGGAAACATAATGCCAGGTTCACACTACAGGATTTTGGGCCAGTTTTTCAGTCGCCAACAGTTTTGAGCGCCGACAAAAATCGGCGATCACTCGGCACTCGCGCTGTCACGTACTATGAACTACTGAAAGATGCTTGCCAATCCGTCACTGACGGATCGCCAACCAGTCGCAAATGCACTGCAAATATTCAACATGTTTAATATCTGACTCAGTCTGCGACTAGAAGCTAGGAGCAGCGGCTACATACAGCCTATGAGATCAGAGAAAAAGAACCACGGGTCCAAAACTCACCAGAGTTGTTTATGGAGAGTCTGACCACCCTACCATTCCCCCTGTTATATTATGAAATAGACTCTAGAGGGAGTCCGCGAGTAAGCCCTCTGTGAATAGGGGTGAAAAGCTAAAAACTTTATATTAAAATAATTACGAACTACTTTTTCTGAATATTTCTTTAATTTTAAAAGGTAGAATAATGTTTTGCTAAAAATAAAACTAAGAAAGTTTGCCTGTATATTTCAGTTTATCTAAAGAAAACAGGTTTTATACTAAAGCACTAGCATTACTGCTACTGTGAACTGATTGGTCGGCGAGCTGATCCTGGAGATACAGGTAGAGCATGTTTGAAATGCTTATAACTGAAGTTCAACATGATAAAAAATAATGTCTGCGGTACAAAAACATTTGACAGTTCTGTGTTGAGGACATAAGTACATATTTCTGTATAAAACTGATCAGACATTTATAAATTCAGATTTTGCTCATTTGTCTGAACCCATTCATTTTTGACTCCCCTCTACAGAGATTCTCTGAATGGCATCACTAGTTTTCGTGTGCATTAAGTTCAGTTGTGTTCTCGTGACGAAACATGTTTCTGGAGAGCAGCCAGGTGAGTCTGCAATTTCCCACAGTGAGAAATTGTGTAATTTGTTACCCTGTGTCGCTGATCAGTCATGTATTGTGAACATCTCAACAACTGAAGGACTCACAATTACAGCACAACCAGTCGTGTATTGTGAGCAGCACAACGACTGACCACTCAAAAGGTCGTGTAGTGTGAACCGGCATAAGGAAGCATGTGTTTCTAATAAAGTGGCCAGTGAGTGTAAGAACAAGGTTGTGTGTGTTTCTTATAAAGTGCCAAGTGGGTGAAAGAACAAGATGGTGGGTGTTTCTAATAAAGTGGCCATAGTGTGGAAACTAAAAGGGGTAAGTGTTTCTAATATAGTGGCCAATAACCCAATGATAGGACCCAGTTGTAAACAGTGTACACTGATTTATTACAGCTTTTATGATCTTTGAACGTTGACCTTAAGTTATTTATTCACCACAGAAGAGAAAGAACAGGACAAAGTCAGCCACAAAATTTTACTTAAGTAAGGTAAGAACACATTTTTATTCAAGCCTTTTAAGTTCCATAATCTTATTTGTAGAAATAAATATCAATATGGGTGAAGTAATGTAGACTTGGTTAACTTATATCAGATATGTAGCCTACATCTTGTGTTGTAGGGTTTTTACAAAATATGTAGCTGTACCAAAAGTTATTAATGTAGTCTTTCAGAAATGGTGTACCAATAACACATCTTGTGTAGTTTATATTTTTATGTACACAGTAGGTTGAAGAAGGGTGATTGGGACATAAGGTCAAATGGGACCGTTTAACTATACAATTTTTATTTTCTGGCATAAAAAGGGAACAAAGAAATGCCAAAAGGTTTGCATGGAATGGATTATAACAGGACCCCATTAGGAACCTCTACTCAATGCTTTGTTTGTTTTACATGCTTTATACACTATTTATGTATGTTGAGCTCAGTAAATATTGCCAATATCAGTTTCTGGTTACTTTAATCTTTCTTCCGAATAGCATAGCAATCCAACACGTCCTCCTTTGTTTAAAAGCTGAGTAAATGTTTTTATATACATATAGGGATGTCATTCATTTTAAAAAGTAACTAATTAATCACACAATCTGCTGTAATTAATTACATTTTTGTTCTTTATCACTGAAATGGATTTTTAAATGATAAATAAAAGAATGCAAGACCGTTATAACTGGATATTATTGATAGGTAAATACAGTACTGTTACCAATGATCCAGGTGTTGCACCTCCACGCCTCAGGAGGTCACTCTCACCACAGTTTTAGTCCTTCTTTGTGAGATATTAGTGTTGTATAAATAGACACCACACCTTCACTCAGGTGCGGCGTCTTGTCTGGACTTACCTTGCATTTCGAAGCACTTCTGTATATCTATATTACTTTGGTTTTTTGACTCCTGCTCTCGTTTTTTGGACTGTGATTTTTGGATATCCCCTGCTTGTTATTTCTGCCTGCATTTTGTGAATAAACCTGCTTTTGGATCCTCATCCTTGGTCTTGTGTGACAAGTACCAGTCAAACATTTGGACATACCTTCAATTCAGTAGTTTTTCTTTATTTTAAAATTCATTGTAGATTATTACTCAATTATTTAGTAAAAATAAAAGTGTTAAACCAGAATATGTGTTATATATTTTATATTTATTTTTTATCAATTCTATACAAAGGCCCTCAGAGGCTACATTTGGGTAGTGTTCCTCTTGGTGAAAGCTCACTGACTGCTAGACAGCCTACGATGCACTTAAGGACATTTTACTTTAAGAAAGGAACATCATTGAACTTAGAGAAGCTTTAACAAATTGCTTGCCATCAAGGCTGTCTGTCTGCCAGCCACCATCACGTTCACGTTAATGCAGTAGCAAAGTGAATAAGAAACCTGGATTGCTATTTGCTTTAATTGTATTGTCTTTAAGGATAAGTACGGAGCCCGGAAGGGGATAAAAAAAATTATTATATTGAGTCAATGATAGCAGTTCGTGCTCATGTTTTCTTTAATTTGAGTGAACAATTTGCAATTCGTGCTCACGATTTCTGTAATTCGAGCGAACGATTTCTGTAATTCGAGCGAACTTTTTTTTACCAACAATATAGACAAATACAGTCAGTTCCAGTCATGAATAAAGGAAAGAAACATTTTACTGATGCAGGATGACTGTATGTTATTAAAATCAAATCTAAAAAAATTATGATGCAATGTGGAATTGTGTTCTTTAATTTCTTTTTTTCAACAAAAATATATAGTAAAGAAGTATAATTTTATTAATATGCAGCTATAAGACTTGGGTCCAAATTTGCACTGGAAATAGAGATAATACAAAATTTGTGACAGTTGTCTATGAATGGCTCATGCAAGAACTGCTTTAAATATGTAACAGAATATAAAAAACAAAATAGCTTGCCTAAAATACTATTAATACAATGTTTTAAGATGTTTAGGGAATAGGCATTTTATATAATAATTTGGATCAATTTTATCATTTATTCCAATGTTTAATAAAATTATTCTGTTTCTATATCTGATAAAATGGCCTGAATATCTGCATATTTTCAAATCACAGTGTCCTGCCCAGAAACATGCCACTTTAATGCCAGCTTTAAATAAAAAATATAAATATAAACTTGTTATATTTTCTGAATGATGTGTTTATTTTCTTGCTACAAAGATTAAAATATAGATGAAATCTATCCTAAAAGTAATAATGATGTATCCAGATTTAAGAAGGGGTGCATTTCCTTGGAGGCTGGCTGAATGTTATTGAGAAATTAATAAACACATTTCCACATTACATCATAAATCATCATTAATCATCATTAATTTGATGTGATTTTAATAACACACATACAGTCATCCTGCATCAGTAAAATGTTTGTTTCTTTTATTCATGACTGGAATTGACAGTATTTGTCTATATTGTTGGTAAATAAGCTCCAAGAAGGACTGCGCGCGCTCTACCCACACGGCAGGCGTCTACCGTCGCCACGGTCGGCTCTCCCCCACAAGCTGTGGAGACACCGCCACCACTGCAAAATCTCTGCACACTGTACTATCTAACTGTGACACTAGTGCATTAATATCAGCAGGTTATAAATGTAGATAACTGATTATCATCACCGCACCCCTGAAACAGATCAAGGGAGAAAAGTGCTCCTTTCACTCCGAGCTCCTTGTCTTAGTGCGCATAAAAAAACGTTTACTCGAATTACAGAAATCGTTCACTCGATTTACAGAAATTGTGAGCACGAATTAAAGAAATCGTGAGCATGAACTGCTATATCGTTCACTCGATTAATTTTTTTTTTATCCACGGCTCCTCCCGGGCTCCGTAGCTAAGCCCATGTGGCTGTTTGGAATCCTTATTTTAGTCAATAAGTGTAAAACATTGTAAAAGAAATTGCTAAACACTTTCAAATTCATATGACATTAACTCATGAAAACAAGGCAGTCTGTTTTTCTGCACTTTTGTTTTCATTGAATTCCTGATTGGACATACATTTGGCGTAGTCGTGCACTAAATAGCAGTGCGTGTGGTAAATCAGCACCACTGTGGTAAATCTTTAACTTTATCTCCTACAGTGATCCCATGATGGTGCTGTTGAATCAGTTCTTCACTGTCCTGCTGCTGCAGCTGCATCTGCTCAGTGGATCTGAGGCTGCAGATCCACAGACTCTCAGCTGTCCAGCTCCTCCTGGAGTTCCAGGCACTCCTGGACACAACGGCCTACCTGGGAGAGATGGCAGAGACGGTAGAGATGGAGCCATTGGACCAAAAGGAGATCAGGGGGTGCCAGGTATGTAGTCACAAATTAAATATGGACAAATAGTAAGCAAGGCTTCAGCAGGACAGTGATCACTGCGCTCTGATTTCAGGCCTTGGTGTGCAGGGAGCTCCAGGTAAAGCAGGACCACAAGGTCCATCTGGTCCAGAAGGTCCAAAAGGAGAACCAGGTGTGCCAGGTAAGAAGTCACTTGTTTAAGGTATTGAGTCTAAACTAGATAAACTGCAGAATAATAAACAATCATAATAATAAATCACTTTATTTTGAAAAACCCTTTTGGTACAATATAGAACATTTTAAAAGTACAGATGAGTTTTCATATAGAGTAACTATTTAAGCATTCAAAAGATTGTTTTACGGTTCTACATAGAATCATTCATTACTTGTCTTCAAGTATATATTGCTCAGTGTTTTCAGCAGGAGGTTTTTCTATTTTATTCAAATTTGGTTTTCACTCTCAGGAACATCTCACAGTGGTCTGATTAGCTCTCTCCAGGAGGAGCTCAGGAGTCTTACAGCCAGGCTGGCCTATATGGAGAAGGGTAGGACTGAGATTCAAGCAGCAAAACATACCTACACTACTATTTAAATGTTTTGAATAATTTTACATATAAACAAATATATATTTAAGATTTCAACTTACAGTATATATACAGTATATTTTTAAATATTATAAACTGTTCAGCAAAAGTGTTTTCATCAAAAAAACAAATTAAATACTGTAAATCTTTGTATTAACTGACTATTACATCTGCATAATAACATTATTAGAATCTCATTCTGGATATTAATGATGTTTGTCTTTATTTTTTAAGCTGGAAGATTCAGTGTGTTTGTGAACGTTGGGCACAAATTCTTTGTGTCTGATGGCGAAACAAAGACAATCAGTGAAGGTGGGAGGATCTGCCAGAAGGCTGGAGGAAAGCTGGCCTTGCCGAGAAACGAAGAGGAAAACCAGAAGCTTTCTGGAGCACTTCGAGCATTCGGTTCAGCCTACATGTTCATTGGGGCAAATGATCAAGTGAATGAAGGTCAATTTGTGGATACAGAGGGGAGAAATTTAGATTACCTTAAATGGAACACAGGAGAACCAAACAGTTATGGAGGAAATGAGGACTGTATTGTAATCAACACCAATGGATTTTGGCTTGACACTAGTTGTGAGAAGTCTTTTCTCATAGCGTGTGAGATAACTGAATAGTGTGTTATTTAAACTTAACATTACAATCAGTCAGACTTCCTATAAACACTTGGAAGAGGTATGAATAAACTTGACTTCATTTACGAGTCATTGAATAACTTGTTTCTAAACAGTTACCCGCAGAGTGAGTTACAACTTCCTCCACAGGTGGAGTTCCCAGCAAACACAGTTACATTTGATAACTTTTTGACGGCACATTTTTTAATCCCAACAACAATGTTGTTGCAATGCTATAATGCACTATATATGCCCTAACTGTAGTATTTGTTTTAGTAAAATTTTCAGTAATGAGTAATCTAACTAATTACTCTGACTGTCACTGAATATACAGAACAGTGGGAATATACAGTAGAATATACAGAACAGTGGGAATATGCAGTAGAATATACAGAACAGTGGGAATATACAGTAGAATATGCAGAACAGTGGGAATATACAGTAGAATATGCAGAACAGTGGGAATATACAGTAGAATATGCAGAACAGTGGAAATATACAGTAGAATATGCAGAAAAGTGGGAATATGCAGAACAGTGGGAATATGCAGAACAGTGGGAATATGCAGTAGAATATGCAGAACAGTGGGAATATGCAGTAGAATATACAGAAAAGTGGGAATATACAGTAGAATATACAGAACAGTGGGAATATGCAGTAGAATATACAGAACAGTGGGAATATGCAGAACAGTGGGAATATGCAGTAGAATATACAGAACAGTGGGAATATGCAGAACAGTGGGAATATGCAGTAGAATATACAGAACAGTGGGAATGTGCAGTAGAATATGCAGAACAGTGGGAATATGCAGTAGAAAATGCAGAACAGTGGGAATATGCAGAAAAGGCTGCTGAAAGCTTGCTTTAATCTTCAGCTTCTACACTTTTCTCTGTTTTCTTCTCTTTTACTCTCTTCACACTTACTAATCCACTTTTAGTCTGCTTCCTCTTTGCTCTACACACCTATTAATCCACTCTCAGTCTACTTTTATAGACTTTTTCCTCAGGTTTGCTGGATTAGCTGTTTACTGCTGCAGTTTGTTTGTGTAAGTTTCTAATTTCAACTGAAACAAGGTGAGTGCTTTTTTTCTCCATGGCTTCTGCTCAGGTTTACTCCTGTTTAGAGTGTGGCATGTATAGCTTAGATCCCTTATCCACCGATACTGGTAACAATAGTGGTATTTGTACTAAGTGTGAGATAGTTAGCACCTTGGTGGATAAGGTGAATAAGTTAGAGCTGCACGTCCGGGGTTTAATAAGGGATAGACAGCAGGATTCACTGTTAGCAGCCCCGGGTGTCTCAGGGAGAGTTAGTACCCCCTCGACTCCGGCCTTAGAGCCCTCACAGCGGGGCGAATGGGTAACGTCTCGGCGGCATAGTCGAAAGGCTAAGGCTAATGCTACCACAAAGGCCACAGCCAGCCCACCTGAACACCACGCTCCCCCAGTTCACGTGTCAAACAGGTTTGCCCCGCTCAGTGAAGCACCAACTGAGGAGCCTGTTAAAGGTACTCTGGTGATAGGAGACTCTATCGTCCGACACGTGAAATTAGCTACTCCTTTAGGGGCACCAGCGGCAACAGTTACTTGTTTACCGGGAGCCAGAGCACCGGACATTAGTGGCAACCTCAGGTTAGGGAATAGGAGATATTCGAGGGTAGTAATTCATGTAGGGGCCAATGATATTCGTCTGCGGCAGTCTGAAGTAACTAAGGCTAATATTAAAGAGGTGATTAAGCTCTGGCCCCATCCCAATGAGGCGTGGTGATGAAGCTTACAGCAGGCTTTCTTCGCTGAACCGCTGGATGTCCAAGTGGTGTGCAGAAAATCATGTGGGCTTTATAGATAACTGGCTACACTTTGAGGGCAAGCCTGGTCTTTTAGGTAGGGATGGTGTCCACCCCACGCGGGAGGGTGCTGCCTTACTTTCATGCAGCATAGCTCATAGTCTTTTAGCTAGTCGGCAGAGTAGTATTAGAAGCTGCTGACAATCCAGAGCCAGGACCAGGCCGCAGACAGAGAGGCTTAACCGACCGTCTGCGAGCTGCAAAGAGACGTTACCTAGATACCAATGTATTCAGACTGTGTCTGTCCCCCGAAACAGAAACAAAAACATCAAAAAACTAAAACAGTAAATCTAAATAACTTACCGTATTTTTCGGACTATAAGGCGCACTTAAAAACTTTTAATTTTCACAAAAATTGACAGTGCGTCTTATAATACGGTGCGCCTTTTGTATGGATTTTACTCGTCAGGTTGTAAGGAGCAGTAAACACACACTCCGTGCAGCGTTATAGAGAGTTTCAGTGCTATACAGAGTCCAGAGCCGTGCAGCTCCGAGGCTGAGCAGCAATAGCATTAGCTAGATGCTAACCGCTAAGCTAGCTAGCTTATTCACTGAGATCAGTATTATCTAAAGTTTACTCGTCAGGTTGTAAGGAGCAGTAAACACACACTCCGTGCAGCGTTATACAGAGTTTCAGTGCTATACAGAGTCCAGAGCCGTGCAGCTCCGAGGCTGGAGCAGCAAATAGCATTAGCTAGCTTATTCACTGTTCAGAGATCAGTATTATCTAAATTTTACCCGTCAGGTGTAAGGAGCAGTAAACACACACTCCGGTGCAGAGCCGTGCCGCTCCGAGGCTGGAGCAGCAATAAATAGCATTAGCTAGATGCTAACCGCTTAGCTAGCTAGCTTTTTCACTGTTCAGAGATCAGTATTTTCTAAATTTAGCACTTTTAATACTGCTGGAGCAGTATTATTAGAGTTAGATGCTAATCGCTAAGCGTTCACCGTTCAGAGGTGAGTTATCGGCCTGTAAGTCTGAGCTGCTTTGCCTGGCTAGCATTAGCTAGATGCTAAGCGCTAACTCTCTCAGAGGTGAGTTTTATCAGCCTGTAATCTGCTTGTTTACCGTGTTAAAACAAGCTACGGGGGACGAATCGCTAGCTAATATCTCACTGTCTTACCAGAACACGCAGGATTACTCAGTGTAACGCTGTCGTTTAAGTTTGGGTTAACTTTACTAGTTTAGGTGACTAGCTAGCGTGCTAGCGGATAGCTATGCTAACGCTGGTGCAGCAAGCCTTAGTGGACATCTGGAAATCTAAGCTTACTGTAAATAAACTGAAGCACGTTACTCACCCAAATAAACAGTTTTCAGGAGAGGAATCTGTGTAGATTAATATCCAGCACTCGTTTGACTTTGAAAGAGCTATATTTTGTATACTGAGACGCTCCACTGGCAAGCGACCACCCCCGGTGGGGGAAGGGAAACATGGCGCCACCCCTGTTCACTTTGATATAGGCACCCTTTCTAGTGTCACTTAACGCGCCTTATAATGCGATGCGCCCTATGTATGGAAAAATAGCAGAAAATAGGCGTTCTTTGATAGTGCGTCTTATAATACGGTGCGCCTTATAGTCCGAAAAATACGGTAACTTATATTAAACAATCATATCCAGACTGTAGTACTAACACTTCAAGCCTAAAGATTGGTTTACTTAATATTAGATCTCTAAATTCAAAAGCAGTTCTAGTGAATGAAATGATAACTGATCAGAAATTCGATGTTCTGTGTCTGACAGAAACCTGGATTAGGCCAAATGAATATGTAGCATTAAATGAAGCCACCCCTGCAGGCTATAATTATATACACAATCCGAGATTGTCCGGTAGAGGAGGTGGGGTCTGCATATTTTTCCAAAGTACCTTAGTTAGCAATCAGAAACACTATGAAAATTTTACTTCTTTTGAGCTTCTTTACACCAGTATAATTAATCCAGTTACAAAAAAGAATGCATTTTCTATAATTAACATCTACAGACCACCAGGGCCCTATTTAGAATTTTTAAAAGAATTTAGTGATTTTGTCACAGACTTAGCAGTAAGTAATGATAAAGTTATTATAGTTGGAGACTTCAACATTCATTTCGAAAAATTGGATGATCCATTAAAAAAGGCATTCACATCGATTTTAGACTCAGTTGGTATTATTCAAAATATAACAGGACCTACCCATTACTGTAATCATACTCTGGATTTAGTTTTGACCCTGGGTGTGAGCATAGATAACCCAAATATTCGTTCTCAAACCTCCGCAATTTCAGATCATTACCTTCTTTCATTTAATTTACATCTCAGTCATAATATATGTACATCCCCTAGCTACTCTGTAAAACGTTCAATTACGCCTTTTACAGCCCAACAATTTACAGATAAGCTTCCAGACTTATCAACTCTAATATATTCTCCTATAGACCCAGTAGAACTAGACAAACTAACCGAAGGTTTAGAAAATACCTTTCGCTCTACCTTAGATGTTGTAGCACCCCTTAAACACAAAATAGAGAGACAGAAAAAGCTCGCACCGTGGTACAATGATCAAACTCGTACCTTAAAGCAGTTAGTACAAAATTTAGAGCGTAAATATCGATCAACTAAACTGGAAGTGTTTCACTCTGCGTGGAAAGACAGTCTGGTTAAATATAGAAAAGAACTTAATAAAGCCCGCTCAGCGTATCTGGCCTCACAGATCGAGATAAATAAAAATAATCCTAGAGTTCTCTTTAGTGTTATTTCCAAATTAACTAAAAACCAGGCAAGTACTGAACCTCAGATTCCAGCCATTCACACCAGCAACGATTTTATGGACTTCTTCAATAGTAAAATTGAAAACATTCGGGATAAAATTAAACAGATAAATATTACATCCTCTCTGTCATCTGGTCTGGCTGATCTAGAACAAAACCCTGTTACTGAAGTTAGGTTGGAAGTCTTTAACCCACTTCCACAGCTAGAACTAGAGAAAATTATCTCCTCTTCAAACAGCACAACCTGCACACTTGATGCTGTTCCCACAAAATTACTAAAACAGGTACTGCCAGATATAATTAAACCTCTGTTAATGATAGTAAACTCATCGCTCACCCTGGGCCATGTACCCAAAGCCTTTAAAACAGCTGTAATAAAACCTCTGATCAAGAAACCAAATCTTGATCCTAGTGTACTGTCTAAATATAGACCTATTTCAAACTTACCGTTTATTTCTAAGATTTTAGAAAAAGCTGTAGCCCAACAACTTTGCTCTTACCTGCAAAGAAACCAGATCTATGAAAAATTTCAATCTGGATTTAGGCCTCATCATAGCACTGAGACAGCTTTAGTTAGAATAACAAACGATCTACTTATAGCCGCCGACCAAGGCTGTGTTTCCCTACTCGTACTTCTCGATCTGAGCGCAGCCTTTGATACAATAGATCATACTATCCTTTTAGAAAGACTAGAGAACATGGTCGGTGTAAACGGAACTGCCTTAGCATGGTTTAAATCGTACTTAACCGATCGCTATCAGTTTGTGAGGTTAAATGATATGTCTTACAGTTATACCAAGGTAAGATATGGAATTCCACAAGGCTCTATATTAGGACTTTTATTATTTACATTATATATGCTCCCACTGGGCAAAGTTATTAGAAAACATGATGTGAATTTTCATTGTTATGTGGATGACACGCAGCTCTTCATATCAGCCAAACCTGATGACAGAGTGAGATTAAAGAAAATCGAGGATTGTGTAGAAGATGTAAAATCATGGATGTCGCACAACTTCCTCCTATTAAATAGTGATAAAACAGAAGTTCTCCTATTAGGCCCCAAAGCTGCTAGAAATAAATTATCAGACTATAAATAAATCTGGCCGACTTCTCAGCCACCCCTGGTTCAGCAGCTAAAAACCTTGGAGTTATCATAGATTCAGATCTAGCATTCGATAAACACATATCTAATGTTACTAGAACAGCTTTTCTACACCTACGTAACATCGCCAAGCTAAGAAATGCCCTATCACTGCATGACGCAGAAAAATTAGTCCATGCCTTTATTACCTCAAGGCTAGATTATTGTAATGCGCTACTGTCTGGATGTTACTGCAGTCACTTAAATAAACTTCAGCTAGTTCAAAATGCTGCAGCCAGGGTCCTTACTAAAACGAGAAAATTTGACCATATTAGTCCAGTACTATCAGCACTGCACTGGCTTCCAGTCAAATTCCGCATAGACTATAAAATTCTCCTGTTAACGTATAAAGCCCTACATGGGCTCGCTCCTGAGTATTTACAAGACCTCATCTCCTGTTATGAACCACCGCGATTACTTAGATCTCAGGGTGCTGGTTTATTAGTAGTTCCTAAAATTCAGAGGAGCTCTGCAGGAGGAAGAGCTTTCTCTTATAAAGCGCCTCAACTCTGGAATAATCTCCCCGAATATGTTCGGGACTCAGACACAGTCTCAATCTTTAAGTCTAGACTGAAAACTTACTTGTTTAGTTTAGCTTTTGGTAATTAATGTTTTTCCCTTTAGATAAGGCTGCAGATTCAGGGGTTCATGGACAGAGGAAATTGTGGTAAACTGAGATGCTGGTGCTGTTGTTCTCCCACTGCACACGGTCACTCAGGTTTGTGGACGGTGGAGTGGGTGGATGCCAGTGTTTCAGGGAGCCTCCATGTCTATGTTACCTTCTGGCTCTCTGCCTTTAGTTAGGCTGTTTTATTTAGATCTGCCGGAGTCATTAGCCACACTCTGATAATGTTTTATATTCTCTGTTTTACATAAATCCAGTCAAAACTAATTCCATCTCTCTGCCTTCCTCCGAGTTACTGACTGCCCACCTGTCTGACCCGATACCGAGGGATGTTGGACCCTCAGGCTCTCATGTCCTCTGTCTGGCCAGACTGGAAGTTTCTGAAGTCAGCTCTTCTCCATCCACCACCACAGATCAGCTGCTCATCATCCATCTTACTCTATAAGCCATTAGTGGAGCTGCTATACACCTGAATATATAAAACCTATGTGGATGTATGAAAGACTTTTTAAAATTAATTTAAAAGCCATTTGACCAGTGGTAGGATGGTCCCCCCTTTAATGTGAGTCTTGGTCCTCCCAAGGTTTCTTCCTCCTCCTGCAGCTCTGAGGGAGTTTTTCCTTGCCTCCGCGCTCACTGGGGGTTCTGTATTCTGTATTCTGTATTTTCTATGTTTAATGTTTTGCCTGATTCTTTGTCCTGTAATCATGTTTCTGTAAAGCTGCTTTGTGCCAACACCAGTTGTAAAAAGCGCTATACAAATAAATTTGATTTGATTTGATTTGAATATGCAGAAAAGTGGGAATATGCAGTAGAATATGCAGAACAGTGGGAATATACAGTAGAATATGCAGAACAGTGGGAATATGCAGTAGAATATGCAGAACAGTGGGAATATGCAGTAGAATATGCAGAACAGTGGGAATATACAGTAGAATATACAGAACAGTGGGAATATACAGTAGAATATACAGAACAGTGGGAATATGCAGTAGAATATGCAGAACAGTGGGAATATGCAGTAGAATATGCAGAACAGTGGGAATATGCAGTAGAATATACAGAACAGTGGGAATGTGCAGTAGAATATGCAGAACAGTGGGAATATGCAGTAGAATATGCAGAACAGTGGGAATATGCAGTAGAATATACAGAACAGTGGGAATATGCAGTAGAATATGCAGAAAAGTGGGAATATGCAGTAGAATATACAGAACAGTGGGAATATGCAGTAGAATATGCAGAACAGTGGGACTATACAGTAGAATATGCAGAACAGTGGGAATATACAGTAGAATATGCAGAAAAGTGGGAATATGCAGTAGAATATACAGAACAGTGGGAATATGCAGTAGAATTGTGATGGAAATTTATTTATTTAAGGTGATTCATAATCAATAAGGAGGGTAAATTATTTCTAAATCTCATCTCATCTCATCTCATTGTCAACCGCTTAATCCGTGAAGGGTCGCGGGGGGGGTGCTGGAGCCTATCCCAGCAGGCATCGGGCGGAAGGCAGGATACACCCTGGACAGGCCGCCAATCCATCGCAGGGCTATTTCTAAATCATGTACGTAATTTTGACTGAAGATACTGACTAGCTGCAGAGATTAGAATGTGTGTACGTGGCTCACATGGGCGTGCAGGACAGGTGACCACACGATCACATTCATGATGCATCAACCATAAAACATACATGGCACAAGCTACTGACCAGTGTACTGGAAGGTTCTGGAAGTTACGTGTCACTAAAGTGTAAGCTTCACCCAGGCTGTAGGAATGCACCGACCGACTGGTCAAGATTGGCCAGGTAATATACCAGGATACGTGGATTTTTTTTTACCATATAAGGCAATGCTTTTTACCATATAAGGCAAAAAGGTTCAAATACCCTGAGATGTTGGCTGTACAGGGGGAGAGACATGCTTTGAAATGTATTCTGTCTTTTCTCCAATTAAATAATTGCTACTCCAGACTCAGATGTTTCGTGTCACTAATCTTTATTTTCCACCACAAATTGGCGTCACGAACAGGATGAAGGCCGGAGTGCTGTGGAGGGAGGAGAAGTGAACGCACACCGAGGACGCTCTCCAGCAGCGAACTGGACCCAAAAAAAAAAAAGGGAAATCTCACAGAGCAAGAGCAGAGTACCACCCGGGGTGAGTGTAACTGATCCTCCCTCCGCTCGCACTTCAAACTTCATCTACGAACACTGGTGGTGAGTGACTGATTAATTATTTCAAGAGTGAAAGTGAATCTCTTTAATTATTCCCCTCCACCTGCTCTCAAGCACTCCACCCTGGATGAAGTTTGGTTGCATGACGGTGTAACAAAAGGACTAGCCTGGTCATTGCGAGGCCTCTAGTGATAAAAGTATCACTAGAGAGGGAAAAAAGTGAAAGAGTAGCCTGCTCATAACGAGGCCTCTATTGATAGTCGTGTCTCTAGAGAAAATAGGTCCGGGCCGTGGGGTGGAGTGTTTAGATAATACTAATAGTACAGGGTACTGATTGAGTATATAGGAAAAGAGGGAGGTGAGAAATGAATTATTGGGGCTAAATTACTTAATTAGTCATTAAATCAAGTGAGAGAGCAAAACTGGGATCCCAGATATATAGTGGTATAAAAAAAAAGATTGGTTAAATTGTTTAGTTATTAATATTAATTACATTCATGGATTATGAATATTAGTTAAAAAAAAAAATTGTGCAAACCAAAAGAATACCAGACTGCAGTGATCCGGTGGGACGACAAGAACAGAGCCTTTGCAGATGTCCGGATCTACAACGCAGCGCAGCGGCCCGACTTGCCCATAGCTTCGCACACCTGGAGCCACCAGAGGAAGGCTTCAGAGTGCGCCGAAAGAGCGGATCACCCTGAGCGCCGAGCTGGGTGAAGTCGTGGGCCAAGAGTGGTTCCATGTTGGTACATTGTGGACTGAAAAAACAAAGGAAGACGAAAGTTTGGAAAAGAATTTGAGGACTTTGGTATGTCTTGTCGCCCAACCTTGAGCGAAATGAAATGGAAAGAGAAAAAGCGGGCAGACACGTTGGATCAAGCCATGTTGGGACAGTCATTTGCAGCCCTCCTTATCTATGCTCCACGAGAAACTGGCAGAGGAAGAGGCCGAGAAAGAGAAAGAGGAAGAGTTCGGGGGTGCAACGGAGGCAGGGGAGGATTTGCAGTGTTCCAGTCAAGCACGGGAAAAGATGACAATACATGGGCGAATCGATGTTATAACTGTGGCGAGCATGGACATTACGCAAGAGACTGTCCAAAAGAAAAACGTCCAGAAGAAGGAAAATCCAGCAACAGCACACCGGGAGCAGGCGGGCAGCAGAGGGTGAAGGGCGGCGAAAACCGAGGCCCACTGAGACAGCGAAAAAGGGAAGTGCCTTCTTCTGCTCCTTAATTTTGATTAGTACAACAGTGTAAAAAAAGAGAAAAAAGAACTGTACTGTAGCGAACAAAAGGTCTATGAACTCTGGTTTGAGGAACCAGTATGTATGATGAAACTGAAAGTTGAAAAGGAGTTAGTTTTCATAATTTCAGTGCCCATCATGTTTTAGTTTTTTCTCTTTTACTCTGTATTCTTTTTCCTCAATTTCTTTCTTTGTTTATTTCAATTATGTGATGATTCATTGTTGAGATTATAGGATATTAACTGGGAAAAAAAATATTTAGAGCTGTGAGTCTTTCAAACTGGCTTTAGCATAAAAAGGAAAACCAACCGAACTTTAATAAGAAAAAAGAAAAAGGGAAAAGCAAAAAGAATGATGTGTTTCAGAGTTTTTAGATTTTAAATTTTTATTTTTTGTTTTGTTTGTTTTGTTTTTATTATTTTATATATATACATATATTTATAAGGTGTGCCTAGCTCAACAGTACATACCCATGCATTAAGATCAAGGGAATTTTCGGGAAGGGCCATTCAGTAATTACAACTAATGAGCTCCATGATGACACAAAAAGGGAAAAAAAGAGGTGTCTGTGTCTTACCAATATTCTTTAGATAACAAACTCTTTTACATTGTCTGCCTATATCCTCCGTTTTTCCTGTAAATTTGTTGGCCAGAGATTCTGAAATGTAAAGATTCTGAAATGTGTGTCAATGGACCACACCCATTACACAGCGATATATATAGCAAATTTATAAAATATTCTAAATTAGTTTGGGGTGGTTCCCGGATTTCTACAGGCAAGGGTGGAGCCTGAAAATATCCTAATCTAATTCAGAGGAAACATTTAGGCCGTAGGGGATACCAGATTTATAGAAATTTGAACATCCTTAAACAAGTTCCTAGGGTTTATTTAAAGAACAAAAAATAAATAAATAAATAAATAAAAATCCGGAATTTAAATAATAATAATATGTAGAATATTTTAATAAACTGGCAAAAGGTAAAACACTCGTGGTATGGAGTAATTCCATGTTAGCGTGGAGCACCGCGCATAACTTTAGGGTACATGGGAAAGCAGCATAATGTCCTGACAAGCTCAGGCACGAAAATAAAATAAACTAATAAATGACTGGCTTTCTGCCTTACTAAGTAGCAGTCATTAAATGCGCAGCATATATGTCAACAAATGATCCTGTCGGCAAAGAAAACAACATCCCACCACACCTGTCGCCGCCAATGCCTGTAACTGACCAAGAAAAACGGTTTCTACACAACATGCAATCCGCTTCCAATGGAATAGAGCTCAGTGGTCTAAATTAGCGTGTGTACATAAAACAATATATGAGTGCACAAGGCAACAAGTAGACCGTGTTTCCCAAAAGGCATACATGGAAGGATTCATTGTTATTGCTCATGCGAAGAGTCGCATGAGCAAAAGGGGGATATACTGAATAAAATTTTGGTTTTACCAATACCAGCGGAAGGGAAACGTTTTTCTCATGGTCTGGGCATGCATGTTCAGCAACTGGGTGGAGGCTCCTTTTCTACAGGTACACGGGACAGCGAAGCAGTGACAGCGACATTCCTCAGAGATTTATCTCCAGCCTGGGTCTGCCGCAGCACGTCTAAAAAACAGCACTAGCATCCCGCTAGTGCTGGGGCAGTAGAAAAGGGTCATTATGACCATTAAATAAAATATTTTTTGCAAAATTGACACAACAAACAGGCATTAATTGGGTTAAGTGTTGTCCCTGGTCCTCTGGCAAAGCGGAACCAGAGAAGAAAAATATAAACAGGTCTCAGTGCCTTTGAGAAAGTTTTCGGCAGACCCACACATGAGATTAAGCTCGTCTCCACTGAACGAAAAGAGTTACTATATCATCATCTCACGGTATTGCGTCTCGTGGAATGAGGCGTTTTCTGTTTGTGTCCAGGTGCAGTGCGGACGCAACCGGCCAACCAGCCTGCCACGACCACAACCAGGTGGCTGATACGAGACCCCCGCAAGCGAAGGTGCTCCTAGTGTTCCAAACGGCCATGAAGATGGATGGAAGGAATATGCAAGAATGCTCCGACTACATCTGAAGAAACAGTTTAAAAGATGATCAGCGCTAAAGGGCTAATTGTGATGGCAGTGCGAGAGGACTGTTTGCTGACCATCATAGAGACATTGTTATATGTCACCAGGAGAGGAGCCCCTCAGCGTGACACCAGCAGAATTAAGGAGAACGCTGAGAAGGATCAACCCCCGAAAAGCTGCTAGCCCGGACAACATCCCCGGACGGGTGCTAAGAGACTGCGCAGACCAGCTCTCGGACGTCCTGGCCGACATTTTCAACGCGTCCCTCATCCAGGCAGCTGTCCCCACTTGCCTGAAGACCGCCACCATCATCCCAGTCCCCAAGAGCTCCGCAGTGACAGGTCTGAATGACTACCGGCCAGTGGCCCTCACTCCGATAGTCACAAAGTGCTTTGAAAGACTGGTTCAGACCCACATCAAAGCCACCATCAACGTCACTGTGGATCCACACCAGTATGCATACAGGAAGAACCGATCCACAGAGGATGCCATCTCCTCCGTGGTCCACACTGCCCTCACCCACCTGGAGCAGAAGGATTCCTACGTCCGTATGCTCTTTGTGGACTTCACATCCGCTTTCAACACCATGATTCCACAGACACTGATAAATAAACTCTCCTCACTAGGACTGAGCTCTTCGCTGTGCAACTGGGTCCTAGACTTCCTGACCAACAGGCCGCAGTCTGTGAGAATTCACAACATCTCCTCCCCCACTATAATCCTCAGCACTGGCTCCCCTCAGGGCTGTGTGCTGAGCCCCCTCCTGTTCACACTGCTCACATATGACTGCTCACCTCTCCATCCAGGCTGTCATATTGTGAAGTTTGCAGACGACACAGCAGTGGTTGGATGCATCACAAACAGAGATGAGTCCAGCTACAGGCAGGAGGTGGAACACCTGGAGGGTTGGTGCAGAGAGAACAACCTCTGCATCAACGTAAAGAAGACGAAGGAGATGATTGTGGACTTCAGAAGAGGCCAGCATGCCCACCTCCCCCTGCACATTGGAGGATCTGCGGTGGAAGTGGTCGACAGCTACAGGTACTTAGGGGTGCACCTGAGCAGCAACCTCACCTGGAGCAACAACACCTCCACTCTGGTCAGGAAGGCACATCAGCGGCTCTACTTCCTCAGGAGGCTGAGACGAGCTGGACTCGGGAGCGCAGTCCTCACCTCCTTCTACAGATGTGTGGTGGAGAGCGTCGTGTGCTCCAGCATCAATGTGTGGCATGGAAGCTGCTCTGCTGCAGACAGGAAAGCACTGCAGAGGGTGGTGAAGGCTGCACAGAGGATTGTTGGAGTTAGCTTCCCCAGCACCACAGACATTTACACCTCCAGGTGCAGGAAAAGGGCCACCTGCATCAGGAAGGATCCCACCCACCCAGCACATGCACTTTTTGTCCCGCTTCCCTCAGGACGGAGGCTGCGGAGCATCAAGTGCAAAACAACCAGACTGAGAAACAGCTTAATTCCGGAAGCTGTAAGACTCTTAAACTCCACTTAACAACACACTGCACTGACACACAAGGACAATTACTGCACAAACACGGTCACTTTACCCGCACTGAGACACTTTATTTTCTACTGCTCTAATTCATTTCATGCTGCTATAGCACATTTGCACTCTGGACTTGTTGTTGCAACCTGTCTACTCTTTCTATTTATTTCATTTGGGGTATTTATCTTTAACTATTTTGTATATTCTATTTTTATTGTATTCCTTTATTGTACTTTTATCTATATATCTATTTAATAACAGCTCCTGGGTGTAAACTGGATCGTGAGATCACAATTTCGTTCCACCTCATGTACCACATAAGATGCGAATGACAATAAAATCTCCTTGAATCCTTGAATCCTTGAATATGATTCTGATGAGGTTCATGTCAGATATCTGGAGAAGAATGTTTTTTGCAGTACGCAAATTTCATAGCCCATACATCAGGTGTAATAATACGTGTTGTGTTTGTGCTTTGATGCCACACGCTGCAGATGATCCATTTGTTTTTGAAATGTACACAGAAATCTATGGCATGGAGTTCGGACGAGATATCACTCTCGTAACGCAGATTAGTTGACTAGAAAAGTTGCATATTAACACTATTGCCTAAATTACTTAAGTTTTTACACACAAAAAGGAAACTAAATGATTATTGAATTATAGACTCTTAACTGGACGTAGTAGACATAACTACATTATTAGATTAATTGACATGAATTAGTTCTCTTCTGAAGTTTAAATGAAAATAAGTATTTTAAAGTATACAATAAATCATAACAAATAACTTTATTAATTACTACTTAAAACATAACTAAGAAAGATTCATTTTATAAGTAATAAAAAGTTCTGAAAAAAAAAACAATAAAAATAATAGTTCTAAAGTTCTAAAGTAAAATTTTGGCAAAATGTTGCAAAGCACCATTCCTTGTGTTTCTGAACCACTAACAAATTTATCAGCAATGTAACACATAGAAACAGACATTAAAGCTGCTTAACTTCCACCACATCTCCACGAGAACCTGTAAAGAAAGAGCGGAATGCAGTGCAGGACCGCGACCAAAGTGAGAGCTCCGTGACAGATAATTAGATCACACTAAAGATGGTCCGACAAATAAATAAACTTATTATTTAATACATTTAGCACGTTTAATCAGCGTCTCCTCATCCATTTCTCACATGCTTGTGAGACAGTGTACGAGTTTGAGTCAACCCCTTTCAGTGAAAAGTCTCTTTTTATCACATATCTCTCGTTTAACATGAACTATTTTACATACTTACTTGAAGTAAGGCTGATTTTTTTTTTTAATCTAACTTTGGTGTACAGTGGCCGTAAGTAGATAAGTAACTCTTCACCTGCAGCACACCCTCAACTCAGAAACTTATCAAATTTCGCTATCTTTGCTTAACACAAGTGCAATGTAAATTTCAGCTCAATATCGCTAACAATTAGATATTTTAGAATTAGATATTTACGAAACGAAAAAAACTAACTACTACTCAAATCTTTTATTTCGAAAGATTTTCAGGGATACAGTGCAGCTCCTGCAAATTACGAATACTGAACCAGAAGGATTAAATGAAGAAACGGGGCCTGAGATATTAATTTGATGAAAATAATGTATAAAATATGATTGATTAGAATCAAAGGGGGGAATTGTGATGGAAATTTATTTATTTAAGGTTAATAAATAAATTAAAATTATTTCTAAATCATGTACGTAATTTTGACTGAAGATACTGACTAGCTGCAGAGATTAGAATGTGCGTACGTGGCTCACATGGGCGTGCAGGACAGGTGACCACACAATCACATCCCTGAGGCATCAACCATAGTACTACAATACACCTCATGGTGCAACCTGGACACATCTTCAGTGATGTGCCCGGGGTCATGGCGTGTTTCGGGTCTCACATCAGACACCCTCACCCGGATGACCCAGCCGGGGTTGATCAGGCCCCGACTTGAGTCCAGGTAGCGCACTACGCCACGCATCCCCCCTCTTCAACCAGAGCCAACGAGAAGCTTTCTCCGCAGCCTCCATGATGTTCTTTATGGCTCTTTTCCTATGCAGTCCACAGATCCCTAGGAGTCCGAGGACCCGATGTACAGACTGGCCTGCGAAGCCCCTGGCTGTTGCAAGCAGGCCCCCCTGGGTCTTCTTCGGGGGCTGAGGCTCCTCACCTGCTCGAACGAAGTTGATGGTTCTTTTGGAGAGGCATTGGGACTTGCTGTTCTTGATGCCTGTGCAAATGGTGTCTGCTACTGACTGCAGAACCTGGTCGTGTCGCCACCGGTAACGACCGTCTCCCAAAGCTTTTGAGCAGCAGCTGTGGATGTGTTCTAAAGATCCCCTTTTCTGGCAGAGTTGGCACACCGGTGAGTCCACCAGGCCCCAGGTGAACAGGTTAGCAGGGCTCGGGAGGACATCATAGACTGACTGGACTAAGAACTTGAAATGGTGTGGTTCCACCTTCCACAGTTCAGTCCAGGTCATCTTACGGTCAGCTATATGCTCCCACTTGGTCCAGGCCCCCTGTTTGGACATGCCCACCATCCTGCTGATGCGCGCTTCCTCTACCTCAGCACGTACCTCCTCCTGGATAAGCTTCCGCTTCTCCTTTCTGCTGGCTTTGCTGTAGCTGGGTCTGGGACTGCTACCTAGCCTGGCACGGCCAGTAGCCACTGTGCCTACTAGGCAAAAACTGGCTGATCTTCTGCTCAAAGCCCTCCACGGTGGTAATCGGGACTTCATAGACAAGCAGCGGCCAGAGGAGACGAGGCAGTATCCCATGTTGGTAGATCCAGGCCTTAAACTTGCCAGGGAACCCAGACTTGTCTACAGCTAAGAGCCACTCCTTGAGGTCATCGCTAGTACTTTGGCGTGCAGTGGTATCCTTCAGGTCCCCAGTGAAGAGCTTGCCCAGGCTCTTTACTGGCTTTTCTGATACTGATGGAATCTGGGTGTCGCCCAGGGTAAATCGAAACTGGTCAGCCACTTTTCCCCTCCTCAAGACTAAGGATCTGGACTTTGCCGGCTTAAAGCTCATCCTAGCCCATGTCATGAGCCGTTCCAGTCCTCAAAGAAGCCACCTGCATCCTGGCACTGATGTTGTAGTTACCGTGAGATCATCCATAAATGTTCTGATTGGGGGTTGTCTGGTGCCAGATCTGGACAGTGGACCTCTGCACTCCACTTCTGCTGACTTCACAAGCATTTTCATGGCCAAAGCAAACAGTGACACAGAGATTGTGCAGTCGGTGATGATACCCTTCTCCAGCCGATGCCACTCTGATATTAAGGTCCCAGAGGTTTCGTATTTTCTCTGGGACGTGATGTCTGCTAAGGGCCAGTTCCACCAGCTTATGTGGTATTGACCCATAAGCATTGGTAAGGTCAAGCCACAGCACTGCCAAGTCACCCTTACTCTCCCGTGCCTCCCGGATCAGTTGGGTCACCACGCTTGTGTGCTCAATACACCCTGGGATGCCTGGAACTCCTCCTTTCTGCACAGAGGTGTCAATATAGGTGTTCTTCAGGAGAAATTCCATAAGCCGATTGGCAGCAATCTTGATGAAGATCTTACACTCGACACTAAGGAGAGATAAAACATACGTGGCACAACTTACTGACCAGTATACTGGAAGGTTCTGGAAGTTACGTGTCACTAAAGTGTAAGCTTCACCCTCGCCCCAGGCTGTGGGAATGCACCGACCGACTGGTCAAGACTGGCCAGGTAATATACCAGGATACGTGGATTTTTTTACCATATAAGGCAATGCTTTTTACCATATAAGGCAATGTTTTTTTTACCATGTAAGGCAATGGCCTGAGGGGACCTAAAAAGGTTCAAATACCCTGAGATGTTGGCTGTACAGGGGGAGAGACTTGAACACATGCTTTGAAATGTATTCTGTCTTTTCTCCAATTAAATAATTGCTACTCCAGACTCAGATTTTTCGTGTTTGTTCTGTCACTAATCTTTATTTTCCACCACAGAATATGCATAACGGTGTGAATATGCAGTAGAATATGCAGAACAGTGGGAATATGCAGTAGAATATGCAGAACAGTGGGAATATGCAGTAGAATATACAGAACAGTGGGAATATGCAGTAGAATATGCAGAACAGTGGGAATATGCAGTAGAATATGCAGAACAGTGGGAATATGCAGTAGAATATACAGAACAGTGGGAATATGCAGTAGAATATGCAGAACAGTGGGAATATGCAGTAGAATATGCAGAACAGTGGGAATATGCAGTAGAATATACAGAACAGTGGGAATATGCAGTAGAATATACAGAACAGTGGGAATATACAGTAGAATATGCAGAACATTGGGAATATGCAGTAGAATATGCAGAACAGTGGGAATATGCAGTAGAATATACAGAACAGTGGGAATATGCAGTAGAATATACAGAACAGTGGGAATATGTAGTAGAACATACAGAACAGTGGGAATATGTAGTAGAACATACAGAACAGTGGGAATATGCAGTAGAATATACAGAACAGTGGGAATACGCAGTAGAATATGCAGAACAGTGGGAATATGCAGTAGAGTATACAGAACAGTGGGAATATGCAGTAGAATATGCAGAACAATGGGAATATGCAGTAGAATATGCAGAACAGTGGGAATATGCAGTAGAATATGCAGAACGGTGGAAATATGCAGTAGAATATACAGAACAGAGGGAATATGCAGTAGAATATGCAGAACAGTGAGAATATGCAGTAGAATATGCAGAACAGTGGGAATATGCAGAACAGTGGGAATATGCAGAACAGTGGGAATATGCAGTAGAATATGCAGAACAGTGGGAATATGCAGTAGAATACACAGAACAGTAGGAATATGCAGAACAGTGGGAATATGCAGAACAGTGGGAATATGCAGTAGAATATGCAGAACAGTGGGAATATGCAGTAGAATATGCAGAACAGTGGGAATATGCAGTAGAATATGCAGAACAGTGAGAATATGCAGTAGAATATACAGAACAGTGGGAATATGCAGTAGAATATACAGAACAGTGGGAATATGCAGTAGAATATGCAGGAAAAACTCTGATTTAACTGATCTTACAGTAAGACAACATGTCCTGAGTAAATAGAGGGATTCTAGGCAAATCCAAATGTTTTTTTTCTGGATTTGTTCTGTATGTTTTGAGCAACTATATAACTGTGATTAATAAACTGCAGATGTGTTAGTGAGTTTGGAACTTTGGAATTAGCTGGGATTCAAGGATAAAGAAAAAAAAAGACTATACAGTATATGTAATGTTCAACTTTCCCTGTACCTGATCAGCTAATTACTATTTCATTTTCAAACTGTGTTTATTAATTTATGATTACAAGACTTACTGTGAGCTATAATGAACGAAAATTCATTTAGCTAACTATTTATCTAGAAGCTGGATGTAGAGGATAGCCAGAATTTAGTACAGCACTTTATGTTTATAGTTTAAAGCAGTTTCTGATCACTGCCTCAAAATTGTGTTTTCCACCTGATCCAGCTGATCAGCTAATAAACAGTCATTTACTGAGTTTACCTGTTAAAATCCTTTAGCCCCCTATGGAGCCTAAATTAATCATGTATATCCAGCAGGAGAGGGGGTTGGATCTCTGCCTGACGGGAGACGGGCGGCAGTGGTGGGTCTTCGTGACGGCACCCGCCAGCCACTTTTTCATCGACCCGGCAGTGCCAGGCACGTACACGGCACTACTAAAAACTGACAGGGGGCTTGCTGACAGTACGCCGGCACTATTAAAAACTGTCAGGGAGCTTGCTGACAGTACACCGGCACTATTAAAAACTGTCAGGGGGCTTCCTGACAGTACGCTGGCACTATTAAAAACTGTCAGGGAGCTTCCTGACAGTACGCCGGCACTATTAAAAACTGTCAGTAAGCTTCCTGACAGTACGCCGGCAGTACTAAAAACTGTCAGAGGGCTTGCTGACAGTACGCCGGCACTATTAAAAACTATAGAATATGCAGAACAGTAGGAATATACAGTAGAATATGCAGAAAAGTGGGAATACGCAGTAGAATATGTAGAACAGTAGGAATATACAGTAGAATATGCAGAACAGTGGGAATACGCAGTAGAATATGTAGAACAGTAGGAATATACAGTAGAATATGCAGAACAGTGGGAATATGCAGTAGAATATGCAGAACAGTGGGAATATGCAGTAGAATATGTAGAACAGTGGGAATATGCAGTAGAATATACAGAACAGTGGGAATATGCAGTAGAATATGCAGAACAGTGGGAATATGCAGTAGAATATGTAGAACAGTGGGAATATGCAGTAGAATATGTAGAACAGTGGGAATATGCAGTAGAATATGCAGAACAGTGGGAATATGCAGTAGAATATGCTGAACAGTGGGAATATGCAGTAGAATATACAGAACAGTAGGAATATGCAGTAGAATATGCTGAACAGTGGGAATATGCAGTAGAGTATATAGAACAGTGGGAATATGCAGTAGAATATGCAGAACAGTGGGAATATGCAGTAGAATATACAGAACAGTGGGAATATGCAGTAGAATATGCAGAACAGTGGGAATATGCAGTAGAATATGCAGAACAGTGGGAATATACAGTAGAATATACAGAACAGTGGGAATATGCAGTAGAATATGTAGAACAGTGGGAATATGCAGTAGAATATGCAGAACAGTATCTATCAGAAACTATCAGGGAAACTATCAGGGAGCGTCCTGACAGTATGCCGGCACTATTAAAAATTATCAGGGGGCTTGCTGACAGTACGCCGGCGCCATTAAAAACTGTCAGGGGGCTTGCTGACAGTACGCCGGCAGTACTAAAAACTGTCAGGGAGCTTGCTGACAGTACGCCGGCGCCATTAAAAACTGTCAGGGGGCTTGCTGACAGTACGCCGGCAGTACTAAAAACTGTCAGGGAGCTTGCTGACAGTACGCCGGCGCCATTAAAAACTGTCAGGGGGCTTGCTGACAGTACGCCGGCAGTACTAAAAACTGTCAGTAAGCTTCCTGACAGTACGCCGGCAGTTTTAAAAACTGTCAGAGGGCTTGCTGACAGTACGCCGGCACTATTAAAAACTATAGAATATGCAGAACAGTAGGAATATACAGTAGAATATGCAGAAAAGTGGGAATACGCAGTAGAATATGTAGAACAGTAGGAATATACAGTAGAATATGCAGAACAGTGGGAATATGCAGTAGAATATGCAGAACAGTGGGAATATGCAGTAGAATATGTAGAACAGTGGGAATATGCAGTAGAATATACAGAACAGTGGGAATATGCAGTAGAATATGCAGAACAGTGGGAATATGCAGTAGAATATGTAGAACAGTGGGAATATGCAGTAGAATATGCAGAACAGTGGGAATATGCAGTAGAATATGCTGAACAGTGGGAATATGCAGTAGAATATACAGAACAGTAGGAATATGCAGTAGAATATACAGAACAGTAGGAATATGCAGTAGAATATGCTGAACAGTGGGAATATGCAGTAGAGTATATAGAACAGTGGGAATATGCAGTAGAATATACAGAACATTGGGAATATGCAGTAGAATATGCAGAACAGTGGGAATATGCAGTAGAATATACAGAACAGTAGGAATATACAGTAGAATATGCAGAAAAGTGGGAATACGCAGTAGAATATGTAGAACAGTAGGAATATACAGTAGAATATGCAGAACAGTGGGAATATGCAGTAGAATATGCAGAAAAGTGGGAATACGCAGTAGAATATGTAGAACAGTAGGAATATACAGTAGAATATGCAGAACAGTGGGAATATGCAGTAGAATATGCAGAACAGTGGGAATATGCAGTAGAATATGTAGAACAGTGGGAATATGCAGTAGAATATACAGAACAGTGGGAATATGCAGTAGAATATGCTGAACAGTGGGAATATGCAGTAGAATATACAGAACAGTAGGAATATGCAGTAGAATATGCTGAACAGTGGGAATATGCAGTAGAGTATATAGAACAGTGGGAATATGCAGTAGAATATACAGAACAGTGGGAATATGCAGTAGAATATGCAGAACAGTATCTATCAGAAACTATCAGGGAAACTATCAGGGAGCGTCCTGACAGTATGCCGGCACTATTAAAAATTATCAGGGGGCTTGCTGACAGTACGCCGGCAGTACTAAAAACTGTCAGGGAGCTTGCTGACAGTACGCCGGCAGTACTAAAAACTGTCAGGGGGCTTGCTGACAGTACGCCGGCACTATTAAAAACTGTCAGGGAGCTTTCTGACAGTACGCCAGCACTATTAAAAACTGTCAGGGAGCTTGCTGACAGTATGCCGGCAGTACTAAAAACTGTCAGGGAGCTTGCCTGCATTTTATATAATAGATGCATTTTAAGTTAACCTTTTCTATAACATATAAACACGTAAATTGTAACTTGTGTGATTGACTATCTAAAACGCTGTGTATTATATAGCCATGATAATTTGGTTTTGTAGTGTATTTTAACAATGTAACAATTTTAATTTACTTTGTAAGTTTGATTCATCAATAGCTTTTCCAGAAGTATATTACGTTTAATGTGCTTGATCTTTTTCAGATACATTTGATCTGTACTGTTTAATCTGCCATCTAAGAACTTTACAAATTTGTATGGGGGTGCAAAAATCAGAAGCTGAATTTTCTTGATTCAGCTTGAACTTGGAAAAAAGTGAGAGAGAGATTTGAACAAATGACTTGAAAAGACACTGTAAAATAAACTGGTGCAAATCTTTTTTTATTATAGTATGAATTAAAAACTAAACATTGAGTTATACAAAAATGACATGACAGAATAAATAAATACAAAGAAACAAACTAAATAAAATAAATAATAAAAAATAAAATAAAATAAATGTAATATTGTCTGGTCTAAAGAATTTGATTTTACATGAGCTTTTCTTGTGTTTACCTGGTTTTCATCAAAAATGGATATCCGCTGTGCTAGCTGGCTCTTCAGTCAAAGGGAGAATGTGGGATGAACATGCAGATACATCCTGTTGGATCTTACTGCCCCTGTTGTGATATTGCTGTGTATGTTCTGAAAAAAAAAAAAAAACAACTAGCAATCTAGAAAATAGGAAATGTGTGGCTAACAATGTGTTGCAGTGGTCTACACTTCTACTTAATTACACTTTTCGCTTTACTATTTTGTCAATCATAATTTAACGTATTTTTTTTTTCAAGCCTGGGAATTCAGAAAATCTAGTTTTAACAAAATGTTTTGATGGATTACTTAGTTAATAACTAACATTGAATAATACATTAGTTAACATGATGTAGTACAATAACACAGCTAGTACTCAATGGTGTACAGTAATAAATGTAAATTACCATTATTTTGTGGTCTTCCATTACGAGGTTGACCAAAAGCCCCTTCTTTATGAGTGACAATGTACTGTAAAACAAAAGACTGCATTACACCACAACACAGCATAGTTTTTTTATATTTTATTATTAAATTTGATTTGATAGAATGTGCTTCATACCTTTCATAAAGGTATGGCTGTTGCATGTTGCATCCACAGCTAAATGGTGTGTCTTTTGTGACTGTTGCAGGTATGATGCCGGCACAGTCCGTGTGCAACCATCCATTGCAGATGTCACACTGAATCCATTCCACCTCCTTCACATGTGGATGCATGGCTCTGCATACAAACACAAGGCAGAAATTAGTGTAACTGCCCAAAAAATGACCAAAACAGCTGTAAATAAAGTATAATAATGGAAACCTACTTTTTCCCCACTTTTTGGAAAATGCAAACTTTGACGTCCTGGGCCATACATCGGTTTTCAGCTATACCATCCCCCAGTCCCATCTCAGGTGGAAAGTCCTAAAAAGGTCTCAGCTTTAATTAAGCATATTTCAGAAAGTAAACATCATTATATTTGATAAAATAAAACATTTCAATGAGGTTTACCCCAGTTTGCAGATTTTTCACCATACATGTTGCATGGTAAATCCGAAGATGTAGAAGTTGTCCAGTGTGCAGCACTTCAGGACACATTTTGAGATGTTTTGCTTCCATCTCTGCCATCTTTAAGATAGAAAGGGCTTTTTGATAAACTCTATACATTAAATATACATAGACTTGAACAAACAAATTTAACTAAGCTGCCTGTTTACCGTGCAAACAAAAACACCACAGTTGTAGCCATCATTTTTGGTCCATTGGTGTGGATTAGATACAGTCCAGCCCTCTAGGGACTCATACTGCTTAAAAGCTTCCCTGCAATAAAACTCAGTATAGTGAGTAAACAATATAATTTGTGTATTTGACAGCAAACAAAATGAGAGAGGGTCATACTTGAGGATGTCCATGTCAGAATTTCTAATTGTGAAGTATTGTTGTGTGTTGTCATAAATTCTGATCTCCTTTGCTGGCACATCAAAAACCTATTAAACATATAAAATGAGTACAAATCAGGCGTTGTTATACATTTTTTTTTTGTATAAGTATCGCTGCATTTATAGATATACAAGATATTACATAGACTATTGTTATATCATTTACAAAATAAATGTAAATTAATACATGTTTAAATTCCATCCATTGTCACCTAAAGCAAGCACTTTGACTTGATGACTTGTTTCTGCAAGCATCCTATTAAATCACAAGCACTTTCATACATATGTTCTTTATTGACAAGGCATTGAAATAGCAAGTTTACAAATATATGGCATTATTTGAATATTTTTTCTCCAAATTACACCACTAACCCAAATGATGAAGTGGCACCCCTCTCTGGTAAATCTCCATTTTCAACAATCCGTGGACAAAGGATTTTCTGGGAATTCTAAAATGAAACAAATATATATATATTAATTATAAACTTTGTAGAGAAACACATACTTGGAAAACATATAGGAAATAACCCCAATGTCAAGGTATGTAGTTTAATACCTCAAGCACTTTTACATGCGATTCTTAAATTTTTTTGGAGGCTATCCAGTCTCTGTGCCATAAAATGAAGGTGTCTGTTGACAAAGCCACAACCTGAAATGAAATCAAAAATACAAAATGTGATTGTCTACATGTAAATGTGCCTATAAAACTGTTAAGCTTAAATATTCACAGTGGGGCTTACATTTTGTGCCTCTCCAGCTATTTGTGTAAGCCGACAGCTTACAGCCTGTTAAAAAGCGTGCAAAATATAGTTACATACCTATATGTATACTCAAAACACCACAGAAAAATATTGTTACTATGTATAGATCATATGTAATGTCATTTATAACATTCTTTGAAAATGATAATTCTTTAGAGGACAGTATATATTACTACTTACATTTTCAGCTAACCAAGGCATCTCACCCTTTCCTGAGTCTTGTAGGAGATAAGGTGGACAAATGCTTTTTACATCCCGGAGTTCAAGTGTGAGAATCTTGCAATTATAAGATTCTCTCGTCTCTGTACAGCATAGAGTTGGGTCAGCCTTTCCTAAAAGAAAAATAAATATAAGTAATACATGTAATATTCTTTGTAATGTTTTGTCCTTATTCATGTTTTAACATTTTTTAAATATCACAATTACCTTGTGTTGTTCATCGATCGGGAACATTGACACAGAGAAGTTGTTCTGTTCCTCTCTGCCATTCGTAACTTGATCTGTACATTCTTGAACTCTGACCTGGTTTCCAGGTCTTTGAGAAGGCTCTGCAAATAAATGAGTATTACATGATATTGATAACAAATTCTGGAAATATCAAAATACACCATATTTCATCACCACTGAAGTTACAGAGCAGCTGTTATTTGGATATATCACTTATGATATACTGACATTAATAATTATCTTCTTTGGATTCTTACCTGCTTTGGCGAGCAGAAGTTTCCCATGCAGTCCTATATGTACAAGCTCCATGGAATGCTTCTGCACTTGATTTAAGAATGTGTTATTTAGCCGTTCATTGTGAAGATGAAAGTACAGGCGCAGTGAAAACATGTAATATGTATCCTTCATCTGACATAAGGAGTATCTAATTGAGGAAAGCTCACGGTTGATTTGTTCTGCTACAGCTGAATTCACAAGAGATGCCAGGTCTGGCAGAAGTTTTAAACTCCGTAGTCTCTCCTCTGGCCTTTTTTGGTTCTTCTTATGAAATCGGTTATATAGAGAGTATCTCTCTGGAGTTCCAGTCTCTGGATGAGCAGTGGAGAATCTGTTTTTGTGTTTTCCACAGGTCCCCTTGATTTTTGTCTGAGATTCTGCACCCACACAGGGTTAATCTTCAAATTGTTGTTGCCTCCCTAATATTGTCTTCTGTAGGGGCACACACCCGTCCATCATGTGGTTGGAAAAACATTTGTTGAGTCTGATTGTTGACATGCCTGGCAACACGACCAGCAATGTCAGAAATGAAAACTGTGGGTGGATATTTGAAACTGAGTAGCGCATCTCCGTGGTCACGGGCAGATTCTTTCCACCACAACGGTGACTGGTAAAACACCACACCATGGGTACAGCCCATGTGTAACACTCCCCATATAAAATTGAAATGGTGATATATGTGTCAAACTTACGCTTATTATATATCTTTGTTAGTAATGTTTGGTGCTGACTAAGAGTCACAATATATAGTCTATAAACAGGACCACAAATTATGCTATCATCTAGTTTCTTACCCCCAGCTTTCTGTAGCTTAACAAACATTTTTGGATAGATCTACTTATAAAGGAGAAGTTCCTCAAGTCTGTTGATGAGGTCTGTTTGTGAGCCTGTTGTTGACAGTCCAAGATCAGTGCAAGCCTGGACTAAATCTTCCTTCTTTGGCTAAACAAAAACGTGAGATTTGTAGAATTAAAATACGCTTGTTACTAATATAGATTATTACTGTATAATCAAATTTGTATTTACTGTACCTGTTTGCAGTCCAGCAACTGTAGAATCTGGTCCTCGTCAATTTCCAGGTTTGCTTTCGTTGAGCTTTCTCTATATTTCTGGGAAAGACCTTTGAATATTTCTGTTTTTGGGACCACGTCATTCATTCTTGAGTGCTTCCCAATCCATGGAGTGAATAGAGTATGTTAAGGGGCTTGAGAAAGGGGCCCTCCCTCAGGGCACAGAAGTGGTAGAATGCTTTTCTTAATGTGTTATATGGGACAGTGGCTCTTGAATGGGATTCCAGTGTGCATAACAGGCGGCCAACAGCAATGTGATTCTGTCAGAAAGGAGAAAAGAAAACCATTATATGATTTTCATTATATTTACATTTCATACATGCATTTATACACAGACAAAACAAATACAAAGTGTACCTAAATGGTAAATAGACCTGTTAAAATAAACAATATGTGTAAAAACAAAGAGGTTTGTTGATGTACAGAAACATATTTGCATATATATTTGTGTTATATCCCCTGTAACATGACACAGTTTTTTTTTATTGCAATACTCACAGATAGACCTGTTTTCAAGAGGGAACACAAGGGTACTGTGAGAAGGACTTTGTCATTGAAGTTGTGAAAACCAGACTGATATTCCTGAAATCTGACCAGCATTCTGCAAACTGGGCATTCTTTGGCAAAAACATAATACCTATAAGAAACACATTAACACCAGTAATTAATACGTATTGATAAAAACGTAAAATGTAAAAAAAGAAAAAAAATTATTGTACCTTTGTTCACAGTGAATATTCCATAAACTGTGGCAAGTTTGAGTACAAGATCAGGAGGAGTTGGTCCAGGACAGTATGGACACTTTTTTTCATTTGGCTCGAACTTCTCTGGCAGGGGCTTTTCTTTTGTACTCAGGTCATCTGGCAGCTGCTCTGGAATCCTCTTATAATTCCAAAAGTAGTTGGTCATTGTAATTACAAACATACATGTGTTTTTAGGATGATGCTTGTCTTCAGCATCTTCAGTCTCCAAAACTAATTCTTCCATATCTTCAATTTCATCTGCATTAGTTTCTGTAGCATTTTGCACCAGCTGTGGACGTTCTTGAAAGATCCACCACAAAGATAAATACACAACACAGTCTGTTCTTTGTGCCTCTGCATTGGCAATGCCATTTGCCCAGGCCCAGAGTGGCTAATTGGGAGATTCGGGAGGATTCCCAATGGGCCGGCTCGAGTTTGGGCCGGTTGGACGGAAAAAATAATTTACCCGTCACTTCTCTAATCTTATTCTTGCATTCATTTCCATTCAACTACGTATTGTGGCGTGAGGAGGCGGGGGAGTTGTGGGTCCGCCCCACGCCAGAGCGCAAAGCCATGCCTGTCTCAGCTGGCCCGCATGAGGGCTGATTGAGCCGCCAGTTGAGACAGGCATATATACTCAGCCTCCGCCATCATTTGGGAGGACTTTGACTGGGGAGCTGAGGGCTGAGGCTGCACGGACTCGTATTTAGCCTTTAAAGTAAAACTAAGTAATTCTACAGACTCTAGAGCCCCATTGGGCTGAGTTATGTTTTGAGTTGTTTTTGGGTGTGGTGGAGGGCATTTAAAATAAAAGGTATGATTTGAGTTCATTTAATCCCCGTGTCTGTGTATCTCTGTGAGCTTCCTCCTTCCGGGTCACAGTGGTCACGCCCCTAACCCCAGGGGCCTACCACAGTGGTGGAGCACGACGCGGGGCTGTGGTGTACTCAAAGCGTGCTTTTGTTTGGCCGCCCGAAGCCACACCTCAGTTTTGTTTTGCCTTTTTTTTTTTTTTCTCTCGTAAAAATAATAAATAAAAAAATAAATAAAAAGGGGGAGGGAGGGACTGTGGCGTGAGGAGGCGGGGGAGTTGTGGGTCCGCCCCACGCCAGAGCGCAAAGCCATGCCTGTCTCAGCTGGCCCGCATGAGGGCTGATTGAGCCGCCAGTTGAGACAGGCATATATACTCAGCCTCAGCCATCATTTGAAAGAACTTACACTGGGGAGCAGAGGGCTGAGGCTGCACGGACCTTAAAACCTTAAAAACTAAACTAAAAGTAATTCTACAGACTCTAGAGCCCCATTGGGCTGAGCATGCCCGAAGCCACACCTCAGTTTCGTTTACGCGAATCTCGGCAGTATTGAGCAAGGCAGCGAGGCAGTGATTGCTAAACACTAGCTGTATAGATTAATTAGCCAGCTTAGATTTAGACAGCTTTAAAGGCTATAAAGTTTATATTAGTTAGATAATAACTACCTGAAGCGCACTGGAGGACGGCGAAGAGGACCTGGACAGTCTGCAAACTTTTATTGACGAGTGTTTCGAGCGAGTTGTCATGGGGAAACCAGACAAAACGCCGACTCCCTCAGGTAAAAAAGGAGCTCCGTCCGCCAAGAGGAGTCGCCCTGAAGATTCTCCTGGGGCTACTTCACATTCCAGCGATATGGTGGATATTCTGGAGTCCATAGATAAGAAGCTGTCCAGTTTCGACGCTCGCCTTTCCATTCTGGAAATTCTCCATAAGGAGTTTCAGGCATTGCGGGAGTCTGTGGAGTTCAGCCAGCAGCAGGTGGAAACACTCGCTGCGGAAAACACTGCCCTCAGAGAGTCGGTGAACTCCCTCACTAAGGGAATGACCCAGCTCTCAGAGGAAAATAAAAAAATAAAAGAGACCGTCCTCGAGCTCCAGGCCCGCGGCATGAGAGACAACCTCGTGTTTTCTGGATTACCAGAGAAGCAAGAGGAAAACCCGGAGACAACAGTGAAGGAGTTCATACAGACTTACCTGAAGCTTCCGGAGGACACCGTGAAGACCATCACCTTCGCTCGCGTTCACCGCATAGGAGCTAAACGACCCGGAGGACACCGATCCAGACCCATCGTGGCTAAGTTTGAACACTTCAAACAGAAGGAACTGGTGAAGAGCCGCGGGCGAGAGCTGAGGGGAACGGACTTCAGCGTTAACGACCAGTTTCCCAAAGAAATCCTGGAGCGACGCAAAGTTCTGTTCCCTATCCGAAAAAAATACATCCAGGAAGGTTCTCGGGCTGTCATCGCGGTGGATAAACTCTACGTGAACGGACAGCTTCACCGCGACCAGAAAACCACGCCATGGCTGTACTGACCAGGTGATCTGTATACAAACACGTCTGTTCTGACTCTTTCACTCCTTCTCCGCTAAAAGCTCATTAGATATGTCTGTTTATAACTATTAATGCCGGGTCAATCAGTATAGCAGACTGTTACCATGTTAAGCACTCATTGTTTTGTTTTTTTTGTTATTGTTTTTTGTTTGTTTGTTTGTTTGTTTTTTTTGCACCCAACATGTTTACCACACGAGCACACAGTCATACAGGTTACATGCGAGAGCACACACACACACACACACACCGTTAGTGAGCACACGTGACTTTCCCAGGTAACTCAAATATGAGCATTCTGAGGTTTGTCTCATGGAATGTACGTGGAGCTGGTTCGGGGGAAAAGAGGGTAAAAATTGCCCATCGGTTAAATGATTTAAAGGCTGACATTGTGTTTCTACAGGAGATACATGTATCTAAAACATCTGCGCAAACATTCTCCTTTCCACAGTTTCCTCACACATACTCAGCCTGTTATAACTCCAAACAAAGAGGTGTAGCTATATTGATTAACAAAAAGTTAAACTTCACCATCAGAAACACTATATCAGACCCAGAAGGCAGATTTATAATACTTAATTTATCTATTCAAAATATTAATTTTTGCATTGCTAGTATATATGCGCCAAATGTTGATGACCCCTCCTTCTTTCATACCTTTTTCACTTCACTTTCTGATCACTCTGACACCACACTGGTGATAGGAGGAGACTTCAACTTGGTACTTAATGAAGAGATTGACAGGCTCAGTACAGCAGTGAGTCAAAGGAACTGGCAGTCTGCAGACATTCTTAAACAGTACATGAAGGATTTTGGTCTATGCGATGCTTGGCGTTCACATCACCCCACTCTGAGAGAGTATAGTTTTTTCTCACACGTACATAAATCTCACTCTCGCTTAGATTACTTTTTAGTTAGCCGCTCTATGTTGAGGGAAATCACAGACACTCAAATTCACCCTATCATTATTAGCGATCACGCACCGGTGTCTATGTCTTTGACACGGAAAAGAGTTATACCACCAGCTAGGAACTGGAGATTTAATACATCATTACTTAATGAACAAGATTTCATTAATTACTTCAAAAAAGAGTGGGCTATATATTTAGAACATAATGACCTGCCTGGAATATCGCCATGTGTTCTTTGGGAAGCAGGGAAGGCAGTAATGCGGGGTAAAATAATATCTTACTGCGCACATAAGAAAATTAAAGAAAAAACTTGTGTGTCAGAATTGGAACAGAAAATAAAATCATTAGAAACAGCCTATGCTGCTTCACCACAAGAACATATAATTAACACCCTGCGGAAATTAAGATTGGAACTAAATGAAATCATTGATAAAAAGACACAATTTATGTTGCAGAGGCTGCGTTTGGAAAACTTCGAGCATGGAAATAAATCTGGAAAATTCCTGGCAAACCAATTAAAACTAAATAAAGAAAAAACAGCTATTTCTTCAATTAAAGACTCTGTTGGTAACATTACTCATGACCCACAGGAAATTAATAACAAATTTAAAGACTTTTATGAGGCATTATACTCATCACAGATGAATCCATCTGATGCTGACATTGAAGAATTTTTGAAAAATATAAATCTACCTAAAGTAGATGAGGAACAGGTTATGACTCTTGATTCACCTTTTTCATCTTCCGAATTCTTTAAAGCAATACAGGATCTCCCAAATAATAAAGCTCCAGGTCCAGATGGCTTTCCTGCAGAGTTATATAAAGAATTCTGGTCTGTGTTAGAACCCATTTTTTTTAGAATGGTCACTCAAATCAAGAAGGACCGCATAATATCTCCAAACATGAACTCTGCCAACATTACCTTGCTTCTTAAACCAGGCAAAGATCCAACACTCCCATCCAGCTATCGCCCAATTTCGCTTATAAATGTAGACCTTAAAATAATTTGCAAAGTTCTTGCAAGGAGGTTAGAAAAAAATCACTCCATCCATTATACATTCGGACCAAACAGGTTTTATCAAAGGCCGGCACTCAGCCGATAACACACGTCGACTAATAAATGTAATAGATTACTGTTCCATTAACAAATTAGAAACCATAGTTGTCTCTTTAGATGCAGAGAAAGCATTCGACCGGGTAAATTGGAAATTTCTGTTAGCAGTTCTAAATAAATTTGGATTTGGTCCATCCTTCATAAACTGGATTGAAACATTATATAGCTCTCCCAATGCACGGGTTAGGACAAATGATCTTATTTCACAAAGCTTTAGTCTGCAGAGAGGCACCAGACAGGGCTGCCCGCTCTCTCCCTCACTTTTTGTATTTTTTATTGAACCACTAGCAGCAAAAATACGACAAAGTGTAGATATTAAAGGAATTCAAACAGAAAATACAGACCATAAGATAAGCCTTTATGCTGATGATGTATTACTTTTCCTTAGAGACTCACAAACTTCTCTGCTAAAGACAATCACACTCATAGATAAATTCTCATCTGTATCAGATTATTCCATTAACTGGAGTAAATCAACAGTTCTACCTCTGAATTGTACATTTCAGAGCACTACTTCACTACAGTCGGGCAACATTAAATATTTAGGTATACATTTTTCCCCCAAGCTATCAGACCTGATACGATTGAATCATACTCCTCTACTAAAAACAATAGAGGACGATCTCACACGATGGAATTCTCTACCTATATCTCTTATTGGGAGAGTTGCTACTGTAAAAATGCTGATTCTACCTAAAATCAATTATTTGTTTTCATTAATCCCTAATAAACCTCCTGCTGCTTGGTTTAAGTCATTAGACTCAAACATTTCAAATTTTTTATGGAAAAATAAAACATCGAGAATAAGTCTGAAGACTTTACAGAAGCTAAAATGCCATGGTGGTCTAGAACTACCAAACTTCTATCACTATTTTTTAGCCAATAGATTGCAATATGTTACAAGTTGGATTAAAACAAACCCTTTAGGCAGCCCTTGGCTGGACCTAGAACAAACACTCAGTGGAAAAGTGAAAATCTCTGACTTACCTTTCATTAGCTCCAGTATTAAACACTATAGCTGCTTTAAAAGCCTAAACATAAACACCACTCTGACAGCTTGGTGGGAGTTTTTAAAGATAGCTAAGTCTTCACTAATACCATGTAAAAGGACACCCATTTGGAACAACCCAGATATATGTCAGAAAAAAACAGTTATTAATTTTTCGCAATGGCAAGAGAAAGGAATTAAGAATTTAGAACATGTTATACAGGAGGGGACCTTTATGTCATTTGAAGATCTTATTTCAAAATACGAAATTAGCAGTAGCAAATTTCTGGAGTATCTACAATTAAAGTCCATTATACAAGCAAGATTTAATTTAAATAATCTAACATTAGAAATCCCAGTATTGATAAAAGAGTTCATGAATCTCTATACTCCTAAACTGTTATCAAAAATATATAAGTTATTATCCAAAATTAATGATTCAATATCCCTCCCAATTACAAAATGGGATCGAGATCTCTCCATGAACCCAGATAAGAACTTTTGGACACAGATATGTTTAAACAATTTCAAAATGACGAAAAGTCCAAATTTACAACTCATACAATACAAAATTCTCCATAGAACACATTATACAGGGCATAGAATGTTCCAAATGGGCCTTAGAGAAACAAATATATGCACTAACTGTTCGGGCAATCATATTGAGAATTATATACATGCTATATGGTTTTGCATGCCTGTTCAGAGATTCTGGAAGATGATATGTGAAGACTTATCTACCTGGTTTAATTGCAATATCCCAGCTTCACCCAAACTATGCATTTTAGGTGATGTAAGTGAACTAAACATGGAAACAAATATATTGCACATAGTTCTCACTGTCTTATGCATCGCTAAGAAAACTATCCTCACGAAGTGGAAATCAAAAAATGATTTATGCATAAATCACTATAGAAATTTACTTTTAGACCACATTAGTCTGGAAAGAATGTCTGCAACCTCAAAAAACCAATTGGCTACATTTGAATCTCTCTGGTTCCCACTGATCAGCTCCATCACATGATGGGGGTGGGCGGCTGTAGTCGTGTCTCCTGGTGCGTCCGGCAGGTGGCTGGGGGGGAATCGGGGGATTCGGGTGTCTGATGGCCCTTGGACTGGGGACGGTGGCTGCCGCTTGGTGATTTCTGTGTGCGGGCCCTGGTTGTTGGTGGGGGGGGGCTGGATGTATGCTCTTGTGGTCTTGGGGTGTGGGTCTGGGGGGCCCATGGTGGTGGGTGCTGGCCCTGTCCGGTTGGCTGGGTTCCCCTGTGGCGGTCGGGGTGCGGAGTCCGGGGCCCTGGTGCCCGTGGGCGTCTGTCGCCTGTTTGGGTCCCTCCCTGCGCTGGGGAGGGTCTATGCCTCTCTTGGGCGCGCCGTCGTGGGGGGTGGTGGTTTGGTCCGTGTTGGGGTGTCTGGTTGGCATTCCGGGATTCTGGGTGCCCTCCCTGTGGGGAGGTAGGGGCGCTCAGGTGGGGAAGCGGCAGTCTCCCACTTAAGACCAGTTGGTCCTGGGCTCAGGACCACTGTGTGTGTATGAGAAAGAGTGGGATGTTGAGTGTAAATGTGTCTGTGTGTGTGTGTGTGTGTGTGTGTGTGTGTGTGCGTGTGTGTGTGTGTGTGTGTGTGTGTGTGCGTGTGTAATATCTGTTGTCTTTTGTATGTGAGTGGGGTGTGTATTTATGTTGTATTGCAGTGTGGGGATGGGGGCGCTGTCTTGCAGAGCGGCGGTGTCCTGGGGCCGTAGCCGCTCTACACCCTGGACTTGCCTTCCCTGTACTGCGGTTGGGTGTATGGAACTGGGTGCCTAGTGAGCCAGCAGTAGTTGGCTCTCTTCCTCCGGGGGGTAGTCCTCTGCCCCTCGGCCCTTTCCTGGCCCTTCCCCGACTCCTACTCAGTCTAACATCGCATTACACATACAAACTCATCATACAGCTTACACACATCATATTACACATAGGGTTTTGGGGGGCAGGTGCTCCCTGCTCCTCAATTTTATTTTTGCATTTTAGACATTGAGGGCCTTTGGGGGGGCAGTGTGGTTGGGTGCTGTTATTCAGTTCTCATATTACAGCTGTCCCTCCAATTTTAATAGCACTGTAGCTTTCATTCATTCTTCTCATTATACACATTCATATCACTGCAACATGCTGGGTGGGGGAAGGAGGGGGGTCAGGTCTTCTCACACCCTGGTTTCGTGCACCCTGCCTGGGGTGTGGGTCGGGTGGTTGTTCGGGGCCGGGCTGGCTGCTTCCCTAGGTTGCCGCTGGCTCGGTACTGGTGCCTGCATGCCCGCATTAGGTGTCTATGTATGTTCTGTGTGTGTGACTGGTGTGTGTGACTGGTGTGCGTGACTGGTGTGTGTGACTGGTCTGTGAGTGAATGTGCACGTGTGCGACGGGTGTATGTGTGACGGATGTGTGTGTGACGGGTGTGTGAATGTGCATGTGTGCGTGAACAGTTGGTCCTGGGTTTGGGGCTGACTGAGCATGGACACCTGTGGGACATGGTTGCGTAGGGTGGGTTTTTGCCCTCCCTACCGCTCCACGCTGCTCTCCGCCGATCGTCACTGCCGTTCCTGGGGGGGTGGGTGTCCGTGGGTCCATGGGTGCGTGGCCGGATGCCCTAATATGGTCTCTGGCCCGCCCCCTTGGTGGCCGTGGCCTGGGGGTGGCTTGGGCCCCCTTGGCGTGGGAGGGGGGGCCTGCCGGGTGTCGGGCTGTTCCCGGGTGCTTGGGATCTCGGGGGCCGCATGCTTGGCTCGTGCAAGGGGTGCTGGCCTGCCGGAGGGGTGGGCTGCTCGCTTCCTTTGGCTCTCTGGACTCTTGCTCTTTGCCATGGGGGCTTCGTCTGGAGTCTCCCCCGTCCTCATCTGGGGTGTGCACATGGTTACCATCGGGATGTGTGGCCGCGGGTCTTCTGGGCTCCTAATGGGCTGTGGATGGTCTGGGTCCACTGGGTTCTTCCCTATCTGCCTCTGGATCGCAGGGGCATGGTGGCGGTTTCTTGCCTCCATTGTGGTAGGCATTTCATGACGACATCCGTAACACATGACATATTTTTGCAAAAAACAATAGAATAGAAGTAACTGTGCGTGTGTGTGTATGTATTTATGTGTATGTATTAATATGTATGTATATTTATGTATGTGTGTATATGTATAAGCATATGTATAGTTAGATATGTGAGTATGTGTATATATGTATGTTTGTTTATTTTATGTTTATCTTATTTTATTATTTTTTTTTGTTTGTTTGTTTGTTTGTTTTTTGTTTAGTTTTTTTTTTTTCTCCTTTCTTTTTCTTCTTCTTGTACCCCCCTCCTGTACCTCACACTCCGATCCTTCCAACCCTGAACTCCCACAACTATATCCACACAAAATATATATATATATAAAAATAAAAAATAAAAATAATAATAATAATAATAAAAAATAAAATAAATAAATAAAAATAAAGTATTAATTGTCCTCCGAAGAGGGGGGGTGGTGGTTGGGCCAAAAAAAAAAAAAAAAAAAAAAAAAGAAAACGCCTCATTCCACGAGACGCAATACCGTGAGATGATGATATAGTAACTCTTTTCGTTCAGTGGAGACGAGCTTAATCTCACGTGTGGGTCTGCCGAAAACTTTCTCAAAGGCACTGAGACCTGTTTATATTTTTCTTCTCTGGTTCCGCTTTGCCGGAGGACCAGGGACAACACTTAACCCAATTAATGCCTGTTTGTTGTGTCAATTTTGCAAAAAATATTTTATTTAATGGTCATAATGACCCTTTTCTACTGCCCCAGCACTAGCGGGATGCTAGTGCTGTTTTTTAGACGTGCTGCGGCAGACCCAGGCCGGAGATAAATCTCTGAGGAATGTCGCTGTCACTGCTTCGCTGTCCCGTGTACCTGTAGAAAAGGAGCCTCCACCCAGTTGCTGAACATGCATGCCCAGACCATGAGAAAAACGTTTCCCTTCCGCTGGTATTGGTAAAACCAAAATTTTATTCAGTATATCCCCCCTTTTGCTCATGCGACTCTTCGCATGAGCAATAACAATGAATCCTTCCATGTATGCCTTTTGGGAAACACGGTCTACTTGTTGCCTTGTGCACTCATATATTGTTTTATGTACACACGCTAATTTAGACCACTGAGCTCTATTCCATTGGAAGCGGATTGCATGTTGTGTAGAAACCGTTTTTCTTGGTCAGTTACAGGCATTGGCGGCGACAGGTGTGGTGGGATGTTGTTTTCTTTGCCGACAGGATCATTTGTTGACATATATGCTGCGCATTTAATGACTGCTACTTAGTAAGGCAGAAAGCCAGTCATTTATTAGTTTATTTTATTTTTGTGCCTGAGCTTGTCAGGCCTTATGCTGCTTTCCCATGTACCCTAAAGTTATGCGCGGTGCTCCACGCTAACATGGAATTACTCCATACCACGAGTGTTTTACCTTTTGCCAGTTTATTAAAATATTCTACATATTATTATTATTTAAATTCCGGATTTTTTTTTTATTTATTTATTTATTTTTTGTTCTTTAAATAAACCCTAGGAACTTGTTTAAGGATGTTCAAATTTCTATAAATCTGGTATCCCCTACGGCCTAAATGTTTCCTCTGAATTAGATTAGGATATTTTCAGGCTCCACCCTTGCCTGTAGAAATCCGGGAACCACCCCAAACTAATTTAGAATATTTTATAAATTTGCTATATATATCGCTGTGTAATGGGTGTGGTCCATTGACACACATTTCAGAATCTTTACATTTCAGAATCTCTGGCCAACAAATTTACAGGAAAAACGGAGGATATAGGCAGACAATGTAAAAGAGTTTGTTATCTAAAGAATATTGGTAAGGCACAGACACCTCTTTTTTTCCCTTTTTGTGTCATCATGGAGCTCATTAGTTGTAATTACTGAATGGCCCTTCCCGAAAATTCCCTTGATCTTAATGCATGGGTATGTACTGTTGAGCTAGGCACACCTTATAAATATATGTATATATATAAAATAATAAAAACAAAACAAACAAAACAAAAAATAAAAATTTAAAATCTAAAAACTCTGAAACACATCATTCTTTTTGCTTTTCCCTTTTTCTTTTTTCTTATTAAAGTTCGGTTGGTTTTCCTTTTTATGCTAAAGCCAGTTTGAAAGACTCACAGCTCTAAATATTTTTTTTCCCAGTTAATATCCTATAATCTCAACAATGAATCATCACATAATTGAAATAAACAAAGAAAGAAATTGAGGAAAAAGAATACAGAGTAAAAGAGAAAAAACTAAAACATGATGGGCACTGAAATTATGAAAACTAACTCCTTTTCAACTTTCAGTTTCATCATACATACTGGTTCCTCAAACCAGAGTTCATAGACCTGTTGTTCGCTACAGTACAGTTCTTTTTTCTCTTTTTTTACACTGTTGTACTAATCAAAATTAAGGAGCAGAAGAAGGCACTTCCCTTTTTCGCTGTCTCAGTGGGCCTCGGTGCTCCCGGTGTGCTGTTGCTGGATTTTCCTTCTTCTGGACGTTTTTCTTTTGGACAGTCGCGTAATGTCCATGCTCGCCACAGTTATAACATCAATTCACCCATGTATTGTCGTCTTTTCCCGTGCTTGACTGGAACACTGCAAATCCTCCCCTGCCTCCGTTGCGCCCCCGAACTCTTCCTCTTTCTCTTTCTCGGCCTCTTCCTCTGCCAGTTTCTCGTGGAGCATAGATAAGGAGGGCTGCAAATGACTGTCCCAACATGGCTTGATCCAACGTGTCCAAGGGCGTAGGAGCGGGTTTGATATTGGGGGGGACACATTTGCTAATATGCACCAAAGCCCACATAGTTTCTTAGAACAACATTTAAGGAATTACTTTTAATCACAAATAATCCCTTTTTTCTGTACTCTGTTTATTATTAGTTACATCCAAGTAAAGGTGACTTTACAACCGCCATGTTACTCCAAATTACATTTAAACAAATATGCGTGAAATGTCTCAATTATATACATATATGACAAAAACTGATCAGTTATCATCTGCGCTTTTAATTGTTTCTACTGAAAGCACTTCTTATGATGGTGTCCTTTTTTGAAAAAAGAATGTAACTTTACGTTTCATAGAGATTTTTGACAGAAGTTAATATAAATATTAGACTAAAGAAAAAAACATTTGGATTCGCCTGGAATCCCTCTATTTACTCAGGATTTAGTCTTACTGTGAACTACAAATAAACAGAAGTCAGGTTAGAGCAGTGTTTCTCAACCCTGTTCCTACACATTCTACTGCATATCCCCACTGCCTTCTCTGCTTTAAAGTCACTTAATAAAGTAAGTGGAGGTATGATGTGTCTAATACACTGCTGACATACATAATGATTTATGCTCAATAGGGGGCTAAGGGGTTTTAACAGGTAAACTCAGTAAAGGACTGTTTATTAGCTAATCAGTTGGATCTGGTGGAAAACACACAATTTTAGGGCAGAGGTCAGGGTTAATAAACTGCTTTAAACTACCAACATAAAGTATTGTACTAAATTCTGGCTATCCACTACATCTGGCTTCTAGCTAACTATTTTTTTAGTTTACTATAGCTTACAATAAGTCCTGAAATCCTAAATGAATAAACACAATTTGAAAATGAAATAGTGATTAGCTGATCAGGGCAAGCTGAACATAACATTTATGTTTTTTTTAAGCCTTGACTCCCTGTCTAGCTAATTCCAAAGTTAAGAACTGACTAACACAGCTGCAGTTTATTAATCACACGGTGGGTTTAATCTGTGTGTTTTGATTTGGAGAGGAGTCTTTTTAACCAGCTATCAGAAATAATCTCAACACAGGTCACATGGTTAGCTCCGTTACCTCTTAGAAAAATCGCCGTATATCCAGATTTACTTCAACACCAGCTGATGCTGGACACCGCTTCTAAATCTCACAGCGAGGGGGAGTGGCTTCTCCTCCACCAGCACGCTAACTCTTCTTGCAAGACCAGCGAGCTGATTGGCTGTTTATTCTGAAAGGCGGGACTTTCTCCCTGAAACGCACCGTGATTGGTTTCCCAGCGCTTAGCGGTCGGTCTCTTCATTAACAGTACGACTGAGCTGAGCGAAACTATTTCATTTTTGGGGGGGACATATCCACCTGTTTCTAATATTGGGTGGGACATGTCCCACCCATCCCCCCCGATTCCTACGCCAATGAACGTGTCTGCCCGCTTTTTCTCTTTCCATTTCATTTCGCTCAAGGTTGGGCGACAAGACATACCAAAGTCCTCAAATTCTTTTCCAAACTTTCGTCTTCCTTTGTTTTTTCAGTCCACAATGTACCAACATGGAACCACTCTTGGCCCACGACTTCACCCAGCTCGGCGCTCAGGGTGATCCGCTCTTTCGGCGCACTCTGAAGCCTTCCTCTGGTGGCTCCAGGTGTGCGAAGCTATGGGCAAGTCGGGCCGCTGCGCTGCGTTGTAGATCCGGACATCTGCAAAGGCTCTGTTCTTGTCGTCCCACCGGATCACTGCAGTCTGGTATTCTTTTGGTTTGCACAATTTTTTTTTTAAACTAATATTCATAATCCATGAATGTAATTAATATTAATAACTAACCAATTTAACCAATCTTTTTTTTATACCACTATATATCTGGGATCCCAGTTTTGCTCTCTCACTTGATTTAATGACTAATTAAGTAATTTAGCCCCAATAATTCATTTCTCACCTCCCTCTTTTCCTATATACTCAATCAGTACCCTGTACTATTAGTATTATCTAAACACTCCACCCCACGGCCCGGACCTATTTTCTCTAGAGACACGACTATCAATAGAGGCCTCGTTATGAGCAGGCTACTCTTTCACTTTTTTCCCTCTCTAGTGATACTTTTATCACTAGAGGCCTCGCAATGACCAGGCTAGTCCTTTTGTTACACCGTCATGCAACCAAACTTCATCCAGGGTGGAGTGCTTGAGAGCAGGTGGAGGGGAATAATTAAAGAGATTCACTTTCACTCTTGAAATAATTAATCAGTCACTCACCACCAGTGTTCGTAGATGAAGTTTGAAGTGCGAGCGGAGGGAGGATCAGTTACACTCACCCCGGGTGGTACTCTGCTCTTGCTCTGTGAGATTTCCCTTTTTTTTTTTGGGTCCAGTTCGCTGCTGGAGAGCGTCCTCGGTGTGCGTTCACTTCTCCTCCCTCCACAGCACTCCGGCCTTCATCCTGTTCGTGATGCCAATTTGTGGTGGAAAATAAAGATTAGTGACACGAAACATCTGAGTCTGGAGTAGCAATTATTTAATTGGAGAAAAGACAGAATACATTTCAAAGCATGTCTCTCCCCCTGTACAGCCAACATCTCAGGGTATTTGAACCTTTTTGCTTATATGGTAAAAAGCATTGCCTTATATGGTAAAAAAAAATCCACGTATCCTGGTATATTACCTGGCCAGTCTTGACCAGTCGGTCGGTGCATTCCTACAGCCTGGGGCGAGGGTGAAGCTTACACTTTAGTGACACGTAACTTCCAGAACCTTCCAGTACACTGGTCAGTAGCTTGTGCCACGTATGTTTTATGGTTGATGCATCATGAATGTGATCGTGTGGTCACCTGTCCTGCACGCCCATGTGAGCCACGTACGCACATTCTAATCTCTGCAGCTAGTCAGTATCTTTAGTCAAAATTACGTACATGATTTAGAAATAATTTACCCTCCTTATTGATTATGAATCACCTTAAATCACATGTGTCAAACACAAGGCCCGCGGGCCAAATGTGGCCCGCCACGTCTTTTTATGTGGCCCGCGAGAGCTTGTAAGATCTTAGTGTCTATAATAAATAAGTCAGAAGCGTTCTTTGACCAAAAAATACATTTCCCACAATGCTTGTCGATTGTATTACCCGCAAAGTTACGGCTTACTGCCACTACACGGCAGTGTAGTCATTGATGTGGAAACCCTGCCGGAGGGAAGGTGTAACTTCGCGGGTGGAATTGAGACATATAAATGTTTATCCCATAATGTCCAGAAAAAGAGAAGTTGATGCAGACGGACGGCTGTGCTTCAAGGCGAAAGACCGGTATGCCTTTTGTGTTACGAAGAGTGTTACTGACCAAAATAAACGCTTTTTAGGAGAGATATAAGTTCTGTGTAAACATTTATAAGACAATAGCTGACAAAATCTGTTTTAATGAGGTTAATAAACATCACTGTGACAGCGCTAGTCGCAGTTTCACCGCAGCAAAGTACGAGGACTTATCTAACCAGCCTTTACTAATTTCTGCCCTCAATAACCCTTCCAATAACCTCCAATAGCCTTTAATAGTCTTCAGTAGCCTTCAACAGTCTAACCTTGCAGCCGTGGTGTGTCCACTAAACTCCGTAGTTATAAACATCCTGAGGTTAGCAGCGCGATAACTGACCTGTTTATAATGTAATCCCAGCAGTGACTCATGCTCTAAACGGCTGCTGTTAGCTGATTGGGCTGAAAGATGAACTGTAGAGAGCTGTATTATTCGGTTACAAAAATCTTTATTTCATACACAGAAGAACTTAAAAATTGTAAAAACGCTCCAGACTGGCTGAGCTGAGCCCTGTAGCCCGTGGCTGGGCTGTAGCTCTGACTCAGTAAAGACTGCGGACTTGTGGTGCTGCTGCTGCAGCTCCCACTAGTGGTTGGATGAGGAACTGCTAAATCTGAGGAAATGCTATGTTCTTAACAGCTCACAATTTTTGATTTTATATTTATTAAGCCTTATTTCAGTTAATAATTTCAAAGTTAATATAACTTGATGTCATTTCTATTCACTTGAATAGTTTGGTTCTTGATTGATGGAGTTTTTGGATTTCATGACATGACAAATTAAAAGGATTTATGTTAATAGAGCAACAAGCAAACATTTTTTCCATGCAACTGTAATATTTGATTGAATAAATAATATATTGAGAGTTATTTAACATTAAGGAGTAATTACATTCATTTACATATATTACATTTGGTTACATTTTATTACATTTATAAGTTACATCTGGCCCTCGGAGGACAGCCAATATGCCAATGTGGCCCTCGGCCAAAATGAGTTTGACACCCCTGCCTTAAATAAATAAATTTCCATCACAATTCTACTGCATATTCCCACTGTTCTGTATATTCTACTGCATATTCCCACTGTTCTGCATATTCTACTGCATATTCCCACTGTTCTGCATATTCTACTGCATATTCCCACTGTTCTGCATATTCTACTGCATATTCCCACTGTTCTGCATATTCTACTGCATATTCCCACTGTTCTGCATATTCTACTGCATATTCCCACTGTTCTGCATATTCTACTGCATATTCCCACTGTTCTGCATATTCTACTGCATATTCCCACTGTTCTGCATATTCCCACTGTTCTGCATATTCCCACTGTTCTGCATATTCCCACTGTTCTGCATATTCCCACTGTTCTGCATATTCCCACTGTTCTGTATATTCTACTGCATATTCCCACTGTTCTGCATATTCTACTGCATATTCCCACTGTTCTGTATATTCTACTGCATATTCCCACTTTTCTGCATATTCTACTGTATATTCCCACTGTTCTGTATATTCTACTGTATATTCCCACTGTTCTGCATATTCCCACTGTTCTGCATATTCTACTGTATATTCCCACTTTTCTGCATATTCTACTGCATATTCCCACTGTTCTGCATATTTCCACTGTTCTGCATATTCTACTGTATATTCCCACTTTTCTGCATATTCTACTGCATATTCCCACTGTTCTGTATATTCTACTGCATATTCCCACTGTTCTGTATATTCTACTGTATATTCCCACTGTTCTGTATATTCAGTGACAGTCAGAGTAATTAGTTAGATTACTCATTACTGAAAATTTTACTAAAACAAATACTACAGTTAGGGCATATATAGTGCATTATAGCATTGCAACAACATTGTTGTTGGGATTAAAAAATGTGCCGTCAAAAAGTTATCAAATGTAACTGTGTTTGCTGGGAACTCCACCTGTGGAGGAAGTTGTAACTCACTCTGCGGGTAACTGTTTAGAAACAAGTTTATTCAATGACTCGTAAATGAAGTCAAGTTTATTCATACCTCTTCCAAGTGTTTATAGGAAGTCTGACTGATTGTAATGTTAAGTTTAAATAACACACTATTCAGTTATCTCACACGCTATGAGAAAAGACTTCTCACAACTAGTGTCAAGCCAAAATCCATTGGTGTTGATTACAATACAGTCCTCATTTCCTCCATAACTGTTTGGTTCTCCTGTGTTCCATTTAAGGTAATCTAAATTTCTCCCCTCTGTATCCACAAATTGACCTTCATTCACTTGATCATTTGCCCCAATGAACATGTAGGCTGAACCGAATGCTCGAAGTGCTCCAGAAAGCTTCTGGTTTTCCTCTTCGTTTCTCGGCAAGGCCAGCTTTCCTCCAGCCTTCTGGCAGATCCTCCCACCTTCACTGATTGTCTTTGTTTCGCCATCAGACACAAAGAATTTGTGCCCAACGTTCACAAACACACTGAATCTTCCAGCTTAAAAAATAAAGACAAACATCATTAATATCCAGAATGAGATTCTAATAATGTTATTATGCAGATGTAATAGTCAGTTAATACAAAGATTTACAGTATTTAATTTGTTTTTTTGATGAAAACACTTTTGCTGAACATTTTATAATATTTAAAAATATACTGTATATATACTGTAAGTTGAAATCTTAAATATATATTTGTTTATATGTAAAATTATTCAAAATATTTAAATAGTAGTGTAGGTATGTTTTGCTGCTTGAATCTCAGTCCTACCCTTCTCCATATAGGCCAGCCTGGCTGTAAGACTCCTGAGCTCCTCCTGGAGAGAGCTAATCAGACCACTGTGAGATGTTCCTGAGAGTGAAAACCAAATTTGAATAAAATAGAAAAACCTCCTGCTGAAAACACTGAGCAATATATACTTGAAGACAAGTAATGAATGATTCTATGTAGAACCGTAAAACAATCTTTTGAATGCTTAAATAGTTACTCTATATGAAAACTCATCTGTACTTTTAAAATGTTCTATATTGTACCAAAAGGGTTTTTCAAAATAAAGTGATTTATTATTATGATTGTTTATTATTCTGCAGTTTATCTAGTTTAGACTCAATACCTTAAACAAGTGACTTCTTACCTGGCACACCTGGTTCTCCTTTTGGACCTTCTGGACCAGATGGACCTTGTGGTCCTGCTTTACCTGGAGCTCCCTGCACACCAAGGCCTGAAATCAGAGCGCAGTGATCACTGTCCTGCTGAAGCCTTGCTTACTATTTGTCCATATTTAATTTGTGACTACATACCTGGCACCCCCTGATCTCCTTTTGGTCCAATGGCTCCATCTCTACCGTCTCTGCCATCTCTCCCAGGTAGGCCGTTGTGTCCAGGAGTGCCTGGAACTCCAGGAGGAGCTGGACAGCTGAGAGTCTCTGGATCTGCAGCCTCAGATCCACTGAGCAGATGCAGCTGCAGCAGCAGGACAGTGAAGAACTGATTCAACAGCACCATCATGGGATCACTGTAGGAGATAAAGTTAAAGATTTACCACAGTGGTGCTGATTTACCACACGCACTGCTATTTAGTGCACGACTACGCCAAATGTATGTCCAATCAGGAATTCAATGAAAACAAAAGTGCAGAAAAACAGACTGCCTTGTTTTCATGAGTTAATGTCATATGAATTTGAAAGTGTTTACCAATTTCTTTTACAATGTTTTACACTTATTGACTAAAATAAGGATTCCAAACAGCCACATGGGCTTAGCTACGGAGCCCGGGAGGAGCCGTGGATAAAAAAAAAAATTAATTGAGTGAACGATATAGCAGTTCATGCTCACGATTTCTTTAATTCGTGCTCACAATTTCTGTAAATCGAGTGAACGATTTCTGTAATTCGAGTAAACGTTTTTTTATGTGCACTAAGACAAGGAGCTCGGAGTGAAAGGAGCACTTTTCTCCCTTGATCTGTTTCAGGGGTGCGGTGATGATAATCAGTTATCTACATTTATAACCTGCTGATATTAATGCACTAGTGTCACAGTTAGATAGTACAGTGTGCAGAGATTTTACAGAGATTTTGCAGTGGTGGCGGTGTCTCCACAGCTTGTGGGGGAGAGCCGACCGTGGCGACGGTAGACGCCTGCCGTGTGGGTAGAGCGCGCGCAGTCCTACTTGGAGCTTATTTACCAACAATATAGACAAATACTGTCAATTCCAGTCATGAATAAAAGAAACAAACATTTTACTGATGCAGGATGACTGTATGTGTGTTATTAAAATCACATCAAATTAAATTTATGATGTAATGTGGAAATGTGTTTATTAATTTCTCAATAACATTCAGCCAGCCTCCAAGGAAATGCACCCCTTCTTAAATCTGGTTACATCATTATTACTTTTAGGATAGATTTCATCTATATTTTAATCTTTGTAGCAAGAAAATAAACACATCATTCAGAAAATATAACAAGTTTATATTTATATTTTTTATTTAAAGCTGGCATTAAAGTGGCATGTTTCTGGGCAGGACACTGTGATTTGAAAATATGCAGATATTCAGGCCATTTTATCAGATATAGAAACAGAATAATTTTATTAAACATTGGAATAAATGATAAAATTGATCCAAATTATTATATAAAATGCCTATTCCCTAAACATCTTAAAACATTGTATTAATAGTATTTTAGGCAAGCTATTTTGTTTTTTATATTCTGTTACATATTTAAATCAGTTCTTGCATGAGCCATTCATAGACAACTGTCACAAATTTTGTATTATCTCTATTTCCAGTGCAAATTTGGACCCAAGTCTTATAGCTGCATATTAATAAAATTATACTTCTTTACTATATATTTTTGTTGAAAAAAAGAAATTAAAGAACACAATTCCACATTGCATCATAATGTTTTTAGATTTGATTTTAATAACATACAGTCATCCTGCATCAGTAAAATGTTTCTTTCCTTTATTCATGACTGGAACTGACTGTATTTGTCTATATTGTTGGTAAAAAAAAGTTCGCTCGAATTACAGAAATCGTTCGCTCAAATTACAGAAATCGTGAGCACGAATTGCAAATTGTTCACTCAAATTAAAGAAAACATGAGCACAAACTGCTATCATTGACTCGATATAATTATTTTTTTTATCCCCTTCCGGGCTCCGTACTTATCCTTAAAGACAATACAATTAAAGCAAATAGCAATCCAGGTTTCTTATTCACTTTGCTACTGCATTAACGTGAACGTGATGGTGGCTGGCAGACAGACAGCCTTGATGGCAAGCAATTTGTTAAAGCTTCTCTAAGTTTAATGATGTTCCTTTCTTAAAGTAAAATGTCCTTAAGTGCATCGTAGGCTGTCTAGCAGTCAGTGAGCTTTCACCAAGAGGAACACTACCCAAATGTAGCCTCTGAGGGCCTTTGTATAGATTTTATAAAAAATAAATATAAAATATATAACACATATTCTGGTTTAACACTTTTATTTTTACTAAATAATTGAGTAATAATCTACAATGCATTTTAAAATAAAGAAAAACTACTGAATTGAAGGTATGTCCAAATGTTTGACTGGTACTTGTCACACAAGACCAAGGATGAGGATCCAAAAGCGGGTTTATTCACAAAATCCAGGCAGAAATAACAAGCAGGGGATATCCAAAAATCACAGTCCAAAAAACGAGAGCAGGAGTCAAAAAACCAAAGTAATATAGATATACAGAAGTGCTTCGAAATGCAAGGTAAGTCCAGACAAGACGTCGCACCTGAGTGCAGGTGTGGTGTCTATTTATACAACACTAATATCTCACAAAGAAGGACTAAAACTGTGGTGAGAGTGACCTCCTGAGGCGTGGAGGTGCAACACCTGGATCATTGGTAACAGTACTGTATTTACCTATCAATAATATCCAGTTATAACGGTCTTGCATTCTTTTATTTATCATTTAAAAATCCATTTCAGTGATAAAGAACAAAAATGTAATTAATTACAGCAGATGATAAAATGAAATGAAAATAAAATGAATGACATCCCTATATGTATATAAAAACATTTACTCAGCTTTTAAACAAAGGAGGACGTGTTGGATTGCTATGCTATTCGGAAGAAAGATTAAAGTAACCAGAAACTGATATTGGCAATATTTACTGAGCTCAACATACATAAATAGTGTATAAAGCATGTAAAACAAACAAAGCATTGAGTAGAGGTTCCTAATGGGGTCCTGTTATAATCCATTCCATGCAAACCTTTTGGCATTTCTTTGTTCCCTTTTTATGCCAGAAAATAAAAATTGTATAGTTAAACGGTCCCATTTGACCTTATGTCCCAATCACCCTTCTTCAACCTACTGTGTACATAAAAATATAAACTACACAAGATGAAAGACTACATTAATAACTTTTGGTACAGCTACATATTTTGTAAAAACCCTACAACACAAGATGTAGGCTACATATCTGATATAAGTTAACCAAGTCTACATTACTTCACCCATATTGATATTTTTCTACAAATAAGATTATGGAACTTAAAAGGCTTGAATAAAAATGTGTTCTTACCTTACTTAAGTAAAATTTTGTGGCTGACTTTGTCCTGTTCTTTCTCTTCTGTGGTGAATAAATAACTTAAGGTCAACGTTCAAAGATCATAAAAGCTGTAATAAATCAGTGTACACTGTTTACAACTGGGTCCTATCATTGGGTTATTGGCCACTATATTAGAAACACTTACCCCTTTTAGTTTCCACACTATGGCCACTTTATTAGAAACACCCACCATCTTGTTCTTTCACCCACTTGGCACTTTATAAGAAACACACACAACCTTGTTCTTACACTCACTGGCCACTTTATTAGAAACACATGCTTCCTTATGCCGGTTCACACTACACGACCTTTTGAGTGGTCAGTCGTTGTGCTGCTCACAATACACGACTGGTTGTGCTGTAATTGTGAGTCCTTCAGTTGTTGAGATGTTCACAATACATGACTGATCAGCGACACAGGGTAACAAATTACACAATTTCTCACTGTGGGAAATTGCAGACTCACCTGGCTGCTCTCCAGAAACATGTTTCGTCACGAGAACACAACTGAACTTAATGCACACGAAAACTAGTGATGCCATTCAGAGAATCTCTGTAGAGGGGAGTCAAAAATGAATGGGTTCAGACAAATGAGCAAAATCTGAATTTATAAATGTCTGATCAGTTTTATACAGAAATATGTACTTATGTCCTCAACACAGAACTGTCAAATGTTTTTGTACCGCAGACATTATTTTTTATCATGTTGAACTTCAGTTATAAGCATTTCAAACATGCTCTACCTGTATCTCCAGGATCAGCTCGCCGACCAATCGGTTCACAGTAGCAGTAATGCTAGTGCTTTAGTATAAAACCTGTTTTCTTTAGATAAACTGAAATATACAGGCAAACTTTCTTAGTTTTATTTTTAGCAAAACATTATTCTACCTTTTAAAATTAAAGAAATATTCAGAAAAAGTAGTTCGTAATTATTTTAATATAAAGTTTTTAGCTTTTCACCCCTATTCACAGAGGGCTTACTCGCGGACTCCCTCTAGAGTCTATTTCATAATATAACAGGGGGAATGGTAGGGTGGTCAGACTCTCCATAAACAACTCTGGTGAGTTTTGGACCCGTGGTTCTTTTTCTCTGATCTCATAGGCTGTATGTAGCCGCTGCTCCTAGCTTCTAGTCGCAGACTGAGTCAGATATTAAACATGTTGAATATTTGCAGTGCATTTGCGACTGGTTGGCGATCCGTCAGTGACGGATTGGCAAGCATCTTTCAGTAGTTCATAGTACGTGACAGCGCGAGTGCCGAGTGATCGCCGATTTTTGTCGGCGCTCAAAACTGTTGGCGACTGAAAAACTTATGTTTCCACTCTTTGGTCACTTTGTTTGAACCACCTACCTCCTTGTGCATCATTTTACTGGTCACTTTATTAGAAACTCATACCTTAGTAGTCAGGAGTGTTTTAGTCTGAACTACTTTTTACAGGCACAAAACAGTTTAGGTAATCAGAACATTATGTCCAGCTACTTTTAATATGCACCTATTGTTGACACTAGATGTGCAGATTCTCACACAGCTAGTCCACACTGGATGTTGTTCCACTCACCACTGGTATATATTCCAGCACAGTGCTCCAAATTCTGACCATTGTTGTAATTCTGACCCTCTTTCCATTTGGTGAAGACCAAAGGCACCTTGTGTACATCTACAAACTGCCCTCCATTCTCTTTGTAATTTACACCAATGTATAACGCATGTATAAACAGATCTTTATCTATCTGTATAACCATAAGATAAACTCATAAAGCTCTGGAGTGAACATACAGCTCTGCAGTAAACATAATATAAATATAAATATAATATAAATAACATAAACTCTCTCTCTCTCTCTCTCTCTCTCTCTCTCAGATACACAGACTGAGGTATCCTAAATATTCTGAATTATATAGGCAACCTTGCATACGTACAATGAGTTAGCACTTTCTACATGAAAATTAAATATTTAAAATTGTCTATATTTAAAATGACCTAAAACCAGCTTTGTATTTAAATAGTATAAGCAAAAACACAATAACTCAACCAATATATGCTTTAAACAGAGAATGAAAGTTACTGGGGGAATTACATACATGTCTAAACAGATAAATAAACTCAAAGCTTTGAAGGGAACATACAGCTCAGCAGTGAACAAAAACTCTGCTCTCTCTCTAATATACATGCAGGTTATCAGCCTTCTGTTAGCAAAAATGCATATGGGAGGGGCGTGTAGCCACCGAGCACGAGACTCAGTTAATATTTACACGTTCAAAACCCTGCTTCTAGTGTTAAACACTGAATATTTCCAATTTTATACCAACTCTCTAAAATAAAAGTTCCCCCAGTACAAACATGAAATAAATGTAACAAAAAAAAAACAGATATTTACACAAAAATCAGGATTGGTGGAAATTTAACAAAAAACAAATGATTTTTTTTAATTGTTACACTATGAAGCTGTTACCTGGTGACCCTGGTTCTCCTTGGTACACCGTAAAAAGCAAAGAAACGAAGAAACTGAGGTGAACCAAGCTGAAAGTCTAAAAAACACGTTCTTCTTCCTCCCTGGACATGCATACAATGTGTTGGATGAGTGGCCTCTTGTGGTTGGTCACGTCACAAAGGTATATTATTTAGTATTTTTTGTAATTTGTAACTGTTTTTTCAATTCACTTTTGTAATCACTTTTGTAATCGTTAGATAATAAATTGTGTTAATTAATCATCTGCATTTCTAGTATACTGTGTTTTCTAGAATTTCCCCTCGGGGATCAATAAAGCATCCATCCATCCATCCATATACCAGTTGGCCAGTTCGTGCATGTTTGCAGTAATACCTTCACGTTAGAGGTTTTCATGTTCTCAAAAAGGAGTGTCCAGAAAGCATTTTTGTAGAATAAATTTGTGTTTGTAAAATGAATACATTCATTCTAAACGATTTGGTGTAAGATTATTAATGAATGATAACTACTGAATCCTGTTTGTTGTAGGTTTTGGTTGGACTTATTTCCCTCCACTTATATCCAAACATTAAGATAGTACTTTACTAAGAATACTTTTCTCATAAGACTGTAAAATATGAATATGGCATGTTTAATACTTTTTTAAAGAATCTAAATTCTATCTAAGTATCACTTAATTCAAAACTATTTATTAACTTAACATCACACAGCTCCAGTCATCTGACCACTATATGGGTCATTCTGTAAAGGTATACAGGTAGACCTTGACCTGATTATACCATATATGCCTGTACCTAGTCAGACAATATAGACCCATAACTGATCAGACATTAGAGACCTGTACCTGATCAAAACACTTATAGACCTGTACCTGATCAAACATTTATAGACCTGTGCCTGATCAGACAATATACATCCATACCTGGGAAGACACAATAGACATGTACCTGGTCAGACACTTTAGGCTTGTCCCTAATCAGACAATTTATACGGTTATCTGATCAGACACTATAGGCCCGTACCTGATCAGACACTATAGACCTGTACCTGGTCAGACAGACAATATAGACCTTTACCTGATCAGAAACCACAGGCCTGTACCTGATCAGACACTATTTATCTGTACCTGATCTGACACTATAGACCCGTACCTCATCTGACACTATAGGCCTGTACCTGATCAGACACTATAGACCCGTACCTCATCAGACACTATAGACCCGTACCTCATCAGACACTATAGACCTGTACCTGATCAGACACTATAGACCTGTACCTGATCAGACACTATAGGCCCGTACCTCATCTGACACTATAGACCTGTACCTGATCAGACACTATAGGCCCGTACCTCATCTGACACTTTAGACCTGTACCTGGTCAGACAGACAATATAGACCTTTACCTGATCAGAAACCACAGGCCTGTACCTGATCAGACACTATAAGCCCGTACCTCATCAGACACTATAGACCTGTACCTGATAAGACACTATAGGCCCGTACCTGATAAGACACTATAGGCCCGTACCTGATCAGACACTATAGGCCCGTACCTCATCTGACACTATAGACCTGTACCTGATCAGACACTATTTATCTGTACCTGATCTTACACTATAGACCCGTACCTCATCTGACACTATAGGCCCGTACCTGATAAGACACTATAGGCCCGTACCTGATCAGACACTATAGGCCCGTACCTCATCTGACACTATAGACCTGTACCTGATCAGACACTATTTATCTGTACCTGATCAGACACTATTTATCTGTACCTGATCTGACACTATAGGCCCGTACCTGATCAGACACTATAGACCTGTACCTCATCAGACACTATAGACCTGTACCTGATCAGACAGACAATATAGACCTTTACCTGATCAGAAACCACAGGCCTGTACCTCATCTGACACTATAGGCCTGTACCTGATCAGACACTATAGACCCGTACCTCATCAGACACTATAGACCCGTACCTCATCAGACACTATAGACCTGTACCTGATCAGACACTATAGACCTGTACCTGATCAGACACTATAGGCCCGTACCTCATCTGACACTATAGACCTGTACCTGATCAGACACTATAGGCCCGTACCTCATCTGACACTTTAGACCTGTACCTGGTCAGACAGACAATATAGACCTTTACCTGATCAGAAACCACAGGCCTGTACCTGATCAGACACTATAAGCCCGTACCTCATCAGACACTATAGACCTGTACCTGATCAGACACTATTTATCTGTACCTGATCTTACACTATAGACCCGTACCTCATCTGACACTATAGGCCCGTACCTGATAAGACACTATAGGCCCGTACCTGATAAGACACTATAGGCCCGTACCTGATCTGACACTATAGACCCGTACCTCATCAGACACTATAGGCCCGTACCTCATCAGACACTATAGACCTGTACCTGATCAGACACTATTTATCTGTACCTGATCTTACACTATAGACCCGTACCTCATCTGACACTATAGGCCCGTACCTGATCAGACACTATAGGCCCGTACCTGATCAGACACTATAGGCCCGTACCTGATCAGACACTATAGGCCCGTACCTCATCAGACACTATAGGCCCGTACCTGATCAGACACTATAGGCCCGTACCTGATCAGACACTATAGACCTGGACCTGGTCAGACAGACAATATAGACCTTTACCTGATAAGAAACCACAGGCCTGTACCTGATCAGACACTATAGACCTGGACCTGGTCAGACAGACAATATAGACCTTTACCTCATCAGACACTATAGGCCCGTACCTCATCTGACACTATAGACCTGTACCTGATCAGACACTATAGACCTGTACCTGATCAGACACTATAGACCTGGACCTGGTCAGACAGACAATATAGACCTTTACCTGATAAGAAACCACACTATTTATCTGTACCTGATCTTACACTATAGACCCGTACCTCATCTGACACTATAGGCCCGTACCTCATCAGACACTATAGGCCCGTACCTCATCAGACACTATAGGCCCGTACCTGATCAGACACTATAGGCCCGTACCTCATCTGACACTATAGACCTGTACCTGATCAGACACTATTTATCTGTACCTGATCAGACACTATTTATCTGTACCTGATCTGACACTATAGGCCCGTACCTGATCAGACACTATAGACCTGTACCTCATCAGACACTATAGACCTGTACCTGATCAGACACTATAGACCTGTACCTGATCAGACACTATAGACCTGTACCTGATCAGACACTATTTATCTGTACCTGATCAGACACTATAAGCCCGTACCTCATCAGACACTATAGACCTGTACCTGATCAGACACTATTTATCTGTACCTGATCTTACACTATAGACCCGTACCTCATCTGACACTGTAGGCCCGTACCTGATCAGACACTATAGGCCCGTACCTCATCAGACACTATAGACCCGTACCTGATCAGACACTATAGGCCCGTACCTCATCTGACACTATAGACCTGTACCTGATCAGACACTATAGACCTGTACCTCATCTGACACTATAGACCTGTACCTGATCAGACACTATAGGCCCGTACCTGATCAGACACTATAGACCTGGACCTGGTCAGACAGACAATATAGACCTTTACCTCATCTGACACTATAGGCCCGTACCTCATATGACACTATAGACCTGTACCTGATCAGACTCTATAGACCCGTACCTGATCAGACACTATAGACCTGGACCTGGTCAGACAGACAATATAGACCTTTACCTGATAAGAAACCACAGGCCCGTACCTGATCAGACACTATAGACCTGGACCTGGTCAGACAGACAATATAGACCTTTACCTCATCTGACACTATAGACCTGTACCTGATCAGACTCTATAGACCCGTACCTGATCAGACACTATAGGCCCGTACCTCATCGGACACTATAGACCTGTACCTGATCAGACTCTATGGACCTGTACCTGATCAGACACTATAGACCTGTACCTGATCAGACACTATAGACCTGTACCTGATCAGACACTATAGACCTGTACCTGATCAGACACTATAGACCTTTACCTGATCAGAAACCACAGGCCTGTACCTGATCAAATGAAATGCATTATTTCTTTTTTGTTTGACACCAAAAAGAATCCATACATGCAAGTTAAGCTAGGCAAGGTAGACTAAGGTAGCTTCGGTACAACCATGAAACTTTCTTATCCCAGCGGTGCCCAAAAAAGAAAGAAAAGGAAAGGAAGTCCAGCACAGAAAGCTTGACAAAGCTCACCAATTTCTTTGCAGCAGCAAGAAATGAAACATCTGGAACGAGCCGATCTCCTAAGCTGTTTGCCCGGCGTCAGCGCTGTAAAACGAGTCGATCTCCATGGCTGTTTCAATAATGATTGAAGATTATTTGTCTAGTGATCTTTTGTGTCATAGTTTCATTATTGACCCAATCAAGTTGGATACTCTACATTGGATACTGATACATTTAGAATCATAAAACTTACTTTAATTTAATCTCCTTCTGCTATTACTAAACACAATTTTGGTTGAGTATATAATAATACTATCTCTTGCAGTATCACAAAAAGCAAATCAATAATTTTGAGTGTATGTATGCATAAATGCTCTCAACTCACCCCCAAATTTGACATATGGTAACTGCTCAATCAAATAAAAATCGAATAGGGTAAACATGTGGTGAAGAACATTGGTATTTAAATAGTGTGAAACTGACACCAATAAATCCATAATTCCTGCTATTTACTTACTTTGAAGTATTTTCTTTCTCAGTACCATAGTTACTGAGAAGTGTGGGGAATAGTTTTGCGATATATTGTTTATCGCTGAATTACAGTTTTGAAATATCACCGTTATCATTAATTTACCACAGCTGAAAAGTACAGGAAAAACTTAAAAATGAGCCTTAAAAGTGCTTGAATTTTACCTTGTAAAAGGTGTATGAACCCTGAATATTGCATTTTGCTATACAAAATAATCCATTTGATCAGGGCCCCAGAACTTCCAAATCCGCCCCTGATCAGACATTATACAGTCATATGAAAAAAATTGGGCACCCCTATTTAATTATTTTTTGTTCTAAATATTTGGGTGTTTGTAACAGCCATTTCAGTTTGATAAATCTAATAACTGATGGACACAGTAAATATATAAACTACAATTTGACCGGTGCAAAAAGTATGGGCACCCTTATCATTTTATTGATTTGAATACTCCTAACTACTTTTTACTGACTTACTGAAGCACAGAATTGGTTTGGTAACCTCATTGAGCTTTGAACTTTATACCCAGGTGTATCCAATCATAAGAAAAGGTATTTAAGGTGGCCAATTGCAAGTTGTTCTCCTATTTGAATCTCCTCTGAAGAATGGCATCATGGGCTCATCAAAACAACTCTCAAATGATCTAAAAACAAAGATTGTTCAGCGTAGTTGTTCAGGGGAAGGATACAAAAAGTTGTCTCAGAGATTTAACCTGTCAGTTTCCACTGTGAGGAACATAGTAAGGAAATGGAAGACCACAGGGACAGTTCTTGTTAAGCCCAGAAGTGGCAGGCCAAGAAAAATATCAGAAAGGCAGAGAAGAAGAATGGTGAGAACAGTCAAGGACAATCCACAGACCACCTCCAAAGAGCTGCAGCATCATCTTGCTGCAGATGGTGTCACTGTGCATCGGTCAACAATACAGCGCACTTTGCACAAGAAGAAGCTGTATGGGAGAGAGAAAGAAGCCATTTCTTGGCTTCTTATGGCTTCTTATGCTTCTTATGCTTTTGCATACCTCAGGCGACTCTGTTTGTGGCGTGCTTGCAGAAATGGCTTCTTTTGCATCACTCTCCCATACAGCTTCTTCTTGTGCAAAGTGCGCTGTATTGTTGACCAATGCACAGTGACACCATCTGCAGCAAGATGATGCTGCAGCTCTTTGGAGGTGGTCTGTGGATTGTCCTTGACTGTTCGCACCATTCTTCTTCTCTGGGGTGCCCAACTTTTTCATATGACTGTAGGTCTGTACCTCATCAGACACATATCTATATATCTATATATATATATATATATATATATATATATATATATATATATATATATATATATATATACACACACACATATACATATATACACACACACATGTGTACCTGATCAGACACTATAGTCCTATGCCTGATTAGACCCTATAGACCTGTATCTGATCAGACACTATAGGTCTCTATAGTTAAAACTAGACTAAAATGTGACTACAACTAATAATATCCGATAGACTTAAATGTAACAAAAACTATTATACATTTTAGTGAAAAGACCTAGGCTAAAACAAAATAAAACTCACCTGTCAAAATGAACACTGTGATATACTCTTGTATTTTGCTTTATGTAGTTGCCTGCATTCAGGAAGGGAAATAATCCTTCGATTAATTATATAATTATATTTATCACTTTTTTAAATTAATTTAAAAGCTGTCTGAACACCATGTACCCACCTGGCAAGATGTGAACATCCTAGTGTCTGTCCACAATGCTCTGAGCCTGCTAGTGAGATTGGCCACAACTCCTTTATTCTGTCACTTATGAGTAAAAAGAAACCTTTAAGTGTAGCAGAAAGTGATTTGATTTATATTGTGCCACATATCGATATCGGCTAATATGGAAAACTATATCGTGATAAGTTTTTTTTTTCTTCTTTTTTTTTCATATCGCCCAGCCCTATTATAAATACATTTAACCCATAGTGACATGCTACAATATAACATCACCACTCCAAAAATGACTTAAACTTAGGACTAGTCCACAATTTACACAGGTAGTTTACTTAGTGCTTTGATTTATCATACTGATAGAAATGGCATTTTAGGTCACTGAACTATTTATTATTATTTACATCAGGACTCATCATGACATACATAAGTGAAGTGCAATGTATTTATAGGATGTTGAATTGGAAGGAGGAGGAGCTTCAGTCATGTTCCTTCTTCCAAATTTTAGTTGTTTCATAACTCCACTAAAACAGCATTTTATCCTAGCCCCTTTTTATGATAAGCTGGTAGTTGATGTATCTGTAATGTCCACACATATATTTTGTAAATGTTCTGTTATTTTTTTAATTGTGACACTGAGAGGAGCGAATGGCCACAATAGTCTACAACTAGCCTATGAAAAAGTAGATTCACATTAATTTACATCAAATTAATTACTTTTTTTATCAAGTACAGCCCTAATCATGATACATAATCTACTGTAGGTTATACACTTACCCATTAATGCGTTAATTTTGGCGACGTGCAGTGCCTCTTTAACCCCACCAGAGCCTCACTTTTTAGATTTCCCACCTAAAACAAAAAAACAAAAGTTTAGAACAAAATCAAATGAATGAATTTTCATTCTATGCAATTATACCTCCATGCACTTCCCTTTTGGAACACAAGTCTGGAGACAACCAGTTAACAATGTTAAGTTTTGTTCTGACCAAAAGAGATGGTCTTAGATCTACTGAACCGTGGTAAGGTTCATTTGCAGTGTGACAACACTTTTCAGTTCAGACCATTTATAGGTAATTGAGGCAGGCCATTATGAGCCTTTAAACAATAGAAGAAGAAAAAGAAGTGTTGTACTGAAATCTGAATCTGCTTAGCATTCAGGCGCATCACGCAGCAGTATGAATAAAACAGATCACACTGTTTAATCCTGTATCTACTGAGACTGTAAATGAACCCTTATTTGTAAACAGATATAATCCCTGGGGAGAATCTGTTACACTCACTCAGTTGCATAATGCTATACAATGCAGTTAAGTAAAAAAGTAAGATAATTTACTTTGAAATGCAGCGTTAGAGTCACCCAAAAATGGAAATACTTAAGTGAAAATAAATAACTACATAAAAAAAGCTAAATTACAATTACTTAATTACTGTCAACCACTGGTGGTCAGGAACCAGGTGTGCTACGTTCCCAATTAAAAGTTGTTGTGGTCTAGGGTAAATTAGGAAGTAAACAAAAATAAAAATTGATGGAACAAAGGGACTGGAAGCAGAAATTGATATGATATGGGATTTTACTGGTTGTTTTGCAAAATTATAAAAGTGTACAATTAAACAAATAGCAAATGAAAGATACAAAAATACAAGCGTATAGCAAAAATATTATTAATAATAATAATAATAATAAGCTGTTTCTTCAAACTGAAATGACTAAGGTGGACTGTGGACGGTGCCAAAGGAAAGAAAATAATAAAAGTGTGCTAAATTACCTAACCCAAAAACTAAACTAAACCAAAAAATAAAATAGTGGCACCCGCCCCTTACCTGGTGTGTCTAGACATTGTGTTACCTACGTGATGAATAATGTGAGCCCAACCTATCTGTCCACCAAAGTGCAACAGAGTGGAGTGGTGAGGGAGAGGGGTACACTCAGACAAACACCTCACTCTCACAGAAACAAACAACAAACTCCACTTTCAGCCAAACATTCACTACTCACAACTTATCATAAGAAACACAGAAACAGACAGAAACAGCTTAAACAGTAACAGAACTCTCAAACACAGGTCTTTCCTCTCAGCTCTCATCTCCCGACTGACGCGACTGAGCTGCGTTATATTTGAAAATGCCCGCCCCATCCGGTCAGAGCACGCAAGACATTGGCAGGTGTAGATCCAGCAGGAAAGATCTATTGGGCAGCAAGGCGACGCTCCTCCTACTGGGTCCTCCCACCAGACCTAATCAGCCAATCAGAGACAGGGAAAGAGCGAGAGACAGACAGAGAGAGAGAAACGGGGAGGAAGACAGAAAAACACGTTCTACGTCCAGATGCACGTAACACGGCCCCCCTAAAAAGAGCAACGCAGTTTGTGATCAGTTACATCACAAGAAAAAAAAAAGTGTTTTTCGTCAGTACTTCATTTAAAAAACAACAAGAAATGTAAAAAAACCTATGATGAGAAAGTGCATCAGCCACAACATTATCTACTCCTTTCTTGTGTACAGCTGGTAATCCTGTAGTAGGAGAGCCCACCGCATCAGTCTCTGATTCTGATTGAACATCCTGGACAGAAAAACTAATGGGTTATGGTCAGTAAACACAACCACAGGAAAAGAAGAACCCCCAACATAAACTTCAAAATGCTTTACTGCTAGAATCAGGGCTAGTGCCTCTTTCTCTATGGTGGAATAATTGCGTTGGTGCTTGTTAAATTTGTGGGAATAATAACAAGTGGGATGAAGAATCCCATCTGCATCTTCTTGAAGAAGAACTGCCCCAGCGCCAACATCACTAGCATCTACCTCCAGCAAAAATGGCTTACTAAAATCAGGAGCCGAAAGTATAGGGGCTTCTGTTAACAAAACCTTCACACTAGTGAAAGCGTGTTCACAAGCAGGAGACCAAACAAAATCCACTTTAGGACTCAAGAGCTTAGTGAGAGGTTCTACAACATCTGAAAAATTTCTACAAAAACGTCTGTAGTAGCCTGCCATGGCAAGAAACCGACACAAATTACACCTAGTCTTTGGTGCTGGGAACTCATGAATTGCAGCAGCCTACGAATTCACGTAGTCTAGAACTGATTTGGGCTGAACAGCATTGCTGTGTTCCATCAGTGATTCCTGCATTACCTTAAAGGACCACGCAACGTGTGAGCAAACACCAGCTCTGCAGAGCTAAACATTAAAGACTCCTGCACAGCTTCCCGCAAAGCGAACAACATCATTGGAACACCCTCGTCCCACTGTTAACCAGTTTCTAAACAAAACTCTCAAAGCTGCTTTGAGCGACTGGTGAAAGCGCTCAAGAGCCCTTGCGATAGGGAGAGGAAACAACGTGCTGCACGTTTAGAGTTTTCATGACCTGACTAAAAACCTTAGACATGAAATTTGTCCCTTGATCTGTTTGAATAATTTTCGGCAGCCCAAAGGTAGAGAAAAATTTGATCAGAGCACAAATAATCACTGGCGCTGTAATTTTTCTGAGGGGAATCGCCTCAGGAAAGCCCGTAGCTGTGCACATAATTGTCAAAAGAAACTCGTTACCCATTGTAGACTTTGGCAACGGACCAACACAATCTACCAGCACCCTCTGAAAAGGCTCTGTCATAACGCAAATTGGACAAAAAGGGGCTGGGGGAACCACCTGATTAAGTTTCCCGGTGCACTGACACACATGACAAGTACGGCAATATTCAACAACATCTTGCTTAAGTGATGGCCAAAAAAAATACTTCAGAACACAGTTGTACGTTTTGGTAACAGCTAAGTGCCCCGACCACGGTGCATCGTGAGCTAGGCTTAATGTGTGACTTCTATAAGACAAGGGGACAATAATCTGGCAGTATGTGTGGAGCTTGAGGTTTTTGTGCGCGCTCCATTTACGCATCAAAAGTCCGTTGTCAGGGTAACACACAACAGTCCTGTCTGAATCACTGTTATCCTCAACAGCTTTCTCAAAATAATTTCTTAAAGACAGATCGTCTTTCTGAGCTTTCATAAGTGACTCTCGACTAAGACCACAATCCAGTAACTCACTTAGCTCAACTTTCTGTTCCGCAGGGAAACCCTCAGCTAAGAGTGCATCAGCGACCACATTCTTTACATCACGAGCTAAAAAAGTATCAGACAGCTCAACATCATCTCCAAATCTGCGCGCCTGGGCTTTTGACGCCAGAGGGCGCACTTGACCCTTCCCAACCTCCATACCAAGGTATGAAACAGTAGCCTGGGCAAACACACATTTAGCTAAGTTCAGTGTCAGAGAAGCATCCTTCAATCAGTTAAAAACCTCTCGCAAGGTGGAGACATGAGAGGGCCAATCATGATTGTAAATCACAGCATCGTCTAAATAAGCGGAACGGTTTGGGACATCACCTAAAACAGTGTTAATTAGCCGCTGAAACGTAGCCGGAGCTTTTTTAAAACCGAACGCCACTACAGTGTACTGTAGGAAATGTTCAGGTGTAACGAACGCTGATATCTCCGACGCTTCTGGGGACAAAGGAACTTGCCAATACCCTTTCAGGAAGTCAAGCTTTGTCACAAATTTAGCAGAACCAATATTATCTATACATTCATCCATTCGTGACAATGGATAGGAATCTGGGACTGTAACAGCATTGACCTTTTTGTAGTCTGTACAGAACCTGAACGTACCGTCAGGTTTAGGGACAACATGGCGAGCTCCATGGGCTCACAGTAGGTTTTGCAAAGCCATGTTCGAACAAATACTCTACCTCAGTTTTCATCAGTTCTCTCTTTTTTGCATTAGCACGATATGGGTGCTGCTTGATTGGGCGTTCAGAGGTCACCTTTATGTCGTGACACAACACAGATGTTTGTGAAGGGACATCATTAAACAGCTCAGGGAACTCCTTAACTAAAGAGAGAATATCTTCTCTTTGACTCTGAGTTAGGTGGCTTAAACTCGTGGGTAGCTCACTTACTGCTTGAGAGTTAGGGACGCGAGCAGTAACAACGCTGGATGAACGCAACTGCGACGAGTCATCGTCGTCTCACACGTCTACTGTAGCAGCAACCAAAACCGGCTTCGTGGCATGTGCTTTCCCTGGTGAGATACAGCTTCAGCATATTAACATGGCAAACACAAGAACTTTTCCTTCTATCAGGCGTATTAATGAGAATGAGATGAGAAGTTTGTGTCACTTAACTTTTTTTCTACAGAATAAGGACCTGAGAAGCGAGCAGAAAGAGAGGAGCCAGGAACAGGCAGGAGAGCGAGAACCTGATCCCCTGGATTAAAACTGCGTGATACAGCGCGTTTGTCATGGACTTTTTTCATTTGTTCCTGGGATGACTGTAAAGTCTCCCTTGCTATTCCCCAAGCCTTGTGCAACCTCTCACGGAACGAATTCACGTAGTCTAGAACTGATTTGGGCTGAACAGCATTGCTGTGTTCCATCAGTGATTCCTGCATTACCTTAAAGGACCACGCAACGTGTGAGCAAACACCAGCTCTGCAGAGCTAAACATTAAAGACTCCTGCACAGCTTCCCGCAAAGCGAACAACATCATTGGAACACCCTCGTCCCACTGTTAACCAGTTTCTAAACAAAACTCTCAAAGCTGCTTTGAGCGACTGGTGAAAGCGCTCAAGAGCCCTTGCGACTCAGGACGATAGGGAGAGGAAACAACGTGCTGCACGTTTAGAGTTTTCATGACCTGACTAAAAACCTTAGACATGAAATTTGTCCCTTGATCTGTTTGAATAATTTTCGGCAGCCCAAAGGTAGAGAAAAATTTGATCAGAGCACAAATAATCACTGGCGCTGTAATTTTTCTGAGGGGAATCGCCTCAGGAAAGCCCGTAGCTGTGCACATAATTGTCAAAAGAAACTCGTTACCCATTGTAGACTTTGGCAACGGACCAACACAATCTACCAGCACCCTCTGAAAAGGCTCTGTCATAACGCAAATTGGACAAAAAGGGGCTGGGGGAACCACCTGATTAAGTTTCCCGGTGCACTGACACACATGACAAGTACGGCAATATTCAACAACATCTTGCTTAAGTGATGGCCAAAAAAAATACTTCAGAACACAGTTGTACGTTTTGGTAACAGCTAAGTGCCCCGACCACGGTGCATCGTGAGCTAGGCTTAATGTGTAACTTCTATAAGACAAGGGGACAATAATCTGGCAGTATGTGTGGAGCTTGAGGTTTTTGTGCGCGCTCCATTTACACATCAAAAGTCCGTTGTCAGGGTAACACACAACAGTCCTGTCTGAATCACTGTTATCCTCAACAGCTTTCTCAAAATAATTTCTTAAAGACAGATCGTCTTTCTGAGCTTTCATAAGTGACTCTCGACTAAGACCACAATCCAGTAACTCACTTAGCTCAACTTTCTGTTCCGCAGGGAAACCCTCAGCTAAGAGTGCATCAGCGACCACATTCTTTACATCACGAGCTAAAAAAGTATCAGACAGCTCAACATCATCTCCAAATCTGCGCGCCTGGGCGCGAGTAACGACACAAGCAGGGAAAACATTAGGTGCTGCACACATCAGAACTACATAAAACGGGCGAATCTAAAATCTCTAAAATTGTGAACACTTTCCCACCAGCGAGATCATTGCCCAGAATGACGGTAATGCCATCCACGGGTAACGCATCACATACAGCAAATCTGAACAGTCCAGAAAGCAGATCAGAAGACAGACACACATTGTGCAACGGCAGTTTCACATACTCATTGTCCAAGCCTTTACAGGCAGCATACGACCCACAAAAAGAATCTACTCCAAACAGCAAAGTTTCAGCCAAAATAAGGGACTGCGCGGCACCAGTATCTCTCAAGATGTTAACCGGGACCGCAGGTTCACCTGCCTTTAAGCTAACTTCACCACGTGAAATGAATGGGCTATAACACAACTCCGGTAAAGAGCTAACACACTCACTCACCAGTACAGAGCTACGATCCACAAGAGCTACAGGTTTAGCTGGACCATCAACACGCTTACTCCCCATCTTTTTCTTAAGGGCAAGCCAGTTACCAGCTATGTGACCTATTTTGTGGCAATAATAACATTCTCTGTGGTCATGAGAGCGCGGCGGAGAACCAGCACCACGAACAACTTTAGCTCCCCCACCAGAAACGTTTACAGCCTGGGGAGCGACAGGTATAAAAGTCTGCTTATGGGTCAGCACAAACTCATCTGCAAAAACGGCAGCCTGAGATACAGTTGGCACTGTACGTTCATTTAGGTACACTACTCGTTCTGGTATACTCACAACTTATCATAAGAAACACAAAAACAGCTTACAGTCACAGAGTCTCTTAACACAGGTCTTTCCTCTCAGATCTCATGTCCCGACTGACGCGACTGAGCTGCGTTATATTTGAAAATGCCCGCCCCATCCGTTCAGAGCACGCAAGTCATTGGCGGGTGTAGATCCAGCAGGAAAGATCTATGGGCCCCAAGGCGACGCCCCTCCTACTGGGCCCTCCCACCAGACCTAATCAGCCAATCAGAGACAGGGAAAGAGCGAGACAGAGACAGAGAGAGAGAAACGGGGAGAAAGACAGAAAAACACGTTCTATGTGCAGATGCACGTAACAAGGTGATAATCCAAATTTAAATCAATTACAATTTTATCCAAGAGATGGTAACATTTAGGCTAAAATGTGCTTAAATTTCTGTAATTAGGCCAAAATATGCCAAATGTTTTAAAATGTCTAATCAATATAATTACCCAAAAACCACACCTAATTACATACATTGAATATTACTCTTTAAAAGCTTATTAATACTGAACAATCTAAGCAGCAGCACCTGTGCCATGGTTGTGAGGCTGTTTGAGTGACTTGCTGACCACCACATGTTGGGACATGCACCCGGAGCCTGGGTCAATTTTAAGCTATAGTGGAAAGCAAAGACACAATGAGTCAGGGGATAGATGGTAATCATACTCACAGTTTCCTGTGTGGTGGATGGCGATGCCTGTAGCCCCTGACCTGTTGATTCTAGCCAGGTCTCCAGCCTTTCTGTAGCGGTGATGATTTTTGCCATGTCTACAGACCACAACAGTTGAAAAAAAAAGATTTCAATTTCTGCCAGGGGTGTTGCAGAAGTTTAGGCAGGTGAAGGCGGAGAAATGGAGGGTGTGGCACAAGGTAAGGCAGGTGGTGATGGAGCAGCTGAGAGTGGTGCAGGAAATGGAGAAGCCAATTTTTTTCCCAACAGCTTTTGGTCAACCGCTACTCCACTTGTTTGCCTCTTCATAAACATGAAAAAACATTAAGAAAAGAGAGACAGATTATAGCAAATTATTTGGGATGTACATAGTATTTATACACTGTAATATATGTAAAGCCAGATCCCACTTTGATTAACTTTATGGGCAACAGTTAGAAGCCTAACACCTGGAAATACACGTATATACACGTATATTTTATTAATTTAACATCAAAACACTGTGGGAATGACAAAGTTGTAAACGATTGACTTTGCAAAAAACAAAAGCAGACATATTCTGTTATTTGCGTATATGCACGTTACAATAAACCCTAAAAAACAGCAGTCTTTAAAATCTGCATTAAGCTGTGTTAGGCGCGTAAATTGGTAGGAAACGGCACTGGCTTCCTTGAGTTAATATTTCGAGCTGAGAACTTGACTAAACCTAACTAGCTAACCTAGCTAGTGCTAGCTGACCAGGTTTAGTTGAGTTCTCAGCTAGAATTAGCTGCCTGGTTTGGTCCTTTAAAAATATCAGCCCAAAAAATATCAACTAGGTAACTTATAGTAGCTATTTCCAGCTGAGTACTCGACTAAACCTAGCCAGCTAGAACTGGATAGAGTAGCTAACCTAGCCAGTGCTAGATGGCCAGGTTTAGTGGAGTAACTTACTCAGCTAGAAATAGCTGCTATCAGCAGTCCATCTTCTTTTTTTTTCAAGTAACTTAAGCAGCTATTTAGAGCAACTTTACATCACTGTATGAATAAAGAGATACCTAGCTAAGCTACTTTAGCTAATCTAGCTTGGGTAGCTTCATTAACATTACCTGAGATTTTGTGGACGGAAGTCTCAGATAAGGTCCATCCGCCTCAGGGTTTCTTCAGTCCAGTCCTCCACTCGATAATGAATATGCTTTGGTCATCCAGTCCCTCCATAAAATCCTCCACGTTAAAGTTTCTAATGTGGGAAGTTGGAACAATGCTGCTGCTCCTCTTTCTTGTCCTTCCATCAGAGAAAACATGTTGAATGTTGACCGGTAGCAGCTTAGATCCAGCAGTAGATGCACTGGAAGACGATGCCGATGGGCCTCATGAACTCACCCGCTACGTTCCAACGTATGATGGAATTCATTCTTAGGGGTCTGCCTTGGCATATTTGCATTCTTTATCTTGATGATATTTTGGTGTTCAGTCAGGATTTTGAGGATCATCTTGTCCATCTGGAGGAAGTTTTCTCAAGAATACAGTCAGCTGGACTGAAACTCAATGTCAAGAAATTTCACCTGGCCAGGGATCATGTAGTATTCCTGGGTCATGTTGTTTCCAGGGAGGGTCTCCAACCTGACCCAAAGAACACAGACAAGGTGAAGTCATGGCCTACTCCTTGCTGTCCATCGGAAGTTAGAGCTTTTGTGGGTTTGTGTTCATACTACAGGCGCTTTGTGAGGAATTTTGCAAAGCATGCTGCACCTTTACATCATCTAGCTGGAAAAAATATTCAATTTGAATGGACTGATGAGTGTGCAAGTGCTTTTGAGTATCTCAAGGAGGTGCTCACCATTGCCCCTGTCATGACACTGCCAAATTTTACTGTCCCATTCAAGATTCACACAGATGCCTTAAAAGAGTCAGTGGGGGCGGTGCTAGCGCAGGACATGGATGGACGGGAACATGTGGTGTCCTATGCCAGCCAGGCTCTGACCCAAACTCAAAAGAGGTGGTCGACATTTGACAGAGAACTCTGGGCCATTGTATGGGCTGTGAGAGCGTTTAAACACTATGTTGGACTGTCTACCTTCACAATCATTACTGACCATCGCCCTTTGCTAGGCCTTAGACACATGAACATTGATAATGACCCGACTGGGCGTCGAGGGCGCTGGGTGTTGGAGCTGTCCTTGTGGTAGAAGACTACTTTACAAAATTTGTCAATTTGTATGCGCTCCCTAACCAGACGGCTCAGTCAGTGGCCCAATGCTTGTTCAATGATTATGTACTGTTGCATGGCATCCCTGAAACATTACATAGCGACCAAGGCCGTCAGTTTGAGGCAGAAGTAATTAAAGGTCTCTGCCAGCTCCTTGGTATAAAAAAAACTCATACTTCAGCATATAATCCAAAATCTGATGGCATGGTAGAGCGTCATAACAGAACCTTGATTGACCAGCTGGCCAAAATGCTGCTCTCCTATGGGGGTGAATGGGACATGTTTCTGAAACCAGTTGCCTTTGCATATAACACCTCCAGACACTCCAGCACTCGCTTCAGCCCCTTCTTCGTCATGCATGGTCGTGAAGCACGAGTTCCAGCAGATGTGCTGGTGCCCTCCCAGGTTATACAGTCTCGTGGGTTCGGATCTCACACAGAGTTTGTTTCTTTTCTGGTGGAGCGACTGGGGACAGCCTTCGGAGCTGCCAGACTGAACTCAGCAGAGGCTCATGAAAAACAAAAACTGTACCATGATGAGGGCATTCAGCACCAGAGATACACAACAGGTGCTTTGGTTTGGCTGAATAATCCTACAGAGAGTTGCACCAAGTTGGCACCACATTGGAAGGGCCCGTATCAGGTGGTGCAAGGACTGGACTCTGGGAGTGAGATGGGTCTGACTTACTGCATCATCAACCCCCTGGACCAGGGAGAATGGTCTCAGGTAGTTCACCATGACAGCTTGAAACCATATTCTCTACCACTTCCATGCCAGTCTTCTATTCCCACTCGTTCCACGACACCCCCTGTTGCTCCTATGTCCACAGCTCACCTACTTCCAAGGACTGTGGGGGGTTCAAACTTAGAAAATGGGAATACTGACTTAGGGACTGCTGTGTCTCGGGCTGGCCGGGTGCTACGTGCACCATCACACTTGCTGTGTTCATTACTAAATGCTACTTATATGGGGTTACCATTTGTTTTGTACTATTTCACCTATGTACAGTTCCAGTATTCAGTGTGTACATATGGTAATTGTTTATCTTACAAGAGGTGGTCGGGTGGAATAATAATTTGTTATGGGTTTCTGTAGTTAGAGGGGTACTACTATTTGGTGTTCTAATGATGTTGTTGGCTATATTTTTTGTGTTAATTTTAAGGTCATAGCTGTCACAGTTGCAGTTAATAAACGGGGACGTTTAAAAATGAAAGGGGGGGACATATGTAACCGACTTTAAGGAATATTGAGTTATGGAATGTGTATGTACACTGAATGTTCTGCTGGGGTAGCCGTAGGGCAGAGAAAAAAGGGAGAGAAGAAGAGCAAAGTAAAGTGTGGCTGCTATTTTCCCTCCTTCCTGTGTCTGGGTGCGTTTTATTTTATTAATTATAAAGTATTAGGCGAACCCTGATAAACTCGGTTACAATAGTATGATCTATTGCAGGGCTGGACTGGTAATCTGGTGTACCGGGCGTTTGCCGACGCTGTTGGATTTATTTTTTTATTATTATTATTTTTTTAAATGAAAAAATAATAATCTTAGAGACCAGCCCACAATATAGAGGGGGCGGCCCATTGGTCCATCTTCAATATAGACAGCGGACCTAACCAATCAGGATATAGGACGAAAGCTTTCTCTGCATGATCCGCTTTAATTCCCGCTACTTCAGTGTTAAGCGCGTATGTTAAAGGAAAGGCAGCATGGAGACACAGAAACAGCAGAAAGCAATGTCTCACTGTGGCTCCTACAAAATGTGTAAAAATCACAGACATCTTCGCTGCTGTTGCCTCCGCGTCCTCAGCATCAGCAGACAGAGGGACAGACAGAGAGCGGGAGAGTGTAGCACGTAAACAGGTAACGTTAGTAACATTAGGATTACACAGGGACTTTGAGATGATGGAGGTAACGTTAGCTCTATTACATGAGAATGATGAGGAATGACGATTGATTACTATCAATATTAATTAGTATTTGCATACTTCCCAAAATCTGGCACGCACGCTCCCTTACTGTGGTCAAGCCAGCCCCCACTTCAAAACGCTTGGTCAAACTAGCCCCCACGCTGTTTCTCAGAGCGCGCATACACTGAACATTGCGGCAAGCGTGAGAAGGAACACATTTCAAAATAAAAGTCCCCCCCCTAATATCAAGACATTATGCTGTGGAGTGGTATTAAAAGGAATCCACATGATATCACATGTTATGTCTGATATCACATGTCAATTTCATGTAGTCCTGGTAGTACACAAAATAAAAGCCCTGTAAATTATAACAATTATGTTTTTTTTAATAATAATAATAATAATACTACTAATAATAATACTAATAATACTAATAATAATACTACTACTAATAATAATAATAATACTTGTATGTGTCACTCACTTAATAACAGGGCATTATAATGTGTCATTTCAAAACAAAGGCCCTTTAAATTATAACAATATTTTATTTTAACACAATGTTTAGACTGTTATTAAAAGGAATCTGTCTGATATCACAGGTCAATTACATATAGTCCTGATAGTACACCACTTGTATGTGTCACTCACTTAATATCAGAACATTTTGATGTGTCATTTTAAAATAAAGGCCCTTTAAATCATAACGGTATATTATTGTAACACAATGTTTAGACTGTTATTAAAAGAAATCTGTCTGATATCACAGGTCAATTTCATATAGTCCTGATAGTACACCCCTTGTATGTGTCACTCACTTAAGGTCAGTCTCTCCAAGATCCTCCTCTCTGCCACTGTAATCAGAGAGTTTAGCTCCACTTGACCAAGCCCGCCTGACCAACTTCTTCAGTCGTGTCACATCTGTTCTCCTCATGTTGTCTCCCAAGGACACCACAGTGTAAAAACCTACTTCAAGCAGAACTTCAGTTACCTCTGAAGGCTCCTTAGGAATTGGTCTGTGCAAAAAAAGGGTTCCTTTTAATGAAAAGGTAATACTTTAACAGGGCTTTTATTTTGTAATCATTCACCTGAATGTGTTTTAATGTAAACTGTCCTATGCAAAAAAATAATATTCAATTAATTTAAGGATTAATTTAAATATTACCTTTATAGATGCCTTTATTTTGATATAACAGCAGAATGTCTTGATATTAACTGGGCAGCATACTGATACTATCATGTGGAACTGAAATTGTTATGTCTTTCTTTTAATACTCAAAATATAGTGACAGAAATGAAATTGTTATTTAAATGATATATTTTGGTCAAATTACACACCAGAAAGTCTTGATATGCACTGAGTGATACGTATAGGAGGTATATTAGCACTTTAGTGTACCAGACTTTAAACCTTGTGTTAAAATAACAATTGTTATAATTTAAAGGTCCTTTATTTTGAAATGACACATCATAATGCCCTTAATAATGTTTTTAAGTGAGTGACACATAAAAGTGATGTACTATCAGGACTATATGAAATTGACCTGTGATATCAGACAGATTTCTTTTAATAACAGTCTAAACATTGTGTTACAATAATATACCGTTATGATTTAAAGGGCCTTTATTTTGAAATGACACATCAAAATGTTCTGATATTAAGTGAGTGACACTACAAGTAGTGTACTATCAGGACTATATGAAATTGACCTGTGATATCAGACAGATTCCTTTTAATGACAGTCAAAACTTGTGTTAAAATAAAATATTGTTATAATTTAAATGGCCCTTATTTTGAAATGACACATCAAAATGTTCTGATATTAAGTGAGTGAAACATACAAGTAGTGTACTATTAGGACTATATGGAATTGACCTGTGATAGACAGATTTCTTTTAATAACAGTCTAAACATTGTGTTGAAATAAAATATTGTTATAATTTAAAGGGCCTTTATTTTGAAATGACACTTTATAATGCCCTGTTATTAAGTGAGTGACACATACAAGTATTATTATTATTATTAGTAGTATTATTATAAGTATTATTATTAGTAGTAGTAGTAGTATTATTATTAAAATAACATAATTGTTATAATTTACAGGGCTTTTATTTTGTGTACTACCAGGACTACATGAAATTGACATGTGATATCAGACATAACATGTGATATCATGTGGAATCCTTTTAATACCACTCCACAGCATAATGTCTTGATATTAAGGGGGGGACTTTTATTTTGAAATTTGAAATGTGTTCTTCTCACGCTTGCCGCAATGTTCAGTGTATGCGCGCTCTGAGAAACAGTGTGGGGGCTAGTTTGACCAAGCGTTTTGAAGTGGGGGCTGGCTTGACCGCAGTGCTCCCTTTTTCTGATAAAACAGAGCAGCAGCTTGCTTTTTAGGCTGCATCACAGCATTTTAGATATTTAGGTTACAGCTGTGTTGATAGGCTGTAGTAGTTGGAATTTGTAGCCTATATGCTGTGGTTCAACATGTTTTAAAACGCACTCAAGTGAAATAACAGATTTTAAAACTGATAATGTTAAATGATAAGTAAAAGCTTTGCAATTTAAGCATGACTAAAGTAAGTGTAAAAAGGTATAAAAGTAATATTAGCAGAAGGTATCCCCACACTGAATAAGAATAAAACAGTGTCAGACATAGTTGAATTCATAAAGCAGCCCTGTTTGTAGCCTGATACAAATACATTTTTATAGCTGTTTAAAGGAGGAAGTACCTTTAACCTGAAGAATTAGAATTGAGCTGTTATATCAGAGGAACTCAGAAAATACATATTAGAGATGATAAAAAGGATTAAAAAATTAATCAAACTACACAGAGCAGACAAAAATGGTGGACTTAATAATAGACAGTTAACTAGTTTTGGGCGGTATGACCAAAAATGCATATCACAGTATTTTTATTATTATTTTTTATATATTTTTGCATGACTGGGCTTTTATATAGGCTGTTACTTACTCTACTGGTTGGAGTATATATAATATAAAATATTAAATTTAAATTAAGGCTTTGATTAGTATTGGCTTTACTTTGCCCCACAAAATATGAGGTAATCAAACGTTATTAGCAGAAAAACAGCTAAAGAATGTAAACAAAAGACCTTAAAAAGAGATACACCAGCAACTTTAACACAGTTTCCTTTACAAAACTAAATATTTTAATAAATATTTAAGCCATGAGAACCAGTATTAAAATCAGCCACAATTCCCTTCTTTCTCACAGCTGGGAATAGAGAGTTAGAGTGACAGTATTTGAACACCCAGCATGCTTCTTTGGTGGTGCTGTTCTATATTGTGCAACGGTACACCATATACCGGTATACTGCCCAGCACTATACAAAACTTCTTGTATTTGTTGATAATACATTATGCTTTTCTGTAACCCCACATACATAAATTACAAGTTGGTAGTGTTCCGCTAATTATGAGGGGCCGGTCTAAACCAAAAATGCCAGAGCCGATTTTTTGTCCCAGTCCAGCCCTGATCTATTGTATCAAAGGCTGCGCTCAGATCAAGAAGTACCAGTAGAGAAACACAGCCTTGTTCGGCGGCAATAAGTAGATTGTTTGTTATTTTAACTAAAGCTGTCTCAGTACTATGATGAGGCCTAAATCCAGATTTAAATTTTTTCTAAAATCTTAGAAATAAAGGGTAAGTTTGAAATAGGTCTATAGTTAGACAGTACACTAGGATCAAGATTTGGTTTCTTGATCAGAGTTTAATTACAGCTGTTTTAAATGCTTTGGGTACATGGCCCAGGGTGAGTGATGAGTTTACTATCATTAACAGAGGTTTAATTATATCTGGCAGGTTTTAGTAATTTTGTGGGAACAGCATCAAGTGTGCAGGTTGTGCTGTTTGAAGAGGAGATAATTTTCTCTAGTTCTAGCTGTGGAAGTGGGTTAAAGTCTTCCAACCTAACTTCAGTAACTTCGAAGATTGGAATCCCTTTTGGCAAAAATTATACACAAAGACCAAAATGGTTTTGTACAGAGAAGACAAGCTTTTCATAATTTTCGCCGAGTACTAAATATTGTACATGTAAGAACGAAAATAGATGATAGAGCTGTATTGTCATTGGATGCAGGGAAGGCTTTTGACCGTGTCGAATGGCAGTACATGTTTGATGTACTCCACAGAATGGGTATAGGATATGGATATATACAATGGATATGTATTCTTTACGCGAAGCCATCTGCTAGAATTCTCACTAATAGGCTGATCTCATCTCCATTTTGCTTACATAGAGGCACACAACAAGGTTGCCCCTTATCAGCACTTTTATTTACTGCCGCCATAGAGCCTCTTGCCACAGCTATTTGCACACATACTATTAGGGGGATAGAGGTTGGTGAGATGGAGCATCACAAATCATTGCAATTTATGCAGATGACAGAGTTTATTTCTTTGACGCAGACTATTGCAGCACTTCTTGAATTAATAAGCTCCTTTGGTAACATTTCTGGGTATAGGATTAATAACAACAAATCAGTTATAATGTATCTGCAAGAAAAGAACAGGATTGAGCCGCCTCTTTAGTTCCACTGAAAAGGGATTCACATATCTTGGAATTAAAATAATCCCTCTTATAAATAAACCACCTTCTTTATTTAATCTTAAAAAAAAAAAAAAAAAAAAAAAACAATTTCACATTTCATCTGGAATAGTAAGCATCCTAGACTGAGGTATTCTCTACTCTATCTGCCATACAACAGAGTCTGTTGTCTGAGGTTACATAATTTTAAGTGGTATTACTGGGCAGCTCAAATGTGTGCTGCAATTTTTTATTTCATGCCAGAATCATTACCAGCTTGGACATTGATTGAGTCATATGATAAAGAATATCCTGTTAAATGTATATATCTTCTCAACTGAATGCACAACTCTTAAAAAACAAACAAAAATCCCTTTCTCAAAAATACAATATCTGTGTGGTATGAGGTCCTCTCCTATCTTGGAGAAAGCTCTAATTTTTCTTAATTCAGTCCAATTTATGGTAATCATAATTTCCATCCTGGGAAATCTGATCCAAGCTTTGAGATGTGGTCAAGGCAAGGGATAAAGAGTGTCTGTAATGGGGCCTGGCCTGTCTGAAAGCTCAGACACAAACACTAAATACTAACTCAAAACGTCTTCAATATAAGTGGTTAGGTAGATGGTACAATCACACCATTCAGATTAAATAAATTTAACTCAAACATTCCAGATACTTGTATCAAATGCAAACAAAATAAAGGTACACTGATCCATTGTATGTGGGAATGCTCTAAAATACAGAGTTTCTGGAAAAGGGTCATTCACATAGTGTCATTGATTATTGACAAAGTTTTTCCTCTTAGTCCTAAACTATGCATTTTTCAATTTCAATTATTTCCAGATGATTTGAGAATTCATAAAAAGGAATCCTCCCTGATTAACTTATGTCTTATTGAAGCCAAACAGGTAATAGCACAAACCTGGAAAAAAGAGGAGGCCCCAGGTATACCACAGTGGACAAGAGGAATGACTTAAAATCTTGCATTGGAAAAAATAACCTATTTTATTAAGGGTAAAATGAAAGAAATTTAGAGAGATCTGGGAGATTTTAAACTTTCTTGAAAAGGGGGAGCTTGCTGACTCTGATGACTGATGTATGACTTCTAGCGGTACTTTGACGTGATGTCAATATAGCTAGCGTGCAAACTAAAAAAAGCCTAAAGAGGAACACCACAAAAGATGTGGACATTGCTGAAGTGTATCTCTGCAAAGAGAGAACTATGAACATTCCGTTTTTTGTCCTTTTTGTGTGTGATGTTGGTAAGCTGTAAACTTTTTTTTATAAAATACTGCTCCAATTTCTTCTATCATTTTGAAAATCTAATAAAGATATTGTTTTAATAAAACAATATGTTTTAATAAATTTTTTTTAGCTGTGTCCTTGGGTTTTCGCTTAGTCCTGTTACCGTAAAACCTTACCCCATCTAAAACATTCTACAAGTCACATCTACAACAGGAAGTGACATCAGTTGGTTCTTTTGAAGACCATGGGAAGAACAAAATTAAGTTCCCTCTTGTAGTTCCCTATTGGAAGTATGACTAAGGTGGTCAATCTCAACACTCATTCTTGTAACCTAAAATAGTTCTTACAGCTTTTGTTTATTTTCAAAATACAAATTTTGGGAAAATCTCTAGAATGTGCTAAGTGTCCTAATGCTATTAGCATAGCCGCTATTTTTTTATTTTTTTTGCTAATTATATGCTAAAAAACGAATTCTTGTTACTTTTGCTCCTGTTACTCAAAACATAAAAAGTAACAGGAATAAGTACCAGTAACAGGAGTGATTGTTTGCCATAAATATCAATTAGTTGAACATGCTGTCAACCGTTTCTTTAAAATAAAGACTTTTTTAAGAGAAAATCAAAGGAATTAATGGACTTGCTTTTAAACATGCTTTTTAAAAGTCACATGAGTTTTGTAACCATCTTTGGCTTAAAAACCTTGTAAAAAAAACAGTAAAGCTGCCTGAGAGTTACAACAAGCAAATAGAACCCAAATGGCCCTTTAAGGGTCAAGTAAGGTTTTTGGCTGTATGTGTGGCTTATATATAAATATATTCTTCATTGGCATAATTTTGTAAAAAAAAAAAAAAAAAAAAAAAAATCTGCTTTTGTTTTGACATTAAAGAGACCTTTTTAAATTGTATAAAAATATGCAACGTATGAATACTTTGAAAATGGTAACAAAAATAACTTGCACTACTTGATCACCAATCTCTTAGAAAAGTCATTAAACAGTAAAACAGATAATATGCCATATATAGATGTGGAAGACAAGAAGTAAGTGTTAGTAGTAGGAAGTTAATCTAAGTCACCAGAATGCATTCCTTTTTCATAAACTGCTACAAGTAGTAGTATAATACAGGACAAATCCTGCACCTAACAACTGGGGTTATACATAGGGCTCAGCCAGGATCTACTACTCCCTCAACTAACAACAATAGCCAAAACCACCACAATCTGATACTGGCTCGACAAGGATCCAGAAGCACAGCCTAACGCTATGTTCATGGTCCATTGCCTCGACTGCCAAGTACCCAGACCTACCGAAAAATAACCAATGAACAAATAGAATCCCTCCTTAATCTATGCTCACTTCCTTTAACTATGGCAACAACACACTAACCACAGCACCCTACCTAAGCACAATCACACACAATAAATGCCATTATAAAGTTGCGTGAGCAGAACACAGCAACCACTACCATCTGATACTGGCTCGACAAGAATCCAGAAGCATAGCGAACTATGTTCATGGTCCGTGCCTCAACTGTGTAGTGGATTAAACAGAGGATTTCTTCATTGCTTGGACACACACACACACTACCCCCATCTTATGGTCTAAAAGGAATGTTCTAACTTTACAATCACCCCCAGAAGAACACTCTAGAAGCCTTGGAGTAATCTTTTTCAAACAACCTTAAATTTCAAAATGACATTTCCTGACTATGTCTTCACTCAGCCTCGCTCAAGAGCCCTAAATGCGAGTTTAGGGTAAAATTCTGTTGACATTCCTCCAAGTCGTAAACCTCGGAGTTAATGTTAAACATTTGGAACACCAAATGAACACCATCACTAGGACGGGACTGCGGACTTAAGAGAGTGTCAAAACTTAATTAATGCCTTGGAAATTGTTAATTCACCAAATATTAAACCAATTTAGGGGTTTGTGCCTAGTTATTTCTGCAATCACTTAGAAATAAGATTAATGAAATTAAGAGAAATGTTCTAAGCTTGGAAATTCCATTGACCGTTTGTAAGTGAGACTCTCTCTGTCCACCGACCTCCCCAACCGTCGTAAATTCCGACAGGCAAGGACCAAGCCTTATCTGAGCACTCAGCAAAGGGGAGGAATTTCTCACTAAGAAGATTTTGCTTAAAATACATATATATTGACTATATAAAAGAGGTGTTTTATAGAATGTTTACTAAATAATGGTATATGTGTCTGGTATATGGTATATGTGTTTGGATTTGTCCTGATTAAAGTTTCCTACACATTCAAGTCTGAATCAACAAGGTTTAACTAGCATTTGATAATTTAGCTTTATTTGGTTATCAGTGGTTTAACAAGGTATTATCTTTTAAGTGATTTAATTGGGTTTAAATAATAACATGTCTCTTGATCTCTTTCCATCTTTCCATCCATTGATGTATTTCTAAGATTATCTTGAATATTACAAAACTGTTTGTGGGCAAAATATATATATTACATTTATTGTGATTCAATTGTAAGATTGTTGTTTCCTGAATTTATCCTCACAAACTGGTATGCTGAAGAATGTATTTTGATCCACTGTTTAGTTGAGTTTTCTTTTGGTTTGGTCTATTAGAAAAATAGACCACTAGCTGAAGCATGGTGACCATGTGGGGGGGTTTTATGGCCCTTTGTGAATAAGATCATCTTCCCTGCCAAAGTTTGAAATTGCTCCTAGACCAATCAAAACACAGACATTTGGGCCACAGGGCCAATCGTAGCTCAAGGGCCAAACAGGCCACAGAGACTAATAGTTAAACTGGGCAGTTTCCAGTTCAGTTTGCAGTGCAGTCGGAGCAGTTGGAGGAGAAGCAGCAGTTCAGTTTGGAGTTGAGGAGAGTGGAAGAAGATGGGTTGAAGGAAGCAGTTAGAAGAGAGAAGTTAGAGGAGAGAGGTTAGAGAGGGCCTAGAGATGAAGAAAGGATAAACTGTTAGTTAGTCATCTTAGGTTAGTTTTCTTAGACTAGTGCATTTAATCTTCTTCAAGCATAATGGTATTAGTTATCCTAGTTTAAATAACTAAGCTATTTTATGATGTACGGAGTTCTCCTGCTTGCCAAGATAGTTAATATAGTTCAGTAAACCAACTAGACCAACCGACGGATCACCGAGAGGGTACGCCAGCCGAGCCAGCTCCAGGGAAGGCTTTCCCTGTGCAGAGACTAGAAGTGGGTGTCGACCAGGTGCGCCGCTGGCCCACAGAGCACCATCTTTACCCTGCGGATGGGTCCACACTGGACCTTCTAGGGGTGCAGGATGTCAGCCGAACAAGAGGTTTAAACAGCGGACCGAACCGTTGGGGACCCCCCTTTGTAGACGTCTCAGAGTAAGGCAGTTTGGGTATTTCTCTCAGTAATTGGTGTTTTGGTTGGTCAAGTCTAGTTTGGTTATTGTCCTTAACTCTTTTCTTAGTATAGATTCATTTTTAGTTATTTGGCGAAAGGGATGATCTTTGTAGGCCGTAAAATATCTTACTTATCTACTTATTTTAGTGTTCTCATTTGATTAGTTTGACCTCATTACATTAAGACCCTTATTTAGAAATATTCACTTAATAGTTCTATTAATCTTTATTCCTTTCATACCAGTATTATAACGTGTTTGTTCTTTTATTTTTCATTTATTATTCTACACTATGATTTGATATCTAATGGCTACATTATGACTTTTTAATTAATTATTTACTCATATCTGTGTGATTTAATAAAATACTTTTATTTTACAAAACCTGTAATTTCAGTGTGTTTTTCTGGATAACTTGGTTATGAAAATTTCTGTCACCTGTAGAAACCACACCCTGAGATGTCTTGTGTTATTAATTAATTTGATTAATTAATTAATCTAATTAAATTAATTTAATAACTGGCGCCCAATTAAAAATATTTCAACATCTCAATTAGCACCAGGTATTAAACCACTGAGCCCGCTACATAATTTGGCGCGCCGACGTGGGGCAGGATTATATTCTTATTGGCTCTCCGCCGCGGGACCAGAGTATACACATTTCATAACCAGTTCCAGAAAATAGCGCTGTAAGTTGCAGAATAAAGTGTATTTTGTTTTTATTATTAAATGCGTTAGCTGCTGGCTAGCTGGCCTAGCTGGAGTTAACTGCATAAACCCAGCGTGTTAGAAACACACGCACATGTTCTACACGTGTTTTTTGTTTACAATTCAGGACTGGCCAGTCCCCTGTCTGTGTACGTGTCACGCGCACAGTCCCCGCTGTGTGTGCGTGTCACGCGCACGGTCCCCTGTGTGTCTGTATAACGTGTTGTGTGTGTGTGGTACGTGAGCGCTCTTGAAAACATTACGCTTATTTGTAAAATAAGCTTGGTTGACACACCGCCGTGTGTGGGTAACCTTAAACCCGGGTGTATATACGTGTATATACGTGTGTACTTACATAAAGTTCGAACTGTTTCCGGTAAAATAGACATATTTTGCCAGTGTTGATCTGATAAGGCCTTCGCGCAGCTCTGAGTCGCGGATTTCCGGCTCATTGACTCCGCGCTCCAGTTAAAACTGCCGGTTTTTGCGCGAAATCCGTAAAATCCCGCAGTACTGGACACTTCCACGTGCGTAAAAGAGTAGCTAACTTTTACGTAACACCACCCTGAGTGGCAGGAAGTTTATTGTGTGCGTGATTAAACTAACCACGCCAGGATGTAAATCCTCTTTGCTCATCTTGTGAAGTCAGTGTGTTGCTGCTGTGTTAAACTTTTGGACCGCCGAGTCCTCCTCCTCTGCTATTCACAGTCGACTGAGTCAGTCAAATCTGCTGACCAGGTCCCAGACCCAAAGGGCGGTCCTTAACGTGGCATCATCAGTGGGCGTGACCACTCCCACCAGTCGGCCTCTGCCACCATCTGGTGGACAGCCTGACTATTTACACTCAAACTCAAAGGGTGTTTTACTACCCCTCACCACTAGGGGGGGTACACTGCCACATCGCCATCTGGTGTTTGATTTGGGTAACTGCATACAGTGCAGAAAGGTGCATTTCATTTGTTTGACCACCAGAGGGAGCCACTTAGCCACATAGCTGTGTCGCCACCTGGTGTTGTACTTGTGTAATTGCTATAATCTTGTAGAGCGCATTTAGAGTGTCTGTCGCCAGAGGGTGCCAACTTCAAACAATTTTTTTTATTAAGTTAATAAAGGGAATTTGCATTGTGGTTGGGTTAAATGGTATGTGAATAAGTAAACAAATAACTGCATTCATTTAATCGGTTAATATTAAATAGTTAAATTTAAGTTTCAGGTCTGCTCTCTCAAACATTACTCTTTATGTTACATTGAACCAAGCTAAATAGCTATCTCCATTGAGTAACTAATCACAACATAAAATAATTAACTGGTCATTTTAATCAATTTGATTAAGTAAAGTTAATGAAATTTTTGTTAATTAATTATTTTCAATTTAATTCAACCATCTTCAAATAAATTAAGATTAATTATTGATCGATTAAGATCAATTATTAATAAGTAATTGAAATTAATTAATTAATTAACCATTAAAAAAAAAAAAAAAAAAAAACGTATCCAGTTATCAGTTACTCAACCATATACCCAGCACACCTGTGCTTAATACATAGTTAAATTCTCCCATCCTGTACATAGTTAATAACTATACCCATATTTAGACCTACTGCATATAGTGGCCTACAGTTATTAAACTGTTCACTAGCACCACTGACAACAAATCTAACTATTCTTTTAAAATTAATCTACTAATTGTAACCTTAGGTCACCCCCTTTTAACAGATTTTCTTCTTAGAAAAGGCACAATGCTAATTGACTCGAACATAAAATAAACTTGTTTGTCATCAAAATTGTTTGATTCCACGTGCCTTACGTAAATCAAAATGTGTGTCACTGAAAAAGCTCTTTTAGAGCTTACAGCTGGTTTACCCCCAGGACTTACCGTCCCAGTCCAACAAACGGACAGTGGGGGTCTCCATGCACTAATTGCCAAAAGCCTCAATGAGTGTGTATCTAAAATCCTTGAGGGCAAGCAACAAGTGGATCCGATTTCCCTAATACTGTGGAAACAACTGCTGTTGTCACAGGATCAACTTGCTGCTTCCTCCAAAACCATTCAAAATCTCCAAGCAGAGATTGTGACTTTAAATGATAGAGTTGCAGACCTAGAGAACAAAACTGTACAGTCTGAAATTAACCAAAGAGACCTCCAAACCAAAGTGCAGCTGCTTCAAAAGGAAGCCAACATAGCTACCCAACTTGCAGCTCAGTCACAGGAAAAACTAAAACATGCTATTGCAAGACAGGTTGAGCTACAAACTGAATTAGCACATGCTAACAATGCAGTCAAATTAACTCGAGACCAAACAGAGTTAACATTTGAGCTGATGATGGAGGGAGACTCCCCCATCAATCCAGCTGGTAAATCAGGAACCCCTGGGGTTCCGGATCCTAAGCAACAACCATCCACAAATACAATCCCTCTAGTCTCCCTTAAAGGTGCTGAAGCGCCAGTAGAACCAAGGTTCACTCAGCGTTCCCAGCCACATGGGACCTCTGTGCAACCTCAAGCACCCTCTGATAGAGATTTGGACAAAATTGCGCGTAACATCCCACGCTTTGAACCAGAACCGGACGGTTCTAATGATGTCCACCAGTATCTTCGCGACATTGACTTCTTCTTACGCCGTTTCCCCAAGGCCACGGTAAATGATAAAATCTACCTCATTAAGGTGTCCTCTAGTCGGGAAGTTGGACGTTTCATTGAGCGCCAACCACCCCAGGTTAAGAGAGATTATCCTGCTCTTTGCAAGGCTTTGGAGAATGAGTTCTCCAACCACCTTGTTCAAACCGGCCTTGCTGCAGCTCTTGTAATTAAGCAGAGCCGCCAGGAAACACCCCTACAGTACTATCACCGCCTCAGGCTAGCTTATTTCGGCTATAGAAATGAGCCTGGAATGGAGGAAGAGGAAGTTTTCAAAACATTGTTCGTGAGAAACCTCCATCCCTCCACCAGTCACTCTTTTGGAGTCGCAGCCTGCCCTCGTACGCTAACAAGCCGGCAGCTGCGTGATTTGGCTCTCAGAGGATTTGCTAAGTTCCAACAAAACATTAATAAAAAATCAGAGTCAAATGACGTCCTGATAATTAATGAGCAGTCCTCCCACGTCAAGCAAAAAGGGGCACACAAGGCTCCAATGCCACCTAAGACCCAGTTAAACCACAAAAACCAGAGAGTGTTCCACTCTTGGCGTCGCTCGTCCCTACATTGGGCCCAGCAAAGTGACCACAAGCCCACCTATCGAAGGAAAGGTAGGATAAAACGCAGTTGGAATGGCAAACACTCACAGCACCATGCTCGAGCACAGAGCTCCAGCAAACTTCAATCTCCGCTCAGGAGAAAGAGCCCAAAGCACCACAAACGTTGGTGTCCACCTAAAGGGCACAAGGATGAGACATATCCAACTAACCTGAGCACTAAAGACGGCAGTCTGCTCAGACAATTTCGTAACGAAATACGCAAGCAGGACAATGCTGAATCTGAATTCTTGCCAATTGTCCATGCTCCAGATCAACCTGCTTGGGGGGGTGCGAAATCCATCCACTCCAATGCAGCCTTGGTTGTACAGCCAGACGCTGAAGACAACCACACTGAGGAAGCTCCTTCCCTCAGCCTGGAGGATCCACCACCTAAACAATTCTTGAGTTTCTTAACCGAGAAAGGTTCAACACCAAAATTCTACCTAGCCACCTGGCTGGAAAATGTGTTCGGGTATGAAGCTCTTTTGGACACGGGGTCAGACATTTCTTTAATGTCAAATTCACTTTTTGACCAGGTGAGGGCGACAGCCCGCCGAAACAACAAAGAGATACCTCTGAAAAAGTGTGCTCTTCACCTTCAACCATATTCGCACACTGGTATCACTCTGCATTCTGCAGCCCTGGTGCACGTTACCATCGGTCCAATGAGCCTCACCCATCCAATTCACATTTCTCCATTGGAGAACGTCCCATTGCTCTTTGGCAAAGACCTCCTTGACCGGTTCAAACCATTGATTGACTTTCAGCATCGTAGAATCTGGGCACAGGTTTGCGAACCCCTGCCCTGTCCTAAGGCACAGGATAGAGTTCAATGCTGTCATGTTGCTAGCAACATTGAGCCACACAAGCTCATTGAACCTTCAAATTCCACGGGAATCAATGAGAAGCTCACTGTCAGGGTTCTGAAACCACCATCCTCAGAATCCCCTACCATGATTCTAAAACAAAACACCTGTTCATGGGCATTGACTCCCTCTACGGCTGTAGATGAGTACAACCCAAAAGCTGGAAAGTCATTCACTTTTAACACAACGGTCAACGGTGAAATCTTTGTTCCAGGGGCTGACAAGTCAGCTGTTCACAGACCACCTGCAGGTTCCTTGCCACGGACTAACTGTGATCCTCTGTTCGTGCACCAAAAGAATTGTTCTCTTCTTGTTCCTGCACCAGTGGTTCCAGACAAACACAGTCCCATGGATTCTTATGAATGTAAAAACATTCCCACCATCTACACAGATGGATGTGCTTTTCGGAATGCTCAAATCAAATGGAAAGTTAACATGACAATTGGTGCATGTGGCAACACTTCTTTCAGAACACTGGCATTTCAACTTGATCCACTTGCCACTTACTGTGCGTCTTTCAGGATGCTCAAGGGCCTGTTTGTTTATGCCCCAGATACACACGCTTCATCTTCATTCGTGGTGCCTCAGCGCCATGGGGGGAGAGCCTGGCCCAGGCCCTCGATCACCCATGGGTGGACCACAAAATGATGGGGGAAACACACCAAGCATTCCCACAATTGACATATCTGCCACTTGTTGGGAAAAGGCTAGTGTGTTTTCAGCCCCAATCCTCAGAAGATCTGTGTGGTATATGGCCAATTCCACAAATGGATTGGGTTGAAAGACTCATGAAATTTGTTCGAAGGAACAAACATCTCATCATTGTGGCAGGTGCATTTGCCAGATGGGGGGGATGTCCCCCAGACCCTATTGAAATGGCTCAGGCCACAACTTTTTCGCTGAACCACACTTTCTCAGGTGTTGGTATATCTCACCGTTCTAGCGGAGAACTGCGGAAACACCCAAAACTGGGAAAAAGCACGCTTGGATACCAACCATTGTGCTACACTGCTGACAAGCTACTGGTGAGGTCCCAGCACAGCACTGGCTAAACAATTCGCGAGCTCAGGTCTCATTGGTTTGGTCCTCATGCAGAGGCAGACAAACTGCCTCGCATCTGGAACCAGATCCCGCATCGTCAGTGTTTTATTAAACCGATTCTCAAACAAGTTCACTGTAACCCAATCAAACTATGCAAAAGCCCCATGGGACAAGTCGGGACCAATAATGCCCTAGGTTAAATCATAATACTGGGCCAAATACTTAGACACACTGAGTGTTCATTGACCACCATATTCTGACCTAACGCAATTGTTAAATTGAGAAAGTACCACACATTCACTGTCTGGAACTCACCTATCCAAGTAGCATAACTCAAAACAAATTGGATATTTTGTTAAACCTAGTGTTTGAATCACCATTTCAAACCATTAGCATAGCAGTATAATAAATACGTGGAGAGGGGGGGTGCCAATTTTTTTTGTTTTTCTTTCTCCTCTCTTCAGGTGCCCAAAACATATTTTGTTTCCCTTCTGACTATGTTTGCTCCGCTATATTGTTCTCAATTGTTGACTAAGTAGTGGCTAATTATTGAAGCATACCTTATGGGTAGGTTGTCTTGATAAAGTTATAAAGGAACAAATAGCTAGCAAACTATTTGTGACCCCTTTCATATGCTTGTTGCCACACTATCACATTAAATTAACTATTTTATTCAGAACCAAAAGCCAATAGCTACAACAAAAAAAAACTGATCATCAGAGAAATCTATTAGACCAAAAACTCTGTCAGCTACCTTGTAGTAGATTGTCTTAAGAAAGCATGACCAACAAGACACCAATTGCATGAAAGATGTACCCTAACATGCTCTGTCTACAGAAATCCACGTTGACATCGACCGATGACCCAACGTCCAGTGGCCCATCGATCGATGGGGGGGGAATGTAGTGGATTAAACAGAGGATTTCTTCATTGCTTGGACACACACACACTCTACCCCCATCTTATGGTCTAAAAGGAATGTTCTAACTTTACAATCACCCCCAGAAGAACACTCTAGAAGCCTTGGAGTAATCTTTTTCAAACAACCTTAAATTTCAAAATGACATTTCCTGACTATGTCTTCACTCAGCCTCGCTCAAGAGCCCTAAATGCGAGTTTAGGGTAAAATTCTGTTGACATTCCTCCAAGTCGTAAACCTCGGAGTTAATGTTAAACATTTGGAACACCAAATGAACACCATCACTAGGACGGGACTGCGGACTTAAGAGAGTGTCAAAACTTAATTAATGCCTTGGAAATTGTTAATTCACCAAATATTATACCAATTTAGGGGTTTGTGCCTAGTTATTTCTGCAATCACTTAGAAATAAGATTAATGAAATTAAGAGAAATGTTCTAAGCTTGGAAATTCCATTGACCGTTTGTAAGTGAGACTCTCTCTGTCCACCGACCTCCCCAACCGTCGTAAATTCCGACAGGCAAGGACCAAGCCTTATCTGAGCACTCAGCAAAGGGGAGGAATTTCTCACTAAGAAGATTTTGCTTAAAATACATATATATTGACTATATAAAAGAGGTGTTTTATAGAATGTTTACTAAATAATGGTATATGTGTCTGGTATATGGTATATGTGTTTGGATTTGTCCTGATTAAAGTTTCCTACACATTCAAGTCTGAATCAACAAGGTTTAACTAGCATTTGATAATTTAGCTTTATTTGGTTATCAGTGGTTTAACAAGGTATTATCTTTTAAGTGATTTAATTGGGTTTAAATAATAACATGTCTCTTGATCTCTTTCCATCTTTCCATCCATTGATGTATTTCTAAGATTATCTTGAATATTACAAAACTGTTTGTGGGCAAAATATATATATTACATTTATTGTGATTCAATTGTAAGATTGTTGTTTCCTGAATTTATCCTCACAAACTGGTATGCTGAAGAATGTATTTTGATCCACTGTTTAGTTGAGTTTTCTTTTGGTTTGGTCTATTAGAAAAATAGACCACTAGCTGAAGCATGGTGACCATGTGGGGGGGTTTTATGGCCCTTTGTGAATAAGATCATCTTCCCTGCCAAAGTTTGAAATTGCTCCTAGACCAATCAAAACACAGACATTTGGGCCACAGGGCCAATCGTAGCTCAAGGGCCAAACAGGCCACAGAGACTAATAGTTAAACTGGGCAGTTTCCAGTTCAGTTTGCAGTGCAGTCGGAGCAGTTGGAGGAGAAGCAGCAGTTCAGTTTGGAGTTGAGGAGAGTGGAAGAAGATGGGTTGAAGGAAGCAGTTAGAAGAGAGAAGTTAGAGGAGAGAGGTTAGAGAGGGCCTAGAGATGAAGAAAGGATAAACTGTTAGTTAGTCATCTTAGGTTAGTTTTCTTAGACTAGTGCATTTAATCTTCTTCAAGCATAATGGTATTAGTTATCCTAGTTTAAATAACTAAGCTATTTTATGATCTACGGAGTTCTCCTGCTTGCCAAGATAGTTAATATAGTTCAGTAAACCAACTAGACCAACCGACGGATCACCGAGAGGGTACGCCAGCCGAGCCAGCTCCAGGGAAGGCTTTCCCTGTGCAGAGACTAGAAGTGGGTGTCGACCAGGTGCGCCGCTGGCCCACAGAGCACCATCTTTACCCTGCGGATGGGTCCACACTGGACCTTCTAGGGGTGCAGGATGTCAGCCGAACAAGAGGTTTAAACAGCGGACCAAACCGTTGGGGACCCCCCTTTGTAGACGTCTCAGAGTAAGGCAGTTTGGGTATTTCTCTCAGTAATTGGTGTTTTGGTTGGTCAAGTCTAGTTTGGTTATTGTCCTTAACTCTTTTCTTAGTATAGATTCATTTTTAGTTATTTGGCCAAAGGGATGATCTTTGTAGGCCGTAAAATATCTTACTTATCTACTTATTTTAGTGTTCTCATTTGATTAGTTTGACCTCATTACATTAAGACCCTTATTTAGAAATATTCACTTAATAGTTCTATTAATCTTTATTCCTTTCATACCAGTATTATAACGTGTTTGTTCTTTTATTTTTCATTTATTATTCTACACTATGATTTGATATCTAATGGCTACATTATGACTTTTTAATTAATTATTTACTCATATCTGTGTGATTTAATAAAATACTTTTATTTTACAAAACCTGTAATTTCAGTGTGTTTTTCTGGATAACTTGGTTATGAAAATTTCTGTCACCTGTAGAAACCACACCCTGAGATGTCTTGTGTTATTAATGAATTTGATTAATTAATTAATTAATTAATTAATTAATCTAATTAAATTAATTTAATAACTGGCGCCCAATTAAAAATATTTCAACATCTCAATTAGCACCAGGTATTAAACCACTGAGCCCGCTACAACTGCCAAGTACTCAGACGTCTACAAAAACTCATAAGACAAATTACTACAAGAACAGCAGGACCACACCAGTCCCCTTCATCCAAACTCTAACACCAACTTCAGTGCAAGCTCTTCTCAGGGGTCATCAGGTAGGCACCTTCCTTCGTCAGTGTTTCGCTGACGACACCTCCAGAAGTCTCAACAGTGAAGTCTGGCGTCCCAGACCCACCTCCCTCCAAGCCTGCTGTTGAAGCACAAACTCATTCCCTTCCTCACGTAGCCTCAGCCCTTCTGAACCACAACCACTGACTAGATCTTTCAGCTACATCTGACAACTCCTTCACTACTGTCCTCAGCACACAACCTCTAATTCCGAATTCAGACAGCAGTCTTGAGGCAGACTTTGCTACAAAGCCTCTAGTACCTACCTCCACCGGTCTAATATATGCTTGCCACCCACGCTCTCTTACCTCAGCCACCAAGCCTGTATACTTAAGCCTTTTCCTTTCATAAGCTACATCTACCACGTCTTCAAACGGAACAGTTAGCTCTATAAAATACACTATCCGCTTGATTTCAGAGTACAATACTACATCCGGCCTCAAGGTTGTAACCAGAATGCACTCTGGGATCTGCAGTTTACTACCTACATCCACTAACAACTTCCAATCTCGTGCATCAGCCCACTTCCCAGCAGTTTTCAAGCACTGTGCTGTTTCTCCACTATGCTGCCCCTCATGCACAAACGTGATTACCCTACTGCAACCTACCACGGGCATGTTATTAACTTCTAACCGCTTCTTATCAAGTGCACCTGCAATAGATCTACAGTAAGTACCTGATTATGCCTCCATGTGTAGTGCCCCCGGGATAGACTCACCTTACATGCCGACAAAATGTGCTTCAGCGTGCCACTTCCTGCACATAGCTTACAACTTGGATCCTCACCCACCCACTGAGCAAGGTTTTGTGGCGTTGGAAGAACATCATATGTAGCTCCCAAAAGAAACTTTATACGACCTGTATCCAATCCCCATAACTCTTGCCAGGTGATTCTCCGCTTCTGTGCACGTTCCCATCTCACCCACTGCCCCTGCTTACTCTGCCCTGCTACTTTTGCTCTCCTTGCTTCCTCCTCCTGCTCACGAATAAACCCTGTAACCATACGCCTTTTCTCTGGCGATGTGGCCTTGCCGAATGCTTTCCACGAATCACCTAAACCTAATCCTGCCCTCCCATTTTGCACCTGCCCCACAACATCCCTGTGCTCCAGTGCCCTCCTTGCTGCTTGAGTTGCTTCTCGAGCATTCCACTTTCTCCCAGACCTAGTCACTGGTGCTGTTGCTTTAACCAGCCCATCTTTTGACCCTAACAACTGCATCTCACATCCTACCTTTGAACACATTTGAACTCCTCAACCAAGCTCGTCAACGACTACAGACCTTTACTGATCAAAGAATGTCACACCACCCACATGGGCATAGGACATAGGACTTACCTTGCACAAATCAGTTTAGGTTAGTAGTTAAGTAGATTTACCTGTTCAGAAGTGCAGGTGATACGACATACTGACAATCAGGATGTAACACGATAGGAAAAAGACAACAATCAGTTGTTGTACACAGTAAAATCTATAGTGTCAAAATCACTATCTAAACATTTTTTGACTTTCTAGGGTTTTATCCTAACAACTCTCAGTGTTGGAATTATTTGCCAGAGTTAACAAATTTCAACTCCTCACAGTGTATTCTCTCACAAGCTCGGCCTCCAAATTTTACTACACTCAAAACACTCAAAGTTCATCAGCTCCGATTTTCTTCGTGATTCAGCGATAGCAGCAGACGTGTCTTTTTACCTCAAACTCTCGAATTTGATAAGTAGTGTAAGAAAAAAAGGACGTCTCTTCGAACTTGATAAAAAATGGTCAGTCTTTATTATAGGAAGCAGTTGCGAGACGTGGATGTAACTCGGGTTCAGCGGAGCTGGACTGAACAACGAGCAGCTAAAGAACACACCATATATACATTTGAGAAATACCCCTTTCTATCTAAGCTCCTCCTGTTAAGGATGTGGTACCAAATGTGAATTATTGAGAGGAGAGCAGCTGACTCTTGATTAAATCATGACACCTTCATGTCTTGGCCAGATCCCTCTGATTGTGATGGTTGTTGAATACATGTCTTCACAGAAGAACTATTGAAGCCCTTCTTGGTTTGCCTTATTTGAATGTTAATGATGCCATTGAGCCTTTTGGTCAGTACTGTAATTCTTACAGTAGTGGCATTAAATATATTTTGTATGGTTTTACCGTGTATTAAATGTGTTTTTTAATTCTAAATACTAAATGCATTTTTATTAATCCTGTGGAATCCTTTTTGGGCTCCTTTAATTAGTCAGTTAGCTAGCTAGCTAACCTAACTAATGCTAGCTGAGGTAAAACTGGAAATTTCTCACAATAAACTGGCTAGCTAAGATAGCTAAGGAGAAGAATTAACCTACGTCCTCTTAAACAACTAAAATTGCTCAGCTAGCTGATGTGAAATATTGACTTCTTAAAAGAAACAGTTAATATAGCTGGTTAGCTAGCTGACGTGAGGCTTGGGTTAAATGGGGAACCTCTTGCCAAAAAAAACTAGCTAACCTAGCTAGCTAGCTAGCCTGCTTATGTAAAACGGGCAACTTATCGCAAGAAACAACCTAAGTTAAGTTAAGTAGCTAGCTAGCTGAGGTGAAACTGATTGTTCTTTCAGGAAACCAATGCTAGCTATCTAGTTAAATGGCACTATGATGATGTCAGGGCCCTGAGCCCATCACCACCCACCAAGAACCTCTTATGTACATTTTATTAAAGACAATAAAGAGACACTAACACAGTACTTACCTGACTCCTGTAGAAATGGTGGCGCGTGAGACACCCAGCAACTTAAGGTCTAGGTAGAGACAAAGGGTTGTCCTGGGCAGGCCCGTAGCCAGCATTGTGATGGTGGGGATCTTTTTCCCCCAAAAGTGGACTTCATTTGGCTCTCTACTCCAATGCCCCCTAAATACACAAGCACACTTCAAACCTTTTAATTTAGACATATTTTATTCATTATAAGTTTGTTGTGAATCTGTTGTTGCTGTCCTTATTTGTTCGTCTGTTGCTCCCCACTGTTAACATAAATTTGATATAAATGTAATTGTTACTCAAACTTCCTACATCTGTGATGTGACTTCATTGTCTGTCTCTGTTGCTCACCTCAGTTGTCTGTTGCTTTGTTCCATTGTCTCTGTTGCTGCCCTCCATTGTCTGTCTCTGATGTTGCTGTCCTTTATTGTCTATCTCTCTACTATTGACATAAATAGATAAGAATTACTTCATTAGGAACACTATCGGTATGGTCATTAAAACTTAAGCATGAATTAATAATAATATAAATTGAAGTGTTCTGTCTTATTCAAATCTTCCTACAACTGTGCTGGGACTTCGTTGTCTCTCTCTGTTGCCTAGGTCTGTTGTTGCTCTCCCTCCTCTATATCTCTCTTGCTGTGTGTCTCTATTGCGTTCCTTCATTGTCTGTCTGTTTTTCCTCTCCTTTAGGGTCATTTTACGGGAAATCAGACATTTTGGGACCCAACCGACATCAAACTTTGTGTGCATTTTTAGTGGCAATGTAGAAAAACTGCATTTGCATGAATCTGGCACTAATATTTCAGAGGTTGTTCATGACATTGCAGGCTGTGTGGAAAAGATACTTACCATTTTAAAATATAGTTTTTTTATATTCAGATTTTAGTATTTTAATAATCTATACTCGGCTAACTGTTGAGTTCAATGTTGTTTGTGTACTCTGTAAAAATCCGGAGAGGCAGACGGTTCGAATGGTGTATAACATGTCCGCATTCGATCAAATATGGACGTACGAAAAACGCAAATATGAAAATAATATTTCATAACTTTCATAAACTAGGCATATTTCGCCCTAAATGTTTATTTTCTGAAAGGAGATACGGCTAAATAGGTTAGATAACTGAAAAGCTTTAAAATGGTATATTGGGTGTCTATTTTGAACCTATAAGTATTCATAAACACAGCCAGATATCAAATGGGGTGGGGGTGGGGGTAGGGGTGATCGAACGAACCCTTCGATCCCCCCCTGGCTACGGGCCTGCTGGGGCAGAGGGGCCTGGGTACCGGTGGAGAAAAGAAAATATTAAAAGGTTATGTAAATTAGTTACTGTTGTACCTATGTATATACTTACCTGGATATCCTTCGTCGCATGCATGCCTGTATTGTCCATTGTTTGAATGTCTTGTAAACATTACGTGTCTATTATTCCACCTGCTTATAATGTAATTTACCTGTTGGTTTAGTCCTGGGAGGGCTATAGGGTATTTAAGGCAGGTGAGCGAACTACCTGGGCACCCTGGGGTTAACACGGGACGCAGGCCACTAGGATTGTGTGAAACCTAAACACTTTGCCACTTAGTGTTGTCCAGAGGTGGAGCAGTCTTCCCACCTGTTATTTCATACCAGCATAAATAGTGTATAGTTTGTTTTTTTGTGTGCCTTTGTTTTGTTTTCTGTTTTTTTTTTTTGGGGTGTTTTTGCAGAATAAACACGTTGAAAAGGAATCCTTACCTGTCTTCTGAGCCTTTTGGCGTCTCACTGACCTAACCCTCTGGTACCTGTCCTTTCATCCCCACACTACCACAGGCACGGTCTCAAATTCAAATAAAAATTTTGGCGTTTGAAGTCCTAGCATGTAGGTTAGCCAGATAAGTTCTGTCGCTACCATTTAAGGTGGAGTTTTTTTCTGGTCCACCTTAAACTACACAATAGGTAAGTTTTGTGCTGCATTCGACATTACTCCTCTTGTACCCTACTGCAATTTGATCCATATTTATTATGTGTTTTTATGTGTTTAAATGTGATGCATTTTAAATAAAAATACCAAGAACCTGAACAATAAAAACGGATATGTTTTCGTCTTTATTTTATTTTATTTTCACTATTCAATGTTTAACACTGTAATAATAATAATTAATATTTACTTTTTGTTGTGTGGGACCATATTTACTCCAAATGGTGTAAAATGAACTCTTTAAGTGTTGTAAATTGAACACTGCACAGTGCCATATTAACACTAAACATTTAACACTGCTTTCAGTGTAATTTTTACTCTCTGTAGAGTGGGACCATATATGCTCCAAAGTAGTGTAAAATTAACCCTTTAGGTGTTGCTACAACACTAATGAACAACACTAGCATGAGTAAATGGAACACTGCACAGTGCCATATTAACACTAAACATTTAACACTGCCATCAGTGTAATTTTTACACTTTCTAGAGTGGGACCATAAATGCTCCGAAGGAGTGTTAAAGTTAAAGGTTTGATCCAGCACTACTAATTTTACTGTGTAGTCAACAGTCTCACATCACACGATCTTACCTAAAAATTGTCAAAAATAATTCCTCAGTTTTTATTGTTCGATGCTAAAGTATTTTATGCTTTCATATTAAGAAGATAATGGCAAACTAAATTTTAAATTCACCGTGAACTTTTGAAGTAAAGTTCTTATTCTTTAGAAATGTAAAAGTCTGTTTTCACTAATACTGTCTCATTTGAGGAGTTGAATTGAATGATAATCCAGGAAAAAATATGTCAAAAGAAGTGAATGAGGAGAATGAAGATAATGCCCTGGAATTTAGACAAAAGTGCAATTTGATTATATTATATAATATAAAAAGACAACTATATTAAACGACATGCTATGGTCAGATGGTCGTATACTCTTGGCTTGAACGCTGCTTCAGTGCTCGAGTAGCTCGGGGATCCGCTGATCTTGGCTGAGCTCCTGCTGGGCTGCTGTTGCGCGGAGCGGTCGGTAGGCAGAGGGAGGACTGGGAGGAGAGCGGCTGCATTGTAACTGTGGAGCAGAAGAACAGAGGGAAAAGGGGAAAGTGGGCTACAGATCACACTCCACTGGAGACACAGAGCCTGAAGTCGCGGAGTGAGAAACACCGGCTTCGTAAACAGCGAAGATGAAGATCAGGTGACGATTTACCGGTGTGTTTCAGGCTGATTGTGTGGACAAGGGGTGAAACTTAATCCAGTGACCGAGGAGTGAAAGGCCAAGTCCGGATCTGTCGCTCCGAGGAGAGCTGCTTTCTGAACAGCAGCCCGAGCAGCTGCTCACCTCCCGACCCCCCGAGGAGCTCCCAGCAGCACGCGGGACACGGCTCCCTCCACACACGCGCTACAGTCCTGCGCCCAGACTTAATATAAACTACATTATCCGGGTTAACGTTAGCCCAGTCTGGGTCCAAACGGACCGCTCTGCAGTGCGGAGTGACTCAAACCACACAGGGAAATGAGAAAATAAAACAGCACAGAACTCTGTTTAGCGATCCCGAGAAGAACTTCTTCAGACTTGTCTCTGTTTATCCGCTCGGGGGTCCGGGTCCGCCTGCAGACTCACACGGTCGCGTGCGGCTTTCGGGCTAAATGGTGAATAAACGCCGATCAGGGGTCGCTGATTAAAGTGCTGTAGGCTCTGATACTTTAATCCGGCGCAAAAGTTGGAGGTAAAGCGGCGGAAGTCCCTCCTGGATGGAAGATCTGTCGGGAATGTACCGTGTTGGTGCTTCTGGCACAGAGACGGATTCGATGGCTGGCGACGTGGACTCGGTTCAAGAAGGCATTATTTCTTTAGACCCGGTGTTGGACGGCATTTTAACCGACTCGTTTTGCCAGCAGCAAGGATGGGTCCGAGTGCACGGTAAGTTAGATTGGTCACATCGCTGTTCGAAAGTCCAGTGAATCAATGTTTTTGTTCCGGTTATAAGAAGCAGCGGATGAAGAGGTGTTTTGATGACCAGCGGTCGTGTTTAATCTGTATTTCATACAACACTAATATAAGTGAAATGACAATAACTTCGTTACCATTACGACTACCTAATAAGTGTGTGTGAGGTTTATAAAAAGACAGGAGGCGAACAAGAACAATGAGAGACTAATGCATTTGTTCTTTATCTTTCAATGTGTGTAAATTCAAAACATTTACATTTACTGAAACCCTAATCCCGACTCAAATGGACAAACTAATTAACTAATAATTGATCATGATGGCGCTGCAGAGTTAACATTAAAAGAAACAAGGGTGCTGACAATTATTTTTGTGAAAAGTATATAAAGTTAGTACTGTCTACCTGCACACAGTAGTATGAGTTGGAAATAATTAACTGTGAGGCAGACTTTAAAGCATCATCAGGAAAAGTATTATATTTCCTCTTCTGCTAAAGACTGTACTTAAAAAAGAATATCAGTTAAATAAGTGGTTTGTTTTGCATTGTCTTAGTTCATGCATTAGTTCATGTCTTCCTAATGTGCGTTTGGTAATGTCACAGTAGTTTCCTTTGTGTTTCGCAGGTAGGAACTGTGTTGTCATTTCCTTTGTTATTCTTCCACTGCAGACTAAAACTGGTGTGATATTGAGACAGCAGTGAGTCACAGCCATATATACCAGTGATTACAGCCATTTCCTTTCTTACCTCTGTTTAGCCTGCATTTAGTTGCTTGGCATTCTCAGAACACTAAGAGCACATGAAGCCCACTGGCATCCATAACATGATTCTCTCTGGTGTGAGAAGAGTTTGAGAATTTCTTTTACCTAGCTTATGTAATCTATTGATATTATGAGTAAGACAGTTTACCAGAATGTCCTTCTTTATTGCTAGATTTATCTTCACAACCTATTAAAGAAATGTGTAATGGGCAACCTCCTGGCTCCTGGTATAGTTCATTTCTATCCAAGTTCCTTTTAAAATCTGAACTAGGCTTTTCTATATTTCTAAACAATTCCTAAATTTAAAGGTTAAAATATGTTCGCCTTGGACAGCTGAAACCAAATCGAGAGCTTTGTTGCAATGTTCCCACACAATCATTTACAGATGTGAATGCAGGATTCTGGGCCTTGAACCAGGTTTATTAAAAGCAAAAGGAGATTGCCTTTGCTTAAACTTTAGGAAACTTTTTTTTTTTTTTTACAGAAATAAAACTTTTTACCTTCTGGTGTCTTAAAGTTGTAGTCTTGTGGTGGGTTAAAGGTAACTGTTTTTAGCAACTAAGTTTTCTCTGTCTGTGCTCAGAAGGGAAGATAGGGATGGAATGGTCAGTTTGGTGAATAGTGCAGTTGTGTTCACAGTGAACGTGTCCAGCACTTGGTTGTTTCGCATGATGTGTACCCTGCTGTTGCCCCTCCACCCTCAAACTCTGTTGCCTTCTTAACTCACCGGCGGGGAGTGTCGCACACCAGAGCCAGGGTACTGTGATGTAAGCAGACCATTTTGTGAATGACCTCATTGGGCAGGCACCAACTCTTCACTCTGTTCCAAATGCAGAAAAACTCAGTAAGGCAGTGCTGCGTCTCTTCTTGCTGTCCTGCTGCTCTTCCGCTCGCCACTCTCATTTGTCTGTTGTGTTCCTCTTTTGTCATTAAGGGAAGCTTGGTTTAGCTCACCTCCTTAATTTCCATTGTTAAACAGCTGTTCTTTACATATACTTTACAGTAATGTGGTGTTGGCACATGTATTGGCAGTATGTTTGATTATTTGTAGTTGCTCCCAGTGGTGACAGTGACTGTTTTTCAATTTGTTTTAATTAAAATAGTGAAGCACAGTTGAATGCCTGCAAAAGTGCAGTTGAGAGGGTGCAGTTGAGAAAGTGCAGTTGAGGTCAAAGTGGAGCAGCTTTGATATCTCATTGCTTTACATTCTGGTTATGCATTTTTTTTTTAGAAATCACCCATGTTAAAAACCATAATGATTAGAATTTTATATATTATACAGCAAATTGAACAGAATTCAACAGAAACACACACAATGTTATTGGAGTCTACAATAAATAATATAGACCTGCACCATATTTAAAAGGCTGTCTGCAGATCTTTAAAAAGACGTAAGGAACCGTTTGGATTATATTTTCTGTAGTACCTCATAACATGATCAGGAAGTATCATCATATATTAACTAGCAGCTCTTGACAGCAGATCTTCAGCCAGTTTTAATAGAAAACTCTATCCAGCGTTTGAATATTGGACTCCTGTAGCCATTTCACACTCACTCGCATTTATTACTGATTATTCCTTAAAATTAATTTATCTAAAAATATGCCTTTACTTTGTCTTAAAATGTCTTAAATCCACCGACACAGTTTTGCTTTTATTTTATTTTTTGCAGTGTTCAAAAAGTTCAAAATATTGATTTGTCAAAAACACAAATCACAACCTTACTGTGAAGTTTGTAAACTTAATATAGGTGTTTTCGTTATGTTGAAAATGGTCTATTTTTTTTTTTTTGGTGTTACAAAGCCTTAGGTTTATTTTCTTCATACTAGGGGTGTGCCATATTGTATTGTATGCAATATTTTCGCCAACATTTTTGAATATCATAAACGACATTATACCCTGAAATATCATACCATATCACCCACCCCTAATTATCACATCAGGGTACTCCTTTTTTGCTGTTTTTAGCAAAAGAAAAAGTCACACTGTTTTCATTTCCTATTATATATTTACTAGAGTCCATCTGTCCAGTATCATTTATTTTACTTTAATCCTGGATAAATGGAGATATTTGAAGTGCATTATTAGTATCATGACATTCTGGATCATTGACCTCTGTTACAAATCTAATGAAAATTCTTATAATGCCATAATTTTATGCAATAATAAAATTAAATTTTCATTTCGTTTCAGTAGAGTATTTTTGAAATTTTCTTTTTTTTTTGTCGTCATATCGCCAAGAGTATCGTTATCGTGTACAATGAAATATCATGAATTAGTTGCTAACTAATTCAGCCCAGGGGTGTAGCAGCAAATTCTGGGCCCTGTAAACTCTCAATGTCTGCGGGCCCAAAGGAACGTGAGCGGAAAAATAAATCTGGATTTTCATGGGCCCCTCTTCCTATTCGGGCCCTGGGTAGTCAGGTCCACTAATCCACCACATCAAACTAGGGCTGGCCCGAATAGCGTTTTTTGAGCTCCGGATATTCGGCACTGATTCGAAGCGAATATTCGAATATTCGTTTTTAAAAAAAGAGGTAAAAAAAAAAAAGCAAATCACGGCCCCTTTAATCCACTGAAAAATGTTCAATTTGCTCTGACCGACGAGACATATTCACCCCGGATTTTTGGTGTTTTTATCCCGGATTTTTGTGTTTTCACCCCATATTTTTTCTGTGTTTTTAGTCCAGATTTCTTTGTGTTTTCATCCCGGAATTTCTGCTGCTCCACACCGAGGCTGCTGCTGCACGGTTTCTCCGCTGCGCAAGCCAGCCCAGTAAATTGCTGTTTGTGTTTTCACACTTAGGCTATTTGCTTAAAAAAACAAACAAAAAAACGTTTGTTCAGGAAGTATTTTATATTCTTAAACATTGTTAATTATATTAGAGGACAGTCATTGTAAACTGTACTTGGTCTATTTCGGTTAAAGGTTTTGTGCAGGGCATATTACTGATTTTGTATTTTTGCACTTGGGCTATAAGCTCAATATTAAATATTTCGTTTGCTTAGAAATTATTTTATATTTTTAAACCATTTTAAATTATATTAGATAAGAGGAAATTCGTTCAGACATCATTTTTGTAGGCCAGGCTTTTGTAACCGATTTAGCCCCTACTGTTGCCACATTACCCCTTACGTTTTATTATATAAATCAGTTTCGAAGAGCCTGCATTTTTTTTATCATGTATAATAGAGGTCTGCGCGAGACTGATTTTTAAACCCACTCTTCCACGCTCCCGCGTTTCTGTCTCGTTACCGCGCCACATACACATTTCTGCCGCTCCCGCCCCACGTTCCTAATATAAATTAAATAAACTACATTTAATGCTTCAAATTTACTTATATATTTATTAAAACAGCAGCGCTGAATAGTGTGGTCCCTTTCCTTACCCCAGTCCAAACACCATCGGTGTGTGCGTGTGTGTGTCGGTCCATCCTGCGCGTTGAGAGTTTTCTTTAGGTTTTTTTTTTTACAATTATTACAGTTTTCTTAACTATTTATTAATTTGCTCCCGCATCGTCTGGATTAAACTCCCGCTCCAGCCAATAACAGTTCAGTTCTGTCCCGCGCGCAAGATATTCTGACGGGACCCGCGAGAACAGAAGTGGTTAGAGTGAGGTGGAACTCTGGAAAGGAGAAAAAAAACGAATATCCGAATACCAAAATTAAAAACCGAATACCTACTCAACGAACGAATATCCGAATACCCGAATATTCGGGTCCAGCCCTACATCAAACCAACACACTACCACGCCAACTACCACGCCAATGATTCAGCCACCCGAGAATTAAAATTTTGTTTCATATTCACATTTTAAATTCCCCCTTAAAATGGTGCACATGCTGCATTTAAGCTTGTAGTAGATGTTTTAGAAGTGCTTAAACACTTTTATACATTTCTGCTTATGTTTAGAAATTAAAAAACGTCCGCTACATTTGGATTCTTGTATAAAGTTGTTTTGTGTTCAAAACTATTCAACCCTCACTGCAGTAAAGTTTTCAGCAAGTTTAACATTTATTTTTTTCCTTGTTCTCAATTTGGTTAAATAAGGACTTGTATAATAGACAAATGCAACTTAAATTAAACATTCCTGCAAATGTCCTTTTTTGTGATTTCCTCATTGACATAATTATTCAATCTCTTTAAGAATACCACTTTCAAGATAAGCAGTTTTTATCAGGCAGTAAAAGCACTTGTAGACGTGAACAAAACCACCGTGAGAACATTAGCTGGACGTGGCAGAAGGAGGATGCTGTCGGCGATTGCTGTCCAGAACCTGAAATAAAAGTTGGAGAAATATTCCTGGCTGACAGCTGAGAAACTGCTACAGGAATTATCAGATGGAGGTACTCAGGTTTCGGCCCAGAAAATAAGGTGCACGCTGCAAGATGAAGGCCTCTGTACCAGAACTAGAGCTTAGACTGGGCCCAAAAAACCCGACCCATAAACTGGCTGTTTTCGGGCTGTTTGAATGAGCGAAATATGATCAGAGTTATGTTAATTAACACTGTAACATAAAAGCATAGAACTACTATTTAATTAAAATGATTTTTAAGAACAGCTACACACAGTGCTGCAAGTCAAACACGGACAAGCGGAGGAGTTCCCGTGTGTGCAGAACTACGTAAGATTTTTCATTTTTCATTATAGTTTAATTTTATTTTGTTTGTTTTTTTTCTCCTACAGTTCCGTAAGTTTTAATTTGTTTTTAGAGTGGGCTTGCTAGTTTTTTATTAGTTTTCACACATCTAATCAGAGAGATCAATCGAAGTAACAAACGAGAGAGAGAGAGAGAGAGACAGACACTGGTTTTCTGGTGTTCTGGTATGAGCTACTCACAGGTAAATGTTCTCACACACTGTATCTCCTGTTTCTCTTTCATCTGCCTCGCGCTCATATTGTAATCCCATACATAATTCTGCAGTTTCTCAGTGTTTTCTGTCATATTTTGTGGCTAGCGCGAGCGCTTTAAACGAGAACGAATGTCACGGACCATGAGGTGCTGTGCGCTGCCGCTGTTGTGCCGAATCCGACTCCCTGCTAAATCTGACTCCGCTTCGCGAACAGAGTCGGCACAACACCCCCCGCTGTACAACTCCGGGAGTGAAAACAGCGCTTATAAATAAATTAAACGTGAAAATGAGAGTATTCTATAAAAAAAAATCAATTTGTATTAGTTTTATAAACACAATACAGTTCCAGTTAGTTGCATTTTTTTCTTTTAATGATCATTTTTATTAGATTTTATTAGAACACAAATGTTTTTTCACTTTCAGTTTAGTTATTTTGTTCGTTTTCGTTAACAATAATAATCCCGATTTCGGTTCGGGACTCAGGTCAGGTCGGGTTCGGGCAGAGAAACTAAGCTCTAGCCAGAACTTCCAGGCACATCCCCCAAAGTGTAAGAAGAGTTGACTCCAGTATGCTAGGGTTTTGGGGACCTGTTCTCTGGAGTGACAAACAATATTAGAATGCTTTGGGCCTGTAGCTCAGCGATATGTCTAGAGGTGGAAGAACTAGGCTTGCACAGAAAATAACACCTTGCCTACTGTGAAAGATGATGGTGGGTCAGTCATGCTCTGGGACTGCTTCACTTCTTAAGGTACAGGGTATCTCCACCGTGTGGAAGTACCATGATTTCAGTTAACTACCTGGAGATCTTGGGTAGAAATATCATGCTGTAGTCACCGGAACTGAACCCAATCGAGATGATTTGGGGTGAGCTGAACCGCAAAGTAAAGGCAAAGGGGCAACAAGTGCTAAAAAACTCTGGGAACTCCTTCAAGACTGTTGGAAAACCATTTCAGGTGACCACCTCTTGAAGCTCATTGAGAGAATGATGCCAAGAGTGTGCAAAGCAGTAATCAGAGCAAAGGGTGGCTATTTTGAAGAAACTAGAATAGTTTTGATTCATAGTTTTGATGTCTTCAGTGCGAATCTACAATGTAAATAGTCATGAAAACAAAGAAAACGCATTGAATGAGAAGGTGTTTCCAAACTTTATATATATAAGATCAGTCACAATTACTTTGGCTGATTTAATAGTGGGTATTATGGGCAAAAATCTACAGTATATTTAAAATTGCCTTTTTTCCTTTTTATAGAAACCTATTGGAAACTCAGCGCTTGTACTAGTGTGTCGCCTGTTTTGCTAGCTACAAAGTGCTGAGCATTTGTGCTATTTATGTTGTGTCTAAAATACACTGTGTTAAATTTGTTGCATAGTGGTACTATGGAACGCAAGTAGAAGTATATGCCAATTAAGAGCAAAAAACTAAAGTCACTGAACTGCACAGGTTCTGAGTAGCTGTCTCAATTACAGTGTTTCTTCTACAAAATGTTTGCTGTACTTTTATGTATTTTATGAACTGTTCTGGAGTTTGCAATTACAAATTTTTGAGACACACTTTTCATTTGAAATGACTGAAGAAAAAAAAAGGGAGCCAGGATTAAATAAGACAAGAAACACTAGGTAAGATTTAATTTTAGTTAGATAGGTAGCAGACAGTATTTAATGCCATATGAAACACACAGACTAAAATTCATACAGAGAAAGGCAGGCTGTCTTTTGAAAACACAACTAAGGCTAAGTTAGCTCAGCTAACATTGCTTGTACAAATAACTGTTATGCCATGTTTTGCCTTAAATCTACTAAGGCATCTTTAGCAGAAGGTTCAGAGTTCTGCAGAAGTAGGCAGGTACCTGTCCGTCCCTCTGATACATGCAGTCCAAAGTCAAGCCCAAGGCGTTTTCCTGAACACAGGATATCCCTTTTCCTGTTTTCATCCAATTTGTCTTTGTGGATAAATATTGCCTCGGTTGCTTTGCACAGGTTCAGCAGAAATACCCAGAAAAACAGTTTTAATTTAGTTATTCAACTATTCCCACAGCAGCAAAACATTATAAGCTTAATTCTAATTGTAATAATAGGGTTATAACTTCACTGTTGACTAGCTGTGGGCAGCACCACACTTCGTGGAACAACTATCAGACCCCCAGGCACTACAGTTTCATAACATTACATTACACATTCAGCATCCTCACCTCTAAGATTGTTTGAGACCTGTTGTGCCATTCATCCATGGCTATAACTTTATGTTGATGATAATATATGGCCCCATTTTTACAAGGATCTGTACTCAGTTCCTGGAAGCTGAAAACAACACAGTTCTTGCATGGCCAGCATTCTCACCGGACATGTCACCCTTTGAGCATGTTTGGGATGCTCTGGGTCGGCTTATACAACAGCTGGTTCCAGTTCCTGGCAATGTTCAGCAACTTTGCACAGCCATTAAAGGTGTGAAAAGGTGTGAAAGTGTTACGTTTATTTTTTTGTTCAGTGTATTTACCAAATTGTTCATTCTTACTTTGATTTATTTCTGAACATATTTTAACATTTATTTAGGCCAAAATGTGTTAAAGCTTATTTTGCCACCAAAATCATTTTGATTAGGTTTTGGGGAGAAATGGTTGTTAAATTGTCACCTAAAAGAGACTTTCCTCTGAACAAGATACTGTGATCATCTTGACCTCCCCTAGCTCAATATTTGACCTCCACAGGCCTTTGGTATAGACTTTATCCTCCATATGCCTTAATCACAGCATTTGTGCATAGCATTGTCCACATGGCCTTTAGATATTTATTACAATAGCTTGTAGTTTCCACTCATCTTTTTGGAATGAGGAGTTATTTTGGGACAAAGTGCATGCCCTACGCTTCCTGGCTTCCTCCGATATAAGACACCATGGCGCTGAAAACGGATGCAAGTATTAGGTGCAAAAGGAAGCGCTGTGTCATTTTTCGATATGTATCGTCCCTCTGTAGGAAAATTCTTATTTGTGCAAATCATATTACTCTTTAGATAAATTTACCAAAAATTGTTTATTCATTCCTACTTTGATTCATTTCTTAACATATTTTTAGCATTTAAAATAAAAATATTCTTTGAATTAAACAAAGCATTGCTTTACTCAGAAAAGTGCATGCTCACACCAGGCCTCATTTATCCTTTTGCACAAAGATGTGTAAAAAAAAATTGAGAACAGAAGATCATCCTGCAGCCAGACACACGGTGTCAAATTACTACCAAATGCCCATGTGACATGGGAGGATATACTGGGCTGGAAGTGCAGCTTTCTGTCCTTAAATAATCAAAATACTACAATTGCATATAATGCTTTGATTTACAAAAAAATCTCATAGACCAATAGTTTTTGACAATAGAATATAGAGGACATAGATGTTGTGAGACATTTTTAAAATGTCATGAAAAACATAAACTCATTTAGAACTTGATGCAGCAGCCATCTTAAATTTGGCACAGAGCAACAAAAGGCTTGAAAAGTAAACTGCTGCAATAGGAGCAATTTAAACAAACTCACATTTTAGATAGGCGGAGTCTCTCAGAAACAAAGATGGCTAAAGCTCAGACCCCCAGCTTTTCCCTTCCAAAACGTGCCACTGGAAGTGTGCCGCTGAGGGATGAGAGGACCATTTGAGCGTAGCTGTCCATTCACTTCCATTCTTTTCGGGGTGTCTTTAAACCAATAATAAATGTATTTCCAAGCCGTTTTCGATTATGACACGACCTGTGTTCTTTTTTACAAAGAACGGATTTTCTGCCATTTGATCCATAAGATTAATAATCTGTTCATATCTTTAGAAAATAACATTTTTATACAACTATGCCAACGATGACGTAAAAAGACAGCGACCCTTGATTTAAAAGTACAGAGCTGATTGAATTAGAACAGGGCCAAAGTAACCTCTTATTATGCAAATATAATACTACTACTATGAGTTATAATACATTGTAGATAGTAAGATAGTAATAAATAGAAGTAAGATAGACTATGAGAATTATAATGTATAGATATACCTGTAATTTATATTACATATTTATTATTCTTATTACTGAGTTTCTAAATGCTTGTTATATAGAAAAACTATGAATATTCTTCAGTAAATCCGTGGACTAATATTGGATATCAGTAATTCTAGTTTTTATCTGCTGTTTATTCAATAAAAGCCCCATTCTGGGACGGAATGGAGCTTTTCTCACTGTGGAGTAAATAGTTCTGTGCAGCTCCTATAAATAGTACGGTTGTTTGCACGGCACGCGGAAGATTCGCGTCATGCTGGCGCCTGCGCAATCTCTCTCTTTCCTGGTTAACGCCCCACGAGAAGCCGATCAGGAAGTGACACGATTGGCCTCACCTGGCTCCTGGTTGAAATCAGCGGGATGGCTTGGTCCAGTTAATATATACTGTCAATGCTAAAGCTTCACCAACTGCGTCTACAATTTCTCTTAAAACTATGGAATAAATTCAGAAAAATTGTAAAGAGTTTGGATATCCCAATTCGATACCAAAAGGGCACCGACCAAAATGTTTCGTTACTACCGAGTACTAAAAGGTGTAAAAATAGTTAGGGATGAAATGTGCATAAACGCAGAGAGCACGCGCAGCAGTGTAAAAACAACTGTGACAGAGCCCTGACACACAGAAATGGAGAGAGACGCGCAGAAACTCTCTCTCATTCGCGCTCTTTCTCTCTCGTTTTATACTCTTGGGTATTATAATACAGTAAAAAAAGGTCTGCCAGACCTAAACAACACTACACTATTATTACTGTCTCCTCACAATAACACTGGAAAATACCAGCATTTAAAAAAAAAAATATTAAGAATATAATTCAATTTTAAGTAATTGACACCATTTATATATATATAATTGAGTTTTGCCAGTCTAATGCTGATATTTCTTAAAAAGAACTTCTAAAAACTGAAATTGCATCCAATATGCTTAGGGAAAACATTTGTAGTTTAAGCTCAAGTAAAACTGTTTGTTGTTCAGGCTCATAGATAATAAAAAAGTCTTTTAACTTTCCGTCAGTTAGATATGTAGTATGTATCGAGTGTAATGTTGAGGTATGGTATAGTGGTCATTTTTAAACTGTATTTTGCTTTAATTCTTTTTGGTAAGAAAACCATTTGCTTTATTGACTTTGTTGACACACTGTTGTCTGTTTCGAGGTGAGAGGATTTCCTTATAGCTCTGAAACAAGAGCTGTAACGTGGGTGTGGGTTAAAAATACACCAACCCTAATTCTGTGGGGGTCTGCCTTTGCTGAGAGGAAAAACACGTGCTAGGTTTCACTCATGTTTCAGTACAAGTGTTACAATTAAGGACAAAACATGAGAAAAACACATTTTGCCACAATAATTTTGATTTAGGATTTTGGAAAATAGTTTTTGTTTATTTACATCACCTAAAAGAGACTCTTCTCTTTATAAGAAACTGCGTATCTAGACCCCCCCCCCCGCTCAGTATTTGACCTCCATTAACCATTAGCATATCTATTAGCATAGACTTTAGCGTAGCCTTTTTTCCTCCATAGGCCTTGATAGCATATGGTCATATCATTTCCCTTGCTGGCTTCCTCCAATTTAAGACACCAGTCATCACCAGTCAATGTGTGCTAAAATATCATCTCTCTGCAAGTAGAGGAGAGGTACAGAAAGGTACAGATTTGTGAGACCTGGGTAGGGAAACAGAGTCTCAGAATAAAGGTTGGAATCTTTACAGAGCTAATTGGAAGAAAGCTATAAAAATAAAAAAAACTAAAGATAATTCTTTAATAATAGAGGTAGTTGTGAATGAATAGTTGCAGTATAATATTTATCACTACACGTTTGCTCTTTTTAAAAACCTTTAAGCATAAAGTCTTTTTTATTAAAATAGACTTAAATGCAGTTTGTTTTATGAAGTAATCATTAAGACATAAAACCAATGTTTATGTGAATATTTCGACACCCTTGGCCAAATGACACTTGTTTGTTTATTAAGAAGTAGAAAATAAATCTTCTTGAGTAAATCTTATTGTACTTTCAAAGGGTACAAATGAAGTCTTCATGCAGTTATGTTTGGGTAAATAATCTAATAAGCAAATTAGCTTACATTAGGCATATCATCAACTGTAGTAAGAAGCTGTCAGCTAAAAAATTCCTAGCTTTACACATGCTCTCATCCTTCATACACCTCTAAGCAATACTGCTATAAGAATATTAGTTAGCTTTAGTGCTGGGTGGTCCATATGGTAAACTTTGCATGTTTACCATATGAATGAATGAATTAATTCCGATTCTAGAATCTGATCGAGGTGTTTATATGTACACTTTCCCCAATAGTCTGAGTAAACTCTCCGTTTATATGCACGCTACAAGTAATCCGATCAAACATGACGCATGTGTGGCTTCGCTTAAGTAACCATGACAACGAGCATTAGGTGATGTCAGCCAGCGTGAGAGGACCAACAGCAACTGGATAACTAGCTATGTTTCCAGAGTGTACAGGTGGTATCTAAGATGTTCACAAGTCTCTGGTCACGAATCCAAGTCGAGTCTCAAGTCTCGTCTGGTTGTAATGAGCTTTCTATCATCGTCTGTAATATTCATTGTCTGTAATATTACGAGAATAAAGTGGAAGTATTTTGAAGGAACTTAGCTGTAACTGCGTGAGCTGCAAGAGCGAGGCATGGACTGGGAGCAGATTTCCCCGTGGTGGGTGTCCTTTCAGTAGCCACGAGAAGCCTCACGGGAGAGCGTGCGATGCTGCACAGACATTTCGGCTGCCTTTTAGATGGGTTTTGCAACCAAAGAAAAAAAACATCCTAAAACATTGTAATATAATTATTTTTGGCCAGCTATTATAATTTTATACAGTGTTACAGATGAAGAAGAGAAGAAGCAGCTTTTTGTTTTTATGCAGCAAAGAAATGAAACAGCATACCAGTTGAGATTTTAGGCAAACAGCATCAGTAAACAAAAAAAAGCGTCTGAAGACATTTTTTTATAAACTTTGTTTTAATAATTTGTGTTTGTATTATTATACATCGATATATGTATTGATTTACATTTTTGTTACTTTTTATTTTAATTGATTTATTTTAATGTCATAGTCACATAGTTTACTGTGTTTTTTCCTTTTTAATTTCTCTGTATGTACAGAACATTGAGCTGAATTTTAATGAATGAAAAGGGCTTTATAAATACAGTTTACTATTATTATTACTATTATTTATTTATTTATTTTTAAAGGAACAAAAATCTCCGCGCAGGAGCACGCGCTCTTCTGGGAGGCTACCACGGGAAAATCTGAACACTATAATTATGTACAGTAACTGTAACATTACAGCATTAATAATCAGCATCTTACATGCAGATAACTGAAGGTGATTATGTAACAGCTCATGCGCACTTGTTTCCCTCTGCTCCGTTCCTAAACTGCAGCTTAAGCTGTAAAAGTTAAATTTACCTAAAATACGACGAATAGAGCTTTTGAAAAATAGCTCTTTTAAACACTTAAACATTGAGTATTTAGGTCCATTTATAGTATTTGAAAAACACTATGATATACTGTGATATACATTTTTTGTCATAAGACCCAGCACTGGTTATCATATTTAACTAGCACAAAGTGTTAATTAGGGATGTGCGATATGTCGATATATTTTGTGTGACGATAGAAGAACATCTATAATGTAATGTTACAGTCAGTTGTCTATATTATCGCAAATTACACACTCATTTACTTGGCCACATACTAAATGGAATATGTTGTGTTCGTGTGACTTGCTTGTTAAAAGCTTGAAAGAGTGCCAAATAGTGCAAATACTTAACTACTGTACGTAGGCTTGGACAATAATTCGATATCAGTATTTATCGTGATAAGAAATGTTTCAATAACGGTGATATAATTTTTGTGCTATATCGATATGTGTTATTTACAGAATCTGTCACGGACAGGCGCCGCAAGCAGTTCCACTACATACAATATTTTCCTTATTCTGACTGAAGCAATTTTGTAGCTTATGTTGTAACTAACGTATTTATAGTTAATAAAGCCTATAGGTATATATATATATATATAAATATATATATATATATATATATATATATATATATTGTAATTTAAAGTTATTTATATTGGTAATAGGTATATAGGTTATAGGTTTATGTTTGACAGTGATGTCATTTTTATTTTACTATATGCAAATAAAAGTGAGCATTGATTTATTTTGACTTTTTTTTTTAAAGTATTATGTAGTTTTTGTGAAAGGAGGCTTTAAAAACTACTTTTAAAAATTATTTTTTTAAACAGTAGTAGGTACAGATTTCCATTGCATTCCATTTATTTTTAGCAGGTTTTCCGAGGCCTTCAAAGTATTTATATCGATATTGAAATTATATCGTATCGACCGAAATGAAGGAATATATCGTTATATAAATTTTGACCATATCGTCCAGCACTAACTGTATGTTAGTTTTCCAACCAGGCTAAGTGATGTTCCCTGTCCCAGTTCTTGTGCCGTACCCCAACATTTTTGAGGAGCCCATTTCAGTAATGAAGCCCACAAGTGAGTAAAAGGGTGGGCAAGATGTTGAGATGCAATACGTTACTATTGCTTCCTGTTTTTTACTGCAGGCTTTTAATATAAAATTCCATGCATTAACATTAACCCTGATTCTGCATCCTGGGATCCACACACTTAGTGATGTTCCTGCTCCCAGCACACCTGATCAGCTAATCAGCTGATTAATAATATTTTCAGCAGAGAAATTGTCCAACATTTGCAGGCTGTGGATGCAGGAAGCCTTCTTCAAAGAATCTAGAAGTGGGTGGTAAGTGGCTGTGGGTGTGTGTGCGTGTTGTAGGTAAATTTTTCAGAACCGAGTCGATGTGCTTTCCTGCGAGCATGCTGGCTACTCAGCAATGCTACATCAAAAGCAGTTCGAAAAGAGCCGGTGGCTGACTTTACATGTGACCGAGGAGGCATGTGCTTGTCTTCACCCTCCTTGTGTTGTGGCATCACCAGTGATGGGGTATATACAGCTTAGTAACAGCTGAAGGGATGGTAAAATTAGTCTAGCTAAATTGGGAGAAAATGGAAAGGAAAAAAAAGATTTACTGAAGAAGATGAACAGATTGTATTTATGACTTCTTAATTAAAAAAAATAACAGCATGTCATTTGGACATGGCTGACCTTACCCTATCATTTGCATATAGTTCTTTATTGTTTTAATGCTTTATTATTTCTTGGAGGTTATTATTGCTGGACCTTTAGCCTTTGTCTCAGATGGTAATGGTTGATGATGATTGGTCATCGAGGTTAAAGCTGGGAGGTGTTTTGGTCCTGTAGTGGCACTGGGTGATTCTGGTGTTTAATGGTTGTTTTCACGCCTAGGCCCTGAACACTAGACCTGCACTGCAGATGCATAGAGGTGTAAATTGTCACAGTCCAGACTGTGCTTTTACCAGCCTGTGGGGACACTGGAAACAGCACAGACTGCAACTCACCGGCACAGGAAATCTCAGGAAGTCATGGAATAAAACAAAAACACAGTACTGTGTTTTTGGAACTATAAAGTGCACTTAAAATTCCTTTAATTTTCCAAAAAATCATCAGTGCACCTTATAATCTGATGCGCCTTTATGTATGAATTTTACCAGTCAGGTTGTAAGAAGCAGTAAAGCCACTCCACTAAAGTGCAGCGTAGGGGTGGGCAATATTATATCGTATACAATATATCGTGACGTAGAAATATCATGATATTAAAAATCCATATCGTGATAATAGAGATGTTCTGTCTTAAAAGTAGTCTATTATTTACTGTGAAGCTTTAGGTGTATTTATTGTATATTTGTTTTAGTTTGCAGTTTATATGCATGCACTAAATATTCTGCAATATTATTTGCTGCATTATATTATTTTATGCTATATTATTTATTTTGCCACATTATGATTATACTGTTATACTATATTCCTGAAATAAATGAATTATTTTAGTTTTCCTATATCGCCAAGTATATCGTTATCGCAAAAATACCCTGAAATATCGTGATATAATTTTAGAGCCATATCGCCCACCCCAGTGCAGCGTTATATTTTAGTTCTGTAGTTTAGTTCACCAGCACTGAGACTCAAGACTGGAGCAGTATTGACATTAGCTGTTAACCTCGCTAAGCGCTAGGTCTTTTTCTGTTCAGAAGTGAGTATTAACCTGAGTGAGTGTAGCCTGCTTCTAGTGCGCCATATAATCTGGTGCGCCTTATTGTGCGAAAAATATGGTAGTTTTTAACCATTTGTAGGTATGACTGGGCAATGACCCCAAAAATAAACAAGTTCAAAATTTAGGCCTTCTAATTAACCTAATCATTCCCATTAGTGCTGGGCGATATGGGGAAAATTATATATCATGATATGGAATTTTTTATATCACGATAACGATATATATATCATGATATACCACATTTATATAAACAAATTATACATAAATTAACAAACACGAAAATGAGGGTATTTTAATCTGTAATTTCAGTTCGTTTTAGTTTTTTCTTTTAATTATCGTTTTTATTAGGTTTAGTTAAGGAGAACTTTCACTTTCAGTTTTCTATATTTCGTTAGTTTTCGTTAACAATAATACTTGGTTACTTAGCTATATGTTGATTATCATGCCACCATAGCTTTATATAAAATAAAAATAGTATTAAAAACAGATGGCTGTTTCTCCTGAGAGAAAATTTATTTGGGGCTTTCATTTGGCTCCCCCTTTAGTGCAGCGCCCCTATGCATCGCATAGGCTGCATACCCCCTTTTTGCGCCACTGGATACAGCTAATAAATAAATAGATCAACATTAATTTAAAAGACAGGGGAGACATTCTGTATGCTAAATAACAAAACAGGCAGCAACAAGCTAGAAGCTAATAAGCTAATAATAACATTTAATAAAAACAGAAAAATGGATATAAAATAAAATAACCAACTAAACTAAGCTCAAAATACTAAAAGAAATATAATCTAACAAATTCTAAAATATCAAAACGAAATATTGAACACTCAAAGCAGTAGCTTAAAGACAGAATGTAAGGCTTTACCAGCGCTATGAGACGCAACACCTATAGAACGAAGGATCAGCGGATCAGCGAAGGATAGAACGGTTCTAGTATAATAATTAAAATGTAAAAATACATTGCCGTGTACCACATAAAATCGGTCCAAGATCCTCACCAAAAATAGAAAACCATGATAGAAACCCAACCCTAACGGCTATACATTTTATTGTAGCTTACTTTATATATTTGCATGAATAATTGGTGAAATTACTGTAGAAACGATAGGGACGATAGAAGGCAAGTAGCACGATACACACTTTTCTATCGTCCCCACAATATTTATCGTCATATCGCACAGCACTAATTTTTTCTATATTTTTTCATTGGTTAAAAGGGCAAATTCTGTTAATACTGACAACACTTTAAAATTTGAAAGAAAAGTATTCATACAGTTAGTGACCAAAAATATATATCACGGTATTTTTTTAAGATTCTGGCAGTTTAACGGTATAGCACGGTATTTTTTATTATTATTATTATTAATTATTTAGATTTTTTTTGCATAACTGGGCTTTTATATAGGTATGTGACATAAAATATAAAACACTAAGGCTTAAAATTATTGCTCTGATTACTATTGGGTTTAGTTTGTCCCTTAAAACTACACAATATATGAAGAAATCAGACTTTATTAACAGAAAAACAGCTGAAGAATTTAAACAATCAACCTTAAAAAGAGAAACGCCCACAACTTTAACACGGCATTCTTTACAAAACTATTGAAATAAATAGTTCAAGCCATTAGAGGCATTACAGTATTAAAATCAGCCACAATTCTCTTCTTTCTCCAGTTAACAAATACATTCAGTTCAGTGTGTATTAAATTACCCTTCAATCTACAGTGTTAATACAGTGTTTAAACAGGACTATAGTTACTGCTCACCTCATATCATCGAGTTTTAGGGAGTTTTATCACTTGCTGAATAAATGATTCTATACTCAGAACCGTTTCTGGCGCAAGGCCCGGCGGACTGCGACTGTCTGTGTCGTGCATGGCTCAACAGTTCTAAACTGACGCACGGTATACCGTATGAAGCGTTATACCGCCCAGCACTACATACAATTGTTCATTATTTGTAATCAATGTAATAAGTTTGGTTGGTTTGGTTTATAGATTGGTTTGAAGTCATATTTCCTAAAACTATTTTAGAAAACTAAAATTTGCATAATTGTGTGCACAAAACTTTTCCCAATTCCTTGATGTTATGGGCTGTAGAGGGGAGATATACAGATCCTTTTCTGAGGAACATTCTCTAGATCTTCAGTCATTCTCTACACCTTCAGTTATTTTCTCACACATTTTTCACCAACCTAAACCTAAACTTCCTCCTGTCCCAGTTTGTTTGGAATGTGTAGCAGGGCTGAAATGCAGGAATAGATGTATATTATAGGGTTCGCATCTCAATAAAAGCGGTCAGCAAAAGAGCATGGGGAAGCATGAAGTGCTGTAAGAAAACACGGCACTGACTTTGAACTTGATAATAAAACACAGTGGAGCAACACCAGCAGATGACATGTCTCTCCAAACCATCATTGATTGTAGAAACCTCACACTAGACCTCAAGCAGCTTGGACTGTGTTTCTCTCCACTCTTCCTCCAGACTCTGCTCCCTTGATTTACAAATAAAATGTACAATTTACTGATGGTCAGAGATGGAGGTTTCACAACAGTTATGAGGTTCACATTTGGAACTGAATTACTGAAATAAAGTAACTTTTCAATGACATTCATTGTTTAAGATGCTACTGTAGCTAGCTTGGACAGTCTTTCAGCTACTAGCATTGAACATTTTTCATGGTTCGTTTAGTCAGAATGCCTGGGAAGTGTTTGTTATAAGGACTGGCTTCAGACAGACAGTGCAAATAAGCACATGGGGGCATGCCATTACTGCAAGAAGAAAATCTGTGGCTTCAACACTGTCAGTGTAGCGAGCAAACACAATCACATGTGTAGAGCGCAAATGTGCTTATTTAAAATGTTATGGTCATATTTTAAGTTCATGCTCGTTTACCAAGCTTCTTTATGTTGAAAGCCTAAATTATAGAGTGAAAAGATATTTTTGCTTACAGTTAATGGTGCATATAGACATTATGCTACAACATTGTAACCAGTGTGTCGAGAAACTGAACCTGTGTTATCTGTGGCAAGTGTTAATGGATGCTTGAACGTAAACTGGAATTTTTTGATAAAGTGAGGCAACAGGACAGCAGACTGATTATCTTAAGCAGAGGATTTAAATGATGCAGTTACCAGCAGTTACTATATGCAGCTCTTTGTAGCATTTGCCTGATCTGCTGTTGTTACTTTAAAGTCGCTTGTGTCTTGCAGTTTACATGAATTTTTCTGGATATTCAGTACTGGAACACTTAATTTTTGGTCCAGGATTTTTTTGTTACTTGATAAGTTTTAAAAAGGCTTTGAAATTTAAAAGTGGTTAAAGTGTATGAACCCTGTATTAATAAATTAAATGAAGTTGAGCAGATAAAACAGGCAATATCTTGGGTTCATGTTGTCTGCAATCAAATAAAAGCCAAGGAAATGTAAATGTAAGAACTATTGCACATCATTTTTACATGACTTTTTCTGATTCTGATTTCTGGGGCTGGCCCGAATAGCGTTTTTTGAGCTCCTGATATTCGGCACTGATTGGTAGCGAATATTCGAATATTCGTAAAAAAAAAAAGACAGATTGAAAACACATTAAAGTATGAACAAAAAAGCCCCCTTAATCCCTTAAGAAAATAGTCTGTGATAGGTGTCTGTTTTTTTATATTCACACTGTTCTTATTTCTCATTAAATATCTATTAGAGACTGTACAGTATCATTTATTTCACTTCAGTCCTGAATATATGGAGTTCATTAGGACTGGCCGATATGGATCAAAAACTGAATTGCGATATACGATATATATCTAAATATTTTTTTCATCCCATAAGGCAATATCAAATAGATACTTTTGAGACAAAGCTCCAAATTTTATATTGGTACTTTTATAATTCAGTGCTGTATCCTGTATATTTGAGTAGCCTCAACAACTGAAAGTCATTCAAATGATACTAATTATAAACATATATAAGCACATATGAGTGTGTGTGTATATATATATATATATATATATATATATATATATATATATATATATATATATATATATGTATATATATATATATATGTATATATATATATGTATATATATACACTACCGTTCAAAAGTTTGGGGTCACTCAAACAATTTTGTGTTTTCCATGAAAAGTCACACTTATTCACCACCATACGTTGTGAAATGAATAGAAAATAGAGTCAAGACATTGACAAGGTTAGAAATAATGATTTGTATTTGAAATAACATTGTTTTTACATCAAACTTTGCTTTCATCAAAGAATCCTCCATTTGCAGCAATTACAGCATTGCACACAGCATTCTAGCTGTTAATTTGTTGAGGTAAGCTGGAGAAATTGCACCCCACACTTCTAGAAGCAGCTCCCACAAGTTGGATTGGTTGGATGGGCACTTCTGGCGTACCATACGGTCAAGCTGCTCCCACAACAGCTCAATGGGGTTCAGATCTGGTGACTGCGCTGGCCACTCCATTACCAATAGAATACCAGCTGCCTGCTTCTGCTGTAAATAGTTCTTGCACAATTTGGAGGTGTGTTTAGGGTCATTGTCCTGTTGTAGGACGAAATTGGCTCCGATCAGGCGCTGTCCACTGGGTATGGCATGGCATTGCAAAATGGAGTGAAAGCCTTCCTTATTCAGAATCCCTTTTACCCTGTACAAATCTCCCACCTTACCAGCACCAAAGCAACCTCAGACCATCACATTACCTCCACCATGCTTAACAGATGGCGTCAGGCATTCTTCCAGCATCTTTTCATTTGTTCTGCGTCTCACAAACGTTCTTCTTTGTGATCCAAACACCTCAAACTTGGATTCATCCGCCCACAACACTTTTTTCCAGTCTTCCTCTGTCCAATGTCTGTGTTCTTTTGCCCATCTTAATTTTTTTCTCAGATTTGCCACTCTCAGGCTTTTTCTTTGCCACTCTGCCCTGAAGCCCAAAATCCCGCAGCAGTCTCTTTACTGGTGTTTTGTGGGTACTATTTAATGAAGATGCCAGTTGGGGACCTGTGAGGCGTCTGTTTCTCAAACTAGAGACTCTAATGTACTTATCTTCTTGCTTAGTTGTGCAACGCGGCCTCCTACTTCTTTTTCTACTCTGGTTAGAGCCTGTTTGTGCTGTCCTCTGAAGGGAGTAGTACACACCGTTGTAGGAAATCTTCAATTTCTTAGCAATTTCTCGCATGGAATAGACTTCATTTCTAACAACAAGAATAGACTGTCGAGTTTCAGATGAAAGTTCTCTTTTTCTGGCCATTTTGAGCGTTTAATTGACCCCACAAATGTGATGCTCCAGAAACTCAATCTGCTCAAAGGAAGGTCAGTTTTGTAGCTTCTGTAATGAGCTAGACTGTTTTCAGGTGTGTTAACATGATTGCACAAGGGTTTTCTAATCATCAATTAGCCTTCTGAGCCAATGAGCAAACACATTGTACCATTAGAACACTGGAGTGATAGTTGCTGGAAATGGGCCTCTATACACCTATGTAGATATTGCACCAAAACCAGACATTTGCAGCTAGAATAGTCATTTACCACATTAGCAATGTACAGAGTGTATTTGTTTAAAGTTAGGACTAGTTTAAAGTTATCTTCATTGAAAAGTACAGTGTTTTTCCTTCAAAAATAAGGACGTTTCAATGTGACCCCAAACTTTTGAACGGTAGTGTATATATATATATATACACTACCGTTCAAAAGTTTGGGGTCACTCAAACAATTTTGTGTTTTCCATGAAAAGTCACACTTATTCACCACCATACGTTGTGAAATGAATAGAAAATAGAGTCAAGACATTGACAAGGTTAGAAATAATGATTTGTATTTGAAATAACATTGTTTTTACATCAAACTTTGCTTTCATCAAAGAATCCTCCATTTGCAGCAATTACAGCATTGCACACCTTTGGCATTCTAGCTGTTAATTTGTTGAGGTAAGCTGGAGAAATTGCACCCCACGCTTCTAGAAGCAGCTCCCACAAGTTGGATTGGTTGGATGGGCACTTCTGGCGTACCATACGGTCAAGCTGCTCCCACGACAGCTCAATGGGGTTCAGATCTGGTGACTGCGCTGGCCACTCCATTACCAATAGAATACCAGCTGCCTGCTTCTGCTGTAAATAGTTCTTGCACAATTTGGAGGTGTGTTTAGGGTCATTGTCCTGTTGTAGGACGAAATTGGCTCCGATCAGGCGCTGTCCACTGGGTATGGCATGGCGTTGCAAAATGGAGTGATAGCCTTCCTTATTCAGAATCCCTTTTACCCTGTACAAATCTCCCACCTTACCAGCACCAAAGCAACCCCAGACCATCACATTACCTCCACCATGCTTAACAGATGGCGTCAGGCATTCTTCCAGCATCTTTTCATTTGTTCTGCGTCTCACAAACGTTCTTCTTTGTGATCCAAACACCTCAAACTTGGATTCATCCGTCCACAACACTTTTTTCCAGTCTTCCTCTGTCCAATGTCTGTGTTCTTTTGCCCATCCTAATCTTTTTCTTTTATTAGCCAGTCTCAGATATGGCTTTTTCTTTGCCACTCTGCCCTGAAGCCCAAAATCCCGCAGCCGCCTCTTCACTGTAGATGTTGACACTGGTGTTTTGCGGGTACTATTTAATGAAGATGCCAGTTGGGGACCTGTGAGGCGTCTGTTTCTCAAACTAGAGACTCTAATGTACTTATCTTCTTGCTTAGTTGTGCAACACGGCCTCCCACTTCTTTTTCTACTCTGGTTAGAGCCTGTTTGTGCTGTCCTCTGAAATCTTCAATTTCTTAGCAATTTCTCGCATGGAATAGCCTTCATTTCTAAGAACAAGAATAGACTGTCCAGTTTCAGATGAAAGTTCTATTTTTCTGGCCATTTTGAGCGTTTAATTGACTCCACAAATATGATGCTCCAGAAACTCAATCTGCTCAAAGGAAGGTCAGTTTTGTAGCTTCTGTAATGAGCTAGACTGTTTTCAGGTGTGTTAACATGATTGCACAAGGGTTTTCTAATCATCAATTAGCCTTCTGAGCCAATGAGCAAACACATTGTACCATTAGAACACTGGAGTGATAGTTGCTGGAAATGGGCCTCTATACACCTATGTAGATATTGCACCAAAACCAGACATTTGCAGCTAGAATAGTCATTTACCACATTAGCAATGTACAGAGTGTATTTGTTTAAAGTTAGGACTAGTTTAAAGTTATTTTCACTGAAAAGTACAGTGCTTTTCCTTCAAAAATAAGGACGTTTCAATGTGACCCCAAACTTTTGAACGGTAGTGTGTATATATACATATATATATATGTATATATATATATATATATATATATATATATATATATATATATATATATATATATATATATATATATATATATATATATATATATATTAAACAGTTCTTCAAATTAAATATTTTTTTTCAGTTAAAGTAGCCTAAAATCAAGGGATATACAAAAATTACATTGTGCTTTTGGAAAAAGAGCATCTAAAGTGCTTAAGAAAAAGTAAATAAAAAGTGCAGTTTAAGTTTTCTGTAAATCTGTAAATCTGTGTCAGGTCTATTCTCATACTCATGTGAAGGAGCTGATTGGTCAGAACATGAGACGTGCTGTTGTTTGGCTGAAAAGTCGGGTTCTGCCGTCACTGTGTGTTTTTATAAAAAAACAGCGTCTGAATAAGCTCCGTATCTGTCCTCTGTGCGCGCCACACTTTATTTAAAACGCAGGCGATAAGTCTTCCTGCACTGCAAAACCTCTGTCAAGTTTAAAATCAACCCTGTCGAAACAAACTAGTTCTTAATAGTGGACCAGGTCCGCCTATTACTGATAAAATAAGAAAAAAGATAAACTAATAAGAAAGTCATTTAAAACAGTCACAAGCTTTCTGATGGTGATTAGAAACTAAAAGTTTAAAATGGTTCAGTGATCCCAGCGAGCTGAGCTTCAACGTTTCCTGTAGTGAATTTCAGCTCGCTGGTGCTCTGTAGCTAAAAGCAGAATTTCCCAGTTCACTAAAAACTCTTGATACCTGCGAGGGGATCCAGCCACTGCAGCGAGTCTGATCTGCATTATTATTAATTAAGATCAGTGAAGAGATACAAGCTGCAAATGCACAGAGAGTGATTTATAGATAAAAATTTGCCAATGAGATTTTTTTTGTGCAGCTAGTGAGGACCAACCAACTCTAAGGTATAGTGTGCAGTGGTGAGTAGTGTAATGGTCGCCAGTAATAAATCTCAGAGCAGAATGGTTGATTGAATCTAATGGTTTGAGAGCACTGGCGGATGTTTTTTTTTTTAATAAATCACTATAGTCCAGGACTGCTAGTATGGTTGCCTCCACTATTCTTTTTCTGGCGTGCACGGGTAAACAGGATTTATTCCGATAAAGAAATCCGAGCTTTTGTCTGCACTTAATGGTGAGTTTGTTAATATGGGATTTAAAAGAAAGTTTTTTTTATCGAGCCAGATGCTGAGATACTTATATTCGCTAACTTGTTCAATGGTGGATCCTGTCAGAATAGGTCTGGAATTTAAAATAATATTTGAAAATCTGGAAAACAGCATGAATTCGGATTTATTTGCATTTAAAACCAACTTGAGTTCATATAGAGCAGTCTGTAGAGTGTTAAAAGAATGTTGAAGTTTTTCTAGGGCAGCATGTGCAGAATCTGCTGAGCAGTATAAGATTGAATCATCTGCATAAAGGTGTAACTTGCAGTCTAAGTTAGAGGCCGCAAGATCATTGATTAAAATATTAAATAAAACTGGACCCAGGATTTAGCCCTGGGGCACTCCATTTGTTATGGGCTGTAGGTCTGATTTATGGTTACAGAGCGACACACATTGCTTCCTGCCAGAAAGGTAATCCTGGGCCCAGAGAGTTGCATTATTGCTATAACCAATCTTATGTAAAGAACCTAATAGTAGCTCATGATCGACAGTATCAAAAGCTTTAGTGAGATCAATCAAAATGGCAGCACAGTACTTCTTCTTGTCTAGGGCCATGTATAGATCATTTAAAACCAGTGTGGTTGCAGAGATGGTACTATGTCTTTCTCTAAATCCAGATTGATAGTTATACAGGATAGAGTTTTCATAGAGAAAAGACTTGAGCTGGTTATTCACTAGGGATTCTAAAATTTTAGATAAACAAGACAGTTTTGAGATTGGTCTGTAATTATTTAGATCTGCTGCATCTCCTCCTTTATGCAGAGGAATAACATGAGCTGTTTTCCAGATACGGGGAATTCTGCAAGATAAAATAGAAAGATTAAAAATGTATGTAATGTTCTAAAATAACTGGGGTTGCGAGACGCAGAAGGTAGGGGTCCAGACCGTCCTCACCTATTGTTTTCTGAGGATTAATAGAGGAAAGGGCGTTAGCTACTATGTATGGAGAGCAGGTCTGGAGGGAGAAGATATCGATTTTCTGGGAAGCAGTAGTAGTAATGATAGGCTGATCCACGGCCAGGTCAGAGTTAGTGTTTTTAAATATCTGATCAGCTGCAGCAAAGTGTACATTAAAAGCTTTGCACAGTTCTTGCTGGTCAGAGATCAAATTACTATTGACTAGAATTTTAGTTGGGATTTGTTGGGAGTTGTTTTTGAGGGAGAAATAATCTGATTTGGCTTTTCAAAGGGTAATTGCAGAGGTGCATCTGTTTCTCAGTTGTCTAAAGTAAGCCATTTTTCACATTCCACTGTGCGTCTGGAAATTGACCAGGCTTTATTTCTTGACTGTAGCAGTGAGGAAATTTCCCCTGTAAACCAGGGGCTAGATCTGTCTCTATTTCACAGTTTTTTGTACGAAGCATGCTTATTTGCCACTGAAAGGAATGATTTCCTGAAATGTTCTAATGCAACATCCACATCTGTACTTGCAAAAGTTAAGTGAATTTTGCTCACTGAGAAGTCAGAAAGAAAAGCTTGTTCATTAAAATTTCTTGTAACCACCATCCGACAGCCTGTTTGTATCTTTGAACTGGTTCTAATGCACCCGATCGGACAATGATCACTAAAGCCAAATTCAAAAACTCCAGTGATTTTATCTGTTTTGTTAGAAAATATTAAATCAATCAAGGTAGATTTGGAGGGATCTTTTAGGTTTGGACGGGTTGACTCAGTGATCAGCTGTGAGAGGATGAGATTGCAGCAAACTTCTTATAAATGATCAAATGCATTCGAAAATTATAAGTAATTTCTAGCACGATTAAAAATAGGCAACAAGCCTGTCGTATGGTTCTGAGCTGCATTGGGTAAATCAGCTCTGGATAATAAGGAGCTTCTTCTGTAAACATTACAGTACAGTATTTTGAGCACACATTTTCAGCACTGTCTTGAAAAAAACATGGTCGACATTTTCATTATCATTAAAAGTATTTTATATTCTTAAACATTGTTAATTATACAAGAGAAGAGGAAAGTCATTGTAAATTATCTTACTGTTCTTGGTCTATTTCGGTTTATGATTGTGCAGTGCATAGCTTTATTACAGATTTTGTGTTTTTGCACTTGGGGTATAAGCTCAATATAAAATAAAAGTTTGTTTGTTTAGAAATTATTTTATATTCCTCAACCATGTTAAATTATATCAGATTAAAGGACGTGTAAAAATCTCAGCACACATAATGATCATTTAAATGGCCTGGGGAAAATATGTAACAGTATTCAGTAATGTGTACACTGTCCCTTTAAGTGCACAGGCACCTATGCTGAGAGCATAGAGAATCAGAGTGTGTGTTGTGTTGTACCAGAGAATGCTATTTATTTTATTTCTGTAAGTAACACCATTGTAGTGCTTTGGTGCTGCATAGGATCTAATATGAACTAATAAATAAGTAGGCCTAAGTAAAATACTGCCAGAGTGAGTCTAAGTGTCCTATCTGCTCCATGTGCTTTGTGTTTTACCTGCCCCAAAGCTCACTATCTGAACCGAGATTGGATCCGGAACATTACAACTGGATTCGATTCCGATTTTGGGGGCCACGATTCGATTCAAAATCGATTTTTGATTCAAAACGATTTGAATTATAAAAATTTCTGCTTCTGGCTTATGAATCTTATTGAAAAAAAAACCCTCCATAATATACACTGGTCCTGGAGCAAGTAATGTGTTACAAAAACAATAAAATGTGCAGGAATGTGAGTCCTCAGTGACATAGGAATCACTGGGATATCACAATGACGTTAATGAACAATAAATAAATAATAAATAACACTGCTTTATTACCAGGCTACTAGCGGTGGTGTGTAGGTGACGCTGCTGGGCTGATGTGATGATAGCAGTGGAGCGCTAAAGTTCAGGAGCAGCTGCTGATTAACTAGTTAATTTAAGGTGGTTGTATTTCTTCAGAAAGGGGGCAGGAGGTGGAGAAATTAATTCATATTGTCCATTCCTTAATTCCTCTGTGATGAGGAGCTGAAATTAGCTCTGATTAGCTTATTGTTATTTTTCCGTTCCGCCTTAAATGCTGCAGCCCGCAGCCACCTGTAGCGTTATTTAAGGTGGAACTGGAAAGTTAGCTTGTTAGCTAGCTAACAGTTACTGAAACTAACTACTAGCGATCTTTTTTATGCTTGTTATGAAGCATTCTGCCATAAAACATTAAAACTACACGTTAATCTAAGGTAATATAGTGCTTGTTCTGCCATCTTACCGGTGATTCTCAAACACCTACTACGCTCTGTGTGGGTCTGGAAGACCTCGGTTTGAAGGGACAAGCGGGTTGCCAGGTCCAACAAAAATACCCAGCCCAAAATCAGTCCAAAACCCGCCCCTCAGAATCGATTTTGGGACATTTTAAATCGATTCTGAATCGTAGTAAATGAGAATCAAGATTCTTATGTGAATCGATTTTTTGGCACACCTCTATTTTTTTTGTGTACATCATTATTTTCCCGCACTGCCTTAACTCTCTTGGGCATGGAGTTCACTAGAGCTTCACAGGTTTCAGAGCTGGAGCTTGCCCGGTCCAGCACCTTTACCTTCAGTTTCTTTAGCAAAGCTGTGGTCGTCTGGGATGTTGTTTGGGGTTGTTATCATGTTGCAAACTCTCATGCAGCTCAGTCTCCGAAGGGAGGGGGTCATGCTCTGCTTCAAAAGGTCAGAATACATGCTGGCCCCAGCCCATGCTAGACGCCATCTGAGCCAAACAAGTTTGGCAACAATTTCCAGTACTTTGTGCTCTTGAACTGCTTGTCTTCAGCAAAATGTTTTTAAACTTTCTTGTGCATCAGCTTCAGAAGAGGCTCCCTACAACAGTGATGCAGAATGAGTTGATGCAGTGTCCGGCGTACAGTCTGAGTACTGCAGGCTGACCTGCCATTTCTTCAGCCTCTGCAGCAATGCTGACAGTGTGCATACATATATTTTAAAGTCAATGTCCGGCTGAACGCATAACAATTTCTCCATTTTCACGTAGGGTGTACAATTTTCTATTGTTGGGTAGAACTTTGTTTTAGTTGTGGTACACAGCATACAACTGTGGTGTTAAAACCAGTTTCATTCTAAGAAAAAAAGCATGTGATTGGTACAATGGGTTATACAGTTTAGTTTGAAATGTTTTGTAAGTACTTCCTGAAGGAATACGGTATGGAGACCTCACTGTATCTGCCCACTGTAGATAAAAAATATTTTTTAGTTTTATTATTAACCTTTTGAATCTAACCAAGATATGGAACATTCCATCCCTGCTGGTTATCATTTGAATAATAAAACTTTCAGCAGGTTAAGAAAACTTCGGTTAAAGGACATAACTGTGTGTTGTGCGATCTGATTGAATCATGTATGTAAAAAGGCATTGGTGTAGAAGCATGTGCAAGACGCCCCACTTCCTCCCAGGAAGCACAACAACGACACAGAAAGCAGGAAATGGTAGCTCACACCGTAACCTGTGGACTACTTCTTACCTAATAACGGAGACAAGCTGTATGTTGCTGTATATATTATTTGATATATTTTTCAGAAAGTGAGGCACGAGTTGTTTGGATTTTGTAGTGTTTAGATAGCAGTTAGAATCAGTGGGTACAGACTCTCTCTGTGGTTGTGTCCTTTTGTTGCTGTAACGTCAGTCTTCTTGTGGATTATGAGTCTTCAAAGTAGCACTATATGGGGTGAGCGGCTGGAGGCGAGCAGAACACCATCTCACCACCTGACTGGCAAGGAAAGTGGCCAGCGCTGGCATGTCCTTAGCAGACCCTGGCTTAAGCGCCGCTCCAATTCAGCTCCTGCCGAGCCCCTGGACTCAAATCAGAGATTGGACCAGGCCCGACGAGCCGCACTTAGCCAGACCCTCTCCAGCAGAAGCGGCTGCACCCTCCCAGCTAACCTCGAAGGCTCAAGGGTACACAGCCTCCCTGATCCCAGCAGAATCACAAGGTCTGGTGTGCTTCTGGAATGTGTTCAAGCAGAGGGGTCTCGCTTGTCACGGACCAAAGTACCCTATTTGCGCTCTGCCTCGGAACCTGGGACCAAGGCTAGCATAGAAATCCTCCAGAGACCGCAGACACAGGCTGGCGTCCCGTTTTCTGGGATCCTCTTGTCCATGTCACAACGCATCAGCCGGATTCTGGCAGCCAGAGATAGGCCCAGTACTCCAGAGATGGGAGAAGACGGTAGGCTGTCATTAGAGTTTAGTAGCAGGGCACAGAGCGTGCATTGCAAATTAGTTGTTTAAGATTTAGCTTGTTCAACTGGGTATGTATATTGGATTGCACTACAAAACTAACTGTGATGGGTTATAAAATCTGATCATTTCATATGATAATATCATAGACCTGTCAAGTCTGAGTAAATATGAAAAAACAAATGAACATAAAATGACAAATATTAACAAGAGAGGCAGATGTTTTATGATTATTTAATGTAGAATTTATTGTACAAAAGCTTTTTGTTTTCAGTTTTTGATGAGTAGCGTGGACTTTTCTTTTCTCTATATGTATATGAGTTATTTTTGGTGGATTTGCCAACAAGGCAATATCTCCTAAAGAACAGTTTAAGCTGATTAAACCTAAATACAGCTTAAGCTTTTCTCACCATCGTGTTGTCAGTGGTTTAAGAGTTTAGGCGTTAAACCACCCCACTGATCAGTTTCACTTCTCTACGCCTTTGCAATAAACAAGCTCTTTCTTTTCCTGCTGTCAGAGTTTTCCCTCAGCAGATTGGATTTTCTTTTTTTATCCCACAATATTTGGACATGACCTATTTTTTTGCCCACCTTAATGTTTCCCATAGTATTTACTTAACAAGGAGGGCCCATTCAGGTTTGTTTAAAAACAGTGTTTTTTAAATTTTTTACTTATTTATCTAGGATAACACAACTCAACAATGTAATGTCTAATAGTGCTGATTGGAGTTGGGCGGTATAATGGTAGTACTGTATATAGCCGTAACATTCAGACCACCTGCCCAATATTGAGTAGGTCCCCTTGTGCCATCACAACAGATCTGACCATTTAAGGTATGGACGCCACAAGACCTCTAAAGGTGTTCTGTGGTATCTAAGGGTGGTTGACATGATGTGGCCTTTTTTTGGTCCAGTGTGTCAAATACATGTAAATTATAGAAGAATATGTCAAAAACTGAATATATTGTTTGAAAGTGCTGTTTTATATGAACTTACAGAGCACTCATGGAATTAACATTTATTACAATTTTCAATCAAACCAGAAAAAGCTCATATGGCGTGACTGTCCCAATCACATTTTACAAATTTTGATTTTAAATAAATACAAGCAAATTACTTAATTTTCTATTTAATCAATCATATATTAATAACCCAGGTGTCTATTATGAGTCTGCTTGGCTAAAAGTTCGGGCATAATATTTTGAAGCCACGATCAACTTAAACATTTTGTCCCAAAAATGAATGATATATGGTGTGACGTCATACTTCTTTTTTTAAACGGGCAATTATTTGGAGTCCTTTGGGGAGTGGGGATCCTCCTTCTTTCAGGAGGAAGAACAACACCTCAGAAGGACACTGAACGTTACAGGGTGAATTATCACTCTTTATTCTTTCAGAAAATTAAGTATATCCAGCACTTCTGCTTCAGTTCCATTTTGCACTGTCATATCGTGTGACACATGGCTAGCATGGTATGTTATGATGCTAGCATAAAGCCACATTGCTTACAGTCATGGTAAATACATAAAACATCATATGGTGTGATTTTTTTGTAATACTATATGATATCAACTGCATTTAAATACATAACTAATGCAATTAGATACGTTTTAGCTAATAGTTATGTGTTTTAAAATTTAATTCGTTTAACACATTTTTATAGTATATTGTTTACAAATGTAATATTTGTACAGCAACACTCACTCATTCATGCAGATTCACTCACTCACTGAGACTCAGTTACTCCTGAACACAAAAGGAAAAGTTCAGTCTGACCCAGTTGCAGTTTACGGTAGCACACCTGAACATCCCGTTTCAGCACAAAACCGGGAAAGGCATATATTATAAATACATGCTTCTTCTGTTTGTTTCTTTAAGTAGAAACCAAATGTGTCACAATGTTTATTGGCACACTGTTTAACAATACATTCACAGCTTTCTGATCCATCATTGTTCTGCTCATTCTCGTTTTAAAAAGAAATAATGCATTAAATATAAAAAAGTTCAATGACTTACTAAAGATTATTAGAATTCCTGTAGGTAACATTCGACAGATTAAAATTAAAAAGTGCTACATCTAATGAATTCAGTAAGTGGATTAGTTAATGTCTCATAAACATTCTTCTCTACGTTGAGTAAAATTCACATCAACAGTTTTGTGATTCTGCTGTAACTGAAAACGATTTCAGTCACTAGCTAAACCAAGTTTTTTGTTTGCTAAATGCAGCTAATACAGATTTTTGCATACAGATTGTGGTGTGGTGTGATTAATCATATGACGCATGACACCATGACATATGGTGTGATATTCAGAATAAAAAAAGGAACTTACAGAGCACTTATTTGGCATGATTTTGGCCAGCATGCCTCTGCCGAAACTTACTGATGATCTGGTGAGCATTGTGAGATCAGGTGAGATCCTCACTTGAGTGAAAGTGTTCCACATCTGCCTCACCCATGTTGAGTGGTCCCAGCAGCTCCCTCTTTCTCCTTGAGTCAATAAACAGCTCCTTGGTGGTTCCTGTCTTTGGCTGCACAGTGCTCAGTGCAGTGACAGTAGCTTAATCAGTGAACTTGATGATACAGGTCACAGTTATATTCTGGGAGAAAAAAAATAATTCCATCTCATTTTTTTTTTATTTGTTGCTTAACCAATGCTAGCACACTGCATTTTCAGTGTGGACGTGCAGCAGTCTATTGTAAAGCATGACACAGTGAATGTGAGGAGTTAAGGCATTGTTGTTTTCCTGTAAATGATTTCTGGGCCATCTGCATTTTGATGTTTTGTTCTTCTTCTGAGTTTAGTCAGTGCAACATTTGCTTTGGTGCCTAAAACTTGTGCACAGTACTGTGTATATATAGGTACATGTGTGTAATACATCTTAATACATCACTGTATATAGATGGCACTTTGTGTGTGGTGTTGTCATGCAGAAGCCTCTACAATGTTTCCACTTATAGCGACCACATTAAAACAGACCTCAGGTTATGGGCAAACATTCCTGAACAGAGAATAACTGTAGTGTAGAGTAAACATATATGGCAAATAGGGAAATGAAACACTCGGTTGCTGACCAAAATAGGTGTGACAGAAGTGGCAAAACTTTTGCTGTTTTGCCAATGTATACCATACCAAAGCACTCGCCTTATGAAACCCCATCTTGGACAGGTGGCAGAACCTCTCCCCATCCCAGACATTCCAGAGAGAAAACGGGGGTTAGAGTTACCCTTCAGATATACATGGACCAGGCGGATTACACACACACACACACACACACACACACGCACGCAGACAAAAAGTTGCAGCACACCCTTTGATTTCAGAAACAAAATTTAACAACATAGCCTAAAATAAGACACGCCTCCTCACCTATTACTTGCTTTAAATATTGCCTTTTCTTTTGTGTTCCATTTCAACCTGTAGTTTTTGACAGCTTTGATGCACATACACACAAAAATGAGCCATTTTTTAAACTGTTTAGTCTTTAGTGGGCGAGGTCAGCGGTGGTTCGACGCAGTGTCCAGTAGGGCTGTGTTTTGGCAACAACCTGGTGTTACGATACCTATCATGATACAGTCTCACGATTAGATATATCACAATACTGTAAGTAAGGTGACTTTTGTTTTTCGCTTGTTTCAGGAAAACTGTCATAGTATAAAAAACAACCATATGGATTTAATCTAGATGGAAATTTTTACTTAGTAAATAATCAGAACAGTGGGAGCTCCATTAGTTAGAATTTTTTAATGTCAATGTTTTTTGGAGGCAGACATGCTGATCAACATGCTCAGCTTTCAAGACACTTCTCTGTGTGTGTGTTTACAGTGTTTCAATATTGACCAAGTTATTTTGGTTGCGGTTGGGCATAACTCTGGTGTGTGAACTTAGCTGAGAGAAGTCCACTTACTTACCTTTTGCTGTGTGCTGTTCTGCTAACTGCACATCAGAATGATGTCTTGCTGAGTGCGTTCTCAGATTTGGTGTGTTCTCCAAAATAGATGACATCCCTCTTATTGATCTTTAGTGTGTCTTCTTCATTGTGGAACACCCCTGGAGCTGGCCTAAAGCTGTAGCGTGCACTCTGGGACATGCAGCAGTACTGCCAGTTGGGGGGTGGTTGCTTGGCCGGCCAGAGTCAGGACAAGCAACTGGTGTTGGAGTGACAGGTGTGACAGTTTTAACTGTTTTGATGCACATTTTATTACCGGCTCAAAGAGCAGTAATCTGACGTGAGCGACGCCGTCAGAGCGTCCGACAAACAGTCTAGCATGTTCAAATTTTTTATATTTTATCGCCTAGTTTGACATGCTCTGCGACTTGCTCCCTGACGCTGACCAATAGGAAGACCGAGTGTTCTGTGGTGCACAGATGTAAACATGGTGAAAAGCTGTGGCAACAAAACCCCTAGCTTTATTCATGTATTCCTTTGTTCTGTTCACACACACTGAAACCTACTTAAAGTAGTTTCATCTTTACCTCAAGTTACACACAGACCGCGAAGGGCTTCTGTAACCATAGCCGTCAGATTCTTTGCTCCTCCACCACGATGACCTACGAACTAACACGAGGACGTGGGCGATGATTGGTCGGTGACTAACGTGTTGCCAGCTCCCCGAATATGACACGAAACGAAGATAATTGCTTAATCTGACATAGTGAACATCGTTAGGGACAAAAATGTCATTTAGTCTGAGCTTGCCAAACTCTCCCTGAAACATCACCCTTTTTTGTGCAGGTTTAAAATGTTCCTTTCATTTTAAGTGCCCCACCATGTGGCCATCTCAAAAGCGTATGGTGCTTGAGCTCTTTTTTTGCTATGTATTAGATAATGCCGAACTAAAATTTCTGCATTGTTGGCAACCTTATTCAAACATTTGTTCCAACCATAAAATTAGGGAACCAAAAAAATAAAAATCGGAATAGCTTTTAAGGTTTGTAAACTATGTTGCCGACTCTATTCCAATAATCAAAGCCCATGAAAGCACCGCAATAGCTAGCACTGTGGAATATAAAGATTATTTTTAGTATCAGTAGTCTTAGTCTTTTAGTAGACCATGACATAAAAATTTAAATAGAAGAACGTTTATTGTTAAGTGTCATGTATATTTTTGCAAAATAACCTGTCTAGCTGCCTAGGTAACTGAACATGAGACGCAGCTTCGTGCTGGTCTCTCTCTTGGGCGATAATAAATTCATACACAAGATTATCGTCACTAAAATTATCACGATAAACAATATCGTTACAAAGTTGTAAACAAAAAAACTCATGTGACCTAAACAGCAAAGGATAACAGTGAATCCTTATACAGAAAAAAAAGTTTTTATTAATAATAATAATAATAATACATTATTTGTATTTATTTTTTACAGTGGACTATGCTGGGATTAAAAAAACATACAAAAAACGCACAAGGGTGACGTTTAAATGAAAAATAATAGTGCTTATTTATATCTAACGAGTAGCCCTGTCACGATAACAATTTTTTAAAAAAATAGGTCGATATATTGTCCAAGAAATGATTGAGATAAACAATAATATTGTCATTTTAAAGCGCCACTATAGAAAATGCTTTTTTCCTGCTTTAAGACAGTGTGCCACAGTAATAATATACTAGCATATTAATACTATTACACCAGTTTACAGATAAACTAACTTTTTTTTTTTTTACTAAGAGCAGACATTGGGCTTCCATTATTGGCTTAAAGCCAAAATACTCCCACACCTGAGCCGTGGAATACGGCTCTAAAACACAGTCCATCCGGACTGGAATAACTCAACGTTCTCTAAAGCTGTTTAGTTTTGAAAAATTCCTATTAGCCTCGAATACGTTCAGTAGCTAACACATCTCCCCACACTCTCCACTCTCCACTGTGTGTGTGAAGGCTGGTGCATAAACTATGCACTACACTCATTAGCCCCTAAATGTTGCTGTCGGACAGATTCGTCTTCGCCTCAGACAAAGAGGTGAAATCACAGAGTGATTTGCTGTAATCTAGCTGCGGTTCGTGCTCATGTAATGTCTCTACTATCAATATCGGCAAAAATTATTGTATGATAAGTCAATAATATAATTATCGCGACAGTAGAAGTAGAAGAAGTACAGTCCTCTAATAATCCTGGCTTACCAATACTGCGAATATCTTTATACAGTTTTAGTCCTGCCATTTTTCTTTTCTCTAAAAATGATTTGAATATAAAAAAAGGTTGTTAATTTAGTTTTACTAAATGTATTGTTTTGTTTCTGAAGAATAGAAGTTCTTTTATAACACTGCAGTGCTGTGAATTGCATTGTGATTTTTTTAATCTAGTGCTGGTTGATTTTCAGGATTAATTCAGTTAATTAAAATACTGTCTTATTTTTTTGGGGTGAGTAAAGCACTTCGTTTATTTACAGTAAGCTTAGATTTCCAATATTTTAGCGTGGTTAGCAGCAGCAGTAGACACAGTTAACAGTGCTTAGCGCTTTAAATTCCGCCCGACAGCAGCTTAGATCGGACCCTTAGATCCTGTGCCCGACCCGACCCACCCCATAAACTGTCATTAGAAGCCCAAGCCCGAATTAAACCGTCATTTTTTTTAGAAAGTAGAACATTAAAGGTACATTCTGTAGGAAAAAAGAGCAGGCTTGTGAAATGGCTACAGAAGTCCAATTTCAAAACATCACAAAGAGTAGTCTGCCCTGCCCACCCCTCCCCAAACACAAAGCTACCTCATGTTGCCAAATTCAGCAGGCTGAGTCTACACAATCTACACAAAGTTTAGACTAGTGGGAGAGGCAGAGAACTTGGAGTACAAGCAAGAGGAGAGAGGAGAAATACAGCAATTCTAAACTCTTCCGTCACCCGTATTTAGCGTTATATTGGCTGTATGTTACATGAGGGGGCTGCATGTCACATGAGGGAGCGCTGCGTCTGCCAGGCTGTGTGGCCGTACGGCCGTGTGGCCGTGTGAGAGAGTCAGTCCCTAGTCCCTAGTAAATTAACCTGGTGGTGGTTATAAATTACCTGAGTAAATTAGCTAGCCAGTTAGCTTACCTGTTCAGGAGAAAAGTAGCCAGATCTGGCTCGGGCTTGTAGTTTTTTTAAGCTCCAAGTCTCCAACTTTCTCCAAGCTTTTTCGGGCTGTTTGAATGAGTGAAATCTGAATGATGTTAATTTACATTGCAACACTGAAGAAGCATAGATTACCTAGAATATAGATTAAAACATAGATTATTAAATAAAAATGTTTATTATAAACAGATCTCCGAAAGATTAAAACATCTGCAAATTTGGCTACAAGAATGACGTCTGAATGACTTTTCTGTAATCTACCGGTAATATATTTTAATATGGTTTAAAAATCTGAAATACTTTCTAAACAAACTATTTTTTTTATTAAGCTTATAGACCATGGCTATAGCCCAGCAATACCGCTATGCACTGCACAATCATTAAACTCAAATAGACCAACAACAGTATAATTTATAATGACTGTCTTCTACTCTAATATAGTTAACTATGTTTAAGAGTATAAAACACTTTCTGAATAAACAATTTTTTTAAATTTTTAAGCATAAAGCACAAAAGCAGCATGAATGCACTGCATACACAGCGCTGCAGGTCAACTGCGTAATGCGGTGAAGGAGCTCTTGTGTGCAGTTCGCAGGCCAGAGCTGCGTGATTATAACGTTGTATCTTGTGCAGCTTTTGATTTTTTTTAAACATAGTTACATGATGTTACTTTACTATACTGTGATTATCACACCATAGCTTTATATAAAATAAAAAATAGCATTAAAAAATACCTCAAAGACTTCTACCTCAAAGACCATTTTCTTGAGCCTGACGAAATCTAAACTCTGGCACAGCGCTACACTGAAGAACCCTGATTGCTCCCGTAAGCCACCTAGCTTGTTTTAACATGCTAAACACAGGCTACAGTCTGGAGAAACTGAACTGAAGCTTCTTTATAAGCTTCTTTATAGCTGTTTGAATAACGGAGCGGCGGTAGAAGTCACGTGGTTATGGCATGGGCAATAATGCGCTTATTATCGTCACTAGCTTAAATTATTGCGATATTCGATAATATCGTTTATCGGCCCAAGGCTAACAGCAAAAATTCTGTTATGTTGTTTCCAAGAGAAGAAATGCTAGACATTTCTTTAAACTGCGGATTTCCAGTTTCAACAACACCAAGTGAAAAACACCCGTAAACAAAGGAGGCAGAGGACTGGTCATAATGGACAATTTATTCTTGTACACTGGTTAGCTGAAGCTTTGTAACATCTCTCGTCCTGTACAAACCCAGGTCTGTGGTCTTTTGCAGAGCCTGGGTTTGGTGGCACTGATACGGGACAGTGGCAGCATTGGAAGTAATGGAAGTAAACTGTACCACTAAATCACAAAGTTTAAAAGTTTGCAGCTTACGATTTAGGTTCTTGCACAATACAGCCCCATGGTCTGATGCGACTTGACTGCTCATACTGTACATACACGAAGGGCCCAATGATGCCAAAAACACAGATGGAACACATTCACAGAATTAAGGAATAAAAATGTAATTCAGATGTAAATAGGATTATATTAATATTATTAGAATTTTACTACTGTATTTTTCGTTCACCGGATAAAAAGGTGCACTATCAATAAATGTCTATTTTCTGGTCTATTTTCATACGAGGCGTATTATGCAAAACTAGTAAGGAACGGGGGTGTCGCCATATTTTCCTTCCGCAGGTCTCGCTGCTGGGTGGTGTGGGGGCTGGGGTGGGTAACCAAACATGTATAAAGTACTAGAGATACAGAGCAAAAGTACAAGTACTCTTTTAAAAAAGTGACGAGTAGAGGTAGAAGTGTTCTTTAAGCATCATACTTAAATTGCAAAAATGTAAATTAGAGGCTGTTTTCCTTCCTGGAGAATAAACGCACCTTACCTTTAAAACAGTTACACTCTAATAGTTGTGAGGTTTGCTGAGCAGACGCGAAGTGAATCATGGGCAAACATAAAAAGCACTTTGTTTAGGCAGTAGTCGTTCATGTGTCTGTGAACAGAGTGAAACGATTTTTTTTCAGATATATACCATCACTGGCAGGAGGTTTTTAAAAATGTTGTGAATGTTGTAAAGTCTGAAATAGCTGTTTTATCTCTGCCAAGAGCGGCTCCCAGCTGGTATCTGCCCACTCAGATGTTCTTCTGTCTTGTGTGTGCAGATGTGAAAGGTCCACCAAGTCACCACTTTTCTTGTGGCCTGTTGCCATTCTCCACACCTGGCGTCTGGGAGAGGAAGTACTGCATCCTTACAGACAGACAGCTCATCCTGTTTAACAAAGAGGAAGAGGTCAGAGCTTTTCTTTTTACAAACTTTTCTCTTTTTCCTCAGTTTAACCACAGTCCTGGAGGCTGATGGCCGACACAATTTGATGATTTTCTCTAAAAAGAAATGCTAAAGTGGGAATACCACCTTACCCTGCATTATATAAGATCCCAACCCTGGAGCTAAAGCTTGTTTTATGCAGCAGAATTATAGGCAGGACATTTTAGCCTACACCACTGTATCAGTATACAGAGAAAAAAGTGTGATAATCGTTTTTTTTTTATTATTAATTAGATGTATACAGTTTTGTAACACAAATGCTAATAATAACAGTAATCCCTAGCTATGAAACTAAAGCAAATCAGAAGCAGATCAGAATTATAAAAAAAACGCTGACTGGTTCCAATCACACTCAGGGAAAACAATAAACTCAATACTTAATTATATTTTGTAGATACATAGCAGAGTGGTAGAGAACCCTGTTCTGAAGCATCTCCTTTTGTGCTGATATTCATATTTAATTCTCACTAAACTCCTCACACATGCTGTTTAAATACCTGCTTAAAACTTGTGCAGGAAGTAAACTCATGGGTGTATATTCCAGCAGAAACACTAGTACACAGTCTATAATATCTGGCTTTTGAGTGACTTTCTCGGCTATGCTGCTAGACTGTGTAGTTAACCAATTTGATTTTATCTACCTGACCACTGATCTTTTCCCAGATACCGGCAGAGGTCCAGGACAGCCCGGCAGCCACGCCCTCCAAGAGTCGCAGTCTGCGGAGAACCGTCAGTGTCCCCTCTGAGGGACAGTTCCCCGAGTATCCAGCAGAGGGAGCCCCCATGTTGGGTAAAATACATTCTTGACATTTCATGTACATGGAGAAGTGCTGTTGTAGATAAGCAGATAAGGTTTGTTACACATATATGGTTTAATGGCATTTTTGAGGTCTCGGGCTTGAACAGACTGAACACTGTCCTGTGAGCTAAATGGAGTCTTTGTTTTTGGCTGTTTGACCTGGTAACCACTTGGGGCTGGTTAATGCCTGTGTGCAGAGGTGGTTTTAGAATATTTATCTGGGAAACAATTTCTGCATATCTGGGGAACTTTGTCTTTCTTTATATTCCCAGTTGCCCATTGAGCAAATGCACGTTACTGTGGTTGCTGACCCTGTGGGTGCAGGGCAGAGCTCTGACCTTAGGGTTATTGTGGCCGAGGACAGCGGACACACATGTCCCAAACCACTAAGAATGCCGTTCATTCTCCATGTCCCTTTCAAGCTCCTTTCTGGGCATTAGGGAGGGAGGTTATTTATATGCTAATGCTAACTGTGCTTAACAATGCCTCTTTTTTAGTCTAAAGTTAAGTCACAGGCAATACTGACTGCTTCTCAAGTAGCACAGTTTAAACAGATTCAATTTCACCACCTTGTCTTTGGCCCACGTTATTAATTTAGTCATTTTAGGTTATATTTGACTCTCACATTAAACATGTTACTAAGATTGCTTTTAGATACCATCCTTCTCTTTCACACAGACCAAGCAGTGCCTGTGTGTGTGAGTGTGTGTGAGTGTGTGTGAGTGTGTGTGAGTGTGTGTGAGTGTGTGTGAGTGTGTGTGTGTGAGTGTGTGTGAGTGTGTGTGAGTGTGTGTGAGTGTGTGTGAGTGTGTGTGTGTGAGTGTGTGTGTGTGAGTGTGTGTGTGTGAGTGTGTGTGTGTGAGTGTGTGTGTGTGAGTGTGTGTGTGTGAGTGTGTGTGTGAGTGTGTGTGAGTGTGTGTGAGTGTGTGTGAGTGTGTGTGAGTGTGTGTGAGTGTGTGTGAGTGTGTGTGTGTGAGTGTGTGTGAGTGTGTGTGAGTGTGTGTGAGTGTGTGTGAGTGTGTGTGAGTGTGTGTGAGTGTGTGTTAGTGAAAAATCTTGTTCTCATGAACAAAATCATGTCTCATCTCATCTTGTGAGATAAGTATCTCATTACACGGCCTGTGTCTGTGTGTCCTTGTGTTTGTGTCCGTTTGTCCATGTCCGTTTCTCCATGTCCGTTTTTCCATGTCTGTTTGTCTGTGTCCGTGCCTGTGTGTATCCCTGTGTCTGTGTCTGTGCGTGTGTCTGTCTGTCTGTCTGTCTTTGTCCATCTTTGTGTCTGACACCCATGGGTGTTCGTGTGGGTGTGTCTCTGTGTGGGTTTGTGTCCATCAGTGTCTGTGTCCATCTGTGTGTGTGTGTCTGCGTTTGTCTGTGCGTCTGTCTCTTGGTTCATCTGTGTTAGGGTGTCCCTGTGTATGTCTGTGTCCCTGTGTGTCTGTTTCTGTGCGTCTGTGTTTTTGTGTTTTGTGTGCTGCTGGTGATCTCTCATCCATGTAATAGTTTTCTGTGCTGGTGCTCTGGGATCTTTACCATTTAAGCTTTATTTTATCTCTCTTTCAGCAGCATATTTTTTGTTAGTTTACATTTTTTTTTAAATATTGAAGCTTACCGTAACATTACCTCCAAAATGCTGCTTCAGGACCTTATATACAGATAGTTGTGTGTGTGTGTGTGTGAACGAACACAAGTTGCAGGTGTAGAATATATGTTCTACAATACATCTTTCTGTACTAATTTGTTTACAAGTTACATTTAAAAAAACACACAGATTACAGCATCACATTGTTTTCTGCTTGTAGTTGAGACACAGTATTGTGTCATGGCCTAAATTAGGATAGTTTGCTATCCAGGTCGCTACTAGGCTAGGTTCCGGTTCAGGAAAGCTGAGGAACTTTAAGCCTCGTTTCTGAAATAAAGATATAATTCTCAGTGAAGTCTGAGTAAATATAAAAACAGCTGTTCATGTTCTGTGTTTATCAAAAGCTCAAACACAGTTGTTGGTGTTAATTAGTTTGCACTGCATTACTAACTGCTGCAGCTGATGAGTGGAGCCCTGGCTGTTCTGAGCAGAGCTCTGTATTGTGTTTTAACAAAAGCTTTTATAGAGAAGTGGAGCTGAGTGGCTCTGACCGGCTCCTGAGCTTACTGGCTTTTCTGCATTCCTGCGGGTGAACCGGCTCTACAGACAGCAGCATCGGCAGCCTCTGACTTCTGATGTTATTATCAGGGAGGTGTAAATGTTGAATCTTCAGGATTAATATGAAGCTCCGGGGTAAGTCACAGGCAGCCGAGTGTTTCTGTAACAAGTTTTACTGGTGTTGTTATACTGGTCCAGGAACAGATTTGTCTCTTGAAGGTATAGCTGGTAGTTCTGTCGAGTTTGAGGTTTTAGTGTTGTTTTATGTGCTTTTTGATGATGTTTTTTTACCTTTTGACTAAAATTAGCCCGGAGTGAGTGTCTTAAAAACCTTCTGTAAGTAAAGTGCTGTGTGAACCCACTCCCAAAAAAAGGAGTTTTAACTGAATTTTATCTACAAATGAAAATGTCTTGTTCTCAGAGTCTCCGGGTAAAAAGAAATTGATATTGTTTATCAACTATTGGCAACTTACTTTTTTTTATCTAGAGCCCTGCAAGAGCAAATTCCAAGTGATTTTATCCCAAGTAAACCATTCATTATTGAATTTTGGTGGCTATATACATCAGAAAACAACAGTTATAAAATATTTTATACAGTATAAATAATAAAAAGTTTGTATAGTAAAGTTTTAATTTCGTCATAGTTTTCGTCAACGAAGCTTTTTTTCAAGACGAAAAAGAGACGATAACTAAATAAAAACAGTATTAAAAAAATAAAAACGAGACGAAATGAACTGATATTTTCGTCAACGAATAAAAACGAGACGAATATGTTTGGCAGGGACGAAATCCAATCAGAACTGATTTAGTTCTGTAAACGGTAGAGACCAGTTAGGAAGAGATCCAATCACTTCTACTTTAGCGAAGGTGGAGAGGCGGGACAAGCTGGGTAGTCAACCAATCAGTGCCCGCCTATCCAATATTTTTCTCATTTGACGTCGCGAAAAAACAAGACAACGTGTAAAAACGTGCGAAGCCACTTAGGTAAAACCACCACAAACCTTTCAGCTTCTTCAGACAAGTCACACAGATCTCCATCCAGAGATCAGCGTTTTAATGCTAATGAAATTTCATGAGCTGATAGTGTGTTTAACTCGACTGTGTACAGATTAACTCACTCTTTAATATAAGATCATCTGTTTAATCCCCCAGTGGGAAACATATAGCTAGTGTTAAAGCAGGAACAGGTGAGAAAGGAAAAATATGTAGCGACAATATAACAATAAAATAAGTGAATCTATTAACCGCAATCACAGCACTTTTTCTCACTTTAACTGATGAAGTCTCTTAGTTCATCCTGAGAGCATCTCTATAGGACAGTGTGTGAATGTGTGTGTTTTAACCTCATTTATAGAATGTAGCTACAGTAGGTGTGCTGGGTTAGAGCTGGAGTAAAAATTAGATCCTTTAAAAGCTGTCTACAGCTCTGTTCAAACTATAATTTAACCATTCAAATGTTTCATGACCTGATTTCTAAAACAAATTTTTAAATATAAAATATTTATAGTCACATACCTACAATAATAATATACATTAAATATCATATATAATCATATATAAATATTAATATATTTTACATTCAAACGTTAATAATATTACACAACTGGTTACTAAATGTTTAATTTTTAAGTGTGTAGTTAATAATTCAAGGGAACTGATGAAAAAGCATTTACATTTACACCCTTTACATTTTAGTCGACTAAATTGACTGTAATTTTATCATTTTATTTCAAAATTTTCCCATTTTCTCCCCAATTTACACGGCCAATTACCCAACCCACTCATTGGGACTCCCCCTATCATTAGTAATGTCCCAACACACCAGGAGGGTGAAGACTAACACATGCTTCCTCCGATACATGTGAAGTCAGCCACCGCTTCTTTTCGAGCTACTCAGGGTCGGGTCCCGGAGAAATAAAAGTCAAAGTATCCTGCTATTTTAAATAATGGAAAATTAATTCTCAATAATAATATAGTTCTGCATACTTAGAGTTTAAATTGTCTGCTCGAACCCAAGCCTGAACGAGAAGCCTGACTGACCCGATGCCCGAATTTGGGCTAAGAATTCTCACCGCTTTCCTGGCGCGCTGTCGGGTTCGGCTGCAGAAAATGGTCTGTGACGTAGAACTATGTTCAGTGTAAAAAATCACACTGTGATTTTTGTGCAGATCCAAAAGTTACAGCTTATCCACGCCTTTAAAGCTCCGCAGGTGCGTTAATGTCAGCATATAAATCATGTGCGTTTTCCTACAGGACAAACCATTCAAACATGCGGATGAGCTCTCCGCACCCGATTAAAAAAAATCACACAGTGTCTGTCTGGCTTAAAATAATTAGATGCAGCTATTAAATGAATAAATCAACATTCATTCTGTATGCTAAATAACAAAGAAGACAGTAACAAGCTAGATGCTAATAAGCTAATAACAACATTTAATAAAAACAGAAAAATAGATATAAAATAGGAAAAAAAACAACTAAACTAAAAGAAATATAATCTAACAAATTCTAAAAGAAACGAAATAGTGAACACACAGGTACAAAATAATAATAATAATAATAATAATAATAATAATAATAATAGTAATAATAATAATAAAAAACACAAATATCCCATAGTAAATAAACTGTGTCTGGCCGACAAAACCAAACAAAGAAAAAAAATGAACAAAAATAGAAAACCATGATTGTTCACGAGTCTTAAAACAGGAGTCCGAGTCAAGTCTGAAGCCTCTGCGTCTGCCCATTGGGGGGTTTTCCAGCATGAACTGCCTTTTTAAGGTCATGCTACATCATCTCAACAGGAGTCAGGTCAGGACCAGGCCACTCCAAAGTCTTAACTTTGTTATTCTTCTGCCGTTCAGACGTCGACTTGCTGGTGTGTTTTGGATCATTGTCCTGCTGCAGAACTTTTTTTCAGCTTGAGGTCACAAGATGAGATGGATGGATATTCTCCTTCAGGACTTTTTGGTAGACAGGGGAATTAATGATTCCATTTATCACATCAAGTCTTCCAGGTCCTAAAGCAGCAAAACAGACTCAGACAATCACACTACCACCACCATGTTTTACTGTAGGTATTCATTTTCTGAAATGCATTTTTACTTTTACGCCAGATGTTATGGAACACACCTTCCAAAAAGTTTTGTCTTGTCACTCCACAGGATATTTTTCTGAATGTCATTAAGATGTTTTCTGGCAAAATTGAGAAGAGCCTTAATGTTCCTTTTTTCAGCAGTGGTTTTCATCTTGGCACTCTGCCATGCAGACCATTTTTTTGCCCAGTCGCTTCCTTATGGTAGAGTCATTAACAATGACCTTAAATGTGGCAAGTGATGCCTGCAGTTCTTTGGACATTGTTGTGGGGTTTTTTGTGGGCTCTTGGATGAGTCTACACTATGCTTTTGGGGTTATTTTGGTAGATCGTCCCCTCCTGAGAAGGTTTACCACTGTTCCACATGTAAACCATTTGTGAATAATGACTTTCACTGTGGTTTGCTGGAGTCCCAAATCTTTATAAACAGCTTTATAATACATTAGAGGCATTACAGTATTAATATCAGCCGCAAATCCCTTCTTTATCCAGTAAACAAATACATTAGATTTAGTGTGCATTAAAATTATCCTTAAAGCTACTGTATTAATGTATTTAAAAGGGCTATAATTACTTCCTCGTATCCAGAGTTTTAGGGAGTTTTCTCTCTTATGCTGCATAAATGACTCTGCACTCAGTACAGCCAAAAATAAAATGCAAGGCCATGTGGCCATGTGCATACAGTTCATACAGCTACATTATTAAATAAACAGAAACATAATATATGTGTATGTATACTTGTATGAAGCAATTAAGAATAAGATTGTCAGGGTGTGGTTATCTCCAATCAAATCCTTCACAGGAATGACTGACTTTGATATATAGAAGTTGAGAGGTCAGAGTTGCAGGAATGACCAGATCAGACACAACATTAGTAGAAGATTATTTTTGGCATGTGGGTTAAAAGTTGAGCTAAATATGTACATTCTGTTGCACAAATCATTTGATGCAGAGAATTTACAAAATCTGTACAAAAACACAATTTTTGTACACAATTACACAAACATTACAGCTGCTGCTCATTTCTGATCCCTGAGGCTCTGTTCTATATGCGATTAAAGAAAGCATGAATTAAATGATCTTTATTTAATGCTGATCAACATACGTGCACGTTACTAAGGCTGTAGCAGCCACAGCCCCAGAATTGAGAGAGAAATATATATATATATATATATATAGAGAGAGAGAGAGAGGGGAGATAAAGTGATACCGCTGAGTGAAGCAGAGGAGTGAGGTTACACTATTGATTGAATAAATGCAGTAAAATCTCTTCTGTCAGGAGAGCCAAAAGATAGAGGCAGATGAAGCAGGAACAGGGTAGGACTGCAGCCAGAGAGAGAGATTGAACACAGAGAGAAGGGTCTGAGCGCGAGAGAGAGATCGGACACGAGGATCTAATTGATAAATCTTTTTCTAATAGAACGGATAAAATCACTTGGCTTTAGTCATCATTGTGCGATCGGGTGCATTAGAACCGGTTCAAAGATACAAACAGGCTCTCGGATGGTGGTTGTAAGAAAAAATTTAATTAACAAGCTTTTCTTTCCGACTTGACGGTGAGCAAAATTTACTTTTAACTTTTAACAGCACAGATGTGGATTTTGCACTAAAACATTTCAGTAAATTAGACCTTTCAGTGGTAATTTAACATGTTCCTTACAAAAAACTGGAAGATTCATCAGATCTAAATCATTCCAGACCAATCTCAAAACTGTCTTGTTTATTTAAAATATTAGAATCCCTAGTGAAAAACCAGCTCAAATTATTTCAAGACTGAACACGGGGAGAAGGATGAGAGAGAGAGATAGAGAAACTTTTTTGACTTTTAACGAAACTTTATTATAACCAAATTGTGTTATAATATCTTAAAAGTCAGTTTTAGGCCATCTCAGCCATTAAAATCATAATTTTAAAAACAGAGGATCAAAACAGCATATGGGTAAATAAATACATAAATAAATAAATAACCGCAAATCATTTCTTGCAGTATATTAAAACTGAGGTGCGAAGCAGAGCTCATAATCTAAAACTGAGCACACTGCCTCACCACAACACTAAAAGTAGAAAGATCCGACATACATTTATAATAATGAAAATCAATTAAAGTCCTGGATCTCACAAGTCTAGAGAGGATTGTCACTGCATGGGTGTCAGCTGCTTGAGCCACTTTGTTCCGACTAATGTATACCGCCAGCTTAGCCTGACCAAAAATAAAATTGATTAGCTGACACCTGAACCTCTCTATCCGCACATATTTAAAACCCAGTATAAAAATCTGAGGTGTAAAAACCACATTAAGAGCCGTAAAAGTAAAAAGTAAAACCTTAAAAAGGGGACGTAGCCTAAAACAGTGCATAAAAGCGTGAAACACTGTTTCCCTCTGAGAACAGAAGGGACAATCTTGAGTAACTTCAGGATTTAAAATGGAAATAAAAGAATTCACAGAAACAATACCGTGTAAAATCCTCCACTGCAGGTCTGCCACTCTGTTAGTTAACGGTGGTTTATACAGCATTCTTCATTCTTGGTGGTCATCATCACCCCGGATTATCAGGGCTGTCAGGGACTGCTCCTGGACAGAACAGAGGAGCCGGACATGGACCTCAGTTCGGTGTCATCTCCATCAGGGCTGAGTACTCCTGTGCCAAAGTCCGCTCCTCAGAGGACAGGATCTGTGCCACGACTCGGAAGGACCTCACCCTTAGACGCACCACCAGGTTTTCAACTCCGTCCATCCCAGGCCCTGCAACCTCCACCAGCTGTTGTTCGTAAAGACCAGTGTCCTGACCAGTGCAGGAGAGGTCCAGCTCATCACATCCTTTCAGGTTCCTCCAGGAGCCAGTGCAATGAGGCATCACCCATATGGACATGTTAAAAAAGTCCACGATATAACAGAGGTAATCTAGTAAAATCCAATGCTTTGGTGTCCATTAAAAACAAAGTTCTGTCCATTCCCTTTCCGACCACCATTTGTAAAAAGAACGGACCAGCGCCCCCTGTGCTGTGATACCTAGCAGATCAGCTAATGCAGCCTTTTTTCTTTTAAGAGCTGTAGTACGCTCATGATTTCCGGTGGGTTCTGTAAAACCTTGAAGCTCCACAATCTCAATCTCCAGAGCTTGGTCTGGTAATGTCTCTTTGACAAAACACTTTAATGTGTACTTTTTTCTACATGCCACCAATTCTGTAATGAATTAAAAGTTGTTTTCTGTGACTTTAAAATTTTCAAAACCAGGGAGAGAGCATTCTACGTCTTTAGAATGTGCATATGTATATTGCTTTTGTTGGCCTTTTAAATTTCTCCGTATAACACACAGATCATGCATCTCTGTGAGCTCACACATCCGCCTGCTTGTTGCAGTTGTGGCTCCAGGTGGTTTCTGTCCAAGCTATCAGCTGTACAGTTAAAATCCACACCCAGGACTAAAAAAACAGTAAAATCACAGTCAAAGATTACAGAGCTGAGCCTGTCTAAAAACAACATCCTCTCCACTCCTAGAGTGGAAGCGTACACACAAATAAAAACAAAGGTCTCGTTCTCAAAACAGGCTTTTACTTTTAGCAGCCTCCCAGGTAAAATCTCATCTACTGTGTAAAAGAAGGGTATAAAACTGGACACATAAAATACCAACTCCACTGCTGACAGAGGAATAATTTCTTAAAATGGCCAGGCCATCCCACTCTTTAGGCCATTCTGTGTTTATTTCATCATCACTGTGCGTCTCTTGGATAAAAAAAAACATCAGCACACTTTTGTTTGGCCAACTCATAAAACATTGCTTTCTTAACAGGGTCTCATGCACCATTCAGGTTTAAAGAAGCAATCCTAATGTCACCCATTAAAATAATAAAATAACATTAAACAATGATGGCAAGGGCCAGTCCGAACAGGGACTAAAAAACTTTAAAAACAGCATCATTACAGGCTTTGCAGGCTGATTAGCATCTTGTTTAATCTGTACACTTCTGTAGTGGTAAAAGCCTTCTCCCTTCTTAAAAGTTTAACATTGTGGATAAACTGGTCTGTGTCAGTAAAATGATCCTCTACCCGCACATCTCTCTGCCCTTTAGACTCTCTCAGGAACTTCTAAATGTAAACAGCAGTATACAGAACAGGAATTCTCTCATCCTGAGAGCACACAGGCTACCAAGAGTCAGTGACCACTGACCTCAGTCTTCGCCTGCTTCTTGACTTTTTCCTTTCCTGACTTTTTGGTTTTCTTTTGGTTGGCATGGTTCATCCACCATGTCCACATAATTTAAAACCACAGCTTCAGCAGAGTCATGTTTATCGCACCTCCATAGCTGGAGGAGGTGATGAAGGTGCCTCTGTGGTGTGTGCAGATCCCCTGGTCTCCTCTGCTTCGGCCTTGGACCCGCTCGCCTCAACCTTCTCCGACCCCGGGGCAGTCGGCGCATCTCCCGAGCCCGCAGCCGCCGCAGGGGTAACGGCCGCTCGCGCTGAGCACCCGTGGGAACATCTGAGCTCGCGTTAGCCATCTCTGGGCAGGCTCGCACCAGATGACCCACTTGTCCACAGAAAAAGCACTTCATGTCCGTATCAGTGGACACGTACACAGTATAATCAAACTCGTCCACTTTCAGTTTCAGAACCAGATATAATTCCTCCCCATCCTTCAGGTTCATTAAAACCAGTCTTCTAAAGGACACAAGGTTCAGGGGAGATTTCAGGCCGAGACTAAGCCTCCTAATGGAGGAGACCACTTTCCCGTATCTGCTGAGCTCCCAAACGAGAAGCTCATCTTTAATGAATGGGGAGAGAGAGAAATTGAGAGAGATTGAGTTCGGGAGGAGAGAGTTCCATGTAAGATTCTCCACTGCAAGTCTCCAGTGGACTTGGTCAATTGTGACTTGTACAGTGCTCTCCATGCCAGTTTGACGTCACTGCCAAGGCCAAAGTGCGCCCTCCAGGGGGTGTCGACCAGTCCGGCCAATTTGACCCAAAGACATGGAAAAGGATCCGTCCTCTGAACCCCCGCCTGCCCAGGTGTCCATTTTTCCAGAAGATTTCTTTCTTTTGTGGTCAGCGCCTCCCGAAACCTGTGGAGCATCTGAGAGACAACCCTGACTGACCGTATTCCCAGTTTGTGAGCCAGTTCCTCCACACTATCATTCCAACAGTCTTTGGGAGATGCTCCACAGTAACTAGACCCACTTATATCAGTATTTTGGATAAGGAACCTTCCGCAATGGCCAGGCGGGCTCCATGGACCACAGGCTCTTAAAGAAACCAGTACATGGACATACTGGAGGCCTGTCTCTTCACCAAGTATAACTGCCAACCCTAAAAAAAACTTGCATAAAAAGAATACATTCCGGCACATAAAAACTCATCAGTTCGTACGCAAAATAAAACCAGCCGATTGTCTCCAAAGGGTGTTAAAAGAACCAAATAAAAACCTTTGTAAAAGCTGTAATCTAAAAGTTGCCCTCCTGCTACCAAGGTGAATGAGACCGTGCCCGACCTAATCCCTTAATAAAAACAAAACACTGCGCTGGACCCAGTGAAAATGATCCCACATAAATTTAACAATTAAAACTTGAATGCCAGTTAAAAGTCCCAAAGGGGTTCGAGAACAGCCAACCTATGCCAGAGGGAAGATGCTACAAGATTATTAACAATCAGTGTTCTTCCTCTAAAAGACATTCTGGGTAAAAGCCACCGCCACTTGTCTAGCTTGTGCTGTACAGCCTGTAAAATCCCCTCTCAGTTCTTTTTAACTACATTATGACTTCCAAGAAAAAACCTTAGATATTTAAAACCATCTTCAGCCTATTTTAAGACCTCTGGCAAGGTTGGCTCCTCTCCTCCCCAGTTCCCTACCAGGAGTCCTGTACTCTTAGCCCAATTCATTTTTCTGATTAAATTTTATTAAAATCTCCAATAATATCAGTTAAAATTCCAACATCTTGATTACCTGTGATGCCAAGAACGACATCATCGGCATAAGCTTATGAATAAAAGCGCAGAATTTCAGATTGAATAAAAACACCTAAAAGTTATTTTTTAAGACGGTGAAGCGTGGGTTAAATTGCTAAAGAGTACAACATTCCTGATACGGAAAAGCCCTGTCTAATACCCCTCCCAACTTTAAAAGGACCACCATTGACCTTCAGCACACTCTCCATGTCAGTGTACAGCACCTTAACCATAGAAATAAAAGTTGATGAAAAACCAAAAGCTTTAAAAGTATCCCACAAATACTCATGCTCGACCCGATCAAATGCTTTTTCTTGGTCCAGGGAGACCAGTCATAAGCGGAGACCCCATCCAGACACTTCCAATAAATCTCTAATAAGAGAAATGTTATCAAAAATAGACCTACCCAGGACACAGTATGCCTGATCCAAATGTATGGCCTGCCCAATCACCTCCTTCAGCCGGTTTGCTAGTACTTTGGAGAGAACTTCCAGAAAGTCAACAGGCAGACCATCAACCCCAGGAGCCTTCCCCCTGGCCATGCCCTGTAGTGCCCCATACAGCTCCTGCATTGACACGGGTTGCTCCAGCTTCTCATTGGCTGCAGAAGACACCTGTCATAAAAGCGCTGCTGTGCTGGCTGGTCATCCATCCATTCAGGGGAATAAAGCTCAGAGTAGAACCTCAGCTGGGTCAGAGAACTCCCTGCCATTGGCTGCACAGAGACAGTGAATGACCTTACTTCTCTTCTTCAAACTGAAAAAAAAACTGCGATGGGGCAGTTGGCCAAAGGCCAAGCAGGTCAGCTAGGGCAGCCTTCTTGCCCTTAAGTGTCTGGGTGTGGTCCTGGTCCACCCCAGCCTCTGCAGTGTTCTTTAAAAACAATATCTCCCTCTGTAAAGCAGTAACAGATTGTGTTATGCTGTTGGGGACATTGAGGCTGTACTGCTTACAGAATTGCTGGTTTTGTATTTTGCCAACATCCCACTATTGTTGCACAGAACTAAAATTAACTTTTTTAGACCTCCAAGTCCCCCCCAAAAAGTAAATCAACGTCTAAAATTAAGATAATTTAAAAGACTGGTGTTAAAATGCCAGTAAGCGCTCTTAGGTTTTACATGATTGATAAAAACTCTCCCTGACACCATACTGTGATCAGAAAAACCAACTAGGGTGATAAAACACTCCTTACAAATCTGCAAATGATGTATAAAACAATAAAACCTATCCAATCTAGTGTGACTGGCCCCTGGGGTTAGGGGCGTGGCCACTGTGACCAGGTAGTGAGGAAGCACACAGAGAACACGGGGAGTAAATCAACAAAACATACCTTTATTTGGCTTTAATGCCCTCCACCACACCCAAAATAAACTTAAAACAACATAAATTGGCCCATTGGGGCTCTAGAAGCTGTAGAGATTACTTTAAGTGTCTTTAAGTGGTTTGTTTCTGCCTCAGCCCTCTGCTCACCATCGAAGTCTCTCTCGGAGTAAGGGCTGAGGCAGAGTTTTTATACCTGTCCCAGCTGGCTGCTCAGTCAGCCCGGATGCAGATCAGCTGGGACAGGTAGGACTGCGCGTTCGTGCGTGGGGCGGACCCACGGCTCCCCCGCCTACTTACCGGTTTTAGCTCGGGGCTGAGAGGACACACTGGGTTTTGGGCTTTTGGACATTTTGGATTTTTTGGCTTGGCGGCTGGAGGTCTCCCTCTGAGCGGGCCGTTTAAACACAGGCTCATGGCGACAAGTCCCTCACTCCATTTCATCAGTGTTAATACTGCATTTACTGTGTTGAGAATCAGACCGGCAATTTAACGCCATTCCGGAGAGAATGCCTGCTTCTTGCCGGCGTCTACCCCCATAACCCTGCTAAACCCCGCTAATCCCCTACCCTACAACCCTCCTGTGCTTACTAAGCCCCCTTACTAATCTAAACCCCAAATACGCTCCAATTTGAATATTAACCACACTTTATTTATACATCAGGCGAATAAAAACATTAACAATCAAGTGTAAAAATTATTGTAAATCATTAGAGAAATGTAAAATGTCATCCTTCACCACAGAGAGCACCCTCATAATCCCACACTTCATTAAAGCCATCAAAGTTCTGCATGTTCCTAAAAAACATGAAATCAACTCTGATTCTTTTTCTGCTAAAATAAATGGCTTGCTTAGCTTGACCCAAAATAAGTCTGAAACAGTCACCATGGGGCTGACCCACAAACACGCAAAGGGACCCTTATTCTCCAATCCAGTCTGGCCGTATGTCCATTCTCTGAGCAGACTCCGGTCCTCCTCAATTAGAGCCTGCTGGACCCTGCGGAGCATCTGCATAACCACCCTGAAGGACCTCATACAAGTCTCTGAGCCAGCACCTCTGCATTATCCAGCTCCGCTCCTGCAGTCTCTAGCAGATGTTGGAGTGTGACCAGGCCCGTCCTCCTGATCCTCTCAGACATGCTTTGGGTCCCTCCATCTGTGAGTGCCATTCTAGCCCCATGTAGGACTGGCTCCTGCAGAAGCCAGAAAAGTGAGCCCATGGATTCCTGCTGGTCCACCCTGTACAGGTTCCATGCTTTAAAAACACTGAGATAAAAAGAGGGGAGTCCATAAAACAACAGTTCATCAGTCCTTAATAAAAAAACAGTCTCCTCCAATCCCAGGTCCCCAGCTCTACGTAAAAGAAACAGTGCCATCTGTCTCCACAGGACCATATAAAAGCTTCTGTAAGAACTGGAGTCTAAAAGTGGCTTTTCTGCTGTCAAGTTGTATAACACCCTGGCTCCCCTCGTCTCTACTTCTTTTAACCCAGTGGAGTTTATCCCAAATAAAATCAACAATAAGACATTAAATACCCTTTAAAATAGCCCTGTGGAGGTTCAAGGATGCGATCAGATTATTTACAATTAACGTTCTCCCCAAAAGACATACTCGGTAAAAGCCACCGCCACCTGTCCAGTCTGCTTTTCACAACCTGTAAAACACCCTCCCAGTTCTTCTTCACTGCATTTTGATCACCTAAAAAACCAAAGATATTTAAAACCCCTTTTAGACCGCTCCAGTCCCCCTGGTAAGGCTGGCTGTCCTCCCCTCAAATATTTCTCCATCAAAGCCATGCTCTTTCCCCAATTCACTCTTGCAGATGAAATAAAAGCAAAGTCCTGTAAAATACTTGATAAAACATTCACATCACTCCCATCAGAAATCCCCACAGCATCATCTGCATAAGCACTGAGAAAAAAATGTGGGATTCCCATAGCAATGCAGACTCCACTGAGACTGAGGAGTTGTGGAGCTGAGGTTCGATGGCCATGCTGTACAGCTTCCCTCACAGCAAACAGTCCTGCCTGATTCCCCTCTGTGCTGTAAAAGGGGTGCATAAACCACCGTTGAATTTCAGAACACTCTGGATATAACTATAGAGCACCTTCACTATTGCAATAAAACTGGGTGAAAAACAAAACGCCACAAAAGTGTTCCACAAGTACTGATGTTCGACCCTATCAAAGGCCTTTTCCTGGTCTATTGAGAGGAGCCCAAAAGGGTGTTCAGATCCAGACACCTCCAAGATATCCCTAATTAGACAGGTGTTATGTAAAATAGATCTGCCAGGAACACAGTAAGGCTGATCTGCATGTGTGACCTGCCCCATCACCCCCCTTAAACGGTTAGCCAACACCTTGGAGAGAACCTTATAGTCAGCTCACAGCAGACTCACAGGTCTCTAGTTCTTCACCTCACTGAGGTCACCTTTCTTAGGGAGCAGGGTGATAACCGCTCTCCTCCAGCTCAACGGCAGCTGTCCTCTGACCAGACTGTCATTAAGAACTGCGAGCTGGTCCTCCCCAATCACATTCCAGTAAAACTTGTAAAACTCAATGGGCAGGTCATCAATGCCAGAGGCCTTCCCTGTGGCCAAACCCTGCAACACCACCTGCAACTCCTGCATGGTAATCACCCACTCGAACTCCTCATTCTGCTCAGGTGATACCGGTGGCAGCCCTCATAGAACTGCTGTTACACTGACTGTTCCTCTCTATACTCGCTGGTGTAGAAAAGAAGAAAGGAAGAAAAGAAACCCATGGCCCATCTTCTAATATCCACAGGGTCAATAAGCTCAAGGCCAACAGCCGAGCGGAGGGAGTAAATAAACCTGCTCTGTCCATTATTTTTCTCCAGACTGAAGAAAAATTTTAATGGGGCATCCATCTCAGAGATGTTCTGGAAATGAGATCTGATCAATGCCCCCTGTGCTCGTACACCCAGCAGATCCGGTAATGCTGTTTTCTTATCTTCAAGGGTCTGGACATGACACTGGCCTCCCTCTGAATCAACCAAGCTTTGAAAAAATATTACATCATTTTCAAGTTCAGTGAGGGACTGAACTTTGCTTTTTGTGACACCCAGAGTGTACTGTTTACAAAATACTGGATTTGGATCTTACCCACATCCCACCATTGCTGCAGTGATTCAAAAGTACTCTAATTTAGCCTCCAAGTGTCCCAAAAAAAATTAAAACAGACCTTAAAATTTGAATCATCAATAAGAGTAGTATTAAAATGCCAGTAAGCACTCTTGGACTTAACAGAGTTAATAAAAACACCCCCTGTCACCATACAATGGTCAGTAAAACCCACAGGACTAATAACACAGGATTACAAAAAACGTAAATGATGATTAAAACAATATACTCTGTCTAACCTAGCTAAAGAAATAAAAAGATCACGTGTGTGACCATGTATACTGCCTAGCAGTAGCATGCTTAGAGCGACACACATCAGCTAGATCACGCTGTTCAATCAAATAATTTAAAACACGCCTGGAAGCAGGATCTGGCTTTGATTCTTATCTAAAAAACTGGCAGTACAATTAAAATCTCCCCCCAATACCAGGTAGTGATCAGCATCACACTCAGCTACAGTTTCAGAGAGCTTTTTTTAAAATGTACACCTTTCTCTTGTAGCTACTGGGGCATAAACACAAATAAAAAACAAAAAATATTCTCCAATTTAGTAGTGACTTTTAAAAGCCGACCCTCAACCACCTCCTCAAACTCTGGGGTAAAAAGACTGGGGTAAAAAGCTCCTGTACCAGAGCAACATCCACCTGTTTAACCTTTAAAAGCTAAAAAAAAGAGCCGCCCTCTTCCGCACGTCACCTGCCCCATTCAGGTTAAGAGTAGATAATTTAAAATCACACATCTCTAAGAGTAAAAACACTTGACATAAGAGCAGATAAAAAAGGGGAGCTAAACTTTATGAGGTTCATCAGGATGTCCTAGCTGAACCTTGACTTTTTGCAAAAAAGATTTTAACCGGTGTATTTCAGGCCCCCCAATACCACCCTCCTCCTCAGTCTGCAACAACCCTTTAGTACACTGAACAAACATCTCTAAATAAGGAAAATAATCTTCAACTTTAACATGCCACTTACCTTTTGTTTAATCTAAATAACTGCGCACCTGCTCCAAACTGTACCCCGCCTCTTCTAAACCAGGCCTGCGCTCCTCGATCATGGTGGAGACACACTCCGAAGCAGATTGGGGTTCCTCCTCTGATTCACTCTGGTCAGCTCGGGATGAGTTAACCGAGATAACCGGACGCTTTCGAGTCTTGGGCTTTTTAGCGCTGCAGCCGGACCGGGTCCTAACTGCCGGCCGTTTCGGACTCCTTGCCCTTTTCTTCCTCACCCTGTTCCTCAGTAACCTCCATACTACCACTGTGCTCCCGACCCCCTTCACCTTCACGCCCCACGAGCCCATCTGCCCCCTCCACCTCCCCCTCTACCGCGGCCTCCGCCTGATCCCCGCCGGCCAGAGCTACGTCGGCTCGGCTTAGGCCCAGGCTGAGGCTCCGCTGCTTTAGTCGGGCAGTGCCTCACCAGGTGCCCCTCCAAACCACAGCCAAAGCACTTCATATTTTTAGTAGTAGCAAAAATAATAATCAAACTCATCAATCCTGAATTTTAATGTTAAATTTAGCTCTTCGTTACTTTTTAAAATCTTAAAAACCCTAAAGGCATTTTAAAAAAAGTGGACACAACCTGTCCATGGCGAGAAAGCTCGCGCTTTAACATTTAATCAGAAACAAACGGTGGGCCGTTGCTCAACATGACCTTCGAGTGGGAACACAGCAGTGAACTGATCTTTAAGCACAATCCTATTCTCCACCAGCGAGTTTACTATTTCTACTTCATCCAGAAACAGAACAATAGCACATGCAGATGCAGAGCTGGCGACGGAATACCCCACCGCCGCCCCCACTGCCAGCACACACTCCTCTACCGAGCACTCCGTGCCGAAAGGCACCTTAAAGCCATGCCTGCAGGAGAACTGCTCTAAGCCCACTACCACCATACTCCCCACCACACCCGACCAAACACCGGCGTTTAACCCCCCTCCGCTCCCCCCTGTACCCCCTAACCCCCCACTCAAAACTAAACTTAACAAGAAAAGTAAAGAAAAACCCCAAAACAAACTCAAAATAACCAAATAAACAAGGCAGAAAACCAGCCGCTCTCACACGCGCTCCATTCACTCGCCCCTCAGATGCCCGCGCATGCGCACACAGAGAGAGAGAGAGTTTAGAAGGAGACTTTTGATGATCCTTTATTTAAACCATTCAACAATCACACTGTCATCTTAAAATGCCATTAAAATTATAAGTATACCAATCAATCATTTTAAAAAGATGACAAAGTAATGTAAAAGTACACAGTCCAATATCACACATGTAAGTTTAACTGAACTCAAGAGCGAAACAAAGAGAGATTGAGTTCGGGGAGAGAGGGAGAGAGTTTGGGGAGAGAGAGAAAGAGAGAGAGATTGAATTTGGGAAAAGAGATAGAGATTGAGTTTGGGGAAGAGAGAGATGCATCAAATAAGGGTCCCAGTCTAGTGCACTGCACAAACAGGTGGAAAATAGTCTCACTCTCAGAGCTGAAAGGATAACCTTCATCAGCAGCCGGATCGAGGTGCATCCTATGTCTGTTTGTGGCTATCGCCCCATGTACTTTCCTCCATTGGAGGTCAGCTGTCCGCTTTTTAGGCTTGTACAGGGTCCGCCAGCAGCCTTTGGGGGAGTGCCAAAGAAACAAGCAGCTTATATAAGAGTAATGTTATTTTATTTTCTGTTCTGTTTATTGTTTATGTAAAAACTGGGTTTACAACACTGAATATTAATCAAGCAATCGATTATTTACACTGGATAGGGACCCTCATTTACAGTTTAAAAGGGATTAAAAATATAAAAAGAATATAAATAAAAACTGACATTTACTATAGACAAATAAAATATATACATAAAAAAGGAAAAATAGGAAATTTTAAAAAGATCATACAAATTGACATAAAAAGTAAAGAATTTATATCTTAGGAATGAAATAATAATAGCAGTGAAATTAAAGTAAAAATGATAAGAATGATAAATTATCAAATTTATACCAATAAACTGATATATATATATATATATATATATATATATATATATATATATATATATATATATATATATATATATATACACTGTGTTCCAAATTATTATGCAAAAAGTGTTTAGGAGTGATAAGGTAAGATTTTTTTTGTTTGTCAGTTAAACTCATCGATGGTGATGTGTGTCAGGGCTCTTTATATCACTGAAAGCAATTGCAGACACCTGTGCTAATTAGTTTGGCAGGTGTGTCCAATTAAAGGCAAGACTACTTAAGAAGGCTGTCCCACATTATTAAGCAGCCTACATTTTCAGCCAAAATGGGAAAGAAAAAGGATGTGTCGGCTGCTGAGAAGCAACAAATTGTGGAGTGTTTAGGTCAAGGCATGACTAAAATCAACATTGCCAAGACACTTCATTGTGATCATCGCACAATCAAGAAGTATGTAGCTGATTTAGAGCACACACGTGTGCGTGCTGATAAAGGAAAATTGAGGACTCTTTCCAACAGGCAATTACGTCAAGTTAAAAGAGCAGCTGCAAAAATGCCTTGTCATTGCAGCAGACAAGTTTTTGAAGCTGCTGGTGCCTCCAACATCCCCCGAATAACAAGATGCAGGGTCCTTCCATCCTGTCGACCTCCTCTACCCAATGCACACAATCAGAAATGGCTCCAGTGGGCCAAACAATGCATGAAGACTGACTTCAAAACTGTTTTTTTCACCGATGAGTGCCGTGCAACACTCGATGGTCCAGATGGATGGAGTGGTGGATGGCTGGTTGATGGACACCCCATGCAAAAAAGGCTATGGCTCCAAAAAGGAGGAGGTGGAGTAATGTTTTGGGCTGGAATCATGGGGAGAGAGATTGTCGGGCCCTTTAGGATCCCTGAAGGGGTAAAGATGACCTCCATAATGTATGTGAAGTTTCTCAAACAGCACTTCCTGCCATAGTTCAAGAAGAAGAATCATGCATTCCGCAGCAAGATCATTTTCATGCATGATAATGCACCGTCTCATGCTGCAAAGAACACATCTGCATCTCTGGCTGCTGTGGGCATAAAAGGGGACAAACTTATGGTGTGGCCGCCATGCTCCCCTGACCTCAACCCTATTGAGAACCTCTGGAGCATCATCAAAAGGAGTGTCTATGATGCGGGAAGCAGTTCACATCTAAGCAACAGCTCTGGGAGGGTATTCTGTCCGCATGCAAAACAATTTAAGCAGATACCACCCAAAATCTGACAAATTCAATGGACAAGAGAGTTCAGAAGATCCTTTCGAACAAGGGGTCCTATGTGCAATTGTAACATCTCCTAGAATAAAGTTTTGACTGGAAAACTGTTTGATTTCAGTTTGTAATAACCTGCTAATGCTTATAATTTCATAAATGACCAATTTTTTGTTCTTTATAAAAATAAAAAGGTTGAAAACTCTGCTGTGCATAATAATTTGGAACATGCATTTTGAGTGCATTTTGAGTGTTTAATTTTTTTTTTAAATATACTGTTATCATTGGCAGTTTGTTCAAAAACCTTTCAATTGTACTCTAATAGTCGATGACTAGAAAATGACAATGACTGCAATTCATATAGGTAATTTTGGAAAATCTGAGAAAATATTATTTGCATAATAATTTGGAACACAGTGTATATATATATGTGTATATATATATATATATATATATATATATATATATATATATATATATATATATATATATAAATAATAAAATGAATAATATAAAATATAAACTCATTAAAAAAATGAATTTAAAACAATCACAGGCTTTCTGATGTGCAGAATAATAAAAGTTTCAGTTTCAGTTAGTTTCAGTTTTAAATCATTGAAACAGCTCATCAAAACTTCAACCTATCCTTTATATTTAACAATGTTTGATTAACTTACAGGTGCTTACTTATTTTTATTTAACTGAACTGAGTTTTATATTATTTCAGGCTGAATTCTGCTCCACGCTGCGAAAGATAGAAAGAGAGAGAGAGAGAGTGCGGCGCATTTTGCCTGATTTCTCTTAATTAATTATCAGTAAATATGTGGCTTTAATAGTGAGTTTATTACATGCATTTTCCTTATTTATTACAATGTTTTTTTTATTTTTAATATATATATATATATAGGACAGAGGTAATTCTGCGCGCAATGCCGCGCACGCTGCAAGAAACAAATTCTAACATATAGCTTTATATTTCTGTGTATTTCAAATATTTTAAGTTTTATATAATTGACGGGCAGCACCACACGCCAGGAAGACAATGCACTTTATTTTTTTAGATATAAAAGTGAATTTCAGTTAAATAATAGCAAAGTGAAATAAAATTAATTTATTTTCAGTCAAATTTCTTTTCTCTTTTAATTTTCCATTTCAAAAACTCCAGAATTTGAGTGAGAATAAGCATCTGTTGAAATTCTTAAACAGCAGAATGCCTGTGTCTGCTATATTAAGCTACAGCTACAGTAAGCTACCGAAAAGAAATATAAATCCTTATAACTGACAGAAATAAATATAACTAATAATAATTTATAGTTATTGTGCATTTTTTAAATTATATTTTATTTTTATAGTTGATTGCTGAATGCTGTGGGTAAGGTGTATTTTTCTGTGTTAAGGAAGTGATGGTATGGGGTATTTTGGGGAGCAGGGTGAGCTGATTCAGTTCTGGGTGCGTGCCAGTGACAGGTGAATTTCGATGTCCTCTCTCAGGATCAATCGCGCAATCTGTTTTTCCGCCGCCAAGATAGAAACACGCCAGAAATTTACCTGAAAACACGTCATTTCCAGACCACCATGCCCATCGGCGTTAATATATTCCAAAAATCCATTGCATTTTAAGGACGCGTGCACAAGGCCTAAAAATAGACTGTTGACGGGGTGTACGATGGCAACGCGCCACGCTACACGCCTTGCGTGGGGTGTACGAAAGGGCCCAAAATGTGGAAAAAGTGAAGCGCTGTGAATACTTTCCGGATGCACTGTCAATGCAACATCCACCCATGCAGGATGTCCACAGCACATCAGCCTCTGTGCAGCTTGCAGTCGAAAAGTCATAATCCTCAACCTAATATCCACCAAACCTTGCCCCCCCCCTTTTGAATTGGTAGGTACAAGGCAGCATATCGGATCCAATGTTGACCTGACAAAAAAAAGTCTTTGTACCTCCTGCACCAGACCAGCAGGGGGTTGCAGAACACTGTCTGTGCCAAAGGGTTGAGGCGACCAAGTTATTGGCAACTAACACCCTCCCCCTGTAGGACAACTGAGGAAGCACCCATTTCTATCGAGACAACTGGGCACACACTCTCTCCACTATGCCACTCCAATTCCGTTTCTGAAACTCATCTGTCCCAAGAAAGACACCCAGCACCTTCAAGCCATCTGAGGTCCACCTCAGGTTCCCAGGAAGGGAAGGGCAACCTTCTAACTGCACCTGACCAGCCCATAAAGCTTTGCTCTTGTCCCAATTAACCCTGGCAGATGAAGCTTTCTCATACAGCTTTAAACAATCAGCTAAAGATTCCACATCTTGGTTCCCATTTACAAAGACCGTAACATCATCTGCATAAGCAGATAATGCAACACCTCTATTCTGGCACATCTGTGGAACATGAAAACCCTCTATCCTCTACCTGAGTCTAAATAGCAGTGGTTAAATAGCCAAACTGTACAGCTGTCCAGACAAAGGACATCCTTGCCTAATACCCCGGGAGACAGCAATAGGCGTGCTTAACCCACCACCAACCTTAACCACACAAGAAGCCCCCGAATACAGCAACTGTATCCTACCTAAAAACACCCCACGAACCCCAAAAGCTTTAAGAACATTAAAAAGGTACTGGTGATCAACACGTTCAAAAGCTTTCTCTATCAAGAGATACCAAATCAACTGACCCCCAGAACCCTTAAAGAAATCCAAAACATCCTATACTAAGAACAGATTATCCATAATTGATCTATCAGGTATGCAATAGGATTGATCAAGAATTCTCTTAGAAAGAAAATTCTTGAGCCTATTAGAGAGACATTTGGGAAAAAGTTTATAATCAGTGGTTAAAAGAGCAACTGGTCTCCAGTTCTTTAAAAGTGACACATCATCTTTCTTTGGCAACAGTGACAATACTGCACGCCAACAAGACCCCGGTAAAAACTCCTCTCTCTTACATTCACAATTAACTTCATAAACCCTCCCCCCAATACAGTTCAGAAGTGTTTATAAAAATCAGATGGCAGTCCATCGATATCAGGAGGTCGCCCACTGTGAAGCTGATAACTGCAGCAGTTAGCTCCTGCAGAGTCAACTCAGAGTCCAGAGCAGTAGTGGAATCAGAGTCCAGCCTTGGCAGTCCTTCCAAAAGCTGTGTAGTACAGTAGGCATCACACGGTTCAGCCGTATAGTATGGTCACTGTGCCATCCAAAAGACGAAGGCAGACAATCTGATTATGCTGGGCATGCTTTTTCCAGGTTGAAAAAGAAGGTGCTTGGGGCATCCATGTCCCTGAGAGTGCTGAATTTAGACCTAATCAAAGCCCCCTTTGCCCTCTCATTGAGAAAGGATCTTAGCTCAGACTTCGTGTGCTGTAAGCTGCCCAAAACTCCAGGATCACAATTAACAGTAAGACCAAGCTGCAATGATTTTATATCCTTTTCAAGAGTCTGAATAACCTGCCTCACATTTGCACTCGAATTAACAGTATACTGCTGACCTCCCACCATTGCCTTAGATTATCAAACGACCCTTCTCCATCTTCCACTGTGCCCCAAAACATTTAACCTTAGAACAAAAACTCTCATACTGCAGCAGTTTACACTTAAAATGCCAATATGAGGGTGCACTAGAAAAATTGGAAAGACTAATTATAACTGAAACTAAATGATGATCAGAAAACCCCACTGGGAAAATAGTACAATTAGTATTTCTGCTGCTGAAATGTTTAGACACATAAATGCGATCCAAACAAGCAGCACTAACCCAACCATCTAAAACCTTCATACAGGTATACTGTCTTGCTGAAGAATTCTTCACCCTCCACATATCCAGTAAATTAGCCTCTATCAGGTTTTTGGACAAACACACGAAGTTCGATCAACAGTGAAATCCACTGTGCAGTTCCTATCTCCCCATAACAATGCACCCATCGTTAGAATGTTTCCTCAAAGCATCTTGAAAAATATTTAAAAAAGCAACATGCTCATGCCTAACATTAGGCGCATATACATTAATAAAATAAAACAAAGCACCTCCAACTTCAGCTTTAACAACCAAGAGGCGACCCTTTACAACTTCCTCTGTGTGCAAAATCTGAAATCCCAATAATGGAGAGAATAAAATTGCCACGCCTGCACTCAAACTATTAGCCCCGTGACTAAGAAAACACTTTCCCTCTCACCACATTGCCCAGTCAGCTTCATTCCCCTCATCACTATGCGAACAGCGGTGAAAACTGTACAAGCAGCTCATTCACTACTAAACCATCCTCAATAACACGAGTGACAAGATTCTCTGAGCTCAGAAAAACCACGACAGCTTTATTCATGCAGGAAGCAGACTGAATATTTTCATAGCCCACAAGATCTCCCACACCGAGGAGCTTGTTTTCCACTGTGGCGTTATCCTTATGTAGCGGCTCAGTGGTTTAATACCTGGTGCTAATTGAGATGTTGAAATATTTTTTAATTGGGCGCCAGTTATTAAATTAATTTAATTAGATTAATTAATTAATTAATTAATTAATCAAATTAATTAATAACACAAGACATCTCAGGGTGTGGTTTCTACAGGTGACAGAAATTTTCATAACCAAGTTATCCAGAAAAACACACTGAAATGACAGGTTTTGTAAAATAAAAGTATTTATTAAATCACACAGATATGAGTAAATAATTCATTAAAAAGTCATAAATGTAGCCATTAGATATCAAATCATAGTGTAGAATAATAAATGAGAAATAAAAGAACAAACATGTTATTATACTGGTATGAAAGGAATAAAGATTAATAGAACTATTAAGTGAATATTTCTAAATAAGGGTCTAAATGTAATGAGGTCAAACTAATCAAATGAGAACACTAAAATAAGTAGATAAGTAAGATATTTTACGGCCTACAAAGATCATCCCTTTCGCCAAATAACTAAAAATTAATCTATACTAAGAAGAGAGTTAAGAACAATAACCAAACTAGACTTGACCAACCAAAACACCAATTACTGAGAGAAATACCCAAACTGCCTTACTCTGAGACGTCTACAAAGGGGGTCCCCATCGGTTCGGTCCGCTGTTTAAACCTCTTGTTCGGCTGACATCCTGCACCCCTAGAAGGTCCGGTGTGGACCAATCCGCAGGGTAAAGATGGTGCTCTGTGGGCCAGCGGCGCACCTGGACGACACCCGCTTCTAGTCTCTGCACAGGGAAGGCCTTCCCTGGAGCTGGCTCGGCTGGCGTACCCTCTCGGTGATCCGTCGGTTGGTCTAGTTGGTTTACTGAACTATATTAACTATCTTGGCAAGCAGGAGAACTCCGTAGATCATAAAATAGCCTAGTTATTTAACCTAGGATAGCTAATATTAATATACTTGAAGATTAAATGCACTAGTCTAAGAAAACTAACTTAAGATGACTACACTAACAGTCTATCTTTTCTCCATCTCTGGGCTCCCTAACCTCTCTCCTCTACTTCTCTAACTCCAACTCCATCTGCCTTTCCATCTCAACTACATCTTCTTCTCCTCTCCTCAACTCCAAACTGAACTGAACTAAACTCAACTGGAAACTCCAACTGGAAACTCTAAAAACTGGAAACTGAACTGTGTCTGCCCAGTTTAACTATTAGTCTCTGTGGCCTGTTTGGCCCCTGAGCTATGATTGGCCCTGTGGCCCAAATGTCTGTGTTTTGATTGGTCTAGGAGCAATTTCAAACTTTGGTGGGGATTCACAAAGGGCCATAAACCCCCCCCTCCTCACATGGTCAACATGCTTCAGCTAGTGGTCTATTTTTCTAATAGACCAAACCAAAAGAAAACTCAACTAAACAGTGGATCAAAATACATTCTTTACAACCAGTTTTGTAATACTCAAGATAATCTTAGGAATACAATGATGGATGGTACTCTGTCAGAAAGAGATCAAGAGTCATGTTATTATTTAAACCCAATTAAATCACTTAAAAGAAAATACATGGTTAAACCACTGATAACCAAATAAAGCTAAATTATCAAATGCTAGTTAAACCTTGTTGATTCAGACTTGAATGTGTAGGAAAATTCAATCAGGACACATCCAAACACATATACCATATACCAGACACATATACCATTATTTAGTAAACATTCTATAAAACACCTTTTTTATATAGTCAATATATATGTATTTTAAGCAAAGTCTTCTTAGTGAGAAATTCCTCCCCTTTGCTGAGTGCTTAGATAAGCGGCTGGCATCGGAATTTACGACGGTGGGGGAGGTTGGTGAACAGAGAGCAGAGAGTCTCACTTACAAACGGTCAATGGAATTTCCAAGCTTAGAACATTTCTCTTAATTTCATTAATCTTATTTCTAAGTGATTGCAGAAATAACTAGGCACAAACCCCTAAATTGGTATAATATTTGGTGAATTAACAATTTCCAAGGCATTAATTAAGTTTTGACACTCTCTTAAATCCGCAGTCCCGTCCTAGTGATGGTGTTGCAAATGTTCCAAATGTTTACCTTAACTCCGAGGTTTATGACTTGGAGGAATGTAAACAGAATTTTACCCTAAACTCGCATTTAGGGCTCTTGAGCGAGGCTGAGTGAAGAAATAGTCAGTAAATGTCATTTTGAAATTTAAGGTTGTTTGAAAAAAAAAGATTACTCCAAGGTTTTTTTTAGAGTGTTCTGGGTTCGAAGTTTCCTTATAGGCCGTAAAGTGGGGGTAGTGTGTGTTTGTGTCCAAGCAATGAAGAAATCCTCTGGTTAATCCACTACACTTAGGTACACACCTGAAACCATTACGGAGGGATAAAGGTGGCGGCGGCGGCATCCCTCCGCTCCCTACACTACACACTACTCAGATCAGCTCAAACTACTCACCAAACTCGTGCAGAAACTAGAAAAAAGTAGCTCCCATCAGCAGTCTCACCCCACACCACTCTCACACAACTCCCAGCATGCAACACGCGTGCGCACACAGAAAGAGAGATGTAGAGAGAGAGAGATTGAGTTTGGAGAGAGAGAGAGAGAGAGAGAGACTGAGTTCGGGAGGGGAGAGAAGAAGAGAGAGAGAGAGAGATTGAGTTCGGGAGAACAGAGAGACCGACCACGATCAGACCTGGCTGTAAGGGAGATTGAGCAATGCAGTGGATGATGAGATGAAGGAATGTTACGGAAGATGTGTGAAGTCTGCAGGGTAGCATCCCTGTGGGATCTGTACTGGAATAATATAATGGACACTTAGGACAAAAACAGTGGGAGCTGATTGGACGAGGGCAGTCTAATGTAGATCTGGTTTGCTTTTTGACTAGGTAATGGGCAACAGCTGTGATAGAGGTATTTATTCTCTCCCACACTCTCTCTTTCTCTCAAACACACACACACTTCTCCCCTCTGTGTCTTTTTCTCTTTCTCTCTCGCTCAGTACATTATGCGGTTATGAATTGCTTGCCGTCTGCAGTATTGTATTGCCTCCAATGACTTCCCTTCATCATTCATAAACACTGCATAAGTTAGACATGCTTATTGCTTAGTCATGCTGCATTTCAGAAAAGACTGCATGGCGGAGTGTGTGTGCAGTCTGTATACGATGGTTCTCTTTCTGCAGACAGTTATTGGAGAGTGCTATTGATACACCCATGTTTCAGAAGGAGAGAGGGAGATAGAGTGAACTTGAACAGTTGCTTTTTTTTGCAAAGCAGCTCTAAAATCATGCTGAGTCGATGCCCTCACTCACTCTGAATATAAATGAAACTCATGGAGTCTCCTGAGGAAATGAGAGAGGATGTCCAGCAGTGTTATAATGCTCCAGATAGTTACTTTATAAACTGGTGAATTTATTAAGTTGAAAGGTGACCCAGTACAGAAAAAATCCCTCCGATATTAGGGACTAAACTCAGGTATTCGTCAAGTTGTGAATGTTCTTCTTTTTTAATATTTGTAACAAATGTCCATACCACTTTAAATAAGACTACCTTTATAAAGGATTTATAAATGGTTTATCATTAATAATCAGTTATAACACATACGTAGAAAGGGCAACAATATAGACGGCTGTGGGTTCAGTATTTGACAAACAACAGGTCATAGTCGCTCTTTCTACGTATGTGTTATAACTGACTATTAATGATTTGTAAGGCATTTAATTAGTAACCACCTAAAGGCCACCTAATTAGTAACCATTAATAAACTCATTGTAAACCATTTATAAATCCTTTATAAAGGTAGTCTTATTTTAAAGTGGTACCCAAATGTCTGAGTAATCGATGGAAAACAATTCTGTTTTTAAGAGCATTTTTCACAAGGAAATTTTGGAAGGGACTCTTCTATTTATCCCTCTGTAAACCATAATATCATTAAATCATTAGAGGAATGAGGAGGAATTTCAGTGTGTGAAGGGGTTAGGGCACAAGCCTATGCGGAACCCCCGTATCTCCGATCCTTTACACAGCATCAAGAACAGTCATTCAACAATACCTGATAGAATCACATGGACAAGAGATTGCTTTACACATTTTTATCAACAAGCTCTACAATACAGAGTAACTAAATTCCTCTTTAAAGGATGAAAAGAACAACCCACACTGTTCTCAGCAACAATTCCGTACGCCATTCTATAGGGATGTGTCAGTATACTTCTGTCATGCAGCATTATTGCAGAAAAATCTTGGTCCAACCTATGCTGCTTTCAACACCACATTTTTAACAGGGACATTCATGCAGTTTTCAACAATACAATGCAAAACTACTTTTGAGATTCATAACAATCCTAAAATTAGGAATGAATTTTCAAGTCCATGAAGTACATTTGTAATGTGAGTAAAACTGACATGCTGTGGGCTGGAGGTTAAGCCAATTTAACCAGTTCAATTAGCACCTGTAGAAGTTGTCCAATGGTACCAGGTGGTAATGATAGTGAAGCTGCAGAGGTTTTGGTCTCTTTACTGAGTAAGCTAGTTTTAGCTAGTCTGTTGTTTTGTGTGTAAAATGATGTTTGTTGGAAGATATTTTAGTTTGAAAACACTAAAATTCAACACAGTAAAGCCGGCATTCTGAGGGGTTGAATACAGGTATCCTGTAATTAATTCATTTATTCAGCACATACAGGGACTTCATGTTAGAGTAGCAGAAGTTCATGCTACCGTGCTTTATAAAATCTCGCTAAACTTTAGCAGAATCCCAAAGACTAAAGAAGTTATTTATTATTAAAGTAGCTCACTTTAATGATACTCCATGACCTGTAATCATCGGTTCACACTACAGGACTGGCTGTTGGTAGTCTCTGCTCTTGACTCCCAGTCATCAACTGGATCAGAAACACTTAATGGCTGAAGAAAAAAAAAGTAAAAGATGTTGGGTTAATTCTGCAGTTGGTCTGCAGGTTTAGGTTCAGCAACAGTATATGCTGAAAGAATGAGGTCAGCTGACTACCTGAATATACTGAATATAGACCAGATTATTCCATCAATGGATTTTTTCTTCCCTGATGATCACAGCCATATTCCAAGATGAAATTGTCAGGATTCATGGGGCTGGAATTGTGAAAGAGTGATTCAGGGAGCATGAGATCATCATTTTCACACATGGATTGTTCACCACAGAGTCCAGACCTTAACCTCGTTGAGAATCTTTGAGATTTGCTGGAGAAGGCTTTGCTCAGCGGTCAGAAGTGAATGCGTGCTGCAATCAAAGCTAAAGGCAGCTAAAGGCGGTCCAACAAAACATTAGTGTGTGACCTTTTTTGTGGCGACTTTTTTTTTTTTTTGCAATTAAACATATGTTGCACTTGCTCAGTCATGTAGTTTGAACTGGCATTAACCACAGTTACAGTAAATTTAACATTAATGAGCTCATTTAGATTTCTAGTATCATGTCAGTTTTAGATTAGTCAGTAAATAAACATACAGATAAATGATGTGTTGTGTGGTGCAGGTTAGATGGGACAGTAGTACAGCACTGGTGTCTAATGGGTGGGAGTAAAACTAATAATTAAAAATCAATACTGTGTTTTTAAAAATGTATACTGTGATGCTCCTTTTTTCTGTCTTAAAACCATTGTGGGGGAAGATAAACCCATGCATTGGCAGCCATCACTATTACTTCACTGAGGCACCAGACAGACAAAGCTAGTAAATGTCTGCTAACACTGTGATCAAAAAGGGCAAGTCTATAGTCTGCTGAAAGCCTACACTTTATTAGCCCTGCAAATATAATTTATACCATGTGTTTTGCACCTCTCATAATCATATGTGGGAAATATCTGCACTATTCTAAATTATTTTGTACTAGTATTACAATTATTCTAGTTGTTGTCAGTTTTAATTATTGATATATAAACTTTCTGTACATTCATATTAGATTAAATGCTTACGTTTTAGTGTAAACCTAGTGTTACCTTCTACTGTAACTATTTCATTGTAACAGCATGCTATCTGGTTATTTGGATCTCTACAGTAGCAATATTGTTGGGTATCTGCAGTCTTGTGATTATGAATAGTGATTTTTGGATGCACACAGTTTCTTTATCAGTAGAGGGGTGCTGGTGCTTAAGTAATGTATCTGGGAATTTAATACCGTTCTTAACAAGAAATTCTCCAAAAGAAAATAATGAACTTTTCAGCCTACTGGACACAGAATGTATTTGATAGAAGTGCTCAGTCTCCTCATGGCACTGTCACAATAGGAAACCCTCCTGTAAAACCAGGTGAAAAATAGGTGAAAATTGCAGTTGTTTTTGACTGTGGTGTGGGCGTGGCCTAAACAAACACTGTCTCTGTAGATGAAAAACATGTTGGAACAGTTGATATAAAATTACGTAAGATGGGCCTGTTTTATTTTGACCAAACGTCTAGCATACGGCAACATTGGTAGAAACACCTTAAAAGGTTATGGAAACTCTCTCTCTCTTTTCTAATTGTCTAATCCTTCTGTCTTACTGATTCCCAGAAGTGTCTGCTGAACACTCGCCTCGTCGGAGGAGCATTTCAGGCCTGGGCTTCACAGAGAAGAATGTGTCCACTAACGTACCCAACTCCTCGCCTTTCAAAGTGCCGGTAAGAGCACATTATTAACACTTACACACTCTGAGCCTAGAGCTGCAACTATCATCACCAATAGATTATTTCTACATGCAAACAATATTTGGCCTGTGCAGTCAAGTCATTATCAAATCAATTCAAATCAAATTTATTTGTATAGCACTTTTTACAACTGGTGTTGGCACAATGCAGCTTTACAGAAACGTGATCACAGAACAAAGAATCAGGCAAAACATTAAGCATATAAAATACAGAATACAGAACCTCCAGTGAGCGCGGAGGCAAGGAAAAACTCCCTCAGAGCTGCAGGAGGAAGAAACCTTGGGAGGACCAAGACTAAAAGGGGGGACCATCCTACCACTTGTCAAACGGCTTTTAAATTAAAAAAATTCTTTATACATCCACATAGGTTTTATATATTCAGGAGTATAATAGAGCCACTAATGGCTTGGATGTAATCTGTAGTGGAGAGTAAGATGGATGATGAGCAGCTGATCTGTGGTGGTGGATGGAGAAGAGCTGGCTTCAGAAACTTCCATCAGTCTGGCCGGACAGAGGACATGAGAGCCTGTGGGTCCAACATCCATCGGTATCGGGTCAGACAGGTGGGCAGTCAGTAACTCGGAGGAAGGCAGAGAGATGGAATTAGGTTTACTGGATTTATTCAAAACAGAGAATATAAAACAGATCAGAGTGTGGCTAATCAATCAATCAACCTTTATTTTCACTCGGAAAGAAACATTGAGGGTGACCCTCATTAACAATGTTGCAGAGCCATTATAACATCAAAGGGATTGGACATATTTAATGATAATTTAGAAATAATAAGAAATAAAATAGTAAAAAAAAAATAAATAAATAAAAAATATAAATAAAAGTATGCATTTTAAATCAACATTTAATAAAAATATATATGTAAAACTGAAAATTCTAAAATACCATAAAAAAACTAGTTTATAAAATATAAAATAAGTTAATAGATAATAGTAGAAGTAAAGTAAAATATTAAAAATGATAAGTGATTAAATGAGTAATAGAACTAAGAACAAGAATGAAAATACAAAACATTGAAATGAAATAAAAAATAAAAGTAATAATAAACGAAAAATAAATGAATAAAAAAAAATAATAAATAAATATATATATGTATAATATATAAGAAATAATATAAGAAAAAAGATAAACTAATAAGAAAGTCATTTAAAACAGTCACAAGCTTTCTGATGGTGATTAGAAACTAAAAGTTTAAAATGGTTCAGTGATCCCAGCGAGCTGAGCTTCAACGTTTCCTGTAGTGAATTTCAGCTCGCTGGTGCTCTGTAGCTAAAAGCAGAATTTCCCAGTTCACTAAAAACTCTTGATACCTGCCAGGGGATCCAGCCACTGCAGCGAGTCTGATCTGCATTATTATTAATTAAGATCAGTGAAGAGATACAAGCTGCAAATGCACAGAGAGTGATTTATAGATAAAAAATAGCCAATGAGATTTTTTTCGTGCAGCTAGTGAGGACCAACCAACTCTATTGTATAGTGTGCAGTGGTGAGTAGTGTAAGGGTCGCCAGTAATAAATCTCAGAGCAGAATGGTAGATTGAATCTAATGGTTTGAGAGCACTGATGTTTTTTTTTTTGTAAATTCCTTTTTATAAATCACTATAGTCCAGGACTGCTAGTATGGTTGCCTCCACTATTTTTTTTCTTTTTTTTTCTATTAAAAATGTATGTAATGTTCTAAAATAACTGGGGTTGCGAGACGCAGAAGGTAGGGGTCCAGACCGTCCTCACCTATTGTTTTCTGAGGATTAATAGAGGAAAGGGCGTTAGCTACTATGTATGGAGAGCAGATCTGGAGGGAGAAGATATCGATTTTCTGGGAAGCAGTAGTAGTAATGATAGGCTGATCCACGGCCAGGTCAGAGTTAGTGTTTTTAAATATCTGATCAGCTGCAGCAAAGTGTACATTAAAAGCTTGGCACAGTTCTTGCTGGTCAGAGATCAAATTACTATTGACTAGAATTTTAGTTGGGATTCGTTGGGAGTTGTTTTTGAGGAAGTTTACTGCTTTCTCTAATCTTATGGATTAGAGAAGCTAGTAATTTGGTTGAAGAAATAATCTCATTTGGCTTTTCTAATTGCAGAAGTGCATCTGTTTCCCAATTGTCTAAATGCAAGCCATTTTTCACATTCCACTGTGCGTCTGGCAATTGACCAGGCTTTATTTCTTGACTGTAGCAGTGAGGAAATTTCCCCTGTAAACCAGGGGCTAGATCTGTCTCTATTTCACAGTTTTTAAGCATGCTTATTCGCCACTGAAAGGAATGATTTCCTGAAATGTTCTAATGCAACATCCACATCTGTACTTTCAAATGTTAAGTGGATTTTGCTCACTGCTAAGTCAGAGAGAAAAGCTTGTTCATTAAAGTTTTTAAAATTTCTTGTAACCACCATCCGACAGCCTTTTGTATCTTTGAACTGGTTCTAATGCACCCGATCGGACAATGATCACTAAAGCCAAATTCAAAAACTCCAGCGGCAGTGATTTTATCTGTTTTGTTAGAAAAGATTAAATCAATGCTAAGATTAAATCAATTAAGGCTAATAACTCCGGCAGATCTAAATAAAACAGCCTAACTAAAGGTAGAGAGCCAGAAGGTAATATAGACACGGAGGCAACCTGAAACACCGGCATCCACCCACTCCACCGTCCACAAACCTGAGTGACCGTGACCTGAGTATAAAAATGTAATCTTTCTTGATTTTACACATCCCACAAAATTATCTCTCCTAACCCACAGTCTTCACTGCATTACTAGCTAGTTTTGATTTTGCCTAGATGCTTTGCAGCTTTTCTAGTAGCAGTTAGGCTGGTTTAGATACATAATCAGGAAAAGGCTTTTCATTAGGTCACATACTCAGTCTGCACGACACTTTCAGAAACAGAACACCAGAGAGACAGAGAGAGATGTTAAAATCAGTTTGATTATATTTTTAGCCAGTCAAAGTAGGCCATCACACAGGCTTGGTGCTGTTAATACTGTATTTTTTGCACTATAAGGCACGCTTAAAATACTTACATTTTCCCAAAAATGGTCAGTGAGCCATATAATCAGGGGCGCCTTATGTATGAATTTTACTGGTTAGGTATTAAGGAGCCGTAAAGTCACTCTGCTGAAGTACAGCATTATACAGGAGTTTTACTTTAGTTCTCCAGCTGCATTACCATTACCCGCTTAGCACTAGCCATACAACCTTTCAGAGGTGAGTATTATCGGCCTGTAGTCTGCTTCTAACCCCGGCTAGCACTGCTGGATTAGTATTAGCATTACCCGCTAAGCTCTGTTTTTTTTGGTCGTTCAGAGATGAGTAGTATCGGCCAGTAGTCTGCTGCTATTGGACTGTAGTCTGCGTGTTTACCGTGTTAAAACTATGTTCACACTACAAGGTAATCAGGCTGATTTTAAGTGTTGATTTGCTTTCCCTGACGATCACAAATAGGCAATATTATTATGGATTGCATTGAAAACACTACACTTTACAACACACCTGCCATGAGGTTTGAACCCAGACTAGCATACTATTTTAAACATACTACTTTAAAGGTTTGAATCACATATAGCACAAATTTATTCATCACTTCACATTTTTGCATTACTATTAGGAACAAATAAGTATAATGACTGCATTATCTTGCAACATTGTCTTTGCACAAGATTCCCAATGCATACGTGACCCATGCAATTCCTCCCATACTACACTGAAGAACATGAGGAGTACAATTCACAATTAACAATGAAACTTGCAATGAAACTTGGTATTTTCAGGTCGACTCTGTAATGCCCTGCAAATTTTTAAATATTTTAGCCTCTTGGGGGCACTATTAATTAAAATCATGTATATCTCATTTAAAGTGTTATATTTTGACAATAATTACAGCTGCATGTTTTTTGGAGTATATTTCTACAAGCTTTGTTCATTTAGAGACAGATTTTGCCCATTCTTTTTCAGTGGGATTTAGTTCAGTTCTTTGATTTTCTTAAATCCCACTTGAAAACATGAAATCCCATATTTCATTTGTTCATTTGATATTCAGTTGAGAATCCAAAATCAGAAAATAAAAAAAAACAATTAATTATCTAGTTCTTTAATATAAAACTATAAAACAAAAAACGGGTTGTTTTTTTCTTTTTTTTTTAAAGATCCACACAAAAAAGGGGGAAAAAACAGACCAGAAGCCAAACTTGATTTAGATTTTTCATCTGCGTCTTAGCCGGATTTCCGTTCCACCTTAAATGCTTACTGCAGTAACACACACACAGTCATCCTGCATCAGTAAAAGATTTATGTTCTTTATTCATGACTGCAATTGACTGTATTTATGTTCTTTTGGTCGCAAAAACCAAACTGAAATGCAGCAGAAAACCTCCGTGAAGTAACACAAGCTCTCTAGACACAGTATTATCTAACACTAGAGCATTAATAATAAGCAGGTTAGAAATGTAGATAACTGATGGTGGTCACAGCAGCCCTGTAACAGATCATGAGGTGAAAATGCACCTATTCCTTCCCTCCACGTTGCATTCTTAAACTGCAGCCCAAGTGTTTAGAACTACATTTCCCACAAAATACTACAACTTTATTCTTTATTAATATTATGACTTTAATATCATAATATTATGACCTTAATATTGTAATATTACAACTTTAATCTCGTAATATTACGATATTCTTGAACTGAACTGTTTTTATTTTCTTTAAGAGTGGCCCTAAAACGCTTTCATATAAAATAGACTTGCATAGAGTTTAGATAAAATAAAATGATACAAGAGAACATAACATTACATAAAATAAGAATTTATTATATTATTAAATATAAACTTATGACACAATACATCAAACTGGTAAAATTCTGAAAAAGAACAAAAAACTAGATATTTTCCATAATGACCCTGTGAACATGACATGTAATATAACAGACATAAAAACTGACTGGCCAAAAAAAGTTGTCACCAAAAAAATGGTCACACACGATTATATTTTGTTGGATTGCCTTTAGTTTTGATTGCAGCACGGATTAAGTGTGGCATTGTTTAATAAGCTTCTGCAATGTCTAAATTTTTTTATTGCATTCATTTTACCAAGATCCTGCAGCATTGATGATGGTAGAGTCTAAGCACTGCACAAATCCTTCTCCAGCACATCCCAAAAATTCTCAATGAGGTTAAGGTCTGGACTCTGTGGTGACCAATACATGTGTGAAAATGATGATATATATGAAATATATAAATTCTTATTTAATGTCATATGTTTGCAGTTGTTGGATGGTGAATTGTGTAAAGTGCTACTTGGGATACTCAAAGCTTGGGATATGTTTTAATATCCTAACCCTGCTTTAAACTTCTCCACAACTTTATCTCTGACCTGTCTGGTGATTTCCTTGTTCTTCAGGATGCTGTTCGTTCACTAGTGTTCTATCAAACCACTGAGACCTTCAAAGAACAGCTGTATTTATACTGAGACTAAATTACACACAGCTGGACTTTATTAATAAAGTGACTTTGCACATCACACTTTTCAGGTTTTTATTTGATTACATTTTTGAAAACCATGTATCATTCTCATTCCACTTCACCATTGTGCTACTTTTTGTTGGTCTGTCACTTTTTTTTATAATTTTTTAAAAATAAATTTTATAAAATAAATAAAAATTTATGGTTGTAAGGTGACAAAAGGCCTTGGGGCCCTATCGTACACCCTGTGCAAGGTGTGTAGCGTGGCTCGTTGCCATTGTACACCCTGTCAACAGTCTATTTTTACGCTTTGTGCACACGTCCTTAAAATAGCAATGGACTTTTGGAATATATTAATGCCGATGGGCGTGGTGGTCTGGAAATGTCGTGTGTTCAGGTAAATTTCTGGCGTGTTTCTATCTATTGTATCTTGGCGGCGGAAAAACGGATTGCACGATTGATCCTGAGAGAGGACGTCTAAATTCACCTGTCACTGGCACACACCCAGAGCTGAATCACATCACCCTGCACCATGCGCTTCAAAATACCCCCCCATCACTTCCTTACCACAGAAAAATAATCCTTACCCAGAGCCTTCAGCAATCAACTATAAAAATAAAATATAATTAAAAATCTGCACAATAACTATAAATTATTATTAGTTATATATATTTCTGTCAGTTATAAGGATTTATATTTCTGTTCGGTACACAGACTTAATAACTGTAGCTTAATATAGCAGACACAGGCATTCTGCTGTTTAAGAATTTCAACAGATGCTTATTCTCACTCAAATTCTGGAGGAAATGGAAAATTAAAAGAGAAAAGAACTTTGACTGAAAATAAATTAATTTTATTTCACTTCGCTATTATTTAACTGAAATTCACTTTTATATCTAAAAAAATAAAGCGCATTGTCTTCCTGGCATCTGAGGCTGCCCGTCAATTATATAAAACTTTGGAAATACACAGAAATATAAAGCTATATGTTAGCATTCGTTTCTTTTCACCAGGGCAAACGTATTAAATTATTAAATATATTAATTTAGCTAGTTAAAATCTCGTCCAGCGCTCTAAAATGTCAGGCACGCAAAGCAAAGCTTGCAGTGCACGCGGCATTGCGCACATAATCACCTCTGTCTTCTAAAAAAAAAAAAACGTTGTGATAAATAAGGAAAATGCTCACTATTAAACTCACTATTAAAGCCACATATTTACTGATAATTAGAGAAATCAGGCAAAATGCGCCGCACTCTCTCTCTCTCTCTTTCTATCTTTCGCAGCGTGGAGCAGAATTCAGCGCGAAATAATATAAAACTCAGTTCAGTTAAATAAAAATAAGTAAGCACCTGTAAGTTAATCAAACATTGTTAAATATAAAGGATAGGTTGAAGTTTTGATGAGCTGTTTCAATGATTTAAAACTGAAACTAACTGAAACTGAAACTTTTATTATTCTGCACACTTTAAATTTTATATTATTCATTTTGTTATTCATTTTAATTATTTTTATTATTTTATTAATCAAATTATTAAATATAAATATATATTTTTCCCATGATTCCCATGCTAGTTTATTTGTATAAATTTAATAATTTCTTATCATTCTTATCATTTTACTTAAATTTTACTGCTATTATTATTTTATTCATAAGATTCATAAATTCTTTACTTTTTATGATATTTTTAAAATGTCCTATTTTTCCTTTTTTATGTATATATTTTATTTGTCTATAGTAAATGTCAGTTTTTATTTCTATTTTTTTTTTATATTTTTAATCCCTTTTAAACTGTAAATGAGGGTCCCTATCCAGTGTAAATAATCGATTGCTTGATTAATATTCAGTGTTGCAAACCCAGTTTTTACATAAACAATAAACAGAATAGAGAATAAAATAACTTTACTCTTCCCTAAGCTGCTGGTTTATCTTCACAGCCTGACGCACAGTCAGTTTCCTCTGCGCTCTTAAAATAGGAATGAACAGAAGTCAGCGCGCAGCTGCCTCTTAAAGGTAATGACTACAATCTCACGTTACGCCCAAAACACACCCATGAATAATTAAGGGAATTAAAACACACCCTTTGCGCTGTTGGAGCTGCGCAAGGCATATTTTTCGCACCCTCAAGATACCAAAGACACAGGACACGTCCTAAATCACGCCCTTGGTTTTACAAACCTAAATGGACAGGTAGGGTCCTAACAAAATGTGAGATTGGTATATGAAATGTGAAATTGAGGCAAGATGCCAAATTTAGTGCAAATCTTTAAAAAAAAAAAAAAAAAAAAAAAAAAGCACTGATCCTCCTTCTGCTAAATGTGCTTGAACCTGCTGATTGACACTTGCAGCTGTATTATAATCTGTTATAATACACATTTTAAACTGTAATTCTCATACCATTGCTATTACTGTTTAACTACCTCATACCTTCTAATGCAACATCTACCCCATTGTAAACTAAACTAAACTAAACTGTTTACAGTATATGTGTATATAAATATGCTAAGAGAAATGCTTCTTATGACACAATTGATATCATTTTTATTCTACTTAATACACCCTCAGGTGAAAATATTCACCTCCTTGTTTCTACACTTTGTAGTTGTATAATTACAGACTGCAGTTCCTTTCAGTACAGGTTTTTATCTAATCACAATTTATTATCTAAAGTTATCTAAAGAGTTCCTGTGATGTTGAGATGTGTTGAGAGTGCTCCTTCCAAAATTCATTAACTCTGATAAAGGTTTGTGGCAATCACAACAAACACTAATTTAGAAATTGTAAGGCGATGCTGTAGAGTCATTGTAAGGCCTAAATTGCTGTATTAGATAAAAGTCCACTATATGTGTAAAGTTTTTGTTGCGTGGAAACAGATAAAACTAAGTGATACCTCTCTGGTGTGATAGATTTATACCAAATTCATTGCCTGCGTTTGAGTAAATGTCTTAAAAAAAGAATACTAAACACACCAAAAATGATAGGATTACCTATCATGCTCTAGAATATGCACCAGTGAGCAGTGGACTTTTCTGACAGCAGCTCACCTGACTGCTATCCGTGTCATTCTCTTTCAGGGTTTTTTCAGCAAGCGACTTAAAGGTTCCATTAAAAGGACAAAGAGCCAAACCAAACTGGACCGAAACTTAAGCTTCAGGCTGACCTCACTGCGGCCCACTGAAAACGACAGGTATGATTTCTGTTCTTAAAAAGTGATGAATTGACATAACATTTACCTGTTGTTATCTTAACTGCCTTTAGTCCACTTTTGTGGAAATGCATGATGAAAGGCAAGCATGTTAACTGAAGTTTGGAATCAGGTGATTTTGTATGTATTACCTTATTGACCTAAATTGCTCTGTTCCACCTTGATCACTTAATTCTCTCAGTGATGAGGAGCTTCGTCAATCCCGGTGACAGTGCAGAGCATCTCTCACTCTGGATTCAGTGGTAATGTTGGTTTGGAATGGTTCTTACATTTTTATAATTTTGAGGGATTCTAAGGTCAGAGGTTTAGGGGTGTTGAGCACAGGTCGAAACCAGCCACACCACCTTCCTTTAAAAACACATGGACTGTAAAAGAATTTGGGAAGTCTCCAGGAGGGGTGTGTGTTAAATAGAAGAAGAAATAGAATCATTTAGATTCGGACACACACAGGACATATCAGGAGTGGGACAGAACAGAATAATGAGCTCTGTTTAATATTGTGTGCGCAGGTGTGTGCTTAGTGGAGAGAACATAGATTAATGCTGGCAGTTCCTGAGCCCCTAAAAAGACCTGGCATCGCCCCTGGTAACAAGTAACGAGGCAGCATGTAAAAAGTATTAAAATATGTAGTGAAGTAAAAGTAATACTCCAGTAAAGTACAAATACAGCATTTTACTAAAGTACAGTAGTTAGGTAGCTTTACTATACATCTTTGATTAGGACCACCTCGTATTCTTTTAAGCCCCACTTGTCATATAGGACACTTTGTAGTTCTATAATTACAGACTGTAGTTCTGCATCTGTTTCTTTTTTTTAGTGCTGTAGTGTGTTGTTCTGGTACAAGTGGATGAGACACAGCAGTGCTGCTGTAGTTTTTAAACATTGTCCATTGTCTCTTTTATACTCTGGTACGCACAAAACAATCCCTCATCTTCATCTATATGAAGCTGAGGCTGAAATTATAAAGGTAAACTGGAATCACAGGCTAATAACTGGACCTGTATTATGTCCTATAAAAGGAGTTTTTTTTTTCGAAATTGGAAATGATTTCATGCATTTCTATCGCTGTGCTGTAAGGTTCTTCAACAATAATCTATATGTTCACCAAATGTAATATTCATGTAGTATTGCCACTATTCTTATTAATTGTGTAGTCACCTTTGGACTGATATTCATGTTTAAGTGATCAGCAGTAAAAGTAAAATATAATTTACTAACAAACATTAAGTACTAGAAACTTGGAATAAATGGCATTGTTACAAAAAATGCTTTGTTGACATAGAATCACTAGGAAAACATCTCTAGGCCATGCCTATAGTGAAAGCTAGTAATATATTTTTTTATAGTTCTTTTCATTTTCTGCTAAGTGTTTCCCTCTTGCTTTCTAGATGTTTTAATTATGTTTATGAAGAAATTAACACTTTTAAATCCATTAAATTTAAAAAGCAAAATATAATTTTATATAATTTTAATTTTAAAATGCTGAAAAAAAAATTCTATGATTAACTGGACTTAAGCCCCAGGTCTTTGCATACCCAGAAAATTGCCACTGCCATTTACCAGTCACAAGCATCTTGCGTGACTTTGTTTGACCTATCAAATGCAGCCACAGTATATACTGCAACATCTGGTAGAGAGTCATTAACAATGGATTATTAAATGTGATTGGGGAAGTAACTCACTCATCTATTAACATTTTACTAAATAGCTTTTTTTACTCAAGTAATAATTTAAATGACCACTTTTAATTTGAAATGACAGAAATAACGCACACCAGTGAAAACACTCAAAAGACACACACAATGAAGTGCAGCCATCATGGCACTCGGTATCATGGTGGGCACAGAACGCAGACACGTAAAGATATTGTAAAACCGTTTATTAAAAATAAACAGAGGTATAACGTTGGTCAATACAGAAAGGAAGGTAATCACCGTTAACAGGAGCCACGTAGACAAAACCATACCATAACCATGAAACAGACCAGAGTTCATACATGAGATATCCAGCAGCAGAGATAATCCAAAAAGACAGAAGTGATACACAGTCCAGGTAATACACAGGAAATCCAATATCAGAGGCAAAGGCAAAAATCGGCGTTGAGAAAACAAAAAGCAAGGTCATACACAAAAATAGCAAAGACAAGATATCAGAAAGCTTTGTAATGCGGTAGAACCAACAATACTCGGAACCGGTGTGTGTGTGGTGTGCTCCTTTATAGTGCAGGTATATATCAGTATTCCGGACTTCCTGGAGGGAGCAGGTGAGGTGTCGTGATCAGGTGTGTGCGTGATGTCAGCGGGTGGTGCATTCTGGGTAGTGTAGTTGTTAGACTGAGAGCCTTCGTTAGAGGTGGGTGTGGAAGGAACAGAGGCGCTTTCAGCAACAGACGTGACACTCAGGGAGCAGTTAGTGTTAAGCTAGGAGGATGAAAAAACCTTGTGAGGAACCAAGACTCACATTTAACATTTACTATCACATGTAGGGCTGCAGCTATCGATTATTTTAGTAATCGAGTACTCTACTGAAAAATAGATTTGATTAATCGAGTAATTGAATAAAATAATATTTGTGTGCTTAAAGAGTACTTAAAAATACACAAAAAAACAAGACATTTCACTTAATAATGAATGAGCAATTGGTTTCCTTTTTTAGATAAGTTATATTTTTAATTCTCAACATACATTTCCAAACTGCAAACACAAATGGAAATAAATAAAGTAATAATAATAATTTCATAATCAGTACTTTAAGTATGTAAATTAAAAAACTCAAGCATATTGTTTACAACAATTAGCTAAGCTAACTTGAACTTGTTTATTCTTAACTCCTTAGCGCTGTGTTTACTGATTACATAAAGCCTGTATTAAGTTGCAGTCGGAATTATAATTCCTAATAATCAGCTACTCTCATCAACTTATAAATGAATGTTAAAAAGATATATATATCTTTATACAGTGCCCTCCATAATTATTGGCACCCCTGGTTAAGATGTGTTCTTTAGCTTCTCATAAATTGAGTTTTGTTCAAAATAATATAGGACCACGATGGGAAAAAAAAGTAAAGTCCAACCTTTAACTCAAGTAAATTTTAAGGGGGAAATAAAATCCCTGACTAAGAAATAATTATTCTTCATAAAATCACCTGTTCCACAATTATTGGCACCCCTAACATTTCTTAGGAAATAAATTTAATAAAAGTATTTCTGTCACTTCTACAGTAGTTTACGAAGTTGATCAGAGTATGTAGGAACATTTAATTAGTAATTCACAACTTCCTGTTTCCCTGGGGTATAAATATGACGTGACAGAGGCCATTTATCTTCAACATGGGAAAGACAAAGGAACATACCATTCAAGTGAGGCAGATGTGTGTTGACCTTCACAAGTCAGGCAATGGCTACAAGAAAATCGCTACTCGCCTACACCTGTCCATATCTACTGTCAGAGGAATTATTAAGAAGTTTAAAACAACTGGAACAGTGGTAAACAAGCCTGGACGAGGACGCAAGTTTATTTCGCCACCACACACAGTGAGGAGGATGATAAGAGAAATAAAAAGTTCTCCAAAGCTCACTGTTACAGAATTGCAACAAATGGTAGCTTCTTGGGGTCACAAAGTCTCCAAAACAACCATCAGGCACTATCTACATGCCAACAAGCTGTTTGGGAGGCATGCACGGAAGAAACCATTTCTCACTCACAATCATAAACGCAAACGTTTGGAGTTTGCTAAGCGGTACTATGACTTCAACTGGGACCGTGTGCTTTGGTCAGATGAAACAAAGATAGAGCTTTTTGGCAACAAATGCTCTAAGTGGGTCTGGCGTAACACAAGAGCTGAGTATGCAGAAAAGCACCTCATGCCCACTGTGAAATACGGCGGGGGATCAGTGATGCTGTGGGCCTGTTTCTCTTCTAAAGGCCCTGGGAACCTTGTTAGGGTGCATGGCATCATGAATGCTCTAAAATACCAGGACATTTTAAAACAAAATCTGGTGGCTTCTGCCCGAAAGCTGAAGATGGGTCGTCACTGGGTCTTTCAGCAAGATAATGACCCTAAACATGTGGCCAAATCTACACAGAAATGGTTCACCGCACACAGAATCAAGCTCCTCCCATGGCCATCTCAGTCCCCAGACCTCAACCCCATTGAAAACCTGTGGGGTGAGCTGAAGAGGAGAGTGCAGAGGAGAGGACCCAGGTCGTTGGATGATTTAGAGAGAATGTGCAAAGAGGAATGGTCAAAGATCCCTCTTTCTGTATTCTCCCATCTTCTGAAACATTACAGGAGAAGATTAGGTGCTGTTTTGTTGGCAAAAGGGGGTTGTACAAAGTATTAACATCAGGGGTGCTAATAATTGTGGCACACATGATTTGATGTTAAATAATTATTTCTTAATGTGGGATTTTTTTCCTACTGAATAAATTCACTTGAGTTAAAGGTTGTATTTTACTCTTTTTTTCCATCGTGGTCCTATATTATTTTGAACAAAACTCAATTTATGAGAAGCTAAAGAACACATCTTAACCAGGGGTGCCAATAATTATGGAGGGCACTGTATATCCTATATATCCTTACTTTATGCACATCAACTGGTGTTCGCTGTCTATTGTGTTCAACTGCACTACCTCCATTTTACATCACACACACACTAAAGACTGTACTTTTATAATTTCATTTTATTTTTTTATTTTGTTGTATTTACACTAGAGATCAAAATTAGAGAACAACATATAATTTCCCTAAATATTAAACTCACTGCATAGCCCTATTTAAAATGTTTCAAACAGTAGTAAAATAGTAATATTTTAAACGTATTTCACAAGTTATGAATATTTTCAAGCACAATATAAATATAAAAAAGAGATATTTAAAAAAAAGAACACTGATCAATATTAGAGAACACTTTCAGATACCTCCCAGTTCCTGGTGTCAATCTGGCACCTGGTGCTAATTTCCATAATTATCTGACAAACCCTATTTAACTGCCAGCCTAACTTCCAGTTTTCACTGACTTTGCAAGATGGCCAGCCGTTCTAAAGTAACTGAAACCCTCCGGCAGCAGGTTGTCCAGATGAAGGCCAAAGGAATGACCATATCTGCCATAGCAAGAGAAGTGGATCGTTCCAAATCTGTGATTTCTAGAATGTTGCATCTTTACAACACTACAAACTCATTCAAGTCCCACAAGAAGGCTGGTCGCCCACGAAAGACAAATGCAAGAGAGGACAGGATAATACGGAGAATCTCAATGAGCAATCGATTCAACACAGCAACTGGAATTGCTCGCCAGTTCAGCATTGAACAGGGCAAGGATCTGTCTCGTCATACAGTGTCTCGACGTTTAAGAACAGTTGGACTGAAAGCCCACTCTGCAGTGACCAAACCCCTCATTAGCAGAAAGAATCAAAAGGCTAGACTAGCCTTTGCTGAAGAACATGTTGTGTGGACAGAGGAGAAGTGGTCCAAAGTTCACTTTAGTGATGAAAGTAAGTTTAATTTATTTGGGTCTGATGGGAAACATTATGTTCGTCGTCAGACTGGGGAAAGACTGAACCCAAAGTGTGTAAAGAAGTCAGTGAAAGGTGGAGGAGGAAGTGTCATGGTTTGGGGAATGTTTTCGGCAACAGGAGTTGGGCCATTTATAGAGCTACATGGCAGAGTAAATGCAAATGTTTATCAGAACCTTCTTCGACAACATGCAGTTCCTTCCCTGCGTTCATCACCCAATCAGCCAGCAGTTTTTATGCAGGACAATGCCCCCTGCCACACAGCAAAACGGGTAAAGCAGTACCTTGAAACTGAAAATATTAAAATAATGAAATGGCCAGCCCAGAGTCCTGATCTAAACCCAAAAGAAAACCTTTGGAAAATCCTTGGTGACAAAGTTATGGCCAAGAAACCCACTACTGTCACTGAACTGTGGAAGAGACTGAAAGAAGAGTGGACCAGAATCACACCAGAGCAGTGTGAGAGACTAGTGATGTCCTGTGGCCGCAGATGTGCTGAAGTCATTCAAAGCAACGGACTGTACACTTCCTACTAATTGTTGACTGTTGTAACCTTCAGAAAAAAAATGCTGTAATCTTTCTTGGTGCTATAGGCATTGTTGTTCTCTAATTTTGATCATTGTGCTTTTTGCAAAATAAAGGTTTTTTTGTTGAAGTGCCTTGGTAATTTTACAAAATACTATTCTCGTTGCATGGTAAAGCCACACCAAAACATCCTTCAAATGTTGAGCAATGAAGACTACACTATTTGTGAAAAAACCAAGTGTTCATAAATTGTTCTCTAATTTTGATCTCTAGTGTATATTTATCATTTATATATTTTTTATCTTTTTGTAACTTTGTGTACTATACAAACCTGCTGCTGGATGTCAAGAATTTCCCCTCGGGGATCAATAAAGTATCTATCTATCTATCTATCTATCTACACTTGGGTCTAATATATAATCTAATATGAATAGCCACACAAGCAATGAAAGCATTTAAAAAATACCTTGTTAAAATAAAAATCTATGTAATTAGTAGTGGAGAGTGAGGAGTTAGTCTGGGGCAGGTGGCATAGCCTGGGTGGTGAACAGCTGTTTTGTGGTGGGTGACATGAAAGACTTCCAGAGACTTCCATCAGTCCGGCTAGACAGGAGACAGGAAAACCTGAGGGCTAAACATCTATTAGTGTACAACCACCAACTCCACCGTCCACAAACCTGAGTGACTGAGTGCAGTGGGTAAACAACAGCACCAGCATCTCAGTTTACCACAGTTCCCTTATGTCCATGAACCCCTGGATCTGCACCCTTTCTCTGAGCGGAAACTTTTCCTAAAGCGAAAATAAGACAACCTAGTAAATTTTAGTCCAGATATAAAGATTAAAACTGTGTCTAAGTCCCAAACATTTTTGTGAAGGTTTATAAGTTTGCTAGTTTTTTAAGAGAAAGCTCTTCCTGTTGCTAAATTCCTTTACATTTTAGGAGCTACTAGGAAAACAGCACCCTGTGATTTGAGTAATCGTGACAGTTCATAATAGGAAATATATACACTACTCAAAAAAATAAAGGAAACACTAAAGTAACACATTATAGATCTCAATGAATACAATATTCCAGTTAAAAATCTTTATTTACTCAAAATCAAAGTGAAGAATCAAATGACAGGGTGATTTAACTTCAGTGTAAATTCCTCAAGATTAGTTAAAATGAGGATCAGTAGTGTGTGTGGCTCCATGTGCCTGTATGACCTCCCTACAACACCTGGTCATTTTCCTGAAGAGGCAGTGGATGTTCTCCTGAGAAATCTCCTCTCAGACCTGGATTAAACAGTCAGTCAACTCCTGGACAGTTTGTGGTGCAGTGTGGTGTTGGTGGATGGAGTGAGACATGATGTCCAAGATGTGCTGGATTAGATTTAGGTGTGGGGAAATGGGCGGGGCCAGTCCATAGCTTCAATGCCTTCATCATGCAGGAACTGCTGACACACTCCAGCCACATGCGGTCTAGTATTGTCCTGCATCAGAAGGAACCCAGGGCCCACTGCTCCAGCATATGATCTCACAATGGGTCTGAGGATCTCATCTCGGTACCTAATGGCAGTCAGGGTACCTCTGGTGAGAAGGTCTGTGCGGCCCTCCAAAGGTCATGCTGGAGGATGTTGCAGCAGCAGAATGTTCTCTACTGCGTCTCCAGACTCTCTCACGTCTGTCACATGTGCTCACTGTGAACTTGGTCTCATCTGTGAAGAGCACAGGATGCCAATGGCAAATTTGCCAATCTTGGGGTTCTCTGGCAATTGGCAATCGCCCTGCACGGTGTTGGGCTGTAAGCACAAGCCCCACTTGTGGATGCTGGGCCCTCATTCCACCCTCATGGAGTGTTTCTGACAGTTTGAGGCAAAACATGGATATTAGTTGCCTGCTGGAGGTCATTTTCCAGGCTCCTCCTGTTCCTCCTTGCACAAAAGTCCTGCTGCTGGGTTGTTGCCCTCCTACAGCCCCCTCTATGTCTACTGGTGTACTGGCCTGTATCCTGGTATCTGCTTCATGCTCTGGACACTGTGCTGACAGACACAGCAAACCTTCTTGCCACAGCTCATATTAATGTGCCATCCTGGATGAGCTGCACTACCTGAGTAACTTCTGTGGGTTGTAGACTCCACATCATGGTACCTCTATGGCAGAGGTCACTAATAAGCGGACCGCGGTCCGGGTCCGGACCCAGACGTTGTCCAATCCGGACCCAAACCGATAAACTACTGAGAAGGATTTAGTTCTGACTGTGTTTATTTAAAGCAACGTGCTGTAAGATCACTAAACGCTCTCCTCAGCCAATCAGATCTGTGCCGTTGCGAGAGCGCGGAGCCACACAGGCGAAGGAGGCGTTGAGAAGTTGCAGTCGGAGAATAAAGCGAGAAAAAATGTATACAGCTGGTGTGCACCAGAAAAATAAATGTAAATACACCCTTTATAAAACATACTAGTACTAGTGTTACTTGGAGGAATTAAATAGAAATAACCGAGACAAGAGTGCAAAATAGTCCACTTTACTCCACCTGATCAAAACTTCTCAGCAAGAAAAAAAAACCCTTGCTCGCAGGCGCGCTCTCTTTGGTCCCAAAACAACCCTACCTCAAAACTAAGGCAGCCCCCAGGGGACAAAAGGCATTGCCAACTTCCCCTTCAGTTTTTTACTCAACATAATTAAGTCTGATACAGTAATAATATTAAATAAAATAAAGCTGCTGTTTTTAAAAAAAGCTGATATTTTGGCCAAGTTCACCAAACATTTCTCCATATATTATATGATTTGTCATTCATGTAATTATCATGACAGGCAGCCTAAATCTAATATAAATATAATTAAATAGAACAAACAAAGCATTTTGAAACAAAGTTAACATACAGATTCACATTATTAGACCCGATAAGTTTAGGGTGTTTCCATTTATTTTATGATACGTTGATAATGTAATCATTTTGAGTCCATTGCAGTAATCAATCCTACTAGAAATAAAGGCGTGGATGAGTTTCTCCAGGTCTGATTTAAACAGAAAATCTCTGATCTTATTGATGTTCTTGAGGTGATAAAATGCTGATTTGGTGACTGTTTGACATAACTATTAAAAGTGAGATCAGAGTCCATTTGTACACCAAGATTACGCACTAGTTCTTTAGATTTTAGGCCTCTTGAATCCAGCTTAATTAGCTTAATTAGTCTCAGTACTATGATTAGACAGAAAAGTGCACAATTTGCTTGAAAACAAACGTTTCAATTATTTTTTCTAATAATTGGTAGATTAGAGATTGGTCTATAATTGTTTAATAAGTTTGTATCTAGATTTTTCTTTTTCAAGAGAGGCTTCACAACGGCAGTTTTTAGTGCATTTGGAAAAACACCTGACATGAGTGAGGTATTTACTATTTGAAGAATGTCCGCTGATATTGAGTAAAAAATATTCTTTTTAAGCTTGGTTGGTAATGTATCAAGACTGCAAGTGGATGATTTGAGATGACTTACTGTATTAATTAAAAATTCTTCATTAATGGGCGTTGGTGGATATAGATGTACTGATGTAAAAATTGCAAACTCATTACATCTCTCAGTTGAAACTAGCTCATGGGCCATATATGTAGCTGAGTTTGTTAGTCTGTCAACCACTTTGAAAAAAAACTTTGCTATTGTTAATATTATTGTTAATAATGCTGGAGGAGTAGGATTGTCTAGATGTGCACATTATTTTTTTGTAATCACGCTGTCTATCCTTCAAAATTCCTTTGTCAATGTGAAGCTTGGTTTTACGCCATCTGCGCTCAGCCTTTCTGCGTTCTCTGTTTTGGAGCTGAACTGCAGTATTATTTCTCCATGGAGCTTTCTGCTTGCATGGCATGGTTTTAACTCTATCTGGTGCAATCTCATCTAAAACTCTTGCAGTTTTTGAGTTAAAACTATCCAGCAGAGTATCTACAGAGTCTTAGTTTGCATGGTGCAGAGCACACTTTGCTCACAAAAAGCTCAGCTGTCATGTCATTTATCTGCCTTTTCTTGTACCTAATCTGTCTGGCTTCGCTGTGTATTGAAGTCCACATTTTAAAGAATACACAGTAGTTATCTGACAGTGCAACATCTTTAATAGAGGCTGTTGAGACCCTTCGAAATCACCAAATCCAGAGTGTGACCATGACAGTGTGTGCTTCCCGTCACATGCTGAGAGAGTTCAAAAGAGTCAAATACATCATAGAGTTCTCTGGCATAATTATCCTTGGGATTATCAATATGAATGTTTAAATCACCAGCAATAATTAAATGATCAAATTCAGTAGAAATAAAGGACAGCATATCTGTAAAGCGTCAATAACTTACACTTCCGGCGCCGTACTGAGCGGCAGCCTTTCCAGTAGCTCTGTCTTTTGTGTATTTTTTTAGCCTTTTTCCTTACTTTACTTTGTTTTTTAGACTCTTGTATCACTAGTTTAGTGATTACTTGTATGTCCTATGGACATGGAATCCACTTTCGCGAGCGCGTGGGGAACTAACCTTGTTTACACGAGGGAAGAGTTGCTGGCGCTGCGAACAAAGGAACACGCCGGCCAGACGCATCGCATCCCGACAGAGCTGCGCCGACCCTATCGTGGGTGTATAGCTGGAGCGAAGCTAAAGGCTAAGCGCATGGAGAAACGCTGGAGGTTTAAACCATCTGTTCCTTCTGTGGTGATGGGGAATGTGAACGCTCTGACCAACAAGACGGATGAACTGGCGGCGCTGGTTAGTAACCAGAGGGTGTATCGGGAGTGTAGCATTTTATGCTTCACAGAAACGTGGCTAACCAGCAACATATTGGATGCTAACGTGGATATTCCCGGCTTCACCACTGTAAGAGCGGACAGAGACCCCAAACGGAGCGGAAAAAACAAAGGTGGGGGGCTCGTGCTGTTTGTGAACATCAGATGGTGTAACCCAGGACATGTAACTGTGAAGGAGATCATCTGCTGTCGGGATGTTGAACTGTTGGCGGTGAGTCTCCGACCCTACTACATGCCCAGAGAGCTTTCCCACGCCATTGTTGTTTGTGTTTACATCCCTCCTCGCGCTGATGCCGAGACCGCGTGTGACGTCATTCACGCAACCATCGTGAGACTTCAGACACAGCATCCTGAAGCTTTCATTGCCATCTCGGGGGACTTTAACAATGTCACACTGGACTTTCCACCAGTATGTGAACTGTCCCACCAGGAAGAATAGAACTATTGATCTCCTTTACTCCAACCTAAAGGATGCATACTCCCCCACACCTCTCCCCCCTCTGGGAAAATCTGACCACAACCTGATCTACCTGCAACCCCAGTACAAGCCCCAGGTCCGTAGGCAACCTGCATCTACACGCTCTTTCAGGAAATGGTCTCCTGGTGCTGAGGCAGCTGAGTCCACTGAATGGAGTGTATTGCAGGAGCCATACGGGGAGGACATTGAGGGGATTACACACTGCATGACGGACTACATGAACTTTTGCATGGACATTGTTGTTCCTGTGAAAACTGTGCGTTGTTTTGCTAACAACAAGCCCTGGATTACCAGCAATGTTAAAGGCCTTCTAAACAAGAAGAAGAGGGTCTTTAAAGATAACAACCAGGAGGAGCTTAGGAGCGTACAGAGGGAGCTCAAAGTCCATTTGCGAGAGGCCAAGGAGTCCTACAGGAAGAAGGTGGAGCAGAAGCTGAGAGAAAATGACATGAGGGAGGTATGGAATGGAATGAAGACAATCACAGAGGATGGACAGTGCTGCAGATGGTGAAGTAGAGAGAGCCTTCTTCTTCTACAAGATCCTACTTCCCTGTTCAAGATCCTACAGCTCTGGCTGACACCTCCTTCACACCCCCCTTCATCTCATCTAGCAACTCAGCCCCCGCTCCCCCCCTCATCCCCACACTCAGCTGTCCTGACCACCAGCATCACTGTAGGCTCCCCTCCTCCTCCCCCTCTGCACACCTTCACTACTGACCAGGTTAGAGGTGAACTTAGGAGAGGTGAAAGGCAGCTGGGCCAGACAAAGTGTGTCCCAGACTACTGAAGTCATGTGCAGCTGAGCTGGGGGCTCCCCTGCAGCACATCTTCAACCTGAGTCTGCGTTTGGGGAGGGTCCCCACATTGTGGAAGACATCATGCCTGGTTCCAGTACCCAAGAAGACACATCCCAGTGAGCTCAATGACTACAGGCCGGTCGCTCTTACTTCACATATCATGAAGACCCTGGAACGTCTGCTTCTACACCACCTCAGACCCCAGGTCCAACATGCAATGGACCCCTTACAATTCGCCTACAGAGAGAAAGTGGGAGTGGATGATGCCATACTGTACTTTCTCCACCAGACCCACTCTCATCTGGACAGAGGAAGCAGCACTGTGAGAGTCATGTTCTTTGATTTTTCCAGTGCTTTCAACACAATTCAGCCTCTCCTTCTGAAAGACAAGCTGGTGGGGATGCAGGTGGATCCATATTTGGTCTACTGGATCACAGACTACCTCACTGACAGACCTCAGTATGTCAGGCTGAAGAACTGTACATCAGAGACTGTGGTCTGCAGCACAGGGGACTGTGCTCTCCCCGTTTCTCTTTACACTCTACACCTCAGACTTCCAGTACAACTCTGAGACATGCCACATGCAGAAGTTTTCGGACAACACTGCCATTGTGGCATGTATACGGGAAGGAAAGGAGGAGGAGTACCACCTTGTGAAAGACTTTGTGTCGTGGTGCAATAGGAACAACCTGCTGCTTAACACCTCCAAGACCAAGGAGATGGTGGTGGACTTCTGCAGGGTCAGGCCACCCATACAGCCAGTATCCATTGTGGGAGTTGATGTGGAGATGGTGAAGACCTACAGGTATCTCGGACTGCATCTGGATGATAGGCTGGGGTCTTTTAACATCTGTCGGAAGCTCCTGCTGATGTTTTATCAGACCGTGGTGTCCAGCTGTCTTTTCTATGCTGTAGTGTGCTGGGGAGGAAGCATGAAGAAGAGGGACGAGATGCGTCTGGACAAGTCGGTCAGGCAGGCGAGGTCCGTGGTTGGCGTGGAGCTGGACTCTGTGGTAACGGTGGCAGAAAGGAGGACACTGCACAAACTACTCTCCATCATGGATAATGCTGGTCACCCATTGCATTCCCTCATCATGGACCAAAGGAGCAGTTTCAGTGGCAGGTTCTTGTCACAGAGCTGCTCTACAGACAGACTGAGAAGATTGTTTGTTCCGAGAGCGATCAGACTCTTCAACTCCTCCCAGTGGAGCCGGAAGAGAGAGGACAGATGAGAAACGAGTCTCAAATGTGCTCTCTTAAATCACAGCCTTTTTATCTGTACTGGAATAACACCCTACACATCTACACCCTGCGACTCTTTTGCCTTTTTATTGTATATACTGTTCTTTTGCACCCCTGGAAACTTTGTCACTGTCCTGTACATTTGCACTCCTGGACACTTCACGTTACTGGACATCCTGTACATTTGCACTACTGGACACTTTACTGTACATCCTGTACGTTTGCACTCCTGGTCACTTCACTGCATATCCTGTACATTTGCACTCCTGGACACTTTACTGTACATCCTGTACATTTGCACCCCCGGTCACTACACTACGCACCTAACTTAAATACAACACCTGCACAGGTTTATGTTTAATATTGCCATATCTGCTGATACCCGCTATCTCCTATACTTAAATTATTCTTTTACTGCACTACTTCATATCTACGACTACTTACTTCCACACTTTGTATAGCGTTTTGTATTTATATATTTAGACAATTACTAGTAATATTCTTGGTGCCCCTTTTAAAACTGCACCTAAATATTTAAAAGATGTGAAGTCACAAAGTAGTGCTGGGAACAATCATATATCACGATATGGAATTTTTTATTATATTTACTTATAAGTAAATTAACAAACATGAAAATGAGCGTATTCGTTTTAGTTTTTTCTTTTAATTACTGTTTTTATTAGTTTCAGTTAAGGAGAACTTTAGTTCGTTTTCGTTAACAATAATACTTAGTTTCTTAGCCATATGGTGATTATCGTGCTATAGCTTTATATAAATTAAAATTAGTATTAAAAAACAGATGACTACATCACAGACTATTTCCTGGAGCCTGACCGGCCCAAGGAAAGTGATGGGAAATCTTGGGTCTGGTCCGGGCGGCGGGTGGGTTAATGTCAGCATTTAAATCGCGTGGGTTTTCCTACAGGACAAACCATTCAAACATGCGGATGAGCTTTCCGCACGATTAAAAAATCACACAGTGTCTGTCTGGCTTAAAATAGTTAAATGAGTAAATCAACATTCATTGAAAAGACCAGTAAGACCTTCTGTATGCTAAATAACAAAGAAGGCAGCAACAAGTTAGAAGCTAATAAGCCAATAACAACATTTAATAAAAACAGAAAAATAGATATAGAAAAAAGAAATATAATCTAATGAATTCTAATAGAGCAAAACGAAATAGTGAACACACAGGTACAAAAATAAGTATTTGTAATATAAAAAAAAAAATCTCAAAGTAAATAACACGCTGCCACTATAAGCAGGAGGTCACAGGTTCAAACCCCAGCTGATGCAGCTTTGCCATCAAGCTGCTGGCGCTCAGAGGGAGCACAATTGGCCCTGCTCCCTCTGCAGCACAGGGCGTCTGTGAGCTGATGTACTGGAACCGAGTTTTTGTGCTCTCCTCCGAGTGCGCTGGCTGCTCGGCAATGTTGCATCAGCAGCAGCTCGAAAAGAAGCGGTGGCTGGCTTCACATGTATCGTATATACATATGTTGGGGCATTACTAGTGATAGGGGGAGTCCTGGTGAGTGGGTTGGGTAATTGGCCGTGTAAATTGGGGAGAAAATGGGGAAAATGGGAAATAATAAAAAGTAAATAAACTGCGTCTGGGCGAGGAAACCAAACAAAGAAATAACAAAAAAAAAAACAAATAAATGAAAAAAACAAGAATTTAAGAGCCAATGAAGTTGTACTAATCTCAAAGCAGTAACTTAACAGACAGAAAGAAAGCTTTACCAGTGCTATGAGACGCAGCACCTATAGGGGGGGGGGGGGGATGTTGTGTCTCTGTAGTGCAGACAGTGTCCTTGGGTGTTAACCTGTTACTACAGAAGCGCCCTCTAGTAAATTAAAATGCTTGAAGGCGTCAAAAATTCGAAACACACCGACCAACTAACCGACTCGTATTTTTATTTTTTTTTGTGATCAAGAATTTTTATTTTTCATAGAAAATTTAAACAACAACAAGGGGAGGCGGCAAGAGTGAATGCAAAAGAGAAGAAAAAGGAGCATACATAGAATTTCTATGGGTACAATCATTTTCACAGATAGAAATAAATAGAAGGAAGTGTTTAAATTCAACGCATACTTTGCAGAAAATCCAAAATATTCAACACAGAAGTCTGCCATGTTTCAACAGTTATGGGCTTAGCATGATTAAGTCGAGCAGCAGTACATTCAAGTTTTGCTATATTGAGTAGATTAATCACCCAAAATGATTCCATATGAAGTCGAGGTGTAATCCAGTTTTGTAGAATTGTCTTTTTAGCAGCAGTAAATCCAGAGAACAATAGCTTGCACTGTGTCATCTTCAACTCCAAGTTGGAGTTATTATTCAGGAGACACAAGCATGGATCCAAAGAATATCAGACAACACTGTGTTTACATATCTCCAAAATTTTACAATTACAGGACACTCCAAAAACATATTTAAAAATGTACCAGGGGCAGAGGTGTTACATATGTGACAGTAATAATTAGTTAGAATTTTCATTTTAAACCTTCTGTAAGGAGTAAGGTATGCTCTATGAATAAGCTTAAAGTGAATAAGCTGATGTGCTACATTTTTTGATGTTAAGCTAAGATTGGACCAGATAGTGTCCCATTCTGGGGTATAACCTAAGGTGGCAAGTTCCTTTTCCCATAATGTAGTGATTGTTAGGGGGTTTGTAGAGGCTTCTATTAAATTATGATAAATCCTAGCAACATATCCTCTAGAAGGTAAATGGGGTTGTATCCATTTCACCATTGGATGAGTGGATATACGAGAGTCCCATAAGACTCCATAGGCTTTGAGCACTGATCTTAATTGCAGGTACACAAAATAGGTAGAAGCTGGCAGATTAAATGTAACCTTTAATGAATGAAAAGAGAGAAAACCTCCATCATAAAGATCACCACAAACGTTAATACCCTTAGAAGACCAAGAGGGTTCAATAAAAGGCCGTGCACCTCTTAGAAGTTTATAATTACGCCATAATGGGGTAGTGGAGCAGATTTTAAAGGGACCTCCCATGAGTTTTTCTATGAGGGACCAGATTTTGAGGGAGTGAGCAACAATGCATCCAAATTTCAAATCAGTATTTTTAGAACCAGTACCCGTAAATAGCAAATCTTGTAATCGATGTGGTCTGACAAGAATAGATTCGACAGCCCTCCATGGGGTTTTGGATTCTGGGTCAAGTCACGAGCGTAATGCTCTTAACTGAAATGACATAAAATACAGTTTAAAATTTGGTACAGCTAAACCACCCAAGGATTTGGGCAGCTGTAATGTTGCTAACCTAATTCTAGGTTGTTTATTGTTCCATTAAAATTTTTAAATCATTGAGTCAATCTCCGCAAAGTATTTTAAAGGAGGTGGGAGTGGTAGCATAAAGAACAGGAAGTTTAGACGGGGCAAAACATTCATCTTAATTGTCACAATTTTTCCTTTCAAGGAAACTTTGAGACCATTCCACCTTTTGCAGATCACATTTAATTTTACCTAGCATACCTACATAATTTTCCCTGGCTGATTTATGGATGTCAGGATAGATATTAAGTTCAAGGTAAGTAAATGATTCCTTAACCGGAATTATTGAAGGGATAGAAACATTTTGGCATAGTTTTTTTTTAATGACATTAAAACTGATTTAGACCAGTTGATTTTATATCCTGACATACCATTGAAAATATCTAATATCTTCATGACAAGTTGGATTGAGGTGTCCAAAGTATCTAAATATAAGACAATGTCATCGGCATAAAGTGAAATAAAGTTGCTGTGACCATGAATATTTATAGGATATATTGAGGACTGTCGAACGGCTTGTGCTAAAGGTTCTAAAGAATAGATGGGGACAGAATAGATTGGGGGAAACTGGATATCCTTGTCTGGTCCCGCGCTCTAGCTGAAATGCAGGGGATATTATATTATTATTATATTACAAGGACAGCCCACATATAGCTCCATTCAAGCCTATCAAAGGCTTTCTCTGCATCTAAAGAAAATACAGCACAGGGGCTAGAGAATGTGTGTGCAGCATCCAAAATATGAAATAATCTCCGGATATTGTCTGAGGCTAGACGTCCCTTTATGAACCCAGATTGGTCTTCGCTAATTAAGGCAGGTATTACAGTTTCTAAGTGTAGAAAGAGAACCTTAGCAAATAATTTAACATCACTACAAATTTACATTACAGTGTTCAAGTTGTAACTTGAACACTGTAATGGGTCCTTTCCTTTTTTTTTAACAAGAGGGATATTAGTGCCGTTTTCTGATCTCTGTGAAAGCTTCCAGACTCAATAGCGAAATTAAAGGAGTCCAGTATGAGAGTGCCTACCAAATCCCAAAGATCAAGGTATAATTCTGGCGGCAACCCATCTAAACCTGGTGATTTACCCTTCTGGAGGTCTTTCATAGCTTTGTGAAGTTCATCCAATTCTATAGGTACATCAAGAAGATCCCTATCCAATTGTGAAATAATTGGAAGCTGTAATTAATCAAGAAATGTTTTACATTGAACTGCATCAAAGTCTCCGATTTGTACAACTGAGAATAAAATGCCTTGAAAACCCTACTAATACCTGGAGGATCAGTGATTAATTGATTGTTCGAATTTAGAACTTCATTAATATAGGCCTTAGTTTCATATTCCTTCAATCTGAGAGCTAATAAGTGACTAGGCCTTTCTGCATCGAGATAGTATTTATGTCTAGTTCTATGTAAGATGAATTCAGCTTTAGCGATTGACAGAAATTTATATTGTTCCTTTAAAGACCTCAGGTTGACCATGCGATCTTCAGAATAACACTGTTTTTGCAGGGTTTCTAATGACTTAATGTTATTTTCTAAATCTTTAAGACGCTGCTTTTGTGATTTGGAAATAGTGCAGGAAAATGATATACAAAAAACCCCTATAAAGCACTTTGTTGCCTCCCACAGAATTTGAGGGTTACAACTTTGAGATCTATTAATGGATATAAAAACCTGTAACAAAAATCCGAGTTAGTTAAGAGTGAGCTGTTAAACCGCCATCTGGGAGCCTTGATTATGTCAGGAAAAAAAAACTGCAAAATACTGCTGAATGGTAGACAGCAAGATTGGCAAAATTACAATAGAGACCTCTGCCGAAACAAGGGAAGGACTAACAAAAATATAATCAATCCTAGAATAAGATTTATGTCTATGTGAGTAGAATGTATATTCTGCAAGTGTATTATTTTTTAGATGCCATAAATCAATTATATTAAGATCTCCAATAAACTGATTTAGAAGTTTGGAAGGTAGTGAGCTGGAGGTATCAGAGCAGGATTTATCAATCTTAGGATTCATTACAGCATTGAAGTCGCCGCCAACCAGCAATCTGATAATTCTAGTAGGGTATTACAGAGCCCATTTAAGAATTCCCTATCTAACTCATTGGGACAATATACTGAGGCTGAGACTAGTCGAATTGTGCCCAGTCTAACTTTTATGAAAGCATATCTACCTTCCTGATCATTCCCCACCTGGTTAATGAACAGGGGAAGTCTCCTTTCAACCAATATAGCAACACCTTTAGGTCAGATGAAGAAACCGCTACCCTATAGTATTTATTCTGAAAACGATAGACGTCACAGTGTTTAAGGTGTGTCTCCTGTATAAGTGCTATTGAGACAGATTTTAGATGTAAGTATTCCAAAACTCTTGTATGTTTAACTGCAGAATTAAGCCCATTAACATTAAGTGTTAACACATTCAGGGGTAATATTGCCATTTGTAACAATAAATGGAATCTGTTGCAAGAAAAAAAAGCATAATAAACACACAAAGTAATATGGCAGAAAAGGGAAAAAATCACAGTGATGTACCCTTGATGATACATGTTTAAGTCTGCTGCTAGGGGGAATAAAGACACTAGTTACACACACAGATATTAACTCTATAGGTCTGCAACAAACAAAAACAACTGTGGATCCATGGCATGTCCGCTGACCCTTCCTCTGCTTCTGGTAGTCCAACCAGCCTTATGTTGTTTCTTCGGCTTCTGTCCTCCAGATCCGTCTTCTCAGCTCTGTAACCGCTCACCTGTCTTCTCTAGCTGCTGCCTGAATGGAGTCCACACTATCACGAATTTGTTTGGCTCCTCTAGCCTGTAACTCAAGTTCAGAGCTTAAGATTTGGATAGCATCATTAGTTTTCTGCAAACTCACATGAATGTCGCGAAACCCAGGAGTCAGAACTGAGTCCATAGCCTCCTGAACCGCTGCAGCGACGGCAGAATCCAGTGTAGCTTGTTGCTCTTTAAGGGCTAGCCTAATGCCGTTAGCAATGGCGGCGTCTAGCTCCTCTTTGGAGATGGAAAAATCTTTTTTTATTTATTGGTGAGTGCTTATCTTCTCTTTTTTGAGCCTCCATTTGGTATGAGGTATTAGCAAGGCACTGAGTGAAGCAAGTACAGCAATTTGTCAGGATGGATGAAAAATGATGGGTTTGTGAGCAGAGATCAAAACCTTGCGTGCATTGCCACCGAGAGGTCACGTGGTCTCCCGACTCGTATTCTTTAGTAATACTATGACTACCTGCATGCAAATTTTCAGCCATTTTCAGCCATCTGCCAGTTGCCAGACATCTCCAACTGTGCGGTACAGCACTAAACCACAGATAAAATATCAAAAAAGTCCTTTATTCGCTTGCCCACTTCTCATAAACATGCGTTTATTTTCACGTTATTTTACGTTAAGTTGTAAGTGAATACAAAGCTAAGGAAGTCCTCTTATAGATTCTGTGTTTTTTATTGGTCCACAATCAACTGTTTTTCTTGAGTGATCGTCTTTTGCACCAGTGGCGTGAGAGCTGGATCACGTTGGTGTTCAGAGGTGTCCAATCAAATCAGGTCATAGCCTTTCTCCAGGGTCACAAAGCGCTGAAATCCCGCTTTTCCTTTATACTGTAAAACAGACTGTCCGGATTTAACTTCTCCAAAACACACCAAGGAGACCTGAGCGCCCGCCGCTGCCTGTAGAACTGAGAGTGAGGTGTGTGTGTGTGTCTGTGTGTGTGTCTGTGTGTGTGTCTGTGTGTGTGTCTGTGTGTGTGTCTGTGTGTGTGTCTGTGTGTGTGTCTGTGTGTGTGTGTGTGTGTGTCTGTGTGTGTGTCTGTGTGTCTGTGTGTGTGTGTGTGTCTGTGTGTGTGTGTCTGTGTGTGTGTGTCTGTGTGTGTGTGTCTGTGTGTGTGTGTCTGTGTGTGTGTCTGTGTGTGTGTCTGTGTGTGTGTGTGTGTGTGTGTGTGTGTTAGAAGAAAGAGGTTATGCTTAATCGGTGTAGTTCGGTTTATAGACATATATCTTCACTGAATCTCTCCACATGTTCCATCGTGTACATTAAAATTAAATATTAAAATTAGATGGAAAGGGAAAATTACTATCTCTGTAAGGTTATCCTGAGAGCTCGATGCAACAGTGCAGTTTTGTTTACTAATGTTTTAGAGTGTCTCTAAAAGCAGGTTATTTGTAATTTTTACAAACCTTTATTTATTTAGCCTTTTTTTACTAGTAGATAAGTGATTTACATATTAAACGTATTAAATGTTAAATAGTTATAGAATACTGTTCAGTTCTCCTGGTGTTGTCTGGCAGGTTAACTGTGTGATTTACTCGTTTGTGTTTTTATATTAGTGTTGGGGCATTTTTTATCTCTCTTTCTCTTTTCTTGGGAAACAGGTTTAGAAATCCCAGCCAACATGTGGCTTGGCAGCCAGATATCTGCCAAATTACATTATTTATAAATAATGATAATAAAAGTTTTAAACTAAAGATTCTATATCATGTTCTTTGATGAAAGTATGAACCACTGTTTACAGGTTAAATATTAGAAATGCAGCGTACGCATTTCATTGTTGAAGATTGTCAGCATATCTTTTTTTATTATTATTTAAATACATTTTAAGTAAGATATAGGCCTGCTATAATTAGTTTTGACATGGATTTTTAGTTTTATTGTTCATGTCTGCACTGGCTCACATCGAACGATAAGTTTCTGATTATTTTTCATGCCATGAATAGACACTTCCCCCAAAACAAGGGTGTCTGCTGTGGCCACAGCCTGGAGCCCTGTGGCTCTCCTGGGGTGTTTTGAATGGCTGAATCTTCTGGTTCTTTCTGAATAATACTGGCTGGTATTAGGAAATCATTCTTGCAGTGGCTCAAATCTGTTTTGCAAACTAAGGTACTGAAGCTGATTTCCTCTGGCTCTGTGCGCTGATCTCCGAGCAATAGCTTTAGCATTAGCATTAGCCAGATGTGCTATGTTAGCAGGAGTGGAGGATACGTGGCATGCCGTTTGGGTTTAGCTCCAATGCGAACCCATTGCTGGTTTTGCCCATATCTTTCAGCTGTACTCACATTAAGGATGTCCACATGATCTGCTGGTTCAGTTTTGTTAGTCTCCACTGCTCGCTGCTCCGTTAAAATCCCTGCCTATTGTCCGCTGGCAGGACTCCCACACTCCGATGGTCCTCGAACAGCACAGAAATGCCAGTCCTTAAACTCTGATAACAAGGGCCGACAATTTGTTTCCAAAACAGTCATTCTTTGTTCTGGCAGCACAGGTGCTCTGAACCCACACAAGGAGGCGTATTGTAGATTTCTTCTTTAGTACTCTATAGGAACATTTCTGATTCCTGTGGCTCTACTATAAAATGTCCAAAAAAAACTAGAAAAAAAAAATAAAATAAGAAAATAATATGGTAGTGCTAGTGCTAATCTAAATAATGAGCTCAGACACTAGCTCGAAAATGAAAATAAAGGAATCTATGAAAGATAGCAGAGCTAAGCAGAGAAGCGTTTGAATGGCACAGAAGCAGGAAGGCTAGAAAGGATGAGAATAGAAAAAAAGGTCTGTGCTCACCACCAGCAGAACCACTTCTTTTATAGGGGTTGTCTTGCTAGTTGCCTTTATAGGGGTTGTAGGGGGTTATAGGGGTTGTCTTGCTAGTTGCCTCTCATTTCTACCTGTTGTATGTTCCATTTGCACAACAGCAGGTGAAACTGATTTACAATCAGTGTTTCTTTCTAACTGGACAGGTTGATTTCACAGAGGTGTGTGTTTTTTAAGTGTTCCCTTTATTTTTTTTGAGCAGTGTATATTGCATATATTCAGGAGTAGGGCTATATACATTAGCGAGAAAATTGTATAGTCTATGCAGAAGTTGACTGAAAGCAGGTGCAGTTCTGATAGGACTGAGCTGATCTGGATAGATATTCTAGTTTTAGTAAGGACCCTGGCTGCAACATGTCTGCCAGAACATTCTGACTGTAGCACATTACAGTAGTATAGCTTTGATGTAATGAAGGCATGTACTCATTTCTGTGTCATGCAAGGATAAGGCATTTCCTAGCCTTAATTTTTTATGAAGGTGTAAAAAACTGTAGATATGTGTTTATTGCTAGATCTGTATAATCTCATTGTTGTAGAATTGAAAGAAACAGTGATATGAATGTTAGGACACCCCTGATAATTTTCATGATTATCCTTTAGAAATCATTGGTTTGGATCAGCAATTTCAAATATATCATATAGCAGACAAACAGTGATACTTGAGAAGTAAAATTAAGTTTTAAGAATTTACAGAAAGTGTGCAATTCTTTAAACAAAATGAACCAGTTGCATAAATTTGGGCACGCCAACAGAAAAAAAACTACAGCTTCCAATGAGAGTCTGGCTTCTGGTTGAAGGTATTTTGGATCATTCTTCTTTACAAAACATCTCCAGTTCAGGCAGGTTTGATGGTTTCTGATCATGAACAGCCTGCTTTAAATCACACCACAGATTTTCAGATGATCGTTCCAGAGCGTTGTACTTGTCCATGTGAGGGATGGGTCTCCGCAGGTAGTAGAGGCTCTACTGGTATTTCTTTATGGTGCTGGTGTTGAGGGACCAGGTGAGGTTCTCTGCAATATGGTTTAAGCTGTACTTTGCAGTACAATAGTCAGCTGTGGACTGACGCTCAGTGCTCAGCATTTGATAGTTGCTTTCTTTTTTTATTTACATGTATATACATTTTATACAGCATTAGAATTGGGGTTGTATATTAATGTTACTGCTGAATACATCTTCTACAGATGCATCATCTTCAATCCTCTGTACTGGCTGTGCAGGGAAACCCCTGCTGCCCACTTCCACTGGGAAAATCCAGGTCTTTCTCCATGCACTGATGGACCAGGGCCTGGTACCTTGGTGGATTGCCTCTGAACATGGTTAGCTCAAACAGGATGAATTTCTTCACCTCCTCGGGGAAGTTTGGACTACGTGTGTAAAAACGAGTCTCCTGCCATCCCCATCTCCCATATTTGTGCTTCCTGCAGGAGATCTTTCACGTTCTTCCTTGCTACAGATGGTTTCTCCCCTTTCCTGATGAGCTAAATTGCTGTTGCTCGTGTCCCATGTGTTTGTCATTTCTTCTGTGTCTCCTGCCTATATCTTTCTTTTTCTAAGTGCAGTCTTGCATCCTGCCAGGGTGTGTACCATCATTCTCTTCTCGCCACAGAACTTGCACAGTGGGTCTTGCCTCAGCCCCCACCTGTGTAGGTTTGATGAAGTTGGGAGAGAACCATACACTGACTGGAGCATGAAAGAAATGTAGAAAGGCTTCAGTCTCCGCAGCTGAAGATAGATGGAGCTGCAGCTATGCATTATTCTGTTCATCATGTGAAAAGGATTTGGGGCAGCGGGGAAGTGGATGGTCAGGTTGGGCCAGTTTGAAGGCAGACAACAGGACCAGCAAATATATCTAAACATGGGAAAGAATCAGAAAGGTAATCAAAAAATAATGGAGTGATTCATATAGCAGAAAACAGAAACACATTTGAAGTGTATTCTGAACACTAGCAGGAAGTTGGAGAAGTTTATGCAGCGTTTCTGATTTTATGAACTGACAGTATTCCAGTGTCTTTTGAACAAATCATGCCTGACTGGATTTGCCATTTTTTTTGGCAGTTTGCCAATATATTGCAGGTCATAACTAATAAATGCCTCATGTATCAGCAGTATTTTATAATCAGTGTTGGTTTAAAAAGGTAATTACAGGGCGCCGAGTGGTCCAGCATTCTAAAGCGCTGCCACTATGAGCAGGAGGTCGCAGGTTCGAACGCCAGCTCATGCAGCTTTGCCATCAAGCTGCCGGCATTAGAGGGAGCAAAATTGGACCTGCTCCCTCTGGGTGGGTAGATGGCGCTCTCTCCCCACATCACTCCTAATGTCTGCTGATGTACCGGAGCTGAGCCGCTGTGCTTTCCTCCAAGCGCTGGCTGCTCGGTAATGCTGCATCAGCAGCAGCTCAGTGGCTGACTTCACATGTATCGGAGGAAGCATGTGTTACTCTTCACCCTCCTGGTGGGTTGGGGCATTACTAGTGATAGGGGGAGTCCTAATGAGTGGGTTGGGTAATTGGCCGTGTAAATTGGGGGAAAAAATGGGAAAAATTTGAAATAAAAAAAGGTAATTACAGATAAGTAACATTATAGTCATGTGTTTATTTGTCTTCTGCTGGTGAACTGTTTCATTTTAAACCAGCTAAAACTAAGAATAAGAGGTAACCTCTTTAGTGACTAAAAAGCATTTTAGCATTTAGAAACAATAATTTTAGGTCTAAACCAATTTCTCATCTCTGTTTCTGCCAGCAGTGTACCAGCCTAATTGGTATATAAAAAAAGTGTTGAGAATTTTGCTTGTCATAAAATGCTGTCTACCTGGCACAAAGGGCTTCCATACGTATGTGACACAGTTTCCCTTCACCAGTAGATTGTTTAGAGTTACAGCTCATTAGCATGGATTTAATGAAAAAAAAATGAAAGGAATAAAAACAAATAACTTGGATATTTCCAATTTGCTTGTTTTTAAACCATACTGTGTAAAGTCATACTTGAATAATTTTCTCCATGGGAGAGTTCCAAGGCAAAAAAAACAATAAAACAATACTGAACAAAAACCACCCCTCACCAACCATGGAAGAAGGTGCTCTGGTCAGATGAAACCAAAATCAAACTTTTTGGCCACAAAGCAAAATTTTATGTTTGGTGTAAAAGCAACACATCACCCTGAACACACTATCCCTAATGTCAAATATGGTGGTGGCAGCATCATGGTTTGGGCCTGCTTTTCTTTGTTGGAGTCTTCAAAAGACCTGAGACTGAGTTTTATCAACAAGACAATGATCCAAAACATAAAGCAAAATCTACAGTGGAATGGTTCACAAATAAACGTATCCAGGTGTTCGAATGGCCAAGTCAAAGTCCAAACCTGAATCCAAACGAGAATCTGTGGAAAGAGCAGAAAACAAACTGCTGTTTACAAACACTCTCCATCCTACCTCACTGAGCTCCAGTTGTTTTGCAAAGAAGAATGGGCTCTCGATGTGCAAAACTGATAGAGACAAACCTCAAGAGACTTGCTGCTGTAATCATAGCAAAAGGTGGCGCTACAAAGTATTAATGCAAAGGGGCCGAATAATATTGCACGCCCCACTTTTCAGTTTTTTATTTCTAAAAAAAAAAAGTTTACATTTTTCCAATACATTTCGTTCCACTTCACGATCGTGTCCCACTTGTTGTTGATTCGTCACAAAAAAAAAAATACTATTTCATATCTTTATGTTTAATGCCTGAAATTTGGCAAAAGGTTGAAAAGTTCAAGGGGACCGAATACTTTTGCAAGGCACTGTATTTAAACACATACACACACACACGGGAGCTATTTGTGCACACAGCTCATCTCTGGCTCCATGGTCATGGCTTTGATCCATTCCCATAGTGATACTCTCCTAGGGTGATGAGGATTGGTGGGGCTGTTTTGCTGTTTATTAGCCTCTCGTTGAGCAGCATGAAGTCAGACAGTGATCTGTGGCTTTCTGCTTCAACACCTTTAACTTAACCTCAACTTCGTGTTTGTGCACGTTAAGCATTCAACCAAAAAGGTGGATTATAAAAATCACATGAGCAGTTGCAATGCTCTGTGCAGATTACCTCAAGTGGATCTTTAGTTGCTTTTTGTAAGTAAAACTGGTTTGTGATTGTGTTTGTGATTAAATGTTTTTTGATTTTCTTTTTTTTTTTTTTGTAAATATATTTTTATTGTTTTTTCCTTTTTTCCAAAGAAACAGGTACATATAGGCACGCAACTACAACACTATACACAACACAACACAGCACACACCCCTCCATCAAAAGTAAAAAATAAAAAAATAATAAATAAATCAAATATCCGTAGAATATATATAGCAGACATCAACATACATCTGCCTACATACAAATTAACACACAAGCACTCAAAGCACCCTTACATAATACTATGTAACAAATACCCATTAATCAGTTTATTTCAGGATAACTTATCTTTTATGAAAGCAGTAGCTTCTGACCAGTATCGGATTGTAACTGCTTTAGCACGATGTAATCTGCCAGTGGCCCTCTCCAGCACGAGAACATCAAGAAAAAAAATTAAGAAAGTACGTTTTAAAATAATTTTCTCCTCCAGACGGAATTTTAATATAGATTTTATGGCTGCTGTAACAGCTGCCATTATTATTTTCCTTTGAGAAATATGCAAATTAAGAGTGGAGTCATCCCCAAGGAGAAATGCAGGGGAGAGAGGGAGGTCCTGCTCTAACAAAATGGATAACAGAGAGATCACCTCATTCCAAAATTTGAACACTGGGGGGCACTGCCAGAAAACATGCATATAAGTGCCAACAACCCTAAGAGAACAACTATGACATAAATTGTCAGCAGTTAGTTTTATCTGAAATGCACGGTAGGGAGTGATATAGAACCTGAGAACCACTTTATAATGTATTAGCTGGTGAGCGAAATTTTTTGAAGAATTAAAGATGTTGCTCCAAATTAAGCTCCAATCCAAATCGTCATTACACAGAGATAAATCGCATTCCCAAATGTTTACTATACCAGACTCTCTGGAGACTAAAGAAGTAAACTTATTATAAATTTCTGAAACAAAACCACGGGAATCAGATAGTGATTTAAATAAAGCCAAAAGAGGATGTGTTCTCAGAGGACTACCCACGGGACCCCATATGCTCCTATTGAAGACCGCAAAAAAAAGGAGGAAAGATAAAAGGTTTGCCCCCTGTCAGCAAAAAATTATTACGCCAGATTGGAGAATGTTTATGAAATTTTAGATTGATGTCCATATCTTTATTTGCCTGCAGCCACACCTCCAGTGTATTACTGATCACAGCGCCAAAATACAATCTTGCCTTTTTCAAATTAAAACCTGTAAAGGGCAAGTCTTCCAGTCTAAGGGGTTCAATAATTTTACTTTCTAGATCCCGCCACGATGTCATAGAATGGGGGTCAAACCATGTTCTCATGTGAGATAACTGAAAAGATAAATAGTAAAACTTAAAATGAGGAAGCCCCAATCCTCCTGAAACTTTAGATTGTTGAAGAATGAAAAAATTTATTCTGGGTCTCTTGTCATTCCAGAGAAATTGTCCACACACCTTATCCATTGTCTTAAAGAAACGCGCAGGGGGAGACAAAGGAATCATTGAAAACAAAAAGGACACACGTGGAAGAATGTTCATTTTGATTACAGAGACTTTACCATGCATGGAGCAATGTATTCGTTTCCAACGTTTGAAATCTGCATTAATTTTTCCCATGAGCAATTTGTAATTCTCATTACGAATATTATTGATTGAAGGATATATTTTTATCCCCAAACATTTAAATCCTATAGGTACAACCTGGATAGGAAGTGCATCTGCGAGGTCCAAAGAGTCAGATTTTATATTTTGGGGCATTAGCACGGATTTAGCCCAATTAATTTTGTACCCAGAAAACAGTTCTCAAATAACCTGAGCACTTGGGGAATTGATTGAGAGATATCAGAAAGATAAAGAAGGATATCATCGGCATATAAAGAGATGACATGCTTGGAATTATTAATTGAAACCGGAATAATATCCTTACTTTGCCTAATGGCCTGTGCCATTGGTTCAAGAGAAAGAGCAAATAATGCGGGAGACAAAGGACAGCCTTGCCTACTACCTTTCTCTATTGGAAATGTATCAGATGTTAGAGTACCAGTTTGAACCAGTGCTGATGGATTGGCATAAAGGATCTGAATCATATGAATAAAATTTGGGCCAAAGCAAAATCTTTTCAAGACAGACCATAGATACTTCCATTCAAGACGATCGAAAGCCTTATAGGCATCCAAAGAAAGAACAGCACAAGGTTTGACCTGAAACAACCTACACATATTATCAGAAGCTGATCGGCCTGGAATAAAGCCTGTTCGATCATGATGAACTAAGTTAGAAATTACTAAATTAAGCCTGGCCGATAGCACTTTGGCATATATTTTCAAATCAGAGTTTATCAAAGATATCGGTCTGTAACTATCGCATGCAAAAGGATCTTTCCCCTTTTTAAGCAATAACGATATTAAGGCCGTATTCTGGTCTCTGTGGAAAGATCCGGCCTCCAAAGCATACTCAACTGAATCCCGAAAGATTGGGGCTATCAGATTCCAGAGTTCCAGGAGTAGTTCTGGAGGTATTCCATCTAGACCGGGCTAAGTATGCTTATTTTTTCGAGAAAATACGTAATTTCTCTTTTTATAAATTTTAAAAAGTCAGAATTTTGTAGGAGAAAAACATTGAACCGCCATCTATTTTTGGAAGGTATATACTGTGATGGATTTAATTTCAACATAACAGGGGAGTGATCTGATATTAGTATAGGTAAGATTGAAATATCTGTGACATATTTTAAGCTACCAGCTGACATAAAAATATAATCAATCCGTGAATATGACTTATGCCGAGAAGAAAAAAAAGTGTAGTCTCTATTACTAGGGTTTATAGTGCGCCAAGGATCAATCAAATTCAAGTCAGTCAGGAAATCTCTCAGTAAATTAGATGAAGCATTAGATTGGTTTAAGGCCTGTGTATTATACATCTTATCCAGGCTATTATCCACCACACTATTATAGCCCCCCCCCCCCCCCCCCCTCCATTAAAAAAATGCAATCTGGGTGACGAAGAACAACTTGTTTAAGAGAATCGTAGAAAGAGGCATCTTGATAGTTAGGGGCGTATACTGAAAAAAATACACACCTTAACAGAATCAAAATTACATTTTATAAAACAGAACTTCCCGTTCGTATCAGCACCAGATTCAAGTATATTCAGTTTCAGATTTCTTTTAATTAAGATAGAAACACCTTTTGTTTTGTTAGGTGCAGAAGAGCTGGCTGCAATCCTATAATGCCTGTTTTGACATCTGTGGACATCTGCAATCTTCAGATGGGTTTCTTGAAGTAGGGCAATATCTACCGATTTTTGGCGAAGAAAATCTAAAGATTTGCCCCTTTTTACTGGTTCGTTCAGGCCCCTGACATTCCAGGACATAAAATTAAACCTACTCATTCACCTGGGTAAGATTCACTCATTACAGCTGTACAGTAAACATGCAGAAAAAAAGAATGAGTATATAAGTAGGCGATTACTAGTGCTAGAACGGTGTGTGCATCTAAAGTACAACAAACAACATTACAAAAACAAAATGCTAGTTGGCCGGGGACAAACAACAAGAACAAGAACAGCTCTGTCCTTACAGAGCTATGATCAGACATGCCAAAGGCAGCCCCAGATTCCAAATAGCCAAAAGAGACTTTTCTTACCCGTTAGCGACTCGGTCAGTCCTACCTGTACAAGATCTCTCCTGTCTTTGAGCCGCTTGAATGATATCAGTGCGGGCGGTAAGAGACTGCATGGCCGTCTCCAGATTCGTCACCGTCGATTCGACAGCCCCTATCCTCTGCTTCGCGACCTCCAAACCAGCACAGACAGTCCTCACCTCGGCAGTGAGATCGGTCCCCAGCTTGTTTACAGCAGCGATAAGCAGGTCTAATTTCTCCATCACTGACACGTTGTCTCCTTCGTGCTCACGCATCTCCGACGGCATTAGCAGAGCTTTTCTGGCTTTCTTTTTAGCTGACTTCTGGCGAGGGAGCCGGTGACGAGCAATCTTCCGCGGGTCTCTTTTCAGCCGCATCCATCCGTTCAATTGTAGAACAAAAACTTGAATATTAGACGCAAAAGAAATTTAAATAGGGGAGCCATAGGGGGCCGGAGTCGGTCTACACCGCCATCTTGACCGAAGCCTCAGCCGGAAGTCTGTCGTTTTTTGATTTTCTATTATTTAAGCGCGGTAAGAGAGCCGGAGTCCGCGCTAAGCTAATGGCTAACTCCAGCCGGCCAGCGGTTCCATCTCTCCTTCTCTCCAACGTTTGCTCCCTGCCGAACAAGATTGACTATCTCCGGCTCCAGCGGACATCCCAGCGCGAGTTCAGAGACTGCTGTGTGTTCGTTTTCACGGAGACGTGGTTAACGGACTCCATTCCGGACTCCGCGATTGAGGTGAGCAGCATGCTAAGCTACCGCGCGGACCGCGACGCCGGCCTCTCGGGCAAAGTACGTGGAGGTGGGGTGTGTGTTTACATCAACACAGCATGGTGTAACAACGCTGCGCTGATCTCCAGCTACTGCTCGCCGCTGGTGGAGTTTGCTGTAGTCAGAGCCAGGCCATTCTACCTGCCCAGAGAGCTTAGCAGCGTCTACATAATAGCAGTGTTTGTAGCACCCAGTGCTAATGCTAACGGTGCTAATGCTAACGCTCTGCAAGAACTGTACACTGTTATCTCCAAACTCCAGAACTCACACCCCGACGGACTGTTTATTGTTGCTGGTGATTTCAATCACAGTAATCTGAAGGCTCTGCTGCCCAGCTTTCACCAACATGTGGATTTTCCAACCCGTGGAGCTAACCTGCTTGATTGTGTGTATACTAACATTCCCGGTTCGTACAGAGCAGAGCCCCGCCCCCACTACGGCTACTCTGATCATATTTCTGTCATGCTCATCCCAGCATACAGACAGCTCATCAGACGTGCCAAATCAGAGAAGAAGCAAGTTACAACCTGGCCTCCAGGAGCCATCTCTGCTCTTCAGGACTGTTTTGAGCACACTGACTGGGACATGTTCAGAGAAGCTGCTACTTCTGATGACTCCATCAACCTGGAGGAGTACACAGACTCAGTGACTGGCTACATCAGCAAGTGCATTGAGGATGTTACTGTCTCCAAAACCATCACATCCCGCCCCAACCAGAAGCCGTGGATGAGTGCAGAGGTGCGTGCGCTGCTGAGATCCCGAGACAAGGCCTTTAAGTCAGGGGACAGGGCTGGCCTCCGAACAGCTAGAGCCAAGCTCTCCCGGGGGATCAGAGAGGCAAAGCGCACCTACGCAAAGAAAATCCACGCCCACTTCCAGGACACTACTGACACTCGGCGCATGTGGCAGGGCATCCAGACCATCACCAACTACAAGTCACCCTCCCCTGCTTGTAACAGTGATGCCTCCCTTCCAGATGCACTGAACTCCTTCTACGCAAGGTTCGAAGCACAGAACTACACGACAGCAAGGAAGACTACACCTCCTCCAAACGACCAGGTACTGTGCCTGTCCTCAGCTGATGTGCGGAAAACTCTACTCAGAGTCAACCCACGGAAAGCCCCAGGACCAGACAGCATACCTGGCAGAGTGCTCAGAGGATGTGCAGAACAACTCACGGATGTTCTCACGGACATTTTCAACATCTCTCTGAGTACTGCAATCGTGCCGACGTGCTTCAAGACGACCACCATCGTCCCTGTGCCGAAGAAGTCTCAAGTGTCCTGCCTTAATGACTACCGTCCCATTGCACTTACTCCCATCATCATGAAGTGCTTTGAGAAGCTGGTCATGAGGCACATCAAAAACCAGCTCCCGTCCTCACTGGACCCTCTGCAGTTTGCGTATCGTCCAAACAGATCAACAGACGATGCCATCTCTACTGCGCTCCACCTGGCTCTCACCCACCTGGACAACAAAGACTGCTATGTTCGAATGCTGTTCATCGACTTCAGTTCAGCATTCAACACCATCATCCCTCAGCATCTGATAGGAAAACTGAGCTTGCTGGGCCTGAACTCCTCCCTCTGCAACTGGGTTTTAGACTTCCTGACTGAGAGACCACAATCAGTCAGGATTGGAAACAACACCTCCAGCCCCACCATACTGAGCACCGGCGCCCCCCAGGGCTGTGTGCTCAGCCCACTGCTGTTCACTCTGCTGACTCATGACTGTACTGCAAAGTACAGCTCAAACCACATCATCAAGTTCGCTGATGACACAACTGTAGTTGGCCTCATCAGCAAGAACGACGAGTCAGCATACAGAGAGGAGGTGCAGGAGGTCCTGCCTTAATGACTACCGTCCCATTGCACTTACTCCCATCATCATGAAGTGCTTTGAGAAGCTGGTCATGAGGCACATCAAAAACCAGCTCCCCTCCTCACTGGACCCTCTGCAGTTTGCGTATCGTCCAAACAGATCAACAGACGATGCCATCTCTACTGCGCTCCACCTGGCTCTCACCCACCTGGACAACAAAGACTGCTATGTTCGAATGCTGTTCATCGACTTCAGTTCAGCATTCAACACCATCATCCCTCAGCATCTGATAGGAAAACTTAGCTTGCTGGGCCTGAACTCCTCCCTCTGCAACTGGGTTTTAGACTTCCTGACTGAGAGACCACAATCAGTCAGGATTGGAAACAACACCTCCAGCACCACCATACTGAGCACCGGCGCCCCCCAGGGCTGTGTGCTCAGCCCACTGCTGTTCACTCTGCTGACTCATGACTGTACTGCAAAGTACAGCTCAAACCACATCATCAAGTTCGCTGATGACACAACTGTAGTTGGCCTCATCAGCAAGAACGACGAGTCAGCATACAGAGAGGAGGTGCAGTGGCTGACGGACTGGTGCAGAACCAACAACCTATCTCTTAACGTGGATAAAACCAAGGAGATGGTTGTTGACTTCAGGAGAGCTCCAGGTGTCCACCACCCGCTGAACATCAACGGCTCTGCTGTGGAAATTGTGGATAACACCAAGTTCCTCGGTGTTCACATTGCAGAGAACCTCTCCTGGTCCCTCAACACCAGCTCCATAGCCAAGAAAGCCCAGCAGCGCCTCTACTTCCTGCGGAGACTGAGGAAAGCACATCTCCCACCCCCCATCCTCACCATGTTCTACAGAGGCACTGTAGAAAGCATCCCGAGCACCTGCATTACCGTCTGGTTTGGGAATTGCAACACCTCAGACCGCAAGACCCTACAGCGGATAGTGCGGACAGCTGAGAAAATCATCGGAGTCTCTCTTCCCTCAATCACTGAGATCTACACCACACGCTGCATCCGCAAAGCCACCAGCATTGTGGACGACCCCACCCATCCCTCACACGGACTCTTCGCTCTGATGCCGTCCGGCAGAAGATACAGGAGCATCCGAGCCTCCACTACTAGACTCTGCAACAGCTTCATCCACCAGGCAGTCAGACTTCTCAACGCACAGAGACAGAACTGAACCCCCACCCCACCCACCACTCAGCCAACACACTCGCACAAAACTAAACTGTACACCCCCCCCCTTTACACAAAACTAAACTGTACACCCGCCCCCCCTTTACACTCACAAAGAACTGAACTTCACCCACACACACACCCAGTCAGCACACAGAGGCTGACATGACTTTATTTGCTGCACTCTTAAAAACTATAAACTCTACCTCAGTAACTGCTGTGATTATATATGTTCTATATGTTACAGTATGTCACACATCTCTGCACCTTATCCCAACTATACACTTTATTATACCGTATTGGTACTGCACTGTCCTGTCTTTAAATTGTCTTGTCTTTTGTATTTATTGTATTTATTGTTATTTAGTGTTATAATTTTATAATTTTATGTTGCACTGTCGTCACTCCTGCACTTTATGTTGTCTATTGCTTGTGGTTCTATGTTGCACCATGGTTCCGGAGGAACGTAATTTCATCACACTGTGTACCTGTACTCAGATGTAATGACAATAAAAGCCTCTTGACTTGACTTGACTTGATTTAAAAACTGTTTAACTGACATTTAGAATGGAAAATGTAAAAAAAAAAAAAAACATATTGCCAGAATTAAAGCCAATCGTTTACCTAACTCTGTTTCTCTTTTACATTCTGCCTGTCATGTGACTTTTATTCTGTGCATGTGAATGGAAAACAAAGTGTAAACTGCATATACAGTTTACACTTGTGCTTGGATTGCATTGAAGAGATTTGTATTTGTTGTTTGTGTTTGTGTTGTAGATCACGAGGTCTTCCCAAATTGAAAGAGTCATGTTCCCACGAATCTTTGCTGAGTCCGGGAAGTGCCGTGGAGGCTCTAGATCTCAGCACTGAAGAGGATGTATACATCAAACCTCTGCACAGCAGTGTGTTAGGCCAGGAGTTCTGCTTCGAGGTGCAGTCAATGTTTTCTTGCCCAACCTTCTACTCTGTTGTTCCATTTATTTAATTATTTAAGTGCTCAGATTTTCCAATGTATTCTGTGAAATTTTCTCTGTATTCTATTAGTCCCTTTTAGATTTTAGATATACCTCCCTTGACAGACTGTGATGATTGGGCCCAATAATGTTAATAATGTTAATAATAGTAATAATAATAGTGTTAATAGGTCATCATCTCATTATAGATTTATCAAATTTCTGTTAAATGTAAAGTTGATCTGTACATATTTTTCATAGATTGAAAATGTAAAAAGAAAAATCCATAATATTGTTGTATTCCCTTTCACCAGATTTTAAATATTTTTTTTGTTTTTGTTTATTAGGTGGGAAAATTTTATTTTTTACAATTATTTCAACCCAAATTGTTAAAGATTCTCTTACATAGGTTTATTATGTGAGATAAATAGGGGGCTAAGCTGTGAATAGGAGTAAACCACTCATGAAAATAAAAAGGTCCACTTTCTAAATTAAAAACAACTTGGAAAAACTGTCTAATAACAGCAGGTTTTGGTACATATAATATAGGACTTAACTACTATGCATCAACAAACAAAGTAAAGAGTTGTGGTACTGCTTGTGATCTGGAAAACAGTCCTGCAGGTACTGTTCCCTGGAAGTGTAAACTCCATCTGAAACAGCCTGGTGTGCTTGAATCAGCAAATCAGCAGTAAAAAAGTTCTCTCTATACAATTATCATGCATTCTTTATTCCAACGTCTCCTGATGGCAGTTCAGTGACTGATACATCTTCCTGTCACCCTCTGCAGCTGATGGATTTTAGCCCCTGCAGCTGTTGTCGGGGTTAGTTGTTCTTTCCCCAGCATTTGTCACTCCTCCTCAGCCAGAGCCAAAAGTTCCCCTTCTCTGCTAGCTCTTTGGTTGCCTTCTTTTGGATTTCTCTGATCACTCTGCCACTTAAAAGGTGTATGGTTGACATCCCTGCATAGCTTCTGCATCAGACCTTCACTAGATAGATGGTAGTTTTCCAGCCAGCCTTGAGTATTTGGCCTTCTTTTGTTTATAGGCAACCCCCATCCCCTCCTTCACTGTTATTGTGAACTCAATAAGGGACATGGATCATACTATGTCAGGGTAGAGAGATGTGGCTGTGATCTCGACCAGGTTGGAGGAAAAAAGGCCTTAGTGTTTCTTAGTTTACACTATGTTTACAGTCCTCCCACTAGGGTTAGGCAGTATGACAGTATTTCGGTATACCACGGTATTTAAATATGGTGACGTATTGTAAAATGGTGACTGTATGCTAACCATGTGACATGCCAAATCTGTACTTTGAAAAACGGGGCTTTTAAGACATTCTGCGCATCCACGATGAAAGAGCAGTGGGAGGGGTAAGCACTTGAAGCTTATTGATTGGTTATGGGGTAGGGGATTCTCACTCAGGAGATCCTACAGCTAAAACTTAAACTCTACAGGTTTCAGATTTTCACCGAAATGATCAGATTTATCAGTTTATCCTGCCGCGTATGGTGTTCTGGTGTATGAGTTACTCACAGGCAGTGATGGTAGTAACGCCGTTACTTTTTTCAGTAGCGAGTTATCTAACTAATTACTCTGACTGTAACTATAACGCCGTTACCATTTCCGACACCCCGTTACTGCACGTTACTTTATAAATAAATAAATAAAATATATAATATATATAAAATATATAAATAAATTCACAAACACAAAAATGAGGGTATTCAATCTGTAATTTTAGTTCATTTTAGTTTTTTCTTTTAGTTACCGTTTTTATTAGTTTCAGTTAAGGAGAACTCTCACTTTCAGTTTTTGTTAAAAATAATGCTTGGTTACTTGGCTATATGGTGATTATTGTGCCATAGCTTTATATAAAATAAAAATAGTATTGAAAAACTGATGACTACATTACAGACCATTTCCTGGCGCACGACCGGCCCGAGGAATGTGATGGGAAATCTTAGGTGATGGGAAATCTTAGGTAAAAGTATCCTGCTATTTAAAAGAATGGAAAAAATAACAATAATAATATAGTTCTGCATACTAGAGTTTAGATTGTCTGCCCGAACCCAAGCCCTGACTGACTCAATGCCCGAATTTGGGCAGGCGAGAATCCTCACTGTTTTCCTGGCGCGCTGTCGGGTTTGGCTGAAGAAAATGGTCTGTGACGTGGCTTTCAGACCTTCTTTCTCTACAAGTGTCCAAGGTTCTAGCAGGAAAACTCTAGAAACAAAGTGCAGCAAGAAAGATTTAATCCCAATAAACACGTATGACAATTAGTAATAGTGAATATAGTGTATATGGAGTCTTTGGCGAAAGCCCCGTCGAAGCCCAGGTCCGCAGCGTCTGGAACCTCGCAGATCCTGCCGTACTTGTTCGGCGGGGGCGGAGCCTATCCCCTGGGCAACCGGCGGGACCGAACTGGAGGCGGTGGGGAAGGAGGAGGGTGAAAACGTATGTCAGCGTCTGCAAGCAGGGGAGAACAGGTATGAGGGAGGTCTTTTAAGGACAGGTGCGAGTTGGTGATTGGCTGAGAAAAGTGGCGTGATTTCGAGTTTCCCGCTAGAACCTACGCAAAGCTTTCAGTTCTAGCAGGAAAACTCTAGAAACAAAGTGCAGCAAGAAAGATTTAATCCCAATAAATATGTATGACAATTAGTAATAGTGAATATAGTGTATATAGAGTCTTTGGCGAAAGCCCCGTCGAAGCCCAGGTCCGCAGCGTCTGGAACCTCGCAGATCCTGCCGTACTTGTACGGCGGGGGCGGAGCCTATCCCCAAAAATATAAAAGATATAATTACCCACAGGAGGATCCTTTACCTGGTTCACGTATTCTGGAAGGAAAACAGTTATAAACAAGCTTGAATAAGGTGTTCAAGATTGGAGTGTTATTTGCTGAGTACGTGTGCATTACAGTAGTTGCGCTCATGTTTTGGTAGCATACATTTATTAGGTTCGTTGTATACAAAGTACTTGTATACACTGCTTGAGGCTATTTTAGAAGTGTATGATAAGCGTAACGTTGACGTGATCAGCATGAGAAAACACTGCGGACTAACAATACATTAAGCCTTTGAGGGGCACAACTTTTGGACGCCGTCGTAGCAAAACGCGGACTACGAGTCCAAAGGGAATAAGAGCGGGCACGGCCCGCTGTGCAGCAAAACGCGGACTACGAGTCCAAAGGCTATAAGGGCGGGCACGGCCCGCTGTGCAGAAAAAACTCAGACTAGGAGTCTAATGAGCATAGGAACGGGCACGGCCCGTGTTGATATCTAGGAGCATAAGGAGTAGGATATTTGAGCGAGCGCGAGCTGTCGTGGCAGTACGTTATAACAGTATATTCATTTGACGTCTGTATAAAAATCTTACAACCGCCTCCAGTTGTTTGCAATTAAATAGATATATTAAATAGATATATAAATAAATAGATATATATGTACATAAATTACTGACTCAGACATCAGGTATCCCGAACAAGATGGGTGAGGGTATAAGAGCGAGCACGGCTCGCGACTGCAGCAGCGCGGACTACGAGTCCAGTGGATATTTAGAGCGGGCACTGCCTGCGATCGCAGCAGCGCGGACTACGAGTCCAGTGGTTATTAGAGCGGGCACGGCCCGCGATCGCAGCAGCGCGGACTACGAGTCCAGTGGTTATTAGAGCGGGCACGGCCCGCGATCGCAGCAGCGCGGACTACGAGTCCAGTGGTTATTAGAGCGGGCACGGCCCGCGATCGCAGCAGCGCGGACTACGAGTCCAGGGTTAATAGAGCGGGCACGGCCCGCGATCGCAGCAGCGCGGACTATGAGTCCAGGTTAATAGAGCGGGCACGGCCCGCGATCGCAGCAGCGCGGACTACGAGTCCAGGGTTAATAGAGCGGGCACGGCCCGCGATCGCAGCAGCGCGGACTACGAGTCCAGTGGGTATTTAGAGCGGGCACGGCCCGCGATCGCAGCAGCGCGGACTACGAGTCCAGGGTTAATAGAGCGGGCACGGCCCGTGACCGCAGCAGCGCGGACTACGAGTCCAGTGGGTATTAGGGCGGGCACGGCCCGAGAATTAAACTTTCCATTATCGTTGACTGCTATAACATTTTACTGATGATTGTTATTAGACACCTTGTAAGTCATGATGCGAACAAAGCAAATATAACAGGGGAAGCGAAATTAATGTCAAAACAAATGTCAGGAAGCACCAAATGCCGAACCAAGGACAGACTGTCCTTGGAGAACACCCCCAAAACCAAAGGACCAGGGAAATTAACATCAGCACAAACCATAAGACATAAAGCAACGACAAACCGGATCGGATACTTAACATTGAGGCACGGAATTTGCACAGCAGTACGTCAAAGCAACCCGTGATCGGTAAATGCGCAAAACTTCGGCCACTAAAAAAGTTCTAAGGCAATAGCAACCGCTGCCCACGGCGTTGATTAATATGTTAAAACACGGAATCGTAAAAGTAGAATTTCTGCAAGAAAGGTACATGCCAATCATGGAACAAAACATAGCACAGTCAACACAAAATTAACCCAATAAAAGGCAGCAAATCACCAGAATTAGACCAGGTACGGAGTCAGTGCAGTCCACGAATCACGTCATCGAGAACCTGTGCAGTACTGTACATACAAGCAGCATGACGTCTTTATAAAAATCTTACAACCGCTTCCAGTTGTTTGCAATTAAATAGATATATTAAATAGATATACAAATAAATAGATATATATGTACATAAATTACTTACTCAGACATCAGGTATCCCGAACAAGATGGGTGAGGGTATAAGAGCGAGCACGGCTCGCGACTGCAGCAGCGCGGACTACGAGTCCAGTGGATATTTAGAGCGGGCACTGCGCGCGATCGCAGCAGCGCGGACTACGAGTCCAGTGGTTATTAGAGCGGGCACGGCCCGCGATCGCAGCAGCGCGGACTACGAGTCCAGTGGTTATTAGAGCGGGCACGGCCCGCGATCGCAGCAGCGCGGACTACGAGTCCAGTGGTTATTAGAGCGGGCACGGCCCGCGATCGCAGCAGCGCGGACTACGAGTCCAGGGTTAATAGAGCGGGCACGGCCCGCGATCGCAGCAGCGCGGACTATGAGTCCAGGTTAATAGAGCGGGCACGGCCCACGATCGCAGCAGCGCGGACTACGAGTCCAGGGTTAATAGAGCGGGCACGGCCCGCGATCGCAGCAGCGCGGACTACGAGTCCAGTGGGTATTTAGAGCGGGCACGGCCCGCGACTGCAGCAGCGCGGACTACGAGTCCAGTGGGTATTTAGAGCGGGCACGGCCCGCGATCGCAGCAGCGCGGACTACGAGTCCAGGGTTAATAGAGCGGGCACGGCCCGTGATCGCAGCAGCGCGGACTACGAGTCCAGTGGGTATTAGGGCGGGCACGGCCCGAGAATTAAACTTTCCATTATCATTGACTGCTATAACATTTTACTGATGATTGTTATTAGACACCTTGTAAGTCATGATGCGAACAAAGCAAATATAACAGGGGAAGCGAAATTAATGTCAAAACAAATGTCAGGAAGCACCAAATGCAGAACCAAGGACAGACTGTCCTTGGAGAACACCCCCAAAACCAAAGGACCAGGGAAATTAACATCAGCACAAACCATAAGACATAAAGCAACGACAAACCGGATCGGATACTTAACATTGAGGCACGGAATTTGCACAGCAGTACATCAAAGCAACCCGTGATCGGTAAATGCGCAAAACTTCGGCCACTAAAAAAGTTCTAAGGCAATAGCAACCGCTGCCCACGGCGTTGATTAATATGTTAAAACACGGAATCGTAAAAGTAGAATTTCTGCAAGAAAGGTACATGCCAATCATGGAACAAAACATAGCACAGGCAACACAAAATTAACCCAATAAAAGGCAGCAAATCACCAGAATTAGACCAGGTACGGAGTCAGTGCAGTCCACGAATCACGTCATCGAGAACCTGTGCAGTACTGTACATACAAGCAGCATCGGACACGAGTCCAATCAAGCAGCGGAGCGGGCACGGCCTGAGACAATAAACAACGCGGACAGCGAGTACAGTAAAGCATTAGAGCGGGCACGGCCCGAGACAATAAACAACGCGAACTGCGAGTACGGTAAAGCATTAGAGCTGGCACGGCCCGAGATAATAAACCACGCGGACTGCGAGCCAGTAAAGCATTAGAGCGGGCACGGCCCGAGATAACAAACAGCGCGGACTGCGAGTACAGTAAAGCATTAGAGCTGGCACGGCCCGAGATAATAAACCACGCGGACTGCGAGTACGGTAAAGCATTAGAGCGGGCACGGCCCGAGATTATAAACGATGCGGACTGCGAGTATAGCAAACCATTAAAGCGGGCACGGCCCGAGATAAGAAACCGCGCAGACTGCGAGCCATTAAAGCATTACAGAGCGGGCACGGCCCGAGATTATGAACAACGCGAACTGAGAGTACGGTAAAGCATTAGAGCGGGCACAGCCCGAGATAATAAACGATGCGGACTGCGCGTACAGTAACCAGCAGAGCGGGCACGGCCTGAGATAATAAACAACGCGGACTGCGAGTACAGTAAACCATTAGAGCGGGCGCGGCCCGAGATAATAAACAACGCGGACTGCGAGTACAGTAAACCATTAGAGCGGGCACGGCCCGAGATAATAAACAACACGGACTGCGAGTACAGTAAACCATTAGAGCGGGCACGGCCCGAGATAAGAAACAACGCGGGCTGCGAGTACAGCAAAGCATTAGAGCGGGCACAGCCCGAGATAATAAACAACGCGGACAGCGAGTCATTAAAGCATTTTGCTCTTTTAGTGGTCCTTTGCTTGAAGGTCACTTCACCAAACCTGTCCTAGCAGGCCTGGTATAGGATGTCCCCTGGATGATCTGGTAAAGCTTGGAATACACCCCTCTTTGCAACAAACCCTACCGTCTTGACTAGGTCGATGTCCAGCATTCGCCATACTTCTGTCATGATTGGCCATTTGAGCTTGCTTCTTCTTGTTGGTTACTTGGTCTCTGTTTTTAGCTCTGTTCGTGCAAGTTGGTGACAACTGGGTCCTGGCACTCACATAAGGGCCCCCCTTGCCATCAGTGGGCTTTCTTTCTCTGTGTAAGCTTTGCCCTCTGCAGCGTTGGGTCCACCGGCTCTGTGGTTTTCGACCTGGCTTCAAGTCCCTCTTGTCTCACCTGCTGAGGAAGTGCAAGGTGACTCGTGGCCCTTCCCCTGGTGGATTGTAACCCATGATACATGGTAATTTTTCCCCATCTGCACTTGCTGAACACATGCTGGACATTGCTTCCAGTCACACCTTCTCCGGTGCCCACGGGTCTGCTGTCATCTTCCTGTATTGTGAAGAAATATTTTAAACTAACTAATGAAATAAGCCTGGACAGAAATGCTACCCTTTATTTTGGCCCGCTCCTCATGAGCAAACTGCTTCTTTTTTTTTTAGGCTTGAAGGGTACCATATCTAGACCGCTTGTCAACATGTAGTTTTTATTATTATTACTTTTGTCAGATTCAAGTTATTTCTGTTACCATTGTGGGTTTTTCCTTTAATCATTTATAGATGAATAGATAGATCTGTGTGTTAACATAGAGCTGATGTGCCTTGGCAAAAAGTTCCATTTTTGTCTCATCTGTCCATAGAACATTACTCCAGAATCTTTGTGGCTTGTCAGCATGTAGTTTGGCAAATTCCAGTCTGGCTTTTTTATGTTTGTTTTCAACAATGGTGTCCTCCTTGGTTGTCTCCCAATAAGTCCACTTTGGCCTAAACAATGAAGGATTGTAAGATCTGACACTGATGTTCCTTGAGATTGAAGTTCACCTTTGTTCTGGGCTCTTTTGTTACCATCTGTTTTATCCATCTGTTTGATTTGTCTTCAATTTTTCCAGGGAGGTTTGTCTACAGTCAGATGGATCTTAGATTTCTGAATAATATGTGCAACAGGAACATTAAGCTGCTTGGAGATAACCTTTACCTTTAAAATGCTCTATAATTTTCTCTTAAAAAAAGTATTTCCTTTGCTTCTTCTGGTCCATTTTGAGTGTCACCATGTCACCAAACAGCACAGTGACTACCTGTAGCCCTATATATAGACCCACTGATTACAAGATTGTAGACACCTGTGATGCCTTGTATTTAACTCCATGCCTTGTCCATGCTAAAGAAAATCATCCCCACAGCATGATTCTTCCACCACCATGTTTCACATTAGGATGGTGTGTTCTGGGTGATAAGCAGTGTTAAAAAGTGCCACACATTGTGCTATGCATTAAGGCCACAATGTTGAACTTTGGTCTCATCTGAACACAGCACCTTCTTCCACATGTTTGCAGTGGCTACATGGCTTGTGGCAAACTTCAAATGTGATATGTTTTTAAAACCTAACCCTGCTTTAAACTTCTTCACAACTTTATCTCTGTCCTGTCTAGTGAGTTCCTAGGTCTTTATGATGCTGTTTGTTCACTACTTTTCTCTAGAAAACCACTGAAGCCTTCACAAACCAGATTGATTTAATCTGAGGATAAATTTCACACTCCTAAAATTCTATTAACTAATTAAGTGACTTCTGAAGGCAGTTGTTTGCACAGGAATTTATTATATTTATTATAAAATTTCAAGGGGTGTGCATATATATTACTGTGTGACACAATCTGTACTAACATATTCCATACACCTGAATACATTTCCTGTTTATGATCTTGCAGCACCAACAGTTCTGATTTCTTATAATTTGTGTGTAAGACTCATGGATGCTGCTACAAGATCTGTAACTGCAACTCTTGGTGGTGAGGGCTCTTTTATTGTTGGCTGGAATAACGGTCCCCTCCACCACAACTGTTCATGCATAGAGCTACTTGAAGTCATCCCTCTGGCATCAGGTTTCCAACACAGTGTGACCATAATAGGGAAACTTTGATTTTTAGCCACTCAACTAAATACAGTTGCAAGAAAAGTATGTGAACCCTTTGGCATTACTTAGATTTCTGCATAAATTGATAATTAAATGTGTTTAGTTCTTCATCTAAATCACAACAATAGACAAACACAGTCAGTTTAAACTAATACCGCACAAATGATATGTTTGCATAGTTTTATTAAACACAACATGTTAACATTACAGTGCAGGGTGGAACAAGTTTGTGAACCTTTGGATTTAATAACTGGTTGATCCTACTTTGGCAGCAAAAACCTCAACTAAACGTTTTCTGTAGTTGCAGGTCAGACCTGCACGACAATTAGGAGGAATTTTGGATCATTCCTCCAAAATGATCAGGATATCTGGTGTGAATCGCTCTCTTGAGGTTGAGCCACAGCATCTTAATTGGGTTGAGCTCAGGACTCTCCAGAAGGCATAGTTTCTTCTGTTAAAGCCTTTCGGTTGTTTTGGGTCCCTATTCTGTTGTATCATCCATCCTATGTTGAGCTTCATTTGGCAGATGACAGATGAGGTTAAGTCAGTGTGGTCACACTCTTCAGAATCTTCAAGACGCTCCAGTAGGTCAACAACCAGCTTGGCAGCAGTAGAAGTCTGTGCCAAGGCTGAAGCTGCATTGGCAAGAGCATCATTTGCGCAAAGAGAAATCAAATAAAGTCAGTTCACCTTAAGCCTCCAGCAGTTTGCCTCAGTAGGGTCTCGGAGAGGCTAGAGGAGTGTTGTGGATCTGCAGAGGCAATGGAGACAGCTCACTTTAGGAAGATTGAATGTTTTCCCAGAGTATCCACTAAGAAGCCTTAACGTCTTTGTGAGCTAGGTGACCTACGTCTTAAATTAAAAGCAGCCAAGGCAGAGGGTTATCTACCTGGCCTCTCTTACCTGGATACTTCCCGTGGAATTAGCCCTATTCTGAAGAAACTTCCATATGCTATTCAGGAAAAGTGGATGGTCCAAGGAACCAAGTACAAGCAGGAACATGCAGTAACCTATACGCACCTGTCATTTTTCTTATGCTTCATCCGTAATTAAGCAAGAATGAGGAATGACCCCAGTTTCTTTACTGTACCTTCCAAAATGGAGTCTAGTACGGAAAGACCCCCTTCAAGAGCAAGAAGTGCAATCATGGTTCACAAAACTGATGTTGATAATGTCTTTCAAAGGATGAGACCCAGAAAAACATTGATCCTGACAAACAATGTCCAATCCATAAAATGCCACATCCTTTAAGGAATTGTAGAGGATTTTGAGAAAAAACGATGGAAGAAAGGAAATCCTTCCTCAAAGAGAACTCCATATGCTTTCGATGTTGTTCCTCTACTACACATCATGCAAGGGCCTGCAAAGCAGTTATTCAGTGGGTAGTATACGACAGCAACAAGCATATCTCAGCTCTTCACGCTGGTCCTGCACCTTGGTGTATTAAGGACGAAACAAACCCCTCTTCACAGCATGTTGGGGAGGAAATTGAATTCTCTCCCTTTTCAGAAACTTTAACATGCACACATGTCTGTGGAGAAAATTTAAGAGGAAGGTCTTGCTCCAAAATCTGCCTGGTAAAGGTATACCCTAAAGGCCACCCAGAAAGGAAGATGAGAACGTATGCCATTCTGGATGATCAGAGTAACAAGTCCATTGCCAGGTCAGCCTTTTTTTTTTTTTTTTTTTTATCTTTTCAATATAACAGATGTTGTTTTCCCATACAGACAATAAGGCTGAGATACCTACCCCAGAAGCTGCAAGATACAATCCTCACATAAAAAACTGCTTTCAAGATTCCCCAGCTAGACCCTAATGCAGAAATCTTACTACTACTTGGCAGGGATATGATTCAGGTGCATAAAGAGAACAAGATGGCGGCGAGTGCACGCGCAGCGGCTACTCTCTCTCCAGAGGAAACAGCGTTTTCGTGTTTTTTGTCTCGTAAGTCGCAGTGTTTTTATACGTCTGGATTACATCCGCTTACTTCAGTCAACTCAGAAGACCGTGAGAGACTGCTGTGTTTATGTTTTCACTGAAACCTGGCTCAACAACAGCGTCCCAGACCATGCCGTTCAGCTGGAGCGGCTAACATGCTATCGGACGGACCGCGCGCTAGCTGACGAAGGTGAGAGCTGCGGCGGCGGACTCTGTGTTTACATCAGCGATGCTTGGTGTTGGAACGTTGTAGTGGTCTGTAAACACTGCTTACTGGTAGTGGAACTGATGATTATCAAGTGCCGTCCGTTCTATCTAGATTTCTCCGCCGTGCTGATCGCTGCTGTTTATATCCCTCCGACCTCCAACAACAGCGTGAGGAGTGAAGCACTGAATGAACTGCACCAGTACATCAGTGAGCAGCAGACAGCACAGCCAGATGCTTTTCTCATTCTGGCTGGAGATTTCAACCATGCAGACCCAAAGAGTGTGTTTTCTGGACTTTTTAAACACATAGACTTTCCAACCAGGGGAAACAATACATTGGACCAGGTCTTCACAACACACCGAGGAGCCTACAGAGCCTCCCCCCTCCCCCACCTTGGAGCCTCTGATCACCTCACCATTATGCTAATGCCAGCTTACAGACCACTGGTTAAAGTCACCAAACCAGTTCTTGAGCAGGTACGAGTATGGCCAGAGGATTCCTCAGAGGCACTTCAGGACTGTTTCAGCACAACAGACTGGAATATGTTCAGAGAGGCTGCCACCCACAACAACTCCACAGACATTCAGGAGTACACAGAAACTGTCTCAGCCTACATCACCAAGTGCACTGATGATGTAACCGACCTCAAGACCGTCACTGTTCGAGCGAATCAGAAACCATGGCTGACAGGAGAGGTCCACAAGCTCCTGAAGGCTAGAAATGCAGCCTTCAGAACAGGAGACCAGGCAGGCCTGAGGACAGCCAGGGCCAACCTGTCCCACGGGATCAGGAAAGCTAAGAGGCTGTACTCCCAACGCTTCAGTGACAGCAGAGACACACGGAACCTGTGGCACGGTATCCAGTCTATCACAGGCTATAAGCCACATCCACAGACCTGTGACAGCGACACATCTCTGCTGAATGACCTGAATGGGTTCTTCGCAAGGTTCGAGCCACTCAACAACTCACCCGCCCAGAAATCCATCCTTTCTCCTGGTGACCAGGTGCTGACGCTGTCCCCAAACAGTGTGAGGAGAGCATTCAGCAGGATCAATGCTCGGAAAGCTCCGGGGCCTGACAACATTCCTGGTCGTGTGCTGAGAGACTGTGCCTGGGAACTCGCAGAGGTTTATACCGACATCTATAACACCATCATCCCTGTCCCAAAGAAGGCATCGCCATCCTGTTTCAACGACTATCGTCCGGTTGCACTCACCCCCATTCTCATGAAGTGCTTCGAACGACTAGTCATGCATCACATCAAGTCTTCGCTCCCCCCCTCCCTGGACCCCTACCAGTTTGCATATCGGTCAAATCACTCGACCGATGATGCCATCTCCACTGTTCTCCACTCAGCCCTCACACACCTGGACAAGAAGAACACCTACGTCAGAATGCTGTTTGTTGACTTCACTTCAGCATTCAACACAATCGTCCCCCAACAGCTCATACACAAGCTGGACAGTGTGGGGCTGAGCACTTCACTGTGCAACTGGCTGTTAGACTTTCTGACTGGAAGACCACAGGCAGTACGGGTTGGCAACAGCACATCCAGCATCACCACACTGAACACAGGGGCTCCCCAAGGAGTGTGCTGAGCCCACTTCTGTTCACTCTGCTGACCCATGATTGCACACCAGCACACACCTCCAACCTCTTCGTCAAGTTTGCGGATGACACGACGGAGGTGGGTCTCATCAGCAACAACGATGAGTCACACTACAGGAGCGAGGTGAGCCGCCTGGCCTGCAAACACAACAGGAGATTGTTGTGGACTTCAGGAGAACTCACACACAGCACACACCTCTGTTCATCAACGGAACTGCTGTGGAGAGGGTGAGCAGCACCAAGTTCCTGGGTGTGCACATCACAGAGGACCTCTCCTGGAGCACCAACTCAGCATCACTGGCCAGGAAGGCAAATCAGCGTCTCTACTTTCTCCGCAAGCTGAGAAGAGCTGGAGCCCCCACCCCCATCATGACCACCTTCTACAGAGGGGTCATCGAGAGCATCCTGACCAGCTGTTTCACCGGGTGGTACGGGGCCTGCACAGCATCCTGCCGCAGGACCCTCCAGCGCATCGTGAGAGCAGCTGAGAAGATTGTTGGCACCTCTCTCCCCTCCCTTCAGGACTTGTACAGCTCCCGCCTCACACGGAAAGCCCTCCGTCTGGCAGGAGATCCCTCCCACCCACTACACATCTTCTTCAGCCTGCTGCCATCAGGGAGGAGACTGAGGAGTCTCAGGGCGAGGACCAGCAGACTGCGAGACGGCCCCATCCATCAGGCTGTGAGGATGCTGAACTCTCTTCCTGCTCTACCCCCATCCCAATCCTGCCCTCAGCGCACACACTCAGCATCCTGACCCCCCACCCCCCCACCAATAAAGTAACTGAACTCACACTAAACACCCAATACCTGGATCTTCAAAGTGACAAAGGGAGAGGCCTAATCTTTGCAAGGGATATCTTGTGTTGTTAAGGGACAGCTCCACCAAGAGAAATGATTGGCCAATGGCAGTTATAACAAGAATCTTTCATGGAAGAGATGGAAGGGTCAGGAAAGTGGAAGTCAAGGTGGTGAGGGGTGATTCCTCTGAGGTTTTTGTTTGTTCGGTCATAGAGACTATTATTTTTACTGACCCCAGTAATATACAGTAATTGCATTGTATATTAACATTTATTTACATTTAAATATCCACTATAAATTCACGTCTGAAGAAAAACATATGCAATTAATCACAGTTAATCACAGAATTTTGTTGTAATTAATCGGATAAAATTTTTTAATCGATTGAAACCACTAGTTTTTTCACACCATTGTATTTTTGTTTGTTTGTTTTTGGTAAATAACCTATTAAGGAAACAAAATTGAATTAAATTTAAGGGGCTGTTGCTGAATGTAAAATAATCTTTTTATTTGTGGTAATGTTGGCCAGGAATCTTTTTCTTTAAATGTTGTTTTTGTTTGTTTTTAGACAATAGGATTGATTTAAACTGTTTGATTTTTTTTGTTTTTACTGTCTTCAGGTGACGTACTTAGGGGGCAGCAAGTGTTTCAGCTGCACCTCGGCCTCTGAGAGAGACAAATGGATGGAGAACCTCAGAAGAACTGTGCAGCCAAATAAGGTTGGTGCCACACATGTTCTAGTTAACAGATGAAACTCTGTGTAGTTCTGATGTATGGATGCTGCCTAGGCAATGTTATATAATTATTAGTCATACTGTCTCATCTTCAGGACAACTGCCGGCGGGCAGAGAATGTCCTTCGCCTGTGGATTATTGAGGCCAAAGACCTGCCACCCAAGAAGAAGTACTTTTGCGAGCTCTGCCTGGACGATGTCTTGTACGCCCGCACGACCAGCAAGCAGCGCTCTGACTGCCTGTTTTGGGGTGAGCAGTTTGAATTTGCAGGCCTCCCCACTGTAAACAGCATCACGGTTCACATCTACCGTGATGCTGACAAGAAAAAGAAAAAGGACAAGAACAACTATGTGGGACTGGTCAACATCCCTGTGCATAGTGTAAGTGGTCGACAGTTTATGGAAAAGTGGTACCCAGTCAGTACACCCACCATTAGCAAGGCCAAGGGTGGCAGCCCCTCTATCCGCTTAAAGACTCGCTTTCAAACAATGTCCATCCTGCCGATGGAGCAGTATAAGGAGTTTGCAGAGTTTGTGACCAGCAACTACACCATGCTGTGTTCGATCCTGGAGCCTGTAATCAGCGTGAGGAATAAGGAGGAGATGGCCAGCGCACTGGTACACATTCTGCAAAGTACAGGAAAAGCCAAGGTATGTTCAGTTCACTCTTCACAACCTAAACATAGTCCAAAATAAACCTTTACTCTGGACAGTTGGTTGATGATGTGCATTTTTTTATTTATTTCTAATGGTTGTGGTCAGACGTTGTCATGCACTTAAACATTGTGCCAGTATGGTGCTTTCAGAGATGTGTTGTAGATGTTCTTTTAAAAGCAGAATGAGTGTATCTTTAATATATTAAAGCATTTTATTTAGGGGATTTGAAATCAACACAGGGTCTTATACATACAGGGTCAAAAATATAATACAAAATAGCCCCAGAGTGTTGGTATTGGTAGAACATAACTGCCTTGTCGTGAACACGGGTGTCCCACAGGGGTGCGTTTTATCCCCTATTCATTAATTGATTTGCACAAATGAAGTTAAATGTACAGTAAAATGTAAAGATAATCTATCTATCTATCTGTACTACACTACACTACACTACATTACACTACACTACACTACATTACACTACACTACACTACAGGATTAAAACTGTAAGTATGCATAAACCAAACAAAAAAAAATAAATATTATAGAAAGCATATGAACATTAACGTTTTTTATTTTGTTGTTCACAAAAATGTATTTCATGCTAAAACAAGCAGTGATTGTATGTGTTACACGTGGCAGACATATTCAGTATTCATCTTAAAAGTTATTTGAATGATTTATTGCAAATGCTGTGTTTAGTCTAAGCAGACTGGTGGAAATATCATTGTGCATTTAATAAATGAAAAATAACTTTTGTGCTTGTGACCTTTTGTGTTCTCTGCATTACCTTACAATGATTGAAAAAAACAGGTGTTCTGATTCACAATAAAATTACTTTATAAAATAAAGAACTATCGCATTATTAATATTTTTACATTTTTTTTACTTGTGTGTATGATGCACCTAATCTTTACAATAAAATGTAGAAAGACTTACATTTAGGAATTTTAAATATGCTTTCTTTGTTGTCTTAGGACTTTCTGACAGACCTGGTGATGTCTGAGATTGATCGCTGTGCAGATCACGATGTGCTGATCTTCAGGGAAAACACTCTGGCTACCAAAGCCATAGAGGAATACCTCAAACTAGTGGGCCAGAAGTACCTGCATGATGCCCTAGGTAAGAGAAGTGATGTCTTAATGATGTCCTGAAATCAAACAACCTTTATTTAAACTTGGATTACATGAGGGTAGCTCAATGCCAATACAGAGGAAAAAAGCATTTATTTCAATATATTAGATTTTATAAAATAAGATATAAAACAAATATATAATTTTTTTTTAGTATGAATCATAAAATCATAGGAAAGAAAAAAAGGTAATAAAAATAATAAACTTAAAGGCAACACCAGACAAATAAGTAAAACTTTATACATAAAACACTAAAATAAAACAGTGCCTGGCTTTATGGAGGTGATTAGAGACTAGGAATTAAAAATGATTCACTGGAAGAAGTGGGTGGAACTTGCTGTAGTGAATTCCAGGTTACTGGGGCACTGTGGCTAAAAGCAAATTTTCCCAGTAAAAACTCTCTGTACGTAAAAAAAAAAAACTCTCTGTGCTGTTTATCTACTGCAGCAATAGTGTGATCAGCTGAGCAATATAATACTGTGTCATCTGCATATAAATGTATTTTTTTACAGACAACAGTGGTAGTGACTATCATTTGTTTAAATATTTTATAATAGCGGCCTAATGATTAATCCTTGCTGGACACCTTTAGAGATGGGTAGGAGCTCAGATTTACTTTTTTCCATGACCACACATTGCTGTCTGAGATTCTTTATGCTTGACAAATAGCTCTGCTATCATCAGTCAAAGCTACAAAAGTTGAAAAATGCCACTGTAGGGAATTTAGAAAAAAAATAAAAAATCATTGCTATGCAATCCAGGCTGTGTGAGCACCAGCCCATCTGTCAATATTTGTGGGTATATGGGGATGTGGTAATAGGTATGTGTGCTAGATTGAGTCAAGGTTAGGAAAATTAATATTATAAAAAGTTCAGTTTTAGTTTTGTTTCACAATTCTTTTTCACTCTTTTCAGCCACATAACATCCTGAAAAATACGGTAATTACCGGGCTACTAAGTGCACATGAATGTAAGCCGCACCCACTCATTTTAGTCAGGTGTAAAGATATACCTGACTATAAGCCACATTTTTAATTATTAGACCATGTACTCATTATGTGTTGCGAACAGTTCTGTAAAATGTCTGGTTTAAAAATACAGTAGCCTACCAGAAAAAGTCACAAGAGAAAAGTCGTAGTATTTAAAAGGAAATGTAGATAAATTACTTGGGCTGCAAGTTTAAGAAGCTCAGAGAGACATTTTCTGCTTATGATCTGTTACAGGGCTGCTGTGATTACCATCAGTTAGTTACTGCTTACTAATGCTCAAGTGTTACAGTTAGATAATACAGTGTCCAGATTTTGCTTTGGAGTCTAGCCTATATTGCGGCACCACCACCGAAAGTCGCCTTCTGTGGCTGTGCAGTACTATGCAGAGGTTTCCACTGCTTTACTTCAGTTTAGTTGCGATAAAAAACATATCGCATCAAATATACTGTGTAGCATTATATGCGTGTCATAGTTATGATACAATGTGAAATTGTGTTTATCAGGAAAGAAAAAAATAATATAAATGATATAAAAATGTATATAAATGTATATAATAGAATTTGGGACCGTTCTATGAATGGCTCACATAAGACCTGCTATAAATGTTTAACACTATAAAAAGTTCAAATTGCTGTTCTAAAACAATATTATTATTATTATTATTATTATTATTATTATTATTGTTGTTGTTGTTGTTGTTATTAATAACAACAACAACAACAACAATAATAATAATAATAATAATAATAATAATAATAATAATAATAATACAATGTTTTAAGATGTTCTTTTAAGTGGCCAAATTATATTATAATTTTGATCAATCGAGTAATGTATTTCAATGTTTTCTAAAATGTGCTTTAGATTTGATGTGATGTAGGACATTATCATGATAATACACTAAGAACAGTTATCCTTTTCGTAGAATTATTTTTTAAGCATAATATAAACTAATGCGAGAAAAAAAGGGTGTTGTTAAAAGTAATTTCTTTAAGACCAGTTACAAAGAAAATAGAAGCTTATCAGGCAACAGGAACATCTCCATGAAGCATCGCGTGCTCTACCGACCCAGGAGGCATCTTGCAGTTGGGGTGCCAAAGGCTACGCTATCGTAAGCGACGCCACCACAGCAAAATCTGGACACTGTATTATCTAACTGTAACACTAGAGCATTAATAAGTAGCAGATTATATATGTAGGTAACTGATGGTAATCACAGCAGCCCTGTAACATGGGCAGAAAATAACCATAAATCTAACTTAATTGCCATTGACAAAGGAGTACCACAAGGCTCAGTATGGGTCCAGTTTTATTTAACATATATATCAATGATCTTGCTGCCTCTGCCTCAGACTGCAAAGTCCACATTTATGCAGATGATACAATTTTATACTGTTCAGCTGATTCTGTTCATGCAGCAATTGAAAAGCTTCATTGTTCATTTAATGCTTTGCAGTCTGCTTTATGCAATAATAAATTATTTTTAAATGCTAAGAAAACTAAGTTTATGCTGTTCTTTAGATTTCCAAATATTAATTTTAGTACCTTGACTACCCTGACGGGATCCAACATTGAGTGAGTCACAGGGCCTTATTTTAGTGATCTATAGCGCACTAGGTAATTGCGTGCCAAAGCATGCCAAAAATCTTTAATACACTTTCAATACTTTCAAGCACATCTGCCAAGTATGAGCAAAGGCAATCTTCAGAAGGCCCTACAGTGACGAATTAAATATCAACACACAAACCTATTTACATATATAAACAGACCACACGATCTTGATATATAATTTTGAGCCGAATCAGAGATTTCTTCTCTCTACAATCATTAAAAATCTACTGATATGTATATTTCTGCTTCACCGATAGACTGATAGATTCTCAGCTCTAGTGGTCATTTGGTGAAAGAACTACAGGTTAATAATTTTAAATTAAAGCCCTGCTGAACTCTATAGCTCGTTTGATCTTGCTGGTCTTGGTGGACATACATTTGAGTCATTCTTGTTCTTGCTCCATCCACTTAATTTCTTGCAAGTTTGCATATTATGGAAAACTTCTTCTACTTTTGAGAACTTATTGACCCATCCTGATATGTTTGGGGTCAAACAGCTCAACAAAGCATAAGCCTCAATAACTATTAAAAAAATCATGAAATTAATAAACAATATGGCCGCCACATGCAAATCCTACCATGGCGCAGCAAAAATTACTTTAAAACATAACTTATGCTTAACCTGACGTTAATGTCATTTCAGACCTTTGATCATAACGTGATTCTCAGATACCCTGCCAGTTTAAGTAGACATACACCCCCAGGGAGCGGAGCCAATGCTAAAAAGCTTTTTCTCTAGAACCATGCAAGCTGTCCTTGGCAATTAGCATCTGTGGCACATGTACAAAAGGTACACCAAAAGAAATGTTATATTTAATTTTTTTGGTCAGTCTTAATCAATAATTTTCCAGCAAGCTTTTGACTAGCTACATGTTAAACAATCAGGACAAAACTTGTATATTATATGTGGGGTATTCATATTTGACCTATTTATGCCTCACTGCTAGGCTCTCAGAAGGATTTATGTGGTTTAAATTTTATAATTTAAGAACCTGCAGTTGTTTCAACAAATGACCACTAAAGTGCAGCTAGGCACCACATAAAACCTGCTGAACGATATAGCTCACTTGATCAATGTTTTTTAGCTATCTTACTCATGCTGGTCATCCAGCTTGGTCATGCTGGTCAGCCAACTTGGTCATGTTTGCCACCCAGCTTAGTCATTATGATCATGCTGTTCATCCAGCTTGGTCATGCTGGTCAACCAGCTTTTTCATTACTGATCATACTGGTTGACCATCTGTACAGTGCCCAGAAGCCTAATTGAGCTATATAATTGTAGAAAGTGTTTTAATGTGGTGTCTTGCTACACTCTAGTGGTCATTTGGTGAAACAACTCCAGCTCCAATCAAAGCCTTGCTGAGTAATCGACCTTACGGCCAGTTTTTGCAGTTCTTAGCTGGTACTTGATGGTCATCCTTGGTTATTTATGGTCATACTGTTCATGGACCATCAATCGCAGCTTGCAGCTATATTTATTATTATTATTAGGGCCCAAACACCGAAGGCGCAGGTGAAGCCTCCACCGGAGGTGCAAGGCCCTATTGTTTTTGGTCCGTTTATTATTAGGGCCCGAGCACACACTATTTTATATGACATGTATGGAAAACGCTCAGCCTCTTGAAAAATGGCAGATTCAACACGGCCTCAAAATTATTTAGAAACATATTGTCATTTTTTTCGTGTGTAGCTAAAGAACTCTACAGCGCCCCCTATATTTTTGGCTAATTAATTAGCTGTGGCCTTCTGAAAAATTCTCCCATATTCTTGATATTTGGTAGAAACATAGATAATATAATCCCGCACATATTAACAATTAGCTCCACCCAACAGGAAGTCGGCCATATTGGAATTTGTGAAATTTTTACACATTTTTCACAAACTCATTCAAACTCCTCCACTAGAGTCTTCATCAGATTAACTCTAAATTGGCTGTGATTAGACTCCAGAAACACTTGGTGAGAAATTGCGAAGGAATAGTCGATAGCTGAAACGATGGTTTAAGGGCGGGCAATTGATTTAATGGAGACGCAACTCTAGACCAAATAAAAACGTGAGCAAGGTCAGAACACAGCTACTTGGAAATTCATGAAACTTGACAGAAGCATAATAGATCATTTTCAGGACTGGTATGATTGACTCCGCCCAACAGGAAGTTGGCCATTTTTAAATATGTGCATTTTACACACATTTTTTGCATACTTTGTCGAACTCCTCCTAGGGAATTTGTTGAATACTCTTGATATTTGTCAGCAATAAACTACTACCATCCTTGATGATAAATTGCAAAGGAATAGTCGATATCTTAAACGAGGACGAAATGGCGGACAGTTGAATTGCTTGATTTGCGTGGTCCTTTGATCTGAAATAAAAGGAATGCTCAAAAACTCTTGAAAATTGTCAGATTCCATAAGACCTAAAATCACTTTACAAGTAATTTTTTCATGTGTAGCTAGCGGACTCTACAGCGCCCCCTAATTTGTTCGGTTAATACATTAGCTGTGGATGTGTCAAAATTTGTCTAATCTTCTCAAATGTTGGTAGGAATGTAGATACTGTGACTCTGCACATATGTGCAACTGGCTTGTATTAGCTCTGCCCAACAGGAAGTCGGCCATATTGGAATTTATGAATTTTTTACATGTTTTTCACAAAGTCATTTAAACTGCTTCTAAAGTCTTAGTCAGATTACCTCTAAATTAGCTGAGAATGAATATTTGATGAAAATTGCCAAAGGATTAGATCACTAAAGGGTGATGTAATGGCGGGCATTTGATTTACTAGAGACGCAACACTAAACCAAAGTGAAACAATGACAAGGTCAGAACACAGATGATTGAAAATTCCTGAAACTTGGCAAAAACACAAGAGACATCATTAGACATGTTTTCAGTATTGGTAGGACTGACTCCGCCCAACAGGAAGTCGGCCATTTTGAAATATCTGCATTTTACACACATTTTTTGCGTATGTTGTCAAACTACTCCTAGCAAATTTCTTGAATTCTCTTGCTATTTGGTAAAAATAAACATTGAACATATCTGATGGTAAATTGTGAAGGAATAGTCGATATCTCAAACGAGGACAAAATGGCGGACTGTTGAATTTTTGAAATGCCACCTCAAAACAGGAACTTGACACCTAGGTAATGCTAGGTGTTTTGAGGAGGTTATAACAGAGAAAAGCTAAGAAAATTTGACCGGCCTGCTTATCTGAGGCTGTACTTTGATCTAGAATCTAGAATTTTAAATTTCAAATACATGTGTTTTCACAGCTCTATAGCACCACTTATATTTTAAATGAATATTTGACATGTTTGGCAGGATAGAAAAGTCTTGAAAATTGCCACACTCAATGAGACCTCGAAATTACTTTCACCGGTTTCTCGGTTTGGCCCGGTACGATTTGTGCTGTTATGCGAGGGCCCTACGTCCCCCTGTGACAGGGGGACAACTCATTATTAGGGCCCAAACACCGAAGGCGCAGACGAGGCCTGCACCGGAGGTGCAAAGCCCTATCGTTTTTGGTCCGTTTATCAGGGCCCGAGCACCGAAGGCGCAGGCGAAGTCTGCACCGGAGGTGCAAAGCCCTATTGTTTTTGGAAGGATTATTAGGGCCCGAGCACCGAAGGCGCAGGCGAAGCCTGCACCGGAGGTGCAAAGCCCTATTGTTTTTGGAATGTTTATTATTATTAGGGCCCGAGCACCGAAGGCGCAGGCGAAGCCTGCACCGGAGGTGCAAAGCCCTATTGTTTTTGGTCCGTTTATTATTATTTTTATTTACAAACTTCGCGCCCATTTTTGAGGCCTTTCCGATACTCGAAAACTCTTGCATTTTGGCACAGACGTCAAAGCCGGTGAAAAATTTTAAATTACATTGTTCACAGGTTTGGGCGTGGATCAGGAGCTCTATAGCGCCCCCAAACGTTGCCAGTGGCCGGGATAAAGTTTGTCCAATGTGCACCAACTTTGGTACGCTCATTGACCTCATTATACTGATCAAGAATCACTCGGATTTATTTGACTCCGCCTAACAGGAAGTCGGCCATTTTGGCAGGAAGTCGCAAAATAAAAAGTTTCCCGTGGTGTTTTGGGTGGGTTACGATGTTCGAAAACTCATAAAATTTCACAGGCCTATTGGGCATAGGATGTACTTTGATGTAAAATTGGAATTTTTCATATTCATAATTTATCAGCTCTCTAGCGCCACCTATTTTATATGACATTTATAGAAAGCTCTTAGCCTCTTCTAAATTAGCAGACCCAATAATGCCTTTAATTGATTTCGAGAAATGTAATCATTTTTCTAATGTGGTGCTAAATGACTCTACAGCGCCCCCTATTTGGTTTAGGCTAATAAATTAGCGGTAGCTGTCTCAAATTTTCCCCAATGTTCAAAATTTTTGGTAGAAACATAGATATTACGATGCCACACATAATACCCATTGGCATGTATTAGCTCCGCCCAACAGGAAGTCGGCCATTTTGAAAAATGTTAAATTTTTAAACATTTTTCACATACTCATTCGAACTCCTCCTAGAGTCTTTGTCAGATTACAACTAAATGGTCTGTGGATAGTCTCCAGACATACATGGTGCTAAATTGCGAAGGAATAGTCGATAGCTGAAACGATGATGTAATGGCGGGCAATTGATTTAATGGAGACACAACACTAAACCAAATAGAAACATTAGCATGGTCAGAATACAGCTGCTTGGAAATTCATGAAACTTGGCAAAAACATAAAAGACATCATTACACACATTTTCAGTGTTGATATGATTGACTCCGCCCAACAGGAAGTCGGCCATTTTGAAAAACGTGCATTTTACACACATTTTTTGCATACTTTGTCGAACTCCTCCTAGGGAATTTGTTGAATACTCTTGATATTTGTCAGCAATAAACTACTACCATCCGTGATGATAAATTGCGAAGGAATAGTCGATATCTTAAACGAGGACGAAATGGCGGACAGTTGAATTGCTGGAGATACCCCATTAAAATAGGAAGTAAATACATTCTGGTGTTGGTAGGTGTTTGAGGAGGTTAAACAGGTTGAAAACTCTCGAAACTTTACAGGCCTGCTTGATTTAAGCGGTCCTTTGATTAAAAATTTAAATTTCATATATACATATTTCATTGGCTCTATAGCGCCACCTAGGATTCAATATATATTTGACATTACGGAAATGCTCAAAAACTCTTGAAAATTGTCAGATTCCATAAGATCTAAAAACACTTTACAAATATTGTGATAATTTTTTCATGTGTAGCTAGCGGACTCTATAGCGCCCCCTAATTCATTCGTTTAATAAATTAGCTGTGGATGTGTCACAATTTGTCTAACCTTCTCAAATTTTGGTAGGAGCGTAGATACTATGACTCTGCACATATTTGCAATTGGTTTGTATTAGCTCCGCCCAACAGGAAGTCGGCCATATTGGATTTTGTAATTTTTTTACACTTTTTTTCACAAACTCATTTAAACTGCTCCTAAAGTCTTTGTCAGATTACCTCTAAATTAGCTGAGAATGAACATCAGACACAGTTGATGAAAATTGCCAAAGGAATAGTTGATCGCTAAAACGGTGACGTAATGGCGAGCAATTGATTGAATAGAGACGCAACACTAAACCAAAGTGAAACCATGACACAGTCAGAACACAGATGATTAAAAATTCATGAAACTTGGCAAAAACACAAGAGACATCATTAGACACGTTTTCAGTATTGGTAGGACTGACTCCGCCCAACAGGAAGTCGGCCATTTTGAAACATCTGTATTTTGCATACATTTTTTGCGTATGTTGTCAAACTACTCCTAGAAATTTTGTTGAATTCTCTTGGTATTTGGTAAATATAAACATTGAACATATCTGATGATAAATTGTGAAGAAATAGTCGATATCTTAAACGAGGAGGGAATGGCGGACGGTTGAATGTTTGAGATGCCACATCAAAACTGGAGGTTGACACATAGGTAATGCTAGGAGTTTTGAGGACGTTATAAGAGAGAAAAGCTCACAAACTTTGACCGGCCTGCTTATCTGAGGCTGTTGTTTGATCTAGAATTAGAATTTCAAATATATGTGTTTTAACAGCTCTATAGCGCCACCTGTATTTTAAATGGGTATTTCACATTTTTGGCAGGATAGAAAACTCTTGAAAATTACCACACTTAATAAGACCTCAAAATTACTTTCACCGGTTTCTCGGTTTGGCCCGGTATGATTTGCGCTGTTGTGCGAGGGCCCTACGTCCCCCTGTGACAGGGGGACAACTCGTTATTATTTTTATTTACAAACTTCGCGCCCATTTTTGAGGCCTTTCCGATACTCAAAAACTCTTGCATTTTGGCACAGACGTCAAAGCCGGTGAAAAAATTTAAATTACATTGTACACAGGTTTGGGCGTGGATCAGGAGCTCTATAGCGCACCCAAACGTTGCCAGTGGCCGGGATAAAGTTTGTCCAATGTGCACCAACTTTGGTACGCTCATGGACCTCATTATACCGATCAAGAATCACTTGGATTTATTTGACTCTGCCTAACAGGAAGTGGGCCATTTTGGCAGGAAGTCGCAAAATAAAAAGTTTCCCGTGGTGTTTTGGGTGGGTTACGATGTTCGAAAACTCATAAAATTTCACAGGCCTATTGGGCATAGGCTGTACTTTGATGTAAAATTGGAATTTTTCATATTCATAATTTATCAGCTCTCTAGCGCCACCTATTTTATATGACATTTATAGAAAGCTCTTAGCCTCTTCTAAATTAGCAGACCCAATAATGCCTTTAAATGATTTCGAGAAATGTAATCATTTTTCTAATGTGGTGCTAAATGACTCTACAGCGCCCCCTATTTGGTTTAGGCTAATAAATTAGCGGTAGCTGTCTCAAATTTTCCCCAATGTTCAAAATTTTTGGTAGAAACATAGATATTACGATGCCAAACATAATACACATTGGCATGTATTAGCTCCGCCCAACAGGAAGTCGGCCATTTTGAAAAATGTTAAATTTTTAAACATTTTTCACGAACTCATTCGAACTCCTCCTAGAGTCTTCGTCAGATTACCTCTAAATTGGGTCTGGATATGCTCCAGACATACTTGGTGCTAAATTGTGAAGGAATAGTCGATAGCTGAAACGATGACGTAATGGCGGGCAATTGATTTAATGGAGACGCAACACTAAACCAAATAGAAACATGAACCTGGTCAGAACACAGCTGCTTGGAAATTCATGAAACTTGGCAAAAACAGAAAAGACAACATTACACACGTTTTCAGGGTTGATATGATTGACTCCGCCCAACAGGAAGTCGGCCATTTTGAAAAACGTGCATTTTACACACATTTTTTGCATACTTTGTCGAACTCCTCCTAGGGAATTTGTTGAATACTCTTGATATTTGTCAGCAATAAACTAATACCATCCGTGATGATGAATTGCGAAGGAATAGTCGATATCTTAAACGAGGACGAAATGGCGGACAGTTGAATTGCTTGAGATACCCCATTAAAATAGGAAGTAAATACATTCTGGTGTTGGTAGGTGTTTGAGGAGGTTAAACAGGTTGAACACTCACAAAACTTTACAGGCCTGCTTGATTTACGTGGTCCTTTGATTAAGAATTGAAATTTCATATATACATATTTCATTGGCTCTATAGCGCCACCTAGGTTTCAATGCATATTTGACATTACGGAAATGCTCAAAAACTCTTGAAAACTGTCAGATTCCATAAGATCTAAAAACACTTTACAAACATTGTGATAATTTTTTCATGTGTAGCTAGCGGACTCTATAGCGCCCCCTAATTCGTTTGTTTAATAAATTAGCTGTGGATGTGTCAAAATTTGTCTAATCTTCTCAAATTTTGGTAGGAGCGTAGATACTATGACTCTGCACATATCTGCAATTGGTTTGTATTAGCTCCGCCCAACAGGAAGTCGGCCATATTGGATTTTGTAATATTTTTACACTTTTTTTCACAAACTCATTTAAACTGCTCCTAAAGTCTTTGTCAGATTACCTCTAAATTAGCTGAGAATGAACATCAGACACAGTTGATGAAAATTGCCAAAGGAATAGTTGATCGCTAAAACGGTGACGTAATGGCGAGCAATTGATTGACTAGAGACGCAACACTAAACCAAAGTGAAACCATGACACAGTCGGAATACAGATGATTAAAAATTCATGAAACTTGGCAAAAACACAAGAGACATCATTAGACACGTTTTTAGTATTGGTAGGACTGACTCCGCCCAACAGGAAGTCGGCCATTTTGAAATATCTGAATTTTACATACATTTTTTGCGTATGTTGTCAAACTACTCCTAGAAATTTTGTTGAATTCTCTTGGTATTTGGTAAAAATAAACATTGAAAATATCTGATGATAAATTGTGAAGAAATAGTCGATATCTTAAACGAGAAGGGAATGGCGGACGGTTGAATGTTTGAGATGCCACATCAAAACTGGAGGTTGACACATAGGTAATGCTAGGAGTTTTGAGGACGTTATAAGAGAGAAAAGCTCACAAACTTTGACCGGCCTGCTTATCTGAGGCTGTTGTTGGATCTAGAATTAGAATTTCAAATATATATGTTTTAACAGCTCTATAGCACCACCTGTATTTTAAATGGGTATTTCACATTTTTGGCAGGATAGAAAACTCTTGAAAATTACCACACTTAATAAGGCCTCAAAATTACTTTCACCGGTTTCTCGGTTTGGCCCGGTCCGATTTGCGCTGTTGTGCGAGGGCCCTACGTCCCCCTGTGACAGGGGGACAACTCGTTATTATTATTACGCTTCTTGACCCTTTCGCTCATTTTTGAGGCATTTCTGATACTGGAAAACTCACGCATTTTGGCACAGGCCTCAAAGTTGGTGAAAATTTTAAAGTTCCATAGAGCATTGGCATGGGCGTGGTTCAGGAGCTCCATAGCGCCCCCAAACGTCGGCATTGGCCGGGATGAAGTTTATCCAATGTGCACCAACTTTGGTGCGCTCATTGACCTCCTCATAAAGAACAAGGATCACTTGGTTTTATTTGACTCCGCCCAACAGGAAGTCAGCCATTTTGACAGGAAGTCGCAAAATAAAAAGTTTCCCGTGGTGTTTTGGGGGGGGTTATGATGTTCGAAAACTCATACATTTTGACATGCCTATTTGACTCAGGCCGTACTTTGATAATCAACTCGAATTTTGTACATTCAGTTTTAATTAGCTCTCTAGCGCCACCTATTTCATATGACATTTTTGGAAAGTGCTTAGGCTCTTGATAATTAGCAGATTCAATAAGGCCTCAAAATGATTGAGATATATATTGTCATTTTTGTCATGTGTAGCTAGATGACTCTACAGCGCCCCCTATTTGGTTCGACTAATAAATTAGCCGTGGCATTCTCAAAAATTCTCTGATATTCTTGATATTTGGTAGAAACATACATAATATGGTTCCACACATATTACCAATTGGCATGCATTAGCTCCGCCCAACAGGAAGTTGGACATTTTGGAATTTGTGAAAGTTTTACACATTTTTCACATACTCCTTCGAACTTCGCCTAGAGTTTTCGTCAGATTACCTCAAAATTGGGTTTGGGTAGTCTCCAGTCATACTTGATGCTAAATTGCGAAGGAATAGTCGATAGCTGAAACGACGACATAATGGTGGGCAATTGATTTAATGAACACGCAACATTAGCCCAAATAGAAACATTAGCATGGTCAGAACACAGGTGTTTGAAAATTCATGAAACTTTACAGAAACATAATAGACATCATTCCACACATTGTCACCATTGGTATGATTGACTCCGCCCAACAGGAAGTCGGCCATTTTGAAAAACGTGCATTTTACACACATTTTTTGCATATTTTGTCAAACACCTCCTAGGGAATTTGTTGAATACTCTTGATATTTGTCAGTAATAAACTACTAACACACCTGATGATAAATTGCGAAGGAATAGTCGATATCTTAAACGAGGACGAAATGGCGGACAGTTGAATTGCTTGAGATACCCCATTAAAACAGGAAGTGAATATATTCTGGTGTTGGTAGGTGTTTGAGGAGGTTAAAAAGGTTGAAAACTCACGAAACTTTACAGGCCTGCTTGACTTACGCTGTCCTTTGATCTGATATTGAAATTTCGTATATAAATTTTTAATTGGCTCTATAGCACCACCTAGATTTCAATGCATATTTTGCTGAAAAACTGCTGCAATATAACTGCACATTTCGTGAGAAATCACATGTGGGTCCAACTTTAACCGGTTTCTCGGTTTGGCCCGGTACGATTTGCGCTGTTTTGCGAGGGCCCTACGTCCCCCTGTGACAGGGGGACAACTCGTTATTATTATTTATTATTTTTAAACTTCGCGCCCATTTTTGAGGCCTTTCCAATACACGAAAACTCAGGCATTTTGGCACAGGCCTCAAACTCGGCTTGGTTCAGGAGCTCTATAGCGCCCCCAAACGTTGACATTGGCCAAGATAAAGTTTGTCCAATGTGCACCAACCTTGGACAGTTGAATTGCTTGAGATGCCCCATTAATACAGGAAGTGAATACTTCTTGGTGTTGGTAAGTGTTTGGGGAGGTTGCAATGGATGAAAACTTACAAAACTTTACAGGACTGCTTGACTTACGCTCTCCTTTGATCTGAAATTGAAATTTCATATATACGTATTTCATTGGCTCTATAGCGCCACCTAGCTTTCAATGCATAGTTTACACGAATTACGCGAATCTCAAAATCTCAAAAAAATATTGGCCGCTACAATATAACTACATTTCGTGAGAAATCACATATGGGTCCAACTTTCACCAGCTTCTTGGTTTGGCCCGGTACGATTTGCGCTGATATGCGAGGGCCCTACGTCCCCCTGTGACAGGGGGACAACTCATTATTTTTATTTTTAAACTTTGCACCCATTTTTGAGGCCTTTCCGATACTCAAAAACTCAGACATTTTGGCACAGGCCTCAAAGCCGCTGAAAAATGTAAAATTCCATGGTTCACGGGCTTGGGCATTGTTCAGGAGCTCTATAGCGCCACCAAATGTCGGCATTGGCTGGGATAAAGTTTGTCCAATGTGCACCAACTTTGGTACGCTCATTGACCTCCTCATGCCAAACAAGAATCACTTGGTTTTATTTGACTCCGCCTTACAGGAAGTCGGCCATTTTGGCAGGAAGTCGCAAAATAAAAAGTTTTCCGGTGGTGTTTTGGGGCGGTTATGATGTTCAAAAACTCATAAAACTTCACAGGCCTATTGGGCATAGGCTGTACTTTGATGTAAAATTGGAATTTTTCATATTCATAATTCATCAGCTCTCTAGCGCCACCTATTTCATATGATATTTATAGAAAGCTCGTAGCCTCTTCAAAATTAGCAGACCCAATAATGCCTTTAAATGATTTTGAGAAATGTAATTGTTTTTCTAATGTGGAGGTAGATGGCTCTACAGCGCCCCCTATTTGGTTTAGGCTAATAAATTAGCTGTAGCTGTCTCAAAATTTCTCCAAAATTCTCCATGTCAAAAGTATTGAACACACTCATTAACAATGCCATTTGAAGCACATATGCCAAGTAAAAGCCAAGTTCGTCTTCAGGAGGCTCTACAGTGACAAATTAGCTATTGTGAATTTAAACCATTTATCGCTATTTTCCAACCTAAATGGACAGAAGACAGGAACCTTTGACCCTATCAACACACAAATTAACATTCATATATATACTGACAATATGATCTTGATCTTGGTTATATGTGGTCCCTTGCTGCGCTCTGGTGGTCATTTGGTAAAACAACTACAGGTAAATTATTCTAAATTAAAGCTCTGCTGAACTCTCATTTGATCTTGCTGGTCTTCCTAATTGAACATCTTTGTCCTTCTTGGTCATGCTGGTCAGCCACCTTGATCATTCTTGGTCATGCTCCACCCACTTAAGTTTTTTGCAAATTTGCATAATATGCTAAACCTACTTTTGAGAACATGTCCTTGGCTCATGACCAATCATGACATGTTTAGTGTCAAACATCTCAGCAGACCTTACTCCTCAATAATTATTTAAAAAATCTTGAAATTTCTTACACAATATGGCCGCCATATGCAAATTAGACCTACCATGGTGCAGCAAAATTTCTTCTAACACTTACAACTTTTGAATGCTTAACCTGATATTAATACCACTTCAGTCCTTTGATCATAACATGATTCTCAGATGCCCTGTCAGTTTATGTAGACATACACCACAGGGGGCGGAGCCAATGCTAGATAGCTGTTTCCCCAGAAACATACAAGCTATCAAGCTCAGTCTTGGCATTTATCATGTGTGGCCCATGCACTAATTGTACACCAAAGGAAAATTTGATATATACACTTTTGTGGTCACTATTAGCCAATTACATTCAAGCAAGCTTTGGACAGGTTGAATGTTAATCAGGGCAAAACTTATACACTATATATGGGCTATTTATATGTGGCCTTTTTATGCCTCAGTGCTGGGCTCTCAGCATGATTAATGTGGCTTTTATTTTCCAATTTAAGAACTGGAGTTGTTTCACCAAATGACCACTAGAGTGCAGTGAGACACCCCATAAAACCTGCTGAACACTGTAGCTCAATTTATCAATGCTTTTCAACTAGTTTAGTCTCACTGCTCATCTAGCATGGCCAGTTTTGTCATTATGCTCATGCTGGCCAACCAGCTTTATTATGCTGGTCATCCAGATTAGTCATTATGGTCATGCTGGTCATCCAGTTTGGTGGTACTGGCCAACCAGCTTGGTCATGCTGGTCAACAAGCACAATGTTTTAAGCCTAACTTTAAACTTCTTTGGCCTGTTGCTAGGACCCCATAAATCGCCGCTTGCGGCTATATTTATTATTATTATTTTCCTCTAGAAACAATCATGGAGCCCAAACTGTATGCCATCCGAAGGCCAAATTTGGAGAGTAGGTGTAGGACGTGCAAAATTGCGCACTCAACTAATGGGACTCCGGTTGGCCTGATGGTGGCGCTATAGAGCAGCAATAAGGGTTTTGGCCTATATCTTGTGAAATATGACAGCTAGAGTAAAACTTCGGTAACACTTTACTTGGATTGTCCATTTGATGGCCTCTTTGATGCTCAACTGACATTCAACTAACATTCAACTGCATGTCTATTAAATGCAAATGAACTAAAAGGTGAAAGTAAATGATTCTTTATTGAATGTAACCCTACATTCAACTCTAATCCAAACGCTTATCTTAATATTTTAGGATTGGGTTTAAGGTTAGATTTTAAGCTTAGGTTAAGGTTAGGGTAAGTGTCAGATGTATGGTTTGATTTTAGGGTTTATTAAGGGTTAGGGTTAGGTGTAGGGTTAGGTTCTATTTTGAATCATTTACATTCAACATATGCTTAAGTTAAATTTAATGGACATCTAAGTAAAGTGTTACCAATACTTCTGTCACCGACTTGTTCCGGCAAGTCATGTGCATTAATGACTCAGTAGGTGTTTTTAGCTCCGCCCATGCTCAACACTGCCCTCTTTGCAATAACCACAAAACCCATATTTTTGTACTAGTCCTAGATATATCCCAACAGTATAGGTATCAAAATGTTCAGCAGAGTCCCCTGGTCAAGAATTATATAAAAAATTTGAATATTTGTAAACAATATGGCGGCCATGTACAAAAATGTCCTCATGGAGTAGAGCTTAGTTCACATAAATGGTTAAATATCAGGACTGTTAACTTGTATGCCAATGATATTTAGCAGTTATGTTGGGGACATGATTCTATGGAAGGCATCCAAGCAGTGTGTCAAATGAAGCATAGGTGTTGCTATAGAACCCAAAAATCTGTTTCAAGAACCGCTTGACCAAACGACTTGTCGCTTTGCAAGCTGCATCTGAGGCACATTCTATAAGTGAATTGTTAAGGCCATATTTATTTTCAAAAATATGGCCGCCATTGGCCAATTAGTTTCAAAGTGGAATTTGGAAGGCTTACCATTCACTGATCGTCATGAAATTTGACAGGTATGAACATTCTTAAATTGGCTGTAAATTTTTATGTTAATTGGCCACATGGTGGCGCTATTTCGAAAAACTGAGAATAAGTCTTTCTCCCTTTACTTTGTGCAAAAACATTTTAAACTTGTTATAGAGCACACTAAGCTTGAAAATTTCACATTTCAAACTAGTCTGTGAGTTTTTGTCAGATTTTCCCCAAACAGGTCTCAAAATAATCTATGGAATCTCAAAGTAAATAATTATGTAAGGAACATGGAGATTTTTATGTCTTTTGGCTACAGTACATGAATCAATCTGTGCATGCTGCGTTTCATTTAAAACTGGTCCTATAATTTTTTTACAGATTGTGAAAATGTGACCAAAATTCAAATTTATTTTCACAAGATCACCATAAAACAAACTATTAGATTGATAGATTTGTTTTGTAAAAATGTATAAGCATGACAACAAATTCAAAATTGTAAATAGTTGAAAAATGTTGCTTGATTCCCTATTGGTCCAATATAACAAGGGTGTTGAGATTCGCCGTGTCTCTACAGGTCACTCGTAGCATAACGTGAAAGCATCTGCCTTCCTGGTCTGAAGGTTCAGAGATTGAAACTGTATTGGACCACAGCAAAGGAATAATGCAATTAAGTATGCAATGAGAACCTTGTACACAGGCCGTCTTGCAAGATCATGCTTTTGACAGGCTAAACAATCACCAATCAGGATGTTACTTATACCTTACATGTATATGCGTTGATTGGCCTCTGGGGGGCACTATAGCAGAAAATCAGTTATATCTAAACGTACATGTGGCCTAGGCATATGATTTTTTTTATTTGTATGCTTTGCTAAAGCATTTACAACTTTGTAATTCCATGTCTTTTACAAAAATACATTGTTTTGCATCATCAGGCAGTAGTGTAAAAATTGTGCTTTTCAAACTAGTCTTTGGATATTCAACCAATCAAATCAAATTTTGTTGCAATCTGTAGACCCTGATGGTAAATAATTATCGAAAATATCTTGACATTTTAATTATTTGTGGCCCCAACACCTTGATCAAACAGGTACATGATTTTTTAAGTTATTTGGCCAAACCTCTTTCAAAGTTTGTGGCATGCCAAAAACAATGACCATGCTCATTAACAATGAATCCCTCACTGCAAAGCTCTCAGCAAGTAATATGTGGTCTCTTGCTGCACTCTGGTGGTCATTTGGTGAAACAACTACAGGTTTTAAATTAAAGCCCTTCTTTACTCTATAGCTCATTTGGTCTTCCTGGTTGAACATCTTTATCATTCTTGGTCATACTGGTCAGCCACCTTGGTCATTCTTGTTCGTGCTCCACCCACTAAAGTTTTTTGCAGATTAGCATAATATGCAAAACCTACTTTTGAGAACTTGTCCTTGGCTCATTGACCAATCATGACATGTTTAGTGTCAATCAGCTCAGCGGAGCATAAGCATCAATAATTATTTTTAAAATCTTGAAATTAGTAAACAATATGGCCGCCATATACAAGTTAAACGCACCATGGTGCAGTAAAATGTCTTCTAACACATACAACTTTTGAATGCATAACCTGACATTAATAACACTTTAGTCTTTTGATCATTACATGATTCTCAGATACCCTATTAGTTTATGTAGACATACACCACAGGGGGCAGAGCCAATGCTGTTTCTCTAAAACTATACAAGCTATCAAGTGCATACTAGGCAATTATCATATATTATCATATATGTAATAATGGTACACCAAAGGAAAATTTGATATGTAACATTTTTTTTAAACCTGGAGTTGTTTCACCAAATGACCAATAGAGTGCAGCAAAACACCACATTAAACCTGCCTAAATACCCCTAAATTATTGGATATTGACATATATTAAGGTTAATAAGCTGTTCTTACATCAGTAATACAGCTTGAAGAGTAATAAACCCTGAAGAGAAGCAGTTTCCAATGAGTATTTGAAGTGTTTATAGAGAGTTCCGGTTAGTCAGAGCTGAAACTCCTGTGTTCTGCTAGCTTAGCTAAACTCTGATAGGGGGGAGTTCACCCTGCTGTGTTTAAGTTTAGATGTTTTGGAAGAAAAATGATGAAGATAAATAACCAATCAGATTTCTGAAAAAGTTTCAACACTTGTAGAAATGCACTGAAGTGATAGTTAAAGCTAACTGCTACCCAATGCTAATCGCTAGTCAATGCTAACATTAGCCGGTGCTAATCGCTACCCCATACTAACTGCTACCCAATGCTAACCACTGCCCAATGCTAATCGCTAGTCAATTCTAACCGTTAGCCGGTGCTAATCACTAGCCAGCGCAAATTGCAAGCCAATGCTCATCGCTAGCCAGCACTAATCACTAAGTTAAGGCTAGTCTGTTATTTAAAGCACTGATAACAGTGTGAACATTTAAAAAGAAAGCATGTGTCTTGTGTTGGTTGAATTTATGTGTTTTATTGATTTATAATGTAAATAGGTTGTTAGAAACAGAATAATTTACTGTTCTGCTCTATTGTGTAGATAGAGAATGAGTTGGGAAATTCCTGTGATAGTGAATCACACTCATTTAGATCCATAACTTCTGAACCATAAGGTCTATTCTCATATTTTTTAAACTTGCTAAACCTTGCGGCCGTGCTTGAACTATCTATTGCCTCTTGCGGCTATATTTTCTTCTCATTATTATTATTAAGGTCCAAGCACGTAGTGGAATTGTACATTTTTTTATTATCAAATTTATTGTTTATTATCAAAACAATCTTGAAATTTGTTAACAATATGGCCACCATATGGAAATTAGTCTTACCATGACCCAAATGTCCTCTTACGGCTGTAACTTTTAAATGCTTAAACTGACACTAATGCCACTTTAGATATTTGATGATAGATAACATGATTCTAAGTCAGCCTGTCAATCTGTGAAGACATATGCCCCCAGGAGGTGGAGCAAATGCTAAAAATCTGTGTCTCAAGAACCATACAAGCTATCAAGCTCTTAAGTTGAGGTTTATTTTGGTCAGTCGCGCAGGTCTATTTTCCGCTGCCAAGAAATTTACCTGGACACACCTCACTTCCACGCCCATCAGCGTTAATATATTCCTAAAGTCCAGCGCTATTTTAAGGATGTGTACGCAAGGCGTAAAAAAAAACTGTTGATGGGGTGTGAGATGGCAACGCGCCACGCACCACGCCTTGCGCAGGGTGCAAAATAGGCCCCAGAGAGTATAAGTATCTTGGCATCTGGCTGGATGAAAAACTCTCATTTAAAAAATGAATAATTTAGCCATTAAGTGCAGACAGAGACTGGGACTTTTTATCATAATAAATCTTGTCTGCCTATGTTTGGCATAGGCATATTCGACTATGTTAATGTAATTTATAGAAATGCATCCACCAGTGCCCTGAAACCTCTGGATTCAGTCTATGATTCTGCTCTAAGGTTTATTACTGGAGACCCTTACACCACTCACCACTGACTGCCCTAAAAATAGGCTGGTCCTCACTAGCAGCTCGACAGGAAACACACTGATTTATATATATATATTTATAACACGCTGTCCAGCCATATGCCATCTTATATCTCATCCATGATCTCTATAAACACCAGTAATTATCAGACCCGCTCTACCGACTGGATCACCTGTCAGGTTCCAAAAGTTTTTACTAAACTGGGAAAATCTGCTTTAAGCTACAGTGCACCAGTGAGCTGGAATTCACTACAGAAAACTCTAAAACTCAGCTCACTCGAGTCATTAAATTATTTCTTATTTCTTTTATTTCTATCCACCTTCAGACAGACTTTCAGACGAGTTTTTCTTTTACCTTGTTATTTATTTAAATTATTTTGTTTTTTACTTATCTAAATTTATATTTTACCTTTTAGCCCTTTTATTTTATTTATTTCATTTATTTCATCCTTTTATTTGTTTTGTTACTGCTTTTACTCTTGGCCTTTTACCTTTTTATTTCATTTATTTCTTCCTTTTATTTTTTTTAATATTTATTATTATTATTATTATTATTATTATTTAATAAATAATAATAATAATTATTATTATTATTATTTATTTTAGTTCCATCATTAACTTTTTTATAATTGTCTTTATTTAAGTCCTTTATTTCTTTAATTGTGTTTACATTTTATTTTTCTATATATTTTTCTCTTCTTTTTTTTCTCTAAATTTTGAAGTGTTTGCATATCTTTTTATTTTGAATTATTTTATTTTTTCATAATGAAATATTACATTGTTTGCTTGTTTTTCTTATTTAAACTTAATTTTCATTCCCTTTAATTTTGTGTATGCTTGGCAGGATGGAATATGAGGGTTACCCTCAATGTATTTACAGAGTGAAAAAAAAAAATCCTTTTCCTCAGAGCTTCTTAAACTGGCAGCCCAAGTAATTAATCTACTTTTCCCTTTTAAAACTATGACTTTAAGTTTGTGACATAATATTGTGACTTTAATGTTGAAGTCAACTATTTTTTTAACAATAGCCCTAAAACAATGTCGTACTCAGTGTCACTTTCGTCACCAGGCAAATTCTCATTTGAGCTTGTGCTGTCATCATACAAGTCCAGCCTTTCGGAACTCAGTGCTGGTAGTGGATTTTTTGACACTGTCAGGATCCACTGGCAGATTAGAGCAAAAGTTGCTCTTGCATGTGGCTGGTTTTGGTTAATTAATTCTTAGCACTTTTCATCTAAGCCTCCCACTCAGCTCGGAGCGCCAATTTAAGTGCATGTTTCACATTGATGTCGAGTAACTGCAAATACTTCATTGTCCTGGATTAATCTACACATTTATCTCTCCTGAAAACAGATTATTTGGGTGAGTAAAGCACTTTTGAAGCTCATGAGCCGATAAACACAACATAAAAACAAAACAAAACAAAAAACATATATTGGCTGCAACTGTTATATAAGCCTCAGTATTCAAAGCATGTGAAAAAAGTAGCGGCTTATAGGCTGGAAATTGCGGTAGGCCAAATATCGCATGTATTAATAATATATCTCAGACTGCTTTTAAATAATCACTGCAGCATTGCTAAACTGCTTCCTGACCTTTCTAATCTCAGCTCTAATTTCCTCAACCATGCTTTAGTAACCTCTCTAGGCATTCCAAACCAAGATATTTCACAAGCTCCAAGTTGGTCAAAAAGTGTGCTGTTTGTATTGTAACAGAATTACACTATGGGATCATGCTTTTATTTTATTTCACTGGATTCCTTTAAAATACCTATTTTAAAATCACATTTAAACCCCCTTCAACTTTGTTGATTTCTACCACTCCAATTGAATGCAAGTTGTCTACCTCAACACATAATCTAAAATCTTCTGCATGGTCTATCTTTTTGTCTGGGTGTTCAGGTTAGAATTTTTCCCTTACTCAATAAAAGAAGAAAAAAGTTTACCATGGGGTTATTTCAGCAAAGGGTTATAAAGGCACACAATAGTGAATAGAGGTAACAAACTATAATATAACAATATAAACATAGTTATAAAAAATATTTTATTTGCAGAAAAAATATATTCTACCTTCTAGGTTTACATGGTCCTACTGGTAGAAGTAATGGCTGAACTGCAGTAAATAAGGAGCTGCAGCAAAATTTCTTCACACTTTCATGTCATATGTAGGCCTGTCACAATAACTACATTATCGACTTATCATTCAATAAATGGACATGACCTCTATCATTTTAATATTCGTGTATTTTGTGTTTGCACTTACAAAAATGTACTTACACATATTGTGACAGTGGGTGTGGCCACCGTGACCCGGTAGTGCGGAAGCACAGAGAGACAGACACAGGGAGTGAATAAAGTACCTTTAATAGGAAAAATGCCCTCCATCAATACCCAAGCAAACTTAAAGAAACATAGTAACAGCCCAGTGCTGCTCTAGTCGCTTAACTTTAGTGTCTCTTCCTCTCACCGTCAGTGTATCTCGCGAGTTTAAGGCTAAGGCAGGGTCTTTATGCCGTTTGTAAAATAAATATTGTGACAGTCCTAGTAATTTGTTAAATAATTATTTTTTTCATTTTTTAGAATGTGTCTTAACAGCAGTTGATTAGATTGTAATTAAATGTCAAATTCTTTGTGTATCAGGGGAGTTTATAAAGGCTCTGTACGAATCGGATGAGAACTGTGAGGTGGATCCCTCAAAGTGCTCCAGCAGCGAGCTGCCCGAACAGCAGAGCAACCTAAAAATGTGCTGTGAGCTGGCTTTCTGCAAGATAATCAACTCCTACTGGTACAGTCATCTCTGAGCAAACAACTATTTCACACTTGAACATACATGAATGCTCCTGCAGACTTAGTGGGTGTCCTTGTTGAGATTATTTATTGTGTCTCTTCTGCTAAATTGTTCTTTTTGCACAGTGTGTTTCCACGTGAGTTGAAAGAAGTGTTTGCAGCGTGGAAGCAGCAGTGCCAGTCTCGGGGGAAGCAGGATATCAGCCAGCGGCTTATTAGCGCCTCACTATTTCTGCGCTTCCTCTGTCCAGCTATCATGTCGCCTTCCCTCTTTAACCTCATGCAGGAATATCCAGATGACCGCACCTCTCGCACACTTACGCTTATTGCCAAAGTCATCCAGAACCTCGCCAACTTCACCAAGTATGCCATCATACTTTATATGCAGCCTTATGTGTTTTTTTTAAGCAGCCATTTGTTCTGTTAAAATTTCAAGTAACCACCATTGTTTGCAATCTTCTTAACTATTGTTTCATGCTAATAAACATGGTACTTCCCTGTAAAAGTGCATTTTTCCTGTCAGAGTTTATTTTTTTGTTACTTTTGGTATTTTGTGTTGTTTTCAGTCTATTTCTTTGAACTATTTTAAAATAAATCACAACATGCAGTGGTGTCTTTTGTTTGAACTATTTGTTCTCAGATTTGGCAACAAGGAAGAATACATGGCCTTTATGAATGACTTCCTGGAGCATGAGTGGGCAGGAATGACCCGCTTTCTGCTGGAAATCTCCAACCTTGAGACCATCTCCAGCACCCCAGGTTTTGAAGGTTACATCGACCTAGGCCGGGAACTGTCTCTGCTGCATGCTTTGCTGTGGGAGGTGGTGTCACAGCTAGACAAGGTAAAATACTAGGCCTGTCGCTAATTTTTAGTGGACAATATATTGTCTCAATAATATTGTGTATTGCAATAATTTCTGTCATTTTAAGACCATTAAATGCCACCGGCATAATGATAATAGAACAGCATAACAATGCAATTATACCCTTTCAAAGACAACACTTTGAATGAATCATAATTAATTGTAGTTTGGGAAAACTTCATCTACTGCAGTCCAAACACGTTTGTATGGAGTTGCAGTTTTGAAGCATTGATCATTGCATGAAAACGTGAAATTCTATTCACTGTTACATATGTGAACAAACATACAAATAAACACAACCAACAATATTACAATTTCATTATTATTGATATTATCAATATTATTGATGTAATGTCCATTTATTGTACAATATTATATCAAGGTGCGGTTCGTTGGCAGTGCGAGATATTTTAGATCAATTGCAGGAAGTTTTTTCAGGGTATTGCCAACAATAGAAGAAGAAAAAGTGTTTTGCTAAAATCTGTACAGATACTGAATGTCAAGCATCAGTATGAGTATAACTGATTACTCTGGTAAATGTAACTGTAGATTATCTCTTATTTACAAACAAAAAAAAGGAATCTGAGGGTAATTTGTTACAGTCATTCTGCTGCGGCATACACATAATTCTGATGGGGAGGCAGACTTTGGCTTGACACCTAAAAGGATGCTCACTGACAACATACTGCGTCTGATGCGTGCTCTTCTACAAACCAGTCAGTGTAAAGTATAGAGAGACTCCGTCCAGGTCATTATGACAGGATGTAGTGAAGTTCTTTAGTGCACTCAGTCAATAAACTGCAGTGTGAAACCCAAACTAACCAGGCTAAATGTACAGTATATAATGCAACACATTTGAATCTTAGTCTGTATGGTCAGGTGTAAAACACCTTTGGTTGCTTGAGTATATAGCCCTATAAATGAAAAGGAAGTGTATGTTTTTTCCTACCTTGACATTTTGACTTTTGTTGCTTACTTATTTTCCAGTTTGTAATTCTGCATTGTTTGTGTTCCAGCCTGTGTAGTATAAGTAAGGCTTTTTTAAACTGACACATTAAAGACATAATTAGATGCAAAATCTGGGCACTAGTGGGTACCCATATTTTGAAATACAGTTGTAGTTTGATTGAAATGCTAATGGAAATATACATCCCTGTATGGTTCTGCATTCTCTAACCCCACTTACTTCCTGACAGGCTTTGTACTCAACCTCACAGCCTGGTTATGTTTTAACCACATTAATGCTGTATTTTGGTAATAAATTTGCCTCCAGTCATTAATTAATTACCAGGGGTGTAACAATGCATTTTGTCACAATACATCGTGATGGAAAAAAATGACGATGTGGATTGCAGGAATAGACTATGATTCGGATATGACTATGAAATCTCAGGCATTAAGCAGAGAGGCGGTGGAAAGGGAGCGGAGAGGCAGCAGGCATAAAATGAAGAGACAGCGGGCAGAGAGGCAGTGGGCAGGGAGCAGAGAGGCAGCAGGCATGGAGCAGAGAGGCAGCGGGCAGAGAACTGAGAGACGGCGGGCAGGGAGCGGAGAGGCAGCGGGCAGAGAGCGGAGAGGCAGCAGGCAGAGAGCGGAGAGACAGTGGACAGGGAGCAGAGAGCCAAGAAGGAATGGAGAGGCAGTGGGCAGCGAGCAGAGGGCAAAGAGAGATTGGAGAGGCAGCAGGCAGAGAGTGGAAAGACAGCAAGCGGAGAGCCAGTAAGCAGAGAGCAAAGAGAGATCAGAGGAGCAGCGGGCAGGGAGCGGAGAGGCAGCGGGCAGAGAGCGGAGAGACAGCTGAGAGACAGCGGGCAGAGAGCGGAGAGGCAGCAGGCAGTAAGCGGAGAGGCGGAGAGCGGACAGACAGTCGCCAGGGAGCAGAGAGCACAGAAGGATCTGAGAGGCAGTGGGCAAAGAGCCAGCAGGCAGAGAGCGGAGAGCAGAGGGCAGAGAGCGGAGAGACAGCAGAGAGCGGAGAGGCAGTGGGCAGAGAATGGAGAGACAGCGGAGAGGCAGCGGGCAGGGAGCGGAGAGATAGCAGAGAGCGGAGAGGCAGCGGGCTGGGAGCGGAGAGGCAGCAGAGAGGCAGCAGGCAGAGAGCGGAGAGACTGCGGGCTGGGAGCGGAGAGGCAGCGGGCAGAGAATGGAGAGACAGCAGAGAGGCAGCAGGCGGAGAGGCAGCGGGCAGGGAGTGGAGAGGCAGCAGAGAGGCAGCAGGCAGAGAGCAAAGAGACAGCGGGCAGAGTCGGAGAGACGGCGGGTAGGGAGCGGGCAGGGAGCGGAGAGGCAGCGGGCAGAGTCGGAGAGACGGCGGGTAGGGAGCGGGCAGGGAGCGGAGAGGCAGCGGGCAGAGAGGCAGCAGGCTTAGAGGTAGAGAGCAGACAGACAGTGGACAGGAAGCGGAGAGCAAAGAAGGATCGGAGAGGCAGTTGGCAGTGAGCAGAGGGGCTGTGGGCAGAGAGCAAAGGGATATCAGAGGGGCAGCGGGCAGAGAATGGAAAGGGCGGTGGGCAGGGAGCGGAGAGGCAGTGGGCAGAGAGCGGAGAGGCAGCGGGCAGAGAGGCAGTGAGCGGACAGACAGTGGACAGGGAGCAGAGAGCAAAGACGGATTGGAGAGGCAGTGGGCAGTGAGCAGAGGGCAAAGAGAGATCGGAGAGGCAGCAGGCAGAGAGTGGAAAGACAGCAAGCAGAGAGCAAAGAGAGATCGGAGGGGCAGTGGGCAGAGAACGGAGAGATGTAGGCAGGGAGCGGAGAGGCAGCGGGCAGAGCGAAGAGACAGTGGGCAGAGAGCAAAGAGATCGGAGGGGCTGCGGGCAGAGAACGGAGAGGCAGAAAGCGGACAGACAGTCCGGGAGCAGAGAGCAAAGAAGGATCGGAGAGGCAGTGGGCAGCGAGCAGAGGCAAAGAGAGATCAGAGAGGCAGCAGGCAGAGAGCGGAGAGACAGCGGGCAGAAAGGCAGTGAGCAGATGGGCAGAGAGAGATCGGATGGGGTAGCGGGCAGTGAGCGGAGAGACAGTGGGCAGAGAGCAGAGGGCAAAGAGAGATCGGAGAGGCAGCGGGCAGTGAGGGAGCGGGCAGTGAGGGAGCAGAGAGCAAAGAAGGACCGCAGAGGCAGTAGGCAGCGAGCAGAGGGCAAAGAGAGATTGGAGAGGCAGCGGGCAGAGAGCGGAGAGGCAGAGAGCAAAGAGATCGGAGAGGCAGCGGGCAAAGAGGCAGCAGGCAGAGAGCAGTGAGGCAGCGAGCAGAGAGTGGAGAGACGGCGGGCAGAGAGTGGAGAGATGGCGGGCAGGGAGCGGAGAGACAGCAGAGAGCGGAGAGACAGCAGAGAGCGTAGAGGCAGCGGGCAGAGAGCGGAGAGACGGCAGGTAGGGAGCGGAGAGGCAGTTGGCAGAGAGCAGAGAGACAGTGGGGAGGGAGTGGAGTGGCGGTGGGCAGGGAACGGAGAGACAGTGAGCAAAGAGATTAGAAAGGGAGCGCCATTGGGCAAGAAGGGGAGCAATAGATTTTGGATAATGTAGTGGAGAGGAAAGTCACCTAAACAATGTGAAATGTGAAGAAGTGAAACAACACAGTAGTTTGGTTTAAGCACATAATAAATTATCTATTAAATGTGTTCTGATCTTCATCTAAGTCACAACAATAGACAAACACAGTCTGCTTAAACTAATACCACACAAAAAATGATTTGCATGATTTTATTGAACACAACATGTTAACATTCACAGTGGGGGGGGGGGGGGGGGGGGGGGGCGGGTATGTGAGCCTTTGTGTTTTAATAACTGGTTGATCCTCCTTTGGCAGCAAAAACCTCAACCAAACATTTCCTGTTGTTGCAGATCAGACCTGCACAACAATCAGCAATTTTGTATCATTCCTCTTCACTAAACTGTTTCAGTTCAGCTGAATATTCTTGGGATATCTGGTGTGAATCGCTCTCTTGAGGTCATGCCACAGCATCTCAATAGGGTTGAGGTCAGGACTCAGGACTGGAGTCAGAAGGTGTATTTTCTTCTGTTGAAGTCATTCGGTTGTTGATTTACTTTTTATTCTGTTGCATCATCTGTCCTTTGTTGAGCATCAGTTCGTGAACAGATGGTCTTAAGTTTTTCTGCAAAATGTCTTGGTAAACTTTGCAATCATTTTTTTAGTTGATGACTGCAATCCGTCCAGGTCCTGAGGCAGCAAAGCAGCCCCAAACCATGATGCCCCTCCACCATATTTCACAGTTGGGATGAGGTTTTGATGATGGTGTGCTGTGCCTTTTTTCTGCAAACAATTCAATTTTGGGTTCCACTATCCACATTATTTTTAGCCAGTACTGCTATGGAACATCTAAACATGCAGCAATATTTTTTGGACAGCAGTGGCTTCCTCCATGGTATCCTCCCATGAACTCTATTCTTGTTTATTTTTTTTCTTTATTGTATGTTTGCCAACAAAAATACTCTGGGATTCTTCTCTGGGATTCTTCCTCACCTCATTAATCATTCTGCGCTGTGCTCTTGCAGTCGTCTTTACAGGGCGACCACGTCTAGGGAAAGCAGCAATAGTGCTGAACTTTCTCTATTTGTAGATCGTCTGTCTTTCCATGAACACATAAACATCAAGACTTTTTGAGATTCTTTTGTAGCGCTTTCCAGCTTCATGCAAATCAACAATTCTTGAACGTAGGTCTTCTGAGAGCTCTTTTGTGCGAGGCATGATTCACATCAAGCTGTAACACTCTGACCAAACTCAGGAGTTACTAATAAAATTCAGAACCTAATTTAGTGGGAGGAATACTTGAACAAGCAAATCATAGAATACATCCAAGCTTGCAAAAGTAGAAAGTTTACTAGTTTCCTAACAACATCAGCCACAACAAAGCAAAACCAAAAAATAAACATTAGATAAACCAAGCAAAAAATAATGTCCAAAATTTAAATGATAATCCAAGCAAAAATAATGTCCAAAAATTAAATGATAATCCAAGCAAAAATGTAATGTTAAAAAAAGGTTCAATGATAATCCAAGCAAAAATAATGTCCAAAGATTAAATGATAATCCAAGCAAAAATATAATGTTCAAAAATTAAATGATAATCCAAACAAAAATTAAACAAAAACAAGAAACCAACAAAATACCCAAAATTGTATCCAGGGCCCAACAAGTATCAAACAAAACCAAACAAGCGAGGCAAAAAAAAAAAAAGGAATAATCTCACCCAGCCCCTTGATGTATCTCCACTGGTTAGAGAACAATTACATTGCCAAGGACAAAGAGGTAAAATATAAAACCAAAAGGAGCCAAAAATTGCTAGGGCTTAAAGCAGCATTGCCTTCTCTGGCCTGCCTTCTCCCTGACCTTGACTCTCAAAAAACAAAATGGCTGCCTTACGTCCTGTTTCCTGTAGGCTTATATTCAAAATAAAAGTCACCTTTTAAAAAAAAACTGAAAACAGCTTAAAACAGACAATAGGTAGAGGCCCAACACCATATCTTATCTTCCTTGTGAAAAGTCATAGGAAACTAGGAATTATACTTTCTGTGGAGTAACCTAAATAACACTATTTGAAATATATGATAGTATTAATCTAAAGTAGGTCTTACCACAGGTCCCCTCATGTAGTGGCATCACAAAGCAATGCTTCTTAAAAACAGCAAACTCAAATCTGGTGTGTGTTTTTTATAGGGCAGGGCAGCTTTAACTAACAAATCCAATCTCATCACATCCTGCCTCCAGTTAGCCCTCACTGTGAATGTTGAGCTTGAACATGTTGTGTTCAATAAAACCATGCAAACATATCATTTTTGTGTGGTATTAGTTTAAGCAGACTGTGTTTGTCTATTGTTGTGACTTAAATTGTGAGCAGAGTACATTGTTAAGCCCCTATTAATCACCTTTATGCATCTTTCCCAACTTTCTATTGATGTTCTGCCTTGATGCATGCACTGAATGTGCCCATTTAAAAATAACTGGTTTGGAATGCCTCTTCTTTTTTGTATGCATGTATGTATTTTTCCATTTATTGCTAATTTGTTTTCTTTTTTGTTTTCCTCTCTGCCCCATCATTCTCTCTTATTTTGTTTTTCTTTACCTCTTTTGTTCTGTTCTGACACCAATGCATTATGGTGCTACTTTTACCACCCATCAAAACTCTTCACCATCTGTCACCTCAACCTTAAAATCATTTGGGTTGCTTTGCCCAACTTGGCCCAAACAAAACGACAACTCCAGGGTGACAATTCCTTCCTGCAGGCAACGGTGGCCAAACTGGGGCCCCTGCCACGTATACTTGGAGATATTACACGCTCGCTTTCCAGCCCCACACTCATACAGCAGCAGCTGAGACTCTTCCAAGACTACAACACCACCAACGACATCAGCGGCAGTGTCTCCTCAGGACTACAAAGGATTTTTGAGGACCCAACAGACAGGTATTTTCTGGTGTTTTTTCTCTCTCCCCCTGTTTGTTTTCCCTTTGCTTTGTAGTTTTTTTTTTTTTTTCATTTTCTAAGAGTCCTGCCCCCTTTTTTTTTTGTTTTTCTTATGTTATTACACACAATTAAATACACAATACACAATTAAAGTAGTATTTTTTTTAGGGATCAGAATGCCTTAAATAACAAACAACCCAAAGTAACTTACATTTTTAAAGCCCACCTACCTAACCAAAATAAAGAAATAAGTGATGTGTGAAGTGTACTTACAAAAGTAAGGAAATAACATTAAGGTTAAATAACATATGTCCCACTTCAATTATCAAAACACCTCATGTTTACTCACAACAGCACAAACAATAAAATTAGTGGGCAAGTGGTCTGGGCAGAGTGGTGGTTAAGTGGGTCAGGTGTCGTGCTGAACTTCACATCTGCCAGTGTTTTATTGTGACGCTGGACCAGTATCAATAAGTCAGCTCCTTCCTCACACAGTTAATCTCCAGAAGTAACAAAGAGAGAGTGAAGGAGAGCGCGAGAGTGAGAAAAGCTCATAAAGGGAAGGCAACAAAGGAGAAACACAACAATCTCCCTTCGTAACACTGATTTCTATAGTGGAATTATTACTATTATTTATCCAGTAGTGGGATTATTACTGTGGTTTCTACTGTGGAATTATGAATTCTTCAGTTGTGGAATCTTTATTATGATTTTAGTAGTGAAATTATTATATGGGAGGTAAATCCTGCCAAAAATAAAATGAAAAGGAAAAAAGGAAAAGGCAAATATTATTTACCAACGCGTGAAAATATTATGACAAAATTTAAAAGAAAATTAAATCACTTCATTTACAAATAAATTGTTCATTTGAGCACAGGTAATATGTGACATAAATTTTATATATATATATATATATATATATATATATATATATATATATATATTATATATATATTAGCAACAGAGTATATTACTTAGATTTCGCTGCCAATTTTTATATTGTGCTTAACTTTTAATCGTCTTATCTTGTGTTTAGCCTGTTATCTTGCATTTAAGTCCCACTGATAGGCCTGTTGTGATAATTTTTGCCGATGTCGATAATAGCCATTGGGTTTCCTTGTGAGTTTATTAACGTGAGAAGGAACTGCAGCTAGATTACAGCGAGTCACGCTGTGCTGCTCTCTGTCTAGGCGAAGACTAATCTGTTAGACAGCGACATCTGTTGGTTAGGAAATGAGTGTAGTGCACACATAGCTTATGCACCATTGATGGTGCGTCCACACAGACAGCAGAGACTGAGTGTGTGTGGAGATGTGTTAGCTTGCGAACGTTTTCTAATAGGACTAATAAGCTAATAGGACTTTCTCAAAACTAAATAGCTTTAGAGAAAGTTAAGAAAATTTTAAGTTAGTCCAGTCCGAATGGACTTTGTTTTAAAGCTGCATTACATGGCTCTGGTGTGGGAGTATTTTGGCTTTAAGCCGATTTAGCCAAATGTTTGTTTCAAACAGTGGCAATGAAGGCTGGCAGTACAACTAACCTTAAATCTTATTTAAAGCACAACCATCCAGCCCAATTTTCTGAACTGAATATTGAATATGAAAATTGTTATCCCAGAGAGATCCTGTTTCAAGCCCCACACAGTAAACATGCTGGTGTTCCCTCCTCGGAAATTGTCTGACAGTTACATTAAAAAAAGTCCATTTATAGCAAGAGCTCTGGACTGCTGTGCCATCTGTGTCTTTGATCATATAGACGTGTGTTTTTGAGCTAATTTGTGGTTTATAGCACAAACATATATATTCAGGAAAAAATAATAATATAAATAATAATAAAGTGCCTTTTATGTCATGTCCAGAGTTAAAAAAAAAAGTTACATTTATTAATATAAATGTTACTTTAATCTATTTGTTGTTCAATCAATCAACCTTTATTTTCACTCGGAAAATAAAAAATAGGGTAACCCTCATTTACAATGTTTAAATCAACATTTAATATATATATATATATATATATATGTATATATAAATAATATATATATGTAAAATAGAAAATTCTAAAAGACCATGAAAAATTGACACATGAAAAGTATTTATAAAATATAAAATAAAGAAGAAGATAGTAGTAAAATAGTAAAAGTAAATTAAATTAATAAAATGAGTAATAATTAACTAAGAACATAATCAAAATATAAAACATTAAGATATAAAGTATTAAAAAATAAATTAAAACAAATTAAATTAAATACAAATTTAAATAATAAGGAAAAGATAATCTAATTAAAAAATAAAAATAAAATAATAATAAAGATAAAAAATAAAAATAAAACTTAAAACAGTCTCAGGCTTTCTGGTGGTGATTACAAACTAAAAGTTAAAAATGATTCAGTATTCCCAGCGAGCTGAGCTTTAATGATTCCTAAACAGGATTTATTCCCATAAAGAAATCCAAGCTTTTGTCTGCACTTAATGGTGAGTTTGTTAATATGGGATTTAAAAGAAAGTTTTTTTATCGAGCCAGATGCTGAGATACTTATATTCACTAACTTGTTCAATGCTGGATCCTGTCAGAGTAGTAATAGTTCTGGAATTTAAAATACTATTTGAAAATCTGGAAAACAGCATTATATAACAAAGTTTATATAGAGCAATCTGTAGAGTGTTAAAAGAACGTTGAAGTTTTTCTATTGCAGCATGTGCTGAGCAATATAATATTAAATCATATGCATAAAGGTGTAATTTGCAGTCTAAGGAGGGCAACAAGATCAATTTTAAAAATATTAAATTAAACTGGACCCAGGTATGAGCCCTGTGGGACTCCTTTTGTTATGGGCTGTAGGACTGATTTTTGGTTACAGAGCGACACAAATTGCTTCCTTCCAGAAGGGTAATCCTGGGCCCACAGGGTTGCATTATTGCTGAAAACAATCTTATGTAAAGAACCTGATAGTAGCTCATAATCAACAGTAATAAAGACTTTTGTGAGATCAATGAAAATGGCAGCACAGTACTTCTTCCTGTCTTGGGCCATGTATAGATCCTTCTGTGAGACGCAGAAGGTAGGGGTCTAGACCATCCTCACCTATTGTTTTCCAAGGATTAGTAGAAGAAAGGGAGTTAGCCACTATGTATAAGGGAGCAGGTCTGGAGAGAGAAGATATCGAATTTCTGGGAAGAAGTAGTAATAATGATAGGCTGATCCACGGGCAGGTCAGAGTTAGTGTTTTTAAATATCTGATCAGCTGCACAGTTCTTGCTGGTCAGAGATCAAATTACGATTAACTAGAATTTTAGTTGGGATTTGTTGGGAGTTGTTTTTCAGTTTACTGCTTTCCAGAAATCTTATGGATTATAGGAGCTAGTAATTTGGTTGATCTAATTTAACTTTTCTGTTTCCCAATTGTCTAAATGTAAGCCATTTTTCACATTCCACTGTGCGTCTGGCAATTGACCAGGCTTTATTTATTTATTTTTTTTTTTTTGCCCGCCACCACCCCCCCTCTTCGGAGGACCAATGTAACTTTATTGTTTATTAGTGTTTATACAAAGTTTTTTGGTACTGTGGGCATTGTGAGAATAAAACAAAAAATATATAACAGAAAAAAACAACAACAAAAAAAATAATAGAGAAATAAATAAATAATAATAATAATAATAACAAATATATATATATATATATATATATATATATATATATATATATATATATATATATATATATATATATATATATAATAAAAAATAAGAAGTGGGGGATAGTGGAGAAAAGGGGAAAGAAAAAAAAATAATACATAGAAAAAAGAGAATTAATAATAATAATAATAATAATAATAATAACAATAATAATAACTGAACAATTTGTAAACCACAAGAGAAAAAGGAAAGGGGGAGGGAAAAAGAAAAAGAATGGAGAAATAGAAAAGGAAGATATATACATATATATTTTTTTCTTATTTGATGTAATGGATAATAGATAGAGAGAGTAGAGAGAAAAAAGACAGAGAGAGAGAGATAGTAAAGGTATCTGCCCTAAGTGTGTGTTTGTGTCTTTGTGTGTGTGTGTGTGTGTGTGTGTGTGTGTGAGTACAGGAACATTCGGGTACCGGTGTTAGATTTATGGTTATTGTTAAAACAGTTGTATTAGTGGTGTATGAGTGATGTGTGTAGAGAGCTGATGGAGTCACTAATGTAAGAGGTTGTTTAATGCTGACCATGTGTTCATGTGTTCTTGAGTTCCGTTTTTAGTAGATGCTGATATTTGTTCCATTTCTATATGATCTTTGAGTGAGTTTTCCCATTGATTAATTGTGATGTTTTCTCTTGATTTCCAGTTTGTTAGGATGTTTTTTTTGGCGATGGTTAGCGCCACCAAAAGTGCCCTGTTTTCCCTCCTGGTTTAGATTTATGTTTGAAGTGTCTCCTAGCAGACAGAGCGATGGGGATGGGGGGGTGGGCTGTTTCAGTAGTGGTGTTAAGTGGTTTATGATCAGTTGCCAGAATTGTTGGACAGGTGGACAGTGCCATAAAGAGTGCATGTAGTTGTCTGGGGTGTTTAATAAACAGTGTGTACAGATTTCAGAGTCTATTAATCCCATTTTATGTAGTTTTTGTCTAGTGTAGTGAACTCTGTGGATAACTTTATATTGTATAAGGTGGAGATTAGTATTGTTAGTCATGCTAAATGTGTTTTTAAGAATGTTAGTCCAGAAATCAGCAGTGAGAGTAATTAGGAGATCTTCTTCCCATTTCTTTGTTGGTACAGAGATTGTTTGGTCTAATTGAGATAAAAACCTGTAAATTTTAGATAGGGTTTTGTTTGATGGGGATATATTGAGAAATTCTAAGATTGGTGGGGATAATTCAAGCGTTACTTTATTCTTGATTTTTGAGTTTAGTATTGATCTGAGTTGTAGGTATTCTAGAAATTGATTGCTCTCAATACCGTATTTCTGTTTAAGGTGTGCCATTGTTGCCAGGTTATTGTTCATAAGGATGTGATGTAAATGTGTAATACCTTTTTCTTTCCATTTGTGTAATTTTGATGTTTTGTTGGTGACAGGGAAATCAGGGTTGTGCCATATAGGTGAATGTTTGGTGGGTGTGAGTGTGCAGCTTTCACCAAGCTGTTAGAGTTGATGCTATCATTGGGTTTTTGAAACAGGGGTGGCGTTTGAGTGTTGTGCTGATAAATGGTAAATCTGAGATTTGTATTTCATTACTCATTGTTTGTTCTATCTCTTTCCATGATTCATCTGTATGACTTGGTTTTATCCATTTAATTATATACTGTAATTGATTCGCAGAGAGATATTGTTGGAAATTAGGTGCTTCGAGTCCTCCCTGAGTTCTGTGTTTTTGTAATGTTTTTAATTTAATTCTAGGTGGTTTGTTTTTCCAGTAAAATTTGGAGATGATGGTGTCTAAAGTTCTGAACCAGGAAGGTGGGGGTTGGATGGGGATCATTGAGAAAAGGTAGTTTATTTTTGGTAAAACTGTCATTTTGATAGTGGATATTCTACCAGAAAGGGATAATGGGAGGTTCATCCAGCGTTGGAGATCATTATTTACAGTTGTGAGCAGTGGACTTAAGTTGATTGTGTGGAGCTCGGACAGCTTGGTGGAAATGTGTTGGGTGCACATAGGGATAGGGAGGGACTGAGTTAATGTATCTGATAGGTTCATATTAAATGGTAGAATGGTGGATTTGGTCCAGTTAATGGAGTAATCTGAGATTTTGGAAAATTTTTCAATTATTTGTATAGTTTGAGGAATTGAAGAGAGTGGGTTTTGTAGGAACAGTAGAATATCGTCTGCATACAGGCTGATTTTGTGTTCTGTGGTGTTGGTCCGGATCCCTCTGATATTTGGGCTTTGTCGTAAAGCTGCTGCTAGTGGTTCTATGAAAATTTAAAATAACAGGGGGGAGAGGAGGCATCCTTGCCTGGCACCTCTGTGCAAAGTGAAATTCTGTGATATTAGACCATTAGTATTAACTGTGGCTTTGGGTGAGGTGTAAAGTGTTAGAATCCAGTCGATAAATGATTCTCCGAAACCTAATTTATTTAAAGTAGTGAAAAGGAATTTCCAATTGACTTTATCAAAGGCTTTCTCTGCTTCTAATGTAACTATTGCTGTCTCTAGTTGATGGAGTGTTGTGTGGTGTATCAGATTGAGTAGTCTGCGCATGTTGGTGGTTGAGTGTCTTCCTTTAATGAAGCCGGTCTGATCAGGATGTATAAGTGATGGGATAACTTTTTCCAATCTGGTGGCTAGGGCCTTACTTATGATCTTTGTATCTGTGTTGATGAGTGACAATGGGCGGTAACTGGAGGGTAAGGTGGGATCTTTATTAGCTTTGAGATGAAGTGAAATTGTTGCCGTATTCATTTCTGTTGGTAATCTCTTTTTGTGTTTTATTTCCGTGATCAGTCTACTGAATATTGGAGCGAGTATTGTCCAGAAGTGTTTATAGAATTCAGTGGGAAAGCCGTCCGGTCCAGGTGCTTTATTATTAGACATTTGATAGAGTGCATTATGGAGTTCTTTTGATGTTATCGGTTTTTCTAATATGCTTTTTTGTTCTTCGGTTAATTTTGGTAGGTTTATGTTATTGAGACAATTGTGGATATCTGTCAGGTCTGGTTCATGTTCTGACGAGTACAGAGTTTTATAGAAGTTTCTAAATATTTGATTTATTTCGTCTGGTGTTTGTCTAATTTTTCTGCCCTCGTCCTTGATAGCTGGGATTCTTGTTTTTTCTTTATTGTGTTTTACTTGGTTAGCTAAGAATTTTTCGGACTTGTTATTGTGCTCAAAATGTTCATACCTTAGTTCAGGGATGGGCAACTTCCATGATAGAGAGGGCCACATTTTTTTCAGCATGACCATTGGAGGGCCACATGACCTCGCACTTCAAATAATTGAATATGAAAAACACTACAAATGATTTTCAATAAGAACAAATTTTATATGAATTTATATCTGTATGTTTACAGCACCAACATTTATCAACAACTATTTTCTGCATATTAATGCATTTTAATACAGCAAAAGACAAACCGTTTGCTTAAAAAAAGTGCAAAAAGGAAGTCCTTCATATCAAAGAACAAAAAGTTTGCTTAAAAAACTGATTGCAAATACAGTAGTTCCTCTGTGTAAAATAAGTTCATTATAACAAGTCCTTCATAAGCAACAAGGACAAAACATTTGCTTATAAAAGTGCAAAAGGCATTTGAACTCATTTATAACAAAGAACAAAAAAGATTTAAAAACTGATTGCAAATAGCTCATTCAATAATAGCAGAAAGCTAGACCACAGAGGCCCAACATTTATTGAAGCTAATGAGAGAGCTGTGGTTTGGCCTGCTGGTCAATGTCAATTTTCGTGGTTGTTTGGCAGCGCCCTCTAGCGGTCAAAAGTAGAATTACGTTTTTTTTTTTGTTTTTTTTTTTTTAATTATGAAATTATGAAATTATTTTTGATCTATTCGCGGGCCGCAATGAGTGATGACGAGGGCCGTGTGCGGCCCCCGGGCCGCCAGTTGCCCATCCCTGCCTTAGTTGTTGTATTAGGAATTGAGTCTTCTTGTTTATGAGTTCATTATATTGTGATTTACATTCGCTCAGCTCTTTCTTGTTTTTTTCTATTGGGTTTTTTATCATTTCATTCGATAATTCCTTAATTTTCTGTTGTAGATTAGTCTCATTTTTTGTATCTTTCTTTTTCTTGTGAGATGATTTTGCCTCTTAGTACAGCTTTCCCAGTTTCCCATAGTAGAGTCGGAGGGGTTTCTGGAGAATCATTTATTTTCAGGAAGGATGCCCACTCTTTTCTAATATAACTATCAAATTCTGTATCTGTTAGCAAAGATTTATTGAATTGCCATCTGAAGGTTTTATATGGTTGGTTTATATTCCATGTAAGTGATACCGGGGCATGGTCGCTGATTATTATAGGGTGATATGTTATATCTGAAATGTTAGGTATGATAGAATTGCTGGTTAAGAAGAGGTCGATGTGGGAGTAAGAGTGGTGAACTGGTGAGTGAAAAGAGAATTCCTTGGAGGCTGGGTTTTTGAGGCGCCAACCATCACTGAGCCCTAAGTCTGACATGTATTGTTTAATGGTGTTTGATGATTGCCATTCACGTGTGTTGTGTGTACTGGTAAGTCTATCTAAGTCTGGGTTGATGACTGTATTGTAATCACCTCCAATTATGATTGTGGAATCAGAGATGTTGGATACCTGGGTGAGGAGCTTATGGAAAAAGGATGTGTCATCAGTATTTGGTCCGTATATACTTACAATTGTTAAGGGAGTGTTATTGATATTAATATCTATTATAATATATCTTCCTTCTGGGTCTGATATTGTGGTGTTATGTGTGTAGGGGATTTTTTTATGTATAAGAATGGATACACCTCTTTGTTTAGAGTTATAGTAGGCTGAAAATATATGATTGTAGTGTAGTGATTTAAGTTTTTGATGATTTGTTTCAGATAGATGAGTTTCTTGTAGTAAACAGATATCTGCATTGAGTGAAGTGAGATGGTGTAATACCTTGGTCTGTTTACTCGGTGTGCCTAAACCACGAATGTTCCAGGTTACAAACTTGAGTGGAGACATGTTATGAAGTCTTGATTTGTAGTGTTTATCAATGGTATGGTTGTGGATATATTTTAAGTTTTTTCTTCTTGTTGTGTGTCGTGCTGTGTATATGGGAAGAGATACATCTGTGAGATCTGGGGCATATGATAGTAGTAATAGAGAGGTTGATAATGAGGAAGAATACAGGAAGAAAAAAAAAAGTAATAAAAACAAAAACATAAAAAAGAAAAAAAATGACTTGGTGAGATATACATGCTAAGAAAGTAAGACGTTTGGTGCATTGAGTAATTCATAATTATGTCCTAGATTTTTTTAGTTTAGGTTTTGTGTTTGTATGGCTGGTTGTACTTGTGTGTATGTGGGTGCGTGTGTATTTGACATAGATACAGTGCCCTCCATAATTATTGGCACCCCTGGTTAAGATGTGTTCTTTAGCTTCTCATAAATTGAGTTTTGTTCAAAATAATATAGGACCACGATGGAAAAAAAAGTAAAGTCCAACCTTTAACTCAAGTAAATTTTAAGGGGGAAATAAAATCCCTGACTAAGAAATAATTATTCTTCATAAAATCACCTGTTCCACAATTATTGGCACCCCTAACATTTCTTAGGAAATAAATTTAATAAAAGTATTTCTGTCACTTCTACAGTAGTTTACGAAGTTGATCAGAGTATGTAGGAACATTTAATTAGTAATTCACAACTTCCTGTTTTCCTGGGGTATAAATATGACGTGACACAGAGGCCATTTATCTTCAACATGGGAAAGACAAAGGAACATACCATTCAAGTGAGGCAGATGTGTGTTGACCTTCACAAGTCAGGCAATGGCTACAAGAAAATCGCTACTCGCCTACACCTGTCCATATCTACTGTCAGAGGAATTATTAAGAAGTTTAAAACAACTGGAACAGTGGTAAACAAGCCTGGACGAGGACGCAAGTTTATTTTGCCACCACGCACAGTGAGGAGGATGATAAGAGAAATAAAAAGTTCTCCAAAGCTCACTGTTACAGAATTGCAACAAATGGTAGCTTCTTGGGGTCACAAAGTCTCCAAAACAACCATCAGGCGCTATCTACATGCCAACAAGCTGTTTGGGAGGCATGCACGGAAGAAACCATTTCTCACTCACAATCATAAACGCAAACGTTTGGAGTTTGCTAAGCAGTACTATGACTTCAACTGGGACCGTGTGCTTTGGTCAGATGAAACAAAGATAGAGCTTTTTGGCAACAAATGCTCTAAGTGGGTCTGGCGTAACACAAGAGCTGAGTATGCAGAAAAGCACCTCATGCCCACTGTGAAATACGGCGGGGGATCAGTGATGCTGTGGGCCTGTTGCTCTTCTAAAGGCCCTGGGAACCTTGTTAGGGTGCATGGCATCATGAATGCTCTAAAATACCAGGACATTTTAAAACAAAATCTGGTGGCTTCTGCCCGAAAGCTGAAGATGGGTCGTCACTGGGTCTTTCAGCAAGATAATGACCCTAAACATGTGGCCAAATCTACACAGAAATGGTTCACCGCACACAGAATCAAGCTCCTCCCATGGCCATCTCAGTCCCCAGACCTCAACCCCATTGAAAACCTGTGGGGTGAGCTGAAGAGGAGAGTGCAGAGGAGAGGACCCAGGTCGTTGGATGATTTAGAGAGAATGTGCAAAGAGGAATGGTCAAAGATCCCTCTTTCTGTATTCTCCCATCTTCTGAAACATTACAGGAGAAGATTAGGTGCTGTTTTGTTGGCAAAAGGGGATTGTACAAAGTATTAACATCAGGGGTGCTAATAATTGTGGCACACATGATTTGATGTTAAATAATTATTTCTTAATGTGGGATTTTTTTTCCTACTGAATAAATTCACTTGAGTTAAAGGTTGTATTTTACTCTTTTTTTCCATCGTGGTCCTATATTATTTTGAACAAAACTCAATTTATGAGAAGCTAAAGAACACATCTTAACCAGGGGTGCCAATAATTATGGAGGGCACTGTAGATAGATAGATAGATAGATAGATAGATAGATAGATAGATAGATAGATAGATAGATAGATAGATAGATAGATAGATAGATAGATAGAGTGTGGCAGTATAAATGGCGATAGATAAATAAAGAAGAGAGAGGATAGAAAATAGTCTATAGTAGAGATTAAACATAAGCGCGCGCATGACAGATAGAGCATGTGTACTAAGGAGACGTGGGAGCGAGTAAGAGAGGTAAATGTGAGATGTGTTGTGGCGGAGGAGAAACTGCGCTGAATATAATAATATTCATGGTATATTACATACGGAGGGCGCGCGTAGAGAGTGTGGGAGAGAGAAAGAGCCATGCGCGTTTGGAAACCGAGAGCGAGAGAGAGATAAAGAGAGAGAGAGAGATTATTAGCCAATTATAGCTTGCATATTTTAAAAAGCCACGGAGTTATGTTTGGATCGCGGAACAACTGTCCTTCAACATATAGTTTATCGACAGATATGATAGCTTTTTTCCTTCCTTTATGAGTTCTTTTCTGACGGAGAAAAGTTTTCTCCGCCTGTCCTGAATTTCGCGTGGGAACTGGTCATTAATCCCGAGGTCAGTTCCTCGGAGTTCCCTTCCTCTGCTCATGATGAGCACTTTATGTTTATAATGTTCCACTTTAGCAACTATAGGTCGCGGGCGTTTGTTCGGTGTTTTTTTACCCAAGCGATGTGCGTGGTGGAAGGAGATGGATGAAGCAATGTCCGGGGTGATGTGGAGTTTGGTGATCATGAAATCCTTAAGGAGATCTTCGGGGTTTTCATGTGACTGCTCAGGGATTCCAGAAAAGACAATATTGTCTCTCATGCTTCTTGCTTGTAAGTCCAGGATTGTTTCTTTCATGTGTTTGTTGTCGGTCAGAACGGATTATAGCTGGGTTGTGAGCTGGGTGACGGAGTGCTGCAATGTTTTGTTTTCTTTAGTGAGTGTTATGATTTGTTCTTGGCTGAATTCCAGGCTTTCACGGAGTGATTGGAATTCTTTGTGGAGTATTTCAACTAGTGAGATTCTGGCGTTGAGTGCAGAGAGTTTGTTGTTGATAGAGAGAAGGATAGAACTGACCTCAGTGCAGCAGGGTGGTGTTGAAGGTGCGTCCTCTGTGTCTCCAGGTGAGCTGGGTGGTCGTGGTCGTTTGCCGGTGGGGTTGAGGAGCTGTTTACCATTAGATTTGTCTTCTTTTTTGTCCTTGTTCATGATGACAATGTTATTGTAGTAGTGGTCGATAAAATCTTCAAGGGATTCCAGTGCGATGGATGAGTAATTCCAGGTGAGAATGTGGTTTGTTTGGTGGAAGGTCTAGCCATCTTAGTTCTTGCACCGCGTCTTGCGAGAGAGTGCGTCAGTGCGTCATCAGCCGATCATCCAGGCTTTATTTCTTGACTGTAGCAGTGAGGAAATTTCCCCTGTCAACCAGGGGCTAGATCTGTCTCTATTTCACAGTTTTTTGTACGAAGCATGCTTATTTGCCACTGAAAGGAATGATTTCCTGAAATGTTCTAATGCAACATCCACATCTGTACTTTCAAAAGTTAAGTGAATTTTGCTCACTGAGAAGTCAGAAAGAAAAGCTTGTTCATTAAAATATTTAAGATTTCTTCTAACCACCATCGGAGAGCCTGTTTGTACCTTTAAACTGTTTCTAATGCACCCAATTGGACAATGATCACTAAAGCTTCAAAAGTTTAAAAACAACGGCAGTGATTTTATCTGTTCTGTTAGGGTAGACTTGGGGTTGTCCTTTAGGTTTGGACGGGTTGACTCAGTGATTAGCTGTGAAATTGGGTTCGGGCACTGGTAGGGTTGGATTGGATTTTTTGTGCCCAATCTAAACTCTAAAAGTGTTCTTTATATTTACATGTTTATTTATTTTTATTTTTTTTTACAGTCACACAGTTGCTTGATCTGAAAATGCTTGAAATGAAACTATAGAGCAAGATGAAACTATAAACTATTTTTTTTTAAGAAAAAATTCCTGTGTCTGTATTACCAGGATTTAAAACAACTGTTATTTTTGAACAACATTTCTGATGAACATTTCTGTCCATTTTGTTTGTGTTCACAGTGCATTCCCTGTACAAAATACTTTGTCTTTTCTGATCTGCAGTGAAATTCAAGCCAGAGTCAAATCTCCAGTTCAAGGGCACATAGAGGTTTTGATGCAAATGAAGCCACAGTCACTGCACAGCATGAGCTTTTCAGATAAAGAGGAGCAAGAAAGCCATCTCCCTAACGGCCGTAGCATCTCTCTCATGGACCTCCAGGGCTCTGTGAGATCAGTTCCTCTTGAAACCCCTCCAAGGGTAAGTCGAGTAGGCTCCCAAACATTCATCGATCAGCTACTACCCATACCTCCCTACTTTCACCATCCCAAGCAGCAGCAGCAGCCCCCTTGTGAGCCCAGAGCAGAAGTTGCACCTGGCGTCAACTTGCCCCAGAGTGCACCACAAGTGCGACGGCCATTACACTCAACTGTAATCCAGCAGTGTGGCCTGCAACCGCTGTCCTTCCAGAACCCCGTCTACCACCTCAGCAATTTGCATGTGTCGCAAGCCCGTTTAGCTGGTCCCCTGCAGTCCGACGCCAGCTCTGAAAACCTCAGCACCACAGGCAGCTCATGCAGTGCCAGCCCTGGAGCCACACCCAGGAACTGCATGCCTTCTACTGCCAACAGTGTGGATGAGGCAGGACCAGGTCCCAGGGGTGTGCAGGGAGAAGAAGTGCCAACTGTGGCCGTCAGCGAACCCAACCACTGGCCCCCAGAGGCCCAGGCTGTGGCTGAGGCCAGGCAGCGCTGTGCTGGCACGGCACACATCATTAAAGTGGAGCAGCAGAGTCGAGGCCAGGCAGCAGCAGGAAATGGAGCTTCCTGGTTACTGAAGTCAGTTTCCCACAGCACCCCACTGCATGGTACAGCCAGCCTCAACACAGAGTCCCAGCAGCAGAGCAGTGCATGCAACAGACAGCAATCAACGTGTTCTCGGGAAAGCCCAAGGCCAAGCGGGTGCCCTATCAGACAGGTACGGGCTCTCTCTGTAGCTTGCTTTTTAAATTTCCTGTAAATCAAATGCATCTTTAAATGTTTTGTCTATTAAAAGACTTCTGATGTTTTAAAATACTGTATGAGGAGAAAAACAACAGTAGCTGCTGCTAATAGACTTACAGTTACAGTGACTCATGAAAACTTTACTGTGGAGCATGAAACCTAAGGCTACATGTCTTTCAAATAAAATAATATTTTTTTCATATAGCACTTTTTACAACTGAGGTCGCAAAGCAGCTTTACAAAAATGTGGTTGCAGGACAGAGAATCAAAACATTGAACATACAACACAGAGCCCTCAGTCTGCAACAGCGGCAAGGATAAACTTCCTTAGAGCTGGAGGAGAAAGAAACATTGTGAGGAATCAAGACACACATAAGAGGTTTTGCTTTTTTAAAACCCGTTCCTGCCCGCTCCGCCAAAATGCTTCTTTTTAATCCCGCGCCCGCCCGCCACATAGCGTTTCTGTCATTCCCACACCGCGGCCCTAATATGAATTGAATTAATTACTTTTAGTGCTTTAAATTTACTTATGTTTTTATTAAAACAGCAATTCAGTGCTGAATAGTACTGTTGCGTTTCTTACCACAGTCCAAACACATGCTGTCATGAAGATGCTGAAAATCTCCTGTGTGTGTGCGCTTGCGTGTGTGCGTGCGCGTGTGTGCGCGTGTGTGTGCGTGTGTGCACGTGTGTGCAGGTCCATCCTCTGCTTGGATTGATTAAACTCCCGCACCCGCGAATAACTCCCACGGGATTACAGACCTCTAACTCACGTGTATCTTAAACTATTCCATTTACTATTAAGGCCTCTTTTTCTATGACAACCTAAAATTTAATGTTATTATACACCCACATATATCTAATACATTCGGGTGAATGGCCACAGCAGCAGTAGAAGCAGTTGGAAAATTTCTAGTTATATTTCATGTGAACTTTGATGCAATGTAGTGGAGGGTATAAGCAAATAGTCAGAGGCAGGTGGCAAAAACTGGTCGGAAAGCAGCTAAACTGAGGTGGGGAAGTCAGCATCTGGATATTTCCATCTATCTGGCCGGACAGGCGACTGGAGTACCTGAGGGTGGAACATCCATTTGTATCAGGTCAGAATGGTGGGCAGTCAGTTACTCTGAGCAAGGAAGAATAATGGAATTAGTTTACTTTACTTTTTAGGTTTTATGTGGCATCTTAAGCAATTCAACTGCCCGCCATTTTGTCCTCCTGCAAAGTATTGACTATTCTTTCACAATATATCATCATATTACGATTATCACAATACCAGATTTTTGACTTTGATGAATGAAGTTCAACTTATATAGCGCCTTTCTAGAAACCCAAGGACTGTTTACAATTTACACATTTTTACACACAACCATTTACACTCAGCACTCATCCAAACACCAGTGAGACGCGGCAGCCAATAGCACACAGCGCACTCTCAGCCGGAAACGACCGTCCAACTGGAGGACTGCATCGGGCACTACAGCAAACTACCGCTCTGTTTAGTCTTTCTGCTCCACTAACCTCTCCACCTCTCAGCTCTCTGTAGAGATCAGGGTGCTTGTCCACTTAGCCAAGTTGCTCTTGTTTGTTCAACAAGCTTGTTTAACAAGTTGTTTCTTGTTTGTTTACCGTTGGCAAACTGGGTTTGTGGTGTTGGTCGGGTTCCCGTCTTCATCAGCGATACAAGCAAAACATGCCCACACTTCACTCCTCGAGCCCGGTCCGGTCCGTTCTATGCCGCTGCTGCTCTCTCGCTGCTGGCTTGCGTGTGCATGTGTCGCTCAACTGAGTCAAATAAATATTCGCAAATTGATTAATTTGTTCAGAATACTAGGTTTACCTTAATCCTTCCACACCGGCCGCAGTGTGAATCAGTTTTCTTATGAAATTAATCAAATTGCGCCTACTATTTTTGGCTCCTTTGAAACTAGTAACTGGGCTTTATTAATTGTTTGTAATGCCATAGTACTAAAAAAGTATTGAACGTTCAGTACATCATGCAATTCTACATTATATATGTTGGAAGTTTGATCCTGACGAGTATTAAGTGAATGTGACAAATGTGCTTGGAGTTTAAAAAAGCAAGCAAGTGAACACATTTCAAAATGGCCGACTTACTGTTGGCCGTAGGTGTTATGTACTGCATCGAGTTACTCACACTGACAGACACTGGATTAAACTTTAGAACACAGGTTTGTGACTAAAAATTGAGAAACTGTTGACTAACAAACCTATGGCTAATAACATGCAGCAATGTAATATCTGTGTTATCCTACCAAAATGTAAGAAAATTGGCAACATTTTAGAGGGTCACAGCTAATTTATTAGCCAAACCAAATAGGGTGTGCTGTAAATTCCTCTAGCTACACATGAAAAAAAATATTTCTAAACCGAGTTGTCAAGCGTTCCATAGATGTCATATAGAATTAGTGGCACTATGATGAAACACACTAATGAAACACGAATTTGACAAAATATTCAATTTCTGATCAAATAGTGGCCTAAGAAAGTATGCCTGTAAAGTTATAAGTTTTCAAACATCCTAACATCCCCTCAGATGTGTTTTTTTTTTGCCTAACTCATTCTTTAGTAAACAAGACATCTTTTAAAATGAGCGTTTTCTTGTTTGGCAGAACTAATACAAGACTATAAGTAAATTCTGTTGCAACATAAAACCTACCCGTATGTTCTGGAACATTGTAGAAAGTTATTGAGTTAATTGTATGTAACTTGTTAAAATCTATTATTGGGTAAAATTTAGAAAGCTTCTGCATGTGGTATTTTTTTGTTGTTTTTTGCCTGGTGTGTCTCAACAAAGCAGTAAATTCTTGGGAATTTAATTTAATCTAATCACCAGTTATGGTTAAAAATGGCAGCTGTTTTCATAGGGAATCCCAAAACTTACTATATTATTTTACTTTAAAAAAATATTGCAATTTCTTACTAGTGCGGGGGTATAACCAAAAATGTGTACCACAGTATTTTTCAGGATTCAGACGGTTTCAAGGTATATCAGTTTTTTTTCTTTCTTTCTTTCTTTCTTTTTTTTTTTTTAGGGTTCAAGCACAGTTTAATAGCGTAGAACCCTATTGTTTTTGCTCATATTTCTTCTTATTATTATTATTAGAGTTGAAGCACTGAAGGTGCGTAGAACCCTATTGTTTTTGCTCAGATTTCTTCTTCTTATTATTATTCTTCTTATTATTATTACTATTATTCTCCTGAAAAAACAGTGCAGCCTGAAGTGTAACTTGTACAGAGATTAAACTTGGTAGGTGTAGCATCTTGTTGGACAACAAAAATGGCACCGATTGGTCAGTGGGGGGAAAGTAAATTTTTCATATTTTGCTCAATAACTCCAGAACCCTAAGACCTATATAATCTTTTTTGCTGTATTCCTTGGGTCAATATACTTTCACACACTTAGATTTTTGCTAATTTGCATAATATGCAAAACATACTTGTGCAAACTAGTCCTAGGAATTTTGACCAATACTGGCATGTTAGTATCAAAATACTTGTTATTGGCTTCAATATTCATAAAAAAAGTTGACATTTTAAACAATATGGCCACCATATGCAAATTAGTCCTTCCGGATATATGTCCAATTCACTCCAACGGTTAAATTTGTAGCACTGTTTCTCAGCAACCTTGCAACCTAGCAACCTGAAACTTTGCATGTAGAATCTATCATACAGCCTCTAAAGGATGTTCAAAGAGCAACAGTTTGGCAGGCTGTATGTTGCCCAATCGGGATGGAATTTAAACCTAGTATATGTCATTCATACTGTAATATTTTGACATCTAATTGGTTTTGCCATAATAAGCAAATTTGTAAGTACAACTATGTTTTAAAAAAGCTTTGTTTATTCATAATTGCTAATTGTTATAAAATAGCTATATTGAAACTAGTCTCTGGATAGTTGACATATTACCTCAATTTGATCTTGTACCACACTGTAGTCTTTAGGTAAATAATCATTAAAAACAGAACATTTTCACTTACAATAGTGTGCAGGCATTAAGCAATTCTTGCGTGCTTGGGATTTCTAATATAAATTGCTCTAGCTCTGCAGTATTTGCTCTGATCATCTTAAAATGTTAAGCACTTTTGTACAACATCACTGTGATGAAGACAGCAAATGTCCATCCAGGCTGGTTTTTAGGAAGCACTACAGTTCTAAAAAAAAAAAAAAAAAAAAAAAAAAACACTGGTGCCATTTGCTTCAGTAGTAGATTTTTTTTTTAAAACAACTTTATAATTACATGTCATGTCAGAAAATGCACCCCTTTGTATTAATTTTAACTTGTTTGGTCAAAAACATCACCATCCTATGCTCTAGTAGACAACATTGTGCCAGGTTGTACTTAAACCCGCTGAGTGCCGCTTATATATATATATATATATATATATATATATATATATATATATATATATATATATATATATATATATATATATATTATTATTATTTTTTTTTTTTTTTTTTCTTTGCATGACTGGGCATTTATATAGGGTTGTGACTGTACTGTTAGGAGTCCATATAATACAAAACACAAAGGCTTTAAATTAAGGCTTTGATTAGTATCGGGTTTACTTTGTCCCACAAAATTACACAATATATAAAGAAATCAGACTTTATTAACAGAAAAACAGCTGAAGAATGTAAACAATAGACCTTAAATGAGATACACTAACAACTTTAATAATGCTTATTTTACTAAATTAAATATTTAAAAATAGTTTCATAAACAATATAAATTGACCTAAAATACTTAATGTTAAAGTATTCAAAAGAGTTTTTTAACTGTTTTGCACAAGTCAGATGCAAGTTTATTATTAATTTACTATGTGTTATTCCTGAAGCTATTAGAGGCATTACAGTATTAAAATACAGCCACAATTCCCCTCTTTCTCCAGTAAACTAATACATTCAGTTCAGTGTGCATTAATATTATCCTTCAAGCTATAATATTAATATGTTTAAACAGCTTTAGTTACTACTCAAAGCTTTTTCTGCATGTGTTATCCAGAGTTTTAGTGAGTTTTATCTCTTGTGCAATATATACTGTACAGGCCAAAAGTTTGGACACACCTCCTCATTCAATGCGTTTTCTTTATTTTCATGATTATTTACATTGTAGATTCTCACTGAAGCATCAAAACTATGAATGAACACGTGGAGTTTTATGTACTTAACAAAAAAGGTGAAATAACTAAAAAATGTTTATATTCCAGTTTCTTTAAAATAGCCACCCTTTGCTCTGATTACTGCTTTGCACACTCTTGGCATCATTCTCTCAATGAGCTTCAAGAGGTGGTCACCTGAAATGGTTTTCCAACAGTCTTGAAGGAGTTTCCAGAGGTTTTTAGCACTTGTTGCCCCTTCTTCACTCTGTGCTCCAGCTCACCCCAAACCATCTGGATTGGGTTCAGGTCCGGTGACTGTGGAGGCCAGGTAATTTTTTGTTAGATACATAAAACTCCACATGTGTTCATTGATAGTTTTGAGGCCTTCAGTGAGAATCTACAATGTAAATAGTCATGAAAATAAAGAAAACGCATCGAATGAGAAGGTGTGTCCAAACTGTTGGGCTGTACTGTGTATACATTGTAGGTATGTTTACAGTCTAAAATGATCATGTTGTGATAAGAATATTATTGTGTATAAAATTAAAAAGGGGTATAATGTGAATTTATTTTTAATAAATAAAGTTGTATTTTTTTTGTTCTTGTTGTTGTGTGGGACACAATCATAAAGTGGAGCGAAATCTATTTTACAATAAAAATCTAAAAAGTGGCGCGTGCAATATTATTGAGCCCTTTTAGTTTCAGTGCAGCAAACTCACTCCAGAAGTTCAGTGTGGATCTCTGAATGATCCTGTTGATCTAAATGACTGATGATGATAAATAGAATCCACCTCTGTGTAATCAAGTATCTGTATGAATGCACCTGCTCTGTGATAGTTCTGTTTAAAGCACAGAGAGCATCATTAAGACCACAGAACACACCAGGCAGGTCCCAGATACTGTTGTGGAAAAGTTTAAAGCTGAATCTGGATCCAAAAAGATTTCCCAAGCTTTAAACATCTCAAGGAGCACTTTGCAAGTGATCATATTGAAAGTGAAGAAATATCAGACCACTGCAAATCTACCAAGACCTGACTGTCCCTCTAAACTTTCAGTTACACAAGGAGAAGACTGATCAGAGATGATCAGCCAAGAGGCCCATGATCAAGATAATAAATAAGATAATAAATATCATGATCAAGATAATAAATTTCATTCCACTTCACGATTGTGTCACACATGTTGTTGATTCTTCACAAAAAATTACAATTTAATATCTTTGTTTGAAGCTTGCAATGTGGCAAAAGGTTAAAAAGTTCAAGGGGGCCAAATACTTTTGCAAGGCTCTGTATCATTGCTATGTAAAATTTATAGCATTTCTCACGTGCAAATATGTTACCGTTTGAATTATTTTACTTTATATGCACACATAGGAAGATGTTAACTTCATAATCTTTCCATATACTTCAAATTAATTTGGGAATACCTTGTTACAAAAATACCAAAATTCTTATAACCTTTGCGGGAACTATTCCTCATCTGTCACATTTATAAGTTTATGGTAAATAATGAAAATAATTATTTCAATTCTGAATGTCACACCAAATTACATGGTGTCACGCCATATGAGGAATCACACCACACATGCATTTAACCAACAAACAAACTTTGTTTGACAAGTGACAGAAACATGAACTAATCCACTAATCCATTGTATTCATAAGATGTTGCACTTTTTATTTTAATCTGTTAAATGCTAGCTACATGAATTCTAATTATCTTTGTAAATCATTGAACTTTTGTAGAGCTATTTTTTTCTGGCATAGGCTAATTGATGCAGCACCCTGCAACACTGTTAAAAGTCCAATGTTTCCATTTTAATTTTCGGGACCTGCTCTCCTTACAGAACCTTCATCTCTCCCTGTATTTCATTGTTTTTTCTGTACTCGCCATCTCTCATTATCTACTGAAATCTGCCTCAAACTGAACGTTTGAGTCCCAAAATGCTGTAGTTTAACATGGATTCAGCTTAAAAATGGGATAGTAGGGAAGAAACTGAGCTTCTCTATTGATTCTAAATGTGTGAATAATATATTGTCAATGTGTTAAAATGATGAAATAATAAATAAACTTAAATATTAGCTATAATATATGTATCTAAGAGCAATATTTATGTATTTAAATGCAGTTCATTTCATATAATGTGACAATCATATGGTGTGACAAGAAAACCCTGTCACACCGTATGACGTTGTGTCACACCATATGATGTTTTATGTATTTAGCATGACTTTAAGCAATGTGGCTTTATGCTAGCATCATAAAACCATGCTAACTACAGTAAAGCAATATAGTCACATAATATGACAAAGTGCAAAATGGAACTGAAGCAGAAGTGCTGGATATACAGGTGCTGGTCAACGAATTAGAATAATTTGAAATAGTGCAATCATGAAATTCTTTGAATGCATTTTTTGTACAGAAAGCAAATCAGGTGTTCACCGCACCTGTCCTACTCGTTAGACTAATCACAGAACTCGTTACCTGGAAAAAAATTTGCTCAGCTGAGCTTTCCAAAAGGCCCATTTAGGCCATTTAACTGTGACACTGTTGTTTTATTAAATTAGAATAATGGAGAAACCGTTTCATTGAATTAGAATAATTTTTATTATAATTACAATCATCACTTTCTCAGTATTTTGTGGCTGCCCCCTTGGCTTGTATGACTGCCTGAAGTCTCTGCGGCATCGATTTGACCAGCTTGTCGCAAGTTTCCGCACTCACAGCTTCCCAGGCAGTGGCGATGTTCTGCTTCAGTTGGTCCAGCGTAGTAGGCTTTCTGTCGCGAATTTTCCGCTTGACGATGGCCCAAAGGTTTTCAATGACATTGAGGTCAGGCGAGTTGGCCGGCCATGCCAAAACTTCAAGCTGTTTTTTAGTGAACCAATCTTTGGTCGACTTTGCCGCATGAGCCGGTGCAAGATCCTGTTGAAATATGAAGTCTTCTTCGCCGAACTGTTCCTCAACAGTCGGAATCAGGAACGTTTCCAGAACATCTTGATATACGGCAGCATTGACAGTCTTCTTGAGGAAGCAGAGTTTCCCTACACCTCGAGCGGACATGCATCCCCAGACCATAACGCTCTGGGGAAACTTGACGGATCTTTTCCCGCACTCGTGGTTGTAGGTTTCGCCACCACGACGCCAGACACGAGGACCTTGGTCACCGAAGGAGATGCAGAAGCGTGATTCGTCACTGAAGACCACTTTCTGCCAGTCTTCAGCAGTCCACTCGCCGTGTTCTTTGGCCCACTTCAGCCGTTTCTCCATTTGTTTCTTGTTCAGCATCGGTTTTACTGCTGGAACGCGAGATTTGAAGCCGAGTTCGCGCAGACGACGGTAAGTGGTTGATCTGGAGACGTCAGCGCCGGTCTGCTTGTTCCACAAGTCGGTGAGCTCGGAAGTGGACTTGAACCGGTTGCTGACTGCGATCTTTCTCAGCTGCTTGTTGTCGCGAGCAAAAGTTTTTCGGACGCCGGAACAGTTGGTGCGCTTGCTGCAGTTTTTCTTGAGAGCTTTGCAGACGGAAGACTGGCTGATGCCGAGCTGCTCAGCAATTTTAGTTTGGGTCAAGCCTTGTTGGCGAAGGGCTTGAATTTGAGCCACTATTCCGGTTGAGAGGTCGCGCTGCTTACCCATGATTGATTTTACAACTTAGAAATTCTACTCAACCCTGACTTTATACTGCACAGTGAACACTCTTCACAGAAAACAAAAATTCGAGCATTTATTCTAATTCAATGAAACGGTTTCTCCATTATTCTAATTCAATAAAACAACAGTGTCACAGTTAAATGGCCTAAATGGGCCTTTTGGAAAGCTCAGCTGATTCCAATTTTCCAGGTAACAAGTTCTGTGATTAGTCTAACGAGTAGGACAGGTGCGGTGAACACCTGATTTGCTTTCTGCACAAAAAATGCATTCAAAGAATTTCATGATTGCACTATTTCAAATTATTCTAATTCGTTGACCAGCACCTGTACTTGATTTTTCTGAAAGAATAAAGAGTGATAATTCACCCTGTAACTTTCAGTGTCCTTCTGAGGTGTTGTTCTTCCTCCTGAAAGAAGGAGGACCCCCACTCCCCAAAGGACTCCAAATAATTGCCCATTTAAAAAAGGAGTATGGCTTCACACCATATGACATTCATTTTTGGGACAAAATGTTTTAGTTAGGGGTGGTCTCAGAATATTAGGCCTGAACTGTAGTGTGAAATGTGATTGGGACTTTGGGATTGGGATTGGGTCTTTTTATGGTTTGACTGAAAATTTTGAAAAAATGTCATGTTTATTCCATTAATGCTCTTTCTGAACAATGTCATCAATGTTTTTGACAAGTTTTTCTATAATTTACATATATTTGATGCATTGGACCAAAAAAAAGGCCACTTCATGTCAACCACCCACCCAGGACCGATTCGTCTGAGGGAATTATTCTGAGTTAATAATTACTGTTTGCTGTGTTTTATTTTACTCTGATAAAACACACATACGGCAAGGGACAGCAGCACAAACTCCTCTGATAAAGTTCTGTTCTCATGTTTCTTCAGGCAGGACAGCGCAAGATGCTGTGACTCCACAGGGCTGAGCTAGATTAGCTTGTATTAGCTTGTTATGCTAACTGGCTATGGTTAACTAACATTTTGTGTTCGTCTTCTTTGTTTGTGTTTGTTGTTCTGCTCCGCAGCGCCTACCGGATGTGCTTACCGGATCAACCGGTATACCGCCCAGCCCTAGTCCGAAGACTGTGTTCGACCATATAATGTTACAGAGTGGGGCATCTGATCAAGTACAGTTACAACGCAGTTTGTCAGACCTAGTAAACATAATTGGGTGTCTGACCACATAAAGTTAAATAGTGAGGTGTGCGACCAAGTACAGTTAAAAAGCGGCATGTCTGACAACGTAAACTTACAGATTGGAGTGTCCAACCACTTAAAGTTACAGAGCAGGGGGTCCGACCACCTAAAGTTACAGAGCGGGGAGTCCGACCACGTAAAGTTACAGAGCGGGGAGTCCGACCATCTAAGGGTACCGGGCGGGGTGTCTGCTGAGTCACAGAGCAAGGTGTCCAACCAAGTAAACAGACCAAGTCAACGAATGGGGTGTCCAGTCACCTATAATTACAGGGCAGGGTGTCCTTTCACAAAGTGGGGTATTCAATCATGTAAAGTTTTTGGTCCAGCTTGTCTCCATAACCAGACATAAATAAGTGTGTTTGGTGTGCAAGAACTTGACTGTCCTGCACAGAGTTCTGACCTTCCGAGAGCAATGAAGTAGAATGAAAATTGTGAGCCAGTCCAGACTGGAAGAGTGGAAGTTGGTGCAAATTTCATATTAATTCCTGTGGATTTGGAATAAAAGAAGAAAACTTTACTTGAAATGATGAAGGACTTTGTTGATGTGTGTGCCTTAAGCAGGTGCAGTCGCCAGTTGAATCAGTCACAATGTCTCCAGTAGAAAGGACCGCTGCATGGGTGCTGAATAACAGCCAATATGAGGAGGAGGACATTCAGAGCAGAGAGGACGGCAAGCATGTGGAGAAGGTGAGCAGAGACCTGCTTTAGTGTCAGAGGTTTTGTAAAACACATAAAACGTCTAAGACGAGTAAGCTTGGAAATCTTTCTATTAAATATTGGTTCCTGTTAGTGGTCTGTACAACTCTTTTCTCTTTCTGCAGTATGAGCAAGAGATCTCTAAACTGAAGGAGCGTCTGCATGTGTCCAGCTGCCGACTGGAAGAGTATGAGCGGCGGCTGCTGGCACAGGAGCAGCAGATGCAGAGACTCCTGATGGAGTACAAGGCTCGCCTGGAGGAGAGTGAGGAGCGTCTTTGCAGACAGCAGGACGAGAAGGACAACCAAATGAAGAGCATCATCTGCAGGTGCGTGAATACGTTCTGATTTCAAAGGAGAATGTGGTGACACTATATTAAATGACTAACTGACATGAAGTAAGGCATTAGTTAACATCAATAAGACATGACGTCATACATAAGCAATGCTTAAGTAACAATGATTAAACATGTAGCAACTGCATTCGTTAATGCTATTATGGTTGCTCATCGCTTTAGCAATGCACAACAATACTGTTATTCTGCATTAATATTATTCTTATTATTTGCACTTTCATCGCCGCGCTTCTTCTACTGTTCCAACTCCACATTGTGCGGACTGGTGGTGCGATGCGTGCATGTATACAGGTTTTTGATCGGATGTACAGTTTTCCCATTGAAAATTAATGGGGAGAAATTTGAAAGTCCGTGTATGTCACATTTTTGGAAATATGAAGACGAAATCCGGGTGGTCAATAGAACTTATTGCCTTCTTTCCAAAAATATGCTGTACGAAATGACACGACGTACGGTTTTCGTACAATTGTTGTACAAAATGGCCCCATAGGAATGTATAGGGCCCATCGAAGGACGGTAGCTAGATGGAAGGACGACAGCAAGATCTCCAGTACTGTGAGTGCATGGAGCAGCTATGGGATAAAACACAATTAGGTCAAAAGTTTGGACACCCCGGCCCCCCAGCCAGTGCTCCAGTACTGTGAGTGTATGGAGGAGCTATTGGATAAAACAGCTATTGGTCAAAAGTTTGTATACCCTGCACGGCCAGAGCAACCTAGTGTGCATAGCTGATTGATGTATTTGCACATTGCATAGCAACCACCCCGGATACCATAGCAACACCTGAGCAACCACTTAGCAAAACCATAGCAACCACCCCGGATACCATAGCAACACCTTAGCAACCACTAAACAACACCTTAGCAACCACCTAGCAACACTTTAGCAACCACCTAGCAACATCATAGCAACCATCCCGGATACCATAGCAAACACTTAGCAAACACTTAGCCACACCATAGCAACCACTTAGCAACACCATAGCAACCACCACAGATACCAGCCAGCACTGCAATCACACTCGCAGTTTCTGCAGGAACTGCAATCTAGTTATTATTTGCACTTTCGTTGCCGCGCTTCTTGTCCCACAGTTTTCGAGATATTGACATTGTTCCAACTCCAGATTGTGCGGCCTGATGGTGCGATGCGTGCTTGTATACAGGTTTTTGATCAGACGTACAGTTTTCATAAAAACTTAGTAAATGTACACTTTTTTTCTATTGAAAATAAATGTGGGAAGAAATTTGAAAGCCTGTGTAGGTCACAATTGTGTAGATACGAAGACCGGACATCCCATAGACCTTATTGCGTTCTTCTGATGTACGTTTTCGTACAATTGTATTCATTTTTCCCATAGAAATGAATGGGGGGCCCAAAGTTCTATCTCGCACACCAGCGGCTCTGCACATAGAACCCTTTCTCTCCCCTGCTCTACTGTGTGTGTATTGAGGAGCTGTTGTATGAATCAGCTACTGATAAAAAGTTTGGACACCCTGCCTCCCCAGCCAGCACTCCAGTACTGTGAGTGTATGGAGGAGCTATTGGATAAAGCAGCTATCGGTCAAAACATAAAATAAAATCATACATTGTGATTTCTGCAACCATTTCTGCTTTTGAGCTCTGGTTAGGGATGGCCGAATAGTAGGTTTATGTACTACAGCAAGCTTTAAATACCTGTTGGTTTGTAATGGCATTTTAACAGCTGCTCTCTAAATCCGATTAATTTGCCTGGGAGAAACCTTCCTTCCTCTGTGCTCTGAATCAACCACAATTCTCTTCACAGTACGATGATCACAGTTAAATTTTTCGTGAAATATTGAATTGTTTTTTAATAATCATGTTCATATGATGCTTTTCAGCAGCAGAGAGATCCTTTTTCTTTCCCATGTTGCTTGAAACCTGTGGCCTTAATAAATCCTTCTTAAGTAGTTTTCCTTTAATTGGGCTCACTTGGCAAACTAATTATCACAGGTATCTGAAATAGATTTCAGTGATCCAAAGAGCCCTGAGACACAATACTATCCATGAGTTTAATTCTCTTCTTTTTTGCAGCAATTTCTAACTTGATATTAAATTGTGAAGAAATAGAGGATAGCTGGAACTTAACATACAACACTAGACCAAAGGGAAACATTAATATGGTTAAAAAATCATGAAATTTGTATAAACCTTTTTACACGTTTTCATTATTAGTAAGACCTAATTCTATAACTGTTTTTTATTATTTATTGCGCACTCGCATGGTGAAATTAAGCCTGAGCCCCATCCAGGCTGACGGAGGTGAGAAAATAATATATGTGGTCTAGTGGGTTAGCTTAGGTAAACGAAATACACTTAATTCAATTTAATTTATATAGCGCTTTTTACAACAAAGGTTGTCACAATGCAGCTTTACAGAGAAAAACAGCTCCACACCTCTTATGAGCAGCACCACAGACATACCCATTTTTATGGTGACACAGTGGCAAGGAAAAACTCCCTTTAAGAAACCTTGGAAGGAACCAAGACTCAGTCAGAGGAACCCATCCTACTCGGGTTGACCCACTCAGAACAATAACAGAACAAAACAGTACAGAAAATTAATGTGAACTATAGCTTATGTAACAGGTACTAATTTATGAATATAAAATGTGATGGGCACAAACTATAGAGCTATGGCTAATATAGAAACAGATTCTGAGTGTTAATGTTGATCAGTGCAGGGTTGCAGAGTCAAAGTACAACACAGCGGGCATTGGAGAGCCAGGCTGGGAACATCAAGAACAGGGCATCTCCATACATGTAGAAGAGATAGATAGAGAAAACAGAAAGGAAAGAAAGAGAAAAAAGCAGGAGTTAAAATGTTGTGTAATGATTCTGATGAGTAGAAGGACAGGGCTGATTCCTGAAAGCTGGAACCACAAACTGACACATCCAGGCATCCAGGCCATGCATCTCAGCACATGTGAGAAAGATAGAGAGAAAGAAAGAACAGAGGGGGGAGGGAAGAAAAAGGGGTTGGAATGTTTTTATAAAACTCTGCTGGAGTGGGATGGGCACTTGGAGGCAGCAGCTCAGGACATGGGGAGAGAAAGAGAAAGCAGATGATTAGATCAGGGTTTATATTTGCTGGATAAACTGTAAGAGAAATAGTTAGAAAGGCAACAGGAAGAGAAAAATTACAGAAATTGTAATGAGACATTATTCAAAAGCTTGAGCAAATAGAAATGCTTTGTGTCTAGATTTAAAGATTGAGAGTGTGTCTGAGTCCCGTATATTAATAGGGAGGCTATTCCAAAGTTGGGGAGCTTTATAAAAGAAAGCTCTTCCTCCTGCATAGTTTTTTCTAATACGCGGGACTAATAACAGACCAGCGTCTTGGGAGCGGAGTGAATGTGGCAGATTGTAAGGTGTAAGAAGTTCCTGTAGATAATGCCGGGCCAGACCATTGAGGGATTTATATTTTATAATCTATACGAAATTTAACAGGTAGCCAGTGTAGGGATGAAAGAATAGGTGTATCGTGTGATCGAACTTTCTAGCTCTAGTAAGCACTCTCACAGCTGCATTCTAAACTAGCTGGAGTTTATGAAGTAATTTATGTGGACTTCCAGCCAACAACGCGTTGCAGTAGTTCAGCCTCGAGGTTATGAATGCATGTACCAGCTTCTCTGCATCTTCCAGAGAGAGTATACTGCAGATTTTAGCAATATTTCTTAAATGGAAGAATGCAGTTTTGACTATGCTACATATGTGTGCATCAAACAAAAGAATTGGGTCAAAGATTACCCCAAGGTTTCTCACAGTTTTACCAGGTATAATTAAGTGACCATCTACAGTATTAACATTTATGTTTTTATCAATATTAGGACCTAATAGAAGGACCTCAGTCTTATCAGAATTAAATAAGAGAAAGTTGTGCGTCATCCATTTTTTTATCTCTTTAATACAGTCTGTTAATTGATTTAGACAGAGGTCCTCGTTGGGTTTAGCAGATATGTAAAGTTGCGTGTCATCAGCATAGCAGTGAAAGTCAATACCATGCCTACGGATAATTTTACCCAGTGGTAACATATAAAGAGTAAAGAGTAGTGGACCAAGTATTGATCCTTGAGGGACACCATATTTTACTCTAGACGGATAAGAGAATTCGTTATTTAAATAAACAAACTGGTATTGATCTCTCAGATAAGATCTGAACCAGGTGAGGGCAGATCCTTTAATACCAATAAGATTTTCTAACCTATCAAGTAGAATAGCGTGATCTGTGGTGTCGAAGGCAACACAAAGATCTAGCAGTACAAGGATGGCATTACTGCCCCTATCAAGAGCTGAAAGTAAATCATTAGTTACTCTAAGTAAAGCTGTTTCAGTGCTATGGTTTTGTCTAAATCCAGACTGAAAAACCTCATGAATGCTATTGCTTTGTAGATAGAAGTGCAACTGCTTAAACACAATTTTTTCTAAGATTTTGGTCTATAAGCTCGCAGTGGTCCAGATTTGGCTTTTTGATAATGGGCTTAATGACCACTAGTTTAAGAGAATTGGGTATGTAGCCCATGCTAAGGGATGAATTGACTATTTCTAGTAGTGGTTTACCCACCTTTGGCAGTGCTAATTTAAGTAATTGTGTGGGTACTGGATTCTAAATGGTATAATTGCACTTGTATCAGAAAAAGGCACATAATTATAATTCATGGCCGTATGAACAGGACAGTGGCAAGATACATAATTAGAACGATATATATTCCTAAACTGCCCATTACTGAGACCACTTACCTGGCCAGTATGACTGGTTAGAGCCAGTCAGTCTCGGCATAGCACCGCCTCAATGTTTCCAGAGAGGACAGCAGATCGCAGGCGGCTGGGGTGAGGTCCGTCTCGGTGGAAGAGGGCTGGACGCTCCCGAAAGCTCTCCCAGTTGTCCACGTAGCCAACTCCACTAGCAGAGCACCAGTCTCGCAGCCAGCAGTGGAGAGCGCAGAGACGGCTGAACGGCTCTTTTAATATGAAGCCATGTTGTTGTTACACATGCAGTGACTCTGCATTGTCTTGCTGAAATGAGCATACCATCAAAGATGTTGCTTTTGAAGTTTGCGCTGATAAAAATCCGGACAGTCCTTTTCCTCTTTGGCACAGAGGACAATTTGAAATGAAGACACTGACACTTTTCCACTTTGTGTCAGTCCATTTCAGATGAGCTCAGGCTCAGAGAAACCGGTGGCGTTTCTGGGTGTTGCTCATATCTGGCTTTCGACTTGCACTTGTAGATGGAGCGAGGAACTTCACTAGCAGTGATTTTCTGAAGTGTTCCTGAGCCCATGTGGTAATATTCGTCACAGAATGATGTGGTTTTCTAATGCAGTGCCACCTGAAGGATAGAACATCACGGGCCTTCAGTGTTATTTTATTTTTTTTACCTTGCAGATATTTCTTCAGATTCTTTTAATCATTTGATAATATTATGAGCTGTAGATGAGAAAATCCCTAAATTCCTTGCAATTGCACACAGATAAATGTTTCCTTGTCTTTTGTTGTCCCTGTCCCAATTTCTTTGGAATGTGTTGCAACTTCATTGGAATTGTGGTTATAATAAAAATATTATATTAGTAAATAAAGAAAAGTAAATAAATTCAGTAACTGGCTACCAATACATTAATTAGGTTTATAACTAATATCTAGTTTCTAAGAAATATACAGTATATATACAAAGTGTTTTTCAACTATTATGCTTAACTACAGTACATGAGCAAAAGACAAGATCTATAAATAGTGCAGTTGTTAATTTAACTAGTGCAGTTTATCTAACATTAGTAAACATTAATAACGTTTTATTTCATTTAGTGCCGGGCAATGAAAACATTATTGATTTGTTTTGCGATAATTTTCCCCTCAATGATTATGACAAACATCTGCAGTAGAATTTTGATTGTTTCAATGGACAAAATCTAAATACACCGCACACAAGTTCTGAATCACAAGCAGGCTGAATCACATGCTCAGTAGCATGTAGCATATACATTACATTACATTTGGCAGATGCTTTTGTCCAAAGTTACTTACAATAGTGAAGTACAAAAATAATAGAAGGTAAAGACATCTTTAGATAGGGCCTAAAGGAGGTCAAAGGGAGATAATGGGATAGAGTGAAGGAGGGGCAGAAGGAAATGAGGTTAGAAGTAGTTAGTGTGTTAGAGGTGTTAAGAGAGTAAGTGCTCTTTGAAGAGCTCTGTCTTCAGGAGGTTATTAAAGATAGTGAGAGATTCTCCTGATCTGGTAGTGGAAGGTAGTTTGTTCCACCATTGGGGAACTCTGTATGTGAACAGTCTGGATTGCTTTGTGTGAATGTTTTGTAAAGCGAGGCAATGTTCATTGGAGGAGTGCAGCGGCCGGGTGGAGGAGTAAGCCTTCAGGAGTGAGTGCAGGTAGGAAGGAGCCTGTTCTGTCATCACCTTGTAGGAGATTGTAAGAGCTTTGAATTTGATGCGAGCATCAACTGGTAGCCAGTGGAGCTCAATGAGCAGCGGGGCATGTGCCCGTTTTGGCTGGTTGAAGACCAGACGTGCTGAGGACAGCTGTCCTTGCCATGACACCTTGAACGAGCGCCCAGTGAGGTATGATCTGAACCATGACAGCACATTGTCTGAGATCCCCATGTTCGAGAGTATAGTTAGGAGGAAGTCATGGTTGACTGTGTCGAAGGCGGCCGAGAGGTCCAGCAGAATGAGCACTGAAGACTGACCTGCAGCTCTAGCAGTTTTCAATGCTTCAGTCACAGACAACAGAGCCGTCTCGGTAGAGTGTCCTTTTTTGAAACCAGATTGGTTCTGGTCCAGGAGGTCATTCTGGGAGAGGAAGCCAGACCCTGATTTAAAAATGCTCTTTCTAATGATTTAGAGAGAAAGGGTAGTAGTGAGACCGCTCTGTAGTCACATTGATCATGTGAGTGATAGCCGGAATGATTGCAGGTGCAATGGTTTGCAGTAGGTTTGAAGGAATTGGGTCAAGTGGACACGTAGTACGGCGGCTACATGTTCGGAGAGCCAGCGTCTCGTTCTCATTGAGAGGAGTGAATGAGGAAAAAGTTACTCCTTCGGTAGAGGGATACCAGGCAGCAAAGCATGTAGTGTATGCAGTAGCTAGCAAGATTTTTAAAGATAGCAAGTAGCAAGTGCCCTGAGATTCAAAACATCAGTCAGTTTTGGTGACTTCCAAACTACTTCACACAAAAAATCGAGAAGGCAGATAACTTTTGACATAACCAAAAGCATTCACCTATTTTAGGGCCAAATATTTGATGCTGCTTAGCACAGAGGAGGAGGAAGGGTTCAAACCTGGTTAAAGTACGTTTTTACAGACTGCACTGCCACTGGGTTATGAAGAATGCAGGGCAAAACTTGAAGCTTGACTGTCATGGCACATATAATGTAGCCTTTCATTTAGTGCATAATTACGGCACCTAGTGGTGCTTTTTTTGTATAACAGTTAAGCTGTAGGTATTTTCCTATTGGTTAATTCAGAACATGTGATTCTGAGGGTAAAGGTTGGCTAGAAAGAGCCGGAAGTAGTCATGCGGCCAGACAAAGAGCTTCTCCTCTTTTTTCCTTCTTGTTCATGTGTTAAAGAGCTGAAATTCTAAATGTTAGAAATGTAAATGCAGTTCATTTGGTAAACTAGTTATATCTGTAAACAATGTAAATTCATGTGTATTGTATTTTGAAGTAGTTTGTAAACAAATCATTGTATATTTTTGTTCTTTGCAGTTTACAAAACAAAGAACCAGGGAATGAACAAAATTCTAACATAAGAAAAGATAAAATATTTAAGTAAAACACTTAAATGACATCCTTGTGTTCATCTTTTTCTGGATTCTGTGTGTTAGCTATCTGTCATTGGTGTGTAGAGCGAACACACATTACGGACAGAAAAGTAAAAAGCAACCTCTCAGCGGGCACTACATTTCAAGGAAAGCAAGCTTTGTCTCATTCACTTCTCATTCATCATCAGGCTTCATACGCCTGGGTGGCATTTGCAATACATGATGTCAGAGAAAACGAAAATGAAAAAGAGTACAGTGTTTACAGAGCAAAGCCAAGCATTGGAGACGAGATCCATAGCTTCCATTACCTCAAGTAGATCAAGAAGCTCCTCAGCTAGCATAGCTGCAACCAGGGCTCGAGCTAAGTTGGAGGCTGCCCAAGCCAGGGCTGCGTATATTTAAAAGGAATCTAAAGTCATGATTGAAAAGGCTCAATTACTCACAGAGGCACGTATGGAAGCGAATTTAGCAGCTATAAAGCATGAAAGTGAGGTAGCTGCAGCTATGGCCGAAATGAAAGTGCTGGAGGCAGCAGCAGAATGTGAGAGCGAAGATAGGAAGTCAGAAGTAAAAGAAGTTTCACAACTACGTGTTCACAACTACATTCAGTGTCAGGCAGAGGTAGGGCTTGCAACTTCTTTAGGAATTGAACCATATCAGCCATCCCTAGAGCCTATTGTTTGTGAACTCAGAGCCGAAACACCCATAAGACAGTATCAACCTAGAGCTACAAAGGACAATGTTCCATATGAAAGGCTGAATGATGAGAGAAAACAGCAGCCTCAGAAGTCAGCACCTCCAATCAACCAGTTGTCCTTTGAATCTACACCACAGCCTGCATTAAACAAAGATGCTAACACAAGTGAGATTGCTAGGTATTTGGCATGCCGTGAGCTACTTATCTCTTATCCAGAGAACTACTGGGCATGGAGGTCATCGTTCATGAATGCCATAGAGGGATTACACCTATCAGCTAGTGAGCAGCTAGACCTCATGTCAAGATGGTTAGGAGAACAGTCTGCACACCAAGTGAGGAGGATTCGAGCTGTGCATGTAGGCAATCCTACTAAAGGTCTTAGACAGGCTTGGGAGCGTTTGGAAGAATGCTATGGGTCTCCAGAAGTTATTGAAAAGAGTCTTTTTGACAGAATCGATAACTTCCCAAAGATCAGCAACAAAGACCCTGTAAAACTAAGGGAGCTTGGAGATCTCCTACAGGAGGTGGATTCTGCTAAATATAAAGGTTACTTACCTGGGCTGACCTATCTCGACACTGCCCGTGGTGTAGCTCCCATTGTAGAAAAACTACCCTACCTTCAAGAAAAGTGGATGACACAAGGATCCCAGTACAAAGCAGTAAATCATGTTGTCTTTCCTCCATTCACATTCTTCTGTGAATTCATCTGCAGAGAGGCACGGACACGCAATGACTCAAGCTTTATTTCTTCACCAGGAACCCAAACCTCATTGAAACTGGAACATCCAGCCAGGCGACAAGCAAAAAGCTCAGTCTACACCCATAAGACGGAAGTCTCCTTAGATGACACAAGTCAATTAAGTGGTCTAAGTAGCAATTTGGAGAATGTGGACAAGAAATGTCCCCTTCACAAAAAACCTCATCCTCTCACACGATGTAGAGGTTTCAGGAGCAAGCCATTAGTAGAGAGAAAGGCATTCTTGAAAGAAAGCGCCATTTGCTTCAGATGTTGTGCTACAGTCAGCCATCCAGCCAGGAACTGCAGAGCAGCAATCAAGTGTATGGAATGTGGCAGTGATGCTCATGTCTCAGCCTTGCATCCAGGACCTTCTCCTTTTAACCTCCCTCCTACAGAGCATGGCAGGGAGAGAGAAATCAATCAACCTTTATTTTAAACTCGGAAGTACATTGAGGGTGACCCTCATTTTCAATGTAGCCGAGCAAATACAATAGTGATTGAAAAAGCAAAATTAAAAGCAAATATTTAATATTTATGAAACAGAAGAATAAAACTGAAACTAAAAAATAAAACTATTTAGTAATAAGAATAAAAAAAAAATAATAAAAATATATAATAACAGTATTACTGATAAAACATAATTAAAAAAAATAAATATTAAAATAAAATAATTATAAGAAAGTAAATACAAAAACAAAAATAATAAAATAAATAAAAATAAATAAATATATAAATATATAAATTATATAAAATAAATAAAAGGAATATAAATATATATTTAAAAAAATAAAATAAAATAAAAAAAATAAGAGAACTAAAACATGAAGTAAAATAAATAATTAAGATTGAGTAAAACAGGTACAGGCTGTCTGAAGGTGGTTAGATATTAAAAGTTTAAAATGATTGAGTGAAACCAGGGAGCTGAATCTGCAGTCACTTCAAAACATACCGGAGTCCACGGAGATGGTAGAAATACAAGACCCTGTTCAAAGATCTGCTTAACCAAGGTTTATCCAGAGGGCTATCCAAATAAGGCAATCAAGCTCTACGTGATCTTGGACAATCAGAGCAATCGTTTGCTTGCCAAAACGCAGTCCTTCAACCTAATGGATGTTCAAGGTGTGAACTCAGCATACACCCTACAGACATGCTCTGGGACTACAGAAACCACAGGGAGAAGAGCCACAGGTTTCATTGTAGAGTCCTTAGATGGAAGAACAAAGCTGAAATTGCCAATCTTGATTGAATGCAATCCAATGCCGAATGGCAGGACTGAAATACTGACCCCTGATGCAGCCCACTCGCATTCTCATCTAAGGCCCATTGCTCGTCATATTCCTCTGCTCGACCCAGAAGCCAAGATTCTTCTCCTCCTGGGTCATGACATCCTTCAAGTTCACAAGGTGCGTGAAAGACGGAATGGACCCAGTAACACACCCTACGCCCAGAGACTTGACCTGGATTGGGTCATAGTAGGAGATGTTTGTCTAGGGCTAGTGCATAAGCCTGCAGCTGTGAGTTCTTACCACACTCACATACTTGACAATGGACTTCCTACCCTTTTTTCTCCATGTCCTAATCAGTTTTGCGTTAAGGAGAAGTTTGGTGACAACCAGCTGCCCAAAGTTTCTCTGGCCTCTGACAACCTTGTCTTGGATGACATCATAGGAAGCACCATCTTTAACAGGTCAGAAAATGACTTGCAGCTAAACATGGTGAAAAGGAATATGGGTCAGATGTCTCGCACTTTGTGAAGAGAAGGTTCTATGTAGACGATGGGATTTTGTCAATGCCCACTGCTGCTGAAGCTATCGACATAGTAGCACGAACACAGAAGATGCTCGCCAACCCAAATTTGAGGCTTCACAAGTTTGCATCCAACAGTGAAGATGTAATAGAAGCATTCCCAATTGAAGACAGAGCAAAAGGACTCAAAGACCTTCGGATGGAAGTTGATTCTGTTCCCATCCAACGCATCCTTGGACTTAGTTGGAACCTTAAGAAGGACATATTCACTTTCTGTGTGGCTGAAACAAAGAAGCCCTTCACACGCAGAGGAATACTTGCTACAGTTAACAGTCTTTTTGACCCACTTGGGTTCGCTACGCCAGTTACCATCCAAGGAAAGTTCTTGTTGCGAGAATTGTCAAGTGAGGCTCTAGACTGAGATTCTACTCTTCCTGAAGACAAGGAAGAGGAATGGAACACCTGGAGGAGATCTCTGCATGAGCTTGAGCATTTGGAGATTCGCAGATCATACATTGCCAGCACTCTCTCTACAGCTCGGAGGAAGGAGCTTCATATATTCTCATATGCGTCTGTCAAAGCAGTAGCAGCAGTAGCATATCTTCGCATTATTGATGAAGAAGGAACAAGTCACACTGGATTTGTCATTGGCAGGGCAAAGCTAGCTCCACAAGCTCATACCAGTCCCAGATTGGAACTGGGAGCTGCTGTACTAGCTGCAGAGATAGCAGAGATAGTCACAAGATAACTAGACCTCACTCTAGATGCCACCGAATTCTATACAGACAGCAGAGTGGTCCTAGGGTATATTTACAACCAGACAAGACGTTTCTACGTATATGTGGCCAATAGAGTGCAACGTATACGAAAGGTCTCATGACCAATCAGTGACATTATGTCTCCACAAGGCATAATCCTGCAGACCATGCCACTCGCTCTGTACCAGCAGCCTCGCTGACCTCCACAACATGGCTCACAGGACCAGCTTTCCTATCAAAGGTTGAGGAACTCTCTCCGAAAGAGGAGAGGTTTGACCTCATTGATCCAGATGAGGACAAGTTAGTCCGTTCTCTTGCCACTGCTGTAAATACAAAGAGCTCCCACCTTGAATCTCAACACTTTGAGCGATTCTCTTCATGGAGGACATTACTTAGAGCCATGACTTCTCTCATACACATTGTCCAGTCATACAAGACGAAGGAGAATCAGAAGACATCCTGCAGATCATGGCACCACTGTACAAGTCCACGCACAATCGATGAACTGTCACAAACAAAAGCAGTTATCATCAAGAGTGTGCAGCAGGAAGCATTCGAAGAGGAGCTTGACTGTAGGGAGCAGTCATGTTGCAAAACTTCTCGTGGATCACTACCACAGTCGAGTCAGTCATCAGGGCCGCATACTCACAGAAGCTGCTGTTCGCGCTGCAGGCTACTGGATTGTAGGTGTTAGGAGGCTTATCAACAGCATCATCCACAAATGTGTAACATGCAAAAAGCTTTGTGGGAAAGTTACTGAACAGAAGATGGCAGACTTACCTGCTGATCGTCTCAGCACTGAACCACCATTCACGTGTGTCGGCCTGGATGTGTTTGGCCCGTGGACAGTGGTTGCCAGACGTACACGAGGAGGACAAGCTTCAAACAAGAGATGGGCTGTTCTCTTCACCTGCTTGAGTACTGGTGCTGTACACATCAAAATGATTGACTGCATGGACTCCGCCACCTTTATAAATGCCTTGAGAAGATTCTTTGCTCTGCGGGGCCCTGCAAAGCAGATTCGCTCAGACTGCGGGACCAACTTTGTAGGGGCTTGTAAAGATTTGGAGATCATACTGACTGAACCTCATGCTTCCAATGTGAAGAGGCCCCTTAGTGAAGAAGGTTGTTCATGGGTCTTTAATCCGCCTAATGCTTCCCACATGGGAGGGGCCTGGGAGAGGATGATAGGTGTCGCCAGACGCATACTGGACTCTATGTTGCAGCAGACCAGTCCTTCTCGCTTGATACATGATGTGTTGTCACGTTCATGGCAGAGGTCACAGGAATCATCAACTCCAGACCCCTTACCCCTATCTTGACTGACCCTGACTCGCCTTTCTTGTTGACACCAGCAATGCTGCTTACTCAAAAGGCCTGCACCCTACTTCCATCTCTAGGAAACTTCAAGGAATCAGACATCCATAGACAACAGTGGAGACAGGTGCAGCACCTTGCCAACACCTTCTGGAGCAGATGGAAACATGAATATCTAGCAATACTCCAGAGCCGCAGCAAATGGCAAGAAGAACGTCCAAACTTGAAAGAAGGTGATATTGACCTACTCAAGCATGCCCAAGCTAAACGCAATGACGGGCACATGGCTCTTGTAACCAAGGCCATTGCTTGCAGTGACGGAAAAGACCGAAAGGTAGAACTCAGAGTTTCAAGACATGGGACAATCAAGTCATTCCTCAGACCTGTTACAGAAACAGTTCTTCTAATGTCTACAAAAGACTAAGAGTTTCCTGTGGACATTCTTCATCTTTAGGTTGTTAGGTAAAATAGTGGTATCTATCCAATACCAGGCGGGGAGTGTCATGGCACATATAATGTAGCCTTTCATTTAGTGCATAATTGCGGCACCTAGTGGTGCTTTTTTGTATAACAGTTAAGCTGTAGGTATTTTCCTATTGGTTAATTCAGAACATGTGATTCTGAGGGTAAAGGTTGGCTAGAAAGAGCCGGAAGTAGTCAGAAAATCTCCATGAGGCCAGACAAAGAGCTTCTCCTCTTTTTTCCTTCTTGTTGTGCCTGGGAAAGACTTTGCTTGTAAGTTCACTTTAATTTCATAGTTTGTTATAAGCAGATACATATGTTGTAGACATACTGTTGGAGCAATAAATAAGTTGTTCATGTGTTAAAGAGCTGACATTCTAAATGTTAGAAATGTAAATGCAGTTCACTTGGTAAATTAGTTTTATCTGTAAACAATGTAAATTCATGTGTATTGTATTTTGAAGTAGTTTGTAAACAAATCATTGTATATTTGTGTTCTTTGCCGTTTACAAAACAAAGAACCAGGGAATGAACAAAATTCTAACCAAAGAAAAGATAAAATATTTAAGTAAAACACTTAAATGACATCCTTGTGTTCGTCTTTCTCTGGATTCTGTGTGTTAGCTATCTGTCATTGGTGTGTAGAGGGAACACACATTACGGATAGAATATTGACTTAAATCTTGTGAATGTCTACTGATGTATGGTCAAGTAGGATATCTAACCATGCATTTCATTGACAATTGGAATCTGCAAAACAGAAGCATGCAAACACAGGACCACAGGATGGGTTTAATCCCACAGGTCTGCAGCACCACTTACAACAGAGCCAACATTAAAATGCTTTAATTTAAAAAGTGCACTCGACTGCAGTGCTTTGGACAAAGGCTGCACAGTTGGTATGTTCTGTTGTATTGTTATACGTAAAGTTTGGCCATAACTTAAAGTCTGTGGTTTTTCATTATTTGAAAAATCTGCATGTAGATTAATACTAAAGACATACAAACTATGAAAAATGCTTCTTAATGTGTTTGAAGCATCAGTTGTAAAGTTGTGAAGAAGAAGCTCTATTTGAATAATGTTCTTACCATATAATGGTAAAAACTTCTCAACTAAGTAAAGAAAAAAATACTTTAAGAAATTAAGGTGTTTTAAGAACGTTGGAAAAAAAAAAACAAGAAAGTATCCTCAAGTGCAGTCACAAAGACCAGCAATGACATTATGATTAAAACTGGCACTCATCAGGACCACACCAACAAAGGAAGAGACAGATAAAACTCTTTCTTCTAGCCTCTCTTCTTACTAACCTCAGAGACTGCAAGTTTACAGCACCTCAGATAAGAGTAGTGGTGGTAGTTTGCCTTATGTAGTAGTTTGCTTCAGGTGGTGAAGGGACATTTTATTTAAACCACAGTGGTATACATAATTTGGAAGTAATTATTGGCTTTTGTCCTTTGTAATGTTTCGACATTAAATTATTTTTATAAATAAAAGCAAAAAAGAACCAGGTAAATACATTTACAATTAACAATATACAATTAACCCGCTCCTGCCCGCAGCCGCATGAATTTGTCCCGTTACCGCCCGCTCCGCAAAAAACTCCCTACAAACATACAGTGAGTCCAAGAAGTATTTGATCCCTTGCTGATTTTCTTTGTTTGCCCACTAATAAAGACACTATCCTTCTGCACTTTTAATGGTAGATATATTCTAACATGGAGAGACAGAATATCAAGACAAAAATCCAGAATATAATTTTAAAGAATATATTTTAATTAATTTGTATTTCAATGAGGAAAATAAGTATTTGATCCCTCTTGCCAAACACACTCAATACTTAGTGGCAAAGCCTTTGTTTGCAAGCACAGCGGTGAGACGTTTGTTGTAGTTAACCACAAGTTTAGCACACACACCAGGGGGAATTTTGGCCCACTCTTCTTTGCAGATCCTCTCTAAATCATGAAGGTTGGTGGGCTGTCGCTTGGCAACTCTGACCTTCAGCTCCCTCCATAGATTTTCGATCGGATTGAGGTCTGGCGACTGGCTGGGCCACTCCATGACCTTAATGTGATTTTTCTTGAGCCAATCCTTTGCTGTATGTTTAGGGTCGTTATCATGTTGGAAGACCCAACCACGGCCCATTTTCAGATCCCTGGCAGAGGGGAGGAGGTTGTCCCTCAGGATTGTGCGGTACATGGCTCCATCCATCTTCCCAGTGATGCGGTGAAGTAGCCCTGTACCCTTGGCAGAGAAACACCCCCAAAACATTATGCTTCCACCTCCATGCTTGACGGTGGGCACAGTGTTCTTGGGGTCATAGGCAGCATTTTTCTTCCTCCACACATGGCGGGTGGAGTTGAGGCCAAAAAGTTCAATTTTGGTCTCGTCTGACCACAAAACCTTCTCCCAATAACTTGGTTCATCTTTCAAATGATCATTGGCATACTTGAGGCGCGCCTCCACATGTGCTCTCTTCAGCAGGGGTACCTTTCGGGCACTGCAGGATGTGAATCCATTGTTGCGCAAAGTGTTGCCAATTGTTTCCTTGCAAACTGTGGTCCCAGCTGCCTTCAGGTCATTTGCTAACTCCTGCCGAGTGGTTGCAGGACGATTTCTGACCGTTCTCAGCATCATTGCCACCCCTCGAGGCGAAATCTTCTTTGGAGCACCGGGCCGAGGTCTGTTGATTGTCATGTTATACTCTTTAAACTTTCTGATAATTGCACCAATAGTTGTTACTTTCACATCCAACACCTTACTAATCTTTTTGTAGCCCATTCCAGCTTTGTGAAGGTCAACAATTCTGACTCTGAGGTCCTGTGACAGCTCTTTGGTTTTACCCATGTTGGAGACTTGAAATCTGTGTGATCTGTCTGATTCTGTGGACAGGTGTTTTTCACACAGGTGATTAGTGAGAACAGGTGGCTTCAGGTCAGGTAACAAGTTGATTGGGAGTGTCTAACTGGTCTGTAAAAGCCAGAACTGCTAATGAATACTAAGGGATCAAATACTTATTTCACTCCATGAAATACAAATCAATTAATATATATTCCTTAGATTTATTTTCTGGATTTTCTTTTTAATATTCTGTCTCTCCATGTAAGAATACATCTACCATTAAAAGTATAGAATGATCATGTCTTTATTAGTGGGCCAACGAAGAAAATCAACAAGGGATCAAATACTTCTTGGACTCACTGTATGTCCTGCATATATGTTTTAAAATATTTGTTTCATTTTTCTTTTAGATTAATGGCAGTGGAAGAGGAGCTGAAGAGAGATCATGCAGAGATGCAGGCAGTCATCGATGCTAAACAGAGGATCATTGATGCACAGGTACATCAAAGCCTAATGTGTTAATTTGTAATAATTTGTATAAAATGTCAAACTATGTGATTCATATACATTAGTGTGAAAAAATATTTGCTCTCACAGATTTATTTATTTTTATTTTTTTATTCTAGTTTTATTATACAGTGTTGATCCACTGTGTTTTATCAAGTACAAAGTCAGTGCAGTGTTTTCCCACAAAATCTTACAGCATTTGCTTCCCTCTGCTGACAACTTTTATGGAGATGCAGATTTCATTTTCTAGCAGGACTTGGCAAACTCCCCACACTGCAGAAAGTACCAATTGGTCTTATATAATATTCTAATTTTCTAATACACTGATTTTTGGGTTTCATTGGCTGTAAGACATAATCATCAATAATAAAATAATAAATGCTTAAAATAGATCACTCTGTGTGTAATACATCTATAAAATATATAAGTTTCACGTTTTTCTTTTTTTACTGAAATAAAGTAACTTTTCAATGATATTCTATTTTTTGAGATGGCCCTGTATATAGTAAACATTTTGTCATAAATATCAATTATTTAAACATGCAGTCAACAATTTCTTTAAAATAAACACTTTCTTGAGAGAAAGAAAAAAAATACAGTAAGTTCCAGTCATGAATAAAGTAAATTAACCTTTTACTGATGATATGACATGATATGCGGGTCAAAGTTATGATCAATGTTATATACACACACAGACACATTTTACTATATATATCCCGATATATACTTTTTAACACTTTAATGTGTAGTTCATTAGCTGATCAGTTGGATCCCGTGAAAAGCATACAATTATGGGGCAGAGAACAGGGGTAAGAAACTATTTTAAACTAAGTATAGTACTGAATTCTGGCTATCCACAACATCCAGCTTCTCGCTAAATTAATTTTCGTTAATTATAGCTTACAGTAAGTCCTGCAATCCTAAATTAATAAAAACAATTTTAAAATGAAATAGTTATTGGCTGATCAGGTACAACAGGGCAAGCTAAACATGTTTTTTTTTCTCAAACCTTGACTATCTATCTAAGCTAGCTAATTCTAAAGTTAAGCTAACTGAGTCACAAGCTGTATTTTTTTAAACACACAGTGGGTTTAATCTTTGTTTTTTGATTCAGAGACAAGTCTTTTTAATCAGAAACATCTCATCACAGGTGACATGGTTAGCGCTGTTACCTTTCTTTTAGAAAAATCGCTGTATATCCAGATATGTTTTAAACATCAGCGCTGCGATACCCTCTTTGGCCTGTTTTCTGCACTACAACTGCACATTCTTACAGCTTGTTTAAGTCTTTGGCCCATTTTCTACTATACAGCTGTACCCTTTCACAGCTTTTTACCTCTTTGGCTCGTTTTCTGCGCTGCAATTGTACATTCTCACAGCTTTTCAACTCTTTGCCCTGTTTTCTGTGCTGCAACTATACACTCTCACAGCTTTTAGACTCTGGCCTGTGTTCTGCGCTACAACTGTACACGCTTGCCGCTTTTTAACTCCTTGGCCCGTTTTCTGCACTACAACTGTACACTCTCACCGCTTTTAGGCTTTTTGGCTCATTTTCTGCACTCTCACAGCTTTTAGACTCTGGTCCGGTTTCTGCACTACAATTGTACACTCTTACAGCTTTTTAACTATTTGGCTCGTTTTCTGTACTACAACTTTACAATACCGCCACTTTTAAACTCTTCAGCTCATTTTCTGCACTACAACTGTACACTCTCACAGCTTTTTAACTCTTTGGGCCGTTTTCTGCACTACAACTGAACACTCGCACCACTTTTGGACGTTTTGGCTCTTTTTCTCCACTAAAATTGTACATACTCGCTGCTAAACTTGTAATAACTCTATTGAACTCAGATAAGTAGAGATTAGGAGATTAGGTCTTGTCGCTTTTAGACTCTTCAGATAGTTTTCTGCACTACAAGTGTAATCTCTCTGTCAAAAATCCACAAATAATTAAAAAATATGTTTGTTAGTTTTTGCTAAATATGGCTGTGGTGACCTCAAAATGTACAAAAACAGTGATGCAGAAAACTTCCCAGAGTAAATAGAATTGACCCAAATTGCAAAATATTGCTCTGAAGTTTTATTATCAGGCCAGGCAAGTGTGGTCATTTCTTTTGACTGAGCAGAGGGTACATTACTGTACCAATATGCAATTTTTGGTGTTTAGATGACTTGCGGTTACTGCTTTTTTTCAGAAGAAAATTACAAGCATTATTATTGCCTTTTTGAAATATTGGTGGATAAATATCCATGTTGATTTAGTCATTATTTCAAAGTTATAGGTCCATCTATAACTGCTTATTTAAGTACTACAACCAAAATAAGGAAAAGGAGGGAAACAAAAGTTTGCCGTTTTAAGACCTGGTTTGTGAAAATGTGATCGATGTTTTTTTTTTTTTTTTTTACTTTTATAAACAGCAACAATATGTTTTTTTATTATTGCGCTCTCTTTATTGGCCAAGTAGTTGTTGAGAAATTGCTTTTTTTGTTTTTATAGCAACAGCAATAATTGGCATCAAACTTTGATGCCTTCTAAAGAACTGCACACTACTTCACATTTTAGTATCATTATTAGGTACAATCATTATAACTTCTGTCTGAGAATGAACATTATCTTTCAACATAGTCTGTGTACAAGGTTTCGATTGCATTGTTCTGTAGCTGCGTTCCAAGTTGGTTTCGAACCACGAATCTTTGGACCAAGAAGGCAAGAAGGCTTTTATGTTATGTCATGATTGACCTGTAGAAGCACAGTAAAATCTTGATACCCTTGTCATGTTGCAGCAATATGGAAATAAAAAACATTTTTGCAATAATTTAAAATTTATTGTCATGCTTATAAAACTTTACAGAAAGTTTATTTTAACATTTTCACAACCTGCAATAAATGTAAAGAACTAGATTTAAATATATGCACTGATTGATTTATATGCTTCAGCCAAAAGACTAAAAAATCTTTACTTCGATATTCTGTAGATAGTTTCAACTCAAAGTGGATGTTGAGAAACATTTTTGGTTCTATAGCGCCACCTTAATAATGTTGAGCATAACAGTAGGTCACCTAAATATCCCTGCAAGCGTCAATGAGCATGTGTCAGCCCAAAAAAGCGCTCAAGCATTTCGATTGCCATAGGCCTATTAAGCCCAGTGCAAGCCGTTCCCTTTTTCTAGTCATAAATCCTGTATTCTGTCCAATTGGGTTTGAAAAAGTGAGGCACTTTAATTTATGAAGAGTTGCCTTTTGACTGGACATTAGAGCTTGATAAATAGGAATGCTTGATGCTTGGACCCCTAATAATAATGAGAAAAAAATGCCAATACAGTAGTTATATAATACTATGTGTTTGTGTGCGTGTGTGTGTGTGTGTGTGTGTGTGTGTGTGTCTGTCTGTCTGTCTGTGTTACAGGAGAAGCGAATCAGCTCCCTGGATGCAGCTAACGCGCGATTAATGAGCGCCCTCACTCAGGTCAAAGAACGCTACAGTGTGCATAACATTCGCAATGGCCTTTCACCCACCAACCCCACCAAACTCTCCATCACAGAAAATGGCGAGTTCAAGAACAGTAGCTGCTGACTGCTGAAGGCTTTGGACAAGACATGGCACCATGTTCTCTAACTACTACAAAGCCTGTCTGCTTGAAATGTATGAATGTTAATGTATATAAACTGTATCCTCAATTGCTCGTGAGGTGCTACTGGAGGTAAAGGTTATAAAGTGCTAAGAAGGTTTAATTGTATATGACTTATGTGGTATATAAATGCTAAAACAACCATTTTAAATTTTAAGATATATTTTTAAATATATGATGTATTAATATGAAATTAGATTACTTGGAAGAGAAGGATCATGCCTTTGTTATATAGATATTTTGTGTGAAACAACTAATTTTAGATTAGATTCAACAGGCAGGCAACAAAGTTCATTAAAACCAAAATGACTGACAAAAGTTTTATTTGTGGTGTTTAATTTGGTCAAATAAGCTTTTTGTTTTCTTTTTGCTACATTTTTCATTTAGTGTGCTAGTAGGGTGGATCGTTCCCATCATAGGCTGTCTGGGGTTCAGATAAATAAAGGTTCTTAGAGTAAGAATAGTGCTCCTTTTTGAACTACCTGTTTGACTGCTTTATAACATCACTGCCCTTATGTCCATGTCTACTGCTAAACCATACTGATTTAAATTCATTTTTCAATCAAATGGTACATTTCTACTGCATGCTTTACAATACTGCTCAAGTCCTCTCACATTTCACATTCCTCAATCTTGTCACATGTCTACTGGAAACACATTGTAGAAGGCCACCCACAGTGTACAGCGCAGAAGGGAGTAGTGATTGTGACTCACTGTGTCTGGATAGAACTGTTTGTGCAAACAGACGAGTGAGTGACTTTCAGAAATCATATCGTCCCACACCCATATTCTGCAGGGCAGTCCAGCTGTATTTGGATGCCATGGGACCTGACATTTTAATTAAAGAGAAAAAACAAAAGAGAATACAAATTGTATTAGTTCATGTTTTTACTACCTCAGTGTTACCTTGCATTGCACAGTATTCTGTGTGCCTGGCTGTATCATAAACCAATAAATGTATTCTAAGTTTTTGGATATGGGATCTCTCTGGTGAAAATAGATTGCACCGTGCACGCGGAAAAAAAACTGGCTGTGATGCAGTCTCAATTGCCAGGTTACAGTCAGTCACTGAGAGAGAGTTATTACAACTGCGTTTTAGGGCCACTCTTAACAAAAATAAATTTGTAGTATTTTGAGCAAAAGTAGGCTAACTACTTGGGCTGTCATTTTAAGAATCCCAGAGGGAAAGGAGTATTTTCCGCTCATGAAGTGAATCAAGGGCTGCTGTGATTACCATCAGTTAGCTAGTTACATTTCTAACCTGCTGCTTATAGATGCTCTGTTGTTACAGTTATATAATACAGCATTCAGAAGCCGTGGTGGCATCACTACTGGTAGCCTAGCCTTCTGTTTCACTGCAGCGAGACTCATCCCCTGTCGGTAGTGCAGCCGCTACTTTGCAGAGGTTTCCCCGCTGCCTCTAGTTAGGGCCCGAGCACCGAAGGCGCAGGTGAAGCCTGCACCGGAGGTGCAAAGCCCTATTGTTTTTGGAAGGATTATTATTATTATTATTATTATTATTAGGGTTCAAGCACCGAAGGTGCGTAGAACCCTATTGTTTTTGCTAAGATTTTTCTTCTTATTATTATTATTATTATTAGGGGTTTGAGCACGTAGTGCTAGAAACCCTATTGTAATTGTTCTGATTATTAGGGGTTCGAGCACGTAGTGCTAGAAACCCTATTGTAATTGTTCTGATTATTAGGGGTTCGAGCACGTAGTGCTAGAAACCCTATTGTAATTGTTCTGATTATTATTATTATTAGGGGTTCGAGCACGTAGTGCTAGAAACCCTATTGTAATTGTTCTGATTATTATTATTATTAGGGGTTCGAGCACGTAGTGCTAGAAACCCTATTGTAATTGTTCTGATTATTAGGGGTTCGAGCACGTAGTGCTAGAAACCCTATTGTAATTGTTCTGATTATTATTATTATTATTATTATTATTATTATTAGGGGTTCGAGCACGTAGTGCTAGAAACCCTATTGTAATTGTTCTGATTATTATTAGGGGTTCGAGCACGTAGTGCTAGAAACCCTATTGTAATTGTTCTGATTATTAGGGGTTCGAGCACGTAGTGCTAGAAACCCTATTGTAATTGTTCTGATTATTATTAGGGGTTCGAGCACGTAGTGCTAGAAACCCTATTGTAATTGTTCTGATTATTATTATTATTAGGGGTTCGAGCACGTAGTGCTAGAAACCCTATTGTAATTGTTCTGATTATTATTATTAGGGGTTCGAGCACGTAGTGCTAGAAACCCTATTGTAATTGTTCTGATTATTATTATAGTTCTTATTCTTTTTCTGCCATAGAAGTGATTGGGCAGAAGAAACCGTAAGGCCTACAGGGCTGAGACTTGGTCATATGGTAGTACTTCTCACCGCTACTCAGATTCAAAAGATGAGCCCGATCGGCCTCAAGGGGGCGCTATGGCGAAGGTTAACGCGTTTGGCCTCGTAACTCCTACGCCCTGATAGCTAGAGCAAAAATTCTTGCATTATATGATTCCTTGGTTAATGGCAAATCAAAAAGGTCAATAGAACCACTAAGCTCCGCCCACTTAGATTTTTTGCTATTTAGCATAATATGCAAAACCTACTTTTGAGAACTTGTCCTAGGGTCATTGACCAATCCTGTCATATTTGGTGTCAAACAACTCAGCAGAGTCCCAACCTCAATAATTATCAAAAAAATTGTGAAATTTGTAAACAATATGGCCGCCATATGCAAATTAATCTTACCGTGGCACACCCAAATTTACTCTAACAGCTGTAACTTTTGAATGCTTAAACCTACACTAATGCCACTTTAGACCTTTGATGCCAACATGATTCTGAGGTAGCCTGTCAATCTGTGTAGACATACGCCCCCAGGGGGCGGAGCCAAAGCTAAAAATCTGTTTCTCAGGAACCGTACAAGCTCTGAAGCTCTCCTTTGGCATGTATCATCTATGGCCTATGTCCTAATGTTTTACAGAAGGAAAATTTGATATGCAAATTTTTGCGATCGGTATTAGCCAATCAGATTCCAGCAAGCTTTTGACATGCTAAACAATGACCAATCAGGACGATACGTATACCCTACATGTATCTCGGGGCCTTCTATCATCCATTAAAATATGGCGTTGATTGGCCTCAAGGGGGCGCTATAGCAGATAATCAGTTATATCTAAAGGTACAAATGGCCTAGGCTTGTTATTCTTTTTTAGTTGTATACTTTGCTGTAGCCTTTACAACTTTGTAATTACATGTATTTACCAAAAATGGAAAGATTTTCATCAGTGGCCAAAAGAGTAAAAATTGCTCTTTTCGAACTTGTCTTTAAGTCCTTAATCAATCAAAACAAATTTGGTCTTGATGCAATCTTGAGACCCTGTAGGTAAATAATTATCAAAAAAATCTTGACACTTTAACTATTTGAGGCCCATAAACCTTGATCAAACATGTACGTGAAAGCCTTTTCAGAGTTATTTGGCCAAAACTCTGTCAAAGTTTAAAACATGCCAAAACTGTTGAAGCTACTAATTAACAATGACATTTGAAGCACATGTGCCAAGTATGAGCCAAATAAGTCTTCAGTAGGCTCTACAGTGAAAAAATAACTATTTTCAATTTATTCTATTTATCGCTATTTTCCAACCTAAATGGACAGAAGACAGGAACCTTTCACCCTATCAACACACAAATTTATACACATATATAGACTGATAATCTGATCTTGATTGCAAATTTTCAGCCAAATCGGACATGTTTTCCCTCTACAACGGCTGGAAAACTACAGCGATTTTGTAGGCCTCAAGCCTGTATTATCGCTTTTTTCAAACCTAAATGGACAGAAGTCAGGAACCTTTGACCCTATCGACACAGAAATTTACATACATATATAGACTGATATTGTGATCTTGAATGCAAATTTTGAGCCAAATCAGATATTTTTTGCCTCTAATATGGCCAAAGAGCAACAGCCATTTTGTAGGCCATAAGCCTGTATTATCGCTTTTTTCAAACCTAAATGGACAGAAGTCAGGAACCTTTGACCCTATCAACACAAAAATTTACACACATATATATGCAGACCACTTGATCATGAGTACCAATTTGGAGCCCAATCGGACTTTTCTTCTCTTTTTAATAAATAGAAACACACTGATAGGGAATGTTCTGTCTTACTTATAGAGTGATAGATTTCCAGCAGGTTATATGTGGTCTCTTGCTGCGCTCTGGTGGTCATTTGGTGAAACAGCTACATTTGAATTATTCTAAATTAAAGCTCTGCTGAACTTATTAAATCTTTTTTGTCTTGCTTAATTGAACATATTTATCCTTCTTGGTCATGCTGCTCAGCCACCTGGGTCATTCTTATTTATGCTCCACCCACTTAATTTTTTTTTAATTTGCATAATATGCAAAACCTACTTTTGAGATCTTGTCTTTGCCTCCTTGACCAATCATGACATGTTTGGTGTCAAACAGTTCAGCAGAGCTTACTCCTCAATAATTATAAAAAAAATCTTTACATTTATAAACAATATGGCCGCCATATGCAAATGAGTTCTGCCATGGTGCAGTAAAATGTCTTTAACACTTATAACTTTTGAATGCTTAACCTGACACTAATACCACTTCAGTCCTTTGATCATTACATGATTCTCAGATACCCTGTCAGTTTAAGTAGACATACACCCCCAGGGGGCGGGGCCAATGCTCGATAGCTGTTTCTCTAGAACCATACAAGCTATCAAGGTCATCCTAGCCAATTATCATCTATGGCCCATGCACTAATGGTACACCAAATGAAAATTTGATATGGACACTTTTGTGGTCACTATTGGCCAATCACATTCCAGCAAGCTTTTAACAGGCGGAATGTTAATCAGGTCAAAACTTATATACTATATACGGGTATATATATATATATATATAGTATATATATAGTATATATATATATACTATATATATGCCCTTTTTATGCCTTGTGTTTTTTCAATTTAAGAACTGAATTTGTTTCACCAAATGCGCACTAGAGTGCAGTAAGACACCACATAAAACCTGATGAATACTACAGCTCAATTTATCAATGCTTTTCAACTAGTTTACTCACACCACTCATCTAGCATTGCCATTATGGTCTTTATGGTCACGCTGGTCACCCAGCTTGGTTATGCTGGCCATCCAGCTTGGTCATGCTGGCCATTCACATTGGTCATTATGGTCCTGCTGGTCATTCAGCTTTGTCCTCATAGTAATGGTGGTCTTCCAGCTTGGTCATACTGGCCAACCACCTTTGCCATGCTGGTCATCCAGTTTGGTCATTATGGTCTTCCAGCTTGGTCAATATGGTCAACAAGTTTGTCATCCAGATTAGTCATGCTGGTAATCTAGCTTGGTCTTCACGGTCTTGCTGGTCATCCTCATTCAGTTTGGCGATGCCGGTCAACCGGCAACATGTTTTAAGCCTAACTGGCCTCCAGGGGTCTCTTTGCCTGTAACGCTCGAACCCCGTAAATCGCCGCTTGCGGCTATATTTATTAGGGGTTCGAGCACGTAGTGCTAGAAACCCTATTGTAATTGTTCTGATTATTATTATTATTATTATTAGGGGTTCGAGCACGTAGTGCTAGAAACCCTATTGTAATTGTTCTGATTATTATTATTAGGGGTTCGAGCACGTAGTGCTAGAAACCCTATTGTAATTGTTCTGATTATTATTATTATTATTATTATTATTATTATAGTTCTTATTCTTTTTCTGCCATAGAAGTGATTGGGCAGAAGAAACCGTAAGGCCTACAGGGCTGAGACTTGGTCATATGGTAGTACTTCTCACCGCTACTCAGATTCAAAAGATGAGCCCGATCGGCCTCAAGGGGGCGCTATGGCGAAGGTCAACGCGTTTGGCCTCGTAACTCCTACGCCCTGATAGCTAGAGCAAAATTTCTTGCATTATATGATTCCTTGGTTAATGGCAAATCAAAAAGGTCAATAGAACCACTAAGCTCCGCCCACTTAGATTTTTTGCTATTTAGCATAATATGCAAAACCTACTTTTGTGAACTAGTCTGTGGATTTTTGACCAATCCTGACAAGTTTGGTGTCAAACAACTCAACAGAGTCCCACCCTCAATAATTATCGAAAAAATCTTGAAATTTGTAAACAATATGGCCGCCATATGCAAATTAATCTTACCGTGGCACACCAAAATTCACTCTAAGAGCTGTAACTTTTGAATGCTTAAACTGACACTAATGCCGCTTTAGACCTTTGGTACTTACATGATTCTGAGGTAGCCTGTCAATCTGTGTAGACATACGCCCCCAGGGGGCGGAGCCAAAGCTAAAAATCTGTTTCTCAGGAACTGTACAAGCTATCAAGCTCTCGTTTGGCATGTATCCTCTGTGGCCTATGTCCTAATGGTCTACTGAAGGATATTTTGATGTGTGAATTTTTGTGGTCGCTATTAGCCAATCAGATTACAGCAAGCTTTTGACAGGCTAAACAATCACCAATCAGGACGATACTTTTATTGTACATGTATATGAGGGCCTTCTATCATCCATTAAAATATGGCGTTGATTGGCCTCTAGGGGGCGCTATAGCAGAAAATCAGTTATATCTAAAGGTACAAGTGGCCTAGACTTGTTATTCTTTTTGAGTTTTATGCTTTGCTGTAACCTTTACAACTTTGTAATTACATGTCTTTACCAAAAATATATTGTTTTGCATCAGTGGCCAGTAGAGTAAAAATTGCACTTTTCGAACTAGTCCCTGGATATTCAACCAATTAAATCAACTTTGGTCTTTTCACAATCTTGAGACCGTGTAGGTAAATAATTATCAAAAAAATGTTGGAATTTTAACTTTTTATGGCCCCAACACCTTGATCAAACATGTACGTGAAAGCCTTTTCAGAGTTATTTGGCCAAAACTCTGTAAATGTTTGCGGTATGTCAAAAATATTACAGACACTCATTAATAATGACATTATAAGCTCATGTGCTAAGAATGAGTCATCAAATAAGTCATCAGTAGGCTCTACAGTGACAAATTAACTATTTTCAATTTATTCTATTTATCGCTATTTTCCAACCTAAATGGACAGAAGACAGGAACCTTTCACCCTATCAACACACAAATTTATACACATATATAGACTGACAATCTGATCTTGATTGCAAATTATCAGCCAAATCGGACATGTTTTCCCTCTACAACGGCTGGAAAACTACAGCGATTTTGCAGGCCTCAAGCCTGTATTATCGCTTTTTTCAAACCTAAATGGACTGAAGACAGGAACCTTTGACCCTATCAACACAGAAATTTACATACATATATAGACTGATATTGTGATCTTGATTGCAAATTTTGAGCCAAATCGGATATAATTTGCCTCTAATATGGCCGAAAAGCAACAGCGATTTTGTAGGCCTCAAGCCTCTATTATCGCTTTTTTCAAACCTAAATGGACAGAAGTCAGGAACCTTTGACCCTATCAACACACAAATTTACATACATGTATATACAGACCACTTGATCATGAATACCAATTTGGAGCCCAATCAGACTTTTCTTCTCTTTTTAATAAATAGAAACACACTGATAGGGAATGTTCTGTCTTACTTATAGAGTGATAGATTTCCAGCAGGTTATATGTGGTCTCTTGCTGCGCTCTGGTGGTCATTTGGTGAAACAGCTACAGGTGAATTATTCTAAATTAAAGCTCTGCTGAACTTATTCAATCTTGCTTGTCTTGCTTAATTGAACATATTTATCCTTCTTGTTCATGATGGTCAGCCGCCTGGGTCATTCTTGTTTATGCTTCACCCACTTAATTTTTTTTTAATTTGCATAATGTGCAAAACCTACTTTTGAGATCTTGTCCTTGGATCCTTGACCAATCATGACATGTTTGGTGTCAAACAGTTCAGCAGAGCTTGCTCCTCAATAATTATTATTAAAAAAATCTTTACATTTGTAAACAATATGGCCGACATATGCAAATTAGTTCTACCACAGTGCAGTAAAATGTCTTTAACACTTATAACTTTTGAATGCTTAACCTGACACTAATACCACTTCAGTCCTTTGATCATTACATGGTTCTCAGATACCCTGTCAGTTTAAGTAGACATACACCCCCAGGGGGCGGGGCCAATGCTCGATAGCTGTTTCTCTAGAACCATACAAGCTATCAAGGTCATCCTTGCCAATTATCATCTATGGCCCATGCACTAATGGGACACCAAATGAAAATTTGATATGGACACTTTTGTGGTCACTCTTAGCCAATCACATTCCAGCAAGCTTTTGACAGGCGGAATGTTAATCAGGTCAAAACTTATACACTAAGTATGGGTTATTTATATGCCCTTTTTATGCCTTGTGTTTTTTCAATTTAAGAACTGAAGTTGTTTCACCAAATGCCCACTAGAGTGCAGCAACACACCACATAAAACCTGATGAACACTACAGCTCAATTTATCAATGCTTTTCAACTAGTTTACTCACACCACTCATCTGGCATTGTCTTTATGGTCTTTATGATCACACTGGTCACCCAGCTTGGTTATCCAGTTTGGTGATGACGGTCAACCAGCAACAGGTTTTAAGCCTAACTGGCCTCCAGGGGCCTCTTTGCCTGTGACGCTCGAACCCCGTAAATCGCCGCTTGCGGCTATATTTATTATTATTATTATTATTATTATTATTATTATTATTATTATTATTATTATTATAGTTCTTATTCTTTTTCTGCCATAGAAGTGATTGGGCAGAAGAAACCGTAAGGCCTACAGGGCTGAGACTTGGTCATATGGTAGTACTTCTCACCGCTACTCAGATTCAAAAGATGAGCCCGATCGGCCTCAAGGGGGCGCTATGGCGAAGGTCAACGCGTTTGGCCTCGTAACTCCTACGCCCTGATAGCTAGAGCAAAAATTCTTGCATTATATGATTCCTTGGTTAATGGCAAATCAAAAAGGTCAATAGAACCACTAAGCTCCGCCCACTTAGATTTTTTGCTATTTAGCATAATATGCAAAACCTACTTTTGAGAACTTGTCCTAGGGTCATTGACCAATCCTGTCATATTTGGTGTCAAACAACTCAGCAGAGTCCCATCCTCAATAATTATCAAAAAAATTGTGAAATTTGTAAACAATATGGCCGCCATATGCAAATTAATCTTACCGTGGCACACCCAAATTTACTCTAACAGCTGTAACTTTTGAATGCTTAAACCTACACTAATGCCACTTTAGACCTTTGATGCCAACATGATTCTGAGGTAGCCTGTCAATCTGTGTAGACATACGCCCCCAGGGGGCGGAGCCAAAGCTCAAAATCTGTTTCTCAGGAACCGTACAAGCTATGAAGCTCTCCTTTGGCATGTATCATCTATGGCCTATGACCTAATGTTTTACAGAAGGAAAATTTGATATGCAAATTTTTGCGATCGGTATTAGCCAATCAGTTTCCAGCAAGCTTTTGACAGGCTAAACAATGACCAATCAGGACGATACTTATACCCTACATGTATCTCAGGGCCTTCTATCATCCATTAAAATATGGCGTTGATTGGCCTCAAGGGGGCGCTATAGCAGAAAATCAGTTATATCTAAAGGTACAAGTGGCCTAAGCTTGTTATTCTTTTTTATTTGTATACTTTGCTGTAGCCTTTACAACTTTGTAATTACATGTATTTACCAAAAATGCAAAGATTTTCATCAGTGGCCAAAAGAGTAAAAATTGCTCTTTTCGAACTTGTCTTTAAGTCCTTAATCAATCAAAACAAATTTGGTCTTGATGCAATCTTGAGACCCTGTAGGTAAATAATTATCAAAAAAATCTTGACATTTTAACTATTTGAGGCCCATAAACCTTGATCAAACATGTACGTGAAAGCCTTTTCAGAGTTATTTGGCCAAAACTCTGTCAAAGTTTAAAACATGCCAAAACTGTTGAAGCTACTAATTAACAATGACATTTGAAGTACATGTGCCAAGTATGAGCCAAATAAGTCTTCAGTAGGCTCTACAGTGAAAAAATAACTATTTTCAATTTATTCTATTTATCGCTATTTTCCAACCTAAATGGACAGAAGACAGGAACCTTTCACCCTATCAACACACAAATTTATACACATATATAGACTGATAATCTGATCTTGATTGCAAATTTTCAGCCAAATCGGACATGTTTTGCCTCTACAACGGCTGGAAAACTACAGCGATTTTGTAGGCCTCAAGCCTGTATTATCGCTTTTTTCAAATCTAAATGGACAGAACTCAGGAACCTTTGACCCTATTGACACAGAAATTGACATACATATATAGACTGATATTGTGATCTTGATTGCAAATTTTGAGCCAAATCAGATATTTTTTGCCTCTAATATGGCCAAAGAGCAACAGCCATTTTGTAGGCCATAAGCCTGTATTATCGCTTTTTTCAAGCCTAAATGGACAGAAGTCAGGAACCTTTGACCCTATCAACACACAAATTTACACACATATATATACAAACCACTTGATCATGAGAACCAGTTTTGAGCCCAATCGGTCTTTTCCTCTCTTTGTAATAAATAGAAACACACTGATAGGGAATGTTCTGTCTTTCTGATAGTCTTTCTGATAGAGTGATAGATTTCCAGCAGGTTATATGTGGTCTCTTGCTGCGCTCTGGTGGTCATTTGGTGAAACAGCTACAGGTGAATTATTCTAAATTAAAGCTCTGCTGAACTTATTCAATCTTGCTTGTCTTGCTTAATTGAACATATTTATCCTTCTTGTTCATGCTGGTCAGCCGCCTGGGTCATTCTTGTTTATGCTCCACCCACTTAATTTTTTTTTAATTTGCATAATATGCAAAACTTACTTTTGAGATCTTGTCCTTGGATCCTTGACCAATCATGACATGTTTGGTGTCAAACAGTTCAGCAGAGCTTACTCCTCAATAATTATAAAAAAAATCTTTACATTTATAAACAATATGGCCGCCATATGCAAATGAGTTCTACCATGGTGCAGTAAAATGTCTTTAACACTTATAACTTTTGAATGCTTAACCTGACACTAATACCACTTCAGTCCTTTGATCATTACATGATTCTCAGATACCCTGTCAGTTTAAGTAGACATACACCCCCCCAGGGGGCGGGGCCAATGCTCGATAGCTGTTTCTCTAGAACCATACAAGCTATCAAGGTCATCCTTGCCAATTATCATCTATGGCCCATGCACTAATGGTACACCAAATGAAAATTTGATATGGACACTTTTGTGGTCACTATTAGCCAATCACATTCCAGCAAGCTTTTGACAGGCAGAATGTTTATCAGGTCAAAACTTATACACTATATATGGGTTATTTATATGCCCTTTTTATGCCTTGTGTTTTTTGAATTTAAGAACTGAATTTGTTTCACCAAATGCCCACTAGAGTGCAGCAAGACACCACATAAAACTTGATGAACACTACAGCTCAATTTATCAATGCTTTTCAACTAGTTTACTCACACCACTCATCTAGCATTGTCATTATGGTCTTTATGGTCACGCTGGTTACCCAGCTTGGTTATCCAGTTTGGTGATGACGGTCAACCAGCAACAGGTTTTAAGCCTAACTGGCCTCCAGGGGCCTCTTTGCCTGTGACGCTCGAACCCCGTAAATCGCCGCTTGCGGCTATATTTATTATTATTATTATTATTATAGTTCTTATTCTTTTTCTGCCATAGAAGTGATTGGGCAGAAGAAACCGTAAGGCCTACAGGGCTGAGACTTGGTCATATGGTAGTACTTCTCACCGCTACTCAGATTCAAAAGATGAGCCCGATCGGCCTCAAGGGGGCGCTATGGCGAAGGTCAACGCGTTTGGCCTCGTAACTCCTACGCCCTGATAGCTAGAGCAAAAATTCTTGCATTATATGATTCCTTGGTTAATGGCAAATCAAAAAGGTCAATAGAACCACTAAGCTCCGCCCACTTAGATTTTTTGCTATTTAGCATAATATGCAAAACCTACTTTTGAGAACTTGTCCTAGGGTCATTGACCAATCCTGTCATATTTGGTGTCAAACAACTCAGCAGAGTCCCAACCTCAATAATTATCGAAAAAATTGTGAAATTTGTAAACAATATGGCCGCCATATACAAATTAATCTTACCGTGGCACACCCAAATTTACTCTAACAGCTGTAACTTTTGAATGCTTAAACCTACACTAATGCCACTTTACAACTTTGATGCCAACATGATTCTGAGGTAGCCCGTCAATCTGTGTAGACATACGCCCCCAGGGGGCGGAGCCAAAGCTAAAAATCTGTTTCTCAGGAACCGTACAAGCTATGAAGCTCTCCTTTGGCATGTATCATCTATGGCCTATGTCCTAATGTTTTACAGAAGGAAAATTTGATATGCAAATTTTTGCGATCGTTATTAGCCAATCAGATTCCAGCAAGCTTTTGACAGGCTAAACAATGACCAATCAGGACGATACTTATACCCTACATGTATCTCAGGGCCTTCTATCATCCATTAAAATATGGCGTTGATTGGCCTCAAGGGGGCGCTATAGCAGAAAATCAGTTATATCTAAAGGTACAAGTGGCCTAGGCTTGTTATTCTTTTTTAGTTTTATACTTTGCTGTAGCCTTTACAACTTTGTAATTACATGTGTTTACCAAAAATGCAAAGATTTTCATCAGTGGCCAAAAGAGTAAAAATTGCTCTTTTCGAACTTGTCTTTAAGTCCTTAATCAATCAAAACAAATTTGGTCTTGATGCAATCTTGAGACCCTGTAGGTAAATAATTATCAAAAAAATCTTGACATTTTAACTACTTGAGGCCCATAAACCTTGAAGAAACATGTACGTGAAAGCCTTTTCAGAGTTATTTGGCCAAAACTCTGTCAAAGTTTTAAACAGGTCAAAACTGTTGAAGCTACTAATTAACAATGACATTTCAAGCACATTTGCCAAGTATGAGCCAAATAAGTCTTCAGTAGGCTCTACAGTGACAAATTAACTATTTTCAATTTATTCTATTTATCGCTATTTTCCAACCTAAATGGACAGAAGACAGGAACCTTTGAGCCTATCAACACAGAAATTTACATACATATATAGACTGATAATCTGATCTTGATTGCAAATTTTCAGCCACATCGGACATGTTTTCCCTGTACAACAGCTGGAAAACTACAGCGATTTTGTAGGCCTCAAGCCTGTATTATCGCTTTTTTCAAACCTAAATGGACAGAAGTCAGGAACCTTTGACCCTATGAACACAGAAATTTACATACATATATAGACTGATATTGTGATCTTGATTGCGAATTTTGAGCCAAATCAGATATTTTTTGCCTCTAATATGGCCAAAGAGCAACAGCCATTTTGTAGGCCATAAGCCTGTATTATCGCTTTTTTCAAGCCTAAATGAACAGAAGTCAGGAACCTTTGACCCTATCAACACACAAATTTACACACATATATATACAGACCACTTGATCATGAGTACCAATTTGGAGCCCAATCGGACTTTTCCTCTCTTTGTAATAAATAGAAACACACTGATAGGGAATGTTCTGTCTTACTTATAGAGTGATAGATTTCCAGCAGGTTATATGTGGTCTCTTGCTGCGCTCTGGTGGTCATTTGGTGAAACAGCTACAGGTGAATTATTCTAAATTAAAGCTCTGCTGAACTTATTTAATCTTGCTTGTCTTGCTCAATTGAAGATCTTTATCCTTCTTGGTCATGCTACTCAGCCACCTGGGTCATTCTTGTTTATGTTCCACCCACTTAATTTTTTTTTTATTTGCATAATATGCAAAACTTACTTTTGAGATCTTGTCCTTGGCTCCTTGACCAATCATGACATGTTTGGTATCAAACAGTTCAGCAGAGCTTACTCCTCAATAATTACTTAAAAAATCTTTACATTTATAAACAATATGGCCGCCATATGCAAATGAGTTCTACCATGGTGCAGTAAAATGTCTTTAACACTTATAACTTTTGAATGCTTAACCTGACACTAATACTACTTCAGTCCCTAGATCATTACATGATTCTCAGATACCCTGTCAGTTTAAGTAGACATACACCCCCCGCAGGGGGCAGAGCCAATGCTCGATAGCTGTTTCTCTAGAACCATACAAGCTATCAAGGTCGTCCTTGCCAATTATCATCTATGGCCCATGCACTAATGGTACACCAAATGAAAATTTGATATGGACACTTTTGTGGTCACTATTAGCCAATCACATTCCAGCAAGCTTTTGACAGGCGGAATGTTAATCAGGTCAAAACTTATATACTATATACGGGTTATTTATATGCCCTTTTTATGCCTTGTGTTTTTTCAATTTAAGAACTGAATTTGTTTCACCAAATGCCCACTAGAGTGCAGTAAGACACCACATAAAACCTGATGAACACTACAGCTCAATTTATCAATGCTTTTCAACTAGTTTACTCACACCACTCATCTAGCATTGCCATTATGGTCTTTATGGTCACGCTGGTCACCCAGCTTGGTTATGCTGGCCATCCAGCTTGGTCATGCTGGCCATTCACATTGGTCATTATGGTCCTGCTGGTCATTCAGCTTTGTCCTCATAGTAATGGTGGTCTTCCAGCTTGGTCATACTGGCCAACCACCTTTGCCATGCTGGTCATCCAGTTTGGTCATTATGGTCTTCCAGCTTGGTAAATATGGTCAACAAGTTTGTCATCCAGATTAGTCATGCTGGTAATCTAGCTTGGTCTTCACGGTCATGCTGGTCATCCTCATCCAGTTTGGCGATGCCGGTCAACCGGCAACATGTTTTAAGCCTAACTGGCCTCCAGGGGTCTCTTTGCCTGTAACTCTCGAACCCCGTAAATCGCCGCTTGCGGCTATATTTATTATTATTATTCTTATTCTTTTTCTGCCATAGAAGTGATTGGGCAGAAGAAACCGTAAGGCCTACAGGGCTGAGACTTGGTCATATGGTAGTACTTCTCACCGCTACTCAGATTCAAAAGATGAGCCCGATCGGCCTCAAGGGGGCGCTATGGCGAAGGTCAACGCGTTTGGCCTCGTAACTCCTACGCCCTGATAGCTAGATCAAAAATTCTTGCATTATATGATTCCTTGGTTAATGGCAAATCAAAAAGGTCAATAGAACCACTAAGCTCCGCCTACTTAGATTTTTTGCAATTTAGCATAATATGCAAAACCTACTTTTGAGAACTTGTCCTAGGGTCATTGACCAATCCTGTCATATTTGGTGTCAAACAACTCAGCAGAGTCCCAACCTCAATAATTATCGAAAAAATTGTGAAATTTGTAAACAATATGGCCGCCATATGCAAATTAATCTTACCGTGGCACACCCAAATTTACTCTAACAGCTGTAACTTTTGAATGCTTAAACCTACACTAATGCCACTTTACAAATTTGATGCCAACATGGTTCTGAGGTAGCCCGTCAATCTGTGTAGACATACGCCCCCAGGGGGCGGAGCCAAAGCTAAAAATCTGTTTCTCAGGAACCGTACAAGCTATGAAGCTCTCCTTTGGCATGTATCTTCTATGGCCTATGTCCTAATGTTTTACAGAAGGAAAATTTGATATGCAAATTTTTGCGATCGTTATTAGCCAATCAGTTTCCAGCAAGCTTTTGACAGGCTAAACAATGACCAATCAGGACGATACTTATACCCTACATGTATCTCAGGGCCTTCTATCATCCATTAAAATATGGCGTTGATTGGCCTCAAGGGGGCGCTATAGCAGAAAATCAGTTATATCTAAAGGTACAAGTGGCCTAGGCTTGTTATTCTTTTTTAGTTGTATACTTTGCTGTAGCCTTTACAACTTTGTAATTACATGTGTTTACCAAAAATGCAAAGATTTTCATCAGTGGCCAAAAGAGTAAAAATTGCTCTTTTCGAACTTGTCTTTAAGTCCTTAATCAATCAAAACAAATTTGGTCTTGATGCAATCTTGAGACCCTGTAGGTAAATAATTATCAAAAAAATCTTGACATTTTAACAATTTGAGGCCCATAAACCTTGATCAAACATGTACGTGAAAGCCTTTTCAGAGTTATTTGGCCAAAACTCTGTCAAAGTTTAAAACATGCCAAAACTGTTGAAGCTACTAATTAACAATGACATTTGAAGTACATGTGCCAAGTATGAGCCAAATAAGTCTTCAGTAGGCTCTACAGTGAAAAAATAACTATTTTCAATTTATTCTATTTATCGCTATTTTCCAACCTAAATGGACAGAAGACAGGAACCTTTCACCCTATCAACACACAAATTCATACACATATATAGACTGATAATCTGATCTTGATTGCAAATTTTCAGCCAAATCGGACATGTTTTGCCTCTACAACGGCTGGAAAACTACAGCGATTTTGTAGGCCTCAAGCCTGTATTATCGCTTTTTTCAAATCTAAATTGACAGAAGTCAGGAACCTTTGACCCTATTGACACAGAAATTGACATACATATATAGACTGATATTGTGATCCTGATTACAAATTTTGAGCCAAATCAGATATTTTTTGCCTCTAATATGGCCAAAGAGCAACAGCCATTTTGTAGGCCATAAGCCTGTATTATCGCTTTTTTCAAGCCTAAATGGTCAGAAGTCAGGAACATTTGACCCTATCAACACACAAATTTACATACATGTATATACAGACCACTTGATCATGAGTACCAATTTGGAGCCCAATCGGACTTTTCCTCTCTTTTTAATAAATAGAAACACACTGATAGGGAATGTTCTGTCTTACTTATAGAGTGATAGATTTCCAGCAGGTTATATGTGGTCTCTTGCTGCGCTCTGGTGGTCATTTGGTGAAACAGCTACAGGTGAATTATTCTAAATTAAAGCTCTGCTGAACTTATTTAATCTTGCTTGTCTTGCTTAATTGAAGATCTTTATCCTTCTTGGTCATGCTGGTCAGCCACCTGGGTCATTCTTGTTTATGTTCCACCCACTTAATTTTTTTTTTATTTGCATAATATGCAAAACTTACTTTTGAGATCTTGTCCTTGGCTCCTTGACCAATTATGACATGTTTGGTGTCAAACAGTTCAGCAGAGCTTACTCCTCAATAATTATTAAAAAAATCTTTACATTTATAAACAATATGGCCGCCATATGCAAATTAGTTTTTCCATGGTGCAGTAAAATGTCTTTAACACTTATAACTTTTGAATGCTTAACCTGACACTAATACCACTTCAGTCCTTTGATCATTACATGACTCTCAGATACCCTGTCAGTTTAAGTAGACATACACCCCCCCAGGGGGCGGAGCCAATGCTCGATAGCTGTTTCTCTAGAACCATACAAGCTATCAAGGTCATCCTAGCCAATTATCATCTATGGCCCATGCACTAATGGTACACCAAATGAAAATTTGATATGGACACTTTTGTGGTCACTATTAGCCAATCACATTCCAGCAAGCTTTTGACAGGCTGAATGTCAATCAGGTCAAAACTTATGTACTATTATTGATATTATTGGTTATTAATATGTGCCCTTGTCATGCCTCACTGCTAGGCTCTCCGAATGCCCACTAGAGTGCAGCAAGAGACCACATAAAACCTGCTGAACACTACAGCTCAATTTATCAATGCATTTCAACTAGTTTACTCACACCACTCATCTAGCATTGTCATTATGGTCTTTATGGTCACGCTGGTCACCTAGCTTGGTTATGCTGCCCATCCAGCTAGGTCATTCTGGTCATTCACATTGGTCATTATGGTCCTGCTGGTCATTCAGCTTTGTCATCATAGCAATGCTGGTCATCCAGCTTGGTCATACTGGCCAAACACCTTTGCCATGCTGGTCATCCAGTTTGGTGATGCCAGTCAACCAGCAACATGTTTTAAGCCTAACTGGCCTCCAGGGGCCTCTTTGTCTGTAACGCTCGAACCCCGTAAATCGCCGCTTGCGGCTATATTTAGGGGTTCGAGCACGTAGTGCTAGAAACCCTATTGTAATTGTTCTGATTATTATTATTATTATTAGGGGTTCGAGCACGTAGTGCTAGAAACCCTATTGTAATTGTTCTGATTATTATTATTATTATTATTATTATTATTATTATTATTATAGTTCTTATTCTTTTTCTGCCATAGAAGTGATTGGGCAGAAGAAACCGTAAGGCCTACAGGGCTGAGACTTGGTCATATGGTAGTACTTCTCACCGCTACTCAGATTCAAAACATGAGCCCGATCGGCCTCAAGGGGGCGCTATGGCGAAGGTCAATGCGTTTGGCCTCGTAACTCCTACACCCTGATAGCTAGAGCAAAAATTCTTGCATTGTATGATTCCTTGGTTAATGGCAAATCAAAAAGGTCAATAGAACCACTAAGCTCCGCCCACTTAGATTTTTTGCTATTTAGCATAATATGCAAAACCTACTTTTGAGAACTTGTCCTAGGGTCATTGACCAATCCTGTCATATTTGGTGTCAAACAACTCAGCAGAGTCCCCCCCTCAATAATTATCGAAAAAATTGTGAAATTTGTAAACAATATGGCCGCCATATGCACATTAATCTTACCGTGGCGCACCCAAATTTACTCTAACAGCTGTAACTTTTGAATGCTTAAACCTACACTAATGCCACTTTACAACTTTGATGCCAACATGATTCTGAGGTAGCACGTCAATCTGTGTAGACATACGCCCCCAGGGGGCGGAGCCAAAGCTAAAAATCTGTTTCTCAGGAACCGTACAAGCTATGAAGCTCTCCTTTGACATGTATCATCTATGGCCTATGTCCTAATGTTTTACAGAAGGAAAATTTGATATGCAAATTTTTGTGATCGTTATTAGCCAATCAGTTTCCAGCAAGCTTTTGACATGCTAAACAATGACCAATCAGGACGATACTTATACCCTACATGTATCTCAGGGCCTTCTATCATCCATTAAAATATGGCGTTGATTGGCCTCAAGGGGGCGCTATAGCAGAAAATCTGTTATATCTAAAGGTACAAGTGGCCTAGGCTTGTTATTCTTTTTTAGTTGTATACTTTGCTGTAGCCTTTACAACTTTGTAATTACATGTGTTTACCAAAAATGCAAAGATTTTCATCAGTGGCCAAAAGAGTAAAAATTGCTCTTTTCGAACTTGTCTTTAAGTCCTTAATCAATCAAAACAAATTTGGTCTTGATGCAATCTTGAGACCCTGTAGATAAATAATTATCAAAAAAATCTTGACATTTTAACTATTTGAGGCCCATAAACCTTGATCAAACATGTACGTGAAAGCCTTTTCAGAGTTATTTGGCCAAAACTCTGTCAAAGTTTAAAACATGCCAAAACTGTTGAAGCTACTAATTAACAATGACATTTGAAGTACATGTGCCAAGTATGAGCCAAATAAGTCTTCAGTAGGCTCTACAGTGAAAAAATAACTATTTTCAATTTATTCTATTTATCGCTATTTTCCAACCTAAATGGACAGAAGACTGGAATCTTTCACCCTATCAACACACAAATTTATACACATATATAGACTGATAATCTGATCTTTATTGCAAATTTTCAGCCAAATCGGACATGTTTTGCCTCTACAACGGCTGGAAAACTACAGCGATTTTGTAGGCCTCAAGCCTGTATTATCGCTTTTTTCAAATCTAAATGGACAGAAGTCAGGAACCTTTGACCCTATTGACACAGAAATTGACATACATATATAGACTGATATTGTGATCCTGATTGCAAATTTTGAGCCAAATCAGATATTTTTTGCCTCTAATATGGCCAAAGAGCAACAGCCATTTTGTAGGCCATAAGCCTGTATTATCACTTTTTTCAAACCTAAATGGTCAGAAGTCAGGAACCTTTGACCCTATCAACACACAAATTTACATACATGTATATACAGACCACTTGATCATGAGTACCAATTTGGAGCCCAATCGGACTTTTCTTCTCTTTTTAATAAATAGAAACACACTGATAGGGAATGTTCTGTCTTTCTGATAGAGTGATAGATTTCCAGCAGGTTATATGTGGTCTCTTGCTGCACTCTGGTGGTCATTTGGTGAAACAGCTACAGGTGAATTATTCTAAATTAAAGCTCTGCTGAACTTATTTAATCTTGCTTGTCTTGCTTAATTGAACATATTTATCCTTCTTGTTCATGCTGGTCAGCCACCTGGGTCATTCTTGTTTATGCTCCACCCACTTATTTTTTTTTTTATAAATTTGCATAATATGCAAAAAATACTTTTGAGATCTTTTCCTTGGATCCTTGACCAATCATGACATGTTTGGTGTCAAACAGTTCAGCAGAGCTTACTCCTCAATAATTATTAAAAAAAATCTTTACATTTATAAACAATATGGCCGCCATATGCAAATGAGTTCTACCATGGTGCAGTAAAATCTCTTTAACACTTATAACTTTTGAATGCTTAACCTGACACTAAAACCACTTCAGTCCTTTGATCATTACATGATTCTCAGATACCCTGTCAGTTTAAGTAGACATACAACCCCCCAGGGGGCGCAGCCAATGCTCGATAGCTGTTTCTCTAGAACCATACAAGCTATCAAGGTCATCCTAGCCAATTATCATCTATGGCCCATGCACTAATGGTACACCAAATGAAAATTTGATATGGACACTTTTGTGGTCACTATTAGCCAATCACATTCCAGCAAGCTTTTAACAGGCGGAATGTTAATCAGGTCAAAACTTATATACTATATACGGGTTATTTATATGCCCTTTTTATGCCTTGTGTTTTTTCAATTTAAGAACTGAATTTGTTTCACCAAATGCGCACTAGAGTGCAGTAAGACACCACATAAAACCTGATGAACACTACAGCTCAATTTATCAATGCTTTTCAACTAGTTTACTCACACCACTCATCTAGCATTGCCATTATGGTCTTTATGGTCACGCTGGTCACCCAGCTTGGTTATGCTGGCCATCCAGCTTGGTCATGCTGGCCATTCACATTGGTCATTATGGTCCTGCTGGTCATTCAGCTTTGTCCTCATAGTAATGGTGGTCTTCCAGCTTGGTCATACTGGCCAACCACCTTTGCCATGCTGGTCATCCAGTTTGGTCATTATGGTCTTCCAGCTTGGTCAATATGGTCAACAAGTTTGTCATCCAGATTAGTCATGCTGGTAATCTAGCTTGGTCTTCACGGTCATGCTGGTCATCCTCATCCAGTTTGGCGATGCCGGTCAAACCGGCAACATGTTTTAAGCCTAACTGGCCTCCAGGGGTCTCTTTGCCTGTAACGCTCGAACCCCGTAAATCGCCGCTTGCGGCTATATTTATTATTCTTATTCTTTTTCTGCCATAGAAGTGATCGGGCAGAAGAAACCGTAAGGCCTACAGGGCTGAGACTTGGTCATATGGTAGTACTTCTCACCGCTACTCAGATTCAAAAGATGAGCCAAATCGGCCTGAAGGGGGCGCTATGGCGAAGGTCAACGCGTTAGGCCTCGTAACTGCCACGCCCTGATAGCTAGAGCAAAAATTCTTGCATTATATGATTCCTTGGTTAATGGCAAATCAAAAAGGTCAATAGAACCACTAAGCTCCGCCCACTTAGATTTTTTGCTATTTAGCATAATATGCAAAACCTACTTTTGAGAACTTGTCCTAGGGTCATTGACCAATCCTGTCATATTTGGTGTCAAACAACTCAGCAGAGTCCCAACCTCAATAATTATCAAAAAAATTGTGAAATTTGTAAACAATATGGCCGCCATATGCAAATTAATCTTACCGTGGCACACCCAAATTTACTCTAACAGCTGTAACTTTTGAATGCTTAAACCTACACTAATGCCACTTTAGACCCTTGATGCCAACATGATTCTGAGGTAGCCAGTCAATCTGTGTAGACATACGCCTCCAGGGGGCGGAGCCAAAGCTAAAAATCTGTTTCTCAGGAAGCGTACAAGCTATGAAGCTCTCCTTTGGCATGTATCATCTATGGCCTATGTCCTAATGTTTTACAGAAGGAAAATTTGATATGCAAATTTTTGCGATCGTTATTAGCCAATCAGTTTCCAGCAAGCTTTTGACATGCTAAACAATGACCAATCAGGACGATACTTATACCCTACATGTATCTCAGGGCCTTCTATCATCCATTAAAATATGGCGTTCATTGGCCTCAAGGGGGCGCTATAGCAGAAAATCAGTTATATCTAAAGGTACAAGTGGCCTAGGCTTGTTATTCTTTTTTAGTTGTATACTTTGCTGTAGCTTTTACAACTTTGTAATTACATATGTTTACCAAAAATGCAAAGATTTTCATCAGTGGCCAAAAGAGTAAAAATTGCTCTTTTCGAACTTGTCTTTAAGTCCTTAATCAATCAAAACAAATTTGGTCTTGATGCAATCTTGAGACCCTGTAGGTAAATAATTATCAAAAAAATCTTGACATTTTAACTATTTGAGGCCCATAAACCTTGATCAAACATGTACGTGAAAGCCTTTTCAGAGTTATTTGGCCAAAACTCTGTCAAAGTTTAAAACATGCCAAAACTGTTGAAGCTACTAATTAACAATGACATTTGAAGTACATGTGCCAAGTATGAGCCAAATAAGTCTTCAGTAGGCTCTACAGTGAAAAAATAACTATTTTCAATTTATTCTATTTATCGCTATTTTCCAACCTAAATGGACAGAAGACTGGAACCTTTCACCCTATCAACACACAAATTTATACACATATATAGACTGATAATCTGATCTTTATTGCAAATTTTCAGCCAAATCGGACATGTTTTGCCTCTACAACGGCTGGAAAACTACAGCGATTTTGTAGGCCTCAAGCCTGTATTATCGCTTTTTTCAAATCTAAATGGACAGAAGTCAGGAACCTTTGACCCTATTGACACAGAAATTGACATACATATATAGACTGATATTGTGATCCTGATTGCAAATTTTGAGCCAAATCAGATATTTTTTGCCTCTAATATGGCCAAAGAGCAACAGCCATTTTGTAGGCCATAAGCCTGTATTATCACTTTTTTCAAACCTAAATGGTCAGAAGTCAGGAACCTTTGAACCTATCAACACACAAATTTACATACATGTATATACAGACCACTTGATCATGAGTACCAATTTGGAGCCCAATCGGACTTTTCTTCTCTTTTTAATAAATAGAAACACACTGATAGGGAATGTTCTGTCTTTCTGATAGAGTGATAGATTTCCAGCAGGTTATATGTGGTCTCTTGCTGCGCTCTGGTGGTCATTTGGTGAAACAGCTACAGGTGAATTATTCTAAATTAAAGCTCTGCTGAACTTATTTAATCTTGCTTGTCTTGCTTAATTGAACATATTTATCCTTCTTGTTCATGCTGGTCAGCCGCCTGGGTCATTCTTGTTTATGCTCCACCCACTTATTTTTTTTATATAAATTTGCATAATATGCAAAAAATACTTTTGAGATCTTGTCCTTGGATCCTTGACCAATCATGACATGTTTGGTGTCAAACAGTTCAGCAGAGCTTACTCCTCAATAATTATTAAAAAAATCTTTACATTTATAAACAATATGGCCGCCATATGCAAATGAGTTCTACCATGGTGCAGTAAAATGTCTTTAACACTTATAACTTTTGAATGCTTAACCTGACACTAATACCACTTCAGTCCTTTGATCATTACATGATTCTCAGATACCCTGTCAGTTTAAGTAGACATACACCCCCCCAGGGGGCGGGGCCAATGCTCGATAGCTGTTTCTCTAGAACCATACAAGCTATCAAGGTCATCCCTGCCAATTATCATCTATGGCCCATGCACTAATGGTACACCAAATGAAAATTTGATATGGACACTTTTGTGGTCACTATTAGCCAATCACATTCCAGCAAGCTTTTAACAGGCGGAATGTTAATCAGGTCAAAACTTATATACTATATACGGGTTATTTATATGCCCTTTTTATGCCTTGTGTTTTTTCAATTTAAGAACTGAATTTGTTTCACCAAATGCGCACTAGAGTGCAGTAAGACACCACATAAAACCTGATGAACACTACAGCTCAATTTATCAATGCTTTTCAACTAGTTTACTCACACCACTCATCTAGCATTGCCATTATGGTCTTTATGGTCACGCTGGTCACCCAGCTTGGTTATGCTGGCCATCCAGCTTGGTCATGCTGGCCATTCACATTGGTCATTATGGTCCTGCTGGTCATTCAGCTTTGTCCTCATAGTAATGGTGGTCTTCCAGCTTGGTCATACTGGCCAACCACCTTTGCCATGCTGGTCATCCAGTTTGGTCATTATGGTCTTCCAGCTTGGTCAATATGGTCAACAAGTTTGTCATCCAGATTAGTCATGCTGGTAATCTAGCTTGGTCTTCACGGTCATGCTGGTCATCCTCATCCAGTTTGGCGATGCCGGTCAACCGGCAACATGTTTTAAGCCTAACTGGCCTCCAGGGGTCTCTTTGCCTGTAACGCTCGAACCCCGTAAATCGCCGCTTGCGGCTATATTTCTTATTCTTTTTCTGCCATAGAAATGATCGGGCAGAAGAAACCGTAAGGCCTACAGGGCTGAGACTTGGTCATATGGTAGTACTTCTCACCGCTACTCAGATTCAAAAAATGAGCCCGATCGGCCTCAAGGGGGCGCTATGGCGAAGGTCAACGCGTTTGGCCTCGTAACTCCCACGCCCTGATAGCTAGATCAAAAACTCTTGCATTATATGATTCCTTGGTTAATGGCAAATCAAAAAGGTCAATAGAACCACTAAGCTCCGCCCACTTAGATTTTTTGCTATTTAGCATAATATGCAAAACCTACTTTTGAGAACTTGTCCTAGGGTCATTGACCAATCCTGTCATATTTGGTGTCAAACAACTCAGCAGAGTCCCAACCTCAATAATTATCAAAAAAATTTTGAAATTTTTAAACAATATGGCCGCCATATGCAAATTAACCTTACCGTGGCACACCCAAATTTACTCTAACAGCTGTAACTTTTGAATGCTTAAACCTACACTAATGCCACTTTACAACTTTGATGCCAACATGATTCTGAGGTAGCCCGTCAATCTGTTTAGACATACGCCCCCAGGGGGCGGAGCCAAAGCTAAAAATCTGTTTCTCAGGAACCCTACAAGCTATGAAGCTCTCCTTTGGCATGTATCATCTATGGCCTATGTCCTAATGTTTTACCGAAGGAAAATTTGATATGCAAATTTTTGCAATCGTTATTAGCCAATCAGTTTCCAGCAAGCTTTTGACAGGCTAAACAATGACCAATCAGGACGATACTTATACCCTACATGTATCTCAGGGCCTTCTATCATCCATTAAAATATGGCGTTGATTGGCCTCAAGGGGGCGCTATAGCAGAAAATCAGTTATATCTAAAGGTACAAGTGGCCTAGGCTTGTTATTCTTTTTTAGTTGTATACTTTGCTGTAGCATTTACAACTTTGTAATTACATGTGTTTACCAAAAATGCAAAGATTTTCATCAGTGGCCAAAAGAGTAGAAATCGCTCTTTTCGAACTTGTCTTTAAGTCCTTAATCAATCAAAACAAATTTGGTCTTGATGCAATCTTGAGAGCCTGTAGGTAAATAATTATCAAAAAAATCTTGACATTTTAACTATTTGAGGCCCATAAACCTTGATCAAACATGTACGTGAAAGCCTTTTCAGAGTTATTTGGCCAAAACTCTGTCAAAGTTTAAAACATGCCAAAACTGTTGAAGCTACTAATTAACAATGACATTTGAAGTACATGTGCCAAGTATGAGCCAAATAAGTCTTCAGTAGGCTCTACAGTGAAAAAATAACTATTTTCAATTTATTCTATTTATCGCTATTTTCCAACCTAAATGGACAGAAGACAGGAACCTTTCACCCTATCAACACACAAATTTATACACATATATAGACTGATAATCTGATCTTGATTGCAAATTTTCAGCCAAATCGGACATGTTTTGCCTCTACAACGGCTGGGAAACTACAGCGATTTTGTAGGCCTCAAGCCTGTATTATCGCTTTTTTCAAATCTAAATGGACAGAAGTCAGGAACCTTTTACTCTATTGACACAGAAATTGACATACATATATAGACTGATATTGTGATCCTGATTGCAAATTTTGAGCCAAATCAGATATTTTTTGCCTCTAATATGGCCAAAGAGCAACAGCCATTTTGTAGGCCATAAGCCTGTATTATCGCTTTTTTCAAACCTAAATGGTCAGAAGTCAGGAGCCTTTGACCCTATCAACACACAAATTTACATACATGTATATACAGACCACTTGATCATGAGTACCAATTTGGAGCCCAATCGGACTTTTCTTCTCTTTTTAATAAATAGAAACACACTGATAGGGAATGTTCTGTCTTTCTGATAGTGATAGATTTCCAGCAGGTTATATGTGGTCTCTTGCTGCGCTCTGGTGGTCATTTGGTGAAACAGCTACAGGTGAATTATTAGGGGTTCGAGCACGTAGTGCTAGAAACCCTATTGTAATTGTTCTGATTATTATTCTTATTCTTTTTCTGCCATAGAAGTGATTGGGCAGAAGAAACCGTAAGGCCTACAGGGCTGAGACTTGGTCATATGGTAGTACTTCTCACCGCTACTCAGATTCAAAAGATGAGCCCGATCGGCCTCAAGGGGGCGCTATGGCGAAGGTCAACGCGTTTGGCCCCGTAACTCCTACGCCCTGATAGCTAGAGCAAAAATTCTTGCATTATATGATTCCTTGGTTAATGTCAAATCAAAAAGGTCAATAGAACCACTAAGCTCCGCCCACTTAGATTTTTTGCTATTTAGCATAATATGCAAAACCTACTTTTGAGAACTTGTCCTAAACTCATTGACCAATCCTGACATGTTTGGTGTCAAACAACTCAGCAGAGTCCCATCCTCAATAATTATTAAAAAAATCTTGAAATTTGCAAAAAGTATGGCCGCCATATGCAAATTAATCTTACCGTGGCACACCCAAATTTACTTTAACAGCTGTAACTTTTGAATGCTTAAACCGACACTAATGCCACTTTAGACCGTTGATGCCAACATGATTCTGAGGTAGAATGTCAATCTGTGTAGACATACGCCCCCAGGGGGCGGAGCCAAAGCTAAAAATCTGTTTCTCAGGAAGCGTACAAGCTATGAAGCTCTCCTTTGGCATGTATCATCTATGTCCTATGTCCTAATGTTTTACAGAAGGAAAATTTGATATGCAAATTTTTGCAATCGTTATTAGCCAATCAGTTTCCAGCAAGCTTTTGACAGGCTAAACAATGACCAATCAGGACGATACTTATACCCTACATGTATCTCAGGGCCTTCTATCATCCATTAAAATATGGAGTTGATTGGCCTCAAGGGGGCGCTATAGCAGAAAATCAGTTATATCTAAAGGTACAAGTGGCCTAAGCTTGTTATTCTTTTTTATTTGTATACATTGCTGTAGCCTTTACAACTTTGTAATTACATGTGTTTACCAAAAATGCAAAGATTTTCATCAGTGGCCAAAAGAGTAAAAATTGCTCTTTTCGAACTTGTCTTTAAGTCCTTAATCAATCAAAACAAATTTGGTCTTGATGCAATCTTGAGACCCTGTAGTTAAATAATTATCAAACAAATCTTGACATTTTAACTATTTGAGGCCCATAAACCTTGATCAAACATGTACGTGAAAGCCTTTTCAGAGTTATTTGGCCAAAACTCTGTCAAAGTTTAAAACATGCCAAAACTGTTGAAGCTACTAATTAACAATGACATTTGAAGCACATGTGCCAAGTATGAGCCAAATAAGTCTTCAGTAGGCTCTACAGTGAAAAAATAACTATTTTCAATTTATTCTATTTATCACTATTTTCCAACCTAAATGGACAGAAGACAGGAACCTTTCACCCTATCAACACACAAATTTAGACACATATATAGACTGATAATCTAATCTTGATTGCAAATTTTCAGCCAAATCGGACATGTTTTCCCTCTACAACGGCTGGAAAACTACAGCGATTTTGTAGGCCTCAAGCCTGTATTATCGCTTTTTTCAAATCTAAATGGACAGAAGTCAGGAACCTTTGACCCTATTGACACAGAAATTGACATACATATATAGACTGATATTGTGATCCTGATTGCAGATATTTTTTGCCTCTAATATGGCCAAAGAGCAACAGCCATTTTGTAGGCCATAAGCCTGTATTATCACTTTATTCAAACCTAAATGGTCAGAAGTCAGGAACCTTTGACCCTATCAACACACAAATTTACACACATATATATGCAGACCACTTGATCATGTCTACCAATTTGGAGCCCAATCAGACTTTTCTTCTCTTTATAATAAATAGAAACACACTGATAGGGAATGTTCTTTCTTACTTATAGAGTGATAGATTTCCAGCAGGTTATATGTGGTCTCTTGCTGCGCTCTGGTGGTCATTTGGTGAAACAGCTACAGGTGAATTATTCTAAATTAAAGCTCTGCTGAACTTATTTAATCTTTTTTGTCTTGCTTAATTGAACATATTTATCCTTCTTGGTCATGCTGCTCAGCCACCTGGGTCATTCTTATTTATGCTTCACCCACTTTTTTTTTAATTTTATTTGCATAATATGCAAAACCTACTTTTGAGATCTTGTCTTTGCCTCCTTGACCAATCATGACATGTTTGGTGTCAAACAGTTCAGCAGAGCTTACTCCTCAATAATTATTAAAAAAAATCTTTACATTTATAAACAATATGGCCGCCATATGCAAATTAGTTTTACCATGGTGCAGTAAAATGTCTTTAACACTTATAACTTTTGAATGCTTAACCTGACACTAATACCACTTCAGTCCTTTGATCATTACATGATTCTCAGATACCCTGTGAGTTTAAGTAGACATACACCCCCAGGGGGCAGAGCCAATGCTCGATAGCTGTTTCTCTACAACCATACAAGCTATCAAGGTCATCCTTGCCAATTATCATCTATGGCCCATGCACTAATGGTACACCAAATTAAAATTTTATATGGACACTTTTGTGGTCACTATTAGCCAATCACATTCCAGCAAGCTGTTGACAGGCAGAATGTTTATCAGGTCAAAACTTATACACTATATATGGGTTATTTATATGCCCTTTTTATGCCTTGTGTTTTTTGAATTTAAGAACTGAAGTTGTTTCACCAAATGCCCACTAGAGTGCAGCAAGACACCACATAAAACCTGATGAACACTACTGCTCAATTTATCAATGCTTTTCAACTAGTTTACTCACACCACTCATCTAGCATTGTTATTATGGTCTTTATGGTCACGCTGGTTACCCAGCTTGGTTATCCAGTTTGGTGATGACGGTCAACCAGCAACAGGTTTTAAGCCTAACTGGCCTCCAGGGGCCTCTTTGCCTGTGACGCTCGAACCCCGTAAATCGCCGCTTGCGGCTATATTATTATTATTAGGGGTTCGAGCACGTAGTGCTAGAAACCCTATTGTAATTGTTCTGATTATTAGGGCCCGAGCACCGAAGGCGCAGGCGAAGCCTGCACCGGAGGTGCAAAGCCCTATTGTTTTTGGTCCGTTTATTATTATTATTATTATTATTATTATTATTATTATTATTATTATTATTATTATTATTATTATTATTATTCTGCCTCTTTGCGTCCATTTTTGAGGCATTTACGATACTCGAAAACTCACGCATTTTGGCACAGGCCTCAAGCTCGGCGAAAATTTTAAAGTTCCATAGAGGCTGGACTAAGGCGTGGTTCAGGAGCTCTATAGCGCCCCCAAACGTAGGCAGTGGCTGGGATGAAGTTTGTCCAATGTACACCAACTTTGGTACGCTCATTGAACTCCTCATAAACAACAAGAATCACTAGGTTTTATTTGACTCCGCCCAACAGGAAGTCGGCCATTTTGACAGGAAGTTGCAAAATAAAAAGTTTCCCGCTGGGTTTCGGAGGGGTTAAGATGTTTGAAAACTCCTAAAATTTTACAGAGCTATTTAGCTTAGGCCAAACTTTGACCTTCATTTGGAATTTCGTAAATTCGTGTTTCATCAGCTCTCTAGCGCCACCTATTTTATATCACATTTATAAAAAGCTCTAAGCCTCTTGATAATTGGCAGATTCAATAAGTCTTTGAAATGATTTAGAAATATTTTGTCGTTTTTCTCATGTGTAGCTAGATGACTCTACAGTGCCCCCTATTTTATTTAGGCCATTAAATTAGCTGTAGCTGTCTCAAAATTTCTCCAATATTCTCGATTTTTGGCAACAACATAGAGAGTATCATCCCGCACATATTACCCATTGGCTGGTATTAGCTCCGCCCAACAGGAAGTCGGCCATTTTGAAATTTGTGGAATTTTTACACATTTTTCACGAACTCATTCAAACTCCTCCTAGAGTCTTTGTCAGATTATCTCTAAATTGGGCGTGGGTAGGCTCCAGACATACGTGGTGATAAATTGCGAAGGAATAGTCGATAGCTGAAACGATGACGTAATGGCAGGCAATTAATTTAATGGAGAAGCAACACTAAACAAAAGTGAAACCATGACACGGTCATAACACAGATGATTGAAAATTCATGAAACTTGGCAAAAACACAAGAGACATCATAAGACACGTTTTTAGTATTGGTAAGACTGACTCCGCCCAACAGGAAGTCGGCCATTTTGAAAAAAGTGTGTTTTACACACATTTTTTGAATACTTTGTCGAACTCCTCCTAGGGAATTTGTTGAATATTCTTGATATTTGTCTGTAATAAACTGCTAACATACTTGATTGTAAATTGCGAAGGAATAGTCGATATCTTAAACGAGGACGAAATGGCGGACAGTTGAATTGCTTGAGATGCCCCGTTAAAACAGGAAGTGAATACATTCTGGTGTTAGTAGGTGTTTGAGGAGGTTAAAAAGGTTGAAAACTCTCGAAAATTTACAGGCCTGCTTGAATTAAGCAGTACTGTCATCTGAAATTAAAATTTCTTGTATACGTATTTCATTGGCTCTATAGCGCCACCTAGGTTTCAATGCATATTTGACATTATGGGAATGCTCAAAACCTCTTGAAAATTGACAGATTGCATAAGACCTAAAAACACTTTACAAATATTTTGACAATTTTTTCATGTATAGCTAGCAGACTCTACAGCGCCCCCTAATTCGTTTGTTTAATAAATTAGCTGTGGATGTGTCAAAATTTGTCTAATCTTCTCAAATTTTGGTAGGATCGTAGATAGTATGACCCTGCACATATTTGCCATTGGCTTGTATTAGCTCCGCCCAACAGGAAGTCGGCCATATTGGAATTTGTAATATTTTTACAAATTTTTCACAAACTAATTTAAACTGCTCCTAAAGTCTTTGTCAGATTACCTCTTATTTCGCTGTAAATGAACAACAGACATATTTGATGATAATTGCCAAAGGATTAGTTGATCGGTAAAACGGTGACCCAATGGCGAGCAATTGAGTCACTAGAGACGCAACACTAAACCAAAGTGAAACCATGACATGGTCAGAAAACAGATTATTGAAAATTCATGAAACTTGGCAAAAACACAAAAGACATCATTACACACATTTTCAGCATTGGTAGGACTGACTCCGCCCAACAGGAAGTCGGCCATTTTGAAATATCTGCATTTTACACACATTTTTTGTGTACATTGTCAAACTACTCCTAGCAAATTTGATGAATTCTCTTGGTATTTGGTAAAAATAAACATTGAACATATCTGATGATAAATTGTGAAGGAATAGTCGATATCTCAAACGAGGACGAAATGGCAGATGGTTGAATTTTTGAGATCCCACATCAAAACAGGAGGTGAAAACCTAGGAAATGCCAGGTGTTTTGAGGAGGTTATAATGGAGAAAAACTCACAAAATTTGACCAGCCTGCTTATCTAAGGCTGTTGTTTGATGTAGAATTAGAATTTCAAATACATGTATTTTAACAGCGCCATAGCGCCACCTGTATTTTAAATGGATATTTCACATGTTTAACAGGATAGAAAACTCTTGAAAACTGGCACACTCAATAAGACCTCAAAATTACTTTTACCGGTTTCTCGGTTTGGCCCGGTACGATTTGCGCTGTTGTGCGAGGGCCCTACGTCCCCCTGTGACAGGGGGACAACTCGTTATTATTAGGGGTTCGAGCACGTAGTGCTAGAAACCCTATTGTAATTGTTCTGATTATTATTATTATTATTATTATTATTATTATTATTATTATTATTATTATTATTATTATTATTATAGTTCTTATTCTTTTTCTGCCATAGAAGTGATTGGGCAGAAGAAACCGTAAGGCCTACAGGGCTGAGACTTGGTCATATGGTAGTACTTCTCACCGCTACTCAGATTCAAAAGATGAGCCCGATCGGCCTCAAGGGGGCGCTATGACGAAGGTCAACGCGTTTGGCCTCGTAACTCCTACGCCCTGATAGCTAGAGCAAAAATTCTTGCATTATATGATTCCTTGCTTAATGGCAAATCAAAAAGGTCAATAGAACCACTAAGCTCCGCCCACTTAGATTTTTTGCTATTTAGCATAATATGCAAAACCTACTTTTGAGAACTTGTCCTAAACTCATTGACCAATCCTGACATGTTTGGTGTCAAACAACTCAGCAGAGTCCCAACCTCAATAATTATTAAAAAAATCTTGAAATTTGCAAAAAATATGGCCGCCATATGCAAATTAATCTTACCGTGGCACACCCAAATTTACTTTAACAGCTGTAACTTTTGAATGCTTAAACCGACACTAATGCCACTTTAGACCTACGATGCCAACATGATTCTGAGGTAGCCCGTCAATCTGTGTAGACATACGCCCCCAGGGGGCGGAGCCAAAGCTAAAAATCTGTTTCTCAGGAACCGTACAAGCTATGAAGCTCTCCTTTGGCAAGTATCATCTATGGCCTATGTCCTAATGTTTTACAGAAGGAAAATTTGATATGCAAATTTTTGCGATCGTTATTAGCCAATCAGATTCCAGCAAGCTTTTGACAGGCTAAACAATGACCAATCAGGACGATACTTATACCCTACATGTATCTCAGGGCCTTCTATCATCCATTAAAATATGGCGTTGATTGGCCTCAAGGGGGCGCTATAGCAGAAAATCAGTTATATCTAAAGGTACAAGTGGCCTAGGCTTGTTATTCTTTTTTATTTGTATACTTTGCTGTAGCCTTTACAACTTTGTAATTACATGTGTTTACCAAAAATGCAAAGATTTTCATCAGTTGGCAAAAGAGTAAAAATTGCTCTTTTCGAACTTGTCTTTAAGTCCTTAATCAATCAAAACAAATTTGATCTTGATGCAATCTTGAGACCCTGTAGGTAAATAATTATCAAAAAAATCTTGACATTTTAACTATTTGAGGCCCATAAACCTTGATCAAACATGTACGTGAAAGCCTTTTCAGAGTTATTTGGCCAAAACTCTGTCAAAGTTTAAAACATGCCAAAACTGTTGAAGCTACTAATTAACAATGACATTTGAAGTACATGTGCCAAGTATGAGCCAAATAAGTCTTCAGTAGGCTCTACAGTGAAAAAATAAATATTTTCAATTTATTCTATTTATCGCTATTTTCCAACCTAAATGGACAGAAGACAGGAAACTTTCACCCTATCAACACACAAATTTATACACATATATAGACTGATAATCTGATCTTGATTGCAAATTTTCAGCCAAATCGGACATGTTTTGCCTCTACAACGGCTGGAAAACTACAGCGATTTTGTAGGCCTCAAGCCTGTATTATCGCTTTTTTCAAATCTAAATGGACAGAAGTCAGGAACCTTTGACCCTATTGACACAGAAATTGACATACATATATAGACTGATATTGTGATCTTGATTGCAAATTTTGAGCCAAATCAGATATTTTTTGCCTCTAATATGGCCAAAGAGCAACAGCCATTTTGTAGGCCATAAGCCTGTATTATCACTTTTTTCAAACCTAAATGGTCAGAAGTCAGGAACCTTTGACCCTATCAACACACAAATTTACATACATGTATATACAGACCACTTGATCATGAATACCAATTTGGAGCCCAATCGGACTTTTCTTCTCTTTTTAATAAATAGAAACACACTGATAGGGAATGTTTTGTCTTTCTGATAGAGTGATAGATTTCCAGCAGGTTATATGTGGTCTCTTGCTGCGCTCTGGTGGTCATTTGGTGAAACAGCTACAGGTGAATTATTCTAAATTAAAGCTCTGCTGAACTTATTCAATCTTGCTTGTCTTGCTTAATTGAACATATTTATCCTTCTTGTTCATGCTGGTCAGCCGCCTGGGTCATTCTTGTTTATGCTCCACCCCCTTATTTTTTTTTTTTAATTTGCATAATATGCAAAACCTACTTTTGAGATCTTGTCCTTGGATCCTTGACCAATCATGACATGTTTGGTATCAAACAGCTCAGCAGAGCTTACTCCTCAATGATTATTAAAAAAATCTTTACATTTATAAACAATATGGCCGCCATATGCAAATGAGTTCTACCATGGTGCAGTGAAATGTCTTTAACACTTATAACTTTTGAATGCTTAACCTGACACTAATACCACTTCAGTCCTTTGATCATTACATGATTCTCAGATACCCTGTCAGTTTAAGTAGACATACACCCCCAGGGGGCGAGGCCAATGCTCGATAGCTGTTTCTCTAGAACCATACAAGCTATCAAGGTCATCCTAGCCAAAAATCATCTATGGCACTAATGCACTAATGGTACACAAAATGAAAATTTGATATGGACACTTTTGTGGTCACTATTAGCCAATCACATTCCAGCAAGCTTTTAACAGGCGGAATGTTAATCAGGTCAAAACTTATATACTATATACGGGTTATTTATTTGCCCTTTTTATGCCTTGTGTTTTTTCAATTTAAGAACTGAATTTGTTTCAACAAATGCGCACTAGAGTGCAGTAAGACACCACATAAAACCTGATGAACACTACAGCTCAATTTATCAATGCTTTTCAACTAGTTTACTCACACCACTCATCTAGCATTGCCATTATGGTCTTTATGGTCACGCTGGTTACCCAGCTTGGTTATCCAGTTTGGTGATGACGGTCAACCAGCAACAGGTTTTAAGCCTAACTGGCCTCCAGGGGCCTCTTTGCCTGTGACGCTCGAACCCCGTAAATCGCCGCTTGCGGCTATATTTATTATAGTTCTTATTCTTTTTCTGCCATAGAAGTGATTGGGCAGAAGAAACCGTAAGGCCTACAGGGCTGAGACTTGGTCATATGGTAGTACTTCTCACCGCTACTCAGATTCAAAACATGAGCCCGATCGGCCTCAAGGGGGCGCTATGGCGAAGGTCAACGCGTTTGGCCTCGTAACTCCCACGCCCTGATAGCTAAAGCAAAAATTCTTGAATTATATGATTCCTTGGTTAATGGCAAATCAAAAAGGTCAATAGAACCACTAAGCTCCGCCCACTTAGATTTTTTGCTATTTAGCATAATATGCAAAACCTACTTTTGAGAACTTGTCCTAGGGTCATTGACCAATCCTGTCATATTTGGAGTCAAACAACTCAGCAGAGTCCCATCCTCAATAATTATCGAAAAAATTGAGAAATTTTTAAACAATATGGCCGCCATATGCAAATTAATCTTACCGTGGCACACCCAAATTTACTTTAACAGCTGTAACTTTTGAATGCTTAAACCTACACTAATGCCACTTTACAACTTTGATGCCAACATGATTCTGAGGTAGCATGTCAATCTGTGTAGACATACGCCCCCAGGGGGCGGAGCCAAAGCTAAAAATCTGTTTCTCAGGAAGCGTACAAGCTATGAAGCTCTCCTTTGGCATGTGTCATCTATGGCCTATGTCCTAATGTTTTACAGAAGGAAAATTTGATATGCAAATTTTTGCGATCGTTATTAGCCAATCAGATTCCAGCAAGCTTTTGACAGGCTAAACAATGACCAATCAGGACGATACTTATACCCTACATGTATCTCAGGGCCTTCTATCATCCATTAAAATATGGCGTTGATTGGCCTCAAGGGGGCGCTATAGCAGAAAATCAGTTATATCTAAAGGTACAAGTGGCCTTGGCTTGTTATTCTTTTTTAGTTGTATACTTTGCTGTAGCCTTTACAACTTTGTAATTACATATGTTTACCAAAAATGCAAAGATTTTCATCAGTGGCCAAAAGAGTAAAAATTGCTCTTTTCGAACTTGTCTTTAAGTCCTCAATCAATCAAAACAAATTTGGTCTTGATGCAATCTTGAGACCCTGTAGGTAAATAATTATCAAAAAAATCTTGACATTTTAACTATTTGAGGCCTATAAACCTTGATCAAACATGTACGTGAAAGCCTTTTCAGAGTTATTTGGCCAAAACTCTGTCAAAGTTTAAAACATGCCAAAACTGTTGAAGCTACTAATTAACAATGACATTTGAAGCACATGTGCCAAGTATGAGCCAAATAAGTCTTCAGTAGGCTCTACAGTGAAAAAATAACTATTTTCAATTTATTCTATTTATCGCTATTTTCCAACCTAAATGGACAGAAGGCAGGAACCTTTCACCCTATCAACACACAAATTTATACACATATATAGACTGATAATCTGATCTTGATTGCAAATTTTCAGCCAAATCGGACATGTTTTGCCTCTACAACGGCTGGAAAACTACAGCGATTTTGTAGGCCTCAAGCCTGTATTATCGCTTTTTTCAAATCTAAATGGACAGAAGTCAGGAACCTTTGACCCTATTGACACAGAAATTGACATACATATATAGACTGATATTGTGATCCTGATTGCAAATTTTGAGCCAAATCAGATATTTTTTGCCTCTAATATGGCCAAAGAGCAACAGCCATTTTGTAGGCCATAAGCCTGTATTATCACTTTTTTCAAACCTAAATGGTCAGAAGTCATGAACCTTTGACCCTATCAACACACAAATTTACTTACATGTATATACAGACCACTTGATCATGAGTACCAATTTGGAGCCCAATCGGACTTTTCTTCTCTTTTTAATAAATAGAAACACACTGATAGGGAATGCTCTGTCTTTCTGATAGAGTGATAGATTTCCAGCAGGTTATATGTGGTCTCTTGCTGCGCTCTGGTGGTCATTTGGTGAAACAGCTACAGGTGAATTATTCTAAATTAAAGCTCTGCTGAACTTATTCAATCTTGCTTGTCTTGCTTAATTGAACATATTTATCCTTCTTGTTCATGCTGGTCAGCCGCCTGGGTCATTCTTGTTTATGCTCCACCCACTTAATTTTTTTTAAATTTGCATAATATGCAAAACCTACTTTTGAGATCTTGTCCTTGGATCCTTGACCAATCATGACATGTTTGGTGTCAAACAGTTCAGCAGAGCTTACTCCTCAATAATTATTTAAAAAATCTTTACATTTATAAACAATATGGCCGCCATATGCAAATGAGTTCTACCATGGTGCAGTAAAATGTCTTTAACACTTATAACTTTTGAATGCTTAACCTGACACTAATACCACTTCAGTCCTTTGATCATTACATGATTCTCAGATACCCTGTCAGTTTAAGTAGACATACACCCCCCCAGGGGGAAGGGGCCAATGCTCTATAGCTGTTTCTCTAGAACCATACAAGCTATCAAGGTCATCCTAGCCAATTATCATCTATGGCCCATGCACTAATGGTACACCAAATGAAAATTTGATATGGACACTTTTGTGGTCACTATTAGCCAATCACATTCCAGCAAGCTTTTGACAGGCTGAATGTCAATCAGGTCAAAACTTATGTACTATTATTGATATTATTGGTTATTAATATGTGCCCTTGTCATGCCTCACTGCTAGGCTCTCCGAATGCCCACTAGAGTGCAGCAAGAGACCACATAAAACCTGCTGAACACTACAGCTCAATTTATCAATGCATTTCAACTAGTTTACTCACACCACTCATCTAGCATTGTCATTATGGTCTTTATGGTCACGCTGGTCACCTAGCTTGGTTATGCTGGCCATCCAGCTTGGTCATGCTGGCCATTCACATTGGTCATTATGGTCCTGCTGGTCATTCAGCTTTGTCATCATAGCAATGCTGGTCATCCAGCTTGGTCATACTGGCCAAACACCTTTGCCATGCTGGTCATCCAGTTTGGTGATGCCAGTCAACCAGCAACATGTTTTAAGCCTAACTGGCCTCCAGGGGTCTCTTTGCCTGTAACGCTCGAACCCCGTAAATCGCCGCTTGCGGCTATATTTAGGGGTTCGAGCACGTAGTGCTAGAAACCCTATTGTAATTGTTCTGATTATTATTATTATTATTATTATAGTTCTTATTCTTTTTCTGCCATAGAAGTGATTGGGCAGAAGAAACCGTAAGGCCTACAGGGCTGAGACTTGGTCATATGGTAGTACTTCTCACCGCTACTCAGATTCAAAAGATGAGCCCGATCGGCCTCAAGGGGGCGCTATGGCGAAGGTCAACACGTTTGGCCTCGTAACTCCTAGGCCCTGATAGCTAGAGCAAAAATTCTTGCATTATATGATTCCTTCGTTAATGGCAAATCAAAAAGGTCAATAGAACCACTAAGCTCCGCCCACTTAGATTTTTTGCTATTTAGCATAATATGCAAAACCTACTTTTGAGAACTTGTCCTAGGGTCATTGACCAATCCTGTCATATTTGGTGTCAAACAACTCAGCAGAGTCCCAACCTCAATAATTATCGAAAAAATTGTGAAATTTGTAAACAATATGGCCGCCATATGCAAATTAATCTTACCGTGGCACACCCAAATTTACTCTAACAGCTGTAACTTTTGAATGCTTAAACCTACACTAATGCCAATTTACAACTTTGATGCCAACATGATTCTGAGGTAGCCCGTCAATCTGTGTAGACATACGCCCCCAGGGGGCGGAGCCAAAGCTAAAAATCTGTTTCTCAGGAACCGTACAAGCTATGAAGCTCTCCTTTGACATGTATCATCTATGGCCTATGTCCTAATGTTTTACAGAAGGAAAATTTGATATGCAAATTTTTGCGATCGTTATTAGCCAATCAGATTCCAGCAAGCTTTTGACATGCTAAACAATGACCAATCAGGACGATACTTATACCCTACATGTATCTCAGGGCCTTCTATCATCCATTAAAATATGGCGTTGATTGGCCTCAAGGGGGCGCTATAGCAGAAAATCAGTTATATCTAAAGGTACAAGTGGCCTAGGCTTGTTATTCTTGTTGATTTGTATACTTTGCTGTAGCCTTTACAACTTTTTAATTACATATGTTTACCAAAAATGCAAAGATTTTAATCAATGGCCAAAAGAGTAAAAATTGCTCTTTTCGAACTTGTCTTTAAGTCCTTAATCAATCAAAACAAATTTGGTCTTGATGCAATCTTGAGAGCCTGTAGGTAAATAATTATCAAAAAAATCTTGACATTTTAACTATTTGAGGCCCATAAACCTTGATCAAACATGTACGTGAAAGCCTTTTCAGAGTTATTTGGCCAAAACTCTGTCAAAGTTTAAAACATGCCAAAACTGTTGAAGCTACTAATTAAGAATGACATTTGAAGTACATGTGCCAAGTATGAGCCAAATAAGTCTTCAGTAGGCTCTACAGTGAAAAAATAACTATTTTCAATTTATTCTATTTATCGCTATTTTCCAACCTAAATGGACAGAAGACAGGAACCTTTCACCCTATCAACACACAAAATTATACACATATATAGACTGATAATCTGATCTTGATTGCAAATTTTCATCCAAATCGGACATGTTTTGCCTCTACAACGGCTGGAAAACTACAGCGATTTTGTAAGCCTCAAGCCTGTATTATCGCTTTTTTCAAATCTAAATGGACAGAAGTCAGGAACCTTTGACCCTATTGACACAGAAATTGACATACATATATAGACTGATATTGTGATCCTGATTGCAAATTTTGAGCCAAATCAGATATTTTTTGCCTCTAATATGGCCAAAGAGCAACAGCCATTTTGTAGGCCATAAGCCTGTATTATCACTTTTTTCAAACCTAAATGGTCAGAAGTCAGGAACCTTTGACCCTATCAACACACAAATTTACATTCATGTATATACAGACCACTTGATCATGAGTACCAATTTGGAGCCCAATCGGACTTTTCTTCTCTTTTTAATAAATAGAAACACACTGATAGGGAATGTTCTGTCTTTCTGATAGAGTGATAGATTTCCAGCAGGTTATATGTGGTCTCTTGCTGCGCTCTGGTGGTCATTTGGTGAAACAGTTAGAGTTGAATTATTCTAAATTAAAGCTCTGCTGAACTTATTCAATCTTGCTTGTCTTGCTTAATTGAACATATTTATCCTTCTTGTTCATGCTGGTCAGCCGCCTGGGTCATTCTTGTTTATGCTCCACCCACTTAATTTTTTTTTAAATTTGCATAATATGCAAAACCTACTTTTGAGATCTTGTCCTTGGATCCTTGACCAATCATGACATGTTTGGTGTCAAACAGTTCAGCAGAGCTTACTCCTCAATAATTATTAAAAAAATCTTTACATTTATAAACAATATGGCCGCCATATGCAAATGAGTTCTACCATGGTGCAGTAAAATGTCTTTAACACATAACTTTTGAATGCTTAACCTGACACTAATACCACTTCAGTCCTTTGATCATTACATGATTCTCAGATACCCTGTCAGTTTAAGTAGACATACACCCCTACGGGGCGGGGCCAATGCTCGATAGCTAATTCTCTAGAACCATACAAGCTATCAAGGTCATCCTAGCCAATTATCATCTATGGCCCATGCACTAATGGTACACCAAATGAAAATTTGATATGGACACTTTTGTGGTCACTATTAGCCAATCACATTCCAGCAAGCTTTTAACAGGCGGAATGTTAATCAGGTCAAAACTTATATACTATATACGGGTTATTTATATTCCCTTTTTATGCCTTGTGTTTTTTCAATTTAAGAACTGAATTTGTTTCACCAAATGCCCACTAGAGTGCAGTAAGACACCACATAAAACCTGATGAACACTACAGCTCAATTTATCAATGCTTTTCAACTAGTTTACTCACACCACTCATCTAGCATTGCCATTATGGTCTTTATGGTCACGCTGGTCACCCAGCTTGGTTATGCTGGCCATCCAGCTTGGTCATGCTGGCCATTCACATTGGTCATTATGGTCCTGCTGGTCATTCAGCTTTGTCCTCATAGTAATGGTGGTCTTCCAGCTTGTTCATACTGGCCAACCACCTTTGCCATGCTGGTCATCCAGTTTGGTCATTATGGTCTTCCAGCTTGGTCAATATGGTCAACAAGTTTGTCATCCAGATTAGTCATGCTGGTAATCTAGCTTGGTCTTCACGGTCATGCTGGTCATCCTCATCCAGTTTGGCGATGCCAGTCAACCGGCAACATGTTTTAAGCCTAACTGGCCTCCAGGGGTCACTTTGCCTGTAACGCTCGAACCCCGTAAATCGCCGCTTGCGGCTATATTTATTAGGGGTTCGAGCACGTAGTGCTAGAAACCCTATTGTAATTGTTCTGATTATTATTATTATTAGGGGTTCGAGCACGTAGTGCTAGAAACCCTATTGTAATTGTTCTGATTATTATTAGGGGTTCGAGCACATAGTGCTAGAAACCCTATTGTAATTGTTCTGATTATTATTAGGGGTTCGAGCACGTAGTGCTAGAAACCCTATTGTAATTGTTCTGATTATTATTATTAGGGGTTCGAGCACGTAGTGCTAGAAACCCTATTGTAATTGTTCTGATTATTATTATTATTATTATTATTATTATTATTATTATTAGGGGTTCGAGCACGTAGTGCTAGAAACCCTATTGTAATTGTTCTGATTATTATTATTATTATTATTATTATTATTATTATTATTATTATTATTATTATTAGGGGTTCGAGCACGTAGTGCTAGAAACCCTATTGTAATTGTTCTGATTATTATTAGGGGTTCGAGCACGTAGTGCTAGAAACCCTATTGTAATTGTTCTGATTATTATTATTATTATTATTATTATTATTATTATTATTATTATTATTATTATTATTATAGTTCTTATTCTTTTTCTGCCATAGAAGTGATCGGGCAGAAGAAACCGTAAGGCCTACAGGGCTGAGACTTGGTCATATGGTAGTACTTCTCACCGCTACTCAGATTCAAAAGATGAGCCCGATCGGCCTCAAGGGGGCGCTATGGCGAAGGTCAACGCGTTAGGCCTCGTAACTGCCACGCCCTGATAGCTAGAGCAAAAATTCTTGCATTATATGATTCCTTGGTTAATGGCAAATCAAAAAGGTCAATAGAACCACTAAGCTCCGCCCACTTAGATTTTTTGCTATTTAGCATAATATGCAAAACCTACTTTTGAGAACTTGTCCTAGGGTCATTGACCAATCCTGTCATATTTGGTGTCAAACAACTCAGCAGAGTCCCAACCTCAATAATTATCAAAAAAATTGTGAAATTTGTAAACAATATGGCCGCCATATGCAAATTAATCTTACCGTGGCACACCCAAATTTACTCTAACAGCTGTAACTTTTGAATGCTTAAACCTACACTAATGCCACTTTACAACTTTGATGCCAACATGATTCTGAGGTAGCCTGTCAATCTGTGTAGACATACGCCCCCAGGGGGCGGAGCCAAAGCTAAAAATCTGTTTCTCAGGAACCGTACAAGCTATGAAGCTCTCCTTTGGCATGTATCATCTATGGCCTATGTCCTAATGTTTTACAGAAGGAAAATTTGATATGCAAATTTTTGCGATCGTTATTAGCCAATCAGTTTCCAGCAAGCTTTTGACATGCTAAACTATGACCAATCAGGACGATACTTATACCCTACATGTATCTCAGGGCCTTCTATCATCCATTAAAATATGGCGTTGATTGGCCTCAAGGGGGCGCTATAGCAGAAAATCAGTTATATCTAAAGGTACAAGTGGCCTAGGCTTCTTATTCTTTTTTAGTTGTATACTGTGCTGTAGCCTTTACAACTTTGTAATTACATATATTTACCAAAAATGGAAAGATTTTCATCAGTGGCCAAAAGAGTAAAAATTGCTCTTTTCGAACTTGTCTTTAAGTCCTTAATCAATCAAAACAAATTTGGTCTTGATGCAATCTTGAGACCCTGTAGGTAAATAATTATCAAAAAAATCTTGACATTTTAACTATTTGAGGCCCATAAACCTTGATCAAACATGTACGTGAAAGCCTTTTCAGAGTTATTTGGCCAAAACTCTGTCAAAGTTTAAAACATGCCAAAACTGTTGAAGCTACTAATTAACAATGACATTTGAAGCACATTTGCCAAGTATGAGCCAAATAAGTCTTCAGTAGGCTCTACAGTGAAAAAATAACTATTTTCAATTTATTCTATTTATCGCTATTTTCCAACCTAAATGGACAGAAGACAGGAACCTTTCACCCTATCAACACACAAATTTATACACATATATAGACTGATAATCTGATCTTGATTGCAAATTTTCAGCCAAATCGGACATGTTTTGCCTCTACAACGGCTGGAAAACTACAGCGATTTTGTAGGCCTCAAGCCTTTATTATCGCTTTTTTCAAACCTAAATGGACATAAGTCAGGAACCTTTGACCCTATCGACACAGAAATTGACATACATATATAGACTGATATTGTGATCTTGATTGCAAATTTTGAGCCAAAACAGATATTTTTTGCCTCTAATATGGCCAAAGAGCAACAGCCATTTTGTAGGCCATAAGCCTGTATTATCGCTTTTTTCAAACCTAAATGGACAGAAGTCAGGAACCTTTGACCCTATCAACACACAAATTTACACACATATATATGCAGACCACTTAATCATGAGTACCAATTTGGAGCCCAATCGGACTTTTCTTCTCTTTTTAATAAATAGAAACACACTGATAGGGAATGTTCTGTCTTTTTGATAGAGTGATAGATTTCCAGCAGGTTATATGTGGTCTCTTGCTGCGCTCTGGTGGTCATTTGGTGAAACAGCTACATTTGAATTATTCTAAATTAAAGCTCTGCTGAACTTATTCAATCTTGCTTGTCTTGCTTAATTGAACATATTTATCCTTCTTGTTCATGCTGGTCAGCCGCCTGGGTCATTCTTGTTTATGCTCCACCCACTTAATTTTTTTTTTAATTTGCATAATATGCAAAACCTACTTTTGAGATCTTGTCCTTGGATCCTTGACCAATCATGACATGTTTGGTGTCAAACAGTTCAGCCGAGCTTACTCCTCAATAATTATTTAAAAAATCTTTACATTTATAAACAATATGGCCGCCATATGCAAATGAGTTCTACCATGGTGCAGTAAAATGTCTTTAACACTTATAACTTTTGAATGCTTAACCTGACACTAATACCACTTCAGTCCTTTGATCATTACATGATTCTCAGATACCCTGTCAGTTTAAGTAGACATACACCCCCCCAGGGGGCGGGGCCAATGCTCGATAGCTGTTTCTCTAGAACCATACAAGCTATCAAGGTCATCCTAGCCAATTATCATCTATGGCCCATGCACTAATGGTACACCAAATGAAAATTTGATATGGACACTTTTGTGGTCACTATTAGCCAATCACATTCCAGCAAGCTTTTAACAGGCGGAATGTTAATAAGGTCAAAACTTATACACCATATGTGAGTTATTTATATGTGGCCTTTTTATGCCTCACCACTAGGCTCCCATCAGGATTAATGTGGTTTGTATTTTTCAATTTAAGAACTGATGTTGTTTCACCAAATGCCCACTAGAGTGCAGAAAGACACCACATAAAACCTGCTGAACACTACAGCTCAATTTATCAATGCTTTTTACAACTAGTTTACTCACATCACTCATCTAGCATGGTTATTATGGTCATGCTAGTCAACCAGCTTGGTCCTTATTTTCATTCTGGTCAACTAGCTGGGTATTTTGGTCATGCTGGTCAACCAGCTGGGTATTTTGGTCATGCTGGTCAACCAGCTGGGTCTTTATGTTCATGCTAGTCAACCAGCTGGGTCTTTATGTTCATGCTGGTCAATCAGCTGGGTCTTTATGGTCATGCTGGTCTACCAGCTGGGTCTTTATGGTCATGCTGGTCTAACACCTGGGTCTTTATGGTCATACTGGTCACCCACCTTGGTTATCCAGTTTGGTGATGACGGTCAACTAGCAACAGGTTTTAAGCCTAACTGGCCTCCAGGGGCCTCTTTGCCTGTAACGCTCGAACCCCGTAAATCGCCGCTTGCGGCTATATTTATTATTATTATTCTTATTCTTTTTCTGCCATAGAAGTGATTGGGCAGAAGAAACCGTAAGGCCTACAGGGCTGAGACTTGGTCATATGGTAGTACTTCTCACCGCTACTCAGATTCAAAAGATGAGCCCGATCGGCCTCAAGGGGGCGCTATGGCGAAGGTCAACGCGTTTGGCCTCGTAACTCCTACGCCCTGATAGCTAGATCAAAAATTCTTGCATTATATGATTCCTTGGTTAATGGCAAATCAAAAAGGTCAATAGAACCACTAAGCTCCGCCCACTTAGATTTTTTGCTATTTAGCATAATATGCAAAACCTACTTTTGAGAACTTGTCCTAGGGTCATTGACCAATCCTGTCATATTTGGTGTCAAACAACTCAGCAGAGTCCCAACCTCAATAATTATCAAAAAAATTGTGAAATTTGTAAACAATATGGCCGCCATATGCAAATTAATCTTACCGTGGCACACCCAAATTTACTCTAACAGCTGTAACTTTTGAATGCTTAAACCTACACTAATGCCACTTTAGACCTTTGATGCCAACATGATTCTGAGGTAGCCGGTCAATCTGTGTAGACATACGCCTCCAGGGGGCGGAGCCAAAGCTAAAAATCTGTTTCTCAGGAACCGTACAAGCTATGAAGCTCTCCTTTGGCATGTATCATCTATGGCCTATGTCCTAATGTTTTACAGAAGGAAAATTTGATATGCAAATTTTTGCGATCGTTATTAGCCAATCAGTTTCCAGCAAGCTTTTGACATGCTAAACAATGACCAATCAGGACGATACTTATACCCTACATGTATCTCAGGGCCTTCTATCATCCATTAAAATATGGCGTTGATTGGCCTCAAGGGGGCGCTATAGCAGAAAATCAGTTATATCTAAAGGTACAAGTGGCCTAGGCTTGTTATTCTTTTTTAGTTGTATACTTTGCTGTAGCCTTTACAACTTTGTAATTACATGTATTTACCAAAAATGCAAAGATTTTCATCAGTGGCCAAAAGAGTAAAAATGGCTCTTTTCAAACTTGTCTTTAAGTCCTTAATCAATCAAAACAAATTTGATCTTGATGCAATCTTGAGACCCTGTAGGTAAATAATTATCAAAAAAATCTTGACATTTTAACTATTTGAGGCCCATAAACCTTGATCAAACATGTACGTGAAAGCCTTTTCAGAGTTATTTGGCCAAAACTCTGTCAAAGTTTAAAACATTCCAAAACTGTTGAAGCTACTAATTAACAATGACATTTGAAGTACATGTGCCAAGTATGAGCCAAATAAGTCTTCAGTAGGCTCTACAGTGAAAAAATAACTATTTTCAATTTATTCTATTTATCGCTATTTTCCAACCTAAATGGACAGAAGACAGGAACCTTTCACCCTATCAACACACAAATTGATACACATATATAGACTGATAATCTGATCTTGATTGCAAATTTTCAGCCAAATCGGACATGTTTTGCCTCTACAACGGCTGGAAAACTACAGCGATTTTGTAGGCCTCAAGCCTGTATTATCGCTTTTTTCAAATCTAAATGGACAGAAGTCAGGAACCTTTGACCCTATTGACACAGAAATTGACATACATATATAGACTGATATTGTGATCCTGATTGCAAATTTTGAGCCAAATCAGATATTTTTTGCCTCTAATATGGCCAAAGAGCAACAGCCATTTTGTAGGCCATAAGCCTGTATTATCGCTTTTTTCAAGCCTAAATGGACAGAAGTCAGGAACCTTTGACCCTATCAACACACAAATTTACAAACATATATATACAGACCACTTGATCATGAGTACCAATTTGGAGCCCAATCGGACTTTTCTTCTCTTTTTAATAAATAGAAACACACTGATAGGGAATGTTCTGTCTTACTTATAGAGTGATAGATTTCCAGCAGGTTATATGTGGTCTCTTGCTGCGCTCTGGTGGTCATTTGGTGAAACAGTTACAGTTGATTTATTCTAAATAAAAGCTCTGCTGAACTTATTTAATCTTGCTTGTCTTGCTTAATTGAACATCTGTATCCTTCTTGGTCATGCTGGTCAGCCACCTGGGTCATTCTTGTTTATGCTCCACCCAATTTTTTATTTTTTATTTGCATAATATGCAAAACCTACTTTTGAGAACTTGTCTTTGCCTCCTTGTCCAATCATGACATGTTTGGTGTCAAACAGTTCAGCAGAGCTTACTCCTCAATAATTATTAAACAAAATCTTTACATTTATAAACAATATGGCCGCCATATGCAAATTAGTTTTTCCATGGTGCAGTAAAATGTCTTTAACACTTATAACTTTTGAATGCTTAACCTGACACTAATACCACTTCAGTCCTTTGATCATTACATGACTCTCAGATACCCTGTCAGTGTAAGTAGACATACACCCCCAGGGGGCGGAGCCAATGCTCGATAGCTGTTTCTCTAGAACCATACAAGCTATCAAGGTCATCCTTGCCAATTATCATCTATGGCCCATGCACTAATGGTACACCAAAGTAAATGTTGATACATTTTTGTGGTCACTATTAGCCAATCACTTTCCAGCAAGCTTTTGACAGGCTGAATGTTAATCAGGTAAAAACGTATACACCATATGTGAGTTATTTATATGTGGCCTTTTTATGCCTCACCACTAGGCTCCCATCAGGATTAATGTGGTTTGTATTTTTCAATTTAAGAACTGATGTTGTTTCACCAAATGCCACTTAGAGTGCAGAAAGACACCACATAAAACCTGCTGAACACTACAGCTCAATTTATCAATGCTTTTTACAACTAGTTTACTCACATCACTCATCTAGCATGGTTATTATGGTCATGCTAGTCAACCAGCTTGGTCCTTATTTTCATTCTGGTCAACTAGCTGGGTATTTTGGTCATGCTGGTCAACCAGCTGGGTCTTTATGGTCATGCTGGTCTAACACCTGGGTCTTTATGGTCATAATAGTCACCCACCTTGGTTATCCAGTTTGGTGATGACGGTCAACCAGCAACAGGTTTTAAGCCTAACTGGCCTCCAGGGGCCTCTTTGCCTGTAACGCTCGAACCCCGTGAATCGCCGCTTGCGGCTATATTTATTATAGTTCTTATTCTTTTTCTGCCATAGAAGTGATTGGGCAGAAGACACCGTAAGGCCTACAGGGCTGAGACTTGGTCATATGGTAGTACTTCTCACCGCTACTCAGATTCAAAAGATGAGCCCGATCGGCCTCAAGGGGGCGCTATGGCGAAGGTCAACGCGTTTGGCCCCGTAACTCCTACGCCCTGATAGCTAGAGCAAAAATTCTTGCATTATATGATTCCTTGGTTAATGGCAAATCAAAAAGGTCAATAGAACCACTAAGCTCCGCCCACTTAGATTTTTTGCTATTTAGCATAATATGCAAAACCTACTTTTGAGAACTTGTCCTAGGGTCATTGACCAATCCTGTCATATTTGGTGTCAAACAACTCAGCAGAGTCCCAACCTCAATAATTATCGAAAAAATTGAGAAATTTTTAAACAATATGGCCACCATATGCAAATTAATCTTACCGTGGCACACCCAAATTTACTCTAACAGCTGTAACTTTTGAATGCTTAAACCTACACTAATGCCACTTTACAACTTTGATGCCAACATGATTCTGAGGTAGCCCGTCAATCTGTGTAGACATACGCCCCCAGGGGGCGGAGCCAAAGCTAAAAATCTGTTTCTCAGGAACCGTACAAGCTATGAAGCTCTCCTTTGGCATGTATCATCTATGGCCTATGTCCTAATGTTTTAAAGAAGGAAAATTTGATATGCAAATTTTTGCAATCGTTATTAGCCAATCAGATTCCAGCAAGCTTTTGACAGGCTAAACAATGACCAATCAGGACGATACTTATACCCTACATGTATCTCAGGGCCTTCTATCATCCATTAAAATATGGCGTTGATTGGCCTCAAGGGGGCGCTATAGCAGAAAATAAGTTATATCTAAAGGTACAAGTGGCCTAGGCTTGTTATTCTTTTTTAGTTGTATACTTTGCTGTAGCCTTTACAACTTTGTAATTACATATGTTTACCAAAAATGCAAAGATTTTCATCAGTGGCCAAAAGAGTAAAAATTGCTCTTTTCGAACTTGTCTTTAAGTCCTTAATCAATCAAAACAAATTTGGTCTTTATGCAATCTTGAGACCCTGTAGGTAAATAATTATCAAAAAAATCTTGACATTTTAACTATTTGAGGCCCATAAACCTTGATCAAACATGTACGTGAAAGCCTTTTCAGAGTTATTTGGCCAAAACTCTGTCAAAGTTTAAAACATGCCAAAACTGTTGAAGCTACTAATTAACAATGACATTTGAAGTACATGTGCCAAGTATGAGCCAAATAAGTCTTCAGTAGGCTCTACAGTGAAAAAATAACTATTTTCAATTTATTCTATTTATCGCTATTTTCCAAACTAAATGGACAGAAGACAGGAAACTTTCACCCTATCAACACACAAATTTATACACATATATAGACTGATAATCTGATCTTGATTGCAAATTTTCAGCCAAATCGAACATGTTTTGCCTCTACAACGGCTGGAAAACTACAGCGATTTTGTAGGCCTCAAGCCTGTATTATCAAATCTAAATGGACAGAAGTCAGGAACCTTTGACCCTATTGACACAGAAATTGACATTTATATATAGACTGATATTGTGATCTTGATTGCAAATTTTCAGCCAAATCGGACATGTTTTGCCTCTACAACGGCTGGAAAACTACAGCGATTTTGTAGGCCTCAAGCCTGTATTATCGCTTTTTTCAAATCTAAATTGACAGAAGTCAGGAACCTTTGAACCTATTGACACAGAAATTGACATACATATATAGACTGATATTGTGATCTTGATTGCAAATTTTGAGCCAAATCAGATATTTTTTGCCTCTAATATGGCCAAAGAGCAACAGCCATTTTGTAGGCCATAAGCCTGTATTATCACTTTTTTCAAACCTAAATGGTCAGAAGTCAGGAACCTTTGACCCTATCAACACACAAATTTACATACATGTATATACAGACCACTTGATCATGAGTACCAATTCGGAGCCCAATCGGACTTTTCTTCTCTTTTTAATAAATAGAAACACACTGATAGGGAATGTTCTGTCTTTCTGATAGAGTGATAGATTTCCAGCAGGTTATATGTGGTCTCTTGCTGCGCTCTGGTGGTCATTTGGTGAAACAGCTACAGGTGAATTATTCTAAATTAAAGCTCTGCTGAACTTATTCAATCTTGCTTGTCTTGCTTAATTGAACATATTTATCCTTCTTGTTCATGATGTTCAGCCGCCTGGGTCATTCTTGTTTATGCTCCACCCACTTAATTTTTTTTTTATTTGCATAATATGCAAAACCTACTTTTGAGATCTTGTCCTTGGATCCTTGACCAATCATGACATGTTTGGTGTCAAACAGTTCAGCAGAGCTTACTCCTCAATAATTATTTTAAAAATCTTTACATTTTTTAAACAATATGGCCGCCATATGCAAATGAGTTCTACCATGGTGCAGTAAAATGTCTTTAACACTTATAACTTTTGAATGCTTAACCTGACACTAATACCACTTCAGTCCTTTGATCATTACATGATTCTCAGATACCCTGTCAGTTTAAGTAGACATACCCCCCCAGGGGGCGGGGCCAATGCTCGATAGCTGTTTCTCTAGAACCATACAAGCTATCAAGGTCATCCTAGCCAATTATCATCTATGGCCCATGCACTAATGGTACACCAAATGAAAATTTGATATGGACACTTTTGTGGTCACTATTAGCCAATCACATTCCAGCAAGCTTTTAACAGGCGGAATGTTAATCAGGTCAAAACGTATATACTATATACGGGTTATTTATATGCCCTTTTTATGCCTTGTGTTTTTTCAATTTAAGAACTGAATTTGTTTCACCAAATGCGCACTAGAGTGCAGTAAGACACCACATAAAACCTGATGAACACTACAGCTCAATTTATCAATGCTTTTCAACTAGTTTACTCACACCACTCATCTAGCATTGCCATTATGGTCTTTATGGTCACGCTGGTCACCCAGCTTGGTTATGCTGGCCATCCAGCTTGGTCATGCTGGCCATTCACATTGGTCATTATGGTCCTGCTGGTCATTCAGCTTTGTCCTCATAGTAATGGTGGTCTTCCAGCTTGGTCATACTGGCCAACCACCTTTTCCATGCTGGTCATCCAGTTTGGTCATTATGGTCTTCCAGCTTGGTCAATATGGTCAACAAGTTTGTCATCCAGATTAGTCATGCTGGTAATCTAGCTTGGTCTTCACGGTCATGCTGGTCATCCTCATCCAGTTTGGCGATGCCGGTCAACCGGCAACATGTTTTAAGCCTAACTGGCCTCCAGGGGTCTCTTTGCCTGTAACGCTCGAACCCCGTAAATCGCCGCTTGCGGCTATATTTATTATAGTTCTTATTCTTTTTCTGCCATAGAAGTGATTGGGCAGAAGAAACCGTAAGGCCTACAGGGCTGAGACTTGGTCATATGGTAGTACTTCTCACCGCTACTCAGATTCAAAAGATGAGCCCGATCGGCCTCAAGGGGGCGCTATGGCAAAGGTCAACGCGTTTGGCCTCGTAACTCCTACGCCCTGATAGCTAGAGCAAAAATTCTTGCATTATATGATTCCTTGGTTAATGGCAAATCAAAAAGGTCAATAGAATTACTAAGCTCCGCCCACTTAGATTTTTTGCTATTTAGCATAATATGCAAAACCTACTTTTGAGAACTTGTCCTAGGGTCATTGACCAATCCTGTCATATTTGGTGTCAAACAACTCAGCAGAGTCCCAACCTCAATAATTATCAAAAAAATTGTGAAATTTGTAAACAATATGGCCGCCATATGCAAATTAATCTTACCGTGGCACACCCAAATTTACTCTAACAGCTGTAACTTTTGAATGCTTAAACCGACACTAATGCCACTTTACAACTTTGATGCCAACATGATTCTGAGGTAGCCCGTCAATCTGTGTAGACATACGCCCCCAGGGGGCGGAGCCAAAGCTAAAAATCTGTTTCTCAGGAACCGTACAAGCTATGAAGCTCTCCTTTGGCAAGTATCATCTATGGCCTATGTCCTAATGTTTTACAGAAGGAAAATTTGATATGCAAATTTTTGCGATCGTTATTAGCCAATCAGTTTCCAGCAAGCTTTTGACATGCTAAACAATGACCAATCAGGACGATACTTATACCCTACATGTATCTCAGGGCCTTCTATCATCCATTAAAATATGGCGTTGATTGGCCTCAAGGGGGCGCTATAGCAGAAAATCAGTTATATCTAAAGGTACAAGTGGCCTAGGCTTGTTATTCTTTTTTAGTTGTATACTTTGCTGTAGCCTTTACAACTTTGTAATTACATGTGTTTACCAAAAATGCAAAGATTTTCATCAGTTGGCAAAAGAGTAAAAATTGCTCTTTTCGAACTTGTCTTTAAGTCCTTAATCAATCAAAACAAATTTGATCTTGATGCAATCTTGAGACCCTGTAGGTAAATAATTATCAAAAAAATCTTGACATTTTAACTATTTGAGGCCCATAAACCTTGATCAAACATGTACGTGAAAGCCTTTTCAGAGTTATTTGGCCAAAACTCTGTCAAAGTTTAAAACATGCCAAAACTGTTGAAGCTACTAATTAACAATGACATTTGAAGTACATGTGCCAAGTATGAGCCAAATAAGTCTTCAGTAGGCTCTACAGTGAAAAAATAAATATTTTCAATTTATTCTATTTATCGCTATTTTCTAACCTAAATGGACAGAAGACAGGAACCTTTCACCGTATCAACACACAAATTTATACACATATATAGACTGATAATCTGATCTTGATGGCAAATTTTCAGCCAAATCGGACATGTTTTGCCTCTACAACGGCTGGAAAACTACGGCGATTTTGTAGGCCTCAAGCCTGTATTATCGCTTTTTTCAAATCTAAATGGACAGAAGTCAGGAACCTTTGATCCTATCGACACAGAAATTGACATACATATATAGACTGATATTGTGATCTTGATTGCAAATTTTGAGCCAAATCAGATATTTTTTGCCTCTAATATGGCCAAAGAGCAACAGCCATTTTGTAGGCCATAAGCCTGTATTATCGCTTTTTTCAAACCTAAATGGTCAGAAGTCAGGAACCTTTGACCCTATCAACACACAAATTTACATACATGTATATACAGACCACTTGATCATGATTGCAAATTTTGAGTCAAATCAGATATTTTCTGCCTCTAATATGGCCAAAGAGCAACAGCCATTTTGTAGGCCATAAGCCTGTATTATCACTTTTTTCAAACCTAAATGGTCAGAAGTCAGGAACCTTTGACCCTATCAACACACAAATTTACATACATGTATATACAGACCACTTGATCATGAGTACCAATTTGGAGCCCAATCGGACTTTTCTTCTCTTTTTAATAAATAGAAACACACTGATAGGGAATGTTCTGTCTTTCTGAAAGAGTGATAGATTTCCAGCAGGTTATATGTGGTCTCTTGCTGCGCTCTGGTGGTCATTTGGTGAAACAGCTACAGGTGAATTATTCTAAATTAAAGCTCTGCTGAACTTATTCAATCTTGCTTGTCTTGCTTAATTGAACATATTTATCCTTCTTGTTCATGATGGTCAGCCACCTGGGTCATTCTTGTTTATGCTCCACCCACTTAATTTTTTTTTAAATTTGCATAATATGCAAAACCTACTTTTGAGATCTTGTCCTTGGATCCTTGACCAATCATGACATGTTTGCTGTCAAACAGTTCAGCAGAGCTTACTCCTCAATAATTATTAAAAAAATCTTTACATTTATAAACAATATGGCCGCCATATGCAAATGAGTTCTACCATGGTGCAGTAAAATGTCTTTAACACTTATAACTTTGGAATGCTTAACCTGACACTAATACCACTTCAGTCCTTTGATCATTACATGATTCTCAGATACCCTGTCAGTTTAAGTAGACATACACCCCCCCAGGGGGCGGGGCCAATGCTCGATAGCTGTTTCTCTAGAACCATACAAGCTATCAAGGTCATCCTAGCCAATGATCATCTATGGCCCATGCACTAATGGTACACCAAATGAAAATTTGATATGGACACTTTTGTGGTCACCATTAGCCAATCACATTCCAGCAAGATTTTAACAGGCGGAATGTTAATCAGGTCAAAACTTATATACTATATACGGGTTATTTATATGCCCTTTTTATGCCTTGTGTTTTTTCAATTTAAGAACTGAATTTGTTTCACCAAATGCCCACTAGAGTGCAGTAAGACACCACATAAAACCTGATGAACACTACAGCTCAATTTATCAATGCTTTTCAACTAGTTTACTCACACCACTCATCTAGCATTGCCATTATGGTCTTTATGGTCACGCTGGTCACCCAGCTTGGTTATGCTGGCCATCCAACTTGGTCATGCTGGCCATTCACATTGGTCATTATGGTCCTGCTGGTCATTCAGCTTTGTCCTCATAGTAATGGTGGTCTTCCAGCTTGGTCATACTGGCCAACCACCTTTGCCATGCTGGTCATCCAGTTTGGTCATTATGGTCTTCCAGCTTGGTCAATATGGTCAACAAGTTTGTCATCCAGATTAGTCATGCTGGTAATCTAGCTTGGTCTTCACGGTCATGCTGGTCATCCTCATCCAGTTTGACGATGCCAGTCAACCGGCAACATGTTTTAAGCCTAACTGGCCTCCAGGGGTCTCTTTGCCTGTAACGCTCGAACCCCGTAAATCGCCGCTTGCGGCTATATTTATTATTATTCTTATTCTTTTTCTGCCATAGAAGTGATCAGGCAGAAGAAACCGTAAGGCCTACAGGGCTGAGACTTGGTCATATGGTAGTACTTCTCACCGCTACTCAGATTCAAAAGATGAGCCCGATCGGCCTCAAGGGGGCGCTATGGCGAAGGTCAACGCGTTAGGCCTCGTAACTGCCACGCCCTGATAGCTAGAGCAAAAATTCTTGCATTATATGATTCCTTGGTTAATGGCAAATCAAAAAGGTCAATAGAACCTTTAAGCTCCGCCCACTTAGATTTTTTGCTATTTAGCATAATATGCAAAACCTACTTTTGAGAACTTGTCCTAGGGTCATTGACCAATCCTGTCATATTTGGTGTCAAACAACTCAGCAGAGTCCCAACCTCAATAATTATCAAAAAAATTGTGAAATTTGTAAACAATATGGCCGCCATATGCAAATTAATCTTACCGTGGCACACCCAAATTTACTCTAACAGCTGTAACTTTTGAATGCTTAAACCTACACTAATGCCACTTTAGACCGTTGATGCCAACATGATTCTGAGGTAGCCCGTCAATCTGTGTAGACATACGCCCCCAGGGGGCGGAGCCAAAGCTAAAAATCTGTTTCTCAGGAACCGTACAAGCTATGAAGCTCTCCTTTGGCATGTATCATCTATGGCCTATGTCCTAATGTTTTACAGAAGGAAAATTTGATATGCAAATTTTTGCGATCGTTATTAGCCAATCAGTTTCCAGCAAGCTTTTGACATGCTAAACAATGACCAATCAGGACGATACTTATACCCTACATGTATCTCAGGGCCTTCTATCATCCATTAAAATATGGCGTTGATTGGCCTCAAGGGGGCGCTATAGCAGAAAATCAGTTATATCTAAAGGTACAAGTGGCCTAGGCTTGTTATTCTTTTTTAGTTGTATACTTTGCTGTAGCCTTTACAACTTTGTAATTACATGTATTTACCAAAAATGGAAAGATTTTCATCAGTGGCCAAAAGAGTAAAAATTGCTCTTTTCGAACTTGTCTTTAAGTCCTTAATCAATCAAAATAACTTTGGTCTTGATGCAATCTTGAGACCCTGTAGGTAAATAATTATCAAAAAAATCTTGACATTTTAACTATTTGAGGCCCATAAACCTTGATCAAACATGTACGTGAAAGCCTTTTCAGAGTTATTTGGCCAAAACTCTGTCAAAGTTTAAAACATGCTAAAACTGTTGAAGCTACTAATTAACAATGACATTTGAAGCACATTTGCCAAGTATGAGCCAAATAAGTCTTCAGTAGGCTCTACAGTGAAAAAATAACTATTTTCAATTTATTCTATTTATCGCTATTTTCCAACCTAAATGGACAGAAGACAGGAACCTTTCACCCTATCAACACACAAATTTATACACATATATAGACTGATAATCTGATCTTGATTGCAAATTTTCAGCCAAATCGGACATGTTTTCCCTCTACAACGGCTGGAAAACTACAGCGATTTTGTAGGCCTCAAGCCTGTATTATCGCTTTTTTCAAATCTAAATGGACAGAAGTCAGGAACCTTTGAACCTATCGACACAGAAATTGACATACATATATAGACTGATATTGTGATCTTGATTGCAAATTTTGAGCCAAATCAGATATTTTTTGCCTCTAATATGGCCAAAGAGCAACAGCCATTTTGTAGGCCATAAGCCTGTATTATCGCTTTTTTCAAACCTAAATGGACAGAAGTCAGGAACCTTTGACCCTATCAACACACAAATTTACACACATATATATGCAGACCACTTGATCATGAGTACCAATTTGGAGCCCAATCGGACTTTTCTTCTCTTTTTAATAAATAGAAACACACTGATAGGGAATGTCCTGTCTTACTTATAGAGTGATAGATTTCCAGCAGGTTATATGTGGTCTCTTGCTGCGCTCTGGTGGTCATTTGGTGAAACAACTACATTTGAATTATTCTAAATTAAAGCTCTGCTGAACTTATTTAATCATTTTTGTCTTGCTTAATTGAACATATTTATCCTTCTTGGTCATGCTAGTCAGCCACCTGGGTCATTCTTATTTATGCTCCACCCACTTAATTTTTTTTTAATTTGCATAATATGCAAAACCTACTTTTGAGATCTTGTCTTTGCCTCCTTGACCAATCATGACATGTTTGGTGTCAAACAGTTCAGCAGAGCTTACTCCTCAATAATTATAAAAAAAAATCTTTACATTTATAAACAATATGGCCGCCATATGCAAATTAGTTTTACCATGGTGCAGTAAAATGTCTTTAACACTTATAACTTTTGAATGCTTAACCTGACACTAATACCACTTCAGTCCTTTGATCTCAGACCATGATTCTCAGATACCCTGTGAGTTTAAGTAGACATACACCCCCCCAGGGGGCGGGGCCAATGCTCGATAGCTGTTTCTCTACAACCATACAAGCTATCAAGGTCATCCTTGCCAATTATCATCTATGGCCCATGCACTAATGGTACACCAAATGAAAATTTGATATGGACACTTTTGTGGTCACTATTAGCCAATCACATTCCAGCAAGCTTTTGACAGGCAGAATGTTTATCAGGTCAAAACTTATACACTATATATGGGTTATTTATATGCCCTTTTTATGCCTTGTGTTTTTTGAATTTAAGAACTGAAGTTGTTTCACCAAATGCCCACTAGAGTGCAGCAAGACACCACATAAAACCTGATGAACACTACAGCTCAATTTATCAATGCTTTTCAACTAGTTTACTCACACCACTCATCTAGCATTGTCATTTTGGTCTTTATGGTCACGCTGGTTACCCAGCTTGGTTATCCAGTTTGGTGATGCCGGTCAACCAGCAACAGGTTTTAAGCCTAACTGGCCTCCAGGGGCCTCTTTGCCTGTGACGCTCGAACCCCGTAAATCGCCGCTTGCGGCTATATTTATTAGGGGTTCGAGCACGTAGTGCTAGAAACCCTATTGTAATTGTTCTGATTATTATTATTATTATTATTATTATTATTATTATTATTAGGGGTTCGAGCACGTAGTGCTAGAAACCCTATTGTAATTGTTCTGATTATTATTATTATTATTATTATTATTATTATTATTATTATTCTTATTCTTTTTCTGCCATAGAAGTGATCGGGCAGAAGAAACCGTAAGGCCTACAGGGCTGAGACTTGGTCATATGGTAGTACTTCTCACCGCTACTCAGATTCACAAGATGAGCCCAATCGGCCTCAAGGGGGCGCTATGGCGAAGGTCAACGCGTTTGGCCTCGTAACTCCCACGCCCTGATAGCTAAAGCAAAAATTCTTGCATTATATGATTCCTTGGTTAATGGCAAATCAAAAAGGTCAATAGAACCACTAAGCTCCGCCCACTTAGATTTTTTGCTATTTAGCATAATATGCAAAACCTACTTTTGAGAACTTGTCCTAGGATCATTGACCAATCCTGTCATATTTGGTGTCAAACAACTCAGCAGAGTCCCAACCTCAATAATTATCGAAAAAATTGTGAAATTTGTAAACAATATGGCCACCATATGCAAATTAATCTTACCGTGGCACACCCAAATTTACTCTAACAGCTGTAACTTTTGAATGCTTAAACCTACACTAATGCCACTTTACAACTTTGATGCCAACATGATTCTGAGGTACCACCTCAATCTGTGTAGACATACGCCCCCAGGGGGCGGAGCCAAAGCTAAAAATCTGTTTCTCAGGAACCGTACAAGCTATGAAGCTCTCCTTTGGCATGTATCATCTATGGCCTATGTCCTAATGTTTTACAGAAGGAAAATTTGATATGCAAATTTTTGCGATCGTTATTAGCCAATCAGTTTCCAGCAAGCTTTTGACAGGCTAATCAATGACCAATCAGGACGATACTTATACCCTACATGTATCTCAGGGCCTTCTATCATCCATTAAAATATGGCGTTGATTGGCCTCAAGGGGGCGCTATAGCAGAAAATCAGTTATATCTAAAGGTACAAGTGGCCTAGTCTTGTTATTCTTCTTTAGTTGTATACTTTGCTGTAGCCTTTACAACTTTGTAATTACATATGTTTACCAAAAATGCAAAGATTTTCATCAGTGGCCAAAAGAGTAAAAATTGCTCTTTTCGAACTTGTCTTTAAGTCCTTAATCAATCAAAACAAATTTGGTCTTGATGCAATCTTGAGACCCTGTAGGTAAATAATTATCAAAAAAATCTTGACATTTTAACTATTTGAGGCCCATAAACCTTGATCAAACATGTACGTGAAAGCCTTTTCAGAGTTATTTTGCCAAAACTCTGTCAAAGTTTAAAACATGCCAAAACTGTTGAAGCTACTAATTAACAATGACATTTGAAGTACATGTGCCAAGTATGAGCCAAATAAGTCTTCAGTAGGCTCTGCAGTGAAAAAATAACTATTTTCAATTTATTCTATTTATCGCTATTTTCCAACCTAAATGGACAGAAGACAGGAACCTTTCACCCTATCAACACACAAATTTATACACATATATAGACTGATAATCTGATCTTGATTGCAAATTTTCAGCCAAATCGGACATGTTTTGCCTCTACAACGGCTGGAAAACTACAGCGATTTTGTAGGCCTCAAGCCTGTATTATCGCTTTTTTCAAATCTAAATTGACAGAAGTCAGGAACCTTTGACCCTATTGACACAGAAATTGACATACATATATAGACTGATATTGTGATCTTGATTGCGAATTTTGAGCCAAATCAGATATTTTTTGCCTCTAATATGGCCAAAGAGCAACAGCCATTTTGTAGGCCATAAGCCTGTATTATCACTTTTTTCAAACCTAAATGGTCAGAAGTCAGGAACCTTTGACCCTATCAACACACAAATTTACATACATGTATATACAGACCACTTGATCATGAGTACCAATTTGGAGCCCAATCGGACTTTTCTTCTCTTTTTAATAAATAGAAACACACTGATAGGGAATGTTCTGTCTTTCTGATAGAGTGATAGATTTCCAGCAGGTTATATGTGGTCTCTTGCTGCGCTCTGGTGGTCATTTGGTGAAACAGCTACAGGTGAATTATTCTAAATTAAAGCTCTGCTGAACTTATTCAATCTTGCTTGTCTTGCTTAATTGAACATATTTATCCTTCTTGTTCATGATGGTCAGCCACCTGGGTCATTCTTGTTTATGCTCCACCCACTTAATTTTTTTTTAAATTTGCATAATATGCAAAACCTACTTTTGAGATCTTGCCCTTGGATCCTTGACCAATCATGACATGTTTGGTGTCAAACGGTTCAGCAGAGCTTACTCCTCAATAATTATTTAAAAAATCTTTACATTTATAAACAATATGGCCGCCATATGCAAATGAGTTCTACCATGGTGCAGTAAAATGTCTTTAACACTTATAACTTTTAAATGCTTAACCTGACACTAATACCACTTCAGTCCTTTGATCATTACATGATTCTCAGATACCCTGTCAGTTTAAGTAGACATACACCCCCAGGGGGCGGGGCCAATGCTCGATAGCTATTTCTCTAGAACCATACAAGCTATCAAGGTCATCCTAGCCAATTATCATCTATGGCCCATGCACTAATGGTACACCAAATGAAAATTTGATATGGACACTTTTGTGGTCACTATTAGCCAATCACATTCCAGCAAGCTTTTAACAGGCGGAATGTTAATCAGGTCAAAACTTATATACTATATACGGGTTATTTATATGCCCTTTTTATGCCTTGTGTTTTTTCAATTTAAGAACTGAATTTGTTTCACCAAATGCCCACTAGAGTGCAGTAAGACACCACATAAAACCTGATGAACACTACAGCTCAATTTATCAATGCTTTTCAACTAGTTTACTCACACCACTCATCTAGCATTGCCATTATGGTCTTTATGGTCACGCTGGTCACCCAGCTTGGTTATGCTGGCCATCCAGCTTGGTCATGCTGGCCATTCACATTGGTCATTATGGTCCTGCTGGTCATTCAGCTTTGTCCTCAAAGTAATGGTGGTCATCCAGTTTGGCCATTATGGTCTTCCAGCTTGGTCAATATGGTCAACAAGTTTGTGATCCAGATTAGTCATGCTGGTAATCTAGCTTGGTCTTCACGGTCATGCTGGTCATCCTCATCCAGTTTGGCGATGCCGGTCAACCGGCAACATGTTTTAAGCCTAACTGGCCTCCGGGGGTCTCTTTGCCTGTAACGCTCGAACCCTGTAAATCGCCGCTTGCGGCTATATTTATTAGGGGTTCGAGCACGTAGTGCTAGAAACCCTATTGTAATTGTTCTGATTATTATTATTATTAGGGGTTCGAGCACGTAGTGCTAGAAACCCTATTGTAATTGTTCTGATTATTATTATTATTATTATTATTATTATTATAGTTCTTATTCTTTTTCTGCCATAGAAGTGATTGGGCAGAAGAAACCGTAAGGCCTACAGGGCTGAGACTTGGTCATATGGTAGTACTTCTCACCGCTACTCAGATTCAAAAGATGAGCCCGATCGGCCTCAAGGGGGCGCTATGGCGAAGGTCAACGCGTTTGGCCTCGTAACTCCTACGCCCTGATAGCTAGAGCAAAAATTCTTGCATTATATGATTCCTTGGTTAATGGCAAATCAAAAAGGTCAATAGAACCACTAAGCTCCGCCCACTTAGATTTTTTGCTATTTAGCATAAAATGCAAAACCTACTTTTGCGAACTAGTCTGTGGATTTTTGACCAATCCTGACAAGTTTGGTGTCAAACAACTCAGCAGAGTCCCACCCTCAATAATTATCGAAAAAATCTTGAAATTTGTAAACAATATGGCCGCCATATGCAAATTAATCTTACCGTGGCACACCAAAATTCACTCTAACAGCTGTAACTTTTGAATGCTTAAACTGACACTAATGCCGCTTTAGAACTTTGGTACTAACATGATTCTGAGGTAGCCTGTCAATCTGTGTAGACGTACGCCCCCAGGGGGCGGAGCCAAAGCTAAAAATCTGTTTCTCAGGAACCGTACAAGCTATCAAGCTCTCGTTTGGCATGTATCCTCTGTGGCCTATGTCCTAATGGTCTACTGAAGGATATTTTGATGTGTCAATTTTTGTGGTCGCTATTAGCCAATCAGATTACAGCAAGCTTTTGACAGACTAAACAATCACCAATCAGGACGATACTTATACTGTACATGTATATGAGGGCCTTCTATCATCCATTAAAATATGGCGTTGATTGGCCTCTAGGGGGCGCTATAGCAGAAAATCAGTTATATCTAAAGGTACAAGTGGCCTAGGCTTGTTATTCTTTTTGAGTTTTATGCTTTGCTGTAACCTTTACAACTTTGTAATTACATGTCTTTACCAAAAATGTATTGTTTTGCATCAGTGGCCAGTAGAGTAAAAATTGCACTTTTCGAACTAGTCCTTGGATATTCAACCAATTAAATCAACTTTGGTCTTTTCACAATCTTGAGACCGTGTAGGTAAATAATTATCAAAAAAATGTTGGAATTTTAACTTTTTATGGCCCCAACACCTTGATCAAACATGTATGTGAAAGCCTTTTCAGAGTTATTTGGCCAAAACTCTGTAAATGTTTGCGGTATGTCAAAAATATTACAGACACTCATTAATAATGACATTTGAAGCACATTTGCCAAGTATGAGCCAAATACGTCTTCAGTAGGCTCTACAGTGAAAAAAAAACTATTTTCAATTTATTCTATTTATCGCTATTTTCCAACCTAAATGGACAGACGACAGGAACCTTTCACCCTATCAACACACAAATTTATACACATATATAGACTGATAATCTGATCTTGATTGCAAATTTTCAGCCAAATCGGACATGTTTTGCCTCTACAACGGCTGGAAAACTACAGCGATTTTGTAGGCCTCAAGCCTGTATTATCGCTTTTTTCAAATCTAAATGGACAGAAGTCAGGAACCTTTGACCCTATTGACACAGAAATTGATATACATATATAGACTGATATTGTGATCTTGATTGCAAATTTTGAGCCAAATCAGATATTTTTTGCCTCTAATATGGCCAAAGAGCAACAGCCATTTTGTAGGCCATAAGCCTGTATTATCACTTTTTTCAAACCTAAATGGTCAGAAGTCAGGAACCTTTGACCCTATCAACACACAAATTTACATACATGTATATACAGACCACTTGATCATGAGTACCAATTTGGAGCCCAATCGGACTTTTCTTCTCTTTTTAATAAATAGAAACACACTGATAGGGAATGTTCTGTCTTTCTGATAGAGTGATAGATTTCCAGCAGGTTATATGTGGTCTCTTGCTGCGCTCTGGTGGTCATTTGGTGAAACAGCTACAGGTGAATTATTCTAAATTAAAGCTCTGGCTGAACTTATTCAATCTTGCTTGTCTTGCTTAATTGAACATCTTTATCCTTCTTGGTCATGCTGCTCAGCCGCCTGGGTCATTCTTGTTTATGCTCCACACACTTAATTTTTTTTTAAATTTGCATAATATGCAAAACCTACTTTTGAGATCTTGTCCTTCGATCCTTGACCAATCATGACATGTTTGGTGTCAAACAGTTCAGCAGAGCTTACTCCTCAATAATTATTAAAAAAAATCTTTACATTTATAAACAATATGGCCGCCATATGCAAATGAGATCTACCATGGTGCAGTAAAATGTCTTTAACACTTATAACTTTTGAATGCTTAACCTGACACTAATACCACTTCAGTCCTTTGATCATTACATGATTCTCAGATACCCTGTCAGTTTAAGTAGACATACGCCCCCAGGGGGCGGGGCCAATGCTCGATAGCTGTTTCTCTAGAACCATACAAGCTATCAAGGTCGTCCTTGCCAATTATCATCTATGGCCCATGCACTAATGGTACACCAAATGAAAATTTGATATAGACACTTTTGTGGTCACTATTAGCCAATCACATTCCAGCAAGCTTTTGACAGGCTGAATGTCAATCAGGTCAAAACTTATGTACTATTATTGATATTATTGGTTATTAATATGTGCCCTTGTCATGCCTCACTGCTAGGCTCTCCGAATGCCCACTAGAGTGCAGCAAGAGACCACATAAAACCTGCTGAACACTACAGCTCAATTTATCAATGCATTTCAACTAGTTTACTCACACCACTCATCTAGCATTGTCATTATGGTCTTTATGGTCACGCTGGTCACCTAGCTTGGTTATGCTGCCCATCCAGCTAAGTCATTCTGGTCATTCACATTGGTCATGATGGTCCTGCTGGTCATTCAGCTTTGTCATCATAGCAATGCTGGTCATCCAGCTTGGCTATACTTGCCAAACACCTTTGCCATGCTGGTCATCCAGTTTGGTGATGCCAGTCAACCAGCAACATGTTTTAAGCCTAACTGGCCTCCAGGGGCCTCTTTGTCTGTAACGCTCGAACCCCGTAAATCGCCGCTTGCGGCTATATTTATTATTATTATTATTATTATTCTTATTCTTTTTCTGCCATAGAAGTGATCGGGCAGAAGAAACCGTAAGGCCTACAGGGCTGAGACTTGGTCATATGGTAGTACTTCTCACCGCTACTCAGATTCAAAAGATGAGCCCGATCGGCCTCAAGGGGGCGCTATGGCGAAGGTCAACGCGTTAGGCCTCGTAACTGCCACGCCCTGATAGCTAGAGCAAAAATTCTTGCATTATATGATTCCTTGGTTAATGGCAAATCAAAAAGGTCAATAGAACCACTAAGCTCCGCCCACTTAGATTTTTTGCTATTTAGCATAATATGCAAAACCTACTTTTGAGAACTTGTCCTAGGGTCATTGACCAATCCTGTCATATTTGGTGTCAAACAACTCAGCAGAGTCCCAACCTCAATAATTATCAAAAAAATTGTGAAATTTGTAAACAATATGGCCGCCATATGCAAATTAATCTTACCGTGGCACACCCAAATTTACTCTAACAGCTGTAACTTTTGAATGCTTAAACCTACACTAATGCCACTTTAGACCGTTGATGCCAACATGATTCTGAGGTAGCCCGTCAATCTGTGTAGACATACGCCCCCAGGGGGCGGAGCCAAAGCTAAAAATCTGTTTCTCAGGAACCGTACAAGCTATGAAGCTCTCCTTTGGCATGTATCATCTATGGCCTATGTCCTAATGTTTTACAGAAGGAAAATTTGATATGCAAATTTTTGCGATCGTTATTAGCCAATCAGTTTCCAGCAAGCTTTTGACATGCTAAACAATGACCAATCAGGACGATACTTATACCCTACATGTATCTCAGGGCCTTCTATCATCCATTAAAATATGGCGTTGATTGGCCTCAAGGGGGCGCTATAGCAGAAAATCAGTTATATCTAAAGGTACAAGTGGCCTAGCCTTGTTATTCTTTTTTAGTTGTATACTTTGCTGTAGCCTTTACAACTTTCTAATTACATGTATTTACCAAAAATGGAAAGATTTTCATCAGTGGCCAAAAGAGTAAAAATTGCTCTTTTCGAACTTGTCTTTAAGTCCTTAATCAATCAAAATAACTTTGGTCTTGATGCAATCTTGAGACCCTGTAGGTAAATAATTATCAAAAAAATCTTGACATTTTAACTATTTGAGGCCCATAAACCTTGATCAAACATGTACGTGAAAGCCTTTTCAGAGTTATTTGGCCAAAACTCTGTCAAAGTTTAAAACATGCCAAAACTGTTGAAGCTACTAATTAACAATGACATTTGAAGCACATTTGCCAAGTATGAGCCAAATAAGTCTTCAGTAGGCTCTACAGTGAAAAAATAACTATTTTCAATTTATTCTATTTATCGCTATATTCCAACCTAAATGGACAGAAGACAGGAACCTTTCACCCTATCAACACACAAATTTATACACATATATAGACTGATAATCTGATCTTGATTGCAAATTTTCAGCCAAATCGGACATGTTTTCCCTCTACAACGGCTGGAAAACTACAGCGATTTTGTAGGCCTCAAGCCTGTATTATCGCTTTTTTCAAACCTAAATGGACATAAGTCAGGAACCTTTGACCCTATCGACACAGAAATTGACATACATATATAGACTGATATTGTGATCTTGATTGCAAATTTTGAGCCAAAACAGATATTTTTTGCCTCTAATATGGCCAAAGAGCAACAGCCATTTTGTAGGCCATAAGCCTGTATTATCGCTTTTTTCAAACCTAAATGGACAGAAGTCAGGAACCTTTGACCCTATCAACACACAAATTTACACACATATATATGCAGACCACTTAATCATGAGTACCAATTTGGAGCCCAATCGGACTTTTCTTCTCTTTTTAATAAATAGAAACACACTGATAGGGAATGTTCTGTCTTACTTATAGAGTGATAGATTTCCAGCAGGTTATATGTGGTCTCTTGCTGCGCTCTGGTGGTCATTTGGTGAAACAGCTACATTTGAATTATTCTAAATTAAAGCTCTGCTGAACTTATTTAATCATTTTTGTCTTGCTTAATTGAACATATTTATCCTTCTTGGTCATGCTAGTCAGCCACCTGGGTCATTCTTATTTATGCTCCACCCACTTAATTTTTTTTTAATTTGCATAATATGCAAAACCTACTTTTGAGATCTTGTCTTTGCCTCCTTGACCAATCATGACATGTTTGGTGTCAAACAGTTCAGCAGAGCTTACTCCTCAATAATTATAAAAAAAAATCTTTACATTTATAAACAATATGGCCGCCATATGCAAATTAATTTTACCATGGTGCAGTAAAATGTCTTTAACACTTATAACTTTTGAATGCTTAACCTGACACTAATACCACTTCAGTCCTTTGATCATTACATGATTCTCAGATACCCTGTGAGTTTAAGTAGACATACACCCCCCCAGGGGGCGGGGCCAATGCTCGATAGCTGTTTCTCTACAACCATACAAGCTATCAAGGTCATCCTTGCCAATTATCATCTATGGCCCATGCACTAATGGTACACCAAATGAAAATTTGATATGGACACTTTTGTGGTCACTATTAGCCAATCACATTCCAGCAAGCTTTTGACAGGCAGAATGTTTATCAGGTCAAAACTTATACACTATATATGGGTTATTTATATGCCCTTTTTATGCCTTGTGTTTTTTGAATTTAAGAACTGAAGTTGTTTCACCAAATGCCCACTAGAGTGCAGCAAGACACCACATAAAACCTGATGAACACTACAGCTCAATTTATCAATGCTTTTCAACTAGTTTACTCACACCACTCATCTAGCATTGTCATTTTGGTCTTTATGGTCACGCTGGTTACCCAGCTTGGTTATCCAGTTTGGTGATGACGGTCAACCAGCAACAGGTTTTAAGCCTAACTGGCCTCCAGGGGCCTCTTTGCCTGTGACGCTCGAACCCCGTAAATCGCCGCTTGCGGCTATATTTATTATTATTATTATAGTTCTTATTCTTTTTCTGCCATAGAAGTGATTGGGCAGAAGAAACCGTAAGGCCTACAGGGCTGAGACTTGGTCATATGGTAGTACTTCTCACCGCTACTCAGATTCAAAAGATGAGCCCGATCGGCCTCAAGGGGGCGCTATGGCGAAGGTCAACGCGTTTGGCCTCGTAACTCCTACGCCCTGATAGCTAGAGCTAAAATTCTTGCATTATATGATTCCTTGGTTAATGGCAAATCAAAAAGGTCAATAGAACCACTAAGCTCCGCCCACTTAGATTTTTTGCTATTTAGCATAATATGCAAAACCTACTTTTGAGAACTTGTCCTAGGGTCATTGACCAATCCTGTCATATTTGGTGTCAAACAACTCAGCAGAGTCCCAACCTCAATAATTATCAAAAAAATTGAGAAATTTTTAAACAATATGGCCGCCATATGCAAATTAATCTTACCGTGGCACACCCAAATTTACTCTAACAGCTGTAACTTTTGAATGCTTAAACCTACACTAATGCCACTTTACAACTTTGATGGGAACATGATTCTGAGGTAGCCCGTCAATCTGTGTAGACATACGCCCCCAGGGGGCGGGGCCAAAGCTAAAAATCTGTTTCTCAGGAACCGTACAAGCTATGAAGCTCTCCTTAGGCATGTATCATCTATGGCCTATGTCCTAATGTTTTACAGAAGGAAAATTTGATATGCAAATTTTTGCAATCGTTATTAGCCAATCAGATTCCAGCAAGCTTTTGACAGGCTAAACAATGACCAATCAGGACGATACTTATACCCTACATGTATCTCAGGGCCTTCTATCATCCATTAAAATATGACGTTGATTGGCCTCAAGGGGGCGCTATAGCAGAAAATCAGTTATATCTAAAGGTACAAGTGGCATAGGCTTGTTATTCTTTTTTATTTGTATACTTTGCTGTAGCCTTTATAACTTTGTAATTACATATGTTTACCAAAAATGCAAAGATTTTCATCAGTGGCCAAAAGAGTAAAAAATGCTCTTTTCGAACTTGTCTTTAAGTCCTTAATCAATCAAAACAAATTTGGTCTTGATGCAATCTTGAGACCCTGTAGGTAAATAATTATCAAAAAAATCTTGATATTTTAACTATTTGAGGCCCATAAACCTTGATCAAACATGTACGTGAAAGCCTTTTCAGAGTTATTTGGCCAAAACTCTGTCAAAGTTTAAAACATGCCAAAACTGTTGAAGCTACTAATTAACAATGACATTTGAAGTACATGTGCCAAGTATGAGCCAAATAAGTCTTCAGTAGGCTCTACAGTGAAAAAATAACTATTTTCAATTTATTTTATTTACCGCTATTTTCCAACCTAAATGGACAGAAGACAGGAACCTTTCACCCTATCAACACACAAATTTATACACATATATAGACTGATAATCTGATCTTGATTGCAAATTTTCAGCCAAATCGGACATGTTTTGCCTCTACAACGGCTGGAAAACTACAGCGATTTTGTAGGCCTCAAGCCTGTATTATCGCTTTTTTCAAATCTAAATGGACAGAAGTCAGGAAGCTTTGACCCTATTGACACAGAAATTGACATACATATATAGACTGATATTGTGATCCTGATTGCAAATTTTGAGCCAAATCAGATATTTTTTGCCTCTAATATGGCCAAAGAGCAACAGCCATTTTGTAGGCCATAAGCCTGTATTATCACTTTTTTCAAGCCTAAATGGTCAGAAGTCAGGAACCTTTGACCCTATCAACACACAAATTTACATACATGTATATACAGACCACTTGATCATGAGTACCAATTTGGAGCTCAATCGGACTTTTCTTCTCTTTTTGATAAATAGAAACACACTGATAGGGAATGTTCTGTCTTTCTGATAGAGTGATAGATTTCCAGCAGGTTATATGTGGTCTCTTGCTGCGCTCTGGTGGTCATTTGGTGAAACAGCTACAGGTAAATTATTCTAAATTAAAGCTCTGCTGAACTTATTCAATCTTGCTTGTCTTGCTTAATTGAACATATTTATCCTTCTTGTTCATGCTGGTCAGCCGCCTGGGTCATTCTTGTTTATGCTCCACCCACTTAATTTTTTTTTTAATTTGCATAATATGCAAAACCTACTTTTGAGATCTTGTCCTTGGATCCTTGACCAATCATGACATGTTTGGTGTCAAACAGTTCAGCAGAGCTTACTCCTCAATAATTATTAAAAAAATCTTTACATTTATAAACAATATGGCCGCCATATGCAAATGAGTTCTACCATGGTGCAGTAAAATGTCTTTAACACTTATAACTTTTGAATGCTTAACCTGACACTAATACCACTTCAGTCCTTTGGTCATTACATGATTCTCAGATACCCTGTCAGTTTAAGTAGACATACACCCCCCCAGGGGGCGGGGCCAATGCTCGATAGCTGTTTCTCTAGAACCATACAAGCTATCAAGGTCATCCTAGCCAATTATCATCTATGGCCCATGCACTAATGGTACACCAAATGAAAATTTGATATGGACACTTTTGTGGTCACTATTAGCCAATCACATTCCAGCAAGCTTTTAACAGGCGGAATGTTAATCAGGTCAAAACTTATATACTATATACGGGTTATTTATATGCCCTTTTTATGCCTTGTGTTTTTTCAATTTAAGAACTGAATTTGTTTCACCAAATGCGCACTAGAGTGCAGTAAGACACCACATAAAACCTGATGAACACTACAGCTCAATTTATCAATGCTTTTCAACTAGTTTACTCACACCACTCATCTAGCATTGCCATTATGGTCTTTATGGTCACGCTGGTCACCCAGCTTGGTTATGCTGGCCATTCACATTGGTCATTATGGTCCTGCTGGTCATTCAGCTTTGTCCTCATAGTAATGGTGGTCTTCCAGCTTGGTCATACTGGCCAACCACCTTTGCCATGCTGGTCATCCAGTTTGGTCATTATGGTCTTCCAGCTTGGTCAATATGGTCAACAAGTTTGTCATCCAGATTAGTCATGCTGGTAATCTAGCTTGGTCTTCACGGTCATGCTGGTCATCCTCATCCAGTTTGGCGATGCCGGTCAACCGGCAACATGTTTTAAACCTAACTGGCCTCCAGAGGTCTCTTTGCCTGTAACGCTCGAACCCCGTAAATCGCCGCTTGCGGCTATATTTATTATTATTATTATAGTTCTTATTCTTTTTCTGCCATAGAAGTGATTGGGCAGAAGAAACCGTAAGGCCTACAGGGCTGAGACTTGGTCATATGGTAGTACTTCTCACCGCTACTCAGATTCAAAAGATGAGCCCGATCGGCCTCAAGGGGGCGCTATGGCGAAGGTCAACGCGTTTGGCCTCGTAACTCCTACGCCCTGACAGCTAGAGCAAAAATTCTTGCATTATATGATTCCTTGGTTAATGGCAAATCAAAAAGGTCAATAGAACCACTAAGCTCCGCCCACTTAGATTTTTTGCTATTTAGCATAATATGCAAAACCTACTTTTGAGAACTTGTCCTAGGGTCATTGACCAATCCTGTCATATTTGGTGTCAAACAACTCAGCAGAGTCCCAACCTCAATAATTATCGAAAAAATTGTGAAATTTGTAAACAATATGGCCGCCATATGCAAATTAATCTTACCGTGGCACACCCAAATTTACTCTAACAGCTGTAACTTTTGTATGCTTAAACCTACACTAATGCCACTTTACAAATTTGATGCCAACATGATTCTGAGGTAGTCTGTCAATCTGTGTAGACATACGCCCCCAGGGGGCGGAGCCAAAGCTAAAAATCTGTTTCTCAGGAACCGTACAAGCTACGAAGCTCTCCTTTGGCATGTATCATCTATGGCCTATGTCCTAATGTTTTACCGAAGGAAAATTTGATATGCAAATTTTTGCGATCGCTATTAGCCAATCAGTTTCCAGCCAGCTTTTGACAGGCTAAACAATGACCAATCAGGACGATACTTATACCCTACATGTATATGAGGGCCTTCTATCATCCATTAAAATATGGCGTTGATTGGCCTCAAGGGGGCGCTATAGCAGAAAATCAGTTATATCTAAAGGTACAAGTGGCCTAGGCTTGTAATTCTTTTTTAGTTGTATACTTTGCTGTAGCCTTTACAACTTTGTAATTGCATGTGTTTACCAAAAATGCAAAGATTTTCTTCAGTGGCCAAAAGAGTAAAAATTGCTCTTTTCGAACTTGTCTTTAAGTCCTTAATCAATCAAAACAAATTTGGTCTTGATGCAATCTTGAGACCCTGTAGGTAAATAATTATCAAAAAAATCTTGACATTTTAACTATTTGAGGCCCATAAACCTTGATCAAACATGTACGTGAAAGCCTTTTCAGAGTTATTTGGCCAAAACTCTGTCAAAGTTTAAAACATGCCAAAACTGTTGAAGCTACTAATTAACAATGACATTTGAAGCACATGTGCCAAGTATGAGCCAAATAAGTCTTCAGTAGGCTCTACAGTGAAAAAATAACTATTTTCAATTTATTCTATTTATCGCTATTTTCCAACCTAAATGGACAGAAGACAGGAACCTTTCACCCTATCAACACACAAATTTATACACATATATAGACTGATAATCTGATCTTGATTGCAAATTTTCAGCCAAATCGGACATGTTTTGCCTCTACAACGGCTGGAAAACTACAGCGATTTTGTAGGCCTCAAGCCTGTATTATCGCTTTTTTCAAACCTAAATGGACAGAAGTCAGGAACCTTTGACCCTATCGACACAGAAATTTACATACATATATAGACTGATATTGTGATCCTGATTGTAAATTTTGAGCCAAATCAGATATTTTTTGCCTCTAATATGGCCAAAGAGCAACAGCCATTTTGTAGGCCATAAGCCTGTATTATCGCTTTTTTCAAACCTAAATGGACAGAAGTCAGGAACCTTTGACCCTATCAACACACAAATTTACACACATATATATGCAGACCACTTGATCATGAGTACCAATTTGGAGCCCAATCGGACTTTTCTTCTCTTTTTAATAAATAGAAACACACTGATAGGGAATGTTCTGTCTTACTTATAGAGTGATAGATTTCCAGCAGGTTATATGTGGTCTCTTGCTGCGCTCTGGTGGTCATTTGGTGAAACAGCTACATTTGAATTATTCTAAATTAAAGCTCTGCTGAACTTATTTAATCTTTTTTGTCTTGCTTAATTGAACATATTTATCCTTCTTGGTCATGCTGCTCAGCCACCTGGGTCATTCTTATTTATGCTCCACCCACTTAATTTTTTTTTAATTTGCATAATATGCAAAACCTACTTTTGAGATCTTGTCTTTGCCTCCTTGACCAATCATGACATGTTTGGTGTCAAACAGTTCAGCAGAGCTTACTCCTCAATAATTAAAAAAAAAAAATCTTTACATTTATAAACAATATGTCCGCCATATGCAAATTAGTTTTACCATGGTGCAGTAAAATATCTTCTAACACTTATAACTTTTGAATGCTTAACCTGACATTAATACCACTTCAGTCCTTTGATCATTACATGATTCTCAGATACCCTGTCAGTTTAAGTAGACATACACCCCCAGGGGGCAGAGCCAATGCTCGATAGCTGTTTCTCTACAACCATACAAGCTATCAAGGTCGTCCTTGCCAATTATCATCTATGGCCCATGCACTAATGGTACACCAAATGAAAATTTGATATGGACACTTTTGTGGTCACTATTAGCCAATCACATTCCAGCAAGCTTTTGACAGGCAGAATGTTAATCAGGTCAAAACTTATATACTATATACGGGTTATTTATATGCCCTTTTTATGCCTTGTGTTTTTTCAATTTAAGAACTGAATTTGTTTCACCAAATGCCCACTAGAGTGCAGCAAGACACCACATAAAACCTGATGAACACTACAGCTCAATTTATCAATGCTTTTCAACTAGTTTACTCACACCACTCATCTAGCATTGTCATTATGGTCTTTATGGTCACGCTGGTTACCCAGCTTGGTTATCCAGTTTGGTGATGACGGTCAACCAGCAACAGGTTTTAAGCCTAACTGGCCTCCAGGGGCCTCTTTGCCTGTGACGCTCGAACCCCGTAAATCGCCGCTTGCGGCTATATTTATTATTATTCTTATTCTTTTTCTGCCATAGAAGTGATCGGGCAGAAGAAACCGTAAGGCCTACAGGGCTGAGACTTGGTCATATGGTAGTACTTCTCACCGCTACTCAGATTCAAAAGATGAGCCAAATCGGCCTCAAGGGGGCGCTATGGCAAAGGTCAACGCGTTAGGCCTCGTAACTGCCACGCCCTGATAGCTAGAGCAAAAATTCTTGCATTATATGATTCCTTGATTAATGGCAAATCAAAAAGGTCAATAGAACCACTAAGCTCCGCCCACTTAGATTTTTTGCTATTTAGCATAATATGCAAAACCTACTTTTGAGAACTTGTCCTAGGGTCATTGACCAATCCTGTCATATTTGGTGTCAAACAACTCAGCAGAGTCCCAACCTCAATAATTATCAAAAAAATTGTGAAATTTGTAAACAATATGGCCGCCATATGCAAATTAATCTTACCGTGGCACACCCAAATTTACTCTAACAGCTGTAACTTTTGAATGCTTAAACCTACACTAATACTACTTTAGACCCTTGATGCCAACATGATTCTGAGGTAGCCCGTCAATCTGTGTAGACATACGCCCCCAGGGGGCGGGGCCAAAGCTAAAAATCTGTTTCTCAGGAACCGTACAAGCTATGAAGCTCTCCTTTGGCATGTATCATCTATGGCCTATGTCCTAATGTTTTACAGAAGGAAAATTTGATATGCAAATTTTTGCAATCGTTATTAGCCAATCAGATTCCAGCAAGCTTTTGACAGGCTAAACAATGACCAATCAGGACGATACTTATACCCTACATGTATCTCAGGGCCTTCTATCATCCATTAAAATATGACGTTGATTGGCCTCAAGGGGGCGCTATAGCAGAAAATCAGTTATATCTAAAGGTACAAGTGGCCTAAGCTTGTTATTCTTCTTTAGTTGTATACATTGCTGTACCCTTTACAACTTTGTAATTACATATGTTTACCAAAAATGCAAAGATTTTCATCAGTGGCCAAAAGAGTAAAAATTGCTCTTTTCGAACTTGTCTTTAAGTCCTTAATCAATCAAAACAAATTTGGTCTTGATGCAATCTTGAGACCCTGTAGGTAAATAATTATCAAAAAAATCTTGACATTTTAACTATTTGAGGCCCATAAACCTTGATCAAACATGTACGTGAAAGCCTTTTCAGAGTTATTTGGCCAAAACTCTGTCAAAGTTTAAAACATGCCAAAACTGTTGAAGCTACTAATTAACAATGACATTTGAAGTACATGTGCCAAGTATGAGCCAAATAAGTCTTCAGTAGGCTCTACAGTGAAAAAATAACTATTTTCAATTTATTCTATTTATCGCTATTTTCCAACCTAAATGGACAGAAGACAGGAACCTTTCACCCTATCAACACACAAATTTATACACATATATAGACTGATAATCTGATCTTTATTGCAAATTTTCAGCCAAATCTGACATGTTTTGCCTCTACAACGGCTGGAAAACTACAGCGATTTTGTAGGCCTCAAGCCTGTATTATCGCTTTTTTCAAATCTAAATGGACAGAAGTCAGGAACCTTTGACCCTATTGACACAGAAATTGACATACATATATAGACTGATATTGTGATCTTGATTGCAAATTTTGAGCCAAATCAGATATTTTTTGCCTCTAATATGGCCAAAGAGCAACAGCCATTTTGTAGGCCATAAGCCTGTATTATCGCTTTTTTCAAGCCTGAATGGACAGAAGTCAGGAACCTTTGACCCTATCAACACACAAATTTACACACATAAATATACAGACCACTTGATCATGAGTACCAATTTGGAGCCCAATCGGACTTTTCTTCTCTTTTTAATAAATAGAAACACACTGATAGGGAATGTTCTGTCTTTCTGATAGAATGATAGATTTCCAGCAGGTTATATGTGGTCTCTTGCTGCGCTCTGGTGGTCATTTGGTGAAACAGCTACAGGTGAATTATTCTAAATTAAAGCTCTGCTGAACTTATTTAATCTTGCTTGTCTGGCTTAATTGAACATCTTTATCCTTCTTGGTCATGCTGCTCAGCCACCTGGGTCATTCTTGTTTATGCTCCACCCAATAATTTTTTTTTTAATTTGCATAATATGCAAAACCTACTTTTGAGATCTTGTCTTTGCCTCCTTGACCAATCATGACATGTTTGGTGTCAAACAGTTCAGCAGAGCTTACTCCTCAACAATTATAAAAAAAATCTTTACATTTATAAACAATATGGCCACCATATGCAAATTAGTTTTACCATGGTGCAGTAAAATGTCTTTAACACTTAGAACTTTTGAATGCTTAACCTGACACTAATACCACTTCAGTCCTTTGATCATTACATGATTCTCAGATACCCTGTCAGTTTAAGTAGACATACACCCCCAGGGGGCGGAGCCAATGCTCGATAGCTGTTTCTCTAGAACCATACAAGCTATCAAGGTCATCCTAGCCAATTATCATCTATGGCCCATGCACTAATGGTACACCAAATGAAAATTTGATATGGACACTTTTGTGGTCACTATTAGCCAATCACATTCCAGCAAGCTTTTAACAGGCGGAATGTTAATCAGGTCAAAACTTATATACTATATACGGGTTATTTATATGCCCTTTTTATGCCTTGTGTTTTTTCAATTTAAGAACTGAATTTGTTTCACCAAATGCGCAATAGAGTGCAGTAAGACACCACATAAAACCTGATGAACACTACAGCTCAATTTATCAATGCTTTTCAACTAGTTTACTCACACCACTCATCTAGCATTGCCATTATGGTCTTTATGGTCACGCTGGTCACCCAGCTTGGTTATGCTGGCCATCCAGCTTGGTCATGCTGGCCATTCACATTGGTCATTATGGTCCTGCTGGTCATTCAGCTTTGTCCTCATAGTAATGGTGGTCTTCCAGCTTGGTCATACTGGCCAACCACCTTTGCCATGCTGGTCATCCAGTTTGGTCATTATGGTCTTCCAGCTTGGTCAATATGGTCAACAAGTTTGTCATCCAGATTAGTCATGCTGGGAATCTAGCTTGGTCTTCACGGTCATGCTGGTCATCCTCATCCAGTTTGGCGATGCCGGTCAACCGGCAACATGTTTTAAGCCTAACTGGCCTCCAGAGGTCTCTTTGCCTGTAACGCTCGAACCCCGTAAATCGCCGCTTGCGGCTATATTTAGGGGTTCGAGCACGTAGTGCTAGAAACCCTATTGTAATTGTTCTGATTATTAGGGGTTCGAGCACGTAGTGCTAGAAACCCTATTGTAATTGTTCTGATTATTATTATTATTAGGGGTTCGAGCACGTAGTGCTAGAAACCCTATTGTAATTGTTCTGATTATTATTATTATTATTATTATTATTATTATTCTTATTCTTTTTCTGCCATAGAAGTGATCGGGCAGAAGAAACCGTAAGGCCTACAGGGCTGAGACTTGGTCATATGGTAGTACTTCTCACCGCTACTCAGATTCAAAAGATGAGCCCGATCGGCCTCAAGGGGGCGCTATGGCGAAGGTCAACGCGTTAGGCCTCGTAACTGCCACGCCCTGATAGCTAGAGCAAAAATTCTTGCATTATATGATTCCTTGGTTAATGGCAAATCAAAAAGGTCAATAGAACCACTAAGCTCCGCCCACTTAGATTTTTTGCTATTTAGCATAATATGCAAAACCTACTTTTGAGAACTTGTCCTAGGGTCATTGACCAATCCTGTCATATTTGGTGTCAAACAACTCAGCAGAGTCCCAACCTCAATAATTATCAAAACAATTGTGAAATTTGTAAACAATATGGCCGCCATATGCAAATTAATCTTACCGTGGCACACCCAAATTTACTCTAACAGCTGTAACTTTTGAATGCTTAAACCTACACTAATGCCACTTTAGACCGTTGATGCCAACATGATTCTGAGGTAGCCTGTCAATCTGTGTAGACATACGCCCCCAGGGGGCGGAGCCAAAGCTAAAAATCTGTTTCTCAGGAACCGTACAAGCTATGAAGCTCTCCTTTGGCATGTATCATCTATGGCCTATGTCCTAATGTTTTACAGAAGGAAAATTTGATATGCAAATTTTTGCGATCGTTATTAGCCAATCAGTTTCCAGCAAGCTTTTGACATGCTAAACAATGACCAATCAGGACGATACTTATACCCTACATGTATCTCAGGGCCTTCTATCATCCATTAAAATATGGCGTTGATTGGCCTCAAGGGGGCGCTATAGCAGAAAATCAGTTATATCTAAAGGTACAAGTGGCCTAGGCTTGTTATTCTTTTTTAGTTGTATACTTTGCTGTAGCCTTTACAACTTTGTAATTACATGTATTTACCAAAAATGGAAAGATTTTCATCAGTGGCCAAAAGAGTAAAAATTGCTCTTTTCGAACTTGTCTTTAAGTCCTTAATCAATCAAAATAACTTTGGTCTTGATGCAATCTTGAGACCCTGTAGGTAAATAATTATCAAAAAAATCTTGACATTTTAACTATTTGAGGCCGATAAACCTTGATCAAACATGTACGTGAAAGCCTTTTCAGAGTTATTTGGCCAAAACTCTGTCAAAGTTTAAAACATGCCAAAACTGTTGAAGCTACTAATTAACAATGACATTTGAAGCACATTTGCCAAGTATGAGCCAAATAAGTCTTCAGTAGGCTCTACAGTGAAAAAATAACTATTTTCAATTTATTCTATTTATCGCTATTTTCCAACCTAAATGGACAGAAGACAGGAACCTTTCACCCTATCAACACACAAATTTATACACATATATAGACTGATAATCTGATCTTGATTGCAAATTTTCAGCCAAATCGGACATGTTTTCCCTCTACAACGGCTGGAAAACTACAGCGATTTTGTAGGCCTCAAGCCTGTATTATCGCTTTTTTCAAACCTAAATGGACATAAGTCAGGAACCTTTGACCCTATCGACACAGAAATTGACATACATATATAGACTGATATTGTGATCTTGATTGCAAATTTTGAGCCAAAACAGATATTTTTTGCCTCTAATATGGCCAAAGAGCAACAGCCATTTTGTAGGCCATAAGCCTGTATTATCGCTTTTTTCAAACCTAAATGGACAGAAGTCAGGAACCTTTGACCCTATCAAAACACAAATTTACACACATATATATGCAGACCACTTGATCATGAGTACCAATTTGGAGCCCAATCGGACTTTTCTTCTCTTTTTAATAAATAGAAACACACTGATAGGGAATGTTCTGTCTTACTTATAGAGTGATAGATTTCCAGCAGGTTATATGTGGTCTCTTGCTGCGCTCTGGTGGTCATTTGGTGAAACAGCTACATTTGAATTATTCTAAATTAAAGCTCTGCTGAACTTATTTAATCATTTTTGTCTTGCTTAATTGAACATATTTATCCTTCTTGGTCATGCTAGTCAGCCACCTGGGTCATTCTTATTTATGCTCCACCCACTTAATTTTTTTTTAATTTGCATAATATGCAAAACCTACTTTTGAGATCTTGTCTTTGCCTCCTTGACCAATCATGACATGTTTGGTGTCAAACAGTTCAGCAGAGCTTACTCCTCAATAATTATAAAAAAAAATCTTTACATTTATAAACAATATGGCCGCCATATGCAAATTAGTTTTACCATGGTGCAGTAAAATGTCTTTAACACTTATAACTTTTGAATGCTTAACCTGACACTAATACCACTTCAGACCTTTGATCATTACATGATTCTCAGATACCCTGTGAGTTTAAGTAGACATACACCCCCCCAGGGGGCGGGGCCAATGCTCGATAGCTGTTTCTCTACAACCATACAAGCTATCAAGGTCATCCTTGCCAATTATCATCTATGGCCCATGCACTAATGGTACACCAAATGAAAATTTGATATGGACACTTTTGTGGTCACTATTAGCCAATCACATTCCAGCAAGCTTTTGACAGGCAGAATGTTTATCAGGTCAAAACTTATACACTATATATGGGTTATTTATATGCCCTTTTTATGCCTTGTGTTTTTTGAATTTAAGAACTGAAGTTGTTTCACCAAATGCCCACTAGAGTGCAGCAAGACACCACATAAAACCTGATGAACACTACAGCTCAATTTATCAATGCTTTTCAACTAGTTTACTCACACCACTCATCTAGCATTGTCATTTTGGTCTTTATGGTCACGCTGGTTACCCAGCTTGGTTATCCAGTTTGGTGATGACGGTCAACCAGCAACAGGTTTTAAGCCTAACTGGCCTCCAGGGGCCTCTTTGCCTGTGACGCTCGAACCCCGTAAATCGCCGCTTGCGGCTATATTTATTATTATTATTATTATTATAGTTCTTATTCTTTTTCTGCCATAGAAGTGATTGGGCAGAAGAAACCGTAAGGCCTACAGGGCTGAGACTTGGTCATATGGTAGTACTTCTCACCGCTACTCAGATTCAAAAGATGAGCCCGATCGGCCTCAAGGGGGCGCTATGGCGAAGGTCAACGCGTTTGGCCTCGTAACTCCCACGCCCTGATAGCTAAAGCAAAAATTCTTGCATTATATGATTCCTTGGTTAATGGCAAATCAAAAAGGTCAATAGAACCACTAAGCTCCGCCCACTTAGATTTTTTGCTATTTAGCATAATATGCAAAACCTACTTTTGAGAACTTGTCCTAGGGTCATTGACCAATCCTGTCATATTTGGTGTCAAACAACTCAGCAGAGTCCCAAACTCAATAATTATCGAAAAAATTGTGAAATTTGTAAACAATATGGCCACCATATGCAAATTAATCTTACCGTGGCACACCCAAATTTACTCTAACAGCTGTAACTTTTGAATGCTTAAACCTACACTAATGCCACTTTAAAACTTTTATGCCAACATGATTCTGAGGTACCATGTCAATCTGTGTAGACATACGCCCCCAGGGGGCGGAGCCAAAGCTAAAAATCTGTTTCTCAGGAACCGTACAAGCTATGAAGCTCTCCTTTGGCATGTATCATCTATGGCCTATGTCCTAATGTTTTACAGAAGGAAAATTTGATATGCAAATTTTTGCGATCGTTATTAGCCAATCAGATTCCAGCAAGCTTTTGACATGCTAAACAATGACCAATCAGGATGATACTTATACCCTACATGAATCTCAGTGCCTTCTATCATCCATTAAAATATGGCGTTGATTGGCCTCAAGGGGGCGCTATAGCAGAAAATCAGTTATATCTAAAGGTACAAGTGGCCTAGGCTTGTTATTCTTTTTTAGTTTTATACTTTGCTGTAGCCTTTACAACTTTGTAATTACATGTGTTTACCAAAAATGCAAAGATTTTCATCAGTGGCCAAAAGAGTAAAAATTGCTCTTTTCGAACTTGTCTTTAAGTCCTTAATCAATCAAAACAAATTTGGTCTTGATGCAATCTTGAGACCCTGTAGGTAAATAATTATCAAAAAAATCTTGACAGTTTAACTATTTGAGGCCCATAAACCTTGATCAAACATGTACGTGAAAGCCTTTTCAGAGTTATTTGGCCAAAACTCTGTCAAAGTTTAAAACATGCCAAAACTGTTGAAGCTACTAATTAACAATGACATTTGAAGTACATTTGCCAAGTATGAGCCAAATATGTCTTCAGTAGGCTCTACAGTGAAAAAATAACTATTTTCAATTTATTCTATTTATCGCTATTTTCCAACCTAAATGGACAGAAGACAGGAACCTTTCACCCTATCAACACACAAATGTATACACATATATAGACTGATAATCTGATCTTGATTGCAAATTTTCAGCCAAATCGGACATGTTTTGCCTCTACAACGGCTGGAAAACTACAGCGATTTTGTAGGCCTCAAGCCTGTATTATCGCTTTTTTCAAATCTAAATGGACAGAAGTCAGGAACCTTTGACCCTATCGACACAGAAATTGACATACATATATAGACTGATATTGTGATCTTGATTGCAAATTTTGAGCCAAATCAGATATTTTTTGCCTCTAATATGGCCAAAGAGCAATAGCCATTTTGTAGGCCATAAGCCTGTATTATCACTTTTTTCAAACCTAAATGGTCAGAAGTCAGGAACCTTTGACCCTATCAACACACAAATTTACATACATGTATATACAGACCACTTGACCATGAGTACCAATTTGGAGCTCAATCGGACTTTTCGTCTCTTTTTAATAAATAGAAACACACATAGGGAATGTTCTGTCTTTCTGATAGAGTGATAGATTTCCAGCAGGTTATATGTGGTCTCTTGCTGCGCTCTGGTGGTCATTTGGTGAAACAGCTACAGGTGAATTATTCTAAATTAAAGCTCTGCTGAACTTATTCAATCTTGCTTGTCTTGCTTGATTGAACATATTTATCCTTCTTGTTCATGCTGGTCAGCCGCCTGGGTCATTCTTGTTTATGCTCCACCCACTTAATATTTTTTTTTTATTTGCATAATATGCAAAACCTACTTTTGAGATCTTGTCCTTGGATCCTTGACCAATCATGACATGTTTGGTGTCAAACAGTTCAGCAGAGCTTACTCCTCAATAATTATTAAAAAAATCTTTACATTTATAAACAATATGGCCGCCATATGCAAATGAGTTCTACCATGGTGCAGTAAAATGTCTTTAACACTTATAACTTTTGAATGCTTAACCTGACACTAATACCACTTCAGTCCTTTGATCATTACATGATTCTCAGATACCCTGTCAGTTTAAGTAGACATACACCCCCCCAGGGGGCGGGGCCAATGCTCGATAGCTGTTTCTCTAGAACCATACAAGCTATCAAGGTCATCCTAGCTAATTATCATCTATGGCCCATGCACTAATGGTACACCAAATGAAAATTTGATATGGACACTTTTGTGGTCACTATTAGCCAATGACATTCCAGCAAGCTTTTAACAGGCGGAATGTTAATCAGGTCAAAACTTATATACTATATACGGGTTATTTATATGCCCTTTTTATGCCTTGTGTTTTTTCAATTTAAGAACTGAATTTGTTTCACCAAATGCCCACTAGAGTGCAGCAAGACACCACATAAAACCTGATGAACACTACAGCTCAATTTATCAATGCTTTTCAACTAGTTTACTCACACCACTCATCTAGCATTGCCATTATGGTCTTTATGGTCACGCTGGTCACCCAGCTTGGTTATGCTGGCCATCCAGCTTGGTCATGCTGGCCATTCACATTGGTCATTATGGTCCTGCTGGCCATTCAGCTTTGTCCTCATAGTAATGGTGGTCTTCCAGCTTGGTCATACTGGCCAACCACCTTTGCCATGCTGGTCATCCAGTTTGGTCATTATGGTCTTCCAGCTTGGTCAATATGGTCAACAAGTTTGTCATCCAGATTAGTCATGCTGGTAATCTAGCTTGGTCTTCACGGTCATGCTGGTCATCCTCATCCAGTTTGGCGATGCATGTCAACCGGCAACATGTTTTAAGCCTAACTGGCCTCTAGGGGTCTCTTTGCCTGTAACGCTCGAACCCCGTAAATCGCCGCTTGCGGCTATATTTATTATTATTCTTATTCTTTTTCTGCCATAGAAGTGATTGGGCAGAAGAAACCGTAAGGCCTACAGGGCTGAGACTTGGTCATATGGTAGTACTTCTCACCGCTACTCAGATTCAAAAGATGAGCCCGATCGGCCTCAAGGGGGCGCTATGGCGAAGGTCAACGCGTTAGGCCTCGTAACTGCCACGCCCTGATAGCTAGAGCAAAAATTCTTGCATTATATGATTCCTTGGTTAATGGCAAATCAAAAAGGTCAATTGAACCACTAAGCTCCGCCCACTTAGATTTTTTGCTATTTAGCATAATATGCAAAACCTACTTTTGAGAACTTGTCCTAGGGTCATTGACCAATCTTGTCATATTTGGTGTTAAACAACTCAGCAGAGTCCCAAGCTCAATAATTATCGAAAAAATTGTGAAATTTGTAAACAATATGGCCGCCATATGCAAATTAATCTTACCGTGGCACACCCAAATTTACTCTAACAGCTGTAACTTTTGAATTCTTAAACCTACACTAATGCCACTTTAGAACTTTGATGCCAACATGATTCTGAGGTAGCCTGTCAATCTGTGTAGACATACGCCCCCAGGGGGCGGAGCCAAAGCTAAAAATCTGTTTCTCAGGAACCATACAAGCTTTGTAGCTCTCCTTTGGCATGTATCATCTATGGCCTATGTCCTAATGTTTTACAGAAGGAAAATTTGATATGCAAATTTTTGCGATCGTTATTAGCCAATCAGCTTCCAGCAAGCTTTTGACATGCTAAACAATGACCAATCAGGACGATACTTATACCCTACATGTATCTCAGGGCCTTCTATCATCCTTTAAAATATGGCGTTGATTGGCCTCAAGGGGGCGCTATAGCAGAAAATCAGTTATATCTAAAGGTACAAGTGGCCTAGGCTTGTTATTCTTTTTGAGTTGTATACTTTGCTGTAGCCTTTACAACTTTGTAATTACATGTGTTTACCAAAAATGCAAAGATTTTCATCAGTGGCCAAAAGAGTAAAAATTGCACTTTTCGAACTTGTCTTTAAGTCCTTAATGAATCAAAACAAATTTGGTCTTGATGCAATCTTGAGACCCTGTAGGTAAATAATTATCAAAAAAATCTCGACATTTTAACTATTTGAGGCCCATAAACCTTGATCAAACATGTACGTGAAAGCCTTTTCAGAGTTATTTGGCCAAAACTCTGTCAAAGTTTTAAACAGGCCAAAACTGTTGAAGCTACTAATTAACAATGACATTTCAAGCACATGTGCCAAGTATGAGCCAAATAAGTCTTCAGTAGGCTCTACAGTGAAAAAATAACTATTTTCAATTTATTCTATTTATCGCTATTTTCCAACCTAAATGGACAGAAGACAGGAACCTTTCACCGTATCAACACACAAATTTACACACATATATAGACTGATAATCTGATCTTGATTGCAAATTGTCAGCCAAATCGGACATGTTTTGCCTCTAGAACGGCTGGAAAACTACAGCGATTTTGTAGGCCTCAAGCCTGTATTATCGCTTTTTTCAAATCTAAATGGACAGAAGTCAGGAATCTTTGATCCTATCAACACAGAAATTGACATACATATAAAGACTGGTATTGTGATCTTGATTGCAAATTTTGAGCCAAATCAGATATTTTTTGCCTCTAATATGGCCAAAGAGCAACAGCCGTTTTGTAGGCCAAAAGCCTGTATTATCGCTTTTTTCAAGCCTAAATGGACAGAAGTCAGGAACCTTTGACCCTATCAACACACAAATTTACACACATATATATACAGACCACTTGATCATGAGTACTAATTTGGAGCCCAATCGGACTTTTCTTCTCTTTTTAATAAATAGAAACACACTGATAGGGAATGTTCTGTCTTACTTATAGAGTGATAGATTTCCAGCAGGTTATATGTGGTCTCTTGCTGCGCTCTGGTGGTCATTTGGTGAAACAGCTACAGGTGAATTATTCTATATTAAAGCTCTGCTGAACTTATTCAATCTTGCTTGTCTTGCTTAATTGAACATATTTATCCTTCTTGTTCATGCTGGTCAGCCACCTGGGTCATTCTTGTTTATGTTCCACCCACTTATTGTTTTTTTTTATTTGCATAATATGCAAAACTTACTTTTGAGATCTTGTCCTTGGCTCCTTGACCAATCATGACATGTTTGGTATCAAACAGTTCAGCAGAGCTTACTCCTCAATAATTATTAAAAAAATATTTACATTTATAAACAATATGGCCGCCATATGCAAATGAGTTCTACCATGGTGCAGTAAAATGTCTTTAACACTTATAACTTTTGAATGCTTAACCTGACACTAATACCACTTCAGTCCTTTGATCATTACATGATTCTCAGATACCCTGTCAGTTTAAGTAGACATACACCCCCAGGGGGCGGGGCCAATGCTCGATAGCTGTTTCTCTAGAACCATACAAGCTATCAAGGTCATCCTAACCAATTATCATCTATGGCCCATTCACTAATGGTACACCAAATGAAAATTTGATATGGACACTTTTGTGGTCACTATTAGCCAATCACATTCCAGCAAGCTTTTAACAGGCGGAATGTTAATCAGGTCAAAACTTATATACTATATACGGGTTATTTATATGCCCTTTTTATGCCTTGTGTTTTTTCAATTTAAGAACTGAATTTGTTTCACCAAATGCCCACTAGAGTGCAGTAAGACACCACATATAACCTGATGAACACTACAGCTCAATTTATCAATGCTTTTCAACTAGTTTACTCACACCACTCATCTAGCATTGCCATTATGGTCTTTATGGTCAATCTGGTCACCCAGCTTGGTTATGCTGGCCATCCAGCTTGGTCATGCTGGCCATTCACATTGGTCATTATGGTCCTGCTGGTCATTCAGCTTTGTCCTCATAGTAATGGTGGTCTTCCAGCTTGGTCATACTGGCCAACCACCTTTGCCATGCTGGTCATCCAGTTTGGTGATGCCGGTCAACCAGCAACATGTTTTAAGCCTAACTGGCCTCCAGGGGCGTCTTTGCCTGTAACGCTCGAACCCCGTAAATCGCCGCTTGCGGCTATATTTATTATTATTATTATAGTTCTTATTCTTTTTCTGCCATAGAAGTGATTGGGCAGAAGAAACCGTAAGGCCTACAGGGCTGAGACTTGGTCATATGGTAGTACTTCTCACCGCTACTCAGATTCAAAAGATGAGCCCGATCGGCCTCAAGGGGGCGCTATGGCGAAGGTCAACGCGTTTGGCCTTGTAACTCCTACGCCCTGATAGCTAGAGCAAAAGTTCTTGCATTATATGATTCCTTGATTAATGGCAAATCAAAAAGGTCAATAGAACCACTAAGCTCCGCCCACTTAGATTTTTTGCTATTTAGCATAATATGCAAAACCTACTTTTGAGAACTTGTCCTAGGGTCATCGACCAATCCTGTCATATTTGGTGTCAAACAACTCAGCAGAGTCCCAACCTCAATAATTATCGAAAAAAATTTGAAATTTGTAAAAAATATGGCCGCCATATGCAAATTAATCTTACCGTGGCACACCCAAATTTACTCTAACAGCTGTAACTTTTGAATGCTTAAACCTACACTAATGCCACTTTAGACCTTTGATGCCAACATGATTCTGAGGTAGCCCGTCAATCTGTGTAGACATACGCCCCCAGGGGGCGGAGCCAAAGCTAAAAATCTGTTTCTCAGGAACCGTACAAGCTATGAAGCTCTCCTTTGGCATGTATCATCTATGGCCTATGTCCTAATGTTTCACAGAAGGAAAATTTGATATGCAAATTTTTGCGATCGCTATTAGCCAATCACCTTCCAGCAAGCTTTTGACATGCTAAACAATGACCAATCAGGACGATACTTATACCCTACATGTATATGAGGGCCTTCTATCATCCATTAAAATATGGCGTTGATTGGCCTCAAGGGGGCGCTATAGCAGAAAATCAGTTATATCTAAATATACAAGTGGCCTAGGCTTGTTATTCTTTTTTAGTTGTATACTTTGCTGTAGCCTTTACAACTTTGTAATTACATGTGTTTACCAAAAATGCAAAGATTTTCATCAGTGGCCAAAAGAGTAAAAATGGCTCTTTTCGAACTTGTCTTTAAGTCCTTAATCAATCAAAACAAATTTGGTCTTGATGCAATCTTGAGACCCTGTAGGTAAATAATTATCAAAAAAATCTTGACATTTTAACTACTTGAGGCCCATAAACCTTGAAGAAACATGTACGTGAAAGCCTTTTCAGAGTTATTTGGCCAAAACTCTGTCAAAGTTTTAAACAGGTCAAAACTGTTGAAGCTACTAATTAACAATGACATTTCAAGCACATTTGCCAAGTATGAGCCAAATAAGTCTTCAGTAGGCTCTACAGTGACAAATTAACTATTTTCAATTTATTCTATTTATCGCTATTTTCCAACCTAAATGGACAGAAGACAGGAACCTTTGACCCTATCAACACACAAATTTATACACATATATAGACTGATAATCTGATCTTGATTGCAAATTTTCAGCCACATCGGACATGTTTTCCCTGTACAACAGCTGGAAAACTACAGCGATTTTGTAGGCCTCAAGCCTGTATTATCGCTTTTTTCAAACCTAAATGGACAGAAGTCAGGAACCTTTGACCCTATGAACACAGAAATTTACATACATATATAGACTGATATTGTGATCTTGATTGCGAATTTTGAGCCAAATCAGATATTTTTTGCCTCTAATATGGCCAAAGAGCAACAGCCATTTTGTAGGCCGTAAGCCTGTATTATCGCTTTTTTCAAGCCTAAATGAACAGAAGTCAGGAACCTTTGACCCTATCAACACACAAATTTACACACATATATATACAGACCACTTGATCATGAGTACCAATTTGGAGCCCAATCGGACTTTTCCTCTCTTTGTAATAAATAGAAACACACTGATAGGGAATGTTCCGTCTTACTTATAGAGTGATAGATTTCCAGCAGGTTATATGTGGTCTCTTGCTGCGCTCTGGTGGTCATTTGGTGAAACAGCTACAGGTGAATTATTCTAAATTAAAGCTCTGCTGAACTTATTTAATCTTGCTTGTCTTGCTCAATTGAAGATCTTTATCCTTCTTGGTCATGCTACTCAGCCACCTGGGTCATTCTTGTTTATGTTCCACCCACTTAATTTTTTTTTTTATTTGCATAATATGCAAAACTTACTTTTGAGATCTTGTCCTTGGCTCCTTGACCAATCATGACATGTTTGGTATCAAACAGTTCAGCAGAGCTTACTCCTCAATAATTATTTAAATAATCTTTACATTTATAAACAATATGGCCGCCATATACAAATGAGTTCTACCATGGTGCAGTAAAATGTCTTTAACACTTATAACTTTTGAATGCTTAACCTGACACTAATACTACTTCAGTCCCTAGATCATTACATGATTCTCAGATACCCTGTCAGTTTAAGTAGACATACACCCCCCCCAGGGGGCAGAGCCAATGCTCGATAGCTGTTTCTCTAGAACCATACAAGCTATCAAGGTCGTCCTTGCCAATTATCATCTATGGCCCATGCACTAATGGTACACCAAATGAAAATTTGATATGGACACTTTTGTGGTCACTATTAGCCAATCACATTCCAGCAAGCTTTTGACAGGCGGAATGTTAATCAGGTCAAAACTTATATACTATATACGGGTTATTTATATGCCCTTTTTATGCATTGTGTTTTTTCAATTTAAGAACTGAATTTGTTTCACCAAATGCCCACTAGAGTGCAGTAAGACACCACATAAAACCTGATGAACACTACAGCTCAATTTATCAATGCTTTTCAACTAGTTTACTCACACCACTCATCTAGCATTGCCATTATGGTCTTTATGGTCACGCTGGTCACCCAGCTTGGTTATGCTGGCCATCCAGCTTGGTCATGCTGGCCATTCACATTGGTCATTATGGTCCTGCTGGTCATTCAGCTTTGTCCTCATAGTAATGGTGGTCTTCCAGCTTGGTCATACTGGCCAACCACCTTTGCCATGCTGGTCATCCAGTTTGGTCATTATGGTCTTCCAGCTTGGTAAATATGGTCAACAAGTTTGTCATCCAGATTAGTCATGCTGGTAATCTAGCTTGGTCTTCACGGTCATGCTGGTCATCCTCATCCAGTTTGGCGATGCCGGTCAACCGGCAACATGTTTTAAGCCTAACTGGCCTCCAGGGGTCTCTTTGCCTGTAACGCTCGAACCCCGTAAATCGCCGCTTGCGGCTATATTTATTATAGTTCTTATTCTTTTTCTGCCATAGAAGTGATTGGGCAGAAGAAACCGTAAGGCCTACAGGGCTGATACTTGGTCATATGGTAGTACTTCTCACCGCTACTCAGATTCAAAACATGAGCCCGATCGGCCTCAAGGGGGCGCTATGGCGAAGGTCAACGCGTTTGGCCTCGTAACTCCTACACCCTGATAGCTAGAGCAAAAATTCTTGCATTGTATGATTCCTTGGTTAATGGCAAATCAAAAAGGTCAATAGAACCACTAAGCTCCGCCCACTTAGATTTTTTGCTATTTAGCATAATATGCAAAACCTACTTTTGAGAACTTGTCCTAGGGTCATTGACCAATCCTGTCATTTTTGGTGTCAAACAACTCAGCAGAGTCCCAACCTCAATAATTATCGAAAAAATTGTGAAATTTGTAAACAATATGGCCGCCATATGCACATTAATCTTACCGTGGTACACCCAAATTTACTCTAACAGCTGTAACTTTTGAATGCTTAAACGTACACTAATGCCACTTTACAACTTTGATGCCAACATGATTCTGAGGTAGCCCGTCAATCTGTGTAGACATACGCCCCCAGGGGGCGGAGCCAAAGCTAAAAATCTGTTTCTCAGGAACCGTACAAGCTATGAAGCTCTCCTTTGACATGTATCATCTATGGCCTATGTCCTAATGTTTTACAGAAGGAAAATTTGATATGCAAATTTTTGCGATCGTTATTAGCCAATCAGTTTCCAGCAAGCTTTTGACATGCTAAACAATGACCAATCAGGACGATACTTATACCCTACATGTATCTCAGGGCCTTCTATCATCCATTAAAATATGGCGTTGATTGGCCTCAAGGGGGCGCTATAGCAGAAAATCAGTTATATCTAAAGGTACAAGTGGCCTAGGCTTGTTATTCTTTTTTAGTTGTATACTTTGCTGTAGCCTTTACAACTTTGTAATTACATGTGTTTACCAAAAATGCAAAGATTTTCATCAGTGGCCAAAAGAGTAAAAATTGCTCTTTTCAAACTTGTCTTTAAGTCCTTAATCAATCAAAACAAATTTGGTCTTGATGCAATCTTGAGACCCTGTAGGTAAATAATTATCAAAAAAATCTTGACATTTTAACTACTTGAGGCCCATAAACCTTGATCAAACATGTACGTGAAAGCCTTTTCAGAGTTATTTGGCCAAAACTCTGTCAAAGTTTAAATCATGCCAAAACTGTTGAAGCTACTAATTAACAATGACATTTGAAGCACATGTGCCAAGTATGAGCCAAATAAGTCGTCAGTAGGCTCTACAGTGAAACAATAACTATTTTCAATTTATTCTATTTATCGCTATTTTCCAACCTAAATGGACAGAAGACAGGAACCTTTCACCCTATCAACACACAAATTTATACACATATATAGACTGATATTGTGATCTTGATTGCAAATTTTCAGCCAAATCGGACATGTTTTGCCTCTACAACGGCTGGAAAACTACAACGATTTTGTAGGCCTCAAGCCTGTATTATCGCTTTTTTCAAATCTAAATTGACAGAAGTCAGGAACCTTTGACCCTATTGACACAGAAATTGACATACATATATAGACTGATATTGTGATCTTGATTGCAAATTTTGAGCCAAATCAGATATTTTTTGCCTCTAATATGGCCAAAGAGCAACAGCCATTTTGTAGGCCATAAGCCTGTATTATCACTTTTTTCAAACCTAAATGGTCAGAAGTCAGGAACCTTTGACCCTATCAACACACAAATTTACATACATGTATATACAGACCACTTGATCATGAGTACCAATTTGGAGCCCAATCGGACTTTTCTTCTCTTTTTAATAAATAGAAACACACTGATAGGGAATATTCTGTCTTTCTGATAGAGTGATAGATTTCCAGCAGGTTATATGTGGTCTCTTGCTGCGCTCTGGTGGTCATTTGGTGAAACAGTTACAGTTGAATTATTCTAAATTAAAGCTCTGCTGAACTTATTCAATCTTGCTTGTCTTGCTTAATTGAAGATCTTTATCCTTCTTGTTCATGCTAGTCAGCCGCCTGGGTCATTCTTGTTTATGCTCCACCCACTTAATTTTTTTTTTAATTTGCATAATATGCAAAACCTACTTTTGAGATCTTGTCCTTGGATCCTTGACCAATCATGACAAGTTTGGTGTCAAACAGTTCAGCAGAGCTTACTCCTCAATAATTATTAAAAAAATCTTTACATTTATAAACAATATGGCCGCCATATGCAATTTACTTTTTCCATGGTGCAGTAAAATGTCTTTAACACTTATAACTTTTGAATGCTTAACCTGACACTAATACCACTTCAGTCCTTTGATCATTACATGACTCTCAGATACCCTGTCAGTTTAAGTAGACATACACCCCCAGGGGGCGGAGCCAATGCTCGATAGCTGTTTCTCTAGAACCATACAAGCTATCAATGTCATCCTTGCCAATTATCATCTATGGCCCATGCACTAATGGTACACCAAATGAAAATTTGATATGGACACTTTTGTGGTCACTATTAGCCAATCACATTCCAGCAAGCTTTTAACAGGCGGAATGTTAATCAGGTCAAAACTTATATACTATATACGGGTTATTTATATGCCCTTTTTATGCCTTGTGTTTTTTCAATTTAAGAACTGAATTTGTTTCACCAAATGCCCACTAGAGTGCAGTAAGACACCACATAAAACCTGATGAACACTACAGCTCAATTTATCAATGCTTTTCAACTAGTTTACTCACACCACTCATCTAGCATTGCCATTATGGTCTTTATGGTCATTCTTCATTGGTCATTATGGTCCTGCTGGTCATTCAGCTTTGTCCTCATAGTAATGGTGGTCTTCCAGCTTGGTCATACTGGCCAACCACCTTTGCCATGCTGGTCATCCAGTTTGGTCATTATGGTCTTCCAGCTTGGTCAATATGGTCAACAAGTTTGTCATCCAGATTAGTCATGCTGGTAATCTTTACGGTCATGCTGGTCATCCTCATCCAGTTTGGCGATGCCGGTCAACCGGCAACATGTTTTAAGCCTAACTGGCCTCCAGGGGTCTCTTTGCCTGTAACGCTCGAACCCCGTAAATCGCCGCTTGCGGCTATATTTATTATTATTATTCTTTTTCTCCTGTAAAAACAGTTGTGCAGCCTAAACCGTAAGTCATAGAGAAATGAAACTTGGTAGGTAGATGTAGGATCAGTGCATCTCGGTGGACAACAAAAATGGCACCGATTGGTCAAGTGGTGGCGCTATAAACAAGGAAATTCATTTTTCACAATTTTCTCAATAACTCAAAAACCATAAGACCTACATTCAAAATTCTTTTTTTGATGGATTCCTTGGGTCAATACCTACAACTTTTCAATTTGGACCATGCACTTCCGTCTATATAGATTTTTTGCTAATTTGCATAATATGCAAAACATACTTTTGCGAACTAGTCCTAGGAATTTTGATCAATCCTGGCATGTTTGGTATCAAAACACTCGTGAGAGCATGCCCTTCAATATTCATTAAGAAAAAGTTGAAATTTGTAAACAATATGGCCACCATATGCAAATTAGTCCTTCCGGATATATGCCCCATTCACTTCAATTGTTAAATTTGGAACACTGTTTCTCAGCAACCGTGCAACCTAGCAAGCTGAAACTTTGCATGCAGAATCTGTCATACAGCCTCTAAAGGATGTTCAAAGGGCAACTTAATCAATCAACATGGCTGAACACCATCAGCCAATCAGCATTCAGCAGACATTTTGGCAGGCTGAATGTTGCCCAATCTGGATGACACTTGGTAGTTATGTTCAGGTGGAGACGCTGTAGTGACCTGCAAATTGCTGAAACAATCCGACCACTGGGGGGCGCTGTTCCAACAAATCGAATACATGTCAATCATACTATACTATTTTGACATCTAAATGTTTGTGCCATATTTAGTACAGTGGCTCTGACAAATTTGTCAATACAACTATGTTTAAAAAGTGCTTTGTTTATTCAGAACTGCTAATTGTTTGAAAATAGCAATATTGATACTAGTCTCTGGATATTTGGCCTATCACCGCCATTTCGGACTTGTTGCACACTGTAGAGTCTCTAGGTTAAGATTCAATAAAAACATTTGTGAAAATTTCACATACAATAGTGTCCAGGCATCAAGCAGTCTGAGCGTCCTTGAAATTTTCAACCTAAATTGCTGTAACTCTGCAGTATTTGCTGTAATCTCACAATGTCAAAGACCTCTGTACAATATCACTCTGATGAAGCGCCATTTAATACAGAACTAGATTTAGAATATATTTGTAATTACATGTCATATCAGAACATGCACTCCTTTGTGCCTCTTCTCAACATTAATAACAGGTGAAAGACTTTTGATAATTTCTCAATGTGACAGAGTGTCTCCAATTGTGTTACACCTTCTTACACATCACCATCCTATGCTCTAGTAGGCACCATTGTGCCAGTTGCTGTTTGATGAAGCGCCATTTAATTCAGAACTAGATTTATAATAACTTTGTAATTACATGTCATGTCAGACAATGAACTCATTTGTGTTAATTTAAACTTGTTTGGTAAAACATTTCAGCTTGTTTTGCAAAGTTCAAAAGGTCAATCTGAACACCACTTTGTAAACATTCTGGTTGAAGCCACCTGATCAATACCAATAACATGTAGACACATTTTGACTAGATCTAACTCACTTGATGAATATCCTACAAACTTCACTAGATTAACATTACAATTACAATTTACAATTTAAGCACTGATCACGTTGAATGGCTTCTGCTCAACATTAATAACAGGTGAAAATTTTTTAATAATCTCTAAATGTGACAGGGCGTCTCCAATCATATTAGACCTTCTTACACATCACCATTCAATTCTCTAGTATGCACCATTGTGCCAGTTGGTGCTTGAACCCGATGATTGCCGCTTGCGGCTATATTTAGGGGTTCGAGCACGTAGTGCTAGAAACCCTATTGTAATTGTTCTGATTATTATTATTATTATTATTATTATTATTCTTATTCTTTTTCTGCCATAGAAGTGATCGGGCAGAAGAAACCGTAAGGCCTACAGGGCTGAGACTTGGTCATATGGTAGTACTTCTCACCGCTACTCAGATTCAAAAGATGAGCCCGATCGGCCTCAAGGGGGCGCTATGGCGAAGGTCAACGCGTTTGGCGCCGTAACTCCTACGCCCTGATAGCTAGAGCAAAAATTCTTGCATTATATGATTCCTTGGTTAATGGCAAATCAAAAAGGTCAATAGAACCACTAAGCTCCGCCCACTTAGATTTTTTGCTATTTAGCATAATATGCAAAACCTACTTTTGAGAACTTGTCCTAGGGTCATTGACCAATCCTATCATATTTGGTGTCAAACAACTCAGCAGAGTCCCAAGCTCAATAATTATCGAAAAAATTGAGAATTTTTTAAACAATATGGCCGCCATATGCAAATTAATCTTACCGTGGCACACCCAAATTTACTCTAACAGCTGTAACTTTTGAATGCTTAAACCTACACTAATGCCACTTTACAACTTTGATGCCAACATGATTCTGAGGTAGCCCGTCAATCTGTGTAGACATACGCCCCCAGGGGGCGGAGCCAAAGCTAAAAATCTGTTTCTCAGGAACCGTACAAGCTATGAAGCTCTCCTTTGGCATGTATCATCTATGGCCTTTGTCCTAATGTTTTACACAAGGAAAATTTGATATGCAAATTTTTGCAATCGTTATTAGCCAATCAGATTCCAGCAAGCTTTTGCCAGGCTAAACAATGACCAATCAGGACGATACTTATACCCTACATGTATCTCAGGGCCTTCTATCATCCATTAAAATATGGCGTTGATTGGCCTCAAGGGGGCGCTATAGCAGAAAATCAGTTATATCTAAAGGTACAAGTGGCCTAGGCTTGTTATTCTTTTTTAGTTGTATACTTTGCTGTAGCCTTTACAACTTTGTAATTACATATGTTTACCAAAAATGCAAAGATTTTCATCAGTGCCAAAAAGAGTAAAAATTGCTCTTTTCGAACTTGTCTTTAAGTCCTTAATCAATCAAAACAAATTTGGTCTTGATGCAATCTTGAGACCCTGTAGGTAAATAATTATCAAAAAAATCTTGACATTTTAACTATTTGAGGCCCATAAACCTTGATCAAACATGTACGTGAAAGCCTTTTCAGAGTTATTTGGCCAAAACTCTGTCAAAGTTTAAAACATGCCAAAACTGTTGAAGCTACTAATTAACAATGACATTTGAAGTACATGTGCCAAGTATGAGCCAAATAAGTCTTCAGTAGGCTCTACAGTGAAAAAATAACTATTTTCAATTTATTCTATTTATCGATATTTTCCAACCTAAATGGACAGAAGACAGGAACCTTTCACCCTATCAACACACAAATTTATACACATATATAGACTGATACTCTGATCTTGATTGCAAATTTTCAGCCAAATCGGACATGTTTTGCCTCTACAACGGCTGGAAAACTACAGCGATTTTGTAGGCCTCAAGCCTGTATTATCGCTTTTTTCAAATCTAAATGGACAGAAGTCAGGAACCTTTGACCCTATTGACACAGAAATTGACATACATATATAGACTGCTATTGTGATCCTGATTGCAAATTTGGAGCCAAATCAGATATTTTTTGCCTCTAATATGGCCAAAGAGCAACAGCCATTTTGTAGGCCATAAGCCTGTATTATCACTTTTTTCAAACCTAAATGGTCAGAAGTCAGGAACCTTTGACCCTATCAACACACAAATTTACATACATGTATATACAGACCACTTGATCATGAGTACCAATTTGGAGCCCAATCGGACTTTTCTTCTCTTTTTAATAAATAGAAACACACTGATGGGGAATGTTCTGTCTTTCTGATAGAGTGATAGAGTTCCAGCAGGTTATATGTGGTCTCTTGCTGCGCTCTGGTGGTCATTTGGTGAAACAGCTACAGGTGAATTATTCTTAATTAAAGCTCTGCTGAACTTATTCAATCTTGCTTGTCTTGCTAAATTGAACATATTTATCCTCCTTGTTCATGCTGGTCAGCCGCCTGGGTCATTCTTGTTTATGCTCCACCCACTTAATTTTTTTTTAAATTTGCATAATATGCAAAACCTACTTTTGAGATCTTGTCCTTGGATCCTTGACCAATCATGACATATTTGGTGTCAAACAGTTCAGCAGAGCTTACTCCTCAATAATTATTTAAAAAATCTTTACATTTATAAACAATATGGCCGCCATATGCAAATGAGTTCTACCATGGTGCAGTAAAATGTCTTTAACACATAACTTTTGAATGCTTAACCTGACACTAATACCACTTCAGTCCTTTGATCATTACATGATTCTCAGATACCTTGTCAGTTTAAGTAGACATACACCCCCCCAGGGGGCGGGGCAAATGCTCGATAGCTGTTTCTCTAGAACCATACAAGCTATCAAGGTCATCCTAGCCAATTATCATCTATGGCCCATGCACTAATGGTACACCAAATGAAAATTTGATATGGACACTTTTGTGGTCACTATTAGCCAATCACATTCCAGCAAGCTTTTAACAGGCGGAATGTTAATCAGGTCAAAACTTATATACTATATACGGGTTATTTATATGCCCTTTTTATGCCTTGTGTTTTTTCAATTTAAGAACTGAATTTGTTTCACCAAATGCCCACTAGAGTGCAGTAAGACACCACATAAAACCTGATGAACACTACAGCTCAATTTATCAATGCTTTTCAACTAGTTTACTCACACCACTCATCTAGCATTGCCATTATGGTCTTTATGGTCACGCTGGTCACCCAGCTTGGTTATGCTGGCCATCCAGCTTGGTCATGCTGGCCATTCACATTGGTCATTATGGTCCTGCTGGTCATTCAGCTTTGTCCTCATAGTAATGGTGGTCTTCCAGCTTGGTCATACTGGCCAACCACCTTTGCCATGCTGGTCATCCAGTTTGGTCATTATGGTCTTCCAGCTTGGTCAATATGGTCAACAAGTTTGTCATCCAGATTAGTCATGCTGGTAATCTAGCTTTGTCTTCACAGTCATGCTGGTCATCCTCATCCAGTTTGGCGATGCCGGTCAACCGGCAACATGTTTTAAGCCTAACTGGCCTCCAGGGGTCTCTTTGCCTGTAACGCTCGAACCCCGTAAATCGCCGCTTTCGGCTATATTTATTATTATTCTTATTCTTTTTCTGCCATAGAAGTGATCGGGCAGAAGAAACCGTAAGGCCTACAGGGCTGAGACTTGGTCATATGGTAGTACTTCTCACCGCTACTCAGATTCAAAAGATGAGCCCGATCGGCCTCAAGGGGGCGCTATGGCGAAGGTCAACGCGTTAGGCCTCGTAACTGCCACGCCCTGATAGCTAGAGCAAAAATTCTTGCATTATATGATTCCTTGGTTAATGGCAAATCAAAAAGGTCAATAGAACCACTAAGCTCCGCCCACTTAGATTTTTTGCTATTTAGCATAATATGCAAAACCTACTTTTGAGAACTTGTTCTAAACTCATTGACCAATCCTGACATGTTTGGTGTCAAACAACTCAGTAGAGTCCCAACCTCAATAATTATCGAAAAAATCTTGAAATTTGTAAACAATATGGCCGCCATATGCAAATTAGTCTTACCGTGGCACACCCAAATTTACTTTGACAGCTGTAACTTTTGAATGCTTAAACCGACACTAATGCCACTTTAGACCTTTGATGGCAACATGATTCTGAGGTAGCATGTCAATCTGTGTAGACATACGCCCCCAGGGGGCGGAGCCAAAGCTAAAAATCTGTTTCTCAGGAACTGTACGAGCTATCAAGCTCCCGTTTGGTATGTATCATCTATGGCCTATTACCAAATGATTCACTGAAGGAAAATCTGATATGCAAAATTTTGTGATCGCTATTAGCCAATCAGTTTCCAGCAAGCTTTTGACAGGCTAAACAATGACCAATCAGGACGATACTTATACCCTATATGTATATGAGGGCCTTCTATCATCCATTAAAATATGGCATTGATTGACCTCTAGGGGGCGCTATAGCAGAAAATCAGTTATATCTAAAGGTACAAGTGGCCTAGGCTTGTTATTCTTTTTTAGTTGTATACTTTGCTGTAGCCTTTACAACTTTGTAATTACATGTGTTTACCAAAAATGCAAAGATTTTCACCAATGGCCAAAAGCGTAAAAATGGCTCTTTTCGAACTTGTCTTTAAGTCCTCAATCAATCAAAACAAATTTGGTCTTGATGCGATCTTGAGACCCTGTAGATAAATAATTATCGAAAAAATCTTGACATTTTAACTATTTGAGGCCCATTAACCTTGAAGAAACATGTACGTGAAAGCCTTTTCAGAGTTATTTGGCCAAAACTCTGTCAAAGTTTTAAACAGGCCAAAACTGTTGAAGCTACTAATTAACAATGACATTTCAAGCACATGTGCCAAGTATGAGCAAAATAAGTCTTCACTAGGCTCTACAGTGACAAATTAACTATTTTCAATTTATTCCATTTATCGCTATTTTCCAACCTAAATGGACAGAAGACAGGAACCTTTCACCCTATCGACACACAAATTTATACACATATATAGACTGATAATCTGATCTTGATTGCAAATTTTCAGCCACATCGGACCTGTTTTCCCTCTACAACGGCTGGAAAACTACAGCGATTTTGTAGGCCTCAAGCCTGTATTATCACTTTTTTTAAAACCTAAATGGACAGAAGTCAGGAACCTTTGACCCTATCAACACAGAAATTTACATACATATATAGACTGATATTGTGACCTTGATTGCAAATTTTGAGCCAAATCAGATATTTTTTGCCTCTAATATGGCCAAAGAGCAACAGCCATTTTGTAGGCCATAAGCCTGTATTATCGCTTTTTTCAAGCCTAAATGGACAGAAGTCAGGAACCTTTGACCCTATCAACACACAAATTTACACACATATATATACAGACCACTTGATCATGAGTACCAATTTGGAGCCCAATCGGACTTTTCTTCTCTTTGTAATAAATAGAAACACACTGATAGGGAACGTTCTGTCTTACTTATAGAGTGGTAGATTTCCAGCAGGTTATATGTGGTCTCTTGCTGCGCTCTGGTGGTCATTTGGTGAAACAACTACAGTTGAATTATTCTAAATTAAAGCACTGCTGAACTTATTTAATCTTGCTTGTCTTGCTTAATTGAACATCTTTATCCTTCTTGATCATGCTGCTCAGCCACCTGGGTCATTCTTGTTTATGCTTCACCCACTTATTTTTTTTTTTAAATTTGCATAATATGCAAAACCTACTTTTGAGATCTTGTCCTTGGCTCCTTGACCAATCATGACATGTTTGGTGTCAAACAGTTCAGCAGAGCTTACTCCTTAATAATTATTTAAAAAATCTTTACTGTATTATAAATGGACAGAAGTCAGGAACCTTTGACCCTATAAACACACACATTTACATACATATATATACAGACCACTTGATCATGACTACCAATTTTGAGCCAAATCGGACTTTTCTTCTCTCTGTAATAAATAGATATGCTCGGATAGGAACCTCTCTCTTTCTAATAGACAAATAAATTCTCAGCAGGTTATATGTGGTCTCTTGCTGCGCTCTGGTGGTCATTTGGTGAAACAGCTACAGGTGAATTATTCTAAATTAAAGCTCTGCTGAACTTATTTAATCTTGCTTGTCTTGCTTAATTGAACATCTTTATCCTTCTTTGTCATGCTGGTCAGCCACCTGGGTCATTCTTATTTATGCTCCACCCACTACATTTTTTTTTAATTTCCATAATATACAAAACTTACTTTTGAGATCTTGTCTTTGCCTCTTTGACCAATCATGAGATGTTTGGTGTCAAACAGTTCAGCAGAGCTTACTCCTCAATAATTATTAAAAGAAAATCTTTAGATTTATAAACAATATGGCCGCCATATGCAAATTAGTTGTACCATGGTGCAGTAAAATGTCTTTAACACTTATAACTTTTGAATGCTTAACCTGACACTAATACCACTTCAGTCCTTTGATCATTACATGATTCTCAGATACCCTGTCAGTTCAAGTAGACATACACCCCCCAGGGGGCGGGGCCAATGCTCAATAGCTGTTTCTCTAGAACCATACAAGCTATCAAGGTCATCCTAGCCAATTATCATCTATGGCCCATGCACTAATGGTACACCAAATGAAAATTTGATATGGACACTTTTGTGGTCACTATTAGCCAATCACATTCCAGCAAGCTTTTAACAGGCGGAATGTTAATCAGGTCAAAACTTATATACTATATACGGGTTATTTATATGCCCTTTTTATGCCTTGTGTTTTTTCAATTTAAGAACTGAATTTGTTTCACCAAATGCCCACTAGAGTGCAGTAAGACACCACATAAAACCTGATGAACACTACAGCTCAATTTATCAATGCTTTTCAACTAGTTTACTCACACCACTCATCTAGCATTGCCATTATGGTCTTTATGGTCACGCTGGTCACCCAGCTTGGTTATGCTGGCCATCCAGCTTGGTCATGCTGGCCATTCACATTGGTCATTATGGTCCTGCTGGTCATTCAGCTTTGTCCTCATAGTAATGGTGGTCTTCCAGCTTGGTCATACTGGCCAACCACCTTTGCCATGCTGGTCATCCAGTTTGGTCATTATGGTCTTCCAGCTTGGTCAATATGGTCAACAAGTTTGTCATCCAGATTAGTCATGCTGGTAATCTAGCTTGGTCTTCACGGTCATGCTGGTCATCCTCATCCAGTTTGGCGATGCCGGTCAACCGGCAACATGTTTTAAGCCTAACTGGCCTCCAGGGGCTTCTTTGCCTGTGACGCTCGAACCCCGTAAATCGCCGCTTGCGGCTATATTTATTAGGGGTTCGAGCACGTAGTGCTAGAAACCCTATTGTAATTGTTCTGATTATTATTAGGGGTTCGAGCACGTAGTGCTAGAAACCCTATTGTAATTGTTCTGATTATTATTAGGGGTTCGAGCACGTAGTGCTAGAAACCCTTTTGTAATTGTTCTGATTATTAGGGGTTCGAGCACGTAGTGCTAGAAACCCTATTGTAATTGTTCTGATTATTATTATTATTATTATTATTATTCTTATTCTTTTTCTGCCATAGAAGTGATTGGGCAGAAGAAACCGTAAGGCCTACAGGGCTGAGACTTGGTCATATGGTAGTACTTCTCACCGCTACTCAGATTCAAAAGATGAGCCCGATCGGCCTCAAGGGGGCGCTATGGCGAAGGTCAGCGCGTTTGGCCTCGTAACTCCCACGCCCTGATAGCTAGAGCAAAAATTCTTGCATTATATGATTCCTTGGTTAATGGCAAATCAAAAAGGTCAATAGAACCACTAAGCTCCGCCCACTTAGATTTTTTGCTATTTAGCATAATATGCAAAACCTACTTTTGAGAACTTGTCCTAGGGTCATTGACCAATCCTGTCATATTTGGTGTCAAACAACTCAGCAGAGTCCCATCCTTAATAATTATCGAAAAAATTGTGAAATTTGTAAACAATATGGCCGCCATATGCAAATTAATCTTACCGTAGCACACCCAAATTTACTCTAACAGCTGTAACTTTTGAATGCTTAAACCTACACTAATGCCACTTTAGACCTTTGATGCCAACATGATTCTGAGGTAGCGTGTCAATCTGTGTAGACATACGCCTCCAGGGGGCGGAGCCAAAGCTAAAAATCTGTTTCTCAGGAACCGTACAAGCTACGAAGCTCTCCTTTGGAATGTATCATCTATGGCCTATGTTCTAATGTTTCACAGAAGGAAAATTTGATATGCAAATTTTTGCGATCGCTATTAGCCAATCAGCTTCCAGCAAGCTTTTGACAGGCTAAACAATCACCAATCAGGACGATACTTATACTCTACATGTATATGAGGGCCTTCTATCATCCATTAAAATATGGCGTTGATTGGCCTCAAGGGGGCGCTATAGCAGAAAATCAGTTATATCTAAAGGTACAAGTGGCCTAAGCTTGTTATTCTTTTTGAATTGTATACGTTGCTATAGCCTTTACAACTTTGTAATTACATGTATTTACCAAAAATGCAAAGATTTTCATCAGTGGCCAAAAGAGTAAAAATTGCTCTTTTCGAACTTGTCTTTAAGTCCTTAATCAATCAAAACAAATTTGGTCTTGATGCAATCTTGAGACCCTGTAGGTAAATAATTATCAAAAAAATCTTGACATTTTAACTATTTGAGGCCCATAAACCTTGATCAAACATGTACGTGAAAGCCTTTTCAGAGTTATTTGGCCAAAACTCTGTCAAAGTTTAAAACATGCCAAAACTGTTGAAGCTACTAATTAACAATGACATTTGAAGCACATGTGCCAAGTATGAGCCAAATAAGTCTTCAGTAGGCTCTACAGTGAAAAAATAACTATTTTCAGTTTATTCTATTTATCGCTATTTTCCAACCTAAATGGACAGAAGACAGGAACCTTTCACCCTATCAACACACAAATTTATACACATATATAGACTGATAATCTGATCTTGATTGCAAATTTTCAGCCAAATCGGACATGTTTTCCCTCTACAACGGCTGGAAAACTACAGCAATTTTGTAGGCCTCAAGCCTGTATTATCGCTTTTTTCAAATCTAAATGGACAGAAGTCAGGAACCTTTGACCCTATTGACACAGAAATTTACATACATATATAGACTGATATTGTGATCTTGATTGCAAATTTTGAGCCAAATCAGATATTTTTTGCCTCTAATATGGCCAAAGAGCAACAGCCATTTTGTAGGCCATAAGCCTGTATTATCGCTTTTTTCAAACCTAAATGGACAGAAGTCAGGAACCTTTGACCCTATCAACACACAAATTTACACACATATATATGCAGACCACTTGATCATGAGTACCAATTTGGAGCCCAATCGGACTTTTCTTCTCTTTTTAATAAATAGAAACACACTGATAGGGAATGTTCTGTCTTACTTATAGAGTGATAGATTTCCAGCAGGTTATATGTGGTCTCTTGCTGCGCTCTGGTGGTCATTTGGTGAAACAGCTACAGGTGAATTATTCTAAATTAAAGCTCTGCTGAACTTATTCAATCTTGCTTGTCTTGCTTAATTGAACATATTTATCCTTCTTGTTCATGCTGGTCAGCCGCCTGGGTCATTCTTGTTTATGCTCCACCCACTTAATTTTTTTTTAAATTTGCATAATATGCAAAACCTACTTTTGAGATCTTGTCCTTGGATCCTTGACCAATCATGACATGTTTGGTGTCAAACAGTTCAGCAGAGCTTACTCCTCAATAATTATTAAAAAAATCTTTACATTTATAAACAATATGGCCGCCATATGCAAATGAGTTCTACCATGGTGCAGTAAAATGTCTTTAACACTTATAACTTTTGAATGCTTAACCTGACACTAATACCACTTCAGTCCTTTGATCATTACATGATTCTCAGATACCCTGTCAGTATAAGTAGACATACACCCCCCAGGGGGCGGGGCCAATGCTCGATAGCTGTTTCTCTAGAACCATACAAGCTATCAAGGTCATCCTAGCCAATTATCATCTATGGCCCATGCACTAATGGTACACCAAATGAAAATTTGATATGGACACTTTTGTGGTCACTATTAGCCAATCACATTCCAGCAAGCTTTTAACAGGCGGAATGTTAATCAGGTCAAAACTTATATACTATATACGGGTTATTTATATGCCCTTTTTATGCCTTGTGTTTTTTCAATTTAAGAACTGAATTTGTTTCACCAAATGCCCACTAGAGTGCAGTAAGACACCACATAAAACCTGATGAACTCTACAGCTCAATTTATCAATGCTTTTCAACTAGTTTACTCACACCACTCATCTAGCATTGCCATTATGGTCTTTATGGTCACGCTGGTCACCCAGCTTGGTTATGCTGGCCATCCAGCTTGGTCATGCTGGCCATTCACATTGGTCATTATGGTCCTGCTGGTCATTCAGCTTTGTCCTCATAGTAATGGTGGTCTTCCAGCTTGGTCATACTGGCCAACCACCTTTGCCATGCTGGTCATCCAGTTTGGTCATTATGGTCCTCCAGCTTGGTCAATATGGTCAACAAGTTTGTCATCCAGATTAGTCATGCTGGTAATCTAGCTTGGTCTTCACGGTCATGCTGGTCATCCTCATCCAGTTTGGCGATGCCGGTCAACCGGCAACATGTTTTAAGCCTAACTGGCCTCCAGGGGTCTCTTTGCCTGTAACGCTCGAACCCCGTAAATCGCCGCTTGCGGCTATATTGGTATTTATAATCGCTTCCCCTTCTTTTTCAAACCTAGAAGTGATTGCACAGAACAAACCGTAAGGCCTAGAGAGCTGAGAGTTGGTCATATCGTAGTACTTTAGACCCGTACTCAGCCGCATGATATGCGTCCCAATTGGCCTCAAGGGGGCGCTATGGCGAAGGTCAACGCGTTAGGCCTTGTAACTCCCACGCCCTGATAGCTAGAGCAAAATTTCTTTCGTCATATGATTCCTTGGTTAAGAGCAAATCAAAAAGGTCAATAGAACCACTAAGCTCCGCCCACTTAGATTTTTTGCTATTTAGCATAATATGCAAAACCTACTTTTGAGAACTTGTCCTAGGGTCATTGACCAATCCTGACATGTTTGGTGTCAAACAACTCAGCAGAGTCCCAACCTCAATAATTATCGAAAAAATTGTGAAATTTGTAAACAATATGGCCACCATATGCAAATTAATCTTACCGTAACACACCCAAATTTACTCTAACAGCTGTAACTTTTGAATGCTTAAACCTACACTAATGCCACTTTAGAAATTTGATGACAACATGATTCTGAGGTAGCCTGTCAATCTGTGTAGACGTATGCACCCAGGGGGCGGAGCCAAAGCTTAAAATCTGTTTCTCAGGAACACGTACAAGCTATGAAGCTATCCTTTGTCATGTATCATCTATGGTCTATGTCCTAATGTTTCACATAAGGAAAATTTGATATGCAAATTTTTGCGATCGCCATTAGCCAATCAGATTCCAGCAAGCTTTTGACATGCTAAACAATGACCAATCAGGACGATGCTTATACCCTACATGTATCTCAGGGCCTTCTATCATCCATTAAAATATGGCGTTGATTGGCCTCAAGGGGGCGCTATAGCAGAAAATCAGTTATATCTAAAGGTACAAGTGGCCTAGGCTTGTTATTCTTTTTTAGTTGTATACTTTGCTGTAGCCTTTACAACTTTGTAATTACATATGTTTCCCAAAAATGCAAAGATTTTCATCAGTGGCCAAAAGAGTAAAAATTGCTCTTTTCGAACTTGTCTTTAAGTCCTTAATCAATCAAAACAAATTTGGTCTTGATGCAATCTTGAGACCCTGTAGGTAAATAATTATCAAAAAAATCTTGACATTTTAACTACTTGAGGCCCATAAACCTTGATCAAACATGTACGTGAAAGCCTTTTCAGAGTTATTTGGCCAAAACTCTGTCAAAGTTTAAAACATGCCAAAACTGTTGAAGCTGCTAATTAACAATGACATTTGAAGCACATGTGCCAAGTATGAGCCAAATAAGTCTTCAGTAGGCTCTACAGTGAAAAAATAACTATTTTCAATTTATTCTATTTATCGCTATTTTCCAACCTAAATGGACAGAAGACAGGAACCTTTCACCGTATCAACACACAAATTTATGCACATATATAGACTGATAATCTGATCTTGATTGCAAATTTTCAGCCAAATCGGACATGTTTTGCCTCTACAACGGCTGGAAAACTACAGCGATTTTGTAGGCCTCAAGCCTGTATTATCGCTTTTTTTCAAATCTAAATGGACAGAAGTCAGGAACCTTTGACCCTATCAACACACAAATTTACACACATATATATACAGACCACTTGATCATGATTACCAATTTGGAGCCCAATCAGACTTTTCTTCTCTTTTTAATAAATAGAAACACACTGATAGGGAATGTTCTGTCTTTCTGATAGAGTGATAGATTTCCAGCAGGTTATATGTGGTCTCTTGCTGCGCTCTGGTGGTCATTTGGTGAAACAGCTACAGGTGAATTATTCTAAATAAAGCTCTGCTGAACTTATTTAATCTTGCTTGAACATCTTTATCCTTCTTGGTCATGCTGCTCAGCCACCTGGGTCATTCTTGTTTATGCTCCACCCACTTAATTTTTTTTTTATTTGCATAATATGCAAAACTTACTTTTGAGATCTTGTCCTTGGCTCCTTGACCAATCATGACATGTTTGGAGTCAAACAGTTCAGCAGAGCTTACTCCTCAATAATTATTTAAAAAATCTTTACATTTATAAACAATATGGCCGCCATATGCAAATGAGTTCTACCATGGTGCAGTAAAATGTCTTTAACACTTATAACTTTTGAATGCTTAACCTGACACTAATACCACTTCAGTCCTTTGATCATTACATGATTCTCAGATACCCTGTCAGTTTAAGTAGACATACACCCCTACGGGGCGGAGCCAATGCTAGATAGCTGTTTCTCTAGAACCATACAAGCTATCAAGGTCATCCTTGCCAATTATCATCTAAGGCCCATGCACTAATGGTACACCAAATAAAAATTTGATATGGACACTTTTGTGATCACTATTAGCCAATCACATTCCAGCAAGCTTTTTACGGGCGGAATGTTAATCAGGTCAAAACTTATATACTATATACGGGTTATTTATATGCCCTTTTTATGCGTTGTGTTTTTTCAATTTAAGAACTGAATTTGTTTCACCAAATGCCCACTAGAGTGCAGCAAGACACCACATAAAACCTGATGAACACTACAGCTCAATTTATCAATGCTTTTCAACTAGTTTACTCACACCACTCATCTAGCATTGCCATTATGGTCTTTATGGTCACGCTGGTCACCCAGCTTGGTCATGCTGGCCATTCACATTGGTCATTATGGTCCTGCTGGTCATTCAGCTTTGTCCTCATAGTAATGGTGGTCTTCCAGCTTGGTCATACTGGCCAACCACCTTTGCCATGCTGGTCATCCAGTTTGGTCATTATGGTCTTCCAGCTTGGTCAATATGGTCAACAAGTTTGTCATCCAGATTAGTCATGCTGGTAATCTAGCTTGGTCTTCACGGTCATGCTGGTCATCCTCATCCAGTTTGGCGATGCCGGTCAACCGGCAACATGTTTTAAGCCTAACTGGCCTCCAGGGGTCTCTTTGCCTGTAACGCTCGAACCCCGTAAATCGCCGCTTGCGGCTATATTTGTTATTGTTTTTTGTTTGTTTTTTTTTTGTTTTTTTGCACCCAACATGTTTACCACACGAGCACACAGTCATACAGGTTACATGCGAGAGCACACACACACACACACACACACACACACCGTTAGTGAGCACACGTGACTTTCCCAGGTAACTCAAATATGAGCATGCTGAGGTTTGTCTCATGGAATGTACGTGGAGCTGGTTCGGGGGAAAAGAGGGTAAAAATTGCCCATCGGTTAAATGATTTAAAGGCTGACATTGTGTTTCTACAGGAGATACATGTATCTAAAACATCTGCGCAAACATTCTCCTTTCCACAGTTTCCTCACACATACTCAGCCTGTTAACTCCAAACAAAGAGGTGTAGCTATATTGATTAACAAAAAGTTAAACTTCACCATCAGAAACACTATATCAGACTCAGAAGGTAGATTTATAATACTTAATTTATCTATTCAAAATATTAATTTTTGCATTGCTAGTATATATGCGCCAAATGTTGATGACCCCTCCTTCTTTCATACCTTTTTCACTTCACTTTCTGATCACTCTGACACCACACTGGTGATAGGAGGAGACTTCAACTTGGTACTTAATGAGGAGATTGACAGGCTCAGTACAGCAGTGAGTCAAAGGAACTGGCAGTCTGCAGACATTCTTAAACAGTACATGAAGGATTTTGGTCTATGCGATGCTTGGCGTTCACATCACCCCACTCTGAGAGAGTATAGTTTTTTCTCACACGTACATAAATCTCACTCTTGCTTAGATTACTTTTTAGTTAGCAGCTCTATGTTGAGGGAAATCACAGACACTCAAATTCACCCTATCATTATTAGCGATCACGCACCGGTGTCTATGTCTTTGACACGGAAAAGAGTTATACCACCAGCTAGGAACTGGAGATTTAATACATCATTACTTAACAAACAAGATTTCATTAATTACTTCAAAAAAGAGTGGGCTATATATTTAGAACATAATGACCTGCCTGGAATATCGCCATGTGTTCTTTGGGAAGCAGGGAAGGCAATGCGGGGTAAAATAATATCTTACTGCGCACATAAGAAAATTAAAGAAAAAACTTGTGTGTCAGAATTGGAACAGAAAATAAAATCATTAGAAACAGCCTATGCTGCTTCACCACAAGAGCATATAATTAACACCCTGCGGAAATTAAGATTGGAACTAAATGAAATCATTGATAAAAAGACACAATTTATGTTGCAGAGGCTGCGTTTGGAAAACTTCGAGCATGGAAATAAATCTGGAAAATTCCTGGCAAACCAATTAAAACTAAATAAAGAAAAAACAGCTATTTCTTCAATTAAAGACTCTGTTGGTAACATTACTCATGACCCACAAGAAATTAATAACAATTTTAAAGACTTTTATGAGGCATTATACTCATCACAGATGAATCCATCTGATGCTGACATTGAAGAATTTTTGAAAAATATAAATCTACCTAAACTAGATGAGGAACAGGTTATGACTCTTGATTCACCTTTTTCATCTTCCGAATTCTTTAAAGCAATACAGGATCTCCCAAATAATAAAGCTCCAGGTCCAGATGGCTTTCCTGCAGAGTTATATAAAGAATTCTGGTCTGTGTTAGAACCCATTTTTTTTAGAATGGTCACTCAAATCAAGAAGGACCGCATAATATCTCCAAACATGAACTCTGCCAACATTACCTTGCTTCTTAAACCAGGCAAAGATCCAACACTCCCATCCAGCTATCGCCCAATTTCGCTTATAAATGTAGACCTTAAAATAATTTGCAAAGTTCTTGCAAGGAGGTTAGAAAAAATCACTCCATCCATTATACATTCGGACCAAACAGGTTTTATCAAAGGCCGGCACTCAGCCGATAACACACGTCGACTAATAAATGTAATAGATTACTGTTCCATTAACAAATTAGAAACCATAGTTGTCTCTTTAGATGCAGAGAAAGCATTCGACCGGGTAAATTGGAAATTTCTGTTAGCAGTTCTAAATAAATTTGGATTTGGTCCATCCTTCATAAACTGGATTGAAACATTATATAGCTCTCCCAATGCACGGGTTAGGACAAATGATCTTATTTCACAAAGCTTTAGTCTGCAGAGAGGCACCAGACAGGGCTGCCCGCTCTCTCCCTCACTTTTTGTATTTTTTATTGAACCACTAGCAGCTAAAATACGACAAAGTGTAGATATTAAAGGAATTCAAACAGAAAATACAGACCATAAGATAAGCCTTTATGCTGATGATGTATTACTTTTCCTTAGGGACTCACAAACTTCTCTGCTAAAGACAATCACACTCATAGATAAGTTCTCATCTGTATCAGATTATTCCATTAACTGGAGTAAATCAACAGTTCTACCTCTGAATTGTACATTTCAGAGCACTACTTCACTACAGTCGGGCAACATTAAATATTTAGGTATACATTTTTCCCCCAAGCTATCAGACCTGATACGATTGAATCATACTCCTCTACTAAAAACAATAGAGGACGATCTCACACGATGGAATTCTCTACCTATATCTCTTATTGGGAGAGTTGCTACTGTAAAAATGCTGATTCTACATAAAATCAATTATTTGTTTTCATTAATCCCTAATAAACCTCCTGCTGCTTGGTTTAAGTCATTAGACTCAAACATTTCAAATTTTTTATGGAAAAATAAAACATCGAGAATAAGTCTGAAGACTTTACAGAAGCTAAAATGCCATGGTGGTCTAGAACTACCAAACTTCTATCACTATTTTTTAGCCAATAGATTGCAATATGTTACAAGTTGGATTAAAACAAACCCTTTAGGCAGCCCTTGGCTGGACCTAGAACAAACACTCAGTGGAAAAGTGAAAATCGCTGACTTACCTTTCATTAGCTCCAGTATTAAACACTATAGCTGCTTTAAAAGCCTAAACATAAACACCACTCTGACAGCTTGGTGGGAATTTTTAAAGATAGCTAAGTCTTCACTAATACCATGTAAAAGGACAGCCATTTGGAACAACCCAGATATATGTCAGAAAAAAACAGTTATTAATTTTTCGCAATGGCAAGAGAAAGGAATTAAGAATTTAGAACATGTTATACAGGAGGGGACCTTTATGTCATTTGAAGATCTTATTTCAAAATACGAAATTAGCAGTAGCAAATTTTTGGAGTATCTACAATTAAAGTCCATTATACAAGCAAGATTTAATTTAAATAATCTAACATTAGAAATCCCAGTATTGATAAAAGAGTTCATGAATCTCTATACTCCTAAATTGTTATCAAAAATATATAAGTTATTATCCAAAATTAATGATTCAATATCCCTCCCAATTACAAAATGGGATCGAGATCTCTCCATGAACCCAGATAAGAACTTTTGGACACAGATATGTTTAAACAATTTCAAAATGACGAAAAGTCCAAATTTACAACTCATACAATACAAAATTCTCCATAGAACACATTATACAGGGCATAGAATGTTCCAAATGGGCCTTAGAGAAACAAATATATGCACTAACTGTTTGGGCAATCATATTGAGAATTATATACATGCTATATGGTTTTGCATGCCTGTTCAGAGATTCTGGAAGATGATATGTGAAGACTTATCTACCTGGTTTAATTGCAATATCCCAGCTTCACCCAAACTATGCATTTTAGGTGATGTAAGTGAACTAAACATGGAAACAAATATATTGCACATAGTTCTCACTGTCTTATGCATCGCTAAGAAAACTATCCTCATGAAGTGGAAATCAAAAAATGATTTATGCATAAATCACTATAGAAATGTACTTTTAGACCACATTAGTCTGGAAAGAATGTCTGCAACCTCAAAAAACCAATTGGCTACATTTGAATCTCTCTGGTTCCCACTGATCAGCTCCATCACATGATGGGGCTGTAGTCGTGTCTCCTGGTGCGTCCGGCAGGTGGCTGGGGGGGGATCGGGGGATTCGGGTGTCTGATGGCTCTTGGACTGGGGACGGTGGCTGCCGCTTGGTGATTTCTGTGTGCGGGCCCTGGTTGTTGGTGGGGGGGGCCTGGATGTATGCTCTTGTGGTCTTGGGGTGTGGGTCTGGGGGGCCCATGGTGGTGGGTGCTGGCCCTGTCCGGTTGGCTGGGTTCCCCTGTGGCGGTCGGGGTGCGGAGTCCGGGGCCCTGGTGCCCGTGGGCGTCTGTCGCCTGTTTGGGTCCCTCCCTGCGCTGGGGAGGGTCTATGCCTCTCTTGGGCGCGCCATCGTGGGGGGTGGTGGTTTGGTCCGTGTTGGGGTGTCTGGTTGGCATTCCGGGATTCTGGGTGCCCTCCCTGTGGGGAGGTAGGGGCGCTCAGGTGGGGAAGCAGCAGTCTCCCACTTAAGACCGGTTGGTCCTGGGCTCAGGACCACTGTGTGTGTATGAGAAAGAGTGGGATGTTGAGTGTAAATGTGTCTGTGTGTGTGTGTGTGTGTGTGTGTGTGTGTGTGTGTGTGTGTGTGTGTGTGTGCGTGTGTGTGTGCGTCTGTGTAATATCTGTTGTCTTTTGTATGTGAGTGGGGTGTGTATTTATGTTGTATTGCAGTGTGGGGATGGGGGCGCTGTCTTGCAGAGCGGCGGTGTCCTGGGGCCGTAGCCGCTCTACACCCTGGACTTGCCTTCCCTGTTCTGCGGTTGGGTGTATGGAACTGGGTGCCTAGTGAGCCAGCAGCAGTTGGCTCTCTTCCTCCGGGGGGTAGTCCTCTGCCCCCCCGGTCCTTTCCTGGCCCTTCCCCGACTCCTACTCAGTCTAACATCGCATTACACATACAAACTCATCATACAGCTTACACACATCATATTACACATAGGGTTTTGGGGGGCAGGTGCTCCCTGCTCCTTAATTTTATTTTCGCATTTTAGACATTGAGGGCCTTTGGGGGGGCAGTGTGGTTGGGTGCTGTTATTCAGTTCTCATATTACAGCTGTCCCTCCAATTTTAATAGCACTGTAGCTTTCATTCATTCTTCTCATTATACACATTCATATCACTGCAACATGCTGGGTGGGGGGAGGAGGGGGGTCAGGTCTTCTCACACCCTGGTTTCGTGCACCCTGCCTGGGGTGTGGGTCAGGTGGTTGTTTGGGGCCGGGCTGGCTGCTTCCCTAGGTTGCCGCTGGCTCGGTACTGGTGCCCACATGCCCGCATTAGGTGTTTATGTATGTTCTGTGTGTGTGACTGGTGTGCGTGACTGGTGTGTGTGACTGGTCTGTGAGTGAATGTGCACGTGTGCGACGGGTGTATGTGTGACGGATGTGTGTGTGACGGGTGTGTGAATGTGCATGTGTGCGTGAACAGTTGGTCCTGACTGAGCATGGACACCTGTGGGACATGGTTGCGTAGGGCGGGTTTTTGCCCTCCCTACCGCTCCACGCTGCTCTCCGCCGATCGTCACTGCCGTTCCTGGGGGGGTGGGCGTCCATGGGTCCATGGGTCCATGGGTGCGTGGCCGGATGCCCTAATGTGGTCTCTGGCCCGCCCCCTTGGTGGCCGTGGCCTGGGGGTGGCTTGGGCCCCCTTGGCGTGGGGGGTGGTCTGCCGGGTGTCGGGCTGTTCCCGGGTGCTTGGGATCTCGGGGGCTGCATGCTCAGCTCGTGCAGGCGGTGCTGGCCTGCCGGGGGGGTGGGCTGCTCGCTTCCATTGGCTCTCTGGACTCTTGCTCTTTGCCATGGGGGCTTCGTCTGGAGTCTCCCCCGTCCTCATCTGGGGTGTGCACATGGTTACCATCGGGATGTGTGGCCGCGGGTCTTCTGGGCTCCTAATGGGCTGTGGATGGTCTGGGTCCACTGGGTTCTTCCCTATCTGCCTCTGGATCGCAGGGGCATGGTGGCAGTTTCTTGCTTCCATTGTGGTAGGCATTTCATGACATAATCCGTAACACATGACATATTTTTGCAAAAAACAATAGAATAGAAGTAACTGTGCGTGTGTGTGTATGTATTTATGTGTATGTATTAATATGTATGTGTATTTATGTATGTGTGTATATGTATAAGCATATGTATAGTTAGATATGTGAGTATGTGTATATATGTATGTTTGTTTATTTTATGATTATTTCATTTTATTATTATTATTATTTTTTTGTTTGTTTGTTTTTTGTTTAGTTTTTTTTTTCTTTCTTTTCTTTTAAAAAGAAATTAAAATAAGTTGGCAGCACTGATTCTGGTTTCAGACGGGCCTAAGTTGATAGGCAGAAATAGCACAAAATGGTTCAAAAAGTTAACTCTATTTAACCCCTTAACATGTCTTGTCCCATATAGGGGCTACAGGGTTTTGTACCACCTACATGTTACTTGGAGAAGCTGGTTGTCTTCTCTCTACTTCACTAAATAATTCCAGATCAGTAACAGTAATCAACCCAAATTTTGCATGTTTGAAAATAGATGAAAAAAATAGATAAACATAACAAAACTTAAGCTTTGGAGGACATGAACTGTTTGGTTTTTATTCAGGAAAAGCCAATTTTATGATTTTATTCATTATATTTTGACATTATCAGATTTACTTAAACATTTTTTATATGTTCTATTAAAATTGCAATTATGCTTTTCAGTAATGTCCCTCATCAAACATGAAAGCTTATGTAATTCTTATATAGAAGTCCTCAAGATTTAGTGGTGTAATGTCAAAAACCCTGGCCTGTTAAAGAGTTAAACAGGTAAACAATAGCAGAGTTGACCATAAATGAAACCTTGCTATACCTTGAGATGTTGTAATGAACCTGCAGTTCTAGAATGGAAAATGTCTGAGTGTGTGTGTTTATGTAGTGCTGTTCAAAAGTTTGGAATCGTTAGCGTATAAACGCAATATACATATATTAAAGTAGGGCAGAATATTGAGCCATGCTGGTACTGTTCAATGTAACATGTTTCATTATCTTTATGGAGAATGCTGTAGAATTCTGAGGATGGCAGTTTAGTGAATATGTGAGACTGCTTCATGTTTGAGTAGTAGTGATGAATTAAGTACAAATGTTCACATTGTGAAAGTCATCCCTGATTGAAACAGAAAAGAGATGAGGATTCCAGGCTTTTGAGTGTGTGTGTGTGTGTGTGTGTGTGTGTGTGTGTGTGTGTGTTTCTGCGTGTGTTGAATGAAGCAGTAAGAGAGATAGTCAAAACATCTCTTCTCTGCTATCTTCTATCACATTTGGTGTGCGTGTGTGTGTGTGTGTGTCTGTGCATGTGTGTAAGTGTGTATGTTTCTAACATTTGTCTAACTCTGATATTCTATAAGCTAATCTAATGATGAATATAATGTGTGTGTGTGGCTGAGTCAGAATCACTCCCTATTCCAGAAATAGTGCACTATATAGTGTGTAAACCATTTTTGCAGTACTGTTTAAAACCCCAGCAGTACATTATATTCCCTATATAGTTCACTATGAAACAACCTAATGCATCACAACATTTAGAAATTTCAAAATATACTATAATGCAATGCAGTGCTGTTGTATCAGACGTCCTCAGAGCAGGACAAACATGGTTTATTGTTTGGTTGTTCCATAATTCGTTTAGTAAATAGAAAATGCTACATAGTGAAAGAGTTAATGAGTGAGCCATTCTGAACACAGCTTCTGTTTTAATGTGGTTTAGGCCTTTCCTTTAGGTCTTTCCTTACTGGTTTCTAAAATCTACTATCCTCATTAAGAGAATCAAAAGATCAGCATAGACTGAGATACATGGGAACCACTAGAGAAATTAGATGTGTATTCTTTAAATCTCATTCAGCTGAGACTGAGCTGAAATCAATCTCAATAAGAAAAGAATAAGAATAGAATTCTTATTCTTTTCTTATTGAGATTGATTTCAGCTCAGTCTCAGCTGAATGAGATTTAAAGAATACATATATGTTGCCCTAACTGAGCAACATATATGTACAGACTGAGCTGAAATCAATCTCAATAAGAAAAGAATAAGAATAGAATTCTTATTCTTTTCTTATTGAGATTGATTTCAGCTCAGTCTCAGCTGAATGAGATTTAAAGAATACACATCTAATTTCTCTAGTGGTTCCCATGTATCTCAGTCTATGCTGATCTTTTGATTCTCTTAATGAGGATAGTAGATTTTAGAAACCAGTAAGGAAAGACCTTACTTTCTTTGGAAAGGTGTAATTTGACAAACTTAGTATTGGATCTATTACGAGCTGCAGTGAATTGGGTCTCTCTTTCTGACTTTTAAACAAGGAGACATCAGATGTCTTTAAAAAAAAAAACAGAGCTTTCTGTTTTGCTTTCCATATGTTTTCTATTTCTCGCAATGAAGAACTTGCTTGCATATTCTTGGCTATATTTTGAGTCCCCATCAGAGCACAACAATATAAGGACAATGTTTATACAGTTTAGGAATATCAAGCATCGTTTGGCTGGAAATAATTTTTGTTTTAGTTCTTTCATGAGGCTAAACAATTTTTAACCATATTATAGAATTCCTTTCAGGATTTCTTTTTTATTATTATTTTTTCTTTTAAGGTTTTTTTGGAGGGATTTTTCTCTTTTGACTGAATGTTGCTCAGTGCTGTTTTCTGGGTGTTTGAGACGGCGGGGGTGGTGCTCATCACAGGAGTTTTGACCCTCAGAGACAGGGTCCTCTGCAACAGTACTGTGAACATCATCTGAACCAGAGCACTTCATGAGGAGAGTCTCAGATGAGAGACTGTGTTTGGTCCAGCTGTCGGTCGATGGCTGGACTGCGTCTCTACCGGACCTGCTGTGATTGAAATGTTACAGCACTGGTCCAGGAAACTGGTTTCAGATCTGGAAGAACTGAGCGATCAGAGACCGCTTCAGACAGCACCTGCTCAACCATCAACACCACTCACCCCCAGCAGCCAATCAGCCCAGCGGAGCAACCCCTCAGCCTGAGCCAGCAACGGAGACGTGAGACCAGATTTTTTATTTTTTATTTTTTATGCCTGTTTACTTTTTTTTCATTAAAAGGAGTGATTTTATTTTATTTTTGATGTTTATGCCTCATGTAGAAAATGTTTGGTTAAACTATAAATCTGGTGGTGACTCAAATTATGACTGTTTTACCTTTCTTTTTAAGAAAAAAAAGTGAGGTTTTAGCTCTCTCTCTCTTTTATCTTTCCATCAAAAAAACTTTGATGATTTAAAAATAATATCTAGTTCAAACATGGTTGCTGGGCAGATTAATACATTAGAGGACTATCGCACACTGGCCCTCAATTTTCACTGAAAAGTTTTTTTTTTTAGGTTTACATTATGTAATTTATGTTGTCTAATGACTATGATTTGTATAAAACATTTTTTAATAACAATCATCTCCATTAAGGCTTATGTATGGGAAGTTGTTTACTGGCTTTTGACAAAATGAATACATATAAACTTAGATGTAGTTGTAACTAGCTAAAGTTAAAGCATGCTGGCTTAAATAAAAATCAACCATTTAAAATCTTATTATTACATCAATGTAGACTATCAACTACAAAAAGAGCTTTGTTTGCTCCAAAAACTTTCATAAAAATACGATAAGATAGAAATCTTTCTCTTAGATGTGCATTAATATTAATGCTAAATTAATTTAACATATATATATATATATATATATATATATATATATATATATATATATATATATATATATATATATATATATATATATATATATTGGAACTGAACAAGAAAAATAAATATTAGGCCAATGACTTCTAACAGGACCACTGCAGCTCATGGCTTCAAAATCACTGTCATAGGAACTAGTTAGCCTAAACTTAAGTGGACCATCCCACAGCTTGTGGACACAACTCCACACACATTTAAATTCTAACATCAGCCAAATGTTTTTAGACTCAGGTTAACAGACGGAAAATAAGTTTACATAGTATATAGAGGAAATGCACTGACTGCATCATACTCATCAGAGTTTTTGGAGGAACTGAACTCTCTACGTAATAACTAAAATAGTTGAGGATTGTTCGTCTACAGATTGGTATTAAGAATTTTGGCACATAACAAACTATTTTAAAATAAATAAAACTAAGATTAAGCTGAAGTGCACAAATAAGTTTTAGATGTGCTTCAAAGGAAGAACTAGGTGTTCCCTCATGGATATAAACTGAGAGTTACAAATCTTTGGTGCATAAATACAAAAGGCAACGTTAAATGTTCTCAACAAATGAGCTGGAATTGTCGATCTGTCAGCAGTCCTGATATATACTTAGCTGCTAAGCCATTAAGAGATTTTTACACTTTTCACACTAAATGAATATTAAAATCCAATCTAAATAATCTTCTCTCTTTTTTGTGTGAGTTAGAACTGTAGCTGCAGCATTTTGACCAATATGTAATTTGTAAATTGAAGATTCTGGTAATCCAGAGAATAATGCATTACAAAACAAAGGTGTAGATCAGCTTCTCAGCATCTAGCGTAAGAAAATGCCTAATTAATGTATAAAAAATATACATTATTATGGTTGATGGTTAAATTAGACAATGTGAAAGGTTAAAAGAAAATAAGAAGGTATTTGATAAATAAATGTTGAGACTATGTATTCTATAGTCTAGAGCAAAAACAATGACAATGTTGAAAAAAAAATTACTTGATTTTAACACTTTTATAACTTAATGTTGTAATTCTGAAAAAAAAAGAGAGAAAGTTAATGTAGTAAACATTTGTTTATGAATCTTCTCAGATCCATGGTGGGCATAATGAGGCAGGGAGAGTCCGGCGTGTGGACTGGTGTGCAATAGGCCCCAGCATGTCCACAGCTGAGATGAAGAAACACTTGTTCTCATACTCTGTATGCAGACACTTGTCATTACTCCTGGGGCTTCTTAGGCGTTATGTAGACCATCATGGAATCTTGGATGATTCCATTTGGTCTAGAAGGGGGGAGTGAAGGGTGTGATTGGAGACAACCACACCTTCACACTCTTATTCTTAAATGTTTTATACATTTATATATACAGCTATTATTTTTTACCTTTCCTCTAATAATTCACTTATTAAACTTATGAACTTTGCTCTCTTTTTAACTGTCACAATGACACAAGGCTTTGGAGGTTGTTTTTACTTTTTCAGGAATCAGGAAGGTCAGAGTGTTTTCATCAACAGTGAGAGCTGTGAGGAGAACGTGACCCTGAGTGGCAGAGAAGCTTCACGGCTGTTCTGCTGTTCTGGGACCAGTGTATATGAACTAGGAGACAACAAGCTCTCTGAGTGAAGTGCTGAACAACACCATGATAAGAACTTGTTGCTCAGACAGGCTGGAGCTGATCACGTCATTGGAACTGGACAACAAACTGTTAATTGGACTCTGTTGATGTAATCATAGTGATAAGTTCTGTCCAATCACATGTCATTTGCATAAATGTATAACTGCTTGGATGAAGTCTAAGGAGTTCTCTCTGGCCCTCGACTGGCTTTAGTTTCTTTCTCTTTCTTTCTCTCTCTCTCTCTCTCTTTCTCTCTCTCTCTCTGGGTTGTGAATGTGTTGATCTATCGAGATTTTATTACACTATGTGTTTACTTATTGATGTACTTTTACTCTTTTCTAATATATATCTATTCATATTTGTTCCTTTTATATATCTGTAATGCTGAAACTATTTTTCAAGTAAACTTTAATATATTTTAAATTCTAAGCTCTGACTCATTGGTCAACATTTCATGTTCTGAGATTTCTCACATCCGAGTTTTATCTAAGTCATGCTGTGGTAAATTACCCTACACCTAAAATAGTATCATGAGCTTTTAGTAAAGGAGATGGGCCAGATATATCAGTAAATCCGTTCATGAATAAAGTATGCAAAATTGTATGACAACAATGGATTTTATGTAACAATGTAATAATGTAAACAATGCACAATTCAACCTTTCATGACACACAAACAAATTATTGAAATAAATATTAATAATTGTTAGTCCTAATACACAATTACTACTCTTAATACTCATACATCCTGTATGTTTTTGCATAGTCTTGGTTCTATTAACCTGTTCTTTCTTTTTTATCAGTTCAGTCCTGGTTTTAGTAGCTTCCCACTTTTAACTATTCAATTTAGACTATATAACAAAGAATCCAGCTGTGGAGGGCGTACTTGCTAAAATATGTAAAAAAAAATGTCTCTAACAGGTTTATCTTCTTATCTGCTTAAAAATGTTTAAAATAAAACACAGTTTGTACATTAGCAACTTCCATAGTCTGAACAATGAATGTCAATTTAAACAATATACCTGAAATATATGTAGAATGCATGTATCAGGTATATACAGCCAAAAACAACAAAAAATATAGCCGCAAGCGGCAATCATCGGGTTCAAGCACCAACTTGCACAATGGTGCCTACTGGAGCATTGAATGGTGATGTGTAAGAAGGTCTAATATGATTGGAGATGCCCTGTCACATTTAGAAATTATCAAGTTTTTCACCTGTTATTAATGTTGAGCAGAGGCCTTTCAACCTGATCAGTGCTTAAATTCACATGTAAATCTAGTGAACTTTGTAGGATATTCATTAAGTGAGTTAGAACTAGTCAAAAGGTGTCTACATGTTATTGGTATTGATCAGGTGGCTTCAACCAGAATGTTCACAAAGTGGTATTCAGATTGACCTTTGAACCTTTGCAGAACAAGCTGAAATGTTTGACCAAACAAGTTTAAATTAACACAAAGGAGTGAATGTTCTGATATGACATGTAATTACGAAGTTATTATAAATCTAGTTCTGAATTAAATGGCGCTTCATCAAGCACCAACTAGCACAATGGTGCCTACTAGAGCATAGGATGGTGATGTGTAAGAAGGTCTAACACAATTGGAGACATTCTGTCACATTTAAAATGATCAAAAGTCTTTCACCTGTTATTAATGTTGAGAAGAGGCACAAAGGAGTGAATGTTCTGATATGACATGTAATGTCAAGTTATTCTTAATCTAGTTCTGTATTAAATGGCGCTTCATCAGAGTGATATTGTACAGAGGTCTTTAACATTGTGAGATTACAGCAAATACTGCAGAGTTACAGCAATTTAGGTTAGAAATTCCAAGGACGCACAGATTGCTTGATGCCTGGAGAGTATTGTATGTGAAATTTTCACAAATGTTTTTAATGAACATTTACCTAGAGACTCTACAGTGTGCAGCAAGACTGAAATGGAGGTGATAGGCCAAATATCCAGAGAGTAGTTTCAATATAGCTATTTTCAAACAATTAGCAATTATGAATGAACAAAGCACTTTTTAAACATAGTTGTATTGAGAAATTTGTCAGAGCCACTGTACTAAATATGGCAAAAACAATTAGATGTCAAAATAGTACAGCGTGATTGACATATACTCGTTTTTTTGGAACAGCGCCCCCCAGTGGGCGGATTGTTTCAGCACTTTGCAGGTCACTACAGTGTCTCCACCTGAACATAACTGCCAAATATCATCCAGATTGGGCAACATTCAGCCTGCCAAAATGTCTGCTGAATGCTGATTGGCTGATGGTGTTCAGCCATGTTGATTGATTAAGTTGCCCTTTGAACATCCTTTAGAGGCTGTATGATAGATTCTGCATGCAAAGTTTCAACTTGCTAGGTTGCACGGTTGCTGAGAAACAGTGCTCCAAATTTACCTCTTGAAGTGAATGGGGCATATATCCGGAAGGACTAATTTGCATATGGCGGCCATATTGTTTACATATTTCAACTTTTTCTTAATGAATATTGAAGCGCATGCTCTCACGAGTGTTTTGATACCAAACATGCCAGGATTGGTCAAAATTCCTAGGACTAGTTTGCAAAAGTAGGTTTTGCATATTATGCAAATTAGCACAAAATCTATATAGACGGAAGTGCATGGTCCAAATTGGAAAGTTGTTGGTATTAACCCAAGGAATCCATCAAAAAAAAAGAATTTTGAATGTAGGTCTTATGGTTTTTGAGTTATTGAGAAAATTGTGAAAAATGAATTTCCTTGTTTATAGCGCCACCACTTGACCAATCGGTGCCATTTTTGTTATCCACCGAGATGCACTGATCCTACATCTACCTACCAAGTTTCATTTCTCTATGACTTACGGTTTAGGCTGCACAACTGTTTTTACAGGAGAAAAAGAATAATAATAATAATAAATATAGCCGCAAGCGGCAATCATCGGGTTCAAGCACCAACTTGCACAATGGTGCCTACTGGAGCATTGAATGGTGATGTGTAAGAAGGTCTAATATGATTGGAGATGCCCTGTCACATTTAGAAATTATCAAGTTTTTCACCTGTTATTAATGTTGAGCAGAGGCCTTTCAACCTGATCAGTGCTTAAATTCACATGTAAATCTAGTGAACTTTGTAGGATATTCATTAAGTGAGTTAGAACTAGTCAAAAGGTGTCTACATGTTATTGGTATTGATCAGTTGGCTTCAACCAGAATGTTCACAAAGTGGTATTCAGATTGACCTTTGAACCTTTGCAGAACAAGCTGAAATGTTTGACCAAACAAGTTTAAATTAACACAAAGGAGTGAATGTTCTGATGTGACATGTAATTACGAAGTTATTATAAATCTAGTTCTGAATTAAATGGCGCTTCATCAAGCACCAACTAGCACAATGGTGCCTACTAGAGCATAGGATGGTGATGTGTAAGAAGGTCTAACACAATTGGAGACATTCTGTCACATTTAAAATGATCAAAAGTCTTTCACCTGTTATTAATGTTGAGAAGAGGCACAAAGGAGTGAATGTTCTGATATGACATGTAATGTCAAGTTATTCTTAATCTAGTTCTGTATTAAATGGCGCTTCATCAGAGTGATATTGTACAGAGGTCTTTAACATTGTGAGATTACAGCAAATACTGCAGAGTTACAGCAATTTAGGTTAGAAATTCCAAGGACGCACAGATTGCTTGATGCCTGGAGAGTATTGTATGTGAAATTTTCACAAATGTTTTTAATGAACATTTACCTAGAGACTCTACAGTGTGCAGCAAGACTGAAATGGAGGTGATAGGCCAAATATCCAGAGAGTAGTTTCAATATAGCTATTTTCAAACAATTAGCAATTATGAATGAACAAAGCACTTTTTAAACATAGTTGTATTGAGAAATTTGTCAGAGCCACTGTACTAAATATGGCAAAAACAATTAGATGTCAAAATAGTACAGCGTGATTGACATATACTCGTTTTTTTGGAACAGCGCCCCCCAGTGGGCGGATTGTTTCAGCACTTTGCAGGTCACTACAGTGTCTCCACCTGAACATAACTGCCAAATATCATCCAGATTGGGCAACATTCAGCCTGCCAAAATGTCTGCTGAATGCTGATTGGCTGATGGTGTTCAGCCATGTTGATTGATTAAGTTGCCCTTTGAACATCCTTTAGAGGCTGTATGATAGATTCTGCATGCAAAGTTTCAACTTGCTAGGTTGCACGGTTGCTGAGAAACAGTGCTCCAAATTTACCTCTTGAAGTGAATGGGGCATATATCCGGAAGGACTAATTTGCATATGGCGGCCATATTGTTTACATATTTCAACTTTTTCTTAATGAATATTGAAGCGCATGCTCTCACGAGTGTTTTGATACCAAACATGCCAGGATTGGTCAAAATTCCTAGGACTAGTTTGCAAAAGTAGGTTTTGCATATTATGCAAATTAGCACAAAATCTATATAGACGGAAGTGCATGGTCCAAATTGGAAAGTTGTTGGTATTAACCCAAGGAATCCATCAAAAAAAAAGAATTTTGAATGTAGGTCTTATGGTTTTTGAGTTATTGAGAAAATTGTGAAAAATGAATTTCCTTGTTTATAGCGCCACCACTTGACCAATCGGTGCCATTTTTGTTATCCACCGAGATGCACTGATCCTACATCTACCTACCAAGTTTCATTTCTCTATGACTTACGGTTTAGGCTGCACAACTGTTTTTACAGGAGAAAAAGAATAATAATAATAATAAATATAGCCGCAAGCGGCAATCATCGGGTTCAAGCACCAACTTGCACAATGGTGCCTACTGGAGCATTGAATGGTGATGTGTAAGAAGGTCTAATATGATTGGAGATGCCCTGTCACATTTAGAAATTATCAAGTTTTTCACCTGTTATTAATGTTGAGCAGAGGCCTTTCAACCTGATCAGTGCTTAAATTCACATGTAAATCTAGTGAACTTTGTAGGATATTCATTAAGTGAGTTAGAACTAGTCAAAAGGTGTCTACATGTTATTGGTATTGATCAGTTGGCTTCAACCAGAATGTTCACAAAGTGGTATTCAGATTGACCTTTGAACCTTTGCAGAACAAGCTGAAATGTTTGACCAAACAAGTTTAAATTAACACAAAGGAGTGAATGTTCTGATGTGACATGTAATTACGAAGTTATTATAAATCTAGTTCTGAATTAAATGGCGCTTCATCAAGCACCAACTAGCACAATGGTGCCTACTAGAGCATAGGATGGTGATGTGTAAGAAGGTCTAACACAATTGGAGACATTCTGTCACATTTAAAATGATCAAAAGTATTTCACCTGTTATTAATGTTGAGAAGAGGCACAAAGGAGTGAATGTTCTGATATGACATGTAATGTCAAGTTATTCTTAATCTAGTTCTGTATTAAATGGCGCTTCATCAGAGTGATATTGTACAGAGGTCTTTAACATTGTGAGATTACAGTAAATACTGCAGAGTTACAGCAATTTAGGTTAGAAATTCCAAGGACGCACAGATTGCTTGATGCCTGGAGAGTATTGTATGTGAAATTTTCACAAATGTTTTTAATGAACATTTACCTAGAGACTCTACAGTGTGCAGCAAGACTGAAATGGAGGTGATAGGCCAAATATCCAGAGAGTAGTTTCAATATAGCTATTTTCAAACAATTAGCAATTATGAATGAACAAAGCACTTTTTAAACATAGTTGTATTGAGAAATTTGTCAGAGCCACTGTACTAAATATGGCAAAAACAATTAGATGTCAAAATAGTACAGCGTGATTGACATATACTCGTTTTTTTGGAACAGCGCCCCCCAGTGGGCGGATTGTTTCAGCACTTTGCAGGTCACTACAGTGTCTCCACCTGAACATAACTGCCAAATATCATCCAGATTGGGCAACATTCAGCCTGCCAAAATGTCTGCTGAATGCTGATTGGCTGATGGTGTTCAGCCATGTTGATTGATTAAGTTGCCCTTTGAACATCCTTTAGAGGCTGTATGATAGATTCTGCATGCAAAGTTTCAACTTGCTAGGTTGCACGGTTGCTGAGAAACAGTGCTCCAAATTTACCTCTTGAAGTGAATGGGGCATATATCCGGAAGGACTAATTTGCATATGGCGGCCATATTGTTTACATATTTCAACTTTTTCTTAATGAATATTGAAGCGCATGCTCTCACGAGTGTTTTGATACCAAACATGCCAGGATTGGTCAAAATTCCTAGGACTAGTTTGCAAAAGTAGGTTTTGCATATTATGCAAATTAGCACAAAATCTATATAGACGGAAGTGCATGGTCCAAATTGGAAAGTTGTTGGTATTAACCCAAGGAATCCATCAAAAAAAAAGAATTTTGAATGTAGGTCTTATGTTTTTTGAGTTATTGAGAAAATTGTGAAAAATGAATTTCCTTGTTTATAGCGCCACCACTTGACCAATCGGTGCCATTTTTGTTATCCACCGAGATGCACTGATCCTACATCTACCTACCAAGTTTCATTTCTCTATGACTTACGGTTTAGGCTGCACAACTGTTTTTACAGGAGAAAAAGAATAATAATAATAAATATAGCCGCAAGCGGCGATTTACGGGGTTCGAGCGTTACAGGCAAAGAGACCCCTGGAGGCCAGTTAGGCTTAAAACATGTTGCCGGTTGACCGGCATCGCCAAACTGGATGAGGATGACCAGCATGACCGTGAAGACCAAGCTAGATTACCAGCATGACTAATCTGGATGACAAACTTGTTGACCATATTGACCAAGCTGGAAGACCATAATGACCAAACTGGATGACCAGCATGGCAAAGGTGGTTGGCCAGTATGACCAAGCTGGAAGACCACCATTACTATGAGGACAAAGCTGAATGACCAGCAGGACCATAATGACCAATGTGAATGGCCAGCATGACCAAGCTGGATGGCCAGCATAACCAAGCTGGGTGACCAGCGTGACCATAAAGACCATAATGGCAATGCTAGATGAGTGGTGTGAGTAAACTAGTTGAAAAGCATTGATAAATTGAGCTGTAGTGTTCATCGGGTTTTATGTGGTGTCTTACCGCACTCTAGTGGGCATTTGGTGAAACAAATTCAGTTCTTAAATTGAAAAAACACAAGGCATAAAAAGGGCATATAAATAACCCGTATATAGTATATAAGTTTTGACCTGATTAACATTCCGCCTGTTAAAAGCTTGCTGGAATGTGATTGGCTAATAGTGACCACAAAAGTGTCCATATCAAATTTTCATTTGGTGTACCATTAGTGCATGGGCCATAGATGATAATTGGCTAGGATGACCTTGATAGCTTGTACGGTTCTAGAGAAACAGCTATCGAGCATTGGCCCCGCCCCCTGGGGGGGTGTATGTCTACTTATACTGACAGGGTATCTGAGAATCATGTAATGATCAAAGGACTGAAGTGGTATTAGTGTCAGGTTAAGCATTCAAAAGTTATAAGTGTTAAAGACATTTTACTGCACCATGGTAGAACTCATTTGCATATGGCGGCCATATTGTTTATAAATGTAAAGATTTTTTTAATAATTATTGAGGAGTAAGCTCTGCTGAACTGTTTGACACCAAACATGTCATGATTGGTCAAGGATCCAAGGACAAGATCTCAAAAGTATTTTTTGCATATTATGCAAATTTATAATAAAAAAAATAAGTGGGTGGAGCATAAACAAGAATGACCCAGGCGGCTGACCAGCATGAACAAGAAGGATAAATATGTTCAATTAAGCAAGACAAGCAAGATTGAATAAGTTCAGCAGAGCTTTAATTTAGAATAATTCAACTGTAACTGTTTCACCAAATGACCACCAGAGCGCAGCAAGAGACCACATATAACCTGCTGGAAATCTATCATTCTATCAGAAAGACAGAACATTCCCTATCAGTGTGTTTCTATTTATTAAAAAGAGAAGAAAAGTCCGATTGGGCTCCAAATTGGTACTCATGATCAAGTGGTCTGTATATTTATGTGTGTAAATTTGTGTGTTGATAGGGTCAAAGGTTCCTGACTTCTGTCCATTCAGGCTTGAAAAAAGCGATAATACAGGCTTATGGCCTACAAAATGGCTGTTGCTCTTTGGCCATATTAGAGGCAAAAAATATCTGATTTGGCTCAAAATTTGCAATCAAGATCACAATATCAGTCTATATATGTATGTCAATTTATGTGTCAATAGGGTCAAAGGTTCCTGACTTCTGTCCATTTAGATTTGAAAAAAGCGATAATACAGGCTTGAGGCCTACAAAATCGCTGTAGTTTTCCAGCCGTTGTAGAGGCAAAACATGTCCGATTTGGCTGAAAATTTGCAATCAAGATCAGATTATCAGTCTATATACGTCTATGAATTTGTGTGTCGATAGGGTGAAAGGTTCCTGTCTTCTGTCCATTTAGGTTGGAAAATAGCGATAAATAGAATAAATTGAAAATAGTTATTTTTTCACTGTAGAGCCTACTGAAGACTTATTTGGCTCATACTTGGCACATGTGCTTCAAATGTCATTGTTAATTAGTAGCTTCAACAGTTTTGGCATGTTTTAAACTTTGACAGAGTTTTGGCCAAATAACTCTGAAAAGGCTTTCACGTACATGTTTGATCAAGGTTTATGGGCCTCAAATAGTTAAAATGTCAAGATTTTTTTGATAATTATTTACCTACAGGGTCTCAAGATTGCATCAAGACCAAATTTGTTTTGATTGATTAAGGACTTAAAGACAAGTTCGAAAAGAGCAATTTTTACTCTTTTGGCCACTGATGAAAATCTTTGCATTTTTGGTAAACATATGTAATTACAAAGTTGTAAAAGCTACAGCAAAGTGTACAAATAAAAAAGAATAACATGCCTAGGCCACTTGTACCTTTAGATATAACTGATTTTCTGCTATAGCGCCCCCTTGAGGCCAATCAACGCCATATTTTAATGGATGATAGAAGGCCCTGAGATACATGTAGGGTATAAGTATCGTCCTGATTGGTCATTGTTTAGCATGTCAAAAGCTTGCTGGAATCTGATTGGCTAATAACGATCGCAAAAAATTGCATATCAAATTTTCCTTCTGTAAAACATTAGGACATAGGCCATAGATGATACATGCCAAAGGAGAGCTTCATAACTTGTACGGTTCCTGAGAAACAGATTTTTAGCTTTGGCTCCGCCCCCTGGGGGCCTATGTCTACACAGATTGACGGGCTACCTCAGAATCATGTTGGCATCAAACTTGTAAAGTGGCATTAGTGTAGGTTTAAGCATTCAAAAGTTACAGCTGTTAGAGTAAATTTGGGTGTGCCACGGTAAGATTAATTTGCATATGGCGGCCATATTGTTTACAAATTTCACATTTTTTTTGATAATTATTGAGGATGGGCCTCTGCTGAGTTGTTTGACACCAAATATGACAGGATTGGTCAATGACCCTAGGACAAGTTCTCAAAAGTAGGTTTTGCATATTATGCTAAATAGCAAAAAATCTAAGTGGGCGGAGCTTAGTGGTTCTATTGACCTTTTTGATTTGCCATTAACCAAGGAATCATATAATGCAAGAAATTTTGCTCTAGCTATCAGGGCGTGGCAGTTACGAGGCCTAACGCGTTGACCTTTGCCATAGCGCCCCCTTGAGGCCGATTTGGCTCATCTTTTGAATCTGAGTAGCGGTGAGAAGTACTACCATATGACCAAGTCTCAGCCCTGTAGGCCTTACGGTTTCTTCTGCCCAATCACTTCTATGGCAGAAAAAGAATAAGAAATATAGCCGCAAGCGGCGATTTACGGGGTTCGAGCGTTACAGGCAAAGAGACCCCTGGAGGCCAGTTAGGCTTAAAACATGTTGCCAGTTGACCGGCATCACCAAACTGGATGAGGATGACCAGCATGACCGTGAAGACCAAGATAGATTACCAGCATGACTAATCTGGATGACAAACTTGTTGACCATATTGACCAAGCTGGAAGACCATAATGAACAACCGGATGACGAGCATGGCAAAGGTGGTTGGCCAGTATGACCAAGCTGGAAGACCACCATTACTATGAGGACAAAGCTGAATGACCAGCAGGACCATAATGACCAATGTGAATGGCCAGCATGACCAAGCTGGATGGCCAGCATAACCAAGCTGGGTGACCAGCGTGACCATAAAGACCATAATGGCAATGCTAGATGAGTGGTGTGAGTAAACTAGTTGAAAAGCATTGATAAATTGAGCTGTAGTGTTCATCAGGTTTTATGTGGTGTCTTACTGCACTCTAGTGCGCATTTGGTGAAACAAATTCAGTTCTTAAATTGAAAAAAAACACAAGGCATAAAAAGGGCATATAAATAACCCGTATATAGTATATAAGTTTTGACCTGATTAACATTCCGCCTGTTAAAAGCTTGCTGGAATGTGATTGGCTAATAGTGACCACAAAAGTGTCCATATCAAATTTTCATTTGGTGTACCATTAGTGCATGGGCCATAGATGATAATTGGCTAGGATGACCTTGATAGCTTGTATGGTTCTAGAGAAACAGCTATCGAGCATTGGCCCCGCCCCCTGGGGGTGTATGTCTACTTAAACTGACAGGGTATCTGAGAATCATGTAAGGATCAAAGGACTGAAGTGGTATTAGTGTCAGGTTAAGCATTCAAAAGTTATAAGTGTTAAAGAGATTTTACTGCACCATGGTAGAACTCATTTGCATATGGCGGCCATATTGTTTATAAATGTAAAGATTTTTTTAATAATTATTGAGGAGTAAGCTCTGCTGAACTGTTTGATACCAAACATGTCATGATTGGTCAAGGAGCCAAGGACAAGATCTCAAAAGTAAGTTTTGCATATTATGCAAATAAAAAAAAATTAAGTGGGTGGAACATAAACAAGAATGACCCAGGTGGCTGACTAGCATGACCAAGAAGGATAAAGATCTTCAATTAAGCAAGACAAGCAAGATTAAATAAGTTCAGCAGCGCTTTAATTTTGAATAATTCACCTGTAGCTGTTTCACCAAATGACCACCAGAGCACAGCAAGAGACCACATATAACCTGCTGGAAATCTATCACTCTATCAGAAAGACAGAACATTCCCTATCAGTGTGTTTCTATTTATTAAAAAGAGAAGAAAAGTCCGATTGGGCTCCAAATTGGTACTCATGATCAAGTGGTCTGTATATACATGTATGTAAATTTGTGTGTTGATAGGGTCAAAGGTTCCTGACTTCTGACCATTTAGGTTTGAAAAAAGTGATAATACAGGCTTATGGCCTACAAAATGGCTGTTGCTCTTTGGCCATATTAGAGGCAAAAAATATCTGATTTGGCTCAATATTTGCAATCAGGATCACAATATCAGTCTATATATGTATGTCAATTTCTGTGTCAATAGGGTCAAAGGTTGCTGACTTCTGTCCATTTAGATTTGAAAAAAGCGATAATACAGGCTTGAGGCCTACAAAATCGCTGTAGTTTTCCAGCCGTTGTAGAGGCAAAACATGTCCAATTTGGCTGAAAATTTGCAATCAAGATCTGATTATCAGTCTATATATGTGTATAAATTTGTGTGTTGATAGGGTGAAAGGTTCCTGTCTTCTGTCCATTTAGGTTGGAAAATAGCGATAAATAGAATAAATTGAAAATAGTTATTTTTTCACTGTAGAGCCTACTGAAGACTTATTTGGCTCATACTTGGCACATGTACTTCAAATGTCATTGTTAATTAGTAGCTTCAACAGTTTTGGCATGTTTTAAACTTTGACAGAGTTTTGGCCAAATAACTCTGAAAAGGCTTTCACGTACATGTTTGATCAAGGTTTATGGGCCTCAAATAGTTAAAATGTCAAGATTTTTTTGATAATTATTTACCTACAGGCTCTCAAGATTGCAACAAGACCAAATTTGTTTTGATTGATTAAGGACTTAAAGACAAGTTCGAAAAGAGCAATTTTTACTCTTTTGGCCACTGATGAAAATCTTTGCATTTTTGGTAAATACATGTAATTACAAAGTTGTAAAGGCTACAGCAAAGTATACAACTAAAAAAGAATAACAAGCCTAGGCCACTTGTACCTTTAGATATAACTGATTTTCTGCTATAGCGCCCCCTTGAGGCCAATCAACGCCATATTTTAATGGATGATAGAAGGCCCTGAGATACATGTAGGATATAAGTATCGTCCTGATTGGTCATTGTTTAGCCTGTCAAAAGCTTGCTGGAAACTGATTGGCTAATAACGATTGCAAAAATTTGCATATCAAATTTTCCTTCTGTAAAACATTAGGACATAGGCCATAGATGATACATGCCAAAGGAGAGCTTCATAGTTTGTATGGTTCCTGAGAAACAGATTTTTAGCTTTGGCTCCGCCCCCTGAGGGCGTATGTCTACACAGATTGACGGGCTACCTCTGAATCATGTTGGCATCAAAGTTGTAAAGTGGCATTAGTGTAGGTTTAAGCATTCAAAAGTTACAGCTGTTAGAGTAAATTTGGGTGTGCCACGGTAAGATTAATTTGCATATGGCGGCCATATTGTTTACAAATTTCAAAATTTTTTCGATAATTATTGAGGTTGGGACTCTGCTGAGTTGTTTGACACCAAATATGACAGGATTGGTCAATGACCCTAGGACAAGTTCTCAAAAGTAGGTTTTGCATATTATGCTAAATAGCAAAAAATCTAAGTGGGCGGAGCTTAGTGGTTCTATTGACCTTTTTGATTTTCCATTAACCAAGGAATCATATAATGCAAGAATTTTTGCTCTAGCTATCAGGGCGTAGGAGTTACGAGGCCAAACGCGTTGACCTTTGCCATAGCGCCCCCTTGAGGCCGATCGGGCTCATCTTTTGAATCTGAGTAGCGGTGAGAAGTACTACCATATGACCAAGTCTCAGCCCTGTAGGCCTTACGGTTTCTTCTGCCCAATCACTTCTATGGCAGAAAAAGAATAAGAACTATAATAATAATAATAATAATAAATATAGCCGCAAGCGGCGATTTACGGGGTTCGAGCGTCACAGGCAAAGAGGCCCCTGGAGGCCAGTTAGGCTTAAAACCTGTTGCTGGTTGACCGTCATCACCAAACTGGATAACCAAGCTGGGTAACCAGCGTGACCATAAAGACCATAATGACAATGCTAGATGAGTGGTGTGAGTAAACTAGTTGAAAAGCATTGATAAATTGAGCTGTAGTGTTCATCAGGTTTTATGTGGTGTCTTGCTGCACTCTAGTGCGCATTTGGTGAAACAACTTCAGTTCTTAAATTCAAAAAACACAAGGCATAAAAAGGGCATATAAATAACCCATATATAGTGTATAAGTTTTGACCTGATAAACATTCTGCCTGTCAAAAGCTTGCTGGAATGTGATTGGCTAATAGTGACCACAAAAGTGTCCATATCAAATTTTCATTTGGTGTACCATGAGTGCATGGGCCATAGATGATAATTGGCAAGGATGACCTTGATAGCTTGTATGGTTGTAGAGAAACAGCTATCGAGCATTGGCTCTGCCCCCTGGGGGTGTATGTCTACTTAAACTCACAGGGTATCTGAGAATCATGTAATGATCAAAAGACTGAAGTGGTATTAATGTCAGGTTAAGCATTCAAAAGTTATAAGTGTTAGAAGACATTTTACTGCACCATGGTAAAACTAATTTGCATATGGCGGCCATATTGTTTATAAATGTAAAGATTTTTTAAAATAATTATTGAGGAGTAAGCTCTGCTGAACTGTTTGACACCAAACATGTCATGATTGGTCAAGGATCCAAGGACAAGATCTCAAAAGTAGGTTTTGCATATTATGCAAATTAAAAAAAAAATTAAGTGGGTGGAGCATAAACAAGAATGACCCAGGTGGCTGACCATCATGAACAAGAAGGATAAATATGTTCAATTAAGCAAGACAAGCAAGATTGAATAAGTTCAGCAGAGCTTTAATTTAGAATAATTCACCTGTAGCTGTTTCACCAAATGACCACCAGAGCGCAGCAAGAGACCACATATAACCTGCTGGAAATCTATCACTCTATCAGAAAGACAGAACATTCCCTATCAGTGTGTTTCTATTTATTTAAAAGAGAAGAAAAGTCCGATGGGGCTCCAAATTGGTACTCATGATCAAGTGGTCTGTATATACATGTATGTAAATTTGTGTGTTGATAGGGTCAAAGGTTCCTGACTTCTGACCATTTAGGTTTGAAAAAAGTGATAATACAGGCTTATGGCCTACAAAATGGCTGTTGCTCTTTGGCCATATTAGAGGCAAAAAATATCTGATTTGGCTCAAAATTTGCAATCAGGATCACATTATCAGTCTATATATGTATGTCAATTTCTGTGTCAATAGGGTCAAAGGTTCCTGACTTCTGTCCATTTAGATTTGAAAAAAGCGATAATACAGGCTTGAGGCCTACAAAATCGCTGTAGTTTTCCAGCCGTTGTAGAGGCAAAACATGTCCGATTTGGCTCAAAATTTGCAATCAAGATCAGATTATCAGTCTATATATGTGTATAAATTTGTGTGTTGATAGGGTGAAAGGTTCCTGTCTTCTGTCCATTTAGGTTGGAAAATAGCGATAAATAGAATAAATTGAAAATAGTTAATTTTTCACTGTAGAGCCTACTGAAGACTTATTTGGCTCATACTTGGCACATGTGCTTGAAATGTCATTGTTAATTAGTAGCTTCAACAGTTTTGGCCTGTTTAAAACTTTGACAGAGTTTTGGCCAAATAACTCTGAAAAGGCTTTCACGTACATGTTTGATCAAGGTGTATGGGCCTCAAAAAGTTAAAATGTCAAGATTTTTTTGATAATTATTTACCTACAGCGTCTCAGGATTGCATCAAGACCAAATTTGTTTTGATTGATTAAGGACTTAAAGACAAGTTCGAAAAGAGCAATTTTTACTCTTTTGGCCACTAATGAAAATCTTTGCATTTTTGGTAAACATATGTAATTACAAAGTTGTAAAGGCTACAGCAAAGTATACAACTAAAAAAGAATAACAAGCCTAGGCCACTTGTACCTTTAGATATAACTGATTTTCTGCTATAGCGCCCCCTTGAGGCCAATCAACGCCATATTTTAATGGATGATAGAAGGCCCTGAGGTACATGTAGGGTATAAGTCTCGTCCTGATTGGTCATTGTTTAGCCTGTCAAAAGCTTGCTGGAATCTGATTGGCTAATAACGATTGCAAAAATTTGCATATAAAATTTTCCTTTTGTAAAACATTAGGACATAGGCCATAGATGATACATGCCAAAGGAGAGCTTCATAGCTTGTACGGTTCCTGAGAAACAGATTTTTAGCTTTGGCTCCGCCCCCTGGAGGCGTATGTCTACACAGATTGACGGGCTACCTCAGAATCATGTTGGCATCAAACGTCTAAAGTGGCATTAGTGTAGGTCTAAGCATTCAAAAGTTACAGCTGTTAGAGTAAATTTGGCTGTGCCACGGTAAGATTAATTTGCATATGACGGCCATATTGTTTACAAATTTCACAATTTTTTTGATAATTATTGAGGTTGGGACTCTGCTGAGTTGTTTGACACCAAATATGACAGGATTGGTCAATGACCCTAGGACAAGTTCTCAAAAGTAGGTTTTGCATATTATGCTAAATAGCAAAAAATCTAAGTGGGCGGAGCTTAGTGGTTCTATTGACCTTTTTGATTTGCCATTAACCAAGGAATCATATAATGCAAGAATTTTTGCTCTAGCTATCAGGGCGTGGCAGTTACGAGGCCTAACGCGTTGACCTTCGCCATAGCGCCCCCTTGAGGCCGATCGGGCTCATCTTTTGAATCTGAGTAGCGGTGAGAAGTACTACCATATGACCAAGTCTCAGCCCTGTAGGCCTTACGGTTTCTTCTGCCCGATCACTTCTATGGCAGAAAAAGAATAAGAATAATAATAATAATAAATATAGCCGCAAGCGGCGATTTACGGGGTTCGAGCGTTACAGGCAAAGAGACCCCTGGAGGCCAGTTAGGCTTAAAACATGTTGCCGGTTGACCGGCATCGCCAAACTGGATGAGGATGACCAGCATGACCGTGAAGACCAAGCTAGATTACCAGCATGACTAATATGGATGACAAACTTGTTGACCATATTGACCAAGCTGGAAGACCATAATGACCAAACTGGATGACCAGCATGGCAAAGGTGGTTGGCCAGTATGACCAAGCTGGAAGACCACCATTACTATCAGGACAAAGCTGAATGACCAGCAGGACCATAATGAGCAATGTGAATGGCCAGCATGACCAAGCTGGATGGCCAGCATAACCAAGCTGGGTGACCAGCGTGACCATAAAGACCATAATGGCAATGCTAGATGAGTGGTGTGAGTAAACTAGTTGAAAAGCATTGATAAATTGAGCTGTAGTGTTCATCAGGTTTTATGTGGTGTCTTACTGCACTCTAGTGCGCATTTGGTGAAACAAATTCAGTTCTTAAATTGAAAAAACACAAGGCATAAAAAGGGCATATAAATAACCCGTATATAGTATATAAGTTTTGACCTGATTAACATTCTGCCTGTTAAAAGCTTGCTGGAATGTGATTGGCTAATAGTGACCACAAAAGTGTCCATATCAAATTTTCATTTGGTGTACCATTAGTGCATGGGCCGTAGATGATAATTGGCTAGGATGACCTTGATAGCTTGTATGGTTCTAGAGAAACAGCTATCGAGCATTGGCCCCGCCCCCTGGGGGGGTGTATGTCTACTTAAACTGACAGGGTATCTGAGAGTCATGTAATGATCAAAGGACTGAAGTGGTATTAGTGTCAGGTTAAGCATTCAAAAGTTATAAGTGTTAAAGACATTTAACTGCACCATGGTAAAACTAATTTGCATATGGCGGCCATATTGTTTACAAATGTAAAGATTTTTAAAATAATTATTGAGGAGTAAGCTCCGCTGAACTGTTTGACAGCAAACATGTCATGATTGGTCAAGGAGGCAAAGACAAGATCTCAAAACTAGGTTTTGCATATTATGCAAATTAAAAAAAAATAATTGGGTGGAGCATAAACAAGAATGACCCAGGTGGCTGAGCAGCATGACCAAGAAGGATAAAGATGTTTAATTAAGCAAGACAAGCAAGATTAAATAAGTTCAGCAGAGCTTTATTTAGAATAATTCACCTGTAGTTGTTTCACCAAATGACCACCAGAGCGCAGCAAGAGACCACATATAACCTGCTGAGAATTTATCACTCTATTAGTAAGACAGAACGTTCCCTATTAGTGTGTTTCTATTTATTAAAAAGAGAAGAAGAGTCCGATTGGGCTCCAAATTGGTAGTCACGATCACGTGGTCTGTATATATATGTGTGTAAATTTGTGTGTTGATTGGGTCAAAGGTTCCTGACTTCTGACCATTTAGGTTTGAAAAAAGCGATAATACAGGCTTGAGGCCTACAAAATGGCTGTTGCTCTTTGGCCATATTAGAGGCAAAAAATATCTGATTTGGCTCAGAATTTGCAATCAGGATCACAATATCAGTCTATATATGTATGTCAATTTCTGTGTCAATAGGGTCAAAGGTTCCTGACTTCTGTCCATTTAGATTTGAAAAAAGCGATAATACAGGCTTGAGGCCTGCAAAATCGCTGTAGTTTTCCAGCCGTTGTAGAGGCAAAACATGTCCGATTTGGCTCAAAATTTGCAATCAGGATCACAATATCAGTCTATATATGTGTATAAATTTGTGTGTTGATAGGGTTGAAAGGTTCCTGTCTTCTGTCCATTTAGATTTGAAAATAGCGATAAATAGAATAAATTGAAAATAGTTAATTTGTCACTGTAGAGCCTACTGAAGACTTATTTGGCTCATACTTGGCACATGTACTTCAAATGTCATTGTTAATTAGTAGCTTCAACAGTTTTGGCATGTTTTAAACTTTGACAGAGTTTTGGCCAAATAACTCTGAAAAGGCTTTCACGTACATGTTTGATCAAGGTTTATGGGCCTCAAATAGTTAAAATGTCAAGATTTTTTTGATAATTATTTACCTACAGGGTCTCAAGATTGCATCAAGACCAAATTTGTTTTGATTGATTAAGGACTTAAAGACAAGTTCGAAAAGAGCCATTTTTACGCTTTTGGCCATTGATGAAAATCTTTGCATTTTTGGTAAACACATGTAATTACAAAGTTGTAAAGGCTACAGCAAAGTATACAACTAAAAAAGAATAACAAGCCTAGGCCACTTGTACCTTTAGATATAACTGATTTTCTGCTATAGCGCCACCTAGAGGTCAATCAATGCCATATTTTAAAGGATGATAGAAGGCCCTCATATACATGTAGGGTATAAGTATCGTCCTGATTGGTCATTGTTTAGCCTGTCAAAAGCTTGCTGGAATCTGATTGGCTAATAGCGATCACAAAAATTTGCATATCAAATTTTCCTTCTGTAAAACATTAGGACATAGGCCATAGATGATACATGCCAAAGGAGAGCTTCATAGCTTGTACGGTTCCTGAGAAACAGATTTTTAGCTTTGGCTCCGCCCCCTGGGGGCGTACGTCTACACAGATTGACGGGCTACCTCAGAATCATGTTTCCATCAAAGTTCTAAAGTGGCATTAGTGTAGGTTTAAGCATTCAAAAGTTACAGCTGTTAGAGTAAATTTGGGTGTGCCACGGTAAGATTAATTTGCATATGGCGGCCATATTGTTTACAAATTTCACAATTTTTTCGATAATTATTGAGGTTGGGACTCTGCTGAGTTGTTTGACACCAAATATGACAGGATTGGTCAATGAGCCTAGGACAAGTTCTCAAAAGTAGGTTTTGCATATTATGCTAAATAGCAAAAAATCTAAGTGGGCGGAGCTTAGTGGTTCTATTGACCTTTTTGATTTGCCATTAACCAAGGAATCATATAATGCAAGAATTTTTGCTCTAGCTATCAGCGCGTAGGAGTTACGAGGCCAAACGCGATGACCTTTGCCATAGCGCCCCCTTGAGGCCGATCGGGCTCATCTTTTGAATCTGAGTAGCGGTGAGAAGTACTACCATATGACCAAGTCTCAGCCCTGTAGGCCTTACGGTTTCTTCTGCCCAATCACTTCTATGGCAGAAAAAGAATAAGAATAATAATAATAATAATAATAATAATAATAATAATAATCAGAACAATTACAATAGGGTTTCTAGCACTACGTGCTCGAACCCCTAATAATCAGAACAATTACAATAGGGTTTCTAGCACTACGTGCTCGAACCCCTAATAATAATAAATATAGCCGCAAGCGGCGATTTACGGGGTTCGAGCGTCACAGGCAAAGAGGCCCCTGGAGGCCAGTTAGGCTTAAAACCTGTTGCTGGTTGACCGTCATCACCAAACTGGATAACCAAGCTGGGTAACCAGCGTGACCATAAAGACCAAAATGACAATGCTAGATGAGTGGTGTGAGTAAACTAGTTGAAAAGCATTGATAAATTGAGCTGTAGTGTTCATCAGGTTTTATGTGGTGTCTTGCTGCACTCTAGTGGGCATTTGGTGAAACAACTTCAGTTCTTAAATTCAAAAAACACAAGGCATAAAAAGGGCATATAAATAACCCATATATAGTGTATAAGTTTTGACCTGATAAACATTCTGCCTGTCAAAAGCTTGCTGGAATGTGATTGGCTAATAGTGACCACAAAAGTGTCCATATCAAATTTTCATTTGGTGTACCATTAGTGCATGGGCCATAGATGATAATTGGCAAGGATGACCTTGATAGCTTGTATGGTTGTAGAGAAACAGCTATCGAGCATTGGCCCCGCCCCCTGGGGGGGTGTATGTCTACTTAAACTCACAGGGTATCTGAGAATCATGTAATGATCAAAGGACTGAAGTGGTATTAGTGTCAGGTTAAGCATTCAAAAGTTATAAGTGTTAAAGACATTTTACTGCACCATGGTAAAACTAATTTGCATATGGCGGCCATATTGTTTATAAATGTAAAGATTTTTTTTTATAATTATTGAGGAGTAAGCTCTGCTGAACTGTTTGACACCAAACATGTCATGATTGGTCAAGGAGGCAAAGACAAGATCTCAAAAGTAGGTTTTGCATATTATGCAAATTAAAAAAAAATTAAGTGGGTGGAGCATAAATAAGAATGACCCAGGTGGCTGACTAGCATGACCAAGAAGGATAAATATGTTCAATTAAGCAAGACAAAAATGATTAAATAAGTTCAGCAGAGCTTTAATTTAGAATAATTCAAATGTAGCTGTTTCACCAAATGACCACCAGAGCGCAGCAAGAGACCACATATAACCTGCTGGAAATCTATCACTCTATAAGTAAGACAGAACATTCCCTATCAGTGTGTTTCTATTTATTAAAAAGAGAAGAAAAGTCCGATTGGGCTCCAAATTGGTACTCTTGATCAAGTGGTCTGCATATATATGTGTGTAAATTTGTGTGTTGATAGGGTCAAAGGTTCCTGACTTCTGTCCATTTAGGTTTGAAAAAAGCGATAATACAGGCTTATGGCCTACAAAATGGCTGTTGCTCTTTGGCCATATTAGAGGCAAAAAATATCTGATTTGGCTCAAAATTTGCAATCAAGATCACAATATCAGTCTATATATGTATGTCAATTTCTGTGTCGATAGGGTCAAAGGTTCCTGACTTATGTCCATTTAGGTTTGAAAAAAGCGATAATACAGGCTTGAGGCCTACAAAATCGCTGTAGTTTTCCAGCCGTTGTAGAGGGAAAACATGTCCGATTTGGCTGAAAATTTGCAATCAAGATCAGATTATCAGTCTATATATGTGTATAAATTTGTGTGTTGATAGGGTGAAAGGTTCCTGTCTTCTGTCCATTTAGGTTGGAAAATAGCGATAAATAGAATAAATTGAAAATAGTTATTTTTTCACTGTAGAGCCTACTGAAGACTTATTTGGCTCATACTTGGCAAATGTGCTTCAAATGTCATTGTTAATTAGTAGCTTCAACAGTTTTGGCATGTTTTAAACTTTGACAGAGTTTTGGCCAAATAACTCTGAAAAGGCTTTCACGTACATGTTTGATCAAGGTTTATGGGCCTCAAATAGTTAAAATGTCAAGATTTTTTTGATAATTATTTACCTACAGGGTCTCAAGATTGCATCAAGACCAAAGTTATTTTGATTGATTAAGGACTTAAAGACAAGTTCGAAAAGAGCAATTTTTACTCTTTTGGCCACTGATGAAAATCTTTCCATTTTTGGTAAATACATGTAATTACAAAGTTGTAAAGGCTACAGCAAAGTATACAACTAAAAAACAATAACAAGCCTAGGCCACTTGTACCTTTAGATATAACTGATTTTCTGCTATAGCGCCCCCTTGAGGCCAATCAACGCCATATTTTAATGGATGATAGAAGGCCCTGAGATACATGTAGGGTATAAGTATCGTCCTGATTGGTCATTGTTTAGCATGTCAAAAGCTTGCTGGAAACTGATTGGCTAATAACGATCGCAAAAATTTGCATATCAAATTTTCCTTCTGTAAAACATTAGGACATAGGCCATAGATGATACATGCCAAAGGAGAGCTTCATAGCTTGTACGGTTCCTGAGAAACAGATTTTTAGCTTTGGCTCCGCCCCCTGGGGGCGTATGTCTACACAGATTGACGGGCTACCTCAGAATCATGTTGGCATCAACGGTCTAAAGTGGCATTAGTGTAGGTTTAAGCATTCAAAAGTTACAGCTGTTAGAGTAAATTTGGGTGTGCCACGGTAAGATTAATTTGCATATGGCGGCCATATTGTTTACAAATTTCACAATTTTTTTGATAATTATTGAGGTTGGGACTCTGCTTGTTTGGTGTTTGACACCAAATATGACCGGATTGGTCAGTGACCCTAGGACAAGTTCTCAAAAGTAGGTTTTGCATATTATGCTAAATAGCAAAAAATCTAAGTGGGCGGAGCTTAGTGGTTCTATTGACCTTTTTGATTTGCCATTAACCAAGGAATCATATAATGCAAGAATTTTTGCTCTAGCTATCAGGGCGTGGCAGTTACGAGGCCTAACGCGTTGACCTTCGCCATAGCGCCCCCTTGAGGCCGATCGGGCTCATCTTTTGAATCTGAGTAGCGGTGAGAAGTACTACCATATGACCAAGTCTCAGCCCTGTAGGCCTTACGGTTTCTTCTGCCCGATCACTTCTATGGCAGAAAAAGAATAAGAATAATAATAATAATAATAATAATAATAATAATAATAATAATAATCAGAACAATTACAATAGGGTTTCTAGCACTACGTGCTCGAACCCCTAATCAGAACAATTACAATAGGGTTTCTAGCACTACGTGCTCGAACCCCTAATAATAATAATAATAAATATAGCCGCAAGCGGCGATTTACGGGGTTCGAGCGTTACAGGCAAAGAGACCCCTGGAGGCCAGTTAGGCTTAAAACATGTTGCCGGTTGACCGGCATCGCCAAACTGGATGAGGATGACCAGCATGACCGTGAAGACCAAGCTAGATTACCAGCATGACTAATCTGGATGACAAACTTGTTGACCATATTGACCAAGCTGGAAGACCATAATGACCAAACTGGATGACCAGCATGGCAAAGGTGGTTGGCCAGTATGACCAAGCTGGAAGACCACCATTACTATGAGGACAAAGCTGAATGACCAGCAGGACCATAATGACCAATGTGAATGGCCAGCATGACCAAGCTGGATGGCCAGCATAACCAAGCTGGGTGACCAGCGTGACCATAAAGACCATAATGGCAATGCTAGATGAGTGGTGTGAGTAAACTAGTTGAAAAGCTTTGATAAATTGAGCTGTAGTGTTCATCAGGTTTTATGTGGTGTCTTACTGCACTCTAGTGCGCATTTGGTGAAACAAATTCAGTTCTTAAATTGAAAAAACACAAGGCATAAAAAGGGCATATAAATAACCCGTATATAGTATATAAGTTTTGACCTGATTAACATTCCGCCTGTTAAAAGCTTGCTGGAATGTGATTGGCTAATAGTGACCACAAAAGTGTCCATATCAAATTTTCATTTGGTGTACCATTAGTGCATGGGCCATAGATGATAATTGGCTAGGATGACCTTGATAGCTTGTATGGTTCTAGAGAAACAGCTATCGAGCATTGGCCCCGCCCCCTGGGAGTGTATGTCTACTTAAACTGACAGGGTATCTGAGAATCATGTAATGATCAAAGGACTGAAGTGGTATTAGTGTCAGGTTAAGCATTCAAAAGTTATAAGTGTTAAAGACATTTTACTGCACCATGGTAGAACTCATTTGCATATGGCGGCCATATTGTTTATAAATGTAAAGGTTTTTTTAATAATTATTGAGGAGTAAGCTCTGCTGAACTGTTTGACACCAAACATGTCATGATTGGTCAAGGATCCAAGGACAAGATCTCAAAAGTAGGTTTTGCATATTATGCAAATTTAAAAAAAAATTAAGTGTGTGGAGCATAAACAAGAATGACCCAGGTGGCTGACCATCATGAACAAGAAGGATAAATATGTTCAATTAAGCAAGACAAGCAAGATTGAATAAGTTCAGCAGAGCTTTAATTTAGAATAATTCAAATGTAACTGTTTCACCAAATGACCACCAGAGCGCAGCAAGAGACCACATATAACCTGCTGGAAATCTATCACTCTATAAGTAAGACAGAACATTCCCTATCAGTGTGTTTCTATTTATTAAAAAGAGAAGAAAAGTCCGATTGGGCTCCAAATTGGTACTCATGATCAACTGGTCTGTATATACATGTATGTAAATTTGTGTGTTGATAGGGTCAAATGTTCCTTACTTCTGACCATTTAGGTTTGAAAAAAGTGATAATACAGGCTTATGGCCTACAAAATGGCTGTTGCTCTTTGGCCATATTAGAGGCAAAAAATATCTGATTTGGCTCAAAATTTGCAATCATGATCACAATATCAGTCTATATATGTATGTAGGGTGAAAGGTTCATGTCTTCTGTCCATTTAGGTTGGAAAATAGCGATAAATGGAATAAATTGAAAATAGTTATTTTTTCACTGTAGAGCCTACTGAAGACTTATTTGGCTCATACATGGCACATGTGCTTCAAATGTCATTGTTAATTAGTAGCTTCAACAGTTTTGGCATGTTTTAAACTTTGACAGAGTTTTGGCCAAATAACTCTGAAAAGGCTTTCACGTACATGTTTGATCAAGGTGTTGGGGCCATAAAAAGTTAAAAATCTAACATTTTTTTGATAATTATTTACCTACACGGTCTCAAGATTGTGAAAAGACCAAAGTTGATTTAATTGGTTGAATATCCAGGGACTAGTTCAAAAAGTGCAATTTTTACTCTACTGGCCACTGATGCAAAACAATACATTTTTGGTAAAGACATGTAATTACAAAGTTGTAAAGGTTACAGCAAAGCATAAAACTCAAAAAGAATAACAAGCCTAGGCCACTTGTACCTTTAGATATAACTGATTTTCTGCTATAGCGCCCCCTAGAGGCCAATCAACGCCATATTTTAATGGATGATAGAAGGCCCTCATATACATGTACAATATAAGTATCGTCCTGATTGGTGATTGTTTAGCCTGTCAAAAGCTTGCTGTAATCTGATTGGCTAATAGCGACCACAAAAATTCACACATCAAAATATCCTTAAGTAGTCCATTAGGACATAGGCCACAGAGGATACATGCCAAACGAGAGCTTGATAGCTTGTACGGTTCCTGAGAAACAGATTTTTAGCTTTGGCTCCGCCCCCTGGGGGCGTATGTCTACACAGATTGACGGGCTACCTCAGAATCATGTTGGCATCAAAGTTGTAAAGTGGCATTAGTGTAGGTTTAAGCATTCAAAAGTTACAGCTGTTAGAGTAAATTTGGGTGTGCCACGGTAAGATTAATTTGCATATGGCGGCCATATTGTTTACAAATTTCACAATTTTTTCGATAATTATTGAGGTTGGGACTCTGCTGAGTTGTTTGACACCAAATATGACAGGATTGGTCAATGACCCTAGGACAAGTTCTCAAAAGTAGGTTTTGCATATTCTGCTAAATAGCAAAAAATCTAAGTGGGCGGAGCTTAGTGGTTCTATTGACCTTTTTGATTTGCCATTAACCAAGGAATCATATAATGCAAGAATTTTTGCTCTAGCTATCAGGGCGTAGGAGTTACGAGGCCAAACACGTTGACCTTCCCCATAGCGCCCCCTTGAGGCCGATCGGGCTCATCTTTTGAATCTGAGTAGCGGTGAGAAGTACTACCATATGACCAAGTCTCAGCCCTGTAGGCCTTACGGTTTCTTCTGCCCAATCACTTCTATGGCAGAAAAAGAATAAGAACTATAATAATAATAATAAATATAGCCGCAAGCGGCGATTTACGGGGTTCGAGCGTTACAGGCAAAGAGGCCCCTGGAGGCCAGTTAGGCTTAAAACCTGTTGCTGGTTGACCGTCATCACCAAACTGGATAACCAAGGTGGGTGACCATTATGACCATAAAGACCCAGGTGTTAGACCAGCATGACCATAAAGACCCAGCTGGTAGACCAGCATGACCATAAAGACCCAGCTGATTGACCAGCATGAACATAAAGACCCAGGTGGTTGACCAGCATGACCAAAATACCCAGCTAGTTGACCAGAATGAAAATAAGGACCAAGCTGGTTGACTAGCATGACCATAATAACCATGCTAGATGAGTGATGTGAGTAAACTAGTTGTAAAAAGCATTGATAAATTGAGCTGTAGTGTTCAGCAGGTTTTATGTGGTGTCTTTCTGCACTCTAGTGGGCATTTGGTGAAACAACATCAGTTCTTAAATTGAAAAATACAAACCACATTAATCCTGATGGGAGCCTAGTGGTGAGGCATAAAAAGGCCACATATAAATAACTCACATATGGTGTATACGTTTTTACCTGATTAACATTCAGCCTGTCAAAAGCTTGCTGGAAAGTGATTGGCTAATAGTGACCACAAAAATGTATCAACATTTCCTTTGGTGTACCATTAGTGCATGGGCCATAGATGATAATTGGCAAGGATGACCTTGATAGCTTGTATGGTTCTAGAGAAACAGCTATCGAGCATTGGCTCCGCACCCTGGGGGTGTATGTTTACTTACACTGACAGGGTATCTGAGAGTCATGTAATGATCAAAGGACTGAAGTGGTATTAGTGTCAGGTTAAGCATTCAAAAGTTATAAGTGTTAAAGACATTTTACTGCACCATGGAAAAACTAATTTGCATATGGCGGCCATATTGTTTATAAATGTAAAGATTTTGTTTAATAATTATTGAGGAGTAAGCTCTGCTGAACTGTTTGACACCAAACATGTCATGATTGGACAAGGAGGCAAAGACAAGTTCTCAAAAGTAGGTTTTGCATATTATGCAAATAAAAAAAAAAAATTGGGTGGAGCATAAACAAGAATGACCCAGGTGGCTGACTAGCATGACCAAGAAGGATACAGATGTTCAATTAAGCAAGACAAGCAAGATTAAATAAGTTCAGCAGAGCTTTTATTTAGAATAATTCAACTGTAACTGTTTCACCAAATGACCACCAGAGCGCAGCAAGAGACCACATATAACCTGCTGGAAATCTATCACTCTATAAGTAAGACAGAACATTCCCTATCAGTGTGTTTCTATTTATTAAAAAGAGAAGAAAAGTCCGATTGGGCTCCAAATTGGTACTCATGATCAAGTGGTCTGTATATATATGTTTGTAAATTTGTGTGTTGATAGGGTCAAAGGTTCCTGACTTCTGTCCATTTAGGCTTGAAAAAAGCGATAATACAGGCTTATGGCCTACAAAATGGCTGTTGCTCTTTGGCCATATTAGAGGCAAAAAATATCTGATTTGGCTCAAAATTTGCAATCAGGATCACAATATCAGTCTATATATGTATGTCAATTTCTGTGTCAATAGGGTCAAAGGTTCCTGACTTCTGTCCATTTAGATTTGAAAAAAGCGATAATACAGGCTTGAGGCCTACAAAATCGCTGTAGTTTTCCAGCCGTTGTAGAGGCAAAACATGTCCGATTTGGCTGAAAATTTGCAATCAAGATCAGATTATCAGTCTATATATGTGTATAAATTTGTGTGTTGATAGGGTGAAAGGTTCCTGTCTTCTGTCCATTTAGGTTGGAAAATAGCGATAAATAGAATAAATTGAAAATAGTTATTTTTTCACTGTAGAGCCTACTGAAGACTTATTTGGCTCATACTTGGCACATGTACTTCAAATGTCATTGTTAATTAGTAGCTTCAACAGTTTTGGCATGTTTTAAACTTTGACAGAGTTTTGGCCAAATAACTCTGAAAAGGCTTTCACGTACATGTTTGATCAAGGTTTATGGGCCTCAAATAGTTAAAATGTCAAGATTTTTTTGATAATTATTTACCTACAGGGTCTCAAGATTGCATCAAGACCAAATTTGTTTTGATTGGTTAAGGACTTAAAGACAAGTTCGAAAAGAGAAATTTTTACTCTTTTGGCCACTGATGAAAATCTTTGCATTTTTGGTAAACACATGTAATTACAAAGTTGTAAAGGCTACAGCAAAGTATACAACTAAAAAAGAATAACAAGCCTAGGCCACTTGTACCTTTAGATATAACTGATTTTCTGCTATAGCGCCCCCTTGAGGCCAATCAACGCCATATTTTAATGGATGATAGAAGGCCCTGAGATACATGTAGGGTATAAGTATCGTCCTGATTGGTCATTGTTTAGCCTGTCAAAAGCTTGCTGGAATCTGATTGGCTAATAACGATCGCAAAAATTTGCATATCAAATTTTCCTTCTGTATAACATTAGGACATAGGCCATAGAAGATACATGCCAAAGGAGAGCTTCATAGCTTGTACGGTTCCTGAGAAACAGATTTTTAGCTTTGGCTCCGCCCCCTGGGGGCGTATGTCTACACAGATTGACGGGCTACCTCAGAACCATGTTGGCATCAAAGTTGTAAAGTGGCATTAGTGTAGGTTTAAGCATTCAAAAGTTACAGCTGTTAGAGTAAATTTGGGTGTGCCACGGTAAGATTAATTTGCATATGGCGGCCATATTGTTTACAAATTTCACAATTTTTTCGATAATTATTGAGGTTGGGACTCTGCTGAGTTGTTTGACACCAAATATGACAGGATTGGTCAATGACCCTAGGACAAGTTCTCAAAAGTAGGTTTTGCATATTATGCTAAATAGCAAAAAATCTAAGTGGGCGGAGCTTAGTGGTTCTATTGACCTTTTTGATTTGCCATTAACCAAGGAATCATATAATGCAAGAATTTTTGATCTAGCTATCAGGGCGTAGGAGTTACGAGGCCAAACGCGTTGACCTTCGCCATAGCGCCCCCTTGAGGCCGATCGGGCTCATCTTTTGAATCTGAGTAGCGGTGAGAAGTACTACCATATGACCAAGTCTCAGCCCTGTAGGCCTTACGGTTTCTTCTGCCCAATCACTTCTATGGCAGAAAAAGAATAAGAATAATAATAATAATAATAATAATCAGAACAATTACAATAGGGTTTCTAGCACTACGTGCTCGAACCCCTAATAATAATAAATATAGCCGCAAGCGGCGATTTACGGGGTTCGAGCGTTACAGGCAAAGAGACCCCTGGAGGCCAGTTAGGCTTAAAACATGTTGCCGGTTGACCGGCATCGCCAAACTGGATGAGGATGACCAGCATGACCGTGAAGACCAAGCTAGATTACCAGCATGACTAATCTGGATGACAAACTTGTTGACCATATTGACCAAGCTGGAAGACCATAATGACCAAACTGGATGACCAGCATGGCAAAGGTGGTTGGCCAGTATGACCAAGCTGGAAGACCACCATTACTATGAGGACAAAGCTGAATGACCAGCAGGACCATAATGACCAATGTGAATGGCCAGCATAACCAAGCTGGGTGACCAGCGTGACCATAAAGACCATAATGGCAATGCTAGATGAGTGGTGTGAGTAAACTAGTTGAAAAGCATTGATAAATTGAGCTGTAGTGTTCATCAGGTTTTATGTGGTGTCTTACTGCACTCTAGTGCGCATTTGGTGAAACAAATTCAGTTCTTAAATTGAAAAAACACAAGGCATAAAAAGGGCATATAAATAACCCGTATATAGTATATAAGTTTTGACCTGATTAACATTCCGCCTGTTAAAAGCTTGCTGGAATGTGATTGGCTAATAGTGACCACAAAAGTGTCCATATCAAATTTTCATTTGGTGTACCATTAGTGCATGGGCCATAGATGATAATTGGCTAGGATGACCTTGATAGCTTGTATGGTTCTAGAGAAACAGCTATCGAGCATTGGCCCCGCCCCCTGGGGGGGTGTATGTCTACTTAAACTGACAGGGTATCTGAGAATCATGTAATGATCAAAGGACTGAAGTGGTATTAGTGTCAGGTTAAGCATTCAAAAGTTATAAGTGTTAAAGACATTTTACTGCACCATGGTAGAACTCATTTGCATATGGCGGCCATATTGTTTATAAATGTAAAGATTTTTTTAATAATTATTGAGGAGTAAGCTCTGCTGAACTGTTTGACACCAAACATGTCATGATTGGTCAAGGATCCAAGGACAAGATCTCAAAAGTAAGTTTTGCATATTATGCAAATAAAAAAAAAATTAAGTGGGTGGAACATAAACAAGAATGACCCAGGTGGCTGAGTAGCATGACCAAGAAGGATAAATATGTTCAATTAAGCAAGACAAGCAAGATTAAATAAGTTCAGCAGAGCTTTAATTTAGAATAATTCACCTGTAGCTGTTTCACCAAATGACCACCAGAGCGCAGCAAGAGACCACATATAACCTGCTGGAAATCTATCACTCTATAAGTAAGACAGAACATTCCCTATCAGTGTGTTTCTATTTATTACAAAGAGAGGAAAAGTCCGATTGGGCTCAAAATTGGTTCTCATGATCAAGTGGTCTGTATATATATGTGTGTAAATTTGTGTGTTGATAGGGTCAAAGGTTCCTGACTTCTGTCCATTTAGGCTTGAAAAAAGCTATAATACAGGCTTATGGCCTACAAAATGGCTGTTGCTCTTTGGCCATATTAGAGGCAAAAAATATCTGATTTGGCTCAAAATTTGCAATCAAGATCACAATATCAGTCTACATATGTATGTCAATTTCTGTGTCAATAGGGTCAAAGGTTCCTGACTTCTGTCCATTTAGGTTTGAAAAAAGCGATAATACAGGCTTGAGGCCTACAAAATCGCTGTAGTTTTCCAGCCGTTGTAGAGGCAAAACATGTCCGATTTGGCTGATAATTTGCAATCAAGATCAGATTATCAGTCTATATATGTGTATAAATTTGTGTGTTGATAGAGTGAAAGGTTCCTGTCTTCTGTCCATTTAGGTTGGAAAATAGCGATAAATAGAATAAATTGAAAATAGTTATTTTTTCACTGTAGAGCCTACTGAAGACTTATTTGGCTCATACTTGGCACATGTACTTCAAATGTCATTGTTAATTAGTAGCTTCAACAGTTTTGGCATGTTTTAAACTTTGACAGAGTTTTGGCCAAATAACTCTGACAAGGCTTTCACGTACATGTTTGATCAAGGTTTATGGGCCTCAAATAGTTAAAATGTCAAGATTTTTTTGATAATTATTTACCTACAGGGTCTCAAGATTGCATCAAGACCAAATTTGTTTTGATTGATTAAGGACTTAAAGACAAGTTCGAAAAGAGCAATTTTTACTCTTTTGGCCACTGATGAAAATCTTTGCATTTTTGGTAAACATATGTAATTACAAAGTTGTAAAGGCTACAGCAAAGTATACAACTAAAAAAGAATAACAAGCCTAGGCCACTTGTACCTTTAGATATAACTGATTTTCTGCTATAGCGCCCCCTTGAGGCCAATCAACGCCATATTTTAATGGATGATAGAAGGCCCTGAGATACATGTAGGGTATAAGTATCGTCCTGATTGGTCATTGTTTAGCCTGTCAAAAGCTTGCTGGAATCTGATTGGCTAATAACGATCGCAAAAATTTGCATATCAAATTTTCCTTCTGTAAAACATTAGGACATAGGCCATAGATGATACATGCCAAAGGAGAGCTTCATAGCTTGTACGCTTCCTGAGAAACAGATTTTTAGCTTTGGCTCCGCCCCCTGGGGGCGTATGTCTACACAGATTGACGGGCTACCTCAGAATCATGTTGGCATCATAGGTCTAAAGTGGCATTAGTGTAGGTTTAAGCATTCAAAAGTTACAGCTGTTAGAGTAAATTTGGGTGTGCCACGGTAAGATTAATTTGCATATGGCGGCCATATTGTTTACAAATTTCACAATTTTTTCGATAATTATTGAGGTTGGGACTCTGCTGAGTTGTTTGACACCAAATATGACAGGATTGGTCAATGACCCTAGGACAAGTTCTCAAAAGTAGGTTTTGCATATTATGCTAAATAGCAAAAAATCTAAGTGGGCGGAGCTTAGTGGTTCTATTGACCTTTTTGATTTGCCATTAACCAAGGAATCATATAATGCAAGAAATTTTGCTCTAGCTATCAGGGCGTAGGAGTTACGAGGCCAAACGCGTTGACCTTCGCCATAGCGCCCCCTTGAGGCCGATCGGGCTCATCTTTTGAATCTGAGTAGCGGTGAGAAGTACTACCATATGACCAAGTCTCAGCCCTGTAGGCCTTACGGTTTCTTCTGCCCAATCACTTCTATGGCAGAAAAAGAATAAGAACTATAATAATAATAATAATAATAATAATCAGAACAATTACAATAGGGTTTCTAGCACTACGTGCTCGAACCCCTAATAATAATAATCAGAACAATTACAATAGGGTTTCTAGCACTACGTGCTCGAACCCCTAAATATAGCCGCAAGCGGCGATTTACGGGGTTCGAGCGTTACAGGCAAAGAGACCTCTGGAGGCCAGTTAGGCTTAAAACATGTTGCCGGTTGACCGGCATCGCCAAACTGGATGAGGATGACCAGCATGACCGTGAAGACCAAGCTAGATTACCAGCATGACTAATCTGGATGACAAACTTGTTGACCATATTGACCAAGCTGGAAGACCATAATGACCAAAATGGATGACCAGCATGGCAAAGGTGGTTGGCCAGTATGACCAAGCTGGAAGACCACCATTACTATGAGGACAAAGCTGAATGACCAGCAGGACCATAATGACCAATGTGAATGGCCAGCATGACCAAGTTGGATGGCCAGCATAACCAAGCTGGGTGACCAGCGTGACCATAAAGACCATAATGGCAATGCTAGATGAGTGGTGTGAGTAAACTAGTTGAAAAGCATTGATAAATTGAGCTGTAGTGTTCATCAGGTTTTATGTGGTGTCTTGCTGCACTCTAGTGGTCATTTGGTGAAACAACTTCAGTTCTTAAATTCAAAAAACACAAGGCATAAAAAGGGCATATAAATAACCCGTATATAGTGTATAAGTTTTGACCTGATAAACATTCTGCCTGTCAAAAGCTTGCTGGAATGTGATTGGCTAATAGTGACCACAAAAGTGTCCATATCAAATTTTCATTTGGTCCATGGGCCATAGATGATAATTGGCAAGGATGACCTTGATAGCTTGTGTGGTTGTAGAGAAACAGCTATCGAGCATTGGCTCTGCCCCCTGGGGGTGTATGTCTACTTAAACTGACAGGGTATCTGAGAATCATGTAATGATCAAAGGACTGAAGTGGTATTAGTGTCAGGTTAAGCATTCAAAAGTTATAAGTGTTAAAGACATTTTACTGCACCATGGTAGAACTCATTTGCATATGGCGGCCATATTGTTTATAAATGTAAAGATTTTTTAATAATTATTGAGGAGTAAGCTCTGCTGAACTGTTTGACACCAAACATGTCATGATTGGTCAAGGATCCAAGGACAAGATCTCAAAAGTAGGTTTTGCATATTATGCAAATTTAAAAAAAAATTAAGTGGGTGGAGCATAAACAAGAATGACCCAGGCGGCTGACCAGCATGAACAAGAAGGATAAATATGTTCAATTAAGCAAGACAAGCAAGATTGAATTAGTTCAGCAGAGCTTTAATTTAGAATAATTCACCTGTAGCTGTTTCACCAAATGACCACCAGAGCGCAGCAAGAGACCACATATAACCTGCTGGAAATCTATCACTCTATCAGAAAGACAGAACATTCCCTATCAGTGTGTTTCTATTTATTAAAAAGAGAAGAAAAGTCCGATTGGGCTCCAAATTGGTACTCATGATCAAGTGGTCTGTATATACATGTATGTAAATTTGTGTGTTGATAGGGTCAAAGGTTCCTGACTTCTGACCATTTAGGTTTGAAAAAAGTGATAATACAGGCTTAAGGCCTACAAAATGGCTGTTGCTCTTTGGCCATATTAGAGACAAAAAATATCTGATTTGGCTCAAAATTTGCAATCAGGATCACAATATCAGTCTATATATGTATGTCAATTTCTGTGTCAATAGGGTCAAAGGTTCCTGACTTCTGTCCATTTAGATTTGAAAAAAGCGATAATACAGGCTTGAGGCCTACAAAATCGCTGTAGTTTTCCAGCCGTTGTAGAGGCAAAACATGTCCGATTTGGCTGAAAATTTGCAATCAAGATCAGATTATCAGTCTATATATGTGTATAAATTTGTGTGTTGATAGGGTGAAAGGTTCCTGTCTTCTGTCCATTTAGGTTGGAAAATAGCGATAAATAGAATAAATTGAAAATAGTTATTTTTTCACTGTAGAGCCTACTGAAGACTTATTTGGCTCATACTTGGCACATGTACTTCAAATGTCATTGTTAATTAGTAGCTTCAACAGTTTTGGCATGTTTTAAACTTTGACAGAGTTTTGGCCAAATAACTCTGAAAAGGCTTTCACGTACATGTTTGATCAAGGTTTATGGGCCTCAAATAGTTAAAATGTCAAGATTTTTTTGATAATTATTTACCTACAGGGTCTCAAGATTGCATCAAGACCAAATTTGTTTTGATTGATTAAGGACTTAAAGACAAGTTCGAAAAGAGCAATTTTTACTCTTTTGGCCACTGATGAAAATCTTTGCATTTTTGGTAAACATATGTAATTACAAAGTTGTAAAGGCTACAGCAAAGTATACAAGTAAAAAAGAATAACAAGCCTAGGCCACTTGTACCTTTAGATATAACTGATTTTCTGCTATAGCGCCCCCTTGAGGCCAATCAACGCCATATTTTAATGGATGATAGAAGGCCCTGAGATACATGTAGGGTATAAGTATCGTCCTGATTGGTCATTGTTTAGCATGTCAAAAGCTTGCTGGAATCTGATTGGCTAATAACGATCACAAAAATTTGCATATCAAATTTTCCTTCTGTAAAACATTAGGACATAGGCCATAGATGATACATGTCAAAGGAGAGCTTCATAGCTTGTACGGTTCCTGAGAAACAGATTTTTAGCTTTGGCTCCGCCCCCTGGGGGCGTATGTCTACACAGATTGACAGGCTACCTCAGAATCATGTTGGCATCAAAGTTTTAAAGTGGCATTAGTGTAGGTTTAAGCATTCAAAAGTTACAGCTGTTAGAGTAAATTTGGGTGTGCCACGGTAAGATTAATTTGCATATGGCGGCCATATTGTTTACAAATTTCACAATTTTTTCGATAATTATTGAGGTTGGGACTCTGCTGAGTTGTTTGACACCAAATATGACAGGATTGGTCAATGACCCTAGGACAAGTTCTCAAAAGTAGGTTTTGCATATTATGCCAAATAGCAAAAAATCTAAGTGGGCGGAGCTTAGTGGTTCTATTGACCTTTTTGATTTGCCATTAACCAAGGAATCATATAATGCAAGAATTTTTGCTCTAGCTATCAGGGCGTGGGAGTTACGGGGCCAAACGCGTTGACCTTCGCCATAGCGCCCCCTTGAGGCCGATCGGGCTCATCTTTTGAATCTGAGTAGCGGTGAGAAGTACTACCATATGACCAAGTCTCAGCCCTGTAGGCCTTACGGTTTCTTCTGCCCAATCACTTCTATGGCAGAAAAAGAATAAGAATAATAAATATAGCCGCAAGCGGCGATTTACGGGGTTCGAGCGTTACAGGCAAAGAGACCCCTGGAGGCCAGTTAGGCTTAAAACATGTTGCCGGTTGACCGGCATCGCCAAACTGGATGAGGATGACCAGCATGACCGTGAAGACCAAGCTAGATTACCAGCATGACTAATCTGGATGACAAACTTGTTGACCATATTGACCAAGCTGGAAGACCATAGTGACCAAACTGGATGACCAGCATGGCAAAGGTGGTTGGCCAGTATGACCAAGCTGGAAGACCACCATTACTATGAGGACAAAGCTGAATGACCGGGAGGACCATAATGACCAATGAGAATGGCCAGCATGACCAAGCTGGATGGCCAGCATAACCAAGCTGGGTGACCAGCGTGACCATAAAGACCATAATGGCAATGCTAGATGAGTGGTGTGAGTAAACTAGTTGAAAAGCATTGATAAATTGAGCTGTAGTGTTCATCAGGTTTTATGTGGTGTCTTACTGCACTCTAGTGGGCATTTGGTGAAACAAATTCAGTTCTTAAATTGAAAAAACACAAGGCATAAAAAGGGCATATAAATAACCCGTATATAGTATATAAGTTTTGACCTGATTAACATTCCGCCTGTTAAAAGCTTGCTGGAATGTGATTGGCTAATAGTGACCACAAAAGTGTCCATATCAAATTTTCATTTGGTGTACCATTAGTGCATGGGCCATAGATGATAATTGGCTAGGATGACCTTGATAGCTTGTATGGTTCTAGAGAAACAGCTATCGAGCATTTGCCCCGCCCCCTGGTGGGGTGTATGTCTACTTAAACTGACAAGGTATCTGAGAATCATGTAATGATCAAAGGACTGAAGTGGTATTAGTGTCAGGTTAAGCATTCAAAAGTTATAAGTGTTAAAGACATTTTACTGCACCATGGTAGAACTCATTTGCATATGGCGGCCATATTGTTTATAAATGTAAAGATTTTTTTAATAATTATTGAGGAGTAAGCTCTGCTGAACTGTTTGACACCAAATATGTCATGATTGGTCAAGGATCCAAGGACAAGATCTCAAAAGTAGGTTTTGCATATTATGCAAATTTAAAAAAAAATTAAGTGGGTGGAGCATAAACAAGAATGACCCAGGCGGCTGACCAGCATGAACAAGGAGGATAAATATGTTCAATTTAGCAAGACAAGCAAGATTGAATAAGTTCAGCAGAGCTTTAATTAAGAATAATTCACCTGTAGCTGTTTCACCAAATGACCACCAGAGCGCAGCAAGAGACCACATATAACCTGCTGGAACTCTATCACTCTATCAGAAAGACAGAACATTCCCCATCAGTGTGTTTCTATTTATTAAAAAGAGAAGAAAAGTCCGATTGGGCTCCAAATTGGTACTCATGATCAAGTGGTCTGTATATACATGTATGTAAATTTGTGTGTTGATAGGGTCAAAGGTTCCTGACTTCTGACCATTTAGGTTTGAAAAAAGTGATAATACAGGCTTATGGCCTACAAAATGGCTGTTGCTCTTTGGCCATATTAGAGGCAAAAAATATCTGATTTGGCTCAAAATTTGCAATCAGGATCAAAATAGCAGTCTATATATGTATGTCAATTTCTGTGTCAATAGGGTCAAAGGTTCCTGACTTCTGTCCATTTAGATTTGAAAAAAGCGATAATACAGGCTTGAGGCCTACAAAATCGCTGTAGTTTTCCAGCCGTTGTAGAGGCAAAACATGTCCGATTTGGCTGAAAATTTGCAATCAAGATCAGAGTATCAGTCTATATATGTGTATAAATTTGTGTGTTGATAGGGTGAAAGGTTCCTGTCTTCTGTCCATTTAGGTTGGAAAATAGCGATAAATAGAATAAATTGAAAATAGTTATTTTTTCACTGTAGAGCCTACTGAAGACTTATTTGGCTCATACTTGGCACATGTACTTGAAATGTCATTGTCAATTAGTAGCTTCGACAGTTTTGGCATGTTTTAAACTTTGACAGAGTTTTGGCCAAATAACTCTGAAAAGGCTTTCACGTACATGTTTGATCAAGGTTTATGGGCCTCAAATAGTTAAAATGTCAAGATTTTTTGATAATTATTTACCTACAGGGTCTCAAGATTGCATCAAGACCAAATTTGTTTTGATTGATTAAGGACTTAAAGACAAGTTCGAAAAGAGCAATTTTTACTCTTTTGGCCACTGATGAAAATCTTTGCATTTTTGGTAAACATATGTAATTACAAAGTTGTAAAGGCTATAGCAAAGTATACAACTAAAAAAGAATAACAAGCCTAGGCCACTTGTACCTTTAGATATAACTGATTTTCTGCTATAGCGCCCCCTTGAGGCCAATCAACGCCATATTTTAATGGATGATAGAAGGCCCTGAGATACATGTAGGGTACAAGTATCGTCCTGATTGGTCATTGTTTAGCATGTCAAAAGCTTGCTGGAATCTGATTGGCTAATAACGATCGCAAAAATTTGCATATCAAATTTTCCTTTTGTAAAACATTAGGACATAGGCCATAGATGATACATGTCAAAGGAGAGCTTCATAGCTTGTACGGTTCCTGAGAAACAGATTTTTAGCTTTGGCTCCGCCCCCTGGGGGCGTATGTCTACACAGATTGAAGGACTACCTCAGAATCATGTTGGCATCAAAGTTGTAAAGTGGCATTAGTGTAGGTTTAAGCATTCAAAAGTTACAGCTGTTAGAGTAAATTTGGGTGTGCCACGGTAAGATTAATTTGCATATGGCGGCCATATTGTTTACAAATTTCACAATTTTTTTGATAATTATTGAGGTTGGGACTCTGCTGAGTTGTTTGACACCAAATATGACAGGATTGGTCAATGACCCTAGGACAAGTTCTCAAAAGTAGGTTTTGCATATTATGCTAAATAGCAAAAAATCTAAGTGGGCGGAGCTTAGTGGTTCTATTGACCTTTTTGATTTGCCATTAACCAAGGAATCATATAATGCAAGAATTTTTGCTCTAGCTATCAGGGCGTAGGAGTTACGAGGCCAAACGCGTTGACCTTCGCCATAGCGCCCCCTTGAGGCCGATCGGGCTCATCTTTTGAATCTGAGTAGCGGTGAGAAGTACTACCATATGACCAAGTCTCAGCCCTGTAGGCCTTACGGTTTCTTCTGCCCAATCACTTCTATGGCAGAAAAAGAATAAGAATAATAATAAATATAGCCGCAAGCGGCGATTTACGGGGTTCGAGCGTTACAGACAAAGAGGCCCCTGGAGGCCAGTTAGGCTTAAAACATGTTGCTGGTTGACTGGCATCACCAAACTGGATGACCAGCATGGCAAAGGTGTTTGGCCAGTATGACCAAGCTGGATGACCAGCATTGCTATGATGACAAAGCTGAATGACCAGCAGGACCATAATGACCAATGTGAATGACCAGAATGACCTAGCTGGATGGGCAGCATAACCAAGCTAGGTGACCAGCGTGACCATAAAGACCATAATGACAATGCTAGATGAGTGGTGTGAGAAAACTAGTTGAAATGCATTGATAAATTGAGCTGTAGTGTTCAGCAGGTTTTATGGGGTCTCTTGCTGCACTCTAGTGGGCATTCGGAGAGCCTAGCAGTGAGGCATGACAAGGGCACATATTAATAACCAATAATATCAATAATAGTACATAAGTTTTGACCTGATTAACATTCAGCCTGTTAAAAGCTTGCTGGAATGTGATTGGCTAATAGTGACTACAAAAGTGTCCATATCAAATTTTCATTTGGTGTACCATTAGTGCATGGGCCATAGATGATAATTGGCAAGGACGACCTTAATAGCTTGTATGGTTCTAGAGAAACAGCTATCGAGCATTGGCTCCGCCCCCTGGGGGGGGTGTATGTCTACTTAAACTGACAGGGTATCTGAGAATCATGTAATGATCAAAGGACTGAAGTGGTATTAGTGTCAGGTTAAGCATTCAAAAGTTATAAGTGTTAAAGACATTTTACTGCACTGTGGTAGAACTAATTTGCATATGGCGGCCATATTGTTTACAAATGTAAAGATTTATTAAATAATTATTGAGGAGCAAGCTCTGCTAAATTGTTTGACACCAAACATGTCATGATTGGTCAAGGAGGCAAGGGAAAGATGTCAAAAGTAGGTTTTGCATATTATGCTAATTTAAAAAAAAATTAAGTGGGTGGAGCATAAACAAGAATGACCCAGGTGGCTGAGCAGCATGACCAAGAAGGATAAAGATGTTCAATTAAGCAAGACAAGCAAGATTAATTAAGTTCAGCAGAGCTTTAATTTAGAATAATTCACCTGTAGCTGTTTCACCAAATGACCACCAGAGCGCAGCAAGAGACCACATATAACCTGCTGGAAATCTATCACTCTATAAGCAAGTCAGAACATTCCCTATCAGTGTGTTTCTATTTATTAAAAAGAGAAGAAAAGTCCGATTGGGCTCCAAATTGGTACTCATGATCAAGTGGTCTGTATATACATGTATGTAAATTTGTGTGTTGATAGGGTCAAAGGTTCCTGACTTCTGACCATTTAGGTTTGAAAAAAGTGATAATACAGGCTTATGGCCTACAAAATGGCTGATGCTCTTTGGCCATATTAGAGGCAAAAAATATCTGATTTGGCTCAAAATTTGCAATCAAGATCACAACATCAGTCTATATATGTATGTCAATTTCTGTGTCGATAGGGTTAAAGGTTCCTGACTTCTGTCCATTTAGATTTGAAAAAAGCGATAATACAGGCTTGAGGCCTACAAAATCGCTGTAGTTTTCCAGCCGTTGTAGAGGCAAAACATGTCCGATTTGGCTGAAAATTTGCAATCAAGATCGGATTATCAGTCTATATATGTGTATAAATTTGTGTGTTGATAGGGTGAAAGGTTCCTGTCTTCTGTCCATTTAGGTTGGAAAATAGCGATAAATAGAATAAATTGAAAATAGTTATTTTTTCACTGTAGAGCCTACTGAAGACTTATTTGGCTCATACTTGGCACATGTGCTTCCAATGTCATTCTTAATTAGTAGCTTCAACAGTTTTGGCATGATTTAAACTTTGACAGAGTTTTGGCCAAATAACTCTGAAAAGGCTTTCATGTACATGTTTGATCAAGGTTTATGGGCCTCAAATAGTTAAAATGTCAAGATTTTTTTGATAATTATTTACCTACAGGGTCTCAGGATTGCATCAAGACCAAATTTGTTTTGATTGATTAAGGACTTAAAGACAAGTTCGAAAAGAGCAATTTTTACTCTTTTGGCCACTGATGAAAATCTTTGCATTTTTGGTAAATACATGTAATTACAAAGTTGTAAAGGCTACAGCAAAGTATAAAACTAAAAAAGAATAACAAGCCTAGGCCACTTGTACCTTTAGATATAACTGATTTTCTGCTATAGCGCCCCCTTGAGGCCAATCAACGCCATATTTTAATGGATGATAGAAGGCCCTGAGATACATGTAGGGTATAAGTATCGTCCTGATTGGTCATTGTTTAGCCTGTCAAAAGCTTGCTGGAATCTGATTGGCTAATAACGATCGCAAAAATTTGCATATCAAATTTTCCTTCTGTAAAACATTAGGACATAGGCCATAGATGATACATGCCAAAGGAGAGCTTCATAGCTTGTACGGTTCCTGAGAAACAGATTTTTAGCTTTGGCTCCGCCCCCTGGGGGCGTATGTCTACACAGATTGACGGGCTACCTCAGAATCATGTTGGCATCAAAGTTGTAAAGTGGCATTAGTGTAGGTTTAAGCATTCAAAAGTTACAGCTGTTAGAGTAAATTTGGGTGTGCCACGGTAAGATTAATTTGTATATGGCGGCCATATTGTTTACAAATTTCACAATTTTTTCGATAATTATTGAGGTTGGGACTCTGCTGAGTTGTTTGACACCAAATATGACAGGATTGGTCAATGACCCTAGGACAAGTTCTCAAAAGTAGGTTTTGCATATTATGCTAAATAGCAAAAAATCTAAGTGGGCGGAGCTTAGTGGTTCTATTGACCTTTTTGATTTGCCATTAACCAAGGAATCATATAATGCAAGAATTTTTGCTCTAGCTATCAGGGCGTAGGAGTTACGAGGCCAAACGCGTTGACCTTCGCCATAGTGCCCCCTTGAGGCCGATCGGGCTCATCTTTTGAATCTGAGTAGCGGTGAGAAGTACTACCATATGACCAAGTCTCAGCCCTGTAGGCCTTACGGTTTCTTCTGCCCAATCACTTCTATGGCAGAAAAAGAATAAGAACTATAATAATAATAATAATAATAATAAATATAGCCGCAAGCGGCGATTTACGGGGTTCGAGCGTTACAGGCAAAGAGACCTCTGGAGGCCAGTTAGGCTTAAAACATGTTGCCGGTTGACCGGCATCGCCAAACTGGATGAGGATGACCAGCATGACCGTGAAGACCAAGCTAGATTACCAGCATGACTAATCTGGATGACAAACTTGTTGACCATATTGACCAAGCTGGAGGACCATAATGACCAAACTGGATGACCAGCATGGCAAAGGTGGTTGGCCAGTATGACCAAGCTGGAAGACCACCATTACTATGAGGACAAAGCTGAATGACCAGCAGGACCATAATGACCAATGTGAATGGCCAGCATGACCAAGCTGGATGGCCAGCATAACCAAGCTGGGTGACCAGCGTGACCATAAAGACCATAATGGCAATGCTAGATGAGTGGTGTGAGTAAACTAGTTGAAAAGCATTGATAAATTGAGCTGTAGTGTTCATCAGGTTTTATGTGGTGTCTTACTGCACTCTAGTGGGCATTTGGTGAAACAAATTCAGTTCTTAAATTGAAAAAACACAAGGCATAAAAAGGGCATATAAATAACCCGTATATAGTATATAAGTTTTGACCTGATTAACATTCCGCCTGTTAAAAGCTTGCTGGAATGTGATTGGCTAATAGTGACCACAAAAGTGTCCATATCAAATTTTCATTTGGTGTACCATTAGTGCATGGGCCATAGATGATAATTGGCTAGGATGACCTTGATAGCTTGTATGGTTCTAGAGAAACAGCTATCGAGCATTGGCCCCGCCCCCTGGGGGGGTGTATGTCTACTTGAACTGACAGGGTATCTGAGAATCATGCAATGATCAAAGGACTGAAGTGGTATTAGTGTCAGGTTAAGCATTCAAAAGTTATAAGTGTTAAAAACATTTTACTGCACCATGGTAGAACTCATTTGCATATGGCGGCCATATTGTTTATAAATGTAAAGATTTTTTTAATAATTATTGAGGAGTAAGCTCTGCTGAACTGTTTGACACCAAACATGTCATGATTGGTCAAGGATCCAAGGACAAGATCTCAAAAGTAGGTTTTGCATATTATGCAAATTGAAAAAAAAATTAAGTGTGTGGAGCATAAACAAGAATGACCCAGGCGGCTGACTAGCATGACCAAGAAGGATAAAGATCTTCAATTAAGCAAGACAAGCAAGATTGAATAAGTTCAGCAGAGCTTTAATTTAGAATAATTCAACTGTAACTGTTTCACCAAATGACCACCAGAGCGCAGCAAGAGACCACATATAACCTGCTGGAAATCTATCACTCTATAAGTAAGACAGAATATTCCCTATCAGTGTGTTTCTATTTATTAAAAAGAGAAGAAAAGTCCGATTGGGCTCCAAATTGGTACTCATGATCAAGTGGTCTGTATATACATGTATGTAAATTTGTGTGTTGATAGGGTCAAAGGTTCCTGACTTCTGACCATTTAGGTTTGAAAAAAGTGATAATACAGGCTTATGGCCTACAAAATGGCTGTTGCTCTTTGGCCATATTAGAGGCAAAAAATATCTGATTTGGCTCAAAATTTGCAATCAAGATCACAATATCAGTCTATATATGTATGTCAATTTCTGTGTCAATAGGGTCAAAGGTTCCTGACTTCTGTCAATTTAGATTTGAAAAAAGCGATAATACAGGCTTGAGGCCTACAAAATCGCTGTAGTTTTCCAGCCGTTGTAGAGGCAAAACATGTCCGATTTGGCTGAAAATTTGCAATCAAGATCACAATATCAGTCTATATATGTGTATAAATTTGTGTGTTGATAGGGTGAAAGGTTCCTGTCTTCTGTCCATTTAGGTTGGAATATAGCGATAAATAGAATAAATTGAAAATAGTTATTTTTTCACTGTAGAGCCTACTGAAGACTTATTTGGCTCATACTTGGCACATGTACTTCAAATGTCATTGTTAATTAGTAGCTTCAACAGTTTTGGCATGTTATAAACTTTGACAGAGTTTTGGCCAAATAACTCTGAAAAGGCTTTCACGTACATGTTTGATCAAGGTTTATGGGCCTCAAATAGTTAAAATGTCAAGATTTTTTTGATAATTATTTACCTACAGGGTCTCAAGATTGCATCAAGACCAAATTTGTTTTGATTGATTAAGGACTTAAAGACAAGTTCGAAAAGAGCAATTTTTACTCTTTTGGCCACTGATGAAAATCTTTGCATTTTTGGTAAACACATGTAATTACAAAGTTGTAAAGGCTACAGCAAAGTATACAACTAAAAAAGAATAACAAGCGTAGGCCACTTGTACCTTTAGATATAACTGATTTTCTGCTATAGCGCCCCCTTGAGGCCAATCAACGCCATATTTTAATGGATGATAGAAGGCCCTGAGATACATGTAGGGTATAAGTATCGTCCTGATTGGTCATTGTTTAGCCTGTCAAAAGCTTGCTGGAATCTGATTGGCTAATAACGATCGCAAAAATTAGCATATCAAATTTTCCTTCTGTAAAACATTAGGACATAGGCCATAGATGATACATGCCAAAGGAGAGCTTCATAGCTTGTACGGTTCCTGAGAAACAGATTTTTAGCTTTGGCTCCGCCCCCTGGGGGCGTATGTCTACACAGATTGACGGGCTACCTCAGAATCATGTTGGCATCAAAGTTGTAAAGTGGCATTAGTGTAGGTTTAAGCATTCAAAAGTTACAGCTGTTAGAGTAAATTTGGGTGTGCCACGGTAAGAGTAATTTGCATATGGCGGCCATACTGTTTAAAAATTTCAAGATTTTTTCGATAATTATTGAGGTTGGGACTCTGCTGAGTTGTTTGACATCAAATATGACAGGATTGGTCAATGACCCTAGGACAAGTTCTCAAAAGTAGGTTTTGCATATTATGCTAAATAGCAAAAAATCTAAGTGGGCGGAGCTTAGTGGTTCTATTGACCTTTTTGATTTGCCATTAACCAAGGAATCATATAATGCAAGAATTTTTGATCTAGCTATCAGGGCGTGGGAGTTACGAGACCAAACGCGTTGACCTTCGCCATAGCGCCCCCTTGAGGCCGATCGGGCTCATCTTTTGAATCTGAGTAGCGGTGAGAAGTACTACCATATGACCAAGTCTCAGCCCTGTAGGCCTTACGGTTTCTTCTGCCCAATCACTTCTATGGCAGAAAAAGAATAAGAACTATAATAATAATCAGAACAATTACAATAGGGTTTCTAGCACTACGTGCTCGAACCCCTAATAAATATAGCCGCAAGCGGCGATTTACGGGGTTCGAGCGTCACAGGCAAAGAGGCCCCTGGAGGCCAGTTAGGCTTAAAACCCGTTGCTGGTTGACCGTCATCACCAAACTGGATAACCAAGCTGGGTAACCAGCGTGACCATAAAGACCAAAATGACAATGCTAGATGAGTGGTGTGAGTAAACTAGTTGAAAAGCATTGATAAATTGAGCTGTAGTGTTCATCAGGTTTTATGTGGTGTCTTGCTGCACTCTAGTGGGCATTTGGTGAAACAACTTCAGTTCTTAAATTCAAAAAACACAAGGCATAAAAAGGGCATATAAATAACCCATATATAGTGTATAAGTTTTGACCTGATAAACATTCTGCCTGTCAAAAGCTTGCTGGAATGTGATTGGCTAATAGTGACCACAAAAGTGTCCATATCAAATTTTCATTTGGTGTACCATTAGTGCATGGGCCATAGATGATAATTGGCAAGGATGACCTTGATAGCTTGTATGGTTGTAGAGAAACAGCTATCGAGCATTGGCCCTGCCCCCTGGGGGGGTGTATGTCTACTTAAACTCACAGGGTATCTGAGAATCATGTAATGATCAAAGGACTGAAGTGGTATTAGTGTCAGGTTAAGCATTCAAAAGTTATAAGTGTTAAAGACATTTTACTGCACCATGGTAAAACTAATTTGCATATGGCGGCCATATTGTTTATAAATGTAAAGATTTTTTTTTATAATTATTGAGGAGTAAGCTCTGCTGAACTGTTTGACACCAAACATGTCATGATTGGTCAAGGAGGCAAAGACAAGATCTCAAAAGTAGGTTTTGCATATTATGCAAATTAAAAAAAAATTAAGTGGGTGGAGCATAAATAAGAATGACCCAGGTGGCTGACTAGCATGACTAAGAAGGATAAATATGTTCAATTAAGCAAGACAAAAAAGATTAAATAAGTTCAGCAGAGCTTTAATTTAGAATAATTCAAATGTACCTGTTTCACCAAATGACCACCAGAGCGCAGCAAGAGACCACATATAACCTGCTGGAAATCTATCACTCTATAAGTAAGACAGAACATTCCCTATCAGTGTGTTTCTATTTATTAAAAAGAGAAGAAAAGTCCGATTGGGCTCCAAATTGGTACTCATGATCAAGTGGTCTGCATATATATGTGTGTAAATTTGTGTGTTGATAGGGTCAAAGGTTCCTGACTTCTGTCCATTTAGGTTTGAAAAAAGCGATAATACAGGCTTATGGCCTACAAAATGGCTGTTGCTCTTTGGCCATATTAGAGGCAAAAAATATCTGATTTGGCTCAAAATTTGCAATCAAGATCACAATATCAGTCTATATATGTATGTCAATTTCTGTGTCGATAGGGTCAAAGGTTCCTGACTTATGTCCATTTAGGTTTGAAAAAAGCGATAATACAGGCTTGAGGCCTACAAAATCGCTGTAGTTTTCCAGCCGTTGTAGAGGGAAAACATGTCCGATTTGGCTGAAAATTTGCAATCAAGATCAGATTATCAGTCTATATATGTGTATAAATTTGTGTGTTGATAGGGTGAAAGGTTCCTGTCTTCTGTCCATTTAGGTTGGAAAATAGCGATAAATAGAATAAATTGAAAATAGTTATTTTTTCACTGTAGAGCCTACTGAAGACTTATTTGGCTCATACTTGGCACATGTACTTCAAATGTCATTGTTAATTAGTAGCTTCAACAGTTTTGGCATGTTTTAAACTTTGACAGAGTTTTGGCCAAATAACTCTGAAAAGGCTTTCACGTACATGTTTGATCAAGGTTTATGGGCCTCAAATAGTTAAAATGTCAAGATTTTTTTGATAATTATTTACCTACAGGGTCTCAAGATTGCATCAAGACCAAAGTTATTTTGATTGATTAAGGACTTAAAGACAAGTTCGAAAAGAGCAATTTTTACTCTTTTGGCCACTGATGAAAATCTTTGCATTTTTGGTAAATACATGTAATTACAAAGTTGTAAAGGCTACAGCAAAGTATACAACTAAAAAAGAATAACAAGCCTAGGCCACTTGTACCTTTAGATATAACTGATTTTCTGCTATAGCGCCCCCTTGAGGCCAATCAACGCCATATTTTAATGGATGATAGAAGGCCCTGAGATACATGTAGGGTATAAGTATCGTCCTGATTGGTCATTGTTTAGCATGTCAAAAGCTTGCTGGAAACTGATTGGCTAATAACGATTGCAAAAATTTGCATATCAAATTTTCCTTCTGTAAAACATTAGGACATAGGCCATAGATGATACATGCCAAAGGAGAGCTTCATAGCTTGTACGGTTCCTGAGAAATAGATTTTTAGCTTTGGCTCCGCCCCCTGGAGGCGTATGTCTACACAGATTGACGGGCTACCTCAGAGTCATGTTGGCATCAACTGTCTAAAGTGGCATTAGTGTAGGTTTAAGCATTCAAAAGTTACAGCTGTTAGAGTAAATTTGGGTATGCCACGGTAAGATTAATTTGCATATGGCGGCCATATTGTTTAAAAATTTCTCACTTTTTTCGATAATTATTGAGTTTGGGACTCTGCTGAGTTGTTTGACACCAAATATGACAGGATTGGTCAATGACCCTAGGACAAGTTCTCAAAAGTAGGTTTTGCATATTATGCTAAACAGCAAAAAATCTAAGTGGGCGGAGCTTAGTGGTTCTATTGACCTTTTTGATTTGCCATTAACCAAGGAATCATATAATGCAAGATTTTTTGCTCTAGCTATCAGGGCGTAGGAGTTACGAGGCCAAACGCGTTGACCTTCGCCATAGCGCCCCCTTGAGGCCGATCGGGCTCATCTTTTGAATCTGAGTAGCGGTGAGAAGTACTACCATATGACCAAGTCTCAGCCCTGTAGGCCTTACGGTTTCTTCTGCCCAATCACTTCTATGGCAGAAAAAGAATAAGAACTATAATAATAATAATAATAATAATAATAATAATAATAATAATAATCAGAACAATTACAATAGGGTTTCTAGCACTACGTGCTCGAACCCCTAATAATCAGAACAATTACAATAGGGTTTCTAGCACTACGTGCTCGAACCCCTAATAAATATAGCCGCAAGCGGCGATTTACGGGGTTCGAGCGTCACAGGCAAAGAGGCCCCTGGAGGCCAGTTAGGCTTAAAACCTGTTGCTGGTTGACCGTCATCACCAAACTGGATAACCAAGCTGGGTGACCAGCGTGACCATAAAGACCATAATGGCAATGCTAGATGAGTGGTGTGAGTAAACTAGTTGAAAAGCATTGATAAATTGAGCTGTAGTGTTCATCAGGTTTTATGTGGTGTCTTACTGCACTCTAGTGGGAATTTGGTGAAACAAATTCAGTTCTTAAATTGAAAAAACACAAGGCATAAAAAGGGCATATAAATAACCCGTATATAGTATATAAGTTTTGACCTGATTAACATTCCGCCTGTTAAAAGCTTGCTGGAATGTGATTGGCTAATAGTGACCACAAAAGTGTCCATATCAAATTTTCATTTGGTGTACCATTAGTGCATGGGCCATAGATGATAATTGGCTAGGATGACCTTGATAGCTTGTATGGTTCTAGAGAAACAGCTATCGAGCATTGGCCCCGCCCCCTCGGGGGGTGTATGTCTACTTGAACTGACAGGGTATCTGAGAATCATGTAATGATCAAAGGACTGAAGTGGTATTAGTGTCAGGTTAAGCATTCAAAAGTTATAAGTGTTAAAGACATTTTACTGCACCATGGTAGAACTCATTTGCATATGGCGGCCATATTGTTTATAAATGTAAAGATTTTTTTAATAATTATTGAGGAGTAAGCTCTGCTGAACTGTTTGACACCAAACATGTCATGATTGGTCAAGGATCCAAGGACAAGATCTCAAAAGTAGGTTTTGCATATTATGCAAATTTAAAAAAAAATTAAGTGGGTGGAGCATAAACAAGAATGACCCAGGTGGCTGACCAGCATGAACAAGAAGGATAAATATGTTCAATTAAGCAAGACAAGCAAGATTGAATAAGTTCAGCAGAGCTTTAATTTAGAATAAATCACCTGTAGCTGTTTCACCAAATGACCACCAGAGCGCAGCAAGAGACCACATATAACCTGCTGGAAATCTATCACTCTATCAGAAAGACAGAACATTCCCTATCAGTGTGTTTCTATTTATTAAAAAGAGAAGAAAAGTCCGATTGGGCTCCAAATTGGTACTCATGATCAAGTGGTCTGTATATACATGTATGTAAATTTGTGTGTTGATAGGGTCAAAGGTTCCTGACTTCTGACCATTTAGGTTTGAAAAAAGTGATAATACAGGCTTATGGCCTACAAAATGGCTGTTGCTCTTTGGCCATATTAGAGGCAAAAAATATCTGATTTGGCTCAAAATTTGCAATCAAGATCACAATATCAGTCTATATATGTATGTCAATTTCTGTGTCGATAGGGTCAAAGGTTCCTGACTTCTGTCCATTTAGATTTGAAAAAAGCGATAATACAGGCTTGAGGCCTACAAAATCACTGTAGTTTTCCAGCCGTTGTAGAGGCAAAACACGTCCGATTTGGCTGAAAATTTGCAATCAAGATCACAATATCAGTCTATATATGTGTAGAAATTTGTGTGTTGATAGGGTGAAAGGTTCCTGTCTTCTGTCCATTTAGGTTGGAAAATAGCGATAAATAGAATAAATTGAAAATAGTTATTTTTTCACTGTAGAGCCTACTGAAGACTTATTTGGCTCATACTTGGCACATGTACTTCAAATGTCATTGTTAATTAGTAGCTTCAACAGTTTTGGCATGTTTTAAACTTTGACAGAGTTTTGGCCAAATAACTCTGAAAAGGCTTTCACGTACATGTTTGATCAAGGTTTATGGGCCTCAAATAGTTAAAATGTCAAGACTTTTTTGATAATTATTTACCTACAGGGTCTCAAGATTGCATCAAGACCAAAGTTGTTTTGATTGATTAAGGACTTAAAGACAAGTTCGAAAAGAGCAATTTTTACTCTTTTGGCCACTGATGAAAATCTTTGCATTTTTGGTAAACACATGTAATTACAAAGTTGTAAAGGCTACAGCAAAGTATACAACTAAAAAAGAATAACAAGCCTAGGCCACTTGTACCTTTAGATATAACTGATTTTCTGCTATAGCGCCCCCTTGAGGCCAATCAACGCCATATTTTAATGGATGATAGAAGGCCCTGAGATACATGTAGGGTATAAGTATCGTCCTGATTGGTCATTGTTTAGCATGTCAAAAGCTTGCTGGAAACTGATTGGCTAATAACGATCGCAAAAATTTGCATATCAAATTTTCCTTCTGTAAAACATTAGGACATAGGCCATAGATGATACATGCCAAAGGAGAGCTTCATAGCTTGTACGGTTCCTGAGAAACAGATTTTTAGCTTTGGCTCCGCCCCCTGGAGGCGTATGTCTACACAGATTGACGGGCTACCTCAGAATCATGTTGGCATCAAAGGTCTAAAGTGGCATTAGTGTAGGTTTAAGCATTCAAAAGTTACAGCTGTTAAAGTAAATTTGGGTGTGCCACGGTAAGATTAATTTGCATATGGCGGCCATACTTTTTGCAAATTTCAAGATTTTTTTAATAATTATTGAGGATGGGACTCTGCTGAGTTGTTTGACACCAAACATGTCAGGATTGGTCAATGAGTTTAGGACAAGTTCTCAAAAGTAGGTTTTGCATATTATGCTAAATAGCAAAAAATCTAAGTGGGCGGAGCTTAGTGGTTCTATTGACCTTTTTGATTTGCCATTAACCAAGGAATCATATAATGCAAGAATTTTTGCTCTAGCTATCAGGGCGTAGGAGTTACGGGGCCAAACGCGTTGACCTTCGCCATAGCGCCCCCTTGAGGCCGATCGGGCTCATCTTTTGAATCTGAGTAGCGGTGAGAAGTACTACCATATGACCAAGTCTCAGCCCTGTAGGCCTTACGGTTTCTTCTGCCCAATCACTTCTATGGCAGAAAAAGAATAAGAATAATAAATATAGCCGCAAGCGGCGATTTACGGGGTTCGAGCGTCACAGGCAAAGAGGCCCCTGGAGGCCAGTTAGGCTTAAAACCTGTTGCTGGTTGACCGTCATCACCAAACTGGATAACCAAGCTGGGTGACCAGCGTGACCATAAAGACCATAATGGCAATGCTAGATGAGTGGTGTGAGTAAACTAGTTGAAAAGCATTGATAAATTGAGCTGTAGTGTTCATCAGGTTTTATGTGGTGTCTTACTGCACTCTAGTGCGCATTTGGTGAAACAACTTCAGTTCTTAAATTGAAAAAACACAAGGCATAAAAAGGGCATATAAATAACCCGTATATAGTATATAAGTTTTGACCTGATTAACATTCCACCTGTTAAAAGCTTGCTGGAATGTGATTGGCTAATAGTGACCACAAAAGTGTCCATATCAAATTTTCATTTGGTGTACCATTAGTGCATGGGCCATAGATGATAATTGGCTAGGATGACCTTGATAGCTTGTATGGTTCTAGAGAAACAGCTATCGAGCATTGGCCCCGCCCCCTGGGGGGGTGTATGTCTACTTGAACTGACAGGGTATCTGAGAATCATGTAATGATCAAAGGACTGAAGTGGTATTAGTGTCAGGTTAAGCATTCAAAAGTTATAAGTGTTAAAGACATTTTACTGCACCATGGTAGAACTCATTTGCATATGGCGGCCATATTGTTTATAAATGTAAAGATTTTTTTTATAATTATTGAGGAGTAAGCTCTGCTGAACTGTTTGACACCAAACATGTCATGATTGGTCAAGGATCCAAGGACAAGATCTCAAAAGTAGGTTTTGCATATTATGCAAATTTAAAAAAAAATTAAGTGGGTGGAGCATAAACAAGAATGACCCAGGCGGCTGACCAGCATGAACAAGAAGGATAAATATGTTCAATTAAGCAAGACAAGCAAGATTGAATAAGTTCAGCAGAGCTTTAATTTAGAATAATTCACCTGTGGCTGTTTCACCAAATGACCACCAGAGCGCAGCAAGAGACCACATATAACCTGCTGGAAATCTATCACTCTATCAAAAAGACAGAACATTCCCTATCAGTGTGTTTCTATTTATTAAAAAGAGAAGAAAAGTCCGATTGGGCTCCAAATTGGTACTCATGATCAAGTTGTCTGTATATACATGTATGTAAATTTGTGTGTTGATAGGCTCAAAGGTTCCTGACTTCTGACCATTTAGGTTTGAAAAAAGTGATAATACAGGCTTATGGCCTACAAAATGGCTGTTGCTCTTTGGCCATATTAGAGGCAAAAAATATCTGATTTGGCTCAAAATTTGCAATCAGGATCACAATATCAGTCTATACATGTATGTCAATTTCTGTGTCAATAGGGTCAAAGGTTCCTGACTTCTGTCAATTTAGATTTGAAAAAAGCGATAATACAGGCTTGAGGCCTACAAAATCGCTGTAGTTTTCCAGCCGTTGTAGAGGCAAAACATGTCCGATTTGGCTGAAACTTTGCAATCAAGATCAGATTATCAGTCTATATATGTGTATAAATTTGTGTGTTGATAGGGTGAAAGGTTCCTGTCTTCTGTCCATTTAGGTTGGAAAATAGCGATAAATAGAATAAATTGAAAATAGTTATTTTTTCACTGTAGAGCCTACTGAAGACTTATTTGGCTCATACTTGGCACATGTACTTCAAATGTCATTGTTAATTAGTAGCTTCAACAGTTTTGGCATGTTTTAAACTTTGACAGAGTTTTGGCCAAATAACTCTGAAAAGGCTTTCACGTACATGTTTGATCAAGGTTTATGGGCCTCAAATAGTTAAAATGTCAAGATTTTTTTGATAATTATTTACCTACAGGGTCTCAAGATTGCATCAAGATCAAATTTGTTTTGATTGATTAAGGACTTAAAGACAAGTTCGAAAAGAGCAATTTTTACTCTTTTGGCCACTGATGAAAATCTTTGCATTTTTGGTAAACACATGTAATTACAAAGTTGTAAAGGCTACAGCAAAGTATACAACTAAAAAAGAATAACAAGCCTAGGCCACTTGTACCTTTAGATATAACTTATTTTCTGCTATAGCGCCCCCTTGAGGCCAATCAACGCCATATTTTAATGGATGATAGAAGGCCCTGAGATACATGTAGGGTATAAGTATCGTCCTGATTGGTCATTGTTTAGCCTGTCAAAAGCTTGCTGGAATCTGATTGGCTAATAACGATTGCAAAAAATTGCATATCAAATTTTCCTTCTGTAAAACATTAGGACATAGGCAATAGATGATACATGCCAAAGGAGAGCTTCATAGCTTGTACGGTTCCTGAGAAACAGATTTTTAGCTTTGGCTCCGCCCCCTGGGGGCGTATGTCTACACAGATTGACGGGCTACCTCAGAATCATGTTGGCATCAAACTTGTAAAGTGGCATTAGTGTAGGTTTAAGCATTCAAAAGTTACAGCTGTTAGAGTAAATTTGGGTGTGCCACGGTAAGATTAATTTGCATATGGTGGCCATATTGTTTAAAAATTTCTCCATTTTTTCGATAATTATTGAGGTTAGGACTCTGCTGAGTTGTTTGACACCAAACATGACAGGATTGGTCAATGACCCTAGGACAAGTTCTCAAAAGTAGGTTTTGCATATTATGCTAAATAGCAAAAAATCTAAGTGGGCGGAGCTTAGTGGTTCTATTGACCTTTTTGATTTGCCATTAACCAAGGAATCATATAATGCAAGAATTTTTGCTCTAGCTATCAGGGCGTAGGAGTTATGAGGCCAAACGCGTTGACCTTTGCCATAGCGCCCCCTTGAGGCCGATCGGGCTCATCTTTTGAATCTGAGTAGCGGTGAGAAGTACTACCATATGACCAAGTCTCAGCCCTGTAGGCCTTACGGTTTCTTCTGCCCAATCACTTCTATGGCAGAAAAAGAATAAGAACTATAATAATAATAATAAATATAGCCGCAAGCGGCGATTTACGGGGTTCGAGCGTTACAGGCAAAGAGACCCCTGGAGGCCAGTTAGGCTTAAAACATGTTGCCGGTTGACCGGCATCGCCAAACTGGATGAGGATGACCAGCATGACCGTGAAGACCAAGCTAGATTACCAGCATGACTAATCTGGATGACAAACTTGTTGACCATATTGACCAAGCTGGAAGACCATAATGACCAAACTGGATGACCAGCATGGCAAAGGTGGTTGGCCAGTATGACCAAGCTGGAAGACCACCATTACTATGAGGACAAAGCTGAATGACCAGCAGGACCATAATGACCAATGTGAATGGCCAGCATGACCAAGCTGGATGGCCAGCATAACCAAGCTGGGTGACCAGCGTGACCATAAAGACCATAATGGCAATGCTAGATGAGTGGTGTGAGTAAACTAGTTGAAAAGCATTGATAAATTGAGCTGTAGTGTTCATCAGGTTTTATGTGGTGTCTTACTGCACTCTAGTGGGCATTTGGTGAAACAAATTCAGTTCTTAAATTGAAAAAACACAAGGCATAAAAAGGGCATATAAATAACCCGTATATAGTATATAAGTTTTGACCTGATTAACATTCCGCCTGTTAAAAGCTTGCTGGAATGTGATTGGCTAATAGTGACCACAAAAGTGTCCATATCAAATTTTCATTTGGTGTACCATTAGTGCATGGGCCATAGATGATAATTGGCTAGGATGACCTTGATAGCTTGTATGGTTCTAGAGAAACAGCTATCGAGCATTGGCCCCGCCCCCTGGGGGGGTGTATGTCTACTTAAACTGACAGGGTATCTGAGAATCATGTAATGATCAAAGGACTGAAGTGGTATTAGTGTCAGGTTAAGCATTCAAAAGTTATAAGTGTTAAAGACATTTTACTGCACCATGGTAGAACTCATTTGCATATGGCGGCCATATTGTTTATAAATGTAAAGATTTTTTTAATAATTATTGAGGAGTAAGCTCTGCTGAACTGTTTGACACCAAACATGTCATGATTGGTCAAGGATCCAAGGACAAGATCTCAAAAGTATTTTTTGCATATTATGCAAATTTATAAAAAAAAAATAAGTGGGTGGAGCATAAACAAGAATGACCCAGGCGGCTGACCAGCATGAACAAGAAGGATAAATATGTTCAATTAAGCAAGACAAGCAAGATTAAATAAGTTCAGCAGAGCTTTAATTTAGAATAATTCACCTGTAGCTGTTTCACCAAATGACCACCAGAGCGCAGCAAGAGACCACATATAACCTGCTGGAAATCTATAACTCTATAAGTAAGACAGAACATTCCCTATCAGTGTGTTTCTATTTATTAAAAAGAGAAGAAAAGTCCGATTGGGCTCCAAATTGGTACTCACGATTAAGTGGTCTGCATATATATGTGTGTAAATTTGTGTGTTGATAGGGTCAAAGGTTCCTGACTTCTGTCCATTTAGGTTTGAAAAAAGTGATAATACAGGCTTATGGCCTACAAAATGGCTGTTGCTCTTTGGCCATATTAGAGGCAAAAAATATCTGTTTTGGCTCAAAATTTGCAATCAAGATCACAATATCAGTCTATATATGTATGTCAATTTCTGTGTCGATAGGGTCAAAGGTTCCTGACTTATGTCCATTTAGGTTTGAAAAAAGCGATAATACAGGCTTGAGGCCTACAAAATCGCTGTAGTTTTCCAGCCGTTGTAGAGGCAAAACATGTCCGATTTGGCTGAAAATTTGCAATCAAGATCAGATTATCAGTCTATATATGTGTATAAATTTGTGTGTTGATAGGGTGAAAGGTTCATGTCTTCTGTCCATTTAGGTTGGAAAATAGCGATAAATGGAATAAATTGAAAATAGTTATTTTTTCACTGTAGAGCCTACTGAAGACTTATTTGGCTCATACATGGCACATGTGCTTCAAATGTCATTGGTTATTAGTAGCTTCAACAGTTTTGGCATGTTTTAAACTTTGACAGAGTTTTGGCCAAATAACTCTGAAAAGGCTTTCACGTACATGTTTGATCAAGGTGTTGGGGCCATAAAAAGTTAAAATTCTAACATTTTTTTGATAATTATTTACCTACACGGTCTCAAGATTGTGAAAAGACCAAAGTTGATTTAATTGGTTGAATATCCAGGGACTAGTTCAAAAAGTGCAATTTTTACTCTACTGGCCACTGATGCAAAACAATACATTTTTGGTAAAGACATGTAATTACAAAGTTGTAAAGGTTACAGCAAAGCATAAAACTCAAAAAGAAAAACAAGCCTAGGCCACTTGTACCTTTAGATATAACTGATTTTCTGCTATAGCGCCCCCTAGAGGCCAATCAACGCCATATTTTAATGGATGATAGAAGGCCCTCATATACATGTACAATATAAGTATCGTCCTGATTGGTGATTGTTTAGCCTGTCAAAAGCTTGCTGTAATCTGATTGGCTAATAGCGACCACAAAAATTCACACATCAAAATATCCTTCAGTAGTCCATTAGGACATAGGCCACAGAGGATACATGCCAAACGAGAGCTTGATAGCTTGTACGGTTCCTGAGAAACAGATTTTTAGCTTTGGCTCCGCCCCCTGGGGGCGTATGTCTACACAGATTGACGGGCTACCTCAGAATCATGTTGGCATCAAAGTTGTAAAGTGGCATTAGTGTAGGTTTAAGCATTCAAAAGTTACAGCTGTTAGAGTAAATTTGGGTGTGCCACGGTAAGATTAATTTGCATATGGCGGCCATATTGTTTACAAATTTCACAATTTTTTCGATAATTATTGAGGTTGGAACTCTGCTGAGTTGTTTGACACCAAATATGACAGGATTGGTCAATGACCCTAGGACAAGTTCTCAAAAGTAGGTTTTGCATATTCTGCTAAATAGCAAAAAATCTAAGTGGGCGGAGCTTAGTGGTTCTATTGACCTTTTTGATTTGCCATTAACCAAGGAATCATATAATGCAAGAATTTTTGCTCTAGCTATCAGGGCGTAGGAGTTACGAGGCCAAACGCGTTGACCTTCCCCATAGCGCCCCCTTGAGGCCGATCGGGCTCATCTTTTGAATCTGAGTAGCGGTGAGAAGTACTACCATATGACCAAGTCTCAGCCCTGTAGGCCTTACGGTTTCTTCTGCCCAATCACTTCTATGGCAGAAAAAGAATAAGAACTATAATAATAATAATAATAATAATAATCAGAACAATTACAATAGGGTTTCTAGCACTACGTGCTCGAACCCCTAATAATCAGAACAATTACAATAGGGTTTCTAGCACTACGTGCTCGAACCCCTAAATATAGCCGCAAGCGGCGATTTACGGGGTTCGAGCGTTACAGGCAAAGAGACCCCTGGAGGCCAGTTAGGCTTAAAACATGTTGCCGGTTGACCGGCATCGCCAAACTGGATGAGGATGACCAGCATGACCGTGAAGACCAAGCTAGATTACCAGCATGACTAATCTGGATGACAAACTTGTTGACCATATTGACCAAGCTGGAAGACCATAATGACCAAACTGGATGACCAGCATGGCAAAGGTGGTTGGCCAGTATGACCAAGCTGGAAGACCACCATTACTATGAGGACAAAGCTGAATGACCAGCAGGACCATAATGACCAATGTGAATGGCCAGCATGACCAAGCTGGATGGCCAGCATAACCAAGCTGGGTGACCAGCGTGACCATAAAGACCATAATGGCAATGCTAGATGAGTGGTGTGAGTAAACTAGTTGAAAAGCATTGATAAATTGAGCTGTAGTGTTCATCAGGTTTTATGTGGTGTCTTACTGCACTCTAGTGGGCATTTGGTGAAACAAATTCCGTTCTTAAATTGAAAAAACACAAGGCATAAAAAGGGCATATAAATAACCCGTATATAGTATATAAGTTTTGACCTGATTAACATTCCGCCTGTTAAAAGCTTGCTGGAATGTGATTGGCTAATAGTGACCACAAAAGTGTCCATATCAAATTTTCATTTGGTGTACCATTAGTGCATGGGCCATAGATGATAATTGGCTAGGATGACCTTGATAGCTTGTATGGTTCTAGAGAAACAGCTATCGAGCATTGGCCCCGCCCCCTGGGGGTGTATGTCTACTTGAACTGACAGGGTATCTGAGAATCATGTAATGATCAAATTACTGAAGTGGTATTAGTGTCAGGTTAAGCATTCAAAAGTTATAAGTGTTAAAGACATTTTACTGCACCATGGTAGAACTCATTTGCATATGGCGGCCATAATGTTTATAAATGTAAAGATTTTTTTTATAATTATTGAGGAGTAAGCTCTGCTGAACTGTTTGGCACCAAACATTTCATGATTGGTCAAGGATCCAAGGACAAGATCTCAAAAGTAGGTTTTGCATATTATGCAAATTTAAAAAAATTAAGTGGGTGGAGCATAAACAAGAATGACCCAGGCGGCTGACCAGCATGAACAAGAAGGATAAATATGTTCAATTAAGCAAGACAAGCAAGATTGAATAAGTTCAGCAGAGCTTTAATTTAGAATAATTCACCTGTAGCTGTTTCACCAAATGACCACCAGAGCGCAGCAAGAGACCATATATAACCTGCTGGAAATCTATCACTCTATAAGTAAGACAGAACATTCCCTATCAGTGTGTTTCTATTTATTAAAAAGAGAAGAAAAGTCCGATTGAGCTCCAAATTGGTACTCATGATCAAGTGGTCTGTATATACATGTATGTAAATTTGTGTGTTGATAGGGTCAAAGGTTCCTGACTTCTGTCCATTTAGATTTGAAAAAAGCGATAATACAGGCTTGAGGCCTACAAAATCGCTGTAGTTTTCCAGCCGTTGTAGAGGCAAAACATGTCCGATTTGGCTGAAAATTTGAAATCAAGATCAGATTATCAGTCTATATATGTGTATAAGTTTGTGTGTTGATAGGGTGAAAGTTTCCAGTCTTCTGTCCATTTAGGTTGGAAAATAGCGATAAATAGAATAAATTGAAAATAGTTATTTTTTCACTGTAGAGCCTACTGAAGACTTATTTGGCTCATACTTGACACATGTACTTCAAATGTCATTGTTAATTAGTAGCTTCAACAGTTTTGGCATGTTTTAAACTTTGACAGAGTTTTGGCCAAATAACTCTGAAAAGGCTTTCACGTACATGTTTGATCAAGGTTTATGGGCCTCAAATAGTTAAAATGTCAAGATTTTTTTGATAATTATTTACCTACAGGGTCTCAAGATTGCATCAAGACCAAATTTGTTTTGATTGATTAAGGACTTAAAGACAAGTTCGAAAAGAGCAATTTTTACTCTTTTGGCCACTGATGAAAATCTTTGCATTTTTGGTAAACATATGTAATTACAAAGTTGTAAAGGCTACAGCAATGTATACAACTAAAAAAGAATAACAAGCTTAAGCCACTTGTACCTTTAGATATAACTGATTTTCTGCTATAGCGCCCCCTTGAGGCCAATCAACGCCATATTTTAATGGATGATAGAAGGCCCTGAGATACATGTAGGGTATAAGTATCGTCCTGATTGGTCATTGTTTAGCCTGTCAAAAGCTTGCTGGAAACTGATTGGCTAATAACGATCGCAAAAATTTGCATATCAAATTTTCCTTCTGTAAAACATTAGGACATAGGCCATAGATGATACATGCCAAAGGAGAGCTTCATAGCTTGTATGGTTCCTGAGAAACAGATTTTTAGCTTTGGCTCCGCCCCCTGGGGGCGTATGTCTACACAGATTGAGGGTCTACCTCAGAATCACGTTGACATCAAAGGTCTAAAGTGGTATTAGTGTAGGTTAAAGCATTCAAAAGTTACAGCTGTTAGAGTAAATTTGGGTGTGCCACGGTAAGCTTAATTTGCATATGGTGGCCATATTGTTTACAAATTTCACAATTTTTTCGATAATTATTGAGGTTGGGACTCTGCTGAGTTGTTTGACACCAAATATGATAGGATTGGTCAATGACCCTAGGACAAGTTCTCAAAAGTAGGTTTTGCATATTATGCTAAATAGCAAAAAATCTAAGTGGGCGGAGCTTAGTGGTTCTATTAACCTTTTTGATTTGCAATTAACCAAGGAATCATATAGTGCAAAAAATTTTTCTCTAGCTATCAGGGCGTGGTAGTTACAAGGCCTAACGCGTTGACCTTCGCCATAGCGCCCCCTTGAGGCCGATCGGGACTCATGTCATTCGGCTGAGTAGGGGTCTAAAGTACTACCATATGATCAAGTCTCAGCTCTCTAGGCCTTACAGTTTGATCTGTGCAATCACTTCTAGGTCAGAAAAAGCAGGGGAAGCGATTATAAATACCAAATATAGCCGCAAGCGGCGATTTACGGGGTTCGAGCGTTACAGGCAAAGAGGCCCCTGGAGGCCAGTTAGGCTTAAAACCTGTTGCTGGTTGACCGTCATCACCAAACTGGATAACCAAGCTGGGTAACCAGCGTGACCATAAAGACCATAATGACAATGCTAGATGAGTGGTGTGAGTAAACTAGTTGAAAAGCATTGATAAATTGAGCTGTAGTGTTCATCAGGTTTTATGTGGTGTCTTGCTGCACTCTAGTGGGCATTTGGTGAAACAACTTCAGTTCTTAAATTAAAAAAACACAAGGCATAAAAAGGGCATATAAATAACCCATATATAGTGTATAAGTTTTGACCTGATAAACATTCTGCCTGTCAACAGCTTGCTGGAATGTGATTGGCTAATAGTGACCACAAAAGTGTCCATATCAAATTTTCATTTGGTGTACCATTAGTGCATGGGCCATAGATGATAATTGGCAAGGATGACCTTGATAGCTTGTATGGTTGTAGAGAAACAGCTATTGAGCATTGGCTCTGCCCCCTGGGGGTGTATGTCTACTTAAACTCACAGGGTATCTGAGAATCATGTAATGATCAAAGGACTGAAGTGGTATTAGTGTCAGGTTAAGCATTCAAAAGTTATAAGTGTTAGAAGACATTTTACTGCACCATGGTAGAACTCATTTGCATATGGCGGCCATATTGTTTATAAATGTAAAGATTTTTTTAATAATTATTGAGGAGTAAGCTCTGCTGAACTGTTTGATACCAAACATGTCATGATTGGTCAAGGAGCCAAGGACAAGATCTCAAAAGTAAGTTTTGCATATTATGCAAATAAAAAAAAAATTAAGTGGGTGGAACATAAACAAGAATGACCCAGGCGGCTGACCAGCATGAACAAGAAGGATAAATATGTTCAATTAAGCAAGACAAGCAAGATTGAATAAGTTCAGCAGAGCTTTAATTTAGAATAATTCACCTGTAGCTGTTTCACCAAATGACCACCAGAGCGCAGCAAGAGACCACATATAACCTGCTGGAAATCTATCACTCTATAAGTAAGACAGAACATTCCCTATCAGTGTGTTTCTATTTATTACAAAGAGAGGAAAAGTCCGATTGGGCTCAAAATTGGTACTCATGATCAAGTTGTCTGTATATATATGTGTGTAAATTTGTGTGTTGATAGGGTCAAAGGTTCCTGACTTCTGTCCATTTAGGCTTGAAAAAAGCGATAATACAGGCTTATGGCCTACAAAATGGCTGTTGCTCTTTGGCCATATTAGAGGCAAAAAATATCTGATTTGGCTCAAAATTTGCAATCAGGATCACAATATCAGTCTATATATGTATGTCAATTTCTGTGTCAATAGGGTCAAAGGTTCCTGACTTCTGTCCATTTAGATTTGAAAAAAGCGATAATACAGGCTTGAGGCCTACAAAATCGCTGTAGTTTTCCAGCCGTTGTAGAGGCAAAACATGTCCGATTTGGCTGAAAATTTGCAATCAAGATCTGATTATCAGTCTATATATGTGTACAAATTTGTGTGTTGATAGGGTGAAAGGTTCCTGTCTTCTGTCCATTTAGGTTGGAAAATAGCGATAAATAGAATAAATTGAAAATAGTTATTTTTTCACTGTAGAGCCTACTGAAGACTTATTTGGCTCATACTTGGCACATGTACTTCAAATGTCATTGTTAATTAGTAGCTTCAACAGTTTTGGCATGTTTTAAACTTTGACAGAGTTTTGGCCAAATAACTCTGAAAAGGCTTTCACGTACATGTTTGATCAAGGTTTATGGGCCTCAAATAGTTAAAATGTCAAGATTTTTTTGATAATTATTTACCTACAGGGTCTCAAGATTGCATCAAGACCAAATTTGTTTTGATTGATTAAGGACTTAAAGACGAGTTCGAAAAGAGCAATTTTTACTCTTTTGGCCACTGATGAAAATCTTTGCATTTTTGGTAAACATATGTAATTACAAAGTTGTAAAGGCTACAGCAAAGTATACAACTAAAAAAGAATAACAAGCCTAGGCCACTTGTACCTTTAGATATAACTGATTTTCTGCTATAGCGCCCCCTTGAGGCCAATCAACGCCATATTTTAATGGATGATAGAAGGCCCTGAGATACATGTAGGGTATAAGTATCGTCCTGATTGGTCATTGTTTAGCCTGTCAAAAGCTTGCTGGAATCTGATTGGCTAATAACGATCGCAAAAATTTGCATATCAAATTTTCCTTCTGTAAAACATTAGGACATAGGCCATAGATGATACATGCCAAAGGAGAGCTTCATAGCTTGTACGGTTCCTGAGAAACAGATTTTTAGCTTTGGCTCCGCCCCCTGGGGGCGTATGTCTACACAGATTGACGGGCTACGTCAGAATCATGTTGGCATCAAAGTTGTAAAGTGGCATTAGTGTAGGTTTAAGCATTCAAAAGTTACATCTGTTAGAGTAAATTTGGGTGTGCCACGGTAAGATTAATTTGCATATGGCGGCCATATTGTTTAAAAATTTCTCAATTTTTTCGATAATTATTAAGGTTGAGACTCTGCTGAGTTGTTTGACACCAAATATGACAGGATTGGTCAATGACCCTAGGACAAGTTCTCAAAAGTAGGTTTTGCATATTATGCTAAATAGCAAAAAATCTAAGTGGGCGGAGCTTAGTGGTTCTATTGACCTTTTTGATTTGCCATTAACCAAGGAATCATATAATGCAAGAATTTTTGCTCTAGCTATCAGGGCGTAGGAGTTACGGGGCCAAACGCGTTGACCTTCGCCATAGCGCCCCCTTGAGGCCGATCGGGCTCATCTTTTGAATCTGAGTAGCGGTGAGAAGTACTACCATATGACCAAGTCTCAGCCCTGTAGGCCTTACGGTTTCTTCTGCCCAATCACTTCTATGGCAGAAAAAGAATAAGAATAATAATAAATATAGCCGCAAGCGGCGATTTACGGGGTTCGAGCATTACAGACAAAGAGGCCCCTGGAGGCCAGTTAGGCTTAAAACATGTTGCTGGTTGACTGGCAACACCAAACTGGATCACCAGCATGGCAAAGGTGTTTGGCCAGTATGACCAAGCTGGATGACCAGCATTGCTATGATGACAAAGCTGAATGACCAGCAGGACCATAATGACCAATGTGAATGACCAGAATGACCTAGCTGGATGGGCAGCATAACCAAGCTAGGTGACCAGCGTGACCATAAAGACCATAATGACAATGCTAGATGAGTGGTGTGAGTAAACTAGTTGAAATGCATTGATAAATTGAGCTGTAGTGTTCAGCAGGTTTTATGTGGTCTCTTGCTGCACTCTAGTGGGCATTCGGAGAGCCTAGCAGTGAGGCATGACAAGGGCACATATTAATAACCAATAATATCAATAATAGTACATAAGTTTTGACCTGATTGACATTCCGCCTGTTAAAAGCTTGCTGGAATGTGATTGGCTAATAGTGACCACAAAAGTGTCCATATCAAATTTTCATTTGGTGTACCATTAGTGCATGGGCCATAGATGATAATTGGCTAGGATGACCTTGATAGCTTGTATGGTTCTAGAGAAACAGCTATCGAGCATTGGCCCCGCCCCCTGGGAGTGTATGTCTACTTAAACTGATAGGGTATCTGAGAATCATGTAATGATCAAAGGACTGAAGTGGTATTAGTGTCAGGTTAAGCATTCAAAAGTTATAAGTGTTAAAGACATTTTACTGCACCATGGTAGAACTCATTTGCATATGGCGGCCATATTGTTTGTAAATGTAAAGGTTTTTTTAATAATTATTGAGGAGTAAGCTCTGCTGAACTGTTTGACACCAAACATGTCATGATTGGTCAAGGATCCAAGGACAAGATCTCAAAAGTAGGTTTTGCATATTATGCAAATTTAAAAAAAAATTAAGTGTGTGGAGCATAAACAAGAATGACCCAGGTGGCTGACCATCATGAACAAGAAGGATAAATATGTTCAATTAAGCAAGACAAGCAAGATTGAATAAGTTCAGCAGAGCTTTAATTTAGAATAATTCAAATGTAACTGTTTCACCAAATGACCACCAGAGTGCAGCAAGAGACCACATATAACCTGCTGGAAATCTATCACTCTATAAGTAAGACAGAACATTCCCTATCAGTGTGTTTCTATTTATTAAAAAGAGAAGAAAAGTCCGATTGGGCTCCAAATTGGTACTCATGATCAACTGGTCTGTATATACATGTATGTAAATTTGTGTGTTGATAGGGTCAAATGTTCCTTACTTCTGACCATTTAGGTTTGAAAAAAGTGATAATACAGGCTTATGGCCTACAAAATGGCTGTTGCTCTTTGGCCATATTAGAGGCAAAAAATATCTGATTTGGCTCAAAATTTGCAATCATGATCACAATATCAGTCTATATATGTATGTCAATTTCTGTGTCAATAGGGTCAAAGGTTCCTGACTTCTGTCAATTTAGATTTGAAAAAAGCGATAATACAGGCTTGAGGCCTACAAAATCGCTGTAGTTTTCCAGCCGTTGTAGAGGCAAAACATGTCCGATTTGGCTGAAAATTTGCAATCAAGATCAGATTATCAGTCTATATATGTGTATAAATTTGTGTGTTGATAGGGTGAAAGGTTCATGTCTTCTGTCCATTTAGGTTGGAAAATAGCGATAAATGGAATAAATTGAAAATAGTTATTTTTTCACTGTAGAGCCTACTGAAGACTTATTTGGCTCATACATGGCACATGTGCTTCAAATGTCATTGTTAATTAGTAGCTTCAACAGTTTTGGCATGTTTTAAACTTTGACAGAGTTTTGGCCAAATAACTCTGAAAAGGCTTTCACGTACATGTTTGATCAAGGTGTTGGGGCCATAAAAAGTTAAAATTCTAACATTTTTTTGATAATTATTTACCTACACGGTCTCTAGATTGTGAAAAGACCAAAGTTGATTTAATTGGTTGAATATCCAGGGACTAGTGTAAAAAGTGCAATTTTTACTCTACTGGCCACTGATGCAAAACAATACATTTTTGGTAAAGACATGTAATTACAAAGTTGTAAAGGTTACAGCAAAGCATAAAACTCAAAAGAATAACAAGCCTAGGCCACTTGTACCTTTAGATATAACTGATTTTCTGCTATAGCGCCCCCTAGAGGCCAATCAACGCCATATTTTAATGGATGATAGAAGGCCCTCATATACATGTACAATATAAGTATCGTCCTGATTGGTGATTGTTTAGCCTGTCAAAAGCTTGCTGTAATCTGATTGGCTAATAGCGACCACAAAAATTCACACATCAAAATATCCTTCAGTAGTCCATTAGGACATAGGCCACAGAGGATACATGCCAAACGAGAGCTTGATAGCTTGTACGGTTCCTGAGAAACAGATTTTTAGCTTTGGCTCCGCCCCCTGGGGGCGTATGTCTACACAGATTGACGGGCTACCTCAGAATCATGTTGGCATCAAAGTTGTAAAGTGGCATTAGTGTAGGTTTAAGCATTCAAAAGTTACAGCTGTTAGAGTAAATTTGGGTGTGCCACGGTAAGATTAATTTGCATATGGCGGCCATATTGTTTACAAATTTCACAATTTTTTCGATAATTATTGAGGTTGGGACTCTGCTGAGTTGTTTGACACCAAAGATGACAGGATTGGTCAATGACCCTAGGACAAGTTCTCAAAAGTAGGTTTTGCATATTCTGCTAAATAGCAAAAAATCTAAGTGGGCGGAGCTTAGTGGTTCTATTGACGTTTTTGATTTGCCATTAACCAAGGAATCATATAATGCAAGAATTTTTGCTGTAGCTATCAGGGCGTAGGAGTTACGAGGACAAACGCGTTGACCTTCGTCATAGCGCCCCCTTGAGGCCGATCGGGCTCATCTTTTGAATCTGAGTAGCGGTGAGAAGTACTACCATATGACCAAGTCTCAGCCCTGTAGGCCTTACGGTTTCTTCTGCCCAATCACTTCTATGGCAGAAAAAGAATAAGAACTATAATAATAATAATAATAATAATAATAATCAGAACAATTACAATAGGGTTTCTAGCACTACGTGCTCGAACCCCTAATAAATATAGCCGCAAGCGGCGATTTACGGGGTTCGAGCGTCACAGGCAAAGAGACCCCTGGAGGCCAGTTAGGCTTAAAACATGTTGCCGGTTGACCGGCATCGCCAAACTGGATGAGGATGACCAGCATGACCGTGAAGACCAAGCTAGATTAACCGGCATGACTAATCTGGATGACAAACTTGTTGACCATATTGACCAAGCTGGAAGACCATAATGACCAAACTGGATGATCAGCATGGCAAAGGTGGTTGGCCAGAATGACCAAGCTGGAAGACCACCATTACTATGAGGACAAAGCTGAATGACCAGCAGAACCATAATGACCAATGTGAATGGCCAGCATGACCAAGCTGGATGGCCAGCATAACCAAGCTGGGTGACCAGCGTGACCATAAAGACCATAATGGCAATGCTAGATGAGTGGTGTGAGTAAACTAGTTGAAAAGCATTGATAAATTGAGCTGTAGTGTTCATCAGGTTTTATGTGGTGTCTTACTGCACTCTAGTGGGCATTTGGTGAAACAAATTCAGTTCTTAAATTGAAAAAACACAAGGCATAAAAACAGCATATAAATAACCCGTATATAGTATATAAGTTTTGACCTGATTAACATTCCGCCTGTTAAAAGCTTGCTGGAATGTGATTGGCTAATAGTGACCACAAAAGTGTCCATATCAAATTTTCATTTGGTGTACCATTAGTGCATGGGCCATAGATGATAATTGGCAAGGACGACCTTGATAGCTTGTATGGTTCTAGAGAAACAGCTATCGAGCATTGGCCCCGCCCCCTGGGGGGGTGTATGTCTACTTAAACTGACAGGGTATCTGAGAATCATGTAATGATCAAAGGACTGAAGTGGTATTAGTGTCAGGTTAAGCATTCAAAAGTTATAAGTGTTAAAGACATTTTACTGCACCATGGTAGAACTCATTTGCATATGGCGGCCATATTGTTTATAAATGTAAAGATTTTTTTAATAATTATTGAGGAGTAAGCTCTGCTGAACTGTTTGATACCAAACATGTCATGATTGGTCAAGGATCCAAGGACAAGATCTCAAAAGTAAGTTTTGCATATTATGCAAATAAAAAAAAAATTAAGTGGGTGGAACATAAACAAGAATGACCCAGGCGGCTGACCAGCATGAACAAGAAGGATAAATATGTTCAATTAAGCAAGACAAGCAAGATTGAATAAGTTCAGCAGAGCTTTAATTTAGAATAATTCAACTGTAACTGTTTCACCAAATGACCACCAGAGCGCAGCAAGAGACCACATATAACCTGCTGGAAATCTACCACTCTATAAGTAAGACAGAACATTCCCTATCAGTGTGTTTCTATTTATTAAAAAGAGAAGAAAAGTCCGATTGGGCTCCAAATTGGTACTCATGATCAAGTGGTCTGTATATACATGAATGTAAATTTGTGTGTTGATAGGGTCAAAGGTTCCTGACTTCTGACCATTTAGGTTTGAAAAAAGTGATAATACAGGCTTATGGCCTACCAAATGGCTGTTGCTCTTTGGCCATATTAGAGGCAAAAAATATCTGATTTGGCTCAAAATTTGCAATCAAGATCACAATATCAGTCTATATATGTATGTCAATTTCTGTGTCAATAGGGTCAAAGGTTCCTGACTTCTGTCAATTTAGATTTGAAAAAAGCGATAATACAGGCTTGAGGCCTACAAAATCGTTGTAGTTTTCCAGCCGTTGTAGAGGCAAAACATGTCCGATTTGGCTGAAAATTTGCAATCAAGATCACAATATCAGTCTATATATGTGTATAAATTTGTCTGTTGATAGGGTGAAAGGTTCCTGTCTTCTGTCCATTTAGGTTGGAAAATAGCGATAAATAGAATAAATTGAAAATAGTTATTGTTTCACTGTAGAGCCTACTGACGACTTATTTGGCTCATACTTGGCATATGTGCTTCAAATGTCATTGTTAATTAGTAGCTTCAACAGTTTTGGCATGTTTTAAACTTTGACAGAGTTTTGGCCAAATAACTCTGAAAAGGCTTTCACGTACATGTTTGATCAAGGTTTATGGGCCTCAATTAGTTAAAATGTCAAGATTTTTTTGATAATTATTTACCTACAGGGTCTCAAGATTGCATCAAGACCAAATTTGTTTTGATTGATTAAGGACTTAAAGACAAGTTCGAAAAGAGCAATTTTTACTCTTTTGGCCACTGATGAAAATCTTTGCATTTTTGGTAAACACATGTAATTACAAAGTTGTAAAGGCTACAGCAAAGTATACAACTAAAAAAGAATAACAAGCCTAGGCCACTTGTACCTTTAGATATAACTGATTTTCTGCTATAGCGCCCCCTTGAGGCCAATCAACGCCATATTTTAATGGATGATAGAAGGCCCTGAGATACATGTAGGGTATAAGTATTGTCCTGATTGGTCATTGTTTAGCATGTCAAAAGCTTGCTGGAAACTGATTGGCTAATAACGATCGCAAAAATTTGCATATCAAATTTTCCTTCTGTAAAACATTAGGACATAGGCCATAGATGATACATGTCAAAGGAGAGCTTCATAGCTTGTACGGTTCCTGAGAAACAGATTTTTAGCTTTGGCTCCGCCCCCTGGGGGCGTATGTCTACACAGATTGACGGGCTACCTCAGAATCATGTTGGCATCAAAGTTGTAAAGTGGCATTAGTGTAGGTTTAAGCATTCAAAAGTTACAGCTGTTAGAGTAAATTTGGGTGTGCCACGGTAAGATTAATGTGCATATGGCGGCCATATTGTTTACAAATTTCACAATTTTTTCGATAATTATTGAGGTTGGGACTCTGCTGAGTTGTTTGACACCAAAAATGACAGGATTGGTCAATGACCCTAGGACAAGTTCTCAAAAGTAGGTTTTGCATATTATGCTAAATAGCAAAAAATCTAAGTGGGCGGAGCTTAGTGGTTCTATTGACCTTTTTGATTTGCCATTAACCAAGGAATCATACAATGCAAGAATTTTTGCTCTAGCTATCAGGGTGTAGGAGTTACGAGGCCAAACGCGTTGACGTTCGCCATAGCGCCCCCTTGAGGCCGATCGGGCTCATGTTTTGAATCTGAGTAGCGGTGAGAAGTACTACCATATGACCAAGTCTCAGCCCTGTAGGCCTTACGGTTTCTTCTGCCCAATCACTTCTATGGCAGAAAAAGAATAAGAACTATAATAATAATAATAATAATAATAATCAGAACAATTACAATAGGGTTTCTAGCACTACGTGCTCGAACCCCTAATAATAATAATAATCAGAACAATTACAATAGGGTTTCTAGCACTACGTGCTCGAACCCCTAATAAATATAGCCGCAAGCGGCGATTTACGGGGTTCGAGCGTTACAGGCAAAGAGACCCCTGGAGGCCAGTTAGGCTTAAAACATGTTGCCGGTTGACCGGCATCGCCAAACTGGGTGAGGATGACCAGCATGACCGTGAAGACCAAGCTAGATTACCAGCATGACTAATCTGGATGACAAACTTGTTGACCATATTGACCAAGCTGGAAGACCATAATGACCAAACTGATGACCAGCATGGCAAAGGTGGTTGGCCAGTATGACCAAGCTGGAAGACCACCATTACTATGAGGACAAAGCTGAATGACAATCAGGACCATAATGACCAATGTGAATGGCCAGCATGACCAAGCTGGATGGCCAGCATAACCAAGCTGGGTGACCAGCGTGACCATAAAGACCATAATGGCAATGCTAGATGAGCGGTGTGAGTAAACCAGTTGAAAAGCATTGATAAATTGAGCTGTAGTGTTCATCAGGTTTTATGTGGTGTCTTACTGCACTCTAGTGGGCATTTGGTGAAACAAATTCAGTTATTAAATTGAAAAAACACAAGGCATAAAAAGGGCATATAAATAACCCGTATATAGTATATAAGTTTTGACCTGATTAACATTCCGCCTGTTAAAAGCTTGCTGGAATGTGATTGGCTAATAGTGACCACAAAAGTGTCCATTTCAAATTTTCATTTGGTGTACCATTAGTGCATGGGCCATAGATGATAATTGGCTAGGATGACCTTGATAGCTTGTATGTTTCTAGAGAAACAGCTATCGAGCATTGGCCCCGCCCCCTGGGGGTGTATGTCTACTTAAACTGACAGGGTATCTGAGAATCATGTAATGATCAAAGGACTGAAGTGGTATTAGTGTCAGGTTAAGCATTCAAAAGTTATAAGTGTTAAAGACAATTTACTGCACCATGGTAGAACTCATTTGCATATGGCGGCCATATTGTTTATAAATGTAAAGATTTTTTTTAATAATTATTGAGGAGTAAGCTCTGCTGAACTGTTTGACACCAAACATGTCATGATTGGTCAAGGATCCAAGGACAAGATCTCAAAAGTAGGTTTTGCATATTATGCAAATTAAAAAAAAAATTAAGTGGGTGGAGCATAAACAAGAATGACCCAGGTGGCTGACCATCATGAACAAGAAGGATAAATATGTTCAATTAAGCACGACAAGCAAGATTGAATAAGTTCAGCAGAGCTTTAATTTAGAATAATTCACCTGTAGCTGTTTCACCAAATGACCACCAGAGCGCAGCAAGAGACCACATATAACCTGCTGGAAATCTATCACTCTATCAGAAAGACAGAACATTCCCTATCAGTGTGTTTCTAATTATTAAAAAGAGAAGAAAAGTCCGATTGGGCTCCAAATTGGTACTCATGATCAAGTGGTCTGTATATACATGTATGTAAATTTGTGTGTTGATAGGGTCAAAGGTTCCTGACTTCTGACCATTTAGGTTTGAAAAAAGTGATAATACAGGCTTTTGGCCTACAAAATGGCTGTTGCTCTTTGGCCATAGTAGAGGCAAAAAATATCTGTTTTGGCTCAAAATTTGCAATCAAGATCACAATATCAGTCTATATATGTATGTCAATTTCTGTGTCAATAGGGTCAAAGGTTCCTGACTTCTGTCAATTTAGATTTGAAAAAAGCGATAATACAGGCTTGAGGCCTACAAAATCGTTGTAGTTTTCCAGCCGTTGTAGAGGCAAAACATGTCCGATTTGGCTGAAAATTTGCAATCAAGATCACAATATCAGTCTATATATGTGTATAAATTTGTGTGTTGATAGGGTGAAAGGTTCCTGTCTTCTGTCCATTTAGGTTGGAAAATAGCAATAAATTGAATAAATTGAAAATAGTTATTTTTTCACTGTAGAGCCTACTGAAGACTTATTTGGCTCATACTTGGCACATGTACTTCAAATGTCATTGTTAATTAGTAGCTTCAACAGTTTTGGCATGTTTTAAACTTTGACAGAGTTTTGGCCAAATAACTCTGAAAAGGCTTTCACGTACATGTTTGATCAAGGTTTATGGGCCTCAAATAGTTAAAATGTCAAGATTTTTTTGATAATTATTTACCTACAGGGTCTCAAGATTGCATCAAGACCAAATTTGTTTTGATTGATTAAGGACTTAAAGACAAGTTCGAAAAGAGCAATTTTTACTCTTTTGGCCACTGATGAAAATCTTTGCATTTTTGGTAAACACATGTAATTACAAAGTTGTAAAGGATACAGCAAAGTATACAATTAAAAAAGACTAACAAGCCTAGGCCACTGGTACCTTTAGATATAACTGATTTTCTGCTATAGCGCCCCCTTGAGGCCAATCAACGACATATTTTAATGGATGATAGAAAGCCTTGAGATACATGTAGGGTATAAGTATCGTCCTGATTGGTCATTGTTTAGCATGTCAAAAGCTTGCTGGAATCTGATTGGCTAATAACGATCGCAAAAATTTGCATATCAAATTGTCCTTCTGTTAAACATTAGGACATAGGCCATAGATCATACATGTCAAAGGAGAGCTTCATAGCTTGTACGGTTCCTGAGAAACAGATTTTTAGCTTTGGCACCGCCCCCTGGAGGCGTATGTCTACACAGATTGACGGGCTACCTCAGAATCATGTTGGCATCAAAGTTGTAAAGTGGCATTAGTGTAGGTTTAAGCATTCAAAAGTTACAGCTGTTAGAGTAAATTTGGGTGTGCCACGGTAAGATTAATTTGCATATGGCGGCCATATTGTTTACAAATTTCACAATTTTTTCGATAATTATTGAGGTTGGGACTCTGCTGAGTTGTTTGACACCAAATATGACAGGATTGGTCAATGACCCTAGGACAAGTTCTCAAAAGTAGGTTTTGCATATTATGCTAAATAGCAAAAAATCTAAGTGGGCGGAGCTTAGTGGTTCTATTGACCTTTTTGATTTGTCATTAACCAAGGAATCATATAATGCAAGAATTTTTGGTCTAGCTACCAGGGCATAGGAGTTACGAGGCCAAACGCGTTGACCTTCGCCATAGCGCCCCCTTGAGGCCGATCGGGCTCATGTTTTGAATCTGAGTAGCGGTGAGAAGTACTACCATATGACCAAGTCTCAGCCCTGTAGGCCTTACGGTTTCTTCTGCCCAATCACTTCTATGGCAGAAAAAGAATAAGAATAATAATAATAAATATAGCCGCAAGCGGCGATTTACGGGGTTCGAGCGTTACAGGCAAAGAGACCCCTGGAGGCCAGTTAGGCTTAAAACATGTTGCCGGTTGACCGGCATCGCCAAACTGGATGAGGATGACCAGCATGACCGTGAAGACCAAGCTAGATTACCAGCATGAGTAATCTGGCTGACAAACTTGTTGACCATATTGACCAAGCTGGAAGACCATAATGACCAAACTGGATGACCAGCATGGCAAAGGTGGTTGGCCAGTATGACCAAGCTGGAAGACCACCATTACTATGAGGACAAAGCTGAATGACCAGCAGGACCATAATGACCAATGTGAATGGCCAGCATGACCAAGCTGGATGGCCAGCATAACCAAGCTGGGTGACCAGCGTGACCATAAAGACCATAATGGCAATGCTAGATGAGTGGTGTGAGTAAACTAGTTGAAAAGCATTGATAAATTGAGCTGTAGTGTTCATCAGGTTTTATGTGGTGTCTTACTGCACTCTAGTGCGCATTTGGTGAAACAAATTCAGTTCTTAAATTGAAAAAACACAAGGCATAAAAAGGGCATATAAATAACCCGTATATAGTATATAAGTTTTGACCTGATTAACATTCCGCCTGTTAAAAGCTTGCTGGAATGTGATTGGCTAATAGTGACCACAAAAGTGTCCATATCAAATTTTCATTTGGTGTACCATTAGTGCATGGGCCATAGATGATAATTGGCTAGGATGACCTTGATAGCTTGTATGGTTCTAGAGAAACAGCTATCGAGCATTCGCCCCGCCCCCTGGGGGGGTGTATGTCTACTTAAACTGACAGGGTATCTGAGAATCATGTAATGATCAAAGGACTGAAGTGGTATTAGTGTTAGGTTAAGCATTCAAAAGTTATAAGTGTTAAAGACATTTTACTGCACCATGGTAGAACTCATTTGCATATGGCGGCCATATTGTTTATAAATGTAAAGATTTTTTTAATAATTATTGAGGAGTAAGCTCTGCTGAACTGTTTGACACCAAACATGTCTTGATTGGTCAAGGATCCAAGGACAAGATCTCAAAAGTAAGTTTTGCATATTATGCAAATAAAAAAAAAATTAAGTGGGTGGAACATAAACAAGAATGACCCAGGTGGCTGAGTAGCATGACCAAGAAGGATAAATATGTTCAATTAAGCAAGACAAGCAAGATTAAATAAGTTCAGCAGAGCTTTAATTTAGAATAATTCACCTGTAGCTGTTTCACCAAATGACCACCAGAGCGCAGCAAGAGACCACATATAACCTGCTGGAAATCTATCACTCTATAAGTAAGACAGAACATTCCCTATCAGTGTGTTTCTATTTATTACAAAGAGAGGAAAAGTCCGATTGGGCTCAAAATTGGTTCTCATGATCAAGTGGTCTGTATATATATGTGTGTAAATTTGTGTGTTGATAGGGTCAAAGGTTCCTGACTTCTGTCCATTTAGGCTTGAAAAAAGCGATAATACAGGCTTATGGCCTACAAAATGGCTGTTGCTCTTTGGCCATATTAGAGGCAAAAAATATCTGATTTGGCTCAAAATTTGCAATCAAGATCACAATATCAGTCTATATATGTATGTCAATTTCTGTGTCAATAGGGTCAAAGGTTCCTGACTTCTGTCCATTTAGGTTTGAAAAAAGCGATAATACAGGCTTGAGGCCTACAAAATCGCTGTAGTTTTCCAGCCGTTGTCCGATTTGGCTGAAAATTTGCAATCAAGATCAGATTATCAGTCTATATATGTGTATAAATTTGTGTGTTGATAGGGTGAAAGGTTCCTGTCTTCTGTCCATTTAGGTTGGAAAATAGCGATAAATAGAATAAATTGAAAATAGTTATTTTTTCACTGTAGAGCCTACTGAAGACTTATTTGGCTCATACTTGGCACATGTGCTTCAAATGTCATTGTTAATTAGTAGCTTCGACAGTTTTGGCATGTTTTAAACTTTGACAGAGTTTTGGCCAAATAACTCTGAAAAGGCTTTCACGTACATGTTTGATCAAGGTTTATGGGCCTCAAATAGTTAAAATGTCAAAATTTTTTTGATAATTATTTACCTATAGGGTCTCAAGATTGCATCAAGACCAAATTTGTTTTGATTGATTAAGGACTTAAAGACAAGTTTGAAAAGAGCAATTTTTACTCTTTTGGCCACTGATGAAAATCTTTGCATTTTTGGTAAACATATGTAATTACAAAGTTGTAAAGGCTACAGCAAAGTATACAACTAAAAAAGAATAACAAGCCTAGGCCACTTGTACCTTTAGATATAACTGATTTTCTGCTATAGCGCCCCCTTGAGGCCAATCAACGCCATATTTTAATGGATGATAGAAGGCCCTGAGATACATGTAGGGTATAAGTATCGTCCTGATTGGTCATTGTTTAGCATGTCAAAAGCTTGCTGGAATCTGATTGGCTAATAACGATTGCAAAAACTTTGCATATCAAATTTTCCTTCTGTAAAACATTAGAACATAGGCCATAGATGATACATGCCAAAGGAGAGCTTCATAGCTTGTACGGTTCCTGAGAAACAGATTTTTACCTTTGGCTCCGCCCCCTGGGGGCGTATGTCTACACAGATTGAGGTGGTACCTCAGAATCATGTTGCCATCAAAGTTGTAAAGTGGCATTAGTGTAGGTTTAAGCATTCAAAAGTTACAGCTGTTAGAGTAAATTTGGGTGTGCCACGGTAAGATTAATTTGCATATGGTGGCCATATTGTTTACAAATTTCACAATTGTTTCGATAATTATTGAGGGTGGGACTCTGCTGAGTTGTTTGACACCAAATATGACAGGATTGGTCAATGACCCTAGGACAAGTTCTCAAAAGTAGGTTTTGCATATTATGCTAAATAGCAAAAAATCTAAGTGGGCGGAGCTTAGTAGTTCCATTGACCTTTTTGATTTGCCATTAAACAAGGAATCATATAATGCAAGAATTTTTGCTTTAGCTATCAGGGCGTGGAAGTTACGAGGCCAAACGCGTTGACCTTCGCCATAGCGCCCCCTTGAGGCCGATCGGGACTCATGTCATGCGGCTGAGTAGGGGTCTAAAGTACTACCATATGACCAAGTCTCAGCTCTCTAGGCCTTACGGTTTGTTCTGTGCAATCACTTCTAGGTCAGAAAAAGCAGGGGAAGCGATTATAAATACCAATATAGCCGCAAGCGGCGATTTACGGGGTTCGAGCGTTACAGGCAAAGACGCCCCTGGAGGCCAGTTAGGCTTAAAACATGTTGCTGGTTGACCGGCATCACCAAACTGGATGACCAGCATGGCAAAGGTGGTTGGCCAGTATGACCAAGCTGGAAGACCACCATTACTATGAGGACAAAGCTGAATGACCAGCAGGACCATAATGACCAATGTGAATGGCCAGCATGACCAAGCTGGATGGCCAGCATAACCAAGCTGGGTGACCAGCGTGACCATAAAGACCATAATGGCAATGCTAGATGAGTGGTGTGAGTAAACTAGTTGAAAAGCATTGATAAATTGAGCTGTAGTGTTCATCAGGTTTTATGTGGTGTCTTACTGCACTCTAGTGGGCATTTGGTGAAACAAATTCAGTTCTTAAATTGAAAAAACACAAGGCATAAAAAGGGCATATAAATAACCCGTATATAGTATATAAGTTTTGACCTGATTAACATTCCGCCTGTTAAAAGCTTGCTGGAATGTGATTGGCTAATAGTGACCACAAAAGTGTCCATATCAAATTTTCATTTGGTGTACCATTAGTGCATGGGCCATAGATGATAATTGGCTAGGATGACCTTGATAGCTTGTATGGTTCTAGAGAAACAGCTATCGAGCATTGGCTCCGCCCCCTGGGGGGGTGTATGTCTACTTAAACTGACAGGGTATCTGAGAATCATGTAGTGATCAAAGGACTGAAGTGGTATTAGTGTCAGGTTAAGCATTCAAAAGTTATAAGTGTTAAAGACATGTTACTGCACCATGGTAGAACTCATTTGCACATGGCGGCCATATTGTTTATAAATGTAAAGATTTTTTTAATAATTATTGAGGAGTAAGCTCTGCTGAACTGTTTGACACCAAACACATCATGATTGGTCAAGGATCCAAGGACAAGATCTCAAAAGTAGGTTTTGCATATTATGCAAATTAAAAAAAAAATTAAGTGGGTGGAGCATAAACAAGAATGACCCAGGCGGCTGACCAGCATGAACAAGAAGGATAAATATGTTCAATTAAGCAAGACAAGCAAGATTGAATAAGTTCAGCAGAGCTTTAATTTAGAATAATTCACCTGTAGCTGTTTCACCAAATGACCACCAGAGCGCAGCAAGAGACCACATATAACCTGCTGGAAATCTATCACTCTATCAGAAAGACAGAACATTCCCTATCAGTGTGTTTCTATTTATTAAAAAGAGAAGAAAAGTCCGATTGGGCTCCAAATTGGTACTCATGATCAAGTGGTCTGTATATACATGTATGTAAATTTGTGTGTTGATAGGGTCAAAGGTTCCTGACTTCTGACCATTTAGGTTTGAAAAAAGTGATAATACAGGCTTATGGCCTACAAAATGGCTGTTGCTCTTTGGCCATATTAGAGGCAAAAAATATCTGATTTGACTCAAAATTTGCAATCATGATCAAGTGGTCTGTATATACATGTATGTAAATTTGTGTGTTGATAGGGTCAAAGGTTCCTGACTTCTGACCATTTAGGTTTGAAAAAAGTGATAATACAGGCTTATGGCCTACAAAATGGCTGTTGCTCTTTGGCCATATTAGAGGCAAAAAATATCTGATTTGGCTCAAAATTTGCAATCAGGATCACAATATCAGTCTATATATGTATGTCAATTTCTGTGCCAATAGGGTCAAAGGTTCCTGACTTCTGTCCATTTAGATTTGAAAAAAGCGATAATACAGGCTTGAGGCCTACAAAATCGCTGTAGTTTTCCAGCCGTTGTAGAGGCAAAACATGTCCGATTTGGCTGAAAATTTGCAATCAAGATCGGATTATCAGTCTATATATGTGTATAAATTTGTGTGTTGATAGGGTGAAAGGTTCCTGTCTTCTGTCCATTTAGGTTGGAAAATAGCGATAAATAGAATAAATTGAAAATAGTTATTTTTTCACTGTAGAGCCTACTGAAGACTTATTTGGCTCATACTTGGCACATGTACTTCAAATGTCATTGTTAATTAGTAGCTTCAACAGTTTTGGCATGTTTTAAACTTTGACAGAGTTTTGGCCAAATAACTCTGAAAAGGTTTTCACGTACATGTTTGATCAAGGTTTATGGGCCTCAAATAGTTAAAATGTCAAGATTTTTTTGATAATTATTTACCTACAGGGTCTCAAGATTGCATCAAGACCAAATTTGTTTTGATTGATTAAGGACTTAAAGACAAGTTCGAAAAGAGCAATTTTTACTCTTTTGGCCACTGATGAAAATCTTTGCATTTTTGGTAATTATATGTAATTACAAAGTTGTAAAGGCTACAGCAAAGTATACAACTGAAAAAGAATAACAAGCCTAGGCCACTTGTACCTTTAGATATAACTGATTTTCTGCTATAGCGCCCCCTTGAGGCCAATCAACGCCATATTTTAATGGATGATAGAAGGCCCTGAGATACATGTAGGGTATAAGTATCGTCCTGATTGGTCATTGTTTAGCCTGTCAAAAGCTTGCTGGAATCTGATTGGCTAATAACGATTGCAAAAATTTGCATATCAAATTTTCCTTCTGTAAAACATTAGGACATAGGCCATAGATGATACATGCCAAAGGAGAGCTTCATAGCTTGTACGGTTCCTGAGAAACAGATTTTTAGTTTTGGCTCCGCCCCCTGGGGGCGTATGTCTACACAGATTGACAGGCTACCTCAGAATCATGTTGGCATCAAAGTTGTAAAGTGGCATTAGTGTAGGTTTAAGCATTCAAAAGTTACAGCTGTTAGAGTAAATTTGGGTGTGCCACGGTAAGATTAATTTGCATATGGCGGCCATATTGTTTAAAAATTTCTCAATTTTTTCGATAATTATTGAGGTTGGGACTCTGCTGAGTTGTTTGACACCAAATATGACAGGATTGGTCAATGACCCTAGGACAAGTTCTCAAAAGTAGGTTTTGCATATTATGCTAAATAGCAAAAAATCTAAGTGGGCGGAGCTTAGTGGTTCTATTGACCTTTTTGATTTGCCATTAACCAAGGAATCATATAATGCAAGAATTTTTGCTCTAGCTATCAGGGCGTAGGAGTTACGAGGCCAAACGCGTTGACCTTCGCCATAGCGCCCCCTTGAGGCCGATCAGGCTCATGTTTTGAATCTGAGTAGCGGTGAGAAGTACTACCATATGACCAAGTCTCAGCCCTGTAGGCCTTACGGTTTCGTCTGCCCAATCACTTCTATGGCAGAAAAAGAATAAGAATAATAATAATAATAAATATAGCCGCAAGCGGCGATTTACGGGGTTCGAGCGTTACAGGCAAAGAGGCCCCTGGAGGCCAGTTAGGCTTAAAACATGTTGCCGGTTGACCGGCATCGCCAAACTGGATGAGGATGACCAGCATGACCGTGAAGACCAAGCTAGATTACCAGCATGACTAATCTGGATGACAAACTTGTTGACCATATTGACCAAGCTGGAAGACCATAATGACCAAACTGGATGACCAGCATGGCAAAGGTGGTTGGCCAGTATGACCAAGCTGGAAGACCACCATTACTATGAGGACAAAGCTGAATGACCAGCAGGACCATAATGACCAATGTGAATGGCCAGCATGACCAAGCTGGATGGCCAGCATAACCAAGCTGGGTGACCAGCGTGACCATAAAGACCATAATGGCAATGCTAGATGAGTGGTGTGAGTAAACTAGTAGAAAAGCATTGATAAATTGAGCTGTAGTGTTCATCAGGTTTTATGTGGTGTCTTACTGCACTCTAGTGGGCATTTGGTGAAACAAATTCAGTTCTTAAATTGAAAAAACACAAGGCATAAAAAGGGCATATAAATAACCCGTATATAGTATATAAGTTTTGACCTGATTAACATTCCGCCTGTTAAAAGCTTGCTGGAATGTGATTGGCTAATAGTGACCACAAAAGTGTCCATATCAAATTTTCATTTGGTGTACCATTAGTGCATGGGCCATAGATGATAATTGGCTAGGATGACCTTGATAGCTTGTATGGTTCTAGAGAAACAGCTATCGAGCATTGGCCCCGCCCCCTGGGGGTGTATGTCTACTTAAACTGACAGGGTATCTGAGAATCATGTAATGATCAAAGGACTGAAGTGGTATTAGTGTCAGGTTAAGCATTCAAAAGTTATGTGTTAAAGACATTTTACTGCACCATGGTAGAACTCATTTGCATATGGCGGCCATATTGTTTATAAATGTAAAGATTTTTTTAATAATTATTGAGGAGTAAGCTCTGCTGAACTGTTTGACACCAAACATGTCATGATTGGTCAAGGATCCAAGGACAAGATCTCAAAAGTAGGTTTTGCATATTATGCAAATTAAAAAAAAAATTAAGTGTGTGGAGCATAAACAAGAATGACCCAGGCGGCTGACTAGCATGACCAAGAAGGATAAAGATCTTCAATTAAGCAAGACAAGCAAGATTGAATAAGTTCAGCAGAGCTTTAATTTAGAATAATTCAACTGTAACTGTTTCACCAAATGACCACCAGAGCGCAGCAAGAGACCACATATAACCTGCTGGAAATCTATCACTCTATAAGTAAGACAGAACATTCCCTATCAGTGTGTTTCTATTTATTAAAAAGAGAAGAAAAGTCCGATTGGGCTCCAAATTGGTACTCATGATCAAGTGGTCTGTATATACATGAATGTAAATTTGTGTGTTGATAGGGTCAAAGGTTCCTGACTTCTGACCATTTAGGTTTGAAAAAAGTGATAATACAGGCTTATGGCCTACAAAATGGCTGTTGCTCTTTGGCCATATTAGAGGCAAAAAATATCTGATTTGGCTCAAAATTTGCAATCAAGATCACAATATCAGTCTATATATGTATGTCAATTTCTGTGTCAATAGGGTCAAAGGTTCCTGACTTCTGTCAATTTAGATTTGAAAAAAGCGATAATACAGGCTTGAGGCCTACAAAATCGTTGTAGTTTTCCAGCCGTTGTAGAGGCAGAACATGTCCGATTTGGCTGAAAATTTGCAATCAAGATCACAATATCAGTCTATATATGTGTATAAATTTGTCTGTTGATAGGGTGAAAGGTTCCTGTCTTCTGTCCATTTAGGTTGGAAAATAGCGATAAATAGAATAAATTGAAAATAGTTATTGTTTCACTGTAGAGCCTACTGACGACTTATTTGGCTCATACTTGGCACATGTGCTTCAAATGTCATTGTTAATTAGTAGCTTCAACAGTTTTGGCATGTTTTAAACTTTGACAGAGTTTTGGCCAAATAACTCTGAAAAGGCTTTCACGTACATGTTTGATCAAGGTTTATGGGCCTCAATTAGTTAAAATGTCAAGATTTTTTTGATAATTATTTACCTACAGGGTCTCAAGATTGCATCAAGACCAAATTTGTTTTGATTCATTAAGGACTTAAAGACAAGTTCGAAAAGAGCAATTTTTACTCTTTTGGCCACTGATGAAAATCTTTGCATTTTTGGTAAACACATGTAATTACAAAGTTGTAAAGGCTACAGCAATGTATACAACTAAAAAAGAATAACAAGCCTAGGCCACTTGTACCTTTAGATATAACTGATTTTCTGCTATAGCGCCCCCTTGAGGCCAATCAACGCCATATTTTAATGGATGATAGAAGGCCCTGAGATACATGTAGGGTATAAGTATCGTCCTGATTGGTCATTGTTTAGCATGTCAAAAGCTTGCTGGAAACTGATTGGCTAATAACGATCGCAAAAATTTGCATATCAAATTTTCCTTCTGTAAAACATTAGGACATAGGCCATAGATGATACATGCCAAAGGAGAGCTTCATAGCTTGTACGGTTCCTGAGAAACAGATTTTTAGCTTTGGCTCCGCCCCCTGGGGGCGTATGTCTACACAGATTGACGGGCTACCTCAGAATCATGTTGGCATCAAAGTTGTAAAGTGGCATTAGTGTAGGTTTAAGCATTCAAAAGTTACAGCTGTTAGAGTAAATTTGGGTGTGCCACGGTAAGATTAATTTGCATATGGCGGCCATATTGTTTACAAATTTCACAATTTTTTTGATAATTATTGAGGTTGGGACTCTGCTGAGTTGTTTGACACCAAATATGACAGGATTGGTCAATGACCCTAGGACAAGTTCTCAAAAGTAGGTTTTGCATATTATGCTAAATAGCAAAAAATCTAAGTGGGCGGAGCTTAGTGGTTCTATTGACCTTTTTGATTTGCCATTAACCAAGGAATCATATAATGCAAGAATTTTTGCTCTAGCTATCAGGGCGTGGCAGTTACGAGGCCTAACGCGTTGACCTTCGCCATAGCGCCCCCTTGAGGCCGATCGGGCTCATCTTTTGAATCTGAGTAGCGGTGAGAAGTACTACCATATGACCAAGTCTCAGCCCTGTAGGCCTTACGGTTTCTTCTGCCCGATCACTTCTATGGCAGAAAAAGAATAAGAATAATAATAATAATAATAATAATAATAATAATAATCAGAACAATTACAATAGGGTTTCTAGCACTACGTGCTCGAACCCCTAATAATAATCAGAACAATTACAATAGGGTTTCTAGCACTACGTGCTCGAACCCCTAAATATAGCCGCAAGCGGCGATTTACGGGGTTCGAGCGTTACAGGCAAAGAGACCCCTGGAGGCCAGTTAGGCTTAAAACATGTTGCCGGTTGACCGGCATCGCCAAACTGGATGAGGATGACCAGCATGACCGTGAAGACCAAGCTAGATTACCAGCATGACTAATCTGGATGACAAACTTGTGACCATATTGACCAAGCTGGAAGACCATAATGACCAAACTGGATGACCAGCATGGCAAAGGTGGTTGGCCAGTATGACCAAGCTGGAAGACCACCATTACTATGAGGACAAAGCTGAATGACCAGCAGGACCATAATGACCAATGTGAATGGCCAGCATGACCAAGCTGGATGGCCAGCATAACCAAGCTGGGTGACCAGCGTGACCATAAAGACCATAATGGCAATGCTAGATGAGTGGTGTGAGTAAACTAGTTGAAAAGCATTGATAAATTGAGCTGTAGTGTTCATCAGGTTTTATGTGGTCTCTTACTGCACTCTAGTGGGCATTTGGTGAAACAAATTCAGTTCTTAAATTGAAAAAACACAAGGCATAAAAAGGGCATATAAATAACCCGTATATAGTATATAAGTTTTGACCTGATTAACATTCCGCCTGTTAAAAGCTTGCTGGAATGTGATTGGCTAATAGTGACCACAAAAGTGTCCATATCAAATTTTCATTTGGTGTACCATTAGTGCATGGGCCATAGATGATAATTGGCTAGGATGACCTTGATAGCTTGTATGGTTCTAGAGAAACAGCTATCGAGCATTGGCCCCGCCCCCTGGTGGGGTGTATGTCTACTTAAACTGACAGGGTATCTGAGAATCATGTAATGATCAAAGGACTGAAGTGGTATTAGTGTCAGGTTAAGCATTCAAAAGTTATAAGTGTTAAAGACATTTTACTGCACCATGGTAGAACTCATTTGCATATGGCGGCCATATTGTTTATAAATGTAAAGATTTTTTAAATAATTATTGAGGAGTAAGCTCTGCTGAACTGTTTGACACCAAACATGTCATGATTGGTCAAGGATCCAAGGACAAGATCTCAAAAGTAGGTTTTGCATATTATGCAAATTTAAAAAAAAATTAAGTGGGTGGAGCATAAACAAGAATGACCCAGGTGGCTGACCATCATGAACAAGAAGGATAAATATGTTCAATTAAGCAAGACAAGCAAGATTGAATAAGTTCAGCAGAGCTTTAATTTAGAATAATTCACCTGTAGCTGTTTCACCAAATGACCACCAGAGCGCAGCAAGAGACCACATATAACCTGCTGGAAATCTATCACTCTATAAGTAAGACAGAACATTCCCTATCAGTGTGTTTCTATTTATTAAAAAGAGAAGAAAAGTCCGATTGGGCTCCAAATGATTGGTACTCATGATCAAGTGGTCTGTATATACATGTATGTAAATTTGTGTGTTGATAGGGTCAAAGGTTCCTGACTTCTGACCATTTAGGTTTGAAAAAAGTGATAATACAGGCTTACGGCCTACAAAATGGCTGTTGCTCTTTGGCCATATTAGAGGCAAAAAATATCTGATTTGGCTCAAAATTTGCAATCAAGATCACAATATCAGTCTATATATGTATGTCAATTTCTGTGTCAATAGGGTCAAAGGTTCCTGACTTCTGTCCATTTAGATTTGAAAAAAGCGATAATACAGGCTTGAAGCCTACAAAATCGCTGTAGTTTTCCAGCCGTTGTAGAGGCAAAACATGTCCGATTTGGCTGAAAATTTGCACTCAAGATCAGATTATCAGTCTATATATGTGTATAAATTTGTGTGTTGATAGGGTGAAAGGTTCCTGTCTTCTGTCCATTTAGGTTGGAAAATAGCGATAAATAGAATAAATTGAAAATAGTTATTTTTTCACTGTAGAGCCTACTGACGACTTATTTGGCTCATACTTGGCACATGTACTTCAAATGTCATTGTTAATTAGTAGCTTCAACAGTTTTGGCATGTTTTAAACTTTGACAGAGTTTTGGCCAAATAACTCTGAAAAGGCTTTCACGTACATGTTTGATCAAGGTTTATGGGCCTCAAATAGTTAAAATGTCATGATTTTTTTGATAATTATTTACCTACAGGGTCTCAAGATTGCATCAAGACCAAATTTGTTTTGATTGATTAAGGACTTAAAGACAAGTTCGAAAAGAGCATTTTTTACTCTTTTGGCCACTGATGAAAATCTTTGCATTTTTGGTAAACACATGTAATTACAAAGTTGTAAAGGTTACAGCAAAGTATACAATTAAAAAAGAATAACAAGCCTAGGCCACTTTTACCTTTAGATATAACTGATTTTCTGCTATAGCGCCCCCTTGAGGCCAATCAACGCCATATTTTGAAGGATGATAGAAGGCCCTGAGATACATGTAGGGTATAAGTATCGTCCTGATTGGTCATTGTTTAGCCTGTCAAAAGCTTGCTGGAATCTGATTGGCTAATAACGATCGCAAAAATTTGCATATCAAATTTTCCTTCGGTAAAACATTAGCACATAGGCCATAGATGATACATGCCAAAGGAGAGCTTCATAGCTTGTACGGTTCCTGAGAAACAGATTTTTAGCTTTGGCTCCGCCCCCTGGGGGCGTATGTCTACACAGATTGACGGGCTACCTCAGAATCATGTTGGCATCAAAGGTCTAAAGTGGCATAAGTGTAGGTTTAAGCATTCAAAAGTTACAGCTGTCAGAGTAAATTTGGGTGTGCCACGGTAAGATTAATTTGCATATGGCGGCCATATTGTTTACAAATTTCACAATTTTTTCGATAATTATTGAGGATGGGACTCTGCTGAGTTGTTTGACACCAAATATGACAGGATTGGTCAATGACCCTAGGACAAGTTCTCAAAAGTAGGTTTTGCATATTATGCTAAATAGCAAAAAATCTAAGTGGGCGGAGCTTAGTGGTTCTATTGACCTTTTTGATTTGCCATTAACCAAGGAATCATACAATGCAAGAATTTTTGATCTAGCTATCAGGGCGTAGGAGTTACGAGGCCAAACGCGTTGACCTTCGCCATAGCGCCCCCTTGAGGCCGATCGGGCTCATCTTTTGAATCTGAGTAGCGGTGAGAAGTACTACCATATGACCAAGTCTCAGCCCTGTAGGCCTTACGGTTTCTTCTGCCCAATCACTTCTATGGCAGAAAAAGAATAAGAACTATAATAATAATAATAAATATAGCCGCAAGCGGCGATTTACGGGGTTCGAGCGTTACAGGCAAAGAGACCCCTGGAGGCCAGTTAGGCTTAAAACATGTTGCCGGTTGACCAGCATCGCCAAACTGGATGAGGATGACCAGCATGACCGTGAAGACCAAGCTAGATTACCAGCATGACTAATCTGGATGACAAACTTGTTGACCATATTGACCAAGCTGGAAGACCATAATGACCAAACTGGATGACCAGCATGGCAAAGGTGGTTGGCCAGTATGACCAAGCTGGAAGACCACCATTACTATGAGGACAAAGCTGAATGACCAGCAGGACCATAATGACCAATGTGAATGGCCAGCATGACCAAGCTGGATGGCCAGCATAACCAAGCTGGGTGACCAGCGTGACCATAAAGACCATAATGGCAATGCTAGATGAGTGGTGTGAGTAAACTAGTTGAAAAGCATTGATAAATTGAGCTGTAGTGTTCATCAGGTTTTATGTGGTGTCTTACTGCACTCTAGTGGGCATTTGGTGAAACAAATTCAGTTCTTAAATTGAAAAAACACAAGGCATAAAAAGGGCATATAAATAACCCGTATATAGTATATAAGTTTTGACCTGATTAACATTCCGCCTGTTAAAAGCTTGCTGGAATGTGATTGGCTAATAGTGACCACAAAAGTGTCCATATCAAATTTTAATTTGGTGTACCATTAGTGCATGGGCCATAGATGATAATTGGCTAGGATGACCTTGATAGCTTGTATGGTTCTAGAGAAACAGCTATCGAGCATTGGCCCCGCCCCCTGGGGGTGTATGTCTACTTAAACTGACAGGGTATCTGAGAATCATGTAATGATCAAAGGACTGAAGTGGTATTAGTGTCAGGTTAAGCATTCAAAAGTTATAAGTGTTAAAGACATTTTACTGCACCATGGTAGAACTCATTTGCATATGGCGGCCATATTGTTTATAAATGTAAAGATTTTTTTAATAATTATTGAGGAGTAAGCTCTGCTGAACTGTTTGACACCAAACATGTCATGATTGGACAAGGATCCAAGGACAAGATCTCAAAAGTAGGTTTTGCATATTGAATTTGGAATAAGTTCAGCAGAGCTTTAATTTAGAATAATTCACCTGTAGCTGTTTCACCAAATGACCACCAGAGCGCAGCAAGAGACCACATATAACCTGCTGGAAATCTATCACTCTATCAGAAAGACAGAACATTCCCTATCAGTGTGTTTCTATTTATTAAAAAGAGAAGAAAAGTCTGATTGGGCTCCAAATTGGTACTCATGATCAAGTGGTCTGTATATACATGTATGCAAATTTGTGTGTTGATAGGGTCAAAGGTTCCTGACTTCTGACCATTTAGGTTTGAAAAAAGTGATAATACAGGCTTATGGCCTACAAAATGGCTGTTGCTCTTTGGCCATATTAGAGGCAGAAAATATCTGATTTGGCTCAAAATTTGCAATCAGGGTCACAATATCAGTCTATACATGTATGTCAATTTCTGTGTCAATAGGGTCAAAGGTTCCTGACTTCTGTCCATTTAGATTTGAAAAAAGCGGTAATACAGGCTTGAGGCCTACAAAATCGCTGTAGTTTTCCAGCCGTTGTAGAGGCAAAACATGTCCGATTTGGCTGAAAATTTGCAATCAAGATCAGATTATCAGTCTATATATGTGTATAAATTTGTGTGTTGATACGGTGAAAGGTTCCTGTCTTCTGTCCATTTAGGTTGGAAAATAGCGATAAATAGAATAAATTGAAAATAGTTATTTTTTCACTGTAGAGCCTACTGAAGACTTATTTGGCTCATACTTGGCACATGTACTTCAAATGTCATTGTTAATTAGTAGCTTCAACAGTTTTGGCATGTTTTAAACTTTGACAGAGTTTTGGCCAAATAACTCTGAAAAGGCTTTCACGTACATGTTTGATCAAGGTTTATGGGCCTCAAATAGTTAAAATGTCAAGATTTTTTTGATAATTATTTACCTACAGGGTCTCAAGATTGCATCAAGACCAAATTTGTTTTGATTGATTAAGGACTTAAAGACAAGTTCGAAAAGAGCAATTTTTACTCTTTTTGCCACTGATGAAAATCTTTGCATTTTTGGTAAACATATGTAATTACAAAGTTGTAAAGGCTACAGCAAAGTATACAACTAAAAAAGAATAACAAGCCTAGGCCACTTGTACCTTTAGATATAACTGATTTTCTGCTATAGCGCCCCTTTGAGGCCAATCAACGCCATATTTTAATGGTTGATAGAAGTCCCTGAGGTACATGTAGGGTATAAGTATCGTCCTGATTGGTCATTTTTTAGCCTGTCAAAAGCTTGCTGGAATCTGATTGGCTAATAACGATCGCAAAAATTTGCATATCAAATTTTCCTCCTTTAAAACATTAGGACATAGGCCATAGATGATACATGCCAAAGGAGAGCTTCATAGCTTGTACGCTTCCTGAGAAACAGATTTTTAGCTTTGGCTCCGCCCCCTGGGGGCGTATGTCTACACAGATTGACGGGCTACCTCAGAATCATGTTGGCATCAAAGTTGTAAAGTGGCATTAGTGTAGGTTTAAGCATTCAAAAGTTACAGCTGTTAGAGTAAATTTGGGTGTGCCACGGTAAGATTAATTTGCATATGGCGGCCATATTGTTTACAAATTTCACAATTTTTTCGATAATTATTGAGGTTGGGACTCTGCTGAGTTGTTTGACACCAAATATGACAGGATTGGTCAATGACCCTAAGACAAGTTCTCAAAAGTAGGTTTTGCATATTATGCTAAATAGCAAAAAATCTAAGTGGGCGGAGCTAAGTGGTTCTATCGACCTTTTTGATTTGCCATTAACCAAGGAATCATATAATGCAAGAATTTTTACTCTAGCTATCAGGGCGTGGGAGTTACGAGGCCAAACGCGTTGACCTTCGCCTTAGCGCCCCCTTGAGGCCGATCGGGCTCATCTTTTGAATCTGAGTAGCGGTGAGAAGTACTACCATATGACCAAGTCTCAGCCCTGTAGGCCTTACGGTTTCTTCTGCCCAATCACTTCTATGGCAGAAAAAGAATAAGAACTATAATAATAATAATAATAATAATAATCAGAACAATTACAATAGGGTTTCTAGCACTACGTGCTCGAACCCCTAATAATAAATATAGCCGCAAGCGGCGATTTACGGGGTTCGAGCGTTACAGGCAAAGAGACCCCTGGAGGCCAGTTAGGCTTAAAACATGTTGCCGGTTGACTGGCATCGTCAAACTGGATGAGGATGACCAGCATGACCGTGAAGACCAAGCTAGATTACCAGCATGACTAATCTGGATGACAAACTTGTTGACCATATTGACCAAGCTGGAAGACCATAATGACCAAACTGGATGACCAGCATGGCAAAGGTGGTTGGCCAGTATGACCAAGCTGGAAGACCACCATTACTATGAGGACAAAGCTGAATGACCAGCAGGACCATAATGACCAATGTGAATGGCCAGCATGACCAAGTTGGATGGCCAGCATAACCAAGCTGGGTGACCAGCGTGACCATAAAGACCATAATGGCAATGCTAGATGAGTGGTGTGAGTAAACTAGTTGAAAAGCATTGATAAATTGAGCTGTAGTGTTCATCAGGTTTTATGTGGTGTCTTACTGCACTCTAGTGGGCATTTGGTGAAACAAATTCAGTTCTTAAATTGAAAAAACACAAGGCATAAAAAGGGCATATAAATAACCCGTATATAGTATATAAGTTTTGACCTGATTAACATTCCGCCTGTTAAAATCTTGCTGGAATGTGATTGGCTAATGGTGACCACAAAAGTGTCCATATCAAATTTTCATTTGGTGTACCATTAGTGCATGGGCCATAGATGATCATTGGCTAGGATGACCTTGATAGCTTGTATGGTTCTAGAGAAACAGCTATCGAGCATTGGCCCCGCCCCCTGGGGGGGTGTATGTCTACTTAAACTGACAGGGTATCTGAGAATCATGTAATGATCAAAGGACTGAAGTGGTATTAGTGTCAGGTTAAGCATTCCAAAGTTATAAGTGTTAAAGACATTTTACTGCACCATGGTAGAACTCATTTGCATGTGGCGGCCATATTGTTTATAAATGTAAAGATTTTTTTAATAATTATTGAGGAGTAAGCTCTGCTGAACTGTTTGACAGCAAACATGTCATGATTGGTCAAGGATCCAAGGACAAGATCTCAAAAGTAGGTTTTGCATATTATGCAAATTTAAAAAAAAATTAAGTGGGTGGAGCATAAACAAGAATGACCCAGGTGGCTGACCATCATGAACAAGAAGGATAAATATGTTCAATTAAGCAAGACAAGCAAGATTGAATAAGTTCAGCAGAGCTTTAATTTAGAATAATTCACCTGTAGCTGTTTCACCAAATGACCACCAGAGCGCAGCAAGAGACCACATATAACCTGCTGGAAATCTATCACTCTTTCAGAAAGACAGAACATTCCCTATCAGTGTGTTTCTATTTATTAAAAAGAGAAGAAAAGTCCGATTGGGCTCCAAATTGGTACTCATGATCAAGTGGTCTGTATATACATGTATGTAAATTTGTGTGTTGATAGGGTCAAAGGTTCCTGACTTCTGACCATTTAGGTTTGAAAAAAGTGATAATACAGGCTTATGGCCTACAAAATGGCTGTTGCTCTTTGGCCATATTAGAGGCAGAAAATATCTGATTTGACTCAAAATTTGCAATCATGATCAAGTGGTCTGTATATACATGTATGTAAATTTGTGTGTTGATAGGGTCAAAGGTTCCTGACTTCTGACCATTTAGGTTTGAAAAAAGCGATAATACAGGCTTATGGCCTACAAAATGGCTGTTGCTCTTTGGCCATATTAGAGGCAAAAAATATCTGATTTGGCTCAAAATTTGCAATCAAGATCACAATATCAGTCTATATATGTATGTCAATTTCTGTGTCGATAGGATCAAAGGTTCCTGACTTCTGTCCATTTAGATTTGAAAAAAGCGATAATACAGGCTTGAGGCCTACAAAATCGCCGTAGTTTTCCAGCCGTTGTAGAGGCAAAACATGTCCGATTTGGCTGAAAATTTGCCATCAAGATCAGATTATCAGTCTATATATGTGTATAAATTTGTGTGTTGATACGGTGAAAGGTTCCTGTCTTCTGTCCATTTAGGTTAGAAAATAGCGATAAATAGAATAAATTGAAAATATTTATTTTTTCACTGTAGAGCCTACTGAAGACTTATTTGGCTCATACTTGGCACATGTACTTCAAATGTCATTGTTAATTAGTAGCTTCAACAGTTTTGGCATGTTTTAAACTTTGACAGAGTTTTGGCCAAATAACTCTGAAAAGGCTTTCACGTACATGTTTGATCAAGGTTTATGGGCCTCAAATAGTTAAAATGTCAAGATTTTTTTGATAATTATTTACCTACAGGGTCTCAAGATTGCATCAAGATCAAATTTGTTTTGATTGATTAAGGACTTAAAGACAAGTTCGAAAAGAGCAATTTTTACTCTTTTGCCAACTGATGAAAATCTTTGCATTTTTGGTAAACACATGTAATTACAAAGTTGTAAAGGCTACAGCAAAGTATACAACTAAAAAAGAATAACAAGCCTAGGCCACTTGTACCTTTAGATATAACTGATTTTCTGCTATAGCGCCCCCTTGAGGCCAATCAACGCCATATTTTAATGGATGATAGAAGGCCCTGAGATACATGTAGGGTATAAGTATCGTCCTGATTGGTCATTGTTTAGCATGTCAAAAGCTTGCTGGAAACTGATTGGCTAATAACGATCGCAAAAATTTGCATATCAAATTTTCCTTCTGTAAAACATTAGGACATAGGCCATAGATGATACTTGCCAAAGGAGAGCTTCATAGCTTGTACGGTTCCTGAGAAACAGATTTTTAGCTTTGGCTCCGCCCCCTGGGGGCGTATGTCTACACAGATTGACGGGCTACCTCAGAATCATGTTGGCATCAAAGTTGTAAAGTGGCATTAGTGTCGGTTTAAGCATTCAAAAGTTACAGCTGTTAGAGTAAATTTGGGTGTGCCACGGTAAGATTAATTTGCATATGGCGGCCATATTGTTTACAAATTTCACAATTTTTTTGATAATTATTGAGGTTGGGACTCTGCTGAGTTGTTTGACACCAAATATGACAGGATTGGTCAATGACCCTAGGACAAGTTCTCAAAAGTAGGTTTTGCATATTATGCTAAATAGCAAAAAATCTAAGTGGGCGGAGCTTAGTAATTCTATTGACCTTTTTGATTTGCCATTAACCAAGGAATCATATAATGCAAGAATTTTTGCTCTAGCTATCAGGGCGTAGGAGTTACGAGGCCAAACGCGTTGACCTTTGCCATAGCGCCCCCTTGAGGCCGATCGGGCTCATCTTTTGAATCTGAGTAGCGGTGAGAAGTACTACCATATGACCAAGTCTCAGCCCTGTAGGCCTTACGGTTTCTTCTGCCCAATCACTTCTATGGCAGAAAAAGAATAAGAACTATAATAATAATAAATATAGCCGCAAGCGGCGATTTACGGGGTTCGAGCGTTACAGGCAAAGAGACCCCTGGAGGCCAGTTAGGCTTAAAACATGTTGCCGGTTGATCGGCATCGCCAAACTGGATGAGGATGACCAGCATGACCGTGAAGACCATGCTAGATTACCAGCATGACTAATCTGGATGACAAACTTGTTGACCATATTGACCAAGCTGGAAGACCATAATGACCAAACTGGATGACCAGCATGGCAAAGGTGGTTGGCCAGTATGACCAAGCTGGAAGACCACCATTACTATGAGGACAAAGCTGAATGACCAGCAGGACCATAATGACCAATGTGAATGGCCAGCATGACCAAGCTGGATGGCCAGCATAACCAAGCTGGGTGACCAGCGTGACCATAAAGACCATAATGGCAATGCTAGATGAGTGGTGTGAGTAAACTAGTTGAAAAGCATTGATAAATTGAGCTGTAGTGTTCATCAGGTTTTATGTGGTGTCTTACTGCACTCTAGTGGGCATTTGGTGAAACAAATTCAGTTCTTAAATTGAAAAAACACAAGGCATAAAAAGGGCATATAAATAACCCGTATATAGTATATAAGTTTTGACCTGATTAACATTCCGCCTGTTAAAAGCTTGCTGGAATGTGATTGGCTAATAGTGACCACAAAAGTGTCCATATCAAATTTTCATTTGGTGTACCATTAGTGCATGGGCCATAGATGATAATTGGCTAGGATGACCTTGATAGCTTGTATGCTTCTAGAGAAACAGCTATCGAGCATTGGCCCCGCCCCCTGGGGGTGTATGTCTACTTAAACTGACAGGGTATCTGAGAATCATGTAATGATCAAAGGACTGAAGTGGTATTAGTGTCAGGTTAAGCATTCAAAAGTTATAAGTGTTAAAGACATTTTACTGCACCATGGTAGAACTCATTTGCATATGGCGGCCATATTGTCTATAAATGTAAAGATTTTTTTAATAATTATTGAGGAGTAAGCTCTGCTGAACTGTTTGATACCAAACATGTCATGATTGGTCAAGGATCCAAGGACAAGATCTCAAAAGTAGGTTTTGCATATTATGCAAATTAAAAAAAAAATTAAGTGGGTGGAGCATAAACAAGAATGACCCAGGTGGCTGACCATCATGAACAAGAAGGATAAAGATGTTCAATTAAGCAAGACAAGCAAGATTGAATAAGTTCAGCAGAGCTTTAATTTAGAATAATTCACCTGTAGCTGTTTCACCAAATGACCACCAGAGCGCAGCAAGAGACCACATATAACCTGCTGGAAATCTATCACTCTATCAGAAAGACAGAACATTCCCTATCAGTGTGTTTCTATTTATTAAAAAGAGAAGAAAAGTCCGATTGGGCTCCAAATTGGTACTCATGATCAAGTGGTCTGTATATACATGTATGTAAATTTGTGTGTTGATAGGGTCAAAGGTTCCTGACTTCTGACCATTTAGGTTTGAAAAAAGTGATAATACAGGCTTATGGCCTACAAAATGGCTGTTGCTCTTTGGCCATATTAGAGGCAAAAAATATCTGATTTGGCTCAAAATTTGCAATCAAGATCACAATATCAGTCTATATATGTATGTCAATTTCTGTGTCGATAGGGTCAAATGTTCCTGACTTCTGTCCATTTAGATTTGAAAAAAGCGATAATACAGGCTTGAGGCCTACAAAATCGCTGTAGTTTTCCAGCCGTTGTAGAGGCAAAACATGTCCGATTTGGCTGAAAATTTGCAATCAAGATCAGATTATCAGTCTATATATGTGTATAAATTTGTGTGTTGATAGGGTGAAAGGTTCCTGTCTTCTGTCCATTTAGGTTGGAAAATAGCGATAAATAGAATAAATTGAAAATAGTTATTTTTTCACTGTAGAGCCTACTGAAGACTTATTTGGCTCATACTTGGCACATGTACTTCAAATGTCATTGTTAATTAGTAGCTTCAACAGTTTTGGCATGTTTTAAACTTTGACAGAGTTTTGGCCAAATAACTCTGAAAAGGCTTTCACGTACATGTTTGATCAAGGTTTATGGGCCTCAAATAGTTAAAATGTCAAGATTTTTTTGATAATTATTTACCTACAGGGTCTCAAGATTGCATCAAGACCAAATTTGTTTTGATTGATTAAGGACTTAAAGACAAGTTCGAAAAGAGGAATTTTTACTCTTTTGGCCACTGATGAAAATCTTTGCATTTTTGGTAAACACATGTAATTACAAAGTTGTAAAGGCTACAGCAAAGTATGCAACTAAAAAAGAATAACAAGCCTAGGCCACTTGTACCTTTAGATATAACTGATTTTCTGCTATAGCGCCCCCTTGAGGCCAATCAACGCCATATTTTAATGGATGATAGAAGGCCCTGAGATACATGTAGGGTATATGTATTGTCCTGATTGGTCATTGTTTAGCCTGTCAAAAGCTTGCTGGAATCTGATTGGCTAATAACGATCGCAAAAATTTGCATATCAACTTTTCCTTCTGTAAAACATTAGGACATAGGCCATAGATGATACATGCCAAAGGAGAGCTTCATAGCTTGTACGGTTCCTGAGAAACAGATTTTTAGCTTTGGCTCCGCCCCCTGGGGGCGTATGTCTACACAGATTGACGGGCTACCTCAGAATCATGTTGGCATCAAAGATGTAAAGTGGCATTAGTGTAGGTTTAAGCATTCAAAAGTTACAGCTGTTAGAGTAAATTTGGGTGTGCCACGGTAAGATTAATTTGCATATGGCGGCCATATTGTTTAAAAATTTCTCAATTTTTTCGATAATTATTGAGGATGGGACTCTGCTGAGTTGTTTGACACCAAATATGACAGGATTGGTCAATGACCCTAGGACAAGTTCTCAAAAGTAGGTTTTGCATATTATGCTAAATAGCAAAAAATCTAAGTGGGCGGAGCTTAGTGGTTCTATTGACCTTTTTGATTTGCCATTAACCAAGGAATCATATAATGCAAGAATTTTTGCTCTAGCTATCAGGGCGTAGGAGTTACGAGGCCAAACGCGTTGACCTTCGCCATAGCGCCCCCTTGAGGCCGATCGGGCTCATCTTTTGAATCTGAGTAGCGGTGAGAAGTACTACCATATGACCAAGTCTCAGCCCTGTAGGCCTTACGGTTTCTTCTGCCCAATCACTTCTATGGCAGAAAAAGAATAAGAACTATAATAAATATAGCCGCAAGCGGCGATTTACGGGGTTCGAGCGTTACAGGCAAAGAGACCCCTGGAGGCCAGTTAGGCTTAAAACATGTTGCCGGTTGACCGGCATCGCCAAACTGGATGAGGATGACCAGCATGACCGTGAAGACCAAGCTAGATTACCAGCATGACTAATCTGGATGACAAACTTGTTGACCATATTGACCAAGCTGGAAGACCATAATGACCAAACTGATGACCAGCATGGCAAAGGTGGTTGGCCAGTATGACCAAGCTGGAAGACCACCATTACTATGAGGACAAAGCTGAATGACCAGCAGGACCATAATGACCAATGTGAATGGCCAGCATGACCAAGCTGGATGGCCAGCATAACCAAGCTGGGTGACCAGCGTGACCATAAAGACCATAATGGCAATGCTAGATGAGTGGTGTGAGTAAACTAGTTGAAAAGCATTGATAAATTGAGCTGTAGTGTTCATCAGGTTTTATGTGGTGTCTTGCTGCACTCTAGTGGGCATTTGGTGAAACAAATTCAGTTCTTAAATTGAAAAAACACAACGCATAAAAAGGGCATATAAATAACCCGTATATAGTATATAAGTTTTGACCTGATTAACATTCCGCCCGTAAAAAGCTTGCTGGAATGTGATTGGCTAATAGTGATCACAAAAGTGTCCATATCAAATTTTTATTTGGTGTACCATTAGTGCATGGGCCTTAGATGATAATTGGCAAGGATGACCTTGATAGCTTGTATGGTTCTAGAGAAACAGCTATCTAGCATTGGCTCCGCCCCGTAGGGGTGTATGTCTACTTAAACTGACAGGGTATCTGAGAATCATGTAATGATCAAAGGACTGAAGTGGTATTAGTGTCAGGTTAAGCATTCAAAAGTTATAAGTGTTAAAGACATTTTACTGCACCATGGTAGAACTAATTTGCATTTGGCGGCCATATTGTTTACAAATGTAAAGATTTTTTAAATAATTATTGAGGAGTAAGCTCTGCTGAACTGTTTGACACCAAACATGTCATGATTGGTCAAGGAGCCAAGGACAAGATCTCAAAAGTAAGTTTTGCATATTATGCAAATAAAAAAAAATTAAGTGGGTGCAGCATAAACAAGAATGACCCAGGTGGCTGACCAGCATGACCAAGAAGGATAAAGATGTTCAATTATGCTATTAAATAAGTTCAGCAGAGCTTTAATTTAGAATAATTCAACTGTAGCTGTTTCACCAAATGACCACCAGAGCGAAGCAAGAGACCACATATAACCTGCTGGAAATCTATCACTCTATAAGTAAGACAGAACATTCCCTATCAGTGTGTTTCTATTTATTAAAAAGAGAATAAAAGTCCGATTGGGCTCCAAATTGGTACTCATGATCAAGTGGTCTGTATATATATGTGTGTAAATTTGTGTGTTGATAGGGTCAAAGGTTCCTGACTTCTGACCATTTAGGCTTGAAAAAAGCGATGATAAAGGCTTACGGCCTGAATTAGGGCACATATCCATAACCAATAATATCAATAATAGTGTATAAGTTTTGACCTGATTAACATTCACCGTGTAAAAAGCTTGCTGGAATGTGATTGGCTAATAGTGATCACAAAAGTGTCCATATCAAATTTTTATTTGGTGTACCACTAGTGCATGGGCCATAGATGATAATTGGCAAGGATGACCTTGATAGCTTGTATGGTTCTAGAGAAACAGCTATCTAGCATTGGCCCCGCCCCCTGGGGGTGTATGTCTACTTAAACTGACAGGGTATCTGAGAATCATGTAATGATCAAAGGACTGAAGTGGTATTAGTGTCAGGTTAAGCATTCAAAAGTTATAAGTGTGAAAGACATTTTACTGCACCATGGTAGAACTAATTTGCATATGGCGGCCATATTGTTTACAAATGTAAAGATTTTTTAAATAATTATTGAGGAGTAAGCTCTGCTGAACTGTTTGACACCAAACATGTCATGATTGGTCAAGGAGCCAAGGACAAGATCTTAAAAGTAAGTTTTGCATATTATGCTAATTAAAAAAAATTAAGTGGGTGGAGCATAAACAAGAATGACCCAGGTGGCTGAGCAGCATGACCAAGAAGGATAAAGATGTTCAATTAAGCAAGACAAGCAAGATTGAATAAGTTCAGCAGAGCTTTAATTTAGAATAATTCAACTGTAGCTGTTTCACCAAATGACCACCAGAGCGCAGCAAGAGACCACATATAACCTGCTGGAAATCTATCACTCTATGAGTAAGACAGAACATTCCCTATCAGTGTGTTTCTATTTATTAAAAAGAGAAGAAAAGTCCGATTGGGCTCTAAATTGGTTGTCATGATCAAGTGGTCTGTATATATATGTGTGTAAATTTGTGTGTTGATAGGGTCAAAGGTTCCTGACTTCTGACCATTTAGGCTTGAAAAAAGCGATAATACAGGCTTATGGCCTACAAAATGGCTGTTGCTCTTTGGCCATATTAGAGGCAAAAAATATCTGATTTGGCTCAAAATTTGCAATCAAGATCACAATATCAGTCTATATATGTATGTCAATTTCTGTGTCAATAGGGTCAAAGGTTCCTGACTTCTGTCAATTTAGATTTGAAAAAAGCGATAATACAGGCTTGAGGCCTACAAAATCGCTGTAGTTTTCCAGCCGTTGTAGAGGCAAAACATGTCCGATTTGGCTGAAAATTTGCAATCAAGATCAGATTATCAGTCTATATATGTGTATAAATTTGTGTGTTGATAGGGTGAAAGGTTCCTGTCTTCTGTCCATTTAGGTTGGAAAATAGCGATAAATAGAATAAATTGAAAATAGTTATTTTTTCACTGTAGAGCCTACTGAAGACTTATTTGGCTCATACTTGGCACATGTACTTCAAATGTCATGGTTAATTAGTAGCTTCAACAGTTTTGGCATGTTTTAAACTTTGACAGAGTTTTGGCCAAATAACTCTGAAAAGGCTTTCACGTACATGTTTGATCAAGGTTTATGGGCCTCAAATAGTTAAAATGTCAAGATTTTTTTGATAATTATTTACCTACAGGGTCTCAAGATTGCATCAAGACCAAATTTGTTTTGATTGATTAAGGACTTAAAGACAAGTTCGAAAAGAGCAATTTGTACTCTTTTGGCCACTGATGAAAATCTTTGCATTTTTGGTAAAAATATGTAATTACAAAGTTGTAAAGGCTATAGCAAAGTATACAACTAAAAAAGAATAACAAGCCTAGGCCACTTGTACCTTTAGATATAACTGATTTTCTGCTATAGCGCCCCCTTGAGGCCAATCAACGCCATATTTTAATGGATGATAGAAGGCCCTGAGATACATGTAGGGTATAAGTATCGTCCGGATTGGTCATTGTTTAGCCTGTCAAAAGCTTGCTGGAATCTGATTGGCTAATAACGATAGCAAAAATTTGCATATCAAATTTTCCTTCTGTAAAACATTAGGACATAGGCCATAGATGATACATGCCAAAGGAGAGCTTCATAGCTTGTACGGTTCCTGAGAAACAGATTTTTAGCTTTGGCTCCGCCCCCTGGGGGCGTATGTCTACACAGATTGACATGCTACCTCAGAATCATGTTGGCATCATAGGTCTAAAGTGGCATTAGTGTCGGTTTAAGCATTCAAAAGTTACAGCTGTTAGAGTAAATTTGGGTGTGCCACGGTAAGATTAATTTGCATATGGCGGCCATATTTTTTGCAAATTTCAAGATTTTTTTAATAATTATTGTGGTTGGGACTCTGCTGAGTTGTTTGACACCAAATATGACAGGATTGGTCAATGACCCTAGGACAAGTTCTCAAAAGTAGGTTTTGCATATTATGCTAAATAGCAAAAAATCTAAGTGGGCGGAGCTTAGTGGTTCTATTGACCTTTTTGATTTGCCATTAACCAAGGAATCATATAATGCAAGAATTTTTGCTCTAGCTATCAGGGCGTGGCAGTTACGAGGCCTAACGCGTTGACCTTCGCCATAGCGCCCCCTTGAGGCCGATCGGGCTCATCTTTTGAATCTGAGTAGCGGTGAGAAGTACTACCATATGACCAAGTCTCAGCCCTGTAGGCCTTACGGTTTCTTCTGCCCAATCACTTCTATGGCAGAAAAAGAATAAGAACTATAATAATAATAATAATAATAATAATAATAATAATAATAATAATAATAATAATAATAATCAGAACAATTACAATAGGGTTTCTAGCACTACGTGCTCGAACCCCTAATAAATATAGCCGCAAGCGGCGATTTACGGGGTTCGAGCATCACAGGCAAAGAGGCCCCTGGAGGCCAGTTAGGCTTAAAACATGTTGCCGGTTGACCGGCATCACCAAACTGGATGACCAGCATGGCAAAGGTGGTTTGCTAGTATGACCAAGCTGGATGACCAGCATTGCTATGATGACTAAGCTGAATGACCATCAGGACCATAATGACCAATGTGAATTACCAGAATGACCTAGCTGGATGAGCAGCACAACCAAGCTAGGTGACCAGCCTGACCATAAAGATCATAATTACAATGCTAGATGAGTGGTGTGAGGAAACTAGTTGAAATGCATTGATAAATTGGTAGTCATGATCAAGTGGTCTGTATATATATGTGTGTGTAAATGTGTGTGTTGATAGGGTCAATGGTTCCTGACTTCTGACCATTTAGGTTTGAAAAAAGCGATAATACAGGCTTGAGGTCTGCAAAATCTCTGTTGCTATTTCTCCATGTCAGTGGCAAATTATATCCGATTTGGCTCAAAATTTGCAATCAAGATCACAATATCAGTCTATACATGTATGTAAATTTCTGTGTCGATAGGGTCAAAGGTTCCTGTCTTCTGTCCATTTAGGTTTGAAAAAAGCGATAATACAGGCTTGAGGCCTACAAAATTAGTTTAGTTTTCCAGCCGTTGTAGAGGGAAAACATGTCCGATTTGGCTGGAAATTTGCAAACAAGATCAGATTATCAGTCTATATATGTTTATACATTTGTGTGTTGATAGGGTGAAAGGTTCCTGTCTTCTGTCCATTTAGGTTTGAAAATAGCGATAAATAGAATAAATTAAAAATAGTTAATTTGTCACTGTAGAGCCTACTGAAGACTTATTTGGCTCATACTTGGCACATGTGCTTGAAATGTCATTGTTAATTAGTAGCTTCAACAGTTTTGGCATGTTTAAAACTTTGACAGAGTTTTGGCCAAATAACTCTGAAAAGGCTTTCACGTACATGTTTGATCAAGGTTTATGGGCCTCAAATAGTTGAAATGTCAAGATTTTTTCGATATTTCTTGACCTACAGGGTCTCAGGATTGCATCAAGACCAAATTTGTTTTGAGTGATTGAAGACTTAATGACAAGTTCAAAAAGAGCCATTTTTACGCTTTTGGCCATTGATGAAAATCTTTGCATTTTTGGTAAACATATGCAACTACAAAGTTGTAAAGGCTACAGCAAAGTATACAACTAAAAAAGAATAACAAGCCTAGGCCACTTGTACCTTTAGATATAACTGATTTTCTGCTAAAGCGCCCCCTTGAGGCCAATAAACGCCATATTTTAATGGATGATAGAACGCCCTGAGGTTCATGTAGGGTATAAGTATCGTCCTGATTGGTCATTGTTTAGCCTGTCAAAAGCTTGCTGGAATCTGATTGGCTAATAGCGATCGCAAAAATTTGCATATCAAATTTTCCTTCTGTTTTACATTAGGACATAGGCCATAGATGACACATGCTAAAGGAGAGCTTCATAGCTTGTACGGTTGCTGAGAAACAGATTTTTAGTTTTGGCTCCGCCCCCTGGGGGCGAATGTCTACACAGATTGACAGGCTACCTCAGAATCATATTGACATCATAGTTCTAAAGTGGCGTTAGTGTCGGTTTAAGCATTCAAAAGTTACAGCTGTTAGAGTAAATTTGGGTGTGCTACGGTAAGATTAATTTGCATATGGCGGCCATATTGTTGACAAATTTCAAAATTTTTTCGATAGTTATTGAGGATGGGACTCTGCTGAGTTGTTTCACACCAAATATGATAGGATTGGTCAATGACCCTAGGACAAGTTCTCAAAAGTAGGTTTTGCATATTATGCTAAATAGCAAAAAATCTAAGTGGGCGGAGCTTAGTGATTCTATTGACCTTTTTGATTTGCCATTAACCAAGGAATCGTATAGTGCAAGAATTTTTGCTCTAGCTATCAGGGCGTGGGAGTTACAAGGCCTAACACGTTGACCTTCGCCATACCGCCCCCTTGAGGCCGATCGGGACTCATGTCATGCGGCTGAGTAGGGGTCTAAAGTACTACCATATGACCAAGTCTCAGCTCTCTAGGCCTTACGGTTTGTTCTGTGCAATAACTTCTACGTCAGAAAAAGCAGGGGAAGCGATAATAAATACCAATATAGCCGCAAGCGGCGATTTACGGGGTTCGAGCGTTACAGGCAAAGAGACCCCTGGAGGCCAATTAGGCTTAAAACATGTTGCCGGTTGACCGGCATCGCCAAACTGGATGAGGATGACCAGCATGACCGTGAAGATTACCAGCATGACTAATCTGGATGACAAACTTGTTGACCATATTGACCAAGCTGGAAGACCATAATGACCAAACTGGATGACCAGCATGGCAAATGTGGTTGGCCAGTATGACCAAGCTGGAAGACCACCATTACTATGAGGACAAAGCTGAATGACCAGCAGGACCATAATGACCAATGTGAATGGCCAGCATGACCAAGCTGGATGGCCAGCATAACCAAGCTGGGTGACCAGCGTGACCATAAAGACCATAATGGCAATGCTAGATGAGTGGTGTGAGTAAACTAGTTGAAAAGCATTGATAAATTGAGCTGTAGTGTTCATCAGGTTTTATGTGGTGTCTTACTGCACTCTAGTGGGCATTTGGTGAAACAAATTCAGTTCTTAAATTGAAAAAACACAAGGCATAAAAAGGGCATATAAATAACCCGTATATAGTATATAAGTTTTGACCTGATTAACATTCAGCCTGTTAAAAGCTTGCTGGAATGTGATTGGCTAATAGTGACCACAAAAGTGTCCATATCAAATTTTCATTTGGTGTACCATTAGTGCATGGGCCATAGATGATAATTGGCAAGGATGACCTTGATAGCTTGTATGGTTCTAGAGAAACAGCTATCGAGCATTGGCCCCGCCCCCTGGGGGTGTATGTCTACTTAAACTGACAGGGTATCTGAGAATCATGTAATGATTAAAGGCCTGAAGAGGTATTAGTGTCAGGTTAAGCATTCAAAACTTATAAGTGTTAAAGACATTTTACTGCACCATGGTAGAACTCATTTGCATATGGCGGCCATATTGTTTATAAATGTAAAGATTTTTTTAATAATTATTGAGGAGTAAGCTCTGCTGAACTGTTTGACACCAAACATGTCATGATTGGTCAAGGATCCAAGGACAAGATCTCAAAAGTAGGTTTTGCATATTATGCAAATTTAAAAAAAAATTAAGTGGGTGGAGCATAAACAAGAATGACCCAGGCGGCTGACCAGCATGAACAAGAAGGATAAATATGTTCAATTAAGCAAGACAAGCAAGATTAAATAAGTTCAGCAGAGCTTTAATTTAGAATAATTCACCTGTAGCTGTTTCACCAAATGACCACCAGAGCGCAGCAAGAGACCACATATAACCTGCTGGAAATCTATCACTCTATCAGAAAGACAGAACATTCCCTATCAGTGTGTTTCTATTTATTAAAAAGAGAAGAAAAGTCCGATTGGGCTCCAAATTGGTACTCATGATCAAGTGGTCTGTATATACATGTATGTAAATTTGTGTGTTGATAGGGTCAAAGGTTCCTGACTTCTGACCATTTAGGTTTGAAAAAAGTGATAATACAGGCTTATGGCCTACAAAATGGCTGTTGCTTTTTGGCCATATTAGAGGCAAAAAATATCTGAATTGGCTCAAAATTTGCATTCAGGATCACAATATCAGTCTCTATATGCATGTCAATTTCTGTGTCAATAGGGTCAATGGTTCCTGACTTCTGTCCATTTAGATTTGAAAAAAGCGATAATACAGGCTTGAGGCCTACAAAATCGCTGTAGTTTTCCAGCAGTTGTAGAGGCAAAACATGTCCGATTTGGCTGAAAATTTGCAATCAAGATCAGATTATCAGTCTATATATGTGTATAAATTTGTGTGTTGATAGGGTGAAAGGTTCCTGTCTTCTGTCCATTTAGGTTGGAAAATAGCGATAAATAGAATAAATTGAAAATAGTTATTTTTTCACTGTAGAGCCTACTGAAGACTTATTTGGCTCATACTTGGCACATGTACTTCAAATGTCATTGTTAATTAGTAGCTTCAACAGTTTTGGCATGTTTTAAACTTTGACAGAGTTTTGGCCAAATAACTCTGAAAAGGCTTTCACGTACATGTTTGATCAAGGTTTATGGGCCTCAAATAGTTAAAATGTCAAGATTTTTTTGATAATTATTTACCTACAGGGTCTCAAGATTGCATCAAGACCAAATTTGTTTTGATTGATTAAGGACTTAAAGACAAGTTCGAAAAGAGCAATTTTTACTCTTTTGGCCACTGATGAAAATCTTTGCATTTTTGGTAAACATATGTAATTACAAAGTTGTAAAGGCTACAGCAAAGTATACAAATAAAAAAGAATAACAAGCCTAGGCCACTTGTACCTTTAGATATAACTGATTTCCTGCTATAGCGCCCCCTTGAGGCCAATCAACGCCATATTTTAATGGATGATAGAAGGCCCTGAGATACATGTAGGGTATAAGTATCGTCCTGATTGGTCATTGTTTAGCCTGTCAAAAGCTTGCTGGAATCTGATTGGCTAATAACGATTGCAAAAATTTGCATATCAAATTTTCCTTCTGTAAAACATTAGGACATAGGCCATAGATGATACATGCCAAAGGAGAGCTTCATAGCTTGTACGGTTCCTGAGAAACAGATTTTTAGCTTTGGCTCCGCCCCCTGGGGGCGTATGTCTACACAGATTGACGGGCTACCTCAGAATCATGTTGGCATCAAAGTTGTAAAGTGGCATTAGTGTAGGTTTAAGCATTCAAAAGTTACAGCTGTTAGAGTAAATTTGGGTGTGCCACGGTAAGATTAATTTGCATATGGCGGCCATATTGTTTACAAATTTCACAATTTTTTTGATAATTATTGAGGTTGGGACTCTGCTGAGTTGTTTGACACCAAATATGACAGGATTGGTCAATGACCCTAGGACAAGTTCTCAAAAGTAGGTTTTGCATATTATGCTAAATAGCAAAAAATCTAAGTGGGCGGAGCTTTGTGGTTCTATTGACCTTTTTGATTTGCCATTAACCAAGGAATCATATAATGCAAGAATTTTTGCTCTAGCTATCAGGGCGTAGGAGTTACGAGGCCAAACGCGTTGACCTTCGCCATAGCGCCCCCTTGAGGCCGATCGGGCTCATCTTTTGAATCTGAGTAGCGGTGAGAAGTACTACCATATGACCAAGTCTCAGCCCTGTAGGCCTTACGGTTTCTTCTGCCCAATCACTTCTATGGCAGAAAAAGAATAAGAACTATAATAATAATAATAATAATAATAATAATAATAATCAGAACAATTACAATAGGGTTTCTAGCACTACGTGCTCGAACCCCTAATAAATATAGCCGCAAGCGGCGATTTACGGGGTTCGAGCGTTACAGGCAAAGAGACCCCTGGAGGCCAGTTAGGCTTAAAACATGTTGCCGGTTGACCGGCATCGCCAAACTGGATGAGGATGACCAGCATGACCGTGAAGACCAAGCTAGATTACCAGCATGACTAATCTGGATGACAAACTTGTTGACCATATTGACCAAGCTGGAAGACCATAATGACCAAACTGGATGACCAGCATGGAAAAGGTGGTTGGCCAGTATGACCAAGCTGGAAGACCACCATTACTATGAGGACAAAGCTGAATGACCAGCAGGACCATAATGACCAATGTGAATGGCCAGCATGACCAAGCTGGATGGCCAGCATAACCAAGCTGGGTGACCAGCGTGACCATAAAGACCATAATGGCAATGCTAGATGAGTGGTGTGAGTAAACTAGTTGAAAAGCATTGATAAATTGAGCTGTAGTGTTCATCAGGTTTTATGTGGTGTCTTACTGCACTCTAGTGCGCATTTGGTGAAACAAATTCAGTTCTTAAATTGAAAAAACACAAGGCATAAAAAGGGCATATAAATAACCCGTATATAGTATATACGTTTTGACCTGATTAACATTCCGCCTGTTAAAAGCTTGCTGGAATGTGATTGGCTAATAGTGACCACAAAAGTGTCCATATCAAATTTTCATTTGGTGTACCATTAGTGCATGGGCCATAGATGATAATTGGCTAGGATGACCTTGATAGCTTGTATGGTTCTAGAGAAACAGCTATCGAGCATTGGCCCCGCCCCCTGGGGGGGTATGTCTACTTAAACTGACAGGGTATCTGAGAATCATGTAATGATCAAAGGACTGAAGTGGTATTAGTGTCAGGTTAAGCATTCAAAAGTTATAAGTGTTAAAGACATTTTACTGCACCATGGTAGAACTCATTTGCATATGGCGGCCATATTGTTTAAAAAATGTAAAGATTTTTAAAATAATTATTGAGGAGTAAGCTCTGCTGAACTGTTTGACACCAAACATGTCATGATTGGTCAAGGATCCAAGGACAAGATCTCAAAAGTAGGTTTTGCATATTATGCAAATAAAAAAAAAATTAAGTGGGTGGAGCATAAACAAGAATGACCCAGGCGGCTGAACATCATGAACAAGAAGGATAAATATGTTCAATTAAGCAAGACAAGCAAGATTGAATAAGTTCAGCAGAGCTTTAATTTAGAATAATTCACCTGTAGCTGTTTCACCAAATGACCACCAGAGCGCAGCAAGAGACCACATATAACCTGCTGGAAATCTATCACTCTATCAGAAAGACAGAACATTCCCTATCAGTGTGTTTCTATTTATTAAAAAGAGAAGAAAAGTCCGATTGGGCTCCGAATTGGTACTCATGATCAAGTGGTCTGTATATACATGTATGTAAATTTGTGTGTTGATAGGGTCAAAGGTTCCTGACTTCTGACCATTTAGGTTTGAAAAAAGTGATAATACAGGCTTATGGCCTACAAAATGGCTGTTGCTCTTTGGCCATATTAGAGGCAAAAAATATCTGATTTGGCTCAAAATTTGCAATCAAGATCACAATATCAGTCTATATATGTATGTCAATTTCTGTGTCAATAGGTTCAAAGGTTCCTGACTTCTGTCAATTTAGATTTGAAAAAAGCGATAATACAGGCTTGAGGCCTACAAAATCGCTGTAGTTTTCCAGCCGTTGTAGAGGCAAAACATGTCCGATTTGGCTGAAAATTTGCAATCAAGATCACAATATCAGTCTATATATAAATGTCAATTTCTGTGTCAATAGGGTCAAAGGTTCCTGACTTCTGTCCATTTAGATTTGATAATACAGGCTTGAGGCCTACAAAATCGCTGTAGTTTTCCAGCCGTTGTAGAGGCAAAACATGTTCGATTTGGCTGAAAATTTGCAATCAAGATCAGATTATCAGTCTATATATGTGTATAAATTTGTGTGTTGATAGGGTGAAAGTTTCCTGTCTTCTGTCCATTTAGTTTGGAAAATAGCGATAAATAGAATAAATTGAAAATAGTTATTTTTTCACTGTAGAGCCTACTGAAGACTTATTTGGCTCATACTTGGCACATGTACTTCAAATGTCATTGTTAATTAGTAGCTTCAACAGTTTTGGCATGTTTTAAACTTTGACAGAGTTTTGGCCAAATAACTCTGAAAAGGCTTTCACGTACATGTTTGATCAAGGTTTATGGGCCTCAAATAGTTAAAATGTCAAGATTTTTTTGATAATTATTTACCTACAGGGTCTCAAGATTGCATAAAGACCAAATTTGTTTTGATTGATTAAGGACTTAAAGACAAGTTCGAAAAGAGCAATTTTTACTCTTTTGGCCACTGATGAAAATCTTTGCATTTTTGGTAAACATATGTAATTACAAAGTTGTAAAGGCTACAGCAAAGTATACAACTAAAAAAGAATAACAAGCCTAGGCCACTTGTACCTTTAGATATAACTTATTTTCTGCTATAGCGCCCCCTTGAGGCCAATCAACGCCATATTTTAATGGATGATAGAAGGCCCTGAGATACATGTAGGGTATAAGTATCGTCCTGATTGGTCATTGTTTAGCCTGTCAAAAGCTTGCTGGAATCTGATTGGCTAATAACGATTGCAAAAATTTGCATATCAAATTTTCCTTCTTTAAAACATTAGGACATAGGCCATAGATGATACATGCCAAAGGAGAGCTTCATAGCTTGTACGGTTCCTGAGAAACAGATTTTTAGCTTTGGCTCCGCCCCCTGGGGGCGTATGTCTACACAGATTGACGGGCTACCTCAGAATCATGTTGGCATCAAAGTTGTAAAGTGGCATTAGTGTAGGTTTAAGCATTCAAAAGTTACAGCTGTTAGAGTAAATTTGGGTGTGCCACGGTAAGATTAATTTGCATATGGTGGCCATATTGTTTAAAAATTTCTCAATTTTTTCGATAATTATTGAGGTTGGGACTCTGCTGAGTTGTTTGACACCAAATATGACAGGATTGGTCAATGACCCTAGGACAAGTTCTCAAAAGTAGGTTTTGCATATTATGCTAAATAGCAAAAAATCTAAGTGGGCGGAGCTTAGTGGTTCTATTGACCTTTTTGATTTGCCATTAACCAAGGAATCATATAATGCAAGAATTTTTGCTCTAGCTATCAGGGCGTAGGAGTTACGGGGCCAAACGCGTTGACCTTCGCCATAGCGCCCCCTTGAGGCCGATCGGGCTCATCTTTTGAATCTGAGTAGCGGTGAGAAGTACTACCATATGACCAAGTCTCAGCCCTGTAGGCCTTACGGTGTCTTCTGCCCAATCACTTCTATGGCAGAAAAAGAATAAGAACTATAATAATAATAATCAGAACAATTACAATAGGGTTTCTAGCACTACGTGCTCGAACCCCTAATAATAATAATAATAATAATAATAATAATAATAATAATAATAATCAGAACAATTACAATAGGGTTTCTAGCACTACGTGCTCGAACCCCTAATAATAATCAGAACAATTACAATAGGGTTTCTAGCACTACGTGCTCGAACCCCTAATAAATATAGCCGCAAGCGGCGATTTACGGGGTTCGAGCGTTACAGGCAAAGAGACCCCTGGAGGCCAGTTAGGCTTAAAACATGTTGCCGGTTGACTGGCATCGCCAAACTGGATGAGGATGACCAGCATGACCGTGAAGACCAAGCTAGATTACCAGCATGACTAATCTGGATGACAAACTTGTTGACCATATTGACCAAGCTGGAAGACCACCATTACTATGAGGACAAAGCTGAATGACCAGCAGGACCATAATGACCAATGTGAATGGCCAGCATGACCAAGCTGGATGGCCAGCATAACCAAGCTGGGTGACCAGCGTGACCATAAAGACCATAATGGCAATGCTAGATGAGTGGTGTGAGTAAATTAGTTGAAAAGCATTGATAAATTGAGCTGTAGTGTTCATCAGGTTTTATGTGGTGTCTTACTGCACTCTAGTGCGCATTTGGTGAAACAAATTCAGTTCTTAAATTGAAAAAACACAAGGCATAAAAAGGGCATATAAATAACCCGTATATAGTATATAAGTTTTGACCTGATTAACATTCCGCCTGTTAAAAGCTTGCTGGAATGTGATTGGCTAATAGTGACCACAAAAGTGTCCATACAAAATTTTAATTTGGTGTACCATTAGTGCATGGGCCATAGATGATAATTGGCTAGGATGACCTTGATAGCTTGTATGGTTCTAGAGAAACAGCTATCGAGCATTGGCCCTGCCCCCTGGGGGGGTGTATGTCTACTTAAACTGACAGGGTATCTGAGAATCATGTAATGATCAAAGGACTGAAGTGGTATTAGTGTTAGGTTAAGCATTAAAAAGTTATAAGTGTTAAAGAGATTTTACTGCACCATGGTAGAACTCATTTGCATATGCGGCCATATTGTTTATAAATGTAAAGATTTTTTTAATAATTATTGAGGAGTAAGCTCTGCTGAACTGTTTGACACCAAACATGTCATGATTGGTCAAGGATCCAAGGACAAGATCTCAAAAGTAAGTTTTGCATATTATGCAAATAAAAAAAAAATTAAGTGGGTGGAGCATAAACAAGAATGACCCAGGCGGCTGACCAGCATGAACAAGAAGGATAAATATGTTCAATTAAGCAAGACAAGCAAGATTGAATAAGTTCAGCAGAGCTTTAATTTAGAATAATTCAAATGTAGCTGTTTCACCAAATGACCACCAGAGCGCAGCAAGAGACCACATATAACCTGCTGGAAATCTATCACTCTATCAGAAAGACAGAACATTCCCTATCAGTGTGTTTCTATTTATTAAAAAGAGAAGAAAAGTCCGATTGGGCTCCAAATTGGTTCTCATGATCAAGTGGTCTGTATATACATGTATGTAAATTTGTGTGTTGATAGGGTCAAAGGTTCCTGACTTCTGACCATTTAGGTTTGAAAAAAGTGATAATACAGGCTTATGGCCTACAAAATGGCTGTTGCTCTTTGGCCATATTAGAGGCAAAAAATATCTGATTTGGCTCAAAATTTGCAATCAGGATCACAATATCAGTCTATATATGTATGTCAATTTCGGTGTCAATAGGGTCAAAGGTTCCTGACTTCTGTCCATTTAGATTTGAAAAAAGCGATAATACAGGCTTGAGGCCTACAAAATCCCTGTAGTTTTCCAGCCGTTGTAGAGGCAAAACATGTCCGATTTGGCTGGAAATTTGCAATAATGATCAGATTATCAGTCTATATATGTGTATAAATTTAAGTTTTGATAGGGTGAAAGGTTCCTGTCTTCTGTCCATTTAGGTTGGAAAATAGCGATAAATAGAATAAATTGAAAGTAGTTATTTTTTCACTGTAGAGCCTACTGAAGACTTATTTGGCTCATACTTGGCACATGTGCTTCAAATGTCATTGTTAATTAGTAGCTTCAACAGTTTTGGCATGTTTTAAACTTTGACAGAGTTTTGGCCAAATAACTCTGAAAAGGCTTTCACGTACATGTTTGATCAAGGTTTATGGGCCTCAAATAGTTAAATTGTCAAGATTTTTTTGATAATTATTTACCTACAGGGTCTCAAGATTGCATCAAGACCAAAGTTATTTTGATTGATTAAGGACTTAAAGACAAGTTCGAAAAGAGCAATTTTTACTCTTTTGGCGACTGATGAAAATCTTTGCATTTTTGGTAAACACATGTAATTACAAAGTTGTAAAGGCTACAGCAAAGTATACAACTAAAAAAGAATAACAAGCTTAGGCCACTTGTACCTTTAGATATAACTGATTTTCTGCTATAGCGCCCCCTTGAGGCCAATCAACGCCATATTTTAATGGATGATAGAAGGCCCTGAGATACATGTAGGGTATAAGTATCGTCCTGATTGGTCATTGTTTAGCATGTCAAAAGCTTGCTGGAAACTGATTGGCTAATAACGATCGCAAAAATTTGCATATCAAATTTTCCTTCTGTAAAACATTAGGACATAGGCCATAGATGATACATGCCAAAGGAGAGCTTCATAGATTGTACGGTTCCTGAGAAACAGATTTTTAGCTTTGGCTCCGCCCCCTGGGGGCGTATGTCTACACAGATTGAGGGGCTACCTCAGAATCATGTTGGCATCAAAGTTCTAAAGTGGCATTAGTGTAGGTTTAAGCATTCAAAAGTTACAGCTGTTAGAGTAAATTTGGGTGTGCCACGGTAAGATTAATTTGCATATGGCGGCCATATTGTTTAAAAATTTCTCAATTTTTTCGATAATTATTGAGGTTGGGACTCTGCTGAGTTGTTTGACACCAAATATGACAGGATTGGTCAATGACCCTAGGACAAGTTCTCAAAAGTAGGTTTTGTATATTATGCTAAATAGCAAAAAATCTAAGTGGGCGGAGCTTAGTGGTTCTATTGACCTTTTTGATTTTCCATTTTCCAAGGAATCATATAATGCAAGAATTTTTGCTCTAGCTATCAGGGCGTAGGAGTTACGAGGCCAAACGCGTTGACCTTCGCCATAGCGCCCCCTTGAGGCCGATCGGGCTCATCTTTTGAATCTGAGTAGCGGTGAGAAGTACTACCATATGACCAAGTCTCAGCCCTGTAGGCCTTACGGTTTCTTCTGCCCAATCACTTCTATGGCAGAAAAAGAATAAGAATAATAAATATAGCCGCAAGCGGCGATTTACGGGGTTCGAGCGTTACAGGCAAAGAGACCCCTGGAGGCCAGTTAGGCTTAAAACATGTTGCCGGTTGACCGGCATCGCCAAACTGGATGAGGATGACCAGCATGACCGTGAAGACCAAGCTAGATTACCAGCATGACTAATCTGGATGACAAACTTGTTGACCATATTGACCAAGCTGGAAGACCATAGTGACCAAACTGGATGACCAGCATGGCAAAGGTGGTTGGCCAGTATGACCAAGCTGGAAGACCACCATTACTATGAGGACAAAGCTGAATGACCGGGAGGACCATAATGACCAATGAGAATGGCCAGCATGACCAAGCTGGATGGCCAGCATAACCAAGCTGGGTGACCAGCGTGACCATAAAGACCATAATGGCAATGCTAGATGAGTGGTGTGAGTAAACTAGTTGAAAAGCATTGATAAATTGAGCTGTAGTGTTCATCAGGTTTTATGTGGTGTCTTACTGCACTCTAGTGGGCATTTGGTGAAACAAATTCAGTTCTTAAATTGAAAAAACACAAGGCATAAAAAGGGCATATAAATAACCCGTATATAGTATATAAGTTTTGACCTGATTAACATTCCGCCTGTTAAAAGCTTGCTGGAATGTGATTGGCTAATAGTGACCTTGGCTAGGATGACCTTGATAGCTTGTATGGTTCTAGAGAAACAGCTATTGAGCATTGGCCCCGCCCCCTGGGGGTGTATGTCTACTTAAACTGACAGGGTATTTGAGAATCATGTAATAATCAAAGGGCTGAAGTGGTATTAGTGTCAGGTTAAGCATTCAAAAGTTATAAGTGTTAAAGACATTTTACTGCACCATGGTAGAACTCATTTGCATATGGCGGCCATATTGTTTATAAATGTAAAGATTTTTTAAATAATTATTGAGGAGTAAGCTCTGCTGAACTGTTTGACACCAAACATGTCATGATTGGTCAAGGATCCAAGGACAAGATCTCAAAAGTAGGTTTTGCATATTATGCAAATTTAAAAAAAAATTAAGTGGGTGGAGCATAAACAAGAATGACCCAGGCGGCTGACCAGCATGAACAAGAAGGATAAATATGTTCAATT